>NC_060125.1:127603491-128829649 GCF_021461395.2 Schistocerca americana
ATCACACACATCCATGCCCGAGTCAGGATTCGAACCTGCGACCGTAGCGGTCTCGCGGTTCCACACTGTAGCGCCTAGAACCGCTCGGCCACCCCGGCCGGCGTTGTGTATAGGGTTGCCAGTACTGAAACTGTGAAACCCGGACTCGCACTCGTATTTGGCCGGACATCTGTCCTGAAATTAGGACAGCCTATTTTAAATAGTTTGTCGGATATTTTCAGTCGTTTATTAATAATCTATTACTGTCAGTATTTGCGAGAACTACCTTAAACGCGCTTCATTTTTTTAATGTTGAAGCACCCTTATACTTTGCACTTAAGATAGAACTAAGTTCTCAGTTTTGCTAATTGTTCAGTCTTCTTCCTAAGACAACCTTATGACAATATAAACCAAAAGGTTTCCATCAAACAAAATAAACAATTATCTGTTCTTCTGGGACAGAAACGTAAAGCTAGTCAGAAACTTTGGTCATCTTATAAATGTTGCAGCTTCCCTCAGTTCTCTTTTAAAAGAACGACGGTTCAATCCCGTCTCCGGCCATACTGATTTAGGTTTTCCGTTATTTCCCTAAATCGCTTCAGGCAAATGCCGGGATGGTTCCTTTGAAAGGGCACGGCCGATTTCCTTCCCCATCCTTCCCTCACCCGAGCTTGCGCTCCGTCTCTAATGACCTCGTTGTCGACGGGACGCTAAACACTAACCTCCTCCTCCTTTTAAAAGAACGAATGCGCCGCAAGGGGTGCTAGAAATTAAGTTGGATGTTATAATTTCACTCTGATGAGCACTTATATTGAGTGAGTGTCTCTCTCTCTCTCTCTCTCTCTCTCTCTCTCTCTCTATATATATATATATATATATATATATATACCACCTTGTATTTGTCTTTATATGTATGAGTGACTGTGTGTGCTCTGTTGTGCTGAATACCCACACCGTTGGTCTGATACAGGGCGATGTGTGAAATTGCTTCCACACTACACGCTTCCGTTGTTGTAGCGATCTGTTCCAGCTGCTGCAGACACTGTATTGAAGCTGAAAGTGTTAATCAGAGTTGCGGGGAAATATTTGTTTGGGCTCTGTTGCATAGCTATCAGATTTGCTTTCACTTCTTATAAATGTCCAACATTGCTGGATTTAAACGCACCATGAAATTATTCCTTTTCCGAAGAAAGCATCAAACTGTTTCATTAGAAACTTCCTGGCAGATTAAAACTGTGTGCCCGACCGAGACTGGAAGTCGGGACCTTTGCCTTTCGCGGGCAAGTGCTCTACCACCTGAGCTACTGAAGCACGACTCACGCCCGGTCCTCACAGCTCTACTTCTGCCAGTATCTCGTCTCCTACCTTCTAAACTTTACAGAAGCTCTCCTGCGAACCTTGCAGAACTAGCAGTCCTGAAAGAAAGGATACTGCGGAGACATGGCTTAGCCACAGCCTGGGGGATGTTTCCAGGATGAGATTTTCACTCTGCAGCGGAGTGAAAATCTCATTCTGTTTCATTAGAACTGAACGCTCCCATCGGAAATGTTCTCGAGCTGAAGTATACGTCAATTGTGGAATAAACACGTACCTTCTTGAAACGAACAATCTTTTATTGGCTTTTGTGTCAAGAAATTCTTCTCGTAACATGAATTATCTGTTCACTGGCTTATATGCAGATATATAATACAATTTCCTTCAAAATTTCACAATGCCGTCGATTTCTACTTCACAAGAATGAAATCTCTTAATGAATTACTTCGTAATAAGAACAAAGACTTCCTACACTAAGAATAATTATCTGAGCGCTAACCGCCATACAGTAATAAGGAATATCTTTGTCTCTCTCTCTAGCACCGTCACGTCAAGTCACGCTGCTTTCTGTCGTCTTGCATGATACATCATAATGTCCAAAAGCAGCAAGCAAGCACAGGGACATAAAAATGGCGGCAGCTTCTGTGCTGCTGAACTCCACAGTCCTACTCGAACTGGCAACTGCAAGCAGCTGAAGACCAGAAGGCTTCTCTCATTGTCGCAACCCAGGAGGAGACCGTCGGCAGGAGAAGGAGCCCGTAACAAACCCAACCAGAGTGAAGGTTTTGTTCCGGCTCCCAAGATCAGTTCTCACGGTTCCGTGATTGGGTTCCCTGGAATGACGCCAATCCGGCGAAAAGGGAAGGACAGATCGTGTCCCTCCGCCACGAAGTAGCCGAAGTCTGGAATACGAAATAACGGTCTGAACAGCCTTTGTGACTGTTCGCGATACAGCAAATTACTGCGAACATCTAAACCAGGGCTCGGAAAATTACTGCACCCACCGCGAGACAACAGTCCTCTGGTTAGGCAAGCCTGTAGTGATATCTGACTGCCGGGAAAAATTAGTTTGATATTCTTTAATTGACGATTGATTTCGTAGACTTCCTGAATATTAGTCGGGGCGACCTTTCCTATATATCAAATTACTCATAAATTTGCGTTTAGTTTGAATCTACCGTCAGAAACGTGGAACATGGACATGATGGCAGCGTTCCTGCTGCACACCTTGGGATAGGCTAGAGAAAAGCGCCTGCTCTACAATTTCAGTTAGACTTTTAAAGAAATTACAGTGATCTGTAGTTAAGTATTAATATTTCTCATTTAATTATACAATGAAGGCTTTCACGACCGGATGTTTCAGCTGTTGAGAATTTTTCGGACAAGACTCAGCACAACCAGGAGCACCTCCGAAGATGTCCGACGTAGCCTTGGACGAAACGTTAGGGATTGAAGAGTTCCATGGACCACGGCCATACAACCCGGAAAAATTCTCAGCAGCTTTCTCATCGAAGCTCACTGTATCAAGAACTTTATTGCTCTTTGAAATTATTTCATGTAACTCTTGGCAGGATAATTTGAAATTACACATCATTGTTTTTTTCTTTGTGATTGTGTCGCTTTGCAAATCATTGCGTTTATCTATTGGGCTCTTTGAAAGATAACTGCCTTTCGACGTTGGCATTATGGCCCGAATTTCTAAGTAATCTCCTGCCAGTTTCAGTAATTCCGAATAATGCTCTTCATTATGCTGTGTTTTGCAATAATGAGTCCACTTTCATCTGCCGAAAGCTTTTTAAAACCTAAGTCGGTTCTTTTTCCCGCTAATCAATGTATTTACTGTCTTCTAACTCCACATTTCGTCAATACAAAATATCTGTGGTTTCCGCTGCTTGTTCAGTGGTTGAAGCAACAGCTAATGCCAACCACTAAAATGCTTTCAGTGGATGATATATTCCCACGTCCAGTTTTTTAAGTACTCTTTGGTAATTACGTAAATGTTATTCATGTTTGGTGTAAATGCTTCAACATGATTTTACGTGCCTCTGATAACCATCTTAAAACTCCTAGAAGCTATAACTATACAACACTTTTGGTGCAATCTTTTCAGCTGCGTTATCAACGATTTGTTGGCAGCTGCGTGTCTCAAAACGGATGGTTAGGAGCGACGGGGGAGGGGATGGTTGGCACCGCCTGATCAGCACTTCCTGCTTCGTCTCGCTCGCCCTGCGCGTAGCGTGTTTGTTAGGTTGTGTAAGTTTGACTCGGCCTACGAAAAAAAAGACACAGACATAAGAACAGCATTTTTTGGCGTGTATCCTTAAATCTCCTCAATCTTCCTCATACTTAGTCTTCGCGCTTACGTCATTAGTTTGGAACAGATCTTTGTTGTGGGTTCTCTGCTTCATTGCTAAAAAGCCTAACAAAGTCCTGGCAGGCCGGACTCGTATATATTTTACCGGACACGACGGTAACAAGCCGAATACCATCAACGATAGTTGTGTGACCATGCGGCGTAGTTTAAGACACGAGTAGTATC
The DNA here is from genome assembly GCF_021461395.2 of Schistocerca americana. NCBI lineage: Eukaryota > Metazoa > Arthropoda > Insecta > Orthoptera > Acrididae > Schistocerca > Schistocerca americana. The sequence continues at coordinate 127,607,324 of NC_060125.1, forward strand.
TTGCGCCTGCAGCTTACGGGGCCCGCTCACCGTCACAGCTGGGTAGGTAGCGAGAGGCGTAGGTACAGCGCGGTGTGACCACATCTCGCATTTCTCCTGTTCCTCTGGTAGGCTACCGGGAATGAGGGCAAAGTATAACCTTCCTGATTAAGGAGGCTTGCTTCTGTCGGCGGATGTGCTGTTAAACACAGACTGTCCTAGATCATCAAAATAAAGAAAGGGCAGGATGGTTCCTTAGGTCCGATCAGTGACAAGGTGACTGTCGGTATACGTCTGTACTCCACAAGCCACCTTAAGGTGTGTGGCGGAGGAAACTTCTGATGCGATTAGCTTCTCCACCCTTTCCCTGTTCGCGAATGTCCCGAGAAGCGAATGGTTGTCGGTAAAACACCTAACGAGCAATAATTTCTACGATTTTCCGTTGCAGTCGTTTCACGAGTTGTGTGTGAGATTTTACTGCGAGATTCTTCCTGGAACGTACGCTCTCGAAATTTCATCGGTAATGGTTTTCGCGGTCCACGACGCCTCTGCCGTGGCGACTGGCACTGGAGCTTGCAGAGCATCTTCGTAACGCTCTCGCGCCCGCTACACAATCCCAAGACGAAAAGTTCCGATCTTGGAATTTCTACCTCTTTTCTATTTGACTAATCTGGTGCCGTTTCCAGACTGATGATCAATTCTGACAGATGTTTTGTTAGCCATTTTTACGTAACTCGGAGGCCCGTCATTGTCACATTGCAGAAAGCTCAATATGGAGCAGCAGTGACCGACTTATATTTAATATTTACCTGTTCTTTTACACTACGTTTCGCAAGGCTGTGGACTCATATTTGTATTTGTTTACGCAAAAAGTTCTGTCAAAAATCAAAATCTGGAACTTCCTATCAGACTAAAACTGTGTGCCGGAGCGAGACTCGAATTCGGGAACTCTACCTTTCGCAGGCGAGTTGGAAGGTAGGAGACGAGGTACTGGTAGAAGTAAAGCTGTTAAGAAGGGTCGTGGGTCGTGTTTGGGTCGGTAGAGCACTTGGCCGCAAAATACAAAGGTCCTGAGTTCGAATCTCGAGACGGAACAGAGTTTCAACCTGCTAAGTGGTTTCATATTAGCGGACTCTCCGCTGCAGAGTGAAAATTTCATTGCAATCAAATTCTGCGTTACTGATATGGCGTTCTACTAAGGCCTCTTGCCTGAATAATGGCCTAATTCGGCAAGGAAGGTAGTCGAAAAGTTTCTTTAGGTATGTCGTATCCACCTGAGGTCAGTCGTTCATTCATGATCAGATCCCATACAAGTACCAGTCCGCGTTGATGTGGCTTACTACTTCCCACTCGATCGTTCATGTAGTACCGCACATGTTCTGTCTGATGACAATCACATGATACGGCCGACCAGTCGACGTTCGACAGGGTGCCCGAGTGTTTGTCAAACCAGAAAAATATCTACCGTGAAGAGAGAAACTCGAGAACTGGCTTTCTTACATCTCTAACAGATAGTAAATTTTTCATTTCTTGTGTAGCTGTTGCTTTATTTATTACTTGTAGTGTGCCACAACTATCTGTGGTCTTTTTACATCTGATTTGAAATTAATTTCTCGAACTTACAGCGGACATAACTAATGTTACATAATTTATGTTATACACATAAATAAAAATGTAATATTTAAACGAAATTTATTTCTTTTACTTGTTTTGCTTTTATTATTATTACATGATTTAATATAGAGATCATCTAATATGAAAATTGCGTTGAATTCCTGTTATCTTCCGCCATGCCTCTCTATTCAGGGTATCCTCATTGAATACATCGCGATGCCCATTATTTCCTTTATGTCTTTGCAAGAATGTGGTGATCTGCGGTATTTACGTGTGCCAGATGGTCTTAAATCAAAAATTTTCTTTCGTCATCAGTCAGCGTTCTTATACATTCACATCATACATTAAGAAGATCGTATTCATCTCGTGCTAGAATCGCTTGATCATCAGCGAAACGTAACAAGAATGCCTGCACATCATTAACAAAAATTCTCACTCCTATAGAAGCCGATTCAGATGCCGCTACCAATAAGTTTCATGAAAGCCACAACGCCTCCAAGTACCACACGCAAATTTTCATATTCTCCCTCTCGCTACGTGCAAATTATTAGTCCTACGGAAAAAACTAACAGAATCATTTGTGGGAAATTTAATGTAGTATTTGGGAGACGTTTTCACTAGACGCTGGGGCCATAGTTTTCGGATTATTCAAGATAAACGTACAAAATTCACTGTGAAACTCGTTTTTCTTGGATGTCTCGAAGATCTTGGCCCCCAGCGAAAATGTATCCCAGTACAAAAATAAACTATCTTAAATTTCCTACAAAAAAGTCCTACTCATTTTTCTGTAGGACCAATAGTTACAGCGTAGCGATTGAAAGGATATGAAAATCGGGCGCGTTGATTTTGAAGGCGCTGCATAAAACACGTAGGTAGGGGCAGCAGCATCAATCCGTATACTGTATCTGCTCGACTGCTATGATGTCCTCAGTGCGGCTGGAGGATAAGGTCCGAACTTCTCGTCTCGTAGGAAGACGGGAAACAATGCGAGGAGATCAGGTAAGTTGACAGGGACGCCACTTCATAGTGCGTGACCAGTTCTAAATTTGGTTCGGCCGGTAAGCGTGCTCGGATAGCCGAAGCGATTGAGACGACCACTAGCTTAAACTGGGAGGTCCGGCATTAAACCATTTCCACGCCCAGCTGCGGCTGACGGTACTTGCCTCGAAAAATTTACATTCCTCTACAGTTGTTCTTCCATCATCGGAAAGCCACTTCTTGTATAAACTGAACAAGATGAGTGATATATTGCAACCTTGTCTCAGCCCCTTGTGTCAAATTATTAGATTCTTATAGTAATTTCGTCCGTCTTATAATCTGTACCGTACTACTCCTCTACATTTAAATAATAACTCGTTTGTTCAAGTTCCTCATATAGATTATAAATCCATGTTGATCTTACACGAATAAACAGCCTTAGGAACGATGAGGCTCAAATAAAATAAGAACTGGGATACGTACAGGGGCATTCAGTAAATAATGAAATACATTCATTTTCTAAAGCTGGTTGGTGTTACTCAGCATTCTAATACGCCATATTATTCCCCAGTCTTTTGGCTACAATCTCCGTTCAGTGTGATGGCCTTGAGCCATCCTACTGGGAGGGCCCGTATGCCGGCATCGCTGACTGGTCGACGTCGGAACCGATGTCTCGCTGCACCAGTAACCTGCCCGTCATCCAGGTACTGCTTCCCACAGAGTGCCTCCTCCATTGGGCCAAACAGATGGAAGTCGTAAGGTGCGAAATCAGATATGTGGATGAGGAGGACGTTCGTCTGCATTTTTGTAGCGACGTACATGCTGAAGTAATTTCTTCAGTTTTCTAAGGGTACGACAATAAACTTCAAAGTTTGTCATTGCATGGTGAGGAAGAACGCCACAGAGAATCACCTCTACAGATTCCAAGAGGACCGTTTCCATGACTTTACCGGCAGATGGCGTGGCTTTGAACTTTTTCTTCGGACGAGAGGTGGTGTGACGCCACTCCATAGATAGCCGTTTTGTTTGAAAGTGGATAACCCATTTCGTCGCATGTTTTGATGTTGGACAAGAATTGTCACGGTCAGCCTCGTAACGCGCAAGCAGTTCCTCACAGATGGTGCTTCGTTGCTCTTGATGGTTTTCTGTCACGTGGCGACGAACCCAGCGGGCACAAAACTTTGAAAAGAATGACTGTTGGATGAGTATGTCAGCACTACGAACAGAGACGTCCAATTGTGCAGCGAAGTTTTTGTTTGTGATACGTCAATAACCTCGAACGAGTGTGTCCGCACGTTCGAACGCTGCAGGAGTTTTAGCTGCGTGCAGCCGGCCGGCGCGCAGGAGATCAGACTGGTCTGCGAGACGTCGTTGCCATGATGACAGACGCCTCGCCCAACGACTCACAGCGCTTTTGTTCACTGTCATATCTCCGTAGACATTCTGCAACGTGGTTTCGCGCCAAAAGAAGCTCGATGACAAAGCCACTGCCTCCATTACAGACGCTACTCCGAAGACTACGTATGGCGCCGCCACCTATGCCAACTTCACGAAACGCTAAGAGCTGAAGCGGACATATTTCATGATGACCGACAGTAAATTGTGCATTTTTCCAACCGAAACTGGCCAAGAAAAAATGTATTTAATTACAAAGTAAAATTAAAGCAATAACAGCAAGAAAGAAGGCTTTTGACCTAGGTTTCGGCACTACTATGAGTGCCTTCATCACAAGAAAAACCCTCAAACTGGCCTATAATGTAAGTACAAAATTATAGGAAAAAAGTTTTAAGTGTAAGTACTGACTAGTAGTACAGAAAAGAAACAGTACTTACATGTCACGTATAAAACAAATATCAACCGATAAAGCTTTAGTCAAAAAATTTATCAAATAGAATACATAGAAAGCAAGCCATTATGGGCTGCTGACACATGTCAAGGTACGGTAGCATCAGACAGAGGCGCCCGCATTAGCAATTGCAGACAGGTGAATATTACACCACGTGTGCCGCAAATACAAACAGGCTACTTAACATTCAATATACAAACACGAATATTATGAAGAACATTATTTAGTACACGAAGTAAAAGGCAATATCATATCTGACAGCGGCAGACATGGTAACAATATGTCTACATAAGAGCTTTGAAGTACAGTTCAAAGGCTGAAAACGCCATTTCAGAATTGCAAAGGGAGCTGAATAACTGGGCGAGTAGAAAAACAGTGTAACATGAAATGTAGGTAATGTAAACCATTTAATGAACGCTCTGCTTAAGTCCACAGGAGAGAAGAGGTAGTTGGATCTTTGGAAAGGAACCAGAAGGGGGCTGTCAGCTACACTCACGCACATAACTTCATTTAGTTGTCCAAACAATAAAAGTAAGGAATTTTAATTTTAAGACGGACTCTGGACATTAGCCATTTACGCGGAATCACTAAATTCAAATGAAGGTGTATATGCCCAATCGTTTTATTACAGGTTAATATCAGGTGTTAAACAATGGGAGTATATAAAAGCTTAAGCGACAAGCCGTTGCTCTAATAGATAATAATATAGGTGTGGAAAAATGTAATTTTATTTTTTTAAATAATGAAATATAAAAAGGAGAACATACGCATTGCCAAAATGGCTTATGTCCAGAGAGATGGCATTTTAACGGAAATGACCAAAAATATAATTAGTTTCATTAAAACTATCCATTATGTAATATGGTTATAATAGAATTGTTTTGCATAATTACTGTTGTTGCATTGATTGTTTATGTATGGTATGTTGTATTTAGGGCCTGAAGATGATGATGTAACAACACTGAAACTAGTTGCCAATAAAACCAACACCTTAATACAGCTGGAGGAATTTCGTCATTTTTTAACATATATTATACTAGCTGACGTCCCAAGTCGTCCGTTTCAATTATGGATATAGGAAGAAAAATTATGAGTCGACCGAGATAGAAAAAATGTTTCGGTAAGTTCACGAGGGAGCAAAAAATCAAATATCAAGTAATGCCTTTATACCGTTGAAAAAGCGTTTACTACGTGATTGTAGCTGCTCATTAAGAATGAGGCTATCATTTCGAGAAAGATGTTTAAAAATTTGCAATTCTTCGATGCGTCCAATCTTCGCCCTTTCTTATTTTATTATTTTTTTATTATTAAATTACCTGTTGGACGCCCTTCGCACGTAGGGTAGAAAGGTGTTTCGTAAAGGCAAAGTTTGCCCTGAGCGCCACTCCTAGTGGATACCACGGCCCTGTACTGAAAACCGAGACGTCGCAGAACCTGTTGCTAGCTGCCCAGACGCGGCTCTCGCTCGCACCACTAGAGGTCACCTTCCCGTCAGGTGGGTACTCCAGGAGTGCCGCCAGCCAGCCGGGCGACGGGGGCCAGAGGCGCTCTGCCGTCGCCAGATAAGGCCGCCTCCACCGGTACAAATGTGCGCTGCGCGTTTAATTTACTGTCGCGTTTAAGTCGCGTCACCGGATCTAGTTTTTCGCTGGCAGGCTTAGCCCGCGTCGCCTTCCCCTACTCTGAATCCCTCCCTCCCTCCCACCCTCCCTCCCTCCCTCCCTCCCTCCCTCCCTCCCCCCCTCCCTCCCTCCCTCCCCCCCTCGAGCGTCCGATTAGCCCCCTCGACGCCAGTGCTGGCTGCGGGCGTTTACCCGTAAACACGGCGACCCTACCCCGGCGCAGTAACCCCCTGCGCCCCCGTCTCTCACTTACCCCCCACCCCCTCCCCCCCGCCGCCCACGCCCGGCAGTGGCCGCCGCTGATAAAACGCCGTCGCCGCCAAAGAGGATTAAAACGCGACAGATATTTTAGCCAAACAGGGCGCGAGCCTCAGGCGCTGTCGCTGGGCGACGCCCGCCAAATCGCGCGTTGCGCCCGCTGCGCCCGGCCCGCTAAAATATGACGCCCGTCCCGGCCAAATTATGACGGAGCGGAGAGGGCACTGCCTCGCGCCGCGCCGTGTATCTGTTTCATCATTTCATTAATTTTGACAAATCCCGCGCAGCGCGGCTCTCCTCTGTCCCTGCCCGTCAAACCTGGCAGTTCCACCGCCCGCTCTCCTCCCCTTCTCTCTCTCTCTCTCTCTCTCTCTCTCTCTCTCTCTCTCTCTTTCTCTCGGCACACAGCGCGGGCCTTTTTTCCCCCCTTTCTTTATTTATCTGGCTTCGCATTTTGCTTTAATTTTTATAAATTACATCATGCGTTTATCGGATTAGCGAGAGGAAAGAAATGCGCTGTTATTTCATTAATTCTGAGAGGGAAAATTTCACAGCTTGCAGTAAAATAAGCAGGCGCTGTTTTGTGACAGGCGAAAAGAGAAAAAACGCGTCCATTAGTGTGGCGGCGCGAGTAATTACCAGTCGGGCGCAGTCGCGCGGCAGCTGCGCCGCAATTAACCGACGCCGGCACGAGGTCCCGGGATCCTCTGTACTGGCTGGCCGCGGCAAGGGCGCACCCGAGCGCTCTGGACGAGGGATGGAGGGAGGGGAAGGGCAAAACTGAGATTCCGTTGGAGGGGGAGACGGGAGGGGGGGGGAGAAGAGGGTGTGCTCCAGCTGACCAGCCATCATGTTCGCAGAAGCAACACTCACAACAGAGTGGCAGGTATCGATGTATACACGCAGACGCGCCAAGACATCGACATCATGACCACCAGAGTAATAACAGCGCCGTGGTCAACATGTATAACGCAGTACAGCAGGTTTCCGGGCGTTCCCGTAAATTACAGACCGGTGGATCGAGGGCGCAGAACTGATGCCGATAACGACCTAAATATGCTCGACCAGGTTCAGATTGGGCGAATTTGCTGATTTCATTATCATGCTCCACAAAACAATGTAAAATGATTCTGGCCAAACGACGCAGGCAGTTACCTTGCTGGAGAGTGTCCCCGCTGTTGGGTGAGCCATGGAGGATGAAGTGGTGCACATACTCTGTCATAATGCTCACGTGGCTTAGTGCTGCGCTGAAGCGCCACGGAATGATAGGCTCGACGTAATTCTTTCCCTGGTTATGCAAGACACGAGCGAAGCAGATCAGTACGCGACAACGAGTTGGAATGTCAGCAGGGCCACAAGACACTTTCTTGCTGCATACCATCAGAACTGGATCCCCGAGGCGTTAGGAGAGTGACAGCGCACGCAGAGAGTTATGCCAGAATTCTGATGACCGCACAGAGTGCAGCAAGAAGGTGTAAGTCAGGTGGAAGAAAATGTAAAACTGCAAATGTGTCCAGCACCAGTGCTGCAAGAAGCCTTTCAGTTGCAACCACAGTGACCAGAAAACTGACCGGACAAGAAAAGTAGGCCAAGCCATGTCATTGCCACCTTACAGTGCGACGTATATCGGCCATCTGAGGTCATCAGTCCCCTAGAACTTAGTACTACTTAAACCTAACTAACCTAAGGACATCATACACATCCATGCCCGAGGCAGGATTCGAACCTGCAACCGTAGCGGTCACGCGGTTCCAGTCTGAAGCGCCTAGAACCGCTCGGCCACACCGGCCAGCCTGCAACGCCCACATCAACCTCCAGTTCGCATTTTCTAATAATTGGTTTGGGCAGTAACGACAAGTAGCAGCATGGATCTGAACAAATTTGCGGTTCATCGCGCTATACTCACAGAGGTGGCTAACAGATGACCAGTGAAAATGCACTGCTTTGCGTTAAGTGCAAATAATTTGTGCCCACAGACTTTCGTGCGGTATTTGACTCCAGGAGCAGGTGGCGTGAAGCCAGCAGCGTGTTAGCCGAGGGTCGAGTGTTACAACCCGCAGCAGCACACCGGGAGGTGCTCGCCTCGCCTCGCCTCGCCAGGGCGGTCTCCAGCGGCAGGGCTTTGATGCTGCCCAACAAGGAGGCGGCATTTCCGGCAGAACAGTGTGAGGGAAGGAGAATGTCTCCTCAAAGTGAATAACGCAGGGAGACGCTGTGTCGCACTGTGCTCGCAAAAGCATCGCGGGCGACATTGCCAGCAAGGAATGTACCTCCGCGAATGCCCCACTCCATATTTTTTGAGCTTGTGACAGAGGTGCGGAATGTGTCCGTTTAGACGTTGGCGCCGAGGAAGCGTCTGCAATGTTTTTCGGATGAGCGGCGACTTCGACAAGCGACGTGACGTTAGCACTGTTTCCCGCGCTGTCAGGCGGCCGGGAGTAGTGGTAGTCGGTTAAAAATTTGTTAAAATGTTGCGATTGGACAGCCACAGCAGCGGAGCGGCTCCCCGCACTAGATTATGGTAGAAATAGGACACTTGCGTTTCAGCGTCCTTCCGATAAGGACACAGTACTGTACCGGGATACGGAGTAATAGCGGAGTAGCTGTGTACTTTATTTTTTTTATTTATTGCCAAATTATAGACCTGTTACCTGATGTTTAAAACAGGTCGTACATCTTACAATTTTCGTTTTCATCTTTTTACAGTTTTCTTTCCTTTTGTTTTATCTACAACATTTACACAGAATGATACTTTTCAAAATAACAATAATTTAAGGTTGAAATATAAATAAAATCTTGTTGTTTTTTAACAAGAATATAAAAAGAAGATAGGATAGATGAGAGATTTGTTAGTACCATCACCGAGTGTGACACGGTGAATACCTCGGAATGGTTTCTTCGAGCCGTTGACCGATAGTCACACACACACACACACACACACACACACACACACACACACACAATGGTAGCCCGCATCTCGTGGTCGTGCGGTAGCGTTCTCGCTTCCCACGCCCGGGTTCCCGGGTTCGATTCCCGGCGGGGTCAGGGATTTTCTCTGCCTCGTGATGGCTGGGTGTTGTGTGCTGTCCTTAGGTTAGTTAGGTTTAAGTAGTTCTAAGTTCTAGGGGACTTATGACCACAGCAGTTGAGTCCCATAGTGCTCAGAGCCATTTGAGCCACAATGGTAGTAGAGAAATAATGTTGCTTATCCTATTTGTTACTAATCCTATGTATTAACTAGTTTAGGTGCCCATCGATGTACAGCATTTGGTGTTTTCTTGGCTAGATTGCCAGCAATTTGCTTATTTACTGTCACATCTCAGCTTCCTCCTCCTGTTCCTCCTCATTGTCACTATTTTCGCTGTCACTTTGGATATCGCTGTCCATCCACACGGTTTACTTTATCCAGAACTCCGACCGACCAAGGTGGCGCAATGGTTAGCACAGTGGACTCGCTTTCGGGAGGACGACGGTCCAAACCCGTCTCCGGCCATCCTGATTTAGGTTTTGCATGATTTCCCTAAATAGTTTCAGGCAAATGCCGGGATGGTTCCATTGAAAGGGCACGGCCGATTTCCTTCCCAATCCTTCCCTAATCCGAGCTTTTGCTCCGTCTCTAATGACATCGTTGTCGACGGGACGTTAAACACTAAGCTCCTCCTTCTCCAGAACTCCAGATAATTTCGCGGAATTTTGTCGTACACGCGCGCCGCCGTGGTTCCAGCAACATCACACCTGATCAGCATAACAGCACCATGAGAATAGCCGGCTGGGCACCATCTCGTGGAGCGGAATAGCTAACGTACGCAGCTCCGGCCGTACCACGATCAGCCACAGAAGTTAAACAGGTGGCCATTGACCCACCGAGTATGGCAGCACATACTCGCATTATTTCTGTGATTAGATACTGATGGAAGGGACATGACCTTGAACCTTGTGCCCTCACTGAGTTAACGGGAAGTCCCAACCCTCATCGCTTGAGTCTTGTTGTATTCCTTTCTCTTTATTAAGATATAAACCTGTCCACACTCGAGACACATGACCTCATTGATTTAGTTTGTTACTATATGTAACAGCCAAATGGAATGAACTTGATCATCTTTCCCGATATTTGGCGGCCGAAGTGGCCGTGCGGTTAAAGGCGCTGCAGTCTGGAACCGCAAGACCGCTACGGTCGCAGGCTCGAATCCTGCCTCGGGCATGGATGTTTGTGATGTCCTTAGGTTAGTTAGATTTAACTAGTTCTAAGTTCTAGGGGACTAATGACCTCAGCAGTTGAGTCCCATAGTGCTCAGAGCCATTTGAACCATTTTTTTCCCGATATTTCAGACTACTCGTACATCGACACATCAATCCTTTCCTAAAACAAAGTCACAAATTTTGGTCGGATTAACGTGATGTCAACAATTTACATGCATAAATACTTTCTATGAGGCAAGCGACTACACCCAATCCGATTCTGTAACACTTCCTAGGACTGGGTAGTCAGACGACACTAAGTGCATAAGAATCGCATTGGAGGAATTTATAATAGAATTCCGAGTTCAGCAAATAATTCATTTCCCTGACGATAGCAAACGAAACTCGGAGGTCGCTTCCCAACAGTAGCAACGCACTTAGGTCATTCTTGTATAAACATTACAACTTTTCTTATAGGGGATCTACTCAGTTCGCAGCCATCCAGCCTGAGGGTTGGACGTATGTCGGTCTATCTTCTGGTCGTCTAATCAGCAATGTCCGACGGTGCTTTAAGTCACACCTGAGGAACGCACTCCCCGTGAACCGCATCAGCACCATCCTAGTCGACACTGATCGCGAGCTGTGAGCGCACTCATCCAGTGGGGCCTCTGGTGGGTCCAGAGAGCAGATCGCCATCTTCCTTCTGTTCCTGCGAGCAGACTTCGATGCTGCTGTCAGTTCTCGCGTTCGCTGGCCACAACGTGACTACACGACTACACGCACACCGTGCCTGTCCCGTGTGCTGCCTGTGGTAGAGCCAGGCTTCCGTCTTCGCCCACCTGTAGTACCTGCCAGCAGCCTTGGACGCAGCCATTGACGCTGCCTGCACAACGTCCTCACTGGACCTGTGACGTTGCCGGATGGCGAGGCCGCGCTTTCGTTGCTGCCGTGGGTCGAGACAGCATGCCGCAAGCTAATGTTGCCACATTCCAGGTGTGGCGCACACCTTCCCCTGAGAATCAAGACAACTGTGTGTCTTCGAGCAATAAATGTTTATTGTGTTAATGATGTTTCACTTTTGCTACGGCCGTCCGACAGGTCGTCCCACACACAGCCACTGCCACTGCGCTCAACCAGCTAGACCCTGACCTCGACAACTTGCCGTCGCCACCTACCATAGCAATCGACGCCTCAGTACGCTACAGTGCCTTCCCCATTATCAAAGCTCCCATGGAAGTCCTAGTGAGAAAGTCGCCCGAAGCATAATACCGCCTACACCAGCCTGCACTCATGGGACAGTGCGTGTTCAAAGCAGCTGCTCGCATCGACGACAGTGTGTCCAGACACGACCATCGACGTAGTGTCGCAAGAAACGGTATTCACCCGACCAGAAGACACTTTTCCATTGATCCGAGGTCCAATGTCGATGATCCCATTCTGGCTACAATCATAACTGACGCCGTCAATGAGTCTACATGGGAATACGACGGGGCCATCTGCTGTGCAGCCCCACGGTCAACAATATGCGCTGAGCTTCGAAACACTTGTTCCAGCACCTGTATTGTACCCTGTCGTCAGATCTTCCACAGATCGCCACTGTTGTTGATTCACGAAACGTAAAAGTCTTCGACCTCCACATTCTATGACGAGGTACGGAGGTCAGACACCTTGTCGCCTAGCCATGAGTACACCGTCCTTCAACGACTTCCCATAAATACTCAGAGCAGCAGCAGCTGGCAAACAGTCGAGAAGCTTCCCCGTTTCGAGATGCCCTTTTCCAGCTGGCAGTCATAAATAATCCGATCTGTGTCAGCAGCTGCTTACGTTATTGCATTTCCCCACATGTCGCCCGTATCGCCGCTAGAATGATTCCCCAGTCGTTTTTGTGGCGATTACACATTTTATATACAGTGTCATGTGCCCGTAACACCACAGTCACTCACTCGATCTCGTGGCGGCTAGTGGACATAATGTTTTGGGTCTTATGTGTCTACGAGCTGTTAACCTTCTAGATGCAGAACGGAACGAGCCAAGGCCGTTTAAAAAAATTGTCGATAAAACAAAACAAGAATTGCCTTAGTATTATTAGAAAAGCAACAGTGGTAGGGCCTGTCCTCATATGGCCGAAAACAGTTTAAATTGCTAATGTGTTATATGAATGGGACAAAAATAAATACATGTATTCGCTCAAACTACATTAGACATGAGTCCTCTTTCCAGAAAAACTTTTCTTGTTATTGCCATTCGACATTTTATATCCCCTTTATTTCTCCATCTTCAATTATTTTGCTACGTAAATAAATTAAACCATTTACAACACTTCAGTCTGTCATTTGCATACGTAATTGCTTTAGGATGCCAGTACATTTCATTACCGTTGTCCGATATGCACTGAAGAGTTGAAGAAACTGGTACGCCTCCCTAACATCGTGTAGGGTCCCCACGAGCACGCAGAAGTGCCGCAACACGATGTGGAATGGACTCGATTTATGTCTGAAGTAGTGCTGGAGGGAATTGACTCCATGAATCCTGCAGCGCTGTCCATAAATCTGTAAGAGGGGGTGGAGATCTCTTCTCAACAGCACGTTGCAAGGCATACTAGATATGCTCAATAATGTTCAAGTCTGAGTAATTTGGTGGCCAGCGGAAGTGTTTCAACCCAGAAGTGGGTTTCTGGAGCCACTTTGTAGCAGTTCTGGACGAGTAGGTTGTCGCATTGTCCTGCTGGAGTTGCCGAAGTAAGTCGGAATGCACAGTGGACATGAATGGATGCAGGTGACCAGACAGGATGCTTACGTACGTCTCATCTGTCAGAGTCGTATCAAGACGTATCAAGGGTCCCATATCATTCCAACTGCACACGCCCCACACTATTACTTTAGCCTCCGCCGGCTTGAACAGCTCCCTGCTGATGTGCAGGGTCCATGGATTCATGAGTTTTCCTCCATACCCATACACGCCCATCCGTTCTATACAATCTGAAACGAGACTCGTCCGACCAGTTATTTACTGTTTCTTTTTCCAGTTTCTGCCTGCTTCTTCTAACTGCGCCATCTGGTGATATTCCCGAACCTTCCGTTCGCAACGCTCCGAGAGAACAGGCACCAAATATATAATCAAGGCGAGATTGGCCAATGATCGCTTTAATGCAGATGCTCACAAGGCTTGAACTCTTACGGGAATCGGCGAAAGGCCGCGAGTAGTAATGGGCAGGGGCGCCACATCAGTAGTGTGTGCACACGTTCAGAACGTGGATCTTACGCGAGGCGTGCTACGACAGCCCCTGCCGTTGCGATCACCACTGTGACCGGATTGCTCGGTGGTCAAAACATCTGCCTACCGAGCAGAAGACTCGGGTTCGAATCCCTGCCCAAATTTTCAAGTTCCCCGTGGAGTACATCAATGCCCACTAGCAACTTCACGTCGTAATTACTTTGTGTCATGAGATTTTAGCTCAACGTGGAACCGATATAAGTCAAATAAGACGATAATCGAAATACACCCATCTTTTTTATGATTTTAACACTCCACTGCTTATAAATGAAGTTAGGCTCGTACTACACTGTTACTGTTCTTCGAAATATTTTATAAAATTCATATCACAGTCCAACTTTTAAGATATGATAAATATACCCCCAATAAACCACAAAGATTTTGTAGAACGTGTTTTACAGGATGTTTGACTTGGATATTTAACAGATGAATACGGGCCTTCAGCAATATTATTCGAAATGGTTTTGTGGGTGAACAAATAAATATTCTGGAAAATTCGATGAAACTGGATTGGACATCTCATTCATCTGACATTTAATGACGCAAATCCTTAATAAAATGAAACAGGTAATTGCTAGAAATGATCCCAGCTGCAAGTATACCGACTGATACCATGTGTGTCCAGCAGAACGAACGTCCCCCGTCTCGTGACGTATGTAGAACGTCCTACTTCGTCCTCAAAGCACTGGATTAAGAGTTACAAAGCGGTACCCGCGTGCCAATGAGTTACAAGTATAGCTCTGTGAATGGAAAGTGTCGCCGCACTTCTTCTCGACGTTTGTGGCCATCTGCAGTCGGTGATAGGCTGAAATCGAAGCATTTGATACTTTCCGCCATGTGGGTCCTATACATTACTTGTGTAACATTGAACGCAGTGTGCATTTTCGTAAGTTTACTGTTGAATAATGTCGGCTGTATTTTTCAAGTCCAGAATGGAGGTGCCTCGTGATGACTGGGCGTTGTGTGCCGTCCTTAGGTTAGTTAGGTTTAAGTAGTTCTAAGTTCTAGGGGACTGATGACCATAGATGTTAAGTCCCATAGTGCTCAGAGCCATTTGAACCATTTTGAACCAGAATGGAGGGAAACCTAACAGGCTTCCTTCTGAAGCGAGGACAAGTATGCAACGTCTACGTTTTTGTCAACTTAGTCAAGGTGTGTTTTTGTGGTCTGTTAGTTGTCAAACAAGGACACAGTGAATTCTTCATGCTTTAGTGATACATCTGTAAGGAGGGCACCGTTCGTTCAAATGGTTCAAATGGCTCTGAGCACTATGGGACTCAACATCTGTGGTCATAAGTCCCCTAGAACTTAGAACTACTTAAACCTAACTAACCTAAGGACATCACACACATCCATGCCCGAGGCAGGATTCGAACCTGCGACCGTAGCAGTCGCGCGGTTCCTGACTGAGCGCCTAGAACCGCTGGACCACCGCGGCCGGCAGGCACCGTTCGTTGTTTTTCCCATTATCACATCGCATTTGTTTTGCACAGTATTTTGCTTGTGTAAAAATTCCTCGCCAGAAATAGAAAACTGTTACTCCTTACATCAGTATATAACATAACATAATGTGATGTGATTCTGTCATGCTAATTACTCAGCGATTATGAAAGCTGTGCAATTAAAAGCCCTGTAGGATCTTCCATGACATAGTCTCCGAACTCGCTGTCTCTGTACGTTCGGGTCTGTGTACTCGCGAATCCCCGCCACTCCCCAGTTACATCTGTACACTCGTTGCTCAAGGCTTGTCGGGCACAAGTGAACTCTTCCAGCGTAGAAAGGAGAGCTGCTCCTACCTATGGATTTTATGTAACCAGCGCGCGAAATTTTCATATTCTCTGCCTGGCTACACGCATATGACACTAAGACAAAAAGAAAAAAAAAATGCACCACGTAGTAACTATCTGAACAGGACGGAAATATGTAAATATGATGTACAGACAAACAAAAAATTGCATAAGATATTCAAGAGAAAGAGATTCACGAATTGAGCAAGCCAATAACGCATTGGTCCACCTCTGGCCCTTATGCAAGCAGTTATTCAGCTTGGTACATATTGATAGAGTTGTTGAATGTACTGCTGAGGGATATCGTGCCACATTCTAATTGGTGCGGTAGATCGTCGCAATCCAGACCTTGTACAGGCACATTATCGCTGGTGATCGGGGCTCAGTTCGAAACTGGACTCATCACTGAAGACAGTTTTACTCCAGTCAGTCAGATTTCTGGAGACGCACCGGACACCTGTTGGATACTAACTTGTCTGTCCGCCCTACTACGGCCCGACACACAGGAGTGATGGTCTGGGGCGCCATTTCTTTCCATATCAGGACACCTTTGGTTGTGATCCGCGTCACCCTTACAGCACAGCGGCACGTTGGCGATATCCTGCGCCCCGTTTTGTTGCCCTTCGTGGCAAGCGAATCCTGGGATTACGTTTCAGCAAGATAATAACTGTCCACGCACGGCGAGATTGTCCGCTGCTTGTGTCTGTGCCTGCCGAACCCCACCTTCACCAGCAAGGCGACCGGTTGTTTATCCGTTGAGAACGTTTCGAGCATTATGGGCAGGACCCTCCAACCAGCGGGGATTTCGACTATTTAACGCGCCAGTTGGACAGAATTTGGCACTATATCCGTCAGGAGGAAACCTTAAGAATTCTACCAATAAACTCCAAGCCGAATGACCGCTTGCATAATGGCCAGAGGTGGACCAACGCATTATTGACTTACTGAAACGGTGGAGCCCTCTCATGCAGCTTCTCTGAAATTGTAATCATTTATTTGTCGGCCGGCCGCGGTGGTCTAGCGGTTCTAGGCGCTCAGTCCGGAACCGCGCGACTGCTACGGTCGCAGGTTCGAATCCTGCCTCGGGCATGGATGTGTGTGATGTCCTTAGGTTAGTTACGTTTAAGTAGTTCTAAGTTCTAGGGGACTGATGACCACAGATGTTTAGTCCCATAATGTTCAGAGCCATTTGAATCATTTATTTGTCTGCACATGTACATCACACCTATCAATTTCTATACCATTCAGACAAGCTCAGCGGTGCGACGTTTCTGTCTTATATTGTACTAGTTCACCAGAAAGAACGAGGACGTTTTAGTACGAAATTTAATGCAGTTAAATTTTGTAATAGGATACGTTTCCAAAATTAATTCAAATGGCTCTGAGCACTGTGGGACTTAACATCTGACGTCATCAGTCCCCTAGAAGTTACAACTACTTAAACCTAACTAAGAACATCACACACATCCATGCCCGAGGGAGGATTCGAACCTGCGACCGTAGCGGACGCGCGTTTCCAGACTGTAGCGCCTAGAACTGCTGGGCCACCTCGGCCGGCCCCTCAAATTCGTCATACACTCGGAGACGCAGTGAGAAGGAAGGAATCCAATACAGCACTGACGTATTAGTGGCGCATTGATTTCTAAATTATGCAACCCTCAACACGAGACTCACACTCGCCCCGTTGCTGGACACTAGTCTGAACGGCTGACGTGACCGCGTCTACCAGATACGCTACGTGTAACGTTGGGTAAATAAAGTGGGTATTACACGAAGATCCGCCGCGAACGGTACTGGCCTGGCGCGACGCGAAGTTGGCAATCGTTTCTTTCTGAGTAATATGCATATAAAGTTACACGGTGATTTTCGATGTGTTTCGTAATGCATTAGCTTACGAAAGTTCATGTTTGATTTTCTTGCATCTCTTGCTTTATTTCAGCATGCTAGAAAAGAGAAACTGGCAGTGATGGCGAGAAAGTCCGTGCGGTTTTGCCCAGTGCAACAGACGAGGACTGCAAAACTCTGAATAGCATATTGCACATTGCATTCCTTTTTCAAGCTTCGAAAATTAACACAAGTGCACCTTTAAGTATTGGCCCTCTAAAGTGTTGCAAATTGTAGTGCATACACCCACAACAACTTTTGAAATGGTGGGCTGTGCCTCTGGCTAAAAGCCAGACTCCTAAATGATTCCCAAGTCGCCAGGAAACGTAATGTTACAACCACTCTGCAACATAACAGGGCATGTATTGGTATTTTACCAGTACCCTAGACTGGTATGAACACAAAACATATAAACATATGATTTAATTCTTGCCGCGCGGGATTAGCCGAGCCGTCTGAGGCGCTGCAGTCATGGACTGTGCTGCTGTCCCGGCAGAGGTTCGAGTCCTCCCTCGGGCATGGGTGTGTGTGTTTGTCCTTAGGATAATTTAGGTTAAGTAGTGTGTAAGCTTACGGACTGGTGACTAGCAGTTCAGTCCCATAAGATTTCACACGCATTTGAACATTTTTGAACATTTAATTCTTACTTTCGAGAAGGTGAGATAGTCTCCCTCATAACAGTGTCACACTTCCTAATTCCGTCGTCTGTCATAGACAGCAGCTTCTCTAGACAGGCCATGTCCATTCTCACAAAGTTCCGAAATTCTTGCTGATCTTCGTTCCTCATTTCTTTCATGAGCAGTATAATCATCTGGCTTCGACCCTTCTTTGCCGCTTAGGTCTAACACAAGAACGTTTGGCTTTTCGTTTTCGTCATCGTTCTGCCCTAATCCGAAGATTTACTATCACTGCCAAGGCAACAGCTGCAAAAACAAGTGGGTCCTCCATATGCAAAATTTAAATTCAGATACACATGTATCTGGGTAATAAAGGGTTGTAATACAAAACTAAGTGTCGAGTCTGTGCTTCAGAACAGTAGTAACCTACATAAGAGAATAACAAGTCACTTAATAAATAATGATAAGAAATTCTTTTTATTAAATAGCAACCTTGAGCTCACATAAATGTTTTGAACGAATGACGTTCCAATATGTAACACGGCGCCCCTTGGGTTTCGCGCGGTAGAACGAACGACTTTAGAAGAGATCAGACAAAAAAAAAAAAAAAATGGCTCTGAGCACTATGGGACTTAACTTCTGAGGTCATCATTCCCGTAGAACTTAGAGCTACTTACATCTAACTAACCTAAGGACATCACACACATCCATGCCCGAGGCAGGATTCGAACCTGCGACCGCAGCAGTCGCGCGGTTCCAGACTGTAGCGCCTAGAACCACTCGGCCACCTCGGCCGGCTAAGAGATCAGACAGTTTGCGTTTCGCGCGTTGTTGTGGTCTGCTGCGAATGTGCGGCAGGTACATCCCGTGTGGATGGTGTAATAGGTCTACGTGAACCAGCTTCTAGTTACAGATATGCATGCTTGGGGCGCTGGTGCATAGGTGTACTGTTTACGCACACCGTGTAATAGGGGCTTAAGTCACATTTTGGTCAGTATTGCGCCCTCTGGCACTTGGGTTATGAGTGAACGAATACATGTGCGAAGTGACTACCCCGTGCTGGACAAGTGCTTCGCCGCCGTCGCCCGCCGGCGCGGACGGCTGATCCCGAGGTGTCAACAGCTGTAAACAGCTCTGGGCTGCAGCGCGATGAAAAACAGTTTGGCCGCCCGTCGCTATTCAGCGCTGCCGGAAGGAAGCGCCTTGCGAATGCGGCCAGGTGGCCGGCTGCCCTCGGCCCTGAAAGGCGCCGGCGACGGCGACGGCGACTAATGAGCGTGTTTACCGCCGCTCCTTAATGACGCGCTCTCATTACGGCGGGCTGTTTACACGGCGCGCACATCGCCGGCGCAGCCACAGGTGCCGTTCGCATTCACTGCGCGCCGCTGAATGGCTGCAGCCCGCCTTAACCCGCAGGCGGAGCAGTCGCCGCGGTTAGGAATCTCATTAGCGCGCCGGCTGCCCGCCTGACATGTGTCGCTGCAGTACACAGCTTTGTTTGCCACAAAAAAATCCTATTTCTTCGACTCATTCCTCTACATTTCACCCTTTTCAATCACAGTCTCCCTCTCCACCTCTTTTTCTTTCTTTAGTACACTTAAGTCAAAACAAGAGCTTCCACTCAAAGGGCGCAATATTAGATCGCGCCCGACAGCGGCGACACGCGGCTCCTGTATCTACATTACTGCACAAGGCTCACCCAGTTCCAGCTACACATCGCCTATCTAACAAAGCTTGAATTCCGGTGTTTCATCCAATTATTCACAGAATGTAAAACTTTAAAATGCACTCATAATCTACTCATTACCAAATATAATTTTAGATAAGGTTTAACACAATAATTTCGAGGGGACTACAGACTGTCAGTCACACGTTATAATGGCTGACCCAGTAACTTTTAACGAATGCTGTGCGACACTTCAAAGTGACACACATCCATGGCACAATTTTCCAACATTGCGAGTCTCCGGAAAAAAGGGTCGGAACTTTCTACCTATCATTAAATTCCTCAGTGTGTGAGGTGATCCACATGAGTTCCAAAATAAATCCGTTGGAATTCGATTACTCGATAAATAGTACAATTCTCAAGGCTGTCAATTCAACTAAGTACCTGGGTGTTAAAATTACGAACAACTTCAGTTGGAAAGACCACATAGATAATATTGTGAGAAGGCCAGCCAAAGGTCGCGTTTCATTAGCAGGACACTTAGAAGATGCAACAAGTCCACTAAAGAGACAGCTTACACTACACTCGTTCGTCCTCTGTTAGAATATTGCTGCGCGGTGTGGGATCCTTACCAGGTGGGATTGACGGAGGACATCGAAAGGGTGCAAAAAAGGGCAGCTCGTAATAGGGGTGAGAGTGTGGCAGATTGATACGCGAGTTGGGATGGAAGTCATTAAAGCAAAGACATTTTTCGTCGCGGCGAGATCTATTTACGATATTTCAGTCACCAACTTTCTCTTCCGAATACGAAAATATTTTGTTGAGCCCAACCTACATAGGTAGGGATGACCATCAAAATAAAATAAGAGAAATCAGAGCTCGAACACAAAGGTTTAGGTGTTCGTTTTTCCCGCGCGCTGTTCGGGAGTGTAATGGTAGAGAGATAGTATGATAGTGGTTCGATGAACCCTCTGCCAAGCACTTAAATGTGAATTGCAGAGTAATCATGTAGATGTAAATGGAGATGTAGAATGACAGAAATCCGTCCATTGGTCCCAGAGCCATTCGAGAACCACTGTGTGAGCGTACACGTCGTCGGAAAATCTGCGACCGCTGCGGGTCGGTCCCAAGACTGCCGGGATGTTGTCGTCTGCGGTCGTATAGGTGGCGTTCTCCTACGTGTTCGCGAATCTAGTCAGTTTTTTTGCTACCATTTCACTACGGCTGGACGTGACGTTGCATTTGGTCGAATACCACCAGAATTTCACGGTGAGTCATGTGCAACTGAGACATTTTGCCCAAAAGAACCGTACTGTTCCGCATATTTCCGCTTTTGACTACGTATGCAGTCGTCGTACCATTTCACTCGCATTATGCACTGAAGAGCCAATGAAAATGGTACACCTGCCTAATATCTTGTAGGGACCCCGCTAGCACGCAGAAGTACCGCAACGCAATGAGGCACGGACTCGACTAATGTCTAACGTAGTGCTGGGGGGAATTGACACCATGAATCCTGCTGGGCTGTCCATAAACCCAAAAGCGAACGAGACGGTGGAGATCTCTTCTCAACAGCACGTTCCAAGGCATCCCAGATGTGCTCAATAATGTTCGTGTCTGGAGAGTTCAGTGGCCAGTGCAAGTGTTTAAACTTAGAAGAGTGTTCCTGGAGCCACTCTGCAGCAATTCTGGACGTATGGGGTGTCGCACTGTTCTACTGGAAATGCCTGTCAGAGTGCAAAAAAAATGTTCAAATGTGTGTGAAATCTTATGGGATTTACTGCTAAGGTCATCAGTCCCTAAGCTTACACACTGCTTAACCTAAATTATCCTAAGGACAAACACACACACCCGTGCCCGAGGGAGGACTCGAACCTCCGCCTGAGACCGCTCGGCTAATCCCGCGCGGCGTCGGAGTGCACAATGAATGGATGCAGGTGATCATACAGGATGCTTAGGTGCCTGTCACCTGTCAGGCGTATCTAGACGTATCAAGGGTCACATATCACTCCAGCTGCGCACCACGTATACCATTACAGAGCCTCCACCAACTTGAACTGTCCCCTTGGATTCGTGAGTTGTCTCCAGACTCGTACACGTCCATCTTCTCAATACAATTTGAAAGAGACTCATCCGACCAGGCAACATGTTTCATCAACAGTCCAACATCGGCGTTGGCGGGTCCACGGCAGGCGTAGGGGTTTGTATAGTGCAGTCATCAGGGGTATGCGAGTGGGCCTTTGGCTCCGAAAGCCCACACCGATGGTGTTTCGTTGAACGGTTCGCGCGTTGACTCTTTCTAATGGCCCAGCACTGAAATCTGCAATTCTTCTGTCACATTGAACGATTTTCTTCAGTCGTCGTTGGTCCCGTTCTTGAAGGATCTTTTTTCGGCCGCAGCGTTGTCGGAGATTTGATGTTTTATCGGATTCTTGATATTCACAGTACACTCGTGAAATTGTCGTACGGGAAAATCCCCACTTCATCGCTGCCTCGGAGATCTGTGTCCCATCGTTCGTGCGCCGAGTATAACACCACATTCAAACTCACTTAAATCTTGACAAACTGCCACTGTAGCAGCAGAAACCGATCTAAGAACTGTGCCAGACACTTGTTGTCTTATAGAGGCGTCGCCGACCGCAGCGCGGTATTCTGCTGTTTACATCTCTCCGTATTTGAATACCCATGCTTATATCAGTTTCTTTGGCGCTTCAGTGTATGGGGACCTGTTATCCAACAGCAAAAGAAGTGTGTCTGCGGGAAACGCAGAATATGCACACTGTTCTGACACCGAACATTCTTGTTGCACAACGGTCTTACCGTTGGACGTATGAAGTTCCCTCTTGTTGAAGTTAGGAACTGTATAATGACTCGAAGCATCGTAGCTTTATATATTTATGTTAGACCTATCTGGCGAACAGTGCGTGGTGTCAAACCGTTAACTGCGGGGTTGATAATAGCAAAAGTAAGTTATAAAAGCAAAGTCATCAAACTACTCTTTAACAATATAATAATTCTACATTTGAACCTGTTTTATACTTGGGAGTTCGACTCTTTGGAGAGTCGGTGTTTCGGAGACTTGACAGAGTGGGGAGAGGGAAATGTCGTTCTCGGACATGCTCTTGACCATAGCAGCAGTGAAGCTGCCGAATTTGTTGCTTAGGAACGAAGATTGTCCGGCGTGTGTACAGAGGAAACTGCACCACTCGCAACGATGTGGCAGACAAGGTGCAAGAAAAGTGGGCGAAAAAGGAACATAACCGACAGCAACTTCACACAAGTGCCACGTCTTGTCAGTAATAGTCAAACTCAGTTCTGTTCAAACCCGAGAGAAATATCTCCTGTCACTAAATGCAGGTCCATCACAACCAGTTCCGCTGACATTTCAAATAACGTATTACACAGGTTTTAAGATCAACATTTCCTTCAGGTATTTTTTTGTGTATTTCTCGTAGCAGATATTATCGGTAAGACAGTTATTATAATATAAACTGGTTATATATTACAAGCATTTTGTTTGTCTCATAAAAATAAACCCGGCTGCATTGTGTAAAGTATGTTGTCTGACTCTAAGAGAGGGCGTAAAGGGCACGGCAATCATGTGGACAGAGTGGCATTAATACAAAGCGTGCGCATACGAAAGCCACTGTTCCGCACCCTCGTTCCCTAAACGACAGACGTGAAGCGTGCTGCTGCCGGCTGTTGCGAAACAGCCCAGCCGTGACAGACACGCCAGTTCGCGCCGGCTTCTGCGCAGCGCCGGAATTCGTCAGGAAGTGAACGCCGCTTTCGCGCGCCGCCTCCCGGAAAAACGAAGGACTCTGCAGCGCGCAAGAAACGGCGCCCTCCGCGGGTTCTGGGAAAGCCGGCGGTGTGTTTTGTGAGCGTGCTGCAGGTGCCGTTCCACCAACGCGGCTGAGTATTTGTTCCTTTTTTTTATATAAATTGTATTTATTCGTCTACACGAATGTCACCACTTTCAGAAGTCTCGTTGTATATTGTATGCTTGTGTTAGCGCTTTTTCCAATCCTCCAAACACTGCGGCAAGTTTGTCTATGGGATACATTTTAGATCTCTCGGCGATTCGTTTTGAATGTCGTCTGTGCTTGTAAAAAGATAGCTTTACATTGTTTTCTTTATTTTTGGGAACAGCAGAAAAATCACTTAGTGCCATGTCTGGCGAGTATACAGGGTGGGATATAATTATAGTTTTGTTTTTGGCAAAAAACTACGAAAGAGTAACGAAGTGTGAACAGCTGCATTACCCTGCTGCAGAAGCCATGTGGATTATCCCTCCAGAAATCTAGCCGTTATTTTCCACATAGCTTCACGAAAACTGGGTTGAACTTGTAAAATTATCTTCCTTCCTGATCGTTCGATCTTCTGGTAAGCACTCGAGGTACGGTGTGTCCTCAAGATTTAAGAACACAGTAGGTCCTTGTCGAGATTTTTTTCGGTCTCGGCGATCGAGAATGCCTCTACTGGACCGACTGAGGATGTTGCATCGTCTCTCATGATATGCTTCAGTAGTTCTGCGTCTTTATTGGCTTCATCTAGCAACTCCTGAGCAGGGTCCACTTGTCTCGAAGCCGCGTTTGTTCGAAATTCCACAATTTTTGAGTAAATTCTGCTGCCACACGTTTCATACCTCCAACATAAGGAAAAATTTCGTTGTATTAGCCAACTGACATGCTGCTGTCATCACTATCACGAGCAATTTCTCTGACTGTGATTATACAATCGTTCATAATCAGTTCTTCCGCTTTTTCGGCAATTTCGTCACTTGATGACGCGTTGGGGCGTCCAGGGCGCTTGTCACTTTCATAGTCCTCACTGCCTCTTTAGAAACGTCTATACCGCTCGCGAAGTTCAGTATTACTCGTATCAGACTCACCAAAAACAATCTTTAACAATTCTAAAGCCGTAATTAACTTTAATCCGTTTTTACATCAAAATTTAATGCAAATTGTGTGATCCATTCTATACATAAAATATACGATATACTATACTACTACTCAGTAATCTTTTTGACAGCTGACAGCAGACTAAATATCCAATGTGGCCGACACTGTTTTACCACCACACACAAATAATCGTGTGACCTCTGCTTCTCATATGTTGGGAGGAGGTCGAGTGCCCCAAAATTAAAAAAAAAAAAAAAACAAAAAAAATCTATCTAGCACACATAGGCTAAAGCGCATATCTTGTGACCGTGTGGGGTTGCTATTCTGTCATTCTGCGCAACGGATTAATCTGAGATGTACCCTCTACCCTATGGCTCCTGCAAGATGCAATTTCCACCCCCACACTACTACAGAAGTCAGACAGACGCTCCTAACATTCTAAAGAGAAATGCCTGAAAGACTTTCAGCAATAAATATCTTCTGGAGTCGTCCGCTGTAAAGAAATGACACAAAAATTCACAAAATTTCTTACGTAACTAGTGGGATACTTGGGTACTGGAGTAGTGCTAGTTAGTGTAAGAAAAACATGAAACTAACTAAAATTATTATTTATTTTGCAAAAATTCTGAGAAATCACAATGGCACTTTTAGTTATGAACTGAACACGTTATTTCCTGGATCTTTTCGGAATGTGAAGTTACCTTCAAGGATAGGATTCACTAATAAAATTTCTATACAAAGTTTAAGATTGTTATTGACTTGACAGAATGGCTGAGAGCCGCGCCTACTCAACTTGAATAATTATCCGTAAGAATGTTGCTAGCTACGGTCGAGGCTGTCGCATGTGAAATGCAGTGAAGTGTACTGTTGTGGAGGAAATATGGGGCTCGCAAGAGCTGTAGCGCACAATACTGTAAGCTGCGATGACTGCTGTCTGCGCCGCTCGCTGCTGACAAATAAGATATCTCTCGTTCTATCTGGATTGACCTTCGCCGATCAAACTCTCCCTACGCCTTGATGAAGTCAAGGACTCCTATTCGCCCCTAGTCTAACTATTGGTGTGGTACACCGGTCAGATAACCAGTCCACTGTGATGCCTCTCAAAATTCGCTCGCAGGTGTTTAACTCCGTCCGTTCACACCACACAATAAGTGTGGCGGTCAACACAGTGAACAATGCTTAATCGCAAGGACTCAATATAGAGTCACACTCCGATTCGCTCTCGACATAGGTGCTCTCCCAGTGAAGTGCTGAGGAGAGACTTGTTACTCACTCTTTGAGTACACGTACGAGCGCGCACGCTCTCGTTACGTGTTCTCGCTCCAAGAGCGACAACGGAACGGCCGCTCTCCATGCCAGACGTGAAGGGGTATATCTTTCGGTCTCTTCTATTACTCCTTTAGCTCAAGTCCTCAGGAATATTCGTCTGCCAATCAGCATTGCTCTTCTAAAATGGGAGAATGACGTATCGTTTAAGGCGACCAATCCGGAAATCTGTAGTATCTGCGTTTGGCGTTTGCTGTGCCCCTGTGAAAATCTCTGAAACTGCGTGCTATGTGTAAGGAGTGAGTAGGCTGGCCTCTCCCACACAATGTAGCGGAATTTGCTTTTAAGCCGAATATGGGGTCGTCCTTTCACTCGGTCAAACGTTGTCTGCTCTACGGGCGGTCACCGGCCGACGTAGATGGTTTGGGACCAGCCTCCTAGTGTGCGGTTGCCTCTCTCGAACTAAAAGCTCCTGTGACCATCGTGTCTGAAATGTATGAGTGTACGCCAGCCTTGAGTATTTCAACCACGGTGCTCTTACTTGTTATTTGCATATCATTTACATGAATTCATACAACATTGACTTTATCTTATGGAGTTTGGGTTCAAATGAAGTGTGTTGAAATGTGGAATATGATTGTGAGGGCGGAATATGTAAGCAATGAAGGTCAGGAGACCACAATGTCTTACAATCTTAAGAGCTATGAGTAGCTGTCCAGTAGAAGAGATGTTTCACAGTAGTAAAGATAAAGAAGTGTTCATGTCTCTTAAGGTATGTACTTTATAACCCATGTTTACACGAAAATTTTTTCTTGTTTTGGTCCATATTACCGTCTCTCAAAATATTGAAAGCAAAGAGCGTAGAGCCCAAGAGATTTTTTCACAGTATCGAAGATGAAGTAGAGCTGATGGTTCTGAAGGAATGAATTTCAGAGTCCATGTTTACGAGACACCCTTTATATGAAACAAATCTGTTCAAACCCCTGTATAAATACATTATGTTTGTGACTATATAGTGACACACACACACACACACACACACACACACACACACACACACACACACACACTAACCATACACTTGCGGGTGCAGCATTATGTTCGCAGAGTCAGAATATATTTTTATAATCAGAAAGGGAAATACTCCACAGAACATAAGTCACCACCACTCCGAACCAAGTGCGCCTCATCTGGGCAGAAAATAATGTCGCCACACGTAGAAAAACTTCCTCTCACCTCTATACTCTCAGGAACTTCCAAACATATTTGCACAGGACGTGAAACGAAAATTTTTACTGTTTCTCATCCTACCCAACCTCTATTAGTGGGATACAACCCAACACGGGATAAGTACTGATAACACTAGATGGTCAGAACTAACCACGAAGGCTTGTGTGCTTTAGATATGCAAACATCCGTTTGTTTGTCCATGTGAGTGCTTTATATGCCCTGTTAGGTTGGTTACAGCCAGTCAAGTTACCTACTTCAGAGGCTCCTCGATGTGAACGCTCCCCAATACGACACATCAGAGATGAAGTGAGAGTTTGATGGGTGGCACTTGATGTCCTAAACCTTAAACAATGATACCTAACGAACTTTTCTGCGACTTGGCTGTCTGCGATACAGTATCAGAAGGCGGAAGCACAGTAGTTTGCAGCTGACAGTGTTCCCTATTGGCTGCTGTCCACACTATTGGCGGACCTACACAGAGCGCTGAAGCAAGTGGTGCGGAAGCAGGTAGAGGTCCGGATATGCGAGCACCACTTGCAGGCGGCCGCATGCAGCTGAGAGGAATCAGGGAAGTGTCTGCGCCTGTGTGGTGACATTTGTTGTGTACTTCTTCCTCGTTAAACAACATTTCGCCAATTCATAAAACAAAAACATTAGCAAACTCCCTGTCTGTTGTTGCCATCCGCCTCTAGCACAATCTTTCTTGCACGGTATGTGCAGTTTAATGCCCTGTTGCTTTTAAGACGATGCTGAATCACTTCCTTGGGTCACCCTCACAATGTTTCCCCAAACAGCTGAGTATAGGGCCAGGTTTTCCCTCTGTCAAAAAGTAAAGTAAATGCTAACATCTTCTCCCTTTTGCACTTTTTTGATTTCTCATCGAGTCAGTCGCTTTCTGTTCCCCTACTCTAACCTCGTTAACAGTACTCTCTCTCTCTCTCTCCCTCCCTCTCTCCCTCTCCCTCCTCTTCTAGTCTATCATGACGATTGTGGCTAGATTTCGGAGTTTAAATCTACCTTGTGCAATTGGTCTCTGTTGTTGCACTCACAAACGAATCCAGATTATACTTGTTTTTCCTCTTTCTGCACTATAGTATCTACTAAATGTTTTATAATGCTGTATGCACAGTGTGTAACCGACAACATCCTTATAGCGAGTAACGTAGTGCAGAAGACGTTGATTGGATAGATACATCTAACAGAGGGCCTGATTTGTCCAGTGTTGCCAGGTTAAACAAATGGAACATTTTTTATCTGTAATAACCAATATAAGCATGAAATTAGAACTTCTAAAAATGAAAAAAGTGTCGAAAACATCGCTGGCTCTTCGTCGTTGATAGCTGTGTAAAATCCGTCTGGGTTTCTGTCAAAGACAGTCTTTACCCACAAACATTTCCGCCTTCTAATGCGCTCAGAGTCGTGATACAGTGGGCAGACGACGAAAGGTGACACCAAACACTTCACAAAAAAACAGAAACACGCCGACGATATATTCCACGCACTGAAACAGTCATTCTGTCGAAAGCCACAGCTTTCTTTGTTCTCAACGAATAAGCTGCAGATAACATATGCTGGGATCAGGCATATTCGGTCGTTACAGATCTCCAGAAAGGCCAACGGCCTCGCCGCAGTTCTAATACCGGTTCCCTTCGGCTCACCGAAGCTAAGCGCAGTCGGGCTTGGCTAGCACTTGAGCGGGCGACCGTTCAGCTCTGCCGAGCGCTATTGGCAAGTAGGCTGCAATCGGCCCTCGTTAGGCCAATTGAGAAGGTATGACCACATGTACCACTATGCCTCCCATCCAGTGACGCCTATGGCCTGAGGATGACAAGGCGGTAGGTCGGTACCATTCGACCTTCAAAGGCTGTTCGGATAGTGTTTGTGTGGATCTCAATAAGGCGCTCTGTGCTGCTCTACATATTCGACTAATAACCAAGATCTGAGATGATGTGCAAAATACCACGTTAGATAAGGAACTGCCTTTATGACCGCTTGGCTAGCAGAATCCAGCACGTTCGGATGAGCAGAGGGTTTTAACCAGAAATGGAAGTTCAAATGGTTCAATGGCTCTGAGCACTATGGGACAACTTCTGTGGTCATCAGTCCCCTAGAACTTAGAGCTATTTAAACCTAACTAACCTAAGGACATCACACACATCCATGCCCGAGGCTGGATTCGAACCTGCGATCGTAGCGGTCGCGCGGTTCGACACTGAAGCGCCTAGAACCGCTCGGCCACAACGGCCGGTTGAACCGCCACATCTCCACATTTTTGAGCTTTTCGAGAGAAGTGTGCGTGTGCGTGAGCGCTGGCCACCTCCATTATCGTCACCTAAGCGCACCACCGTCTGGGAGGAAGAATGATACAGGATTGCCTTGAAAACCATACAGGATCTGTGTCTTTCCATTCCGAGACCACCGGAGGCGGTCTCGAATTCAAACAGGTGTCGTAAACCATATTACGCATGGTAATGTGTTATGCTTTTCCTAATTCGCTATTTTTTCCACCCCCTGTATATCTAGCGCAGGGATGAGTAAACGACAGATTAGGGCGCGTACTGCGGCTGAGAGACTAATTTTCAGTACTATCAGACAACTGATAGTATTGCTACGGTGAAACCTCCTTCCTAAACTGTACAGTGCCTTCCTGAATATTCATGTACGTGTAGTTGTGGATATACTAAGGTCTAGAGACACAGATAGTTGTTACTTAGCCTATGACAGCAGTGTAGTACATGACCCGTGTGTTTCTTGTGTGTGTTGCAGGTGAGTACGCTGGAGCATCGGCCGCAGCCGCTTCCCCGTGTCGCCCTGCCAGGTCAGTGGGCTGTGCTGGGCGCTCTCCAGGCCAGCGCACCTCCTGGCGGAGGGGCCTCGCTCTTTTACCTTCACTTGGTCGCTCTGCTCAAGTAAATATCAGCTGAAATGCGAAAAGCTACGCGCAAACTGAGTGCTCGGTGGAGCGTTCACCGACACAGCATTGCTCTGGTTCGTTTTCTACTTTCATACAGACGAAAATGTCACATTATACTGTATCCCTTGACCGCTCCACCCCCGATTCTTTATAGAACTGAACTCCCACGTATAGAACACTTTCAAAGGTTTGGTTACTTATGATTCAAGATGCAAAGCAATGATTACGCTGGCTTTATTATTTTTGGATTATTCACTTATAGACTCATGAAAAAGTTTGGAAAAGGTTTGAAGGTATATGCTAAGTTTGTTAGAAATCTCTAAGTGCTCTCATTCTCAAACTCTAGATGAATATTGTGCCCATAATTTTCATTCCCTGAGTAACAATCTCTCGCGACATACAGGATGAGTCAGGAGGAAAAGCTTATGCTTTGAGCGGTGATACTACACTGATAAGCTGAAACTGGTGGCGTTTCGGGCACGTGACGCGGTAACAAATGTATGTAAGCGGAGCAGGCATGGATGAGGGATCACTCTAGCGAAGATGTGGGCTGCAAACTGGGAAATCCATTGAAGTAAGCGACTTTGACAAATGGCATATTATTATTATTATTATTATTACGCAGGATCTGTGGACGAGTATCTCTAAAAAGACGAAGTTGGTTGAATTTCCACGTTCTACTGTCACGAGCAGGTACGTGTAGAAGTAGAACGACAGTGAAGCTACCACAAGGCGCTAAATGGTTGGACGTCCACCACTCTTCACAGAACCTGGGGTTCGGAGGCTTGCCTGCTCTGTGGGATATATGGTGGTGTCGTCTCAGCCGAAATAAACACAAAGCTGGTGCACGCACAAGTGTTTCGGAGCGTACCGTTCATCGTACATTGTTCAACATGGAGCTCGGCAATAAACTACCCCTACGTGTTGACATGTTGACTCAACGTCATGGTAAATTACGACTGCAGTGGGCGCGGTACTATTGGGATTCGACCGTCCATCAATGAAAACGTGTCGGCTCATCGGGTGAACCACATTGGTGCTACACTACGTCGATGGTGGTCTCCACAAACGCCGTCATCGAAGTGAACGGTGGCTCGAATCGTGCAGCACGACCCAGACGCTGGCTGGTGGATGCAGTATTATGCATGCTCCCCCGCTCGCATGGACTCAGTGGTAGTAATCAAAGACACGCTGACAGCTGCAACCACCTGCATCCTTTCATGCTTGATGTCTTCCCCGACGGCGATGTCACCTTTCAGCAGTATAATTGTCCGTGTCTCGGAGGCAGAACCGTGCTACATGCATCTGGGGGACATTATAGTGAAATCACGTTGATGCCTTGGCGACCAAATTCGCCTGATGTAAATCCTGTGGAACCCATAGGATCGAACGCTATCACCTCCTACGCAAATCAGCGGCCCCGTTCTTTTCGCGGCGTGACCTGTACGTAGACATCTGTCACAAACCTCCATAAACCTACCAACAAACTGTCGGATTGCCAATACGCAGAATCAGTGATGTATTTCGTTCCAGAAACGGAAACACAAGCTATTAAGCAGGTCATCATAATGTTTTGGCTCATCAGCGTATTAGTATTCTGAACTACAAACTTCATATGGACTCAATGCCCTAATCCAAATGGTTCCCAAGGTAGAACAAATTTAATGTACTTTTTATTTTCTGTGTTATTCAAACATTGTCATTATTTACAAGGTCCCACAGCAGTGTAGAGGAAGTTGAGACTAACAATTTGATACAGGATACTTGTCGTATATGAAGTCGGGAAACTGCCTCAAATTGGCGTACAAAGACTATCTGCGCTACAAGCGCATGAGCGTCGCTCGAGATTTCCAATATTCTCGCGCTCTCTTCGTGCAGAAAAAAATCAATAGGACTTTTTTTGTAGAGAATATAATGTAGTTTAATTTTTGTCGTTGGGCAGAGTTCTGCGCCCAGTCTGTTGACATAAGTCTTCTGAGTATCGCACAGCGTCGTAATGTACTGTACTGGAGACCGACGTTTCGACTACGGTACCTGTGCCTCCTCCTGAGTCTAGTGATGCGGTTTGGCTGTGTGAAGTACCTCAAATTTTGCCATTTCTTCTCACTGAGCATGACGTAACCTCGAAGTTTTTAAAAACGTCGTTGTTATGATTGGTCACTTGTGGTGTAAAGAGCTGGAACATTATCATAGCAGGTTGCTGCAGTGGAGGATCTGCTGTTTGTTGTCTACTGGTTCTTGCGTTGTTTGTTGTGACTGATGGTCGTCAGCGACAGTGACAATGTATAAGCTACTCCACACAGCTGAAGCACATCAGTAGACCTAGAAGGGGGCCACTGTGACCGTGACCGAAACGTTCTCCAATGCTGTTTTTTATACTATGACGCGGTTTGATACTTACAAAAGTTTTTGTTTTAGTTTAATTTTGCGCTACAACACGTTTTCGCTTGAGGGTGCGGTTTTCGAGTTATTCAAGAAAAACATTCAAAAGTGAGCTGCCCGGAGTGGCCGAGCGGTTCTAGGCGCTACAGTCTGGAACCGCGCGACCGCTACGGTCGCAGGTTCGAACCCTGCCTCGGGCATGGATGTGTGTGATGTCCTTTGGTTAATTAGGTTTAATTAGTTCTAAGTTCTAGGGGACTGATGACCTTAGAAGCTAAGTCCCATAGTGCTCAGAGCCATTTGAACCATTTTTCGTTCAAAAGTGATACTAAATGTGTTCTACGTTGCAAACAATTCAGAATGGGGCACATGTCCGTATGAAGGTTTTTGTTCAGAGTTACTAACACTCTCACACACCAAAGCATTTATCTTTCCTCCTGACTCACTCTGCACACACAATTTTTCGCGTAAATTCTTGTTTTATTGTGTAAAATTTTAATCTATGATTATAGCTCTTAATGAACCGATTGTAACAGCTTTTTGAATTCGACCAATAAATTAATAAAATATAAAACTCCACTTTTTGTTGCCCCTGGAAGCCGTAATATACACCACCTGCAACTGGGTCAGTGTGACTGTTTTAGCTGCTTGCTAGTGTAAATTATGAGTTTCTGTTTTTCAAGGTGCTTGGATATAAAACTGGCGGATTTGTGAGTGCGAAAGCTGACAGGATGGAATACGAGTGATGTGCTGTAGAGGTCCACCGAAGGAAACTTTGGTTTCGGCGCGTCATGCTGGTTGACAGGAAAAGGCCGAGGGCGCTTACGTGTCCTTGGACGCGTTAGGAGAGCGTGGAGCTGGAGACCTGCTACACAGCCAGTTGAAGGCGTTAGCCGCTAGGTGGTCTCAGTGTAGAGGGCATAGTCGTACAGAAAGTGGTGAAGTTCCGTTTTTCTTTCTTGTTGAAGTTTTTATTCAACATCGTATTCTTAAATCCGTATGGTCAGTTCTATGTATTACAGAGTGTAGAAAAATTTTTACGCTAACAGTCGCAATAAAAGATTATTTATTCGTCACACGACCGATTTCGGCCTTGTGCCCATCCTGAGGCAAGAAACATGTCAAATTACACTGTTAAATCACAATTTACATGGTAGATAATATAAAATACAATACAGTACATAACGAAAACATACAATATCTAAATATTACAAGCATGAATATCACAAAAATTCTAAGGAAAATAAAATAGGGGATATACACTGATGTGGAAAGGTTAAGGACTATAGTAACTTTCACTGGATGTGTCAGTGGCAAGTAAGATAGCTCGAAGTAAGTTGATAATACATGGAAGCAACTGCGATTGTATAGTACAGTGCTGTTCAAATATAGCTGAAAGAAATACGCAGTGAGATGAACAGGAATGACACTTGCTCAGAGACAATAATTACTCTGAAGTCACCGCGATCCATCATGGTCCCATGTACATTACAAAAGGTGGGTCGTGTGTGATCACCAATGATGGCAATGCCTATTCTGCGACGTGCTCCCACACTGGCCCAAAGGTTGGTATGGAGTTCTTACGGTAGGGTGTCCCATTCCTCCTCCAGCGCCGTTTAAAATTGCTGGTGAACAAGGAAGTACTGCTACTGTAGTACGTCTTCCCGCGTCCCAGACCTGCCCAATGGGATGTAAGTCGGGCGGGGGAAATGGGCACGCCAGTCCATTCGCCGAATATCGCTTCTTTCAGAACTCCCCCACCTGCGCTGTTGGACGCGCTCGTGCACTGTTGTCCTCAAAAACGATGCCAGAGGTGAATGTACCGCGGAAAAGAGCCACATGGAGGAGGAGGGCAGTGTCAGAATAACGTCGACCGGTGAGTGTACCATATTCAAAATTTTCAGGTGAGCACGCCCACGCAACATAATGGCTGCTTAGACCTGGAGCACTAAAATGATCGAGCCAGGCAATGCTGGTCGTACTCCCATATAGCGAGAGGTGAGAACACGTAATGCACCCAGAGCTTTGGACGCGGTGGACTCACTGGTACCCACCATTGTCACACTGTATTCCCTCCGTATCCGTATGTGCGTCTGTCCAGGACTGCACTTGGTCCTGACATCATTTTTAGGAATGACAATGCCCGATCACATCGAACAGTGCGGGTGGCGGAGATCTTAGAACGGGAGGATGTATGGGAAGGTGGAATGGAGCGCCCTACCGCAACCATTCCTTAACAGTCTTGCGGCCATGAGGAAAGCACCTTGCAGAGCATGGTTTGCTGTCCGTTGTGAAAAGGCTGCACGTGGCTCTCAGTGGAATGTGTGACAACACACCCTATTAAGAACCACGGCCCGCCTTTTGTAATATCCAGGGGGCCGTCATAAATCACGGTGTCTTTAGCGTAATGATCGTCTTTGAATAAGTGTAACTTCTGTTCGCCTCACTGCGTATTTCTTCCAGTTATATTTTGTAATGTGCTGAAGCATATATTGTGGTTCAAGTTCCAGAAGGAGAATGTGGTGTTTAGGATTGACGTCTGTGAGTGTGTGGCTGGTTAATTGGCTCGTGTGAAGCTCATGACTGTGGATGTGCTCTGCTGTAACTGTCCATCTAGAACCATGTTTCCTGCTAAATGTCTATCCATTTGAAGTGTTTCGAGTGGGCCACATTCCGTCCATCTCTTGACTATATGTGACACTTTTGTGTCGGCTGTGTATCCATCACCTTCCTTCAGCTCATGTTCAGCAAAAGTAGAGTTTGACTTGTATAATCTTCAGCAACGTTGATGCTCAGTCAGTCTAGTTGCGGATGGGCATCTCAAGTGCCCTCGCCGCGAACATTTTCTGGGTAAACTACTTATTTTATGGTTGTTACGTGGAAAATATTTTCGTTCACAGCTTGAAATAAACCTAATCGGAAGTGCACAAAGCTTATTATATCTTAAGCATTATCCAATCAATATTTGTTTGAAGGTAGATTATGCTATACCTTGAAAGTAAGCATATTTCATTAGTGTATCCAAAGTACATATTTTTATTTTGTAACTATGAGTACAGATGTAGAAAACCTCGGAGAACCAGCATCAGATTGGTCGATGAAACCTTTTTAACAGCCTAACACTCAACCAAAATGGTCCTCGTCCCTCTGCTTTAGCACGTTATTGTGTAGCCATGGCAACTGGACTACGGGGCTCACACGTAGCTCTGTGGTTTGATGTCGCGATCCGTTGCACCGCGTTTAGTTCCAGGAATACATACGTAGTTTAA
Organism: Schistocerca americana; assembly: GCF_021461395.2. NCBI lineage: Eukaryota > Metazoa > Arthropoda > Insecta > Orthoptera > Acrididae > Schistocerca > Schistocerca americana. The sequence goes on from NC_060125.1 coordinate 127,642,992, forward strand.
GAAGGTCTAAACATCTTATAGACCTTGATATTTCACAATCTTTTCTTCTCCCGCATTTGGGACCGCAGCTACAGTTGCATACAAGTGTGTTCTTCGTACTCTACAACAGTCGCTCTAGCGTTTAAAACTGAATCGATCTTCATCAGCCATTGATGGGTCAAATGCAAACCTACTGTTGAGTCTAATATGCGCAGAAGGCGTAGGGTCTGCTCTCGTGTGAACTGGGAACCAGTGTCGGACAGGTCTGCTCTCTACTGTGCTGGGTGTTGGACCTGTCCCTTTGTGTATCTAATTGAGGGCTACAAAATGAAGCGACACATACTGTACTCCATTTTTGTAAAGGTTCACATACTACAAGTTCGCAAAACAACGTCGAAATCGCCTCCACGACACGAAAAACGGTATAATTTGTTTGTAACAAACTGACAACCAAATTGCAGTGTTTAGTGAAGCCTCAGTGTTTCCCCTTCCAATCGGAAATACTAAATCACAGGCAATAATTTGTAGAAATACGTGAGAATTCCGAAATTAATAAACGGTTTATTACATATTCGAGGAGTGGGCAAGTGGCCCCCTTGAAGCTCCTATCCGACTTGCGGTCACGTGTGAGTAGAAGTTACGATAAGCTCATTGTGATCTATTTCCTGTGCTACAGTAGAGGGAGCAGTTTTTGTCTACTGGCCCTTACATTATGTGTCCGCCCCGATACCTGAGTGGTCAGCGCGGCGGTCTGTCGCGCCAAGGGGCCCGGTTTCGATTCCCGGCTGGGTCGGAGATTTTCTCCGCTCAGGGACTGGGTGTTGTATTGTCCCCATTATCATTTCATCATCATCAGGGGAAGGCAACGGGAAACCACCACTGGAATCACTTTCCTAGACGCTCTTGCGGTGGACCTCTCTGACGACGCTTCTCCCATGACAAGACCTGCCGTAAGGCAGAACACAAAGTTAGATAGTTACACTATGTGCCGCGATTGGCGGTTGCTCTGTCCTGCAGGAGGTCGAGACAAAGCCACGTACTGTGACGAGACCACAAGGCAGAGCCAGCCACTAGAGAGGCGCAACGTAGTTATTGTAAGGAGAAACCGAAGACGAAAGCCGTGTTATGCTTCCGTCTAACGCCACCTAAGTACACCGAAACTAAAGGATGAACCTAAGTTTAGCTTGATGTATCACGTCAGAGACCCGAAGCTCGCAGAAGCTTGGACCATACACAGAAACAAACTGGAAGAAAAACACAATGAGTCGAACAGAAACGACGCTTTCATTCAAGGACAGTTTTGACACTGAAATCGTTGTAATTTATGATGGCCCCCTGGATATTAAATATCGCGGGTCACTGCTCTTAATAGTGTGCGTGGTCGCCACGGGCGCCTCCCTAGCTGGTTAGGAAGTTGGAACTGAGTTCTTGTAGCAGGATGTTCCATTCGTGTATCAGCGCGGTTGACTAGAGCTTGGATGGTCGCTGGCGCGTGTGGATTTGCGGCAGTACGTCTTCTCCAGGCATCCAATACGCGCTCGGCGGGATTTAAGTTGGACGAACGGGCAGGCCAGTCACTTCGGTGCATATCCTCTCCCTCCAAGAGCTCCTGAATCTGCGTTTTTCAACCCTATCGCGCATTGTCATCAAGGGAAATGGAGGCAGGGCTGAATGCAACGCTGAAAAGATGCAGGGGGGGGGGGGGGGGGAGGAGTACAGCATCACAATAGCTTTGAGAGTGAGTGTACCGTGTTCAAACATCTGGAGGTCAGAACGCCGGTGCAACGTCATGCCCCCCACACTAACAACACCTGGACCAGCAAAACGATCGCGTTAGACAATGTTCTTGGCTCCATTACGTATTCCTACTTCTTGCCACATGAGGGAGCGTCCAGGATCACTTCTCGGGCTGAATCTGTTCTCATTCGAGAACAGCACGCGACTCCCCCCACCCTCTTTCGTCCAGTCGATATCCACTTGGCACCATTGCAAACATTGCCGCCATGCGTGTGTTTAGGGGAAGGTCTCGAAGTTGAGTGAATGTAGGACACAAAATAATTTTATTTCGTCAGATGAAAGAGAAGTGTTGAAAAGCGTGAAGTTAATGTGAATGAGTAGGTAAATGAAACCTGTAATGTTCGGATAGACCATTACAAGCGTCCTGCTAGAAACAGTCATATTGTTTAAATAACTGGGCTGTAAAGCGCTATGAAATATGGGAGACGTGGTACGGAAAGCGGAAGGTCGACTTCAGCTTATTGGAAGAATTTTGAAAAAGCGTGGTTCATCTGTGAAGGAGACGGCATATGGGACGCTAGTGCAACCTATTCTACAGTACTTTTGAATACATTGTAGGAGCCAACAGTGATCAATTTTATTACTAATATTTACTGTTAAAAACAGTCTTGATCACAAATTATTTATTCCGGTGACCGGTTTCGACCACAACTGTGGTACAACTAGTAGTGTTTTACCACCAGAAGGAGGTTCTTGCACATTGGTCTGAAGAGACCACAGTTGTGGTCGAAACCGGTCACCAGAATAAATAATTTGTGATCAATCACTACTAAATGTAGCTGCATTTGCACCCGGTGATTGATACGAGTCCCTTCACACCTGTTACACAGTGTAGCGGTCACCTGCTGCTGTAGTTGATCGTGGTATACTTCCCTGTCTTCCGGGCAGCAGGGCCTGTGCTTAGGAGCGGTCTCTATGCACGTGAAAAGTTTCTGTGACTAATGCCTGTCTCAAGAGCTACACTCGTCACAGTTCGTCCTTCCTCCACTTTCCCGAAGTTTCTTACCCGTGTCAAATCATGCAAATGTTGCTTCTGGGACATGCTGAAATTAAGATCATCAGCACTGTGTATCGCAACTGCTTGCTGATCGGACAGACACTGCCTTTCTTTTCCCCGTTCCTTCAGTTGCCTCGAGTTGGGGTTGCCACTTCATCTAATTCGTGATTAGCATTTGCAGAGTAGTGTTTATTGTGAAAACTAATGGTCCTGTAAGATATACCTTGGGGATGGTGGTACGTCTGAAGATTTCTCCGTTAGGGACAACATGTTGTGTTCTATTAATCTATGCATTTACGTGTATACTCGGAAAGCCACTGTACATTGCACGCCGGCCGGAGTGGCCGTGTGGTTCTAGGCGCTACAGTCTGGAACCGAGCGATGTGGTTCTAGGCGCTACAATCTACGGTACGGTCGCAGGTTCGAATCCTGCCTCGGGCATGGATGTGTGTGATGTCCTTAGGTTAGTTAGGTTTAATTAGATCTAAGTTCTAGGCAACTGATGACCTCAGTAGTTAAGTCACATAGTGCTCAGAGCCATTTGTACATTGCAAAGCAGAGGACACTTCGCACCAATATTTCGGTTTTCTGTGCCGTCAGCTTACACACACACACACACACACACATACACACACACACGCACACGCACACGCACACAGTCTTACGTTCCTTGAACTGCCTCGTGTTGTGAGGCCCAGTTGGTGCTATAGTTGCGCTGAATCACGTCATGAGACGTCCAAATTTCTGTAGACGACTGAGAGACGGCTGGTAAGCGTTTCCTACACTTTCATTCATCCGCTCCGTGCCTAGTTAATGATCGTTAAATTTTGCAGAGCAGTGTAGTTCTTGTGCGGACATCCATTTGCCGAACACGGATATAAGCTGACACACAGCTCCACTCACACACAGTATACTTTCATTTAGTTTTGCAGTATCAACACCGCCTATATGAGCCCGATTGGACATTCCAGTAGTTACCATAGTCGTCATTTACTGATTCAGTACTCCAGTAATCTAAGTTAGATGAGTGCAAGGGAGCTTCTAACAACATTACCAAAAATGGTTCAAATGGCTCTGAGCGCTATGGGAGTTAACTTCTACGGTCATCAGTCCCCGTGAACTTAGAACTAATTAAAGCTAACAAACCTAAGGAGATCACACACATACATGCCCCAGGCAGGATTCGAACCTGCGACAGCAGCGGTCGCGCGGTTCCAGACTATAGCGCCTAGAACCGCTCGGCCACCCCGGCCGGCAACATTGCCACGCATCGTCTTCACACTGAACATAATAATATATATATTTTTCGTAACAAATAGTTATAAATTCTTGCTGATTTGTATTGCCTGACGTTTAGTGTGTAAGACGACTGGCAGGAGCAGGAGCAGCTCGCCACTATCGGAGGGAAGTAGCGACCGCGGAAGCTGGCGTGTGTCGGCCCGGAAGTGACGCGCAGGACACGTGACAGGCCCAGAGCAGAGCAGAACAGAACAGAACAGAACAGGAGGAAGGACGGCTGCGGGCCGGGAAGGATGTGAGAGGCGAGCCGAGCCGAGCCGCCAGCAGCGGCGCGCGGGGCTCGCCCGTCGATGGCCGCTGTAATCCGCCGTAATTGAGAGGAATGGCGGGCCGAAATTGCTTGTATCTGTTAAACCGGGGACCTCCATTAGGAACCATTAATGGATTGAGTGGCAGCGACGCCACTGCCGGCACGGGCGACGTGTGCGGTGGCCCGGTAGGGGGAGGGACGGGAAGGGTGGGGTGGGGGGGGGGGGACGAGAGGTGGCGGAAGGGGTGCGGGGGGAGGGGAGGGGGCCATCGATTATAAAAATCGCGTTAGGCCGGCGCTCTCTGTTGCACACACGCACGGCACGGCCGAGGGCCCGTATTGAGAGCGCTTCGGTGCAAAGGCGAACTAGACAGGAAGATAACCACATAGCTGCCGACTAAAACTGCGAAACCAGTAACGCAGAGGAAATATTAAAATTCTTTGTCTCTTATATCCTTCATGTCTTGCTCTCTCTCTACGATTTTTACCCTCAACGCTGCCCTCCAGTACTAAATTCGTGATCCCTTGATGCCTCAGAACATGTCCTACCAACCGGTCCCTTCTACTAGTCAAGTTGTGCCACAAACTCCTCTTCTCCCCAATTCTATTCAATACCTCCTCATTAGTTATGTGATCTACCCATCTAATCTTCAGCATTCTTCTGTAGCACCACATTTCGAAACCTTCTATTCTCTTCTTGTCTAAACTACAGAGTTATTACAAATGATTGAAGCGATTTCACAGCCCTACAATAATTTTATTATTTGAGATATTTTCACAATGCTTTGCACACACATACAAAAACTCAAAAAGTTTTTTTAGGCATTCACAAATGTTCGATATGTGCCCCTTTAGTGATTCGGCAGACATCAAGCCGATAATCAAGTTCCTCCCACACTCGGCGCAGCATGTCCCCATCAATGAATTCGAAAGCATTGTTGATCCGAGTTCGCAGTTCTGGCACGTTTCTTGGTAGAGGAGGTTTAAACACTGAATCTTTCACATCACTATGCGTGAAACTTGCGCGCACGCGTTCAACCGTTTCTTCGCTCACTGCAGGCCGACCCGTTGATTTCCCCTTACAGAGGCATCCAGAAGCTTTAAACTGCGCATACCATCGCCGAATGGAGTTAGCAGTTGGTGGATCTTTGTTGAACTTCGTCCTGAAGTGTCGTTGCACTGTTATGACTGACTGATGTGAGTGCATTTCAAGCACGACATACGCTTTCTCGGCTCCTGTCGCCATTTTGTCTCACTGCGCTCTCGAGCGCTGTGGCGGCGGAAACCTGAAGTGCGGCTTCAGCCGAACAAAACTTTGTGAGTTTTTCTACGTATCTTTAGTGTGTCGTGACCACATGTCAATGAATGGAGCTACAGTGAATTTATGAAGTCGCTTCAATCATTTGTAATAGCCCTGTATTTATCGTCCACGTTTCACTTCCATACATGGCTACACTCCATACAAATACTTTCAGAAACGACTTCCTAACACTTGAATCCATGCTCGATGTTAACAATTTTCTCTTCTTCAGAAATGATTTCCTTGCCATTGCCAGTCTACATTTTATATCCTCTCTACTTCGACCATCATCAGTTATTTCGCTCCCCAAATAGCAAAACTCCTTTACTACGCTAAGTGTCTCATTTCCTAATCTAATTCCCTCAGAACCACCCGACTTAATTCGACTGCATTCCATTATCCTTGTTTTGCTTTTGTTGATGTTCATCTTATACCATCCTTTCAAGACACTGTGAAGTTCAATTGCTCTTCCAAGTCCTTTGCTGTTTCTGACAGAATTACAATGTCATCGGCGAACCTCAAAGTTTTTATTTCTTCTCCATGGATTTTAATACCTACTCCGAATTTTTCTTTTGTTTCCCTTACTGCTTGCTCAATATACAGATTGAATAGCATCGGGGAGAGGCTATAACCCTGTCTCACTCCCTTCCCAACCACTCCTTCCCTTTCATGTCCCTCGACTCTTATAACTGCCATCTGGTTTCTGTACAAATTGTAAATAGCCTTTCGCTCCCTGTATTTTACCCCTGACACCTTCAGAATTTGAAAGAGAGTATTCCAGTCAATATTGTCAAAAGCTTTCTCTAAGTCTGCAAATGCTAGAAACGTAGGTTTGCCTTTCCTTAATCTCTCTTCTAAGATAAGTCGTAGGGACAGTATTGCCTCACGCGTTCCAACATTCCTACGGAATCCAAACTGATCTTCCCCGAGGTCGGCTCCTACCAGTTTTTCTATTCGTCTGTAAAGAATTCGCGTTAGTATTTTGCAGCTCTGACTTATTAAACTGACATACAGGCTCTAAAATCATTTTTAGTGATTGCTGATCTGCTGCCTTCGACACAATTTTCAGGAAAGCTCTAATCTGTAAACTTCTACAAATCATATGCTACAGGTCGATGGGGCGGCTTGGTAACAGCAATGTAAATGATCGAAAGTTCGAAGTAATCATTGCAAACAACATAACGAGAGGAACCTCAGCAGCCGATTACGTCAAGGACCCGTTCTCCCACCGCAGTTGTTCAGTTTCTACCCATTTCACCTTCCTGACACTTGTCCTGAAAATTCTGCTATGTTGACAAACTGTTTCTTGCCATATAATATAACAAACTGGATAAATTAGAAGAGATGCTGACCAAACCATCGTCTGTGCTGACTGCTTATTTCAGAATGCGGAGACTCCAACCCAGTGTGAGTAACCATCTGGCGAATGTTAAACTGTACCCAAAATATCCGATCGTTTTCTTGGACCAAACCCTGTCCTTCAAGCAACATCTTCTGAACCTAGCTCAGAGATTGAAGAGCCATAACAACATCCTCCACAAGTTCATTGGAAGTACCCTAGGATCCGGAACAACCACCCTGTTTTCTTCAGCCTTTGGTTTGGTATACTCAGATACTGAATACTGGAAACATGTCTGGATGAACAGGCACCGTAAAAAGCTTGTCGATACTCAACTAACTATTATCAAGTGCATAATATTTGATGGCATCACATGTACCACAGTTCATTGCCTTCCCTCATCTGGGTCTATTTACTGCTCTTGTCAGGGTATTCAGAAAGATTTACAGGAATACTTACGTACCCACGCATGGGGACCAGCCAAATCCTAAAGGCTACCGATCACGACAGCATACTCTGCTTGTCGCATCTGACATAGCTGCCAAAGGTTTTATACCCCTTGAATGTGGGAAGCAGTTGCAGGCACGCACCTGCTTAACATCTCATGTGCTAAGCTTCCAATTGGATCATAAGTGCCATGCGAGACGAGCCGTGTCAGTAGCATGGATGCGCTCCACAGGGGAAACAACCTCTGCGCCCATATTGTTATTGCGTAACTCGACGCCATCACATTCTCAGCGACAGCCGAATTCGAGCACATCATGATAATGAAAATGGTTTCCTGATAGCAACACAATAGACTGTACACTCGGTTGAAGTGGACATCCAGTTACGAAACACGTGTAGCCGTATAGGTTCATTATTTCTAATTTTTATATGTAAGGTGATTCGGCTGTCCCTACCGATTTCATTTTATGCGACCTGCAACGTTTCCCCTTCCCTTCAAAAGGCATGCATGAGATTCTAATATTCTCTCGCTACGCGCAAACTAATAGTCCACAGAGAAAATGAACAGGATCTTTTTATCGGAAATGTAATATAGTTAAAATTTATACCGGCATACGTTTTTGCTAGAGATCGTAGTTTTCGAGTTATTCAAGAAAAACGTACAAATTTGACCGTAAAACGCACGTCCACCCACAATTCATCTATCACCACTCAGGATTTCTAGTATGTTTTTCGTGGCACTCCGTCATATCACTGTACAAATATTTCCAACTAGAAATTCTGATGGGTGGGTGTTGAGTGTGGAATTGGATCGGGAAGGGAGGGGGGGGGTGCTTTGGAAAGTAGCTTTTGTAGATTTTTCTTGAATAACTCAAAAACTACGGCCTTTAGGAAAAACGTTTCGCAGCGCAAAATTTAACTACATTAAATTTCCTAAAAAAGATCTTGTTCATTTTTTTTTTAGGACTAATAGTTTGCGCCGAGCGATCTAGGGAATATGAGAATCTGGCGCGTGATTTTTTTTTTAGGTCAGATATAACATTGCGGGCTGCATAAAACGATATCGGTAGGTACAGCTGAATCACCCTGTGTGTACATATTTGCATGCATCTGCTGACAGCTGTATGACCCGTGCGCTAAATAAAAAATAATTGATATTTTGCTTATTGTACGTATACAGAATACATTATTAAATTAGTGGGTCTGGGAGTATACAGGGTACGAAATGCAGTACACAGGGCTGCCACCTCTGGTAGGAGCAACGGCTGTAACACAGGTGAGCAGGGAGTCGAACTCAGCACAGGTACAGGCTTGTCATTCCTTACTGTTTCTATGCTGTCTTTGTGTTCACCGACGGTAGTAGCCAGCGTGAGTGTAGGCGTTCCGTATCTCGTCAACCCACGACCAATGGGTGCGACATATGGAGCATGTGCTGACCGGGATAGTAGTTGAAGAGTCGAGGTAAGTCAGCACAGTCGCCGTCTTCGTTTTGTTGGAAGACAAACGTCACGGAGACCTCGACAATAGGACAGACCTACTGGGCTTAACATGTCAGAAATTAAGCGGCTGCCGTACAAGTTACTGCATATACGAACCAAAGGAGATCGTGTCGCGTACGAGCTGGCACCCCATGCCATCACGCCACTGTACGACGACAGCTGGTGCAATCAGGCAACGTTCGCTCTGCTCGGAGCCTCCACGTAGCGGTCGCGTCCGTCGTGGAGCTGTACGCAGAATCGGTACGCGTCTGAAAAGGTGAGGTAACGAGCTGGCACTGGTGAGACCAGAGTCGTCGTTTCACTCGCCACTGTCTCTGGGAGTCGCAAGGATGGCCATCGTGTTTGGTGCTCTCCGTTTGGATGCTCCTGACTCATTACACGTTGATGCTGCTACAGTCTTTCAGGGAGAAGGGCGAATGTATCAATTTGAGGTAAGGGGGCCTGATCCGGAAACGACCGAGTCGAAAATTTGAAGCGAAGAACGTTTAATGCATTAGTGTTCATCAGAGACGTACTACCCTCGTTCCTGGAAAATATCCCATTTCTTATTCGCCAACGGATGTGGTTTAAACATGATGGAGCCAATCTCACTTGTGACCGAGGCTTCGTGAAGGCCTTAACCGGATATTCCCTGGAAAGTGGGTAGGTAGAGGAGGCTCTGTTTCGTGACCGGTACGTTCTCGTGGTCTCATCCCACTTGACTTCTTCTTGTGTGGCAATGTGAAAAGTCTTGTGTACGAGACGTCTGTCGAGACTCAAGAGTATCTCCTAACAAGAATTCTCGCTGGGCCTGCGACACTGTTCAAACGACACCAGGGTATTAGAACGAATAAGACAGCATTCTGCGCAACGATGCCATTCCTGCAATGACGCTGGACTGGGGGGAGCCATTTTGAACAAATGATGTAATTTTAACAGCCTGAGTAACTTGCACAGGTTAGTGGAATTCATTATTATCTTAGATTTTCCGTCTCTCCAAGACCAAGTTACATGCGACGTTATTTGTCCATCAGCAGGGTGAATTATCTGAGGGCACTGGTGTTTTCAGCGGGATTTCTTTATGTCATAATCAGGGTTCGGAAGTTTGGGCTCTTGGTTTGAGCGCTTCGCCAGACTAAGGCGAAACTTGAGTGAGTTTTTGCTTGTATGTTTGAACTGGGTGGTTTATGCTCTAGGTTCCCTTACCTAAATAAATGTATGTATGTATTGAAGTGGGGACCTAGAAACGACGGAGAGGCTTCGTCCCCGCCGTAGCCCTCAGTGGTACACACAATACCCTACAACAGGCTACAGCAGTCTACTCACCCCACTGCCGCCCCACACCGAACCCAGGGTTATTGTGCGGTTCGGCCACCAGTGGACACCCCGGGAACGTCTCATTCCAGACGAGTGTACCCCCAATATTTGCGTGGTAGAGTAATTATGGTGTACGCGTACGTGGAGACTGTTTGCCCAGCAATCGCCGACATAATGTAACTGAGGTGGAATGAGGGGAACCAGCCCGCATTCGCCGAGGCAGATGGAAAACCGCCTTAAGAACCGTCCACAGGCTGGCCGCCACACCGGACCTCGACACTAATCCGCTGAGCGGATTCGTGGCGGGGACCGGCACGCCTTCCCGCTCTGGAAGCAGTGCTTTAGACACTGAATATTTGTAACCCCACGACGCAGGCGCCCTGTATGGGTTGTGATTGTAGAATTTTGCACTGGCGAGTGAACAACACGTTTGTTTCTGCGGGATCTAGTCATGTGGGGCCGTTGGGTCCCGTATGGCGTTGAGTATTTCACTGCTGTACCTATCCATTGCATATTGGTATGACAGTTGTGGGGCCACGTCTAGAAGAAGATGAGAGAAACAGTGCTTCCCCTCGCTCCCTTCCCATGGCCAGTGGTACCGACTGTCCGACAAATATCCTCATACTGGGAGACTTGATAGCCTTGCTGCGTCTCGTATCGTTGCTCCCATTGCTTTGGTATATGCGCAGGAAGTGCATTGTGGACACTCATGTGCTACTGATGTCAATAGTTTATTCGTAGTATAAAATGCGTATGAAGCTACTTAAATGCGTTTTTGTCCCCGAATAAGTCACATCCTATACACTTAAAAACTTGTCAGTGCAGACGTTCTGTGTTCTGTTTCTGGCTTACAAAGGAATATGTCGACTACTTTTTCGTTTCACACGAATGTTTACCTTTGATACTCGTTTTCTTGTCCCTAATTTATTTGCATCATTAGGGCCAAAGGTAAAAATACATATGAAGCGTGCATGCAGACATCACATCCTAATTGTAAGTAAGAGGTAGTGCACTCAGCCCATCCCCCCCCCCCCTCCTACCGTCTCTCTGCTCACGATGTTTCATCTGAATAATATGAAACCTGTATCGTGCAGAAAACACGCGTTCAGCAGTTGGAAAATTTTTTGGTAGGGACTATGGGACCAAACTGCTGAGGTCATCGGTCCCTAGGCTTACGCACTACTTAATCTAACTTAAACTAAGTTATGCTAAGGACGCCACACACACACACACACACACACACACACACACACACACACACACACACACACTCTAGCCCGAGGGAGGGCTCGAACCTCCGACGGGGGTAGCTGCGCGAACCGTGACAAGACGCTTCAGACCGCAAGGCTAACCCGCACGGCCTTCAGCAGTTGAAACAACATTACCAGAGTTAATATAGCTTTTACAGGAGTTGCCGACTCCACGGCCACATATAGAAAAATTTCCACTCATATTGCTAAGGAAGTATCAGTACGTTGAACATGTTTTGAAATGTAATGTATTTACATTGTTTTCATGTAAACAGGTCAATCACAGAATGTTGCTCCATTTGCATTAGGCGTACATAGTAATGCTTTTAGAGTTTAGAGAACCTAGACGTGTATTATCTGCTGTCACAGCAGGGAGTAGTTTAGCCTTCTGTTGAGTGTGCCCCTCTCCCCTGCGAGGCTGAGGGGCGACTTTTGCTTGGAAGGGACCGGAGCAGCGGAAGACGCTGGTACGGCGCGGAGCGGAGGCATCGGCCGAGGAATAGTTTATGGCTTTGAGCTGTCAGCAGCTACAACGTTCGCCCATTAGACAGCCAAGTCTCCGGGCCGGCCAGATGCCGCGCCGTGCCGGGGGCGGCGTTCTCCATCTTCGGTCTTCATACACCGCGACGGCTGGAAGCTCTGCCGAACTCACGGACCGTCTCTTGGGGACTGGCTGACCCTGAGGTTGCATTGTGCTGCGTGTCGCCACATTTTGCAACAAATACAAAGATTTGTTTTTGTTACTAGTATCCTTCATACAAGGTATTGAGTTAGTGTTGACCTGTCAAAAATCTTTAGTACCTGTTCACTTTCCGTCGCCGGGAGAAAGGTATCACATTTTTCCGCTCATGAATTCCGCAAACTTCGTGTTCTTTACAATGGCATTTTAAACCTCTTTCAGATTAAAGGATTCGTCCATACCGGCCGGAGTGGCCGTGCGGTTCTAGGCGCTACAGTCTGCAACCGCGCGACCGCTACGGTCGCAGGTTCGAATCCTGCCTCGGGCATGGATGTGTGTGATGTCCTTAGGTTAGTTAGGTTTAATTAGTTCTAAGTTCTAGGCGACTGATGACCTCAGGTGTTAAGTCCCATAGTGCTCAGAGTCATTTGAACCGTTTTTGATTCGTCCATGTTTTGTCATAATTCGACTCATAAACGATGCTGGTTGATTATAGGCTTGTTCTGCGCAAAGCAATCTTCTGAGCGCTCTGCTGTGAATGTCGTGCGCAGTTCGAACATTAAACGTGATCTAAGCGAATACCGAATTCTAATTCAATTTCTTGCGAGTTGTCATCGCTGATTGCGGTAGTAAGTGACATATTTTACATAAGCAAGCGAGAAACACGGTTTCCTAGATACACACTTTCTTCGAGCACAAAGCAAGTGTGTGTGCATCCCGCAACTGTCGCTTGGAACCGGCAACAACGCAAACCCCGCCCGCGCTTCGACCTTCGCGAACCGCCATCGTTCGTGAATCGGAGTATAGCTGTCTGGAATGCTCCGCAGCTACGCATAACATCCTCCTGATACCCTCATGAGACCAAATTGTTCAGCATATTGAGACTCTTGTCGTTAATCTATAAATAGTTTCTCCAAGTAGTGCGCGGTATGTGGTAACTGCATCTAATTTTATCCCTCGGAGTGATGCCCTTTTGTTTACGAGCACTTTCTTGCAACAGGAAAACACGTCTAACAAAAAATGGGTAACTGGCTCTGAGCACTATGGGACTTAACTTCTGAGGTCATCAGTCCCCTAGAACTTAAAACTACTTAAACCCAACTAACTTAAGGACATCACACACATCCATGCACGAGGCAGGATTCGAACCTGCGACCGTAGCGGTCGCTCGGCTCTAGACTGTAGCGCCTAGAACCGCACGGCCATTCCGGCTGGCCACGTCTAACATCTGGATTGACACCTAGTGGTACAGTTCTCTACAAAAACGATTTTACTGCACTTAACGCAACGAGCTGCCTGTGTGTAGTAGTGCTAAAAGTCTTTCGGGTTTTCGATGTGCTTTTTCTGTTCTGTTCCTCCTGCCACTTTGCGTCTTACCGGTATGGATGCAGTTCCGGCCAAGAGCTAGATCCCTTGGACTAGTTTGACCTAATTCACCCTGTATCCAAGCGTTCAGATTCGTTTGAGCCCACGTTCATAAGGGTGGTGTAGGCCGACACCCTGGAAACCGGTGATGCACACTTTCCCACAGAAAAACAGAGTCCCAACGCGGTTGACCTGAGAACCTGGGGATCTCCTCCTCATATAGAACCTTTCAGCTTTCTCAAGGTGTTGCTTTTGATGTGGAGTATTCTATTCTTACCCTGCAGTGTATTCTGAAAGATCGGGTGCGACCCAAGCAATTTTCGGGTATTTTGGGGTGTCACAGTACTGAATTTGTGATACTCTCCACTCAATATTCAGTTTTTTTATAGCCTCTTTGTTTCTGAAGTGTAAATCAGGTACTTCAATCTTTCATGGATTGCGCTTGAGATGGTTCATATCACGATGTTCTCGCAACCTTTCAGCCGTGTTGCTGATTTTGACTTCAACTTTCTCGAAGGTCCTACTTTGGGCTGTGTCTCTCGCATAGATCATATCTTTGTGCCTGGATCATCTCGCTGATTATTCGTATAGTTGTTTCACAGAATCATTGACAACGCACTGCCTTGAGGTAATCCGTTCTTCTGATTTCTATAGCGGCTCTTCTTACCTTGCAGCACTACGTACAATCTTCTGTTTTGGAGCATACCTCTGATTACGTTTGTCAGCCTGAAAACTCTTATCATCTCGTACAGCTTTTGGATAAACCTTTTGAGATTCACCGTGTCCCTTACAGCTCGGAGGTCTATAAAAGCTGCACCAATGATTTATTTCTTCTAATACCCATCTTCGAAGTGATGTGTAACGTTAAGTACCTGTCGCAAGCATTAATTTGTTGGTCTAGAGCCACCACTTTCTTGTCAGTATTATTGTCTCAAACACTTCATACGGGTGACATAAAAGCGAGATCGAAAGTTCTTTAGATCTTTAGGTACTTTCCCCAGCTTGAGAATAGCTATAGATGTGTACTTTTCTCCACAACTTAGGCATATGGTCAGATTCAACCCATTCCTTCATTAATTTAATGAACCACCTAATAGCCCCAGACCCGAATTTCTTCAGCTGCTCTTTTCTTATATCGTCTGGGCCTGCAGTTGTATTACTTTTCATACTTTTAACGTGTTAACAAGAACATTATCCAGGATGTTATGATCTTTAGAGGTTCTTTAGTTACAGGATTATGATTTTTTATCCTGAGTATCCTAGTGATTATTTCGTTGTGAACGGCTGCGGTCGATTCAGTACAGACGCGGGTATTGCGTGATATGTGTCTTGTCACAGAAATCGCTTCGGTTGACTGATGTTACTCTCTCTTAACCCGGTTACCGCTGCTGATGACTCCAGGCTTGACCTCTGACAACATGAGGACAGATACCAAAAACTAGTAAAGCAAACGGTAATGAATCAGTAGTGTACCTGACCAATGCAATAACTCTTCTAGTTGTCGACCCCCATGTTTCTGATAAGTTGTTCAGCGAATTTTCTTACAAGCTCAAGAAACTCGGGACAGTGCGTGTCCTAGCAACCAGGTCCACTCCATTACTGACTGAACTCTCGTAGAGACTGGGCTCTTTATGTGACCCCAGAAGCAGTGTCCTGGGTATGACGTCAGGTGCCCTAGGTCCTCATATAACAACTATCAACAGATGAGGCAGTGGGAACTTTTTCTTAATAGGTGCGACACACGTTCCGTATTTCACGCTTTCCAATCTTCTCTTTAATTACTTTATTCGGTGGCATTTAGTGTTTATACACTGCATCCGCCCACCCGCTTCAGTACCCGTTAGATCGTAATACAGCAGTGATTCTGCGTGGCAAGGTTTCCACGGATCCTCGGTAGGTTTCCGGAGGTAGTGTGTGGCACCAGACGTGTACGCACAAGTCACTAAGTTCACGTAAATTAGGGGCTGGAGGTTTGTAAGACATCGACCTTACCCTACCACGATGCTCCTCAAACCACTGTAGCACCATTGTGACCTCGTGACACGGTCAGTAATCTCGCCCCAGGATCCCACCGGCGCCAGGAAAACCTTCAAAGCTACAGCCGGTCCTGAGTAGTGTTCACGTTGTCCACGGCTGTCATTACTACCGCAGGTCCTGTGGAATCTCACGGCAATGTCTCCTGTAGCATAACATAACGCGCTGTATGTTTGGGGCAGCCGTCCGGCTGGATGGCGGTGTATCCAGACGCGGCCGTCGACCTTGCGCAACAAGTCAGGTGATTACTCCGACCAGGCGACACGTTTGTACAGGTCCTCCGTCCAGTGTCGGTGATGCTGTGCCCACTGCAGTGTTAATTGCGGCTGGTTGCTGTCTTCTTCTTTGTAAGAATCAACCAACATTAACTGTACACAGTCAAGGTCTCACCATGTCAGTTTTAGACAAAATTGCACTCCCTTTTGTTATAGAATCGAACTACCATGCAGCGATATGCTACAAAACAGCTTCAGATATCCGCCTACGTTACATATGGAGTTAATGTCTCGTACAGTGATATAATTTTGCAGTTACATTCTGTGGTACATGTGGATATTGCCTGCAAAATGTCTTGCGAATAGTTAGTAAGTAAAGAAGTAATAAATTAAAACATCCTGCCTAATGATGACGTTTTAGTGCATATACTAAGTGATAAACTCTTTCTCTGTTCAATAATTAATGCAGATATCAGCAAGAAAAGGTGTGTGAAGTTTGTTGAAAGTGGCTAAATGCATTTATTCCGAAACACTGATTGGATATATTGTGGGCAATTTTCACGCTATTCAAAAATGGTTCAAATGGCTCTGAGCACTATGGGACTCAACTGCTGTGGTCATAAGTCCCCTAGAACGTAGAACTACTTAAACCTAACTAACCTAAGGACATCACACACATCCATGCCCGAGGCAGGATTCGAACCTGCGACCGTAGCGGTCGTGCGGTCCCAGACTGTAGCGCCTTTAACCGCTCGGCCACTCCGGCCGGCTTTCACGCTATTAAGCTGGCTCAGATGTATAAACAGTTTCTAACTTTAGTACCTGACTTACTGTGTTAGACCTTTAAACATAAGATTATGTCTCTTAATGAGTGAATTATGACCGCGTTTGAAATTATTAAATTTTTTCAGCAGTCATATGGGATTAAAATTCTTGTTACTCCCTGGAAATAGATAGGAAGCCTGCAAATGAAATCGCAAGATGCCGGCCGGTGTGGCCGTGCGGTTCCAGGCGCTTCAGTCTGGAACCGCGTGACCGCTACGGTCGCAGGTTCGAATCCTGCTTCGGGCATGGATGTGTGTGATATCCTTAGGTTAGTTAGGTTTAAATAGTTCTAGGGGACTGATGACGACAGACGTTAAGTCCCATAGTGCTCAGAGCCATTTGAACCATTTTTGATTTGAATCGCAAGAGCAGGTGGTGATCTTAACTGTTGACTAATACAGATGCTTTCGAAATGTTGGCATTACGTATTTCTGATACGTTCCACATGTTCCAAGATGTCATTATATGTCTTGGGAACGAACAATGTATATAATCTGACCAGAAGTAAATCGGCTTGTCGATTCAGTATTACGGACAGAAGCGGCCGTTTTGGGGCCGAATACGTAATCAGCGAGCAAGTAAGAGAGACTCGACGGATTAAGGTGTGGTAGGCAGCGGAGGGCATGGGAGCCGCACTTCACCCGTGGTGGGCGGGCCACCTTCTCCCCATTCACAGCCGCTCATTACCATACATTTCCATGAAGCAAAATGTTTGCAACTTCAATCACATTCTGTCCTATACTGATTAAATGAGGTAAAATGAGTTCATTATGTGGTCACTGTGTGCTGAAAAAACAGGTCTGCCTGCACATTGCAATAATGGTTCGGAAATAATATTCCATTTAGAGTCGTTTGCATTCATCGCGCCGTGTCACGGTCAGTGTAATGTATACGCCGCTCCGCGGTAATTCAGCGACGGTAAATTGATGCAAACGTTCGCCGGCCTGCCGACTGCGTCATCATTTTATTTTATTTTTTGTTTTGTTTTGTTTTCGGTGCACCCCACTCCCCTCCCTCCCTACCTCCCACAGCTCGTATCATTGCTGGCGCATTAAAATTATAAGCTTATTTCGCTGTTTGGCGGCGCCGCCCGATGTTATCTGGGACGCGCGCGTGGCTGGCTGTTTGCGCACCGCGCTGTGTTAACCGCTCCGTGCGCCGCTCCTGACGTGTGGGCCCGCTGCAACGCTGCGTAAACAGGTCGGCGCGCGAGTGCGCCAGCTTTTTGGGACGCACAGAAACGGCACGTGTGTCGGGTATTGGTCACTCGGGAAGCGTTCGGTGACCAGTTTTCTCTACGAGATCGGTCACAGTACTTCGCTCTTGTGGCATTAAAGCCAATGTCAGCCCACATTTTATTAGATTTCATCACACAGTATCGAAAGGCTAACGCCGCTGTAGGCCTGCAAGCAGTTAAGATCGGTAGCACTCCCCGGCACACACAACGACAGGTTACAAGCTCCCAACGATTGGTATTTAGATCGTAAATGTCGTTAATTCTCCCTGTCTGTGGCAGGCTGAGAAGGGAGTTTGCTTAATTTTATCGGCAGGGATTACTTTTATTCATTTTTATGGAAGCCTGCTGCGGAGAAGGATCTTATGCACACTTTCTCTCTCTAGGCAGCGTAACCTTCCCTGACCATTCTGCCCGCTTTAGAATTCATGTTTAGGCCGATCAAAGTTCAGAATACAATCTTATCGATTGAATTTGAAGTCGCAACGGATAAGTCAATTGTAATTTTGGGGATGGTCAGAGAAAACTACATCCTGCACGAATCTAGTTTTGTGCCAATTTTAGTAAAGGGACAGCGTGATTGATATGATTGTCTTGTCTTAGGTGTGGTTTAAATCAGCAAGACGAGAACGGAAATTACTTCGAAAAACAAAGTTAATTTTATTTTAGCCAACATTAGACAAATTTGCGAAGTTGCTTCTTAACAATCTTTTGAATACACATTAACTATGGACAAAGATTATTTAACTATGCACATAGATTATTTCTCCTTTGAATTACAAATCGTGTTGCCTTTGATTTGCATCGTCCTGTGGGGGGGGAAGGAAAATCTTGGAGAGCACGTGGTCACTACTACTATGCTGATACATGCACGTGCACTAAAGTTATCACTGAAATGCAAATATCGAAACTATTTCTCTATGCAGATTTTCTATGTACAGTGGCTGGAATCGAGCAGGAGTCGCGGCTGGTATCTCCAGCGCGAAGTGCTTGAATACGAAACGATTCATCTTAAAAAAGCTACCCTCGTCACTAATTTTTCAATAAGTTGTTAAACATCGACACACGCTAGCATAAATGTTGACCAATCGCAAAAACTGGCTACAACTCCCTCTATTAGCTTTCTCGGCGGTTGCAGTTTGAAACTATGCATCACACGGCGGGTCGTAACGGAATTCTCGAACGGAGAAGATTATTCTTATATCGGATAAATTGAACAAAAATCAATAAATGGTTCTTAATTAATCAATCGCGAAAAAAGCCTCTGATGAATAAATTGATAACATTAAACATATTTAAACATTCAAATACCTTTGTCCTGATTTCGACGCAGCGTTCTGAAGGAACGTCTGGTCGCTCACCTGTCTTCCAAAAAACTCCCCGTAACCGTTGCGCGGCTCTTTCTCCCGAGCAGCGCGAGGTGGTGGGGTAGGCCCACGACCAACCTCTGGTAAGAAAACGTTTTTTAGACTTTCGCACCTCTGGTCGAACCATCTCGTTCCTGCTCTTTGCCTCCCAGTGACTGTGTTAAAGTTGGTAGAAGATTCTGAGACCCACTACATCTCTGGTTTGTCTGCTACCACACTCAAAACATTCACACCTGACCACGTACTTCAAGGAGACGTGAGGAATGTAAATAGGGACACAGGACGTGCATATTGTAATGAGAATAAAAGACTTTGATCCATAATTGTTTCTACATGCATGTAATTTGGGGCCGAGATTATTTCACTGTTCATTAATTATGTAAAGTTATTGAATTTACGATGATAATGACTATCAGCTGATAGCAACATAACACTGATTTTAACTATGTAACGAAACCTATTGTGACGTTACAAGGTGTTCAAGGAGCGTGAGAACATAGGTGCCCCAGGGTACAGACAATGCGGCGGTAGACACTGCGAGGCTCGGCGGCAAACGCATGACTTTGTTTAAAAAATGGCTCTGAGCACTATGGGACTTAACTTCTGAGGTCATCAGTCCCCTAGAACTTAGAACTACTTAAACTTAACTAACCTAAGGAAATCACACACATCCATGCCCGAGGCGGGATTGGAACCTGCGACTGTTGCGGTCGCGCGGTTCCAGACTGTAGCGGCTAGAACCGCTCGGCCATCCCGGCCGGTGACTTTGTTTAGAAATAATCACTATTTAAATGTATATATACGCCTCCAACTGTTCTGTCGACAGCTTTCTAACCGTGATTTTAGTAACTCCAAAATAAAGCTCAAATATTAACCAGAATTTTAGGGCCGGTCATTGGCCGAGTAAACCGAACAGCCACAAACGTGCCATGTGCACTCAGGCAGGAAACGCTTAAGTCTTTAATTAGTATTCGGACAGCCTAGAACTAACTTCACAGCATATGTTTAGTGCAAGTGAATGTTTTCTGTTGTTAGGCTCAAGAAGAAGTGTTGTTTGGTCTCATAAAACGTTTACATGCGACCTAGCGTGTGTGCGATCTCGTATGGAAATTATGAACGTCTGGAAATGTTTGTGAACTTGCAATGGTGTACGTTGAGGGGTTGGGGGTGGGGAGGGGGTAGTTAGGACGTCAAATGGGACGACTTGGAACAGGAGAGGCATCACAGGACATTTTAATTTCCACTGTCTATACTTTTACAAATAAATTCATAAAACTTTGTCAGCATGACCAGAAAGGATTCAGGATTCAGACTCATATCAATGGAAGTTTAAAAATACAACAAAATAATTTTTTTACATGTGAAATTTCATCATTTTTTCACTTACTATTGCCTGCATTTGTTGCTATAGGTACACTTTTCTTCATAAGTGACAGAAATTGTTCAATGAATTTTGCACAGCATATAAACCGTACTCACAGGTGTATGGAGCTCTAGAATTTTCCAAATCTATTAAAAACTGTGATAAAATTTGAGATCATTATCTGTAAGGTTTTAGTTTTTTCTAAACATGAAGTTAAAAATGTAACAGCTCATTCATTTTTCATAAATTAAATAAATTTTAGAGTTTCATACACTTGAAAGTATGGTTTGTACGCTGTACAAAATTCATCGAAGAATCTCTCTTGTTTATGAAGAAAAGTGTACCTATAGCAACAAATGCTGCCAACAGTAAATAAAAAAAATATCAGCGCCCTCCAAAGTCTATATGCGCTGTACACTGCTCATCCCTTAGTGCAGCGGGTCCATGAAATCTGTCACTTGCTCACTCTTGGTGGAGCCAGTGTCACGTTTCTGTGGGTCCCTGGTCATGTCAGCCTGCCAGGAAACGAGGCTGCTGACGCTGCTGCCAAGGCTGCAGTCCTCGTACCTCAGCCCGCGAGTACCTACATTCCCTCCGGTGATCTCTGCGTTGCCGTCTGCCAGGAGGTGGTGTCCCTTTCGCATCGCCAATGGTCCTCCCTTCACGGGAATAATCTTCAGCTTATTAAGCCTCTCCCAGCGCCTTGGACGACCTGCTCTCGGCCCTCCCACCGGCAGGAGATTATTTGAACTCGGCTGCGTGTTGGGGGACTGCCTTTTTAGTCATCGTCGTTTGCTCAGTGGCGCTACAGCACCGCTTTGTACGCATTGCGCCCAAATTTTAACTGCCCGCCACTTCCTGCTGGAATGCCCTTTCTTTCATCATTTACGTTCCAGCTTGGATTTGCCGTCTGATTTATCAGCCGTTTTAGCTAACGGCGCGCGGGCTGTGGACCGCGTTTTACTTTTTGTCCGCCGAAGCAGTATGGCGAAAGCCATATAATTTTTAGTTTTGGACCTCCTTTTCTGTTTGGTGCTTTTTTAGCCCTTTTTCCACGTGCCTGTTTTTAGCTGTCTTCTATTCTGTCCACGTATAGTCATTCAACTCCTCTCTGTGTCCGTGTTATATAGTTTTGACTTGGGTGCGTATGACCCCAGTTGTTTTTTGCGCCCTAAAACAAAACAAAACTGTTCACAAACATCAACTTGTGCTGTTAGCATGTTCGACGCAGTAATGTGTAACGGCAGGAACATTCCACATCTCATTCTAATAAGTTAATTAGTTAGGAAAGGATAGGAAACAGTGAAATTTGTTTACTGAGAGCTGCACCTTGTAAAAAAAATGTTCAAATGTGTGTGAAATCTTATGGGACTTAACTGCTAAGGTCATCAATCCCTAAGCTTACACTCGACTTAACCGACATCATCTTAAGGACAAACACAAACACCCATGCCCGAGGGAGAACTCGAACCTCCGCCGGGACCATGCACCTTGTAACTTCGGGTACTTACGCGATGGGCTGCAGCAGTGTGGGCAAACATTTGTGGGACTGTGTTTCTCTCAGACTATTGGTTTGAAAAAGAAGGGAATGTTGCGGTCTGAGGAGATTCCATTTTAAAAATGAGGATCAGTCGGCTTCACTTTGACTGTAACTGGATAGCCTAGAATCGCGACCGCTATACCTGATCAGAATAACAAAGTGATGGATTGTCGCTATGGTAACCGTCCTGTAAGCAACTAGTTGTCAATCAGAAAACGTTTGCCCGACGATACTCTTGTGTAATATTTTCATGGAAAAACCTCGAGTTTTCGACGATCACCACCATCTTCGTTGTCAGGCGCAACTGACCGGGGCCAGCGAGATGTACGGGCCCTGCGATGAACTCGTGACGTCACACTAGTAGGCTTGTACGCCACACTTTCGAAACGCTCGGCACCGTGCAAGGCCCACAGCAAATCAGTACTCAATTGAAAAGATACCCCCTAAAAGCCTTAACTCTGTCGTGCGCTGTCGAGAACTGGCATGCATTTGAACACGCAGCCAAGAATTATTAAACTTGTCTGGAACAGTTACTCGCTCCATTTCAGAGGCGGCTGCTCGCACTCGGAAACCCGCATTGTCATTAGTTGTGACTTACACGTCAAGGCCTGTCTTTCTCGTGGGCTTCGCAACTGTCCTGTCCTGTCTTGGCTGCTGTTGTGGTGGCCTGTGGACTGCTTCTGACTTGTAGGCAATTACGTCTCACTGCCACAGATTGAATCAACGTTTGGGCCGGTGGCCAGAGGAGGATAAAACGCTTAGTTCAGAGTACCACTTATCGCGGTTACTGTTGGCTTTTTATACCAGTTTCGTTTAACAGTTATTTATAATTTTAATTTATTTGTAATACCGCTTTCCCCAGACGAGCATTCAGTTAACTTGGAACACCCTTGATACGCGAGCTGCTAGATTCCCCACCTTTCACGTTTTCCCTAGCTCAGACTTTGAAATAATTTCTCTGCAATGTATTTCTTATGGGCAGGCTTCATATTTTGCAGGCTTCTTGAGGCAGCCAACTGGCAGTGGCTCGCCGAGCTAGCCCAACTGTGTGACATCACAGACCATTTTGAAACTTTATAGCTACTTACAATTTTTCAGTTTTTTTGTTGTGGCCCTATAATTAAATCTGCGAAACGTGCCTTGAGATATTAAACTTTTTTTATTTGGTTTGGTAGTCGTGCAAGTCGATTCTGGCGCACGGTACCACCCTAACAGGGGTAGGTTAACGGCAACAGGACGTGTGGCGGCATGTGGATCACATGAAGGGCAATAACTATCCAGTTATTTCTAAACACTGTTGAACCCCTAACGACCGTCGGTTATTTTCGTGGAAGTACGAAAATATTTGTTTCACTCCAATATTTATCCTCTCTGGAAACGTTATCATCTGCTACTGCTTACTAGAGTCCGGGAGACAGTTGTCAACTTCTTGGTTGCCTGTAAAGGTAGGCCGTACGTTCCAGAAATACAGAACTGTGAGCGTAAAGTAACTGGCGCAGAAAAATAACTCACATTTCTACCCATCTACTGATGGCAATATCCATAGTCGCACGAATTGGTTCAAATGGCTCTGAGCACTATGGGACTTAACTTCTGAGGTCATCAGTCCCCTAGAACTTAGAACTACTTAAACCTAACTAACCTAAGGACGTCACACACATCAATGCCCGAGGCAGGATTCGAACCTGCGACCGCAGCGTCGCGCGGTTCCAGACTGTAGCGCCTAGAATCGCTCCGCCACTCCGGCCGGCTCGCTCGAATTCCTCATGGTCACTCTACGTAGTTAGATAACACGAAATCGGAGTACACACGTAAGCAGTTGGCGCGCAGCTACTTCCATGAGCTGTACACTGCTTCCTAGATGGTCAATCACTCTGCTGTGTGAATTAATTCGTGATGAGATCTCAGATGATGCGAAAGCGTGGTACACACTTTGCTAAACGGATGACACCATTCACTAGTTATTAAGGTAACAGTTATTACAGTAACTACTACTATTCAGTAACCGGCTATTTCTATCAGTCACGTTAGCTTTTGCCACGTCTACTGGTGGGACCGTCGCTCTTGTAGGAATGTAAACAGTGCAGAGAATTTGTGTGGTTCTTTTCTGCATCGAGAGCTCACTTCTACACGCCAGTCATGCTATATCCACTGTGCCACTCAAATTGTTCTCGCACGTTCTTATTTCTGTCGTCTCTCTAATAACAGAATCCCAGGATGCAGAAGACTGAGACACAACTTCTGTTTCTTCGAAAATTATTTCAGTTTTATTTGTGAGGCTTGGCTGAGAAACTGCAGATTACTCAAGTTCCCAGATATCTATGTGCCGCTGATGTTGTGCACTTCGGTCGGAAACACTGTGGGTGGAGTGACCGATGTAGTTGCATCCGAACTCACGGGCGCTATGATGAGTCGCAGGGACACTTGAGGCCGAGACTGTCCCCAACCCGTCGCAGCATCTCCTCTGTCAGTTTGTCGGAAAGTAGGTGTCATTGTTCGCCTTCCCAGGGCCCCCTCATTTTGTTAGCTGTAGCTACGCAGAAACGAAAGAGCTCTTCACGTGAATGTTCCGTGTGTGAAAAGGACCGCTGTGTGAAATACAAGAGTCTGTTTGCTGGATCCAGCAGTCCGAAGCTTCGTATCTGTGGTATCTTGTAACATCGGCAACTGAACCGTTTCGAGTTTAACTGTGTCGTCGAAGCAACAAGAAATGCCACGTTCACAACCCAGAAATCACCAGTTATCCGTCACATATCAAACACTCCGTGAGTGTCCAGGAGGTGATTCAGACATATGGGCAACCCTGTATCTGATAGATCTCTACCACCATCAGTGTTGTCCATTGCCGACATATTGTAATCGTTTTCGCGGAGGGCACAGTCGAAACTCGTCATCAACCATTCCGTGATCTTCCAAAACCATTTCTGGGAATTTCCGAGGCTGTTAGCCTTTCCTTCCTCTCCGTCCGCAGCTGAAGAGTTCCCCAGCTCTAATCTCAAGATGCGATCACATCATCACTTTCTTTTCCTCCACCTGCGTCGGTGTTTCCTGCCTGCCTACCTTCCTGCCTGCCTACCTTCCTTCCTTCCTACCTTCCTTCCTTCCTTCCTTCTTTCTGTCTAGGCTTACATCTGTTCACCTGCTTACTACTGGACCTATGCATACGTTTACGTCAAACAAATGGAGTGACCTTCGGAAGCAGCAAGGATGCAATCCTCGTACGGTCGTCCAGATTAAGGTTTTAGTGTTTTCCATAAATAACTTCACTTTTTTCTTGTATTTCGGCATATGATACGTGTAAATCCCCTATCGAGAGCTGTATATAAGCCAAACACAAAGCTGAAAACAGTGCGCTCTGGATAGTACGTCACCGGGTTGTATTGGGTTGTATGCTCGCTTGTGTAAAGGAACATCTGTTGCTAAGGACTCCGCTCTGTGTGGCCGTGTTTCTATAGCGGATGACTTGGGCATTCTGATCGCTGATATCGGATGTCCTATCCAAGAGGTACCAGAGAAAGGCCACTCGCTTCTAAACAGGTCTCACGGCACAAAATGTAACACTAGCAAAGTGGCATGTTAGGTGTACTGTAGAATCATCCGTCTCCAATCTTCGCGGAAACTACAACTGACTATTTATTCCTTTCTTTGAAATTCATGGAATGTATCAAAATACACCGTGATGTCTTACCCCCATTGCAGCTCAAAACTACCTTCGCTGTATGGTAATTAGCGTCGCTGAGATCTGACGCCGTAGCCTCTTGTGATCATCTCCAGTAAAAGTCAGGAACGGTGTTCACTCAGTGTAGCCAAATGAGTTCAGGCAGCAGAGAAGTGGAACGAAAGGCGCAGCAGCGGTAACAAATCGACAAACTTGCTCAAGCTGGAAGCTACAAGGCGTTAATTTATTTGAGCTCAACTACAAAAAGGAGTCTCACACCTTCAAACTGCTAGCAGAGATGCGAAACTACTCCCTATATGTGGTAAAATAGTGATGCGGTACGTTCAAAATGCGAGAATATCGGCATGGTGTAACAGGAATGAATCGCCATACGTTGATTGTGGAAATAAAACTGTGTCCATGTCTAATATACATTGAAACCAATAACATTAATCAGAAGGCGCAAACAGTAACACTGAGGATAAATTGTATTAATTACAACTAGTACAACATGGGAAGCGTATGTCATTTCGTACTGACTCACCCGAAGATGTCTGACAGATAGCCAGTTCAGTTGGCATAAATGAAAGTAAAATGATGGTATGGCATCGTTGGTCAGAGGATCACGTCTGGGAATGTTCAGGTACCCGGTATAATTGAATCGTGTGTTTCTGAAACAACACTTCTCCATTCGGTCACATTTTCCAGGTAATGAAAGAAAAATTCTGTACCGGATAGTCTAGTTTGGAGAGCCACGGATTTCTTTGGGGTTATCTGCTATTGAGTGCAAATATTTTTGTTTTGTTCGCTAACATGGGACCAATACAAAACCCCACAGATTTTTTTTAAAGTGATGGAGAAATGCTGTTTCTGAAATAAACGCTAATAGCTTGGAAAACAAATTGCAGTAAATCGGTTTTAATAGTCTGTAATAAATTTAGAACTTTGCTTCTTACTACAGCAACTTTTTAATTAGATAACATTTATAGGACTAATTCTACCTATCTCTGCCAGGAATTCTTAGTAACAAAAAAGTTGCTTTTGTTTATGATTCACAAATTTCGACACACAATATATAACTTGAAATAAAAAGAAAATAGTTTTAAGTTACAGGACAAAGATTAGTGTTAGGAATTGAATAAAGAACGAGAAGATGAAAAAATAACATCTCATATCCACGTATGGAGCTCAGTATAATTTATCACCAGCTGTCGCGGAGGCTGTAGCCTAGTATTCATTATAAAAGTCAAGTTATTAAGTTGCTGTATAAAGCTGCGCCTTCTTTATGTCACTGGATAAGCAGCAGCACTTGGCAACAACAGCCGATTGCAGAGAGCAACAGTTTAAAATTGTGAACATCCGTTCGATAAATGAAATTCATTCTTCTGATGCACTACTCCTCTACATATTAAAACTTCGTGGATTAACTTACACAGGATGTTATTTTTTCATCTTCCTTCTTTTTCCCACGGAATTGCCTGAGAGCACTGGATTGTTGAAGTATTTTGGGCACCAATTATGAAAATCAAAAATTTCTGCTGTTTATACCATTGTAACAGTAAATCGGTTGTTCTTGTTCGAAGCTGCTATTAGTTCTACATATTCACTCAGTGAATAGATTCTGGCTGGTGTGCGAGTCTTCGTCTTTATAAGACCAAAATCACCATACATGGCACGGAACAATGCCTACGTACGGGAAACTAATGGTGTACATTTTGTAATCTTCCAGTAGTAATGAGGGTTTGCAGAAATCTAACAAGATCATTTTTGTTCTGACCCGGACGCCCATCAGAGAATAAGAGTAGGTACTTGATAGAACTTGGTAACTCTCTAACATTGCCACCTAAAGAAGCAAACTTAATCCGGACCTTCCTTATCTTCTCCCGTGTGATATACATAAAATTTTGCGGTATTGCACCTCATGTCGTGAATATTAACTACATTAATGGTGAGTTGTCTGTGGTAGAACGATTCCTGTACTGATACAGACACATTTAAAACGGAAACAATACTACTCCAAAAGTAGTTCCTGCACTGAAATGAAATTTTACATCCTGTCAGCAGGTGAAGGCTTTACAATGGTCGTATTCTTTCTACATAAAACAGTAGATATTGCCTCTATAATTACGAAAATATGAATAACGCATGTAGTGTCAAAAAGTGGAGAAGTGCAATAAACGATTCAAGTGTTCCTATTAATTCCACTTATACTTCCAAGTCGATAAAGATGAAATGATCAGGACAACTCAAATTCCCAGTCCAAGAAATTCTCCGTCCCGTCTGGGAATCGAACCCGGTACCCCACTATCCAAAGAGAGCGATGCTAACGACCAGATCACGAGCTGTAGACGAATTGAAACAAGACGCCGATTGACTGCAATCAGGGAGCACCACCGACCTTTCGGTATCCCGGGAAAACTGGAAGACGTACATGTTCACACTAGTGAGTCACAAAGTGAGGTGCGTCGGTAGTGACTGTTTCCGTTTGAACACGTAATCTGCTTTTGAAGCTGCAAGACATAGCGACACCTCACGCCACAATTGCTCTACGGACTTCGGCGCCTCGAGGGAACATGTGCAAGCTCTACGCTTGTACGCTGCCTCCATATCAGCCTCCTCAGGTCTCGCTCTCAGCTCGCCACACCAACTCTGTCACGTCCCACACACCGCAGCGCTCGGTCAAACTTGTCGCGTAGTATTGTCGTTCCATCGCCTGAGAGTGTCTCCAAACTAGAGATGCGCAAAACTGTTCTTTTCAGAGATCGGATCAGAACTGTTCACTCCCTGAAATGAACTAGCTCTTTTTCATGACTCACCACTCATTCACAACAGAAAATAAATGGAAGGCACATTGCCCTTTAAACTTTGTTTATTCCAGTACTATACCTGTATTTTGATCTTATTTGATCCTATTTTGAAGTAACACAGATAATGAGTAAGAATTTTGTATTGTTTATTGAAATTTCCACGGTATGACAAAGTTTTTGATTATTGATTTATTTTGCACTACCGTGGTTTTTTGGGTGATCGGAAAATGTTGTAACTTGAGATTTACATTAACAATATATTTGGCTATAATGTATTAAAATTTCATTAACCTCGTACAAATACATCGCAAGCCATATATTTTTAAAGTGAACATTTCCTTCCAAAGACGCCTAAAATCACAAAATCCGTACTACAATAAGAAAAAAATATATAAATTTGACTGTAAGACCAAAGTGCTGCATATAGTCTTCTGCAGAATAAAACAAGGAAAAATTATGTATCACTTTTGCTATACGTTTATCGGTTCGCTCGTAATTAAAGTGTAAATTCGAGTGACCATAATAAAAAATCCAATAGTAAGAGGAGCCATCAGGAACCTAATCTGATCAGTTTAAATAAATAAAAATAAAATAAAAACAAATGATGTATACGTAACATAATTATGTAATATACATAACGGTATTACTACGAAGAACAATATCCACGAACTCCGATGCAGAGGCGCTGAGTCAAGCAGGTCGAGCCGCGAGCTGTATTACTGCGCGAGCTAAGACCGCAGAGACCAGAGTGACACCTGAGTTGCTTTGCTCAACGCTCTGGCTAGAGTCGAGAACGGTGGGGTGAGCGTTGAGCGGGCGAGTTCCGAGGGTGGGGGGAGCGGTGAACAGCCACCACTCACCCGCTCGGAGACAAATCGTCCGTTCTCTTGCGAACAGGTTGTTGCAAGTAGTTCTTATGTTCTCCGCTAGGAGGCTCTCTGTCCTGTTGCTCGCATCAACTGCCCAGAGGGCAGGACGTGCGACTGAAACGATCGCTGACGGAGTGCGATGCTAAGTTAAGGTGCGCCAGACACGGCACGCGGCAGAGGAAGCACAGAGACGGCACGGCATGTGTGAAACACAAAATCCAATGGGGCACTGCACAATGCAGGCAGCCAAGGCAGAAGCAGGCTAGAGGCCGGCGCTGGCTGTGTTGTGTGGGGTGCAGTGTGCTCTGACCAGCAGAGGCCCCGACTCTCTCTCTCTCTCTCTCTCTCTCTCTCTCTCTCTCTCTCTCTCTGCTGTGGGAAACGTTTGGAGCTACCGTTCTTTTTTTCTGAATCACTGATTGTTCACTCCTTTGAAAGATTCAACTCTATGAATTAGTTCACGAGCGGATCCCCCATCTCTACTCCGAACCTGCGGGCCTGTGTGACCGAGCGGTTGTAGGCGCTACAGTCTGGAACGGCGCGAACGGTCTCAGGTTCGAATCCTGCCTCGGGCATGGATGTGTGTGATGTCCTTAGGTTAGTTAGGTTTAAGTACGAAGTTCTAGGGGACTGATGACCTCAGATGTTAAGTCCCGTAGTGCTCAGAGCCATTTGCACCATTTTTTTTTTCTCTCTGTACCGAATTCTGTTCCCCATTACCGCTTCTTCATAAAGTTTTAACGTTGTCAACAGCACTTGTGTTGTCCATATGTTATACTCCGCAGCCTATTTGCGGGTAGTTGTAGTGCAAGCGGCGAGTGAGCGATAAAAATGATTAAATCGGCAGAGCGCCACTAAAGGCGCTGACGCGCGCCAGGCCGCGCCCTCACAGGTTGGGATGGAAATAGTGCGGGCGGATTGGCTGCTGCTTTATTAACGTGGCGGGGGGAGTAACGGTACTCCGGGACGCTGTGGGCCGCCTGCGGGTGCCTGCTTTACGTGGACCGCGGGAGGTGTAAAGCGCGCGCGGGGGCGAGGACTGAGCCGCCCCCGGCGGCGGTCCTGGGGCAGGCAGGCAGGCAGCAGCCGCCGAGTTAACGCCTAACAGCCGTCGGTGAATTCGTAAAGCAATCGCCCCGCCTGTCCTTTTACGGCCGCGGCCCGGGATTGAAGTCTGATGCTGGCCGATGCAAGCTGCACACCGGCACCTATGGCCGACGCCACCGCTCCCGAACCACCACTACAACCGCCGATTGGTTAGCTCCTTACCGCGCGTGTACTTGTAGAGGAATCACATCCGAAGAACGCGACAGTATTACTTGTGCGATTTAAACGGCCGAGACTGCATGTTCGGCGGGGCAAGCTTTATGCGGTGTGATCTCGTGTAACCCCATTTGCCAAGTTATGACCCCGTATCAGCAATTATTAGGGCTGGTCCCGGCGGAGGTTCGAATCCTCCCACGGGCATGGGTGTGTGTGTTTGTCCTTTGGATAATTTAGGTTAAGTAGTGTGTAACCTTAGGGACTGATGACCTTAGCAGTTAAGTCCCATACGATTTCACACACATTTGAACATTTGAATTATTAGGTCTAGTTTTTTCTCAACCTCCGATCGGTCGCGAAATAAAAAACACAGTGAAAATCGGGTGAAGCTTTGTGCAGTGCTTCTACTATAACCATCTATTGCGTCACAGTTCTCTTGTCAATTCTGAGTGCACAGTGAGCCTGTTAAGATGCCTAGAAAACGGTGTCCCCCGTGAAGTGTGTGTTGAGCAGTTTTGCCTGATTTCATACAGCCCACATAACGTAACTGTCGTGCGTTTCCTTCTTCGTGATAATGGCGGGCTGGATACTGCAGGTGCAACGGAGAGCCACCTCCAAGGTTTCTGTGGGAGGTGTCTGATTGCCCACCGTACACCCCTGACTTGACTCCCTCTGGTTATCATCTCTTCGCCGTCATGCTGTGGGGACAGTATTTTGGCACAGACAACGAGCTGCAGACCAATGTACTCTGTGTGTGTGTGTGTGTGTGTGTGTGTGTGTGTGTGTGTGTGTGTGTGTGTGTGGGTGGGGGGGGGGGGGGGCACCACATTGTTTAATCTGTTTTATTTTTTACGTGCAGATAAATCATTTCTTGGTTTCTTTTAAAGTTTTGTTGAGAAGACGTGATCTTGTTGACACCTTGTCTGTTTTCCTAGCGTCTTCTACTCTCTAAATATCATGATTCGAAGGAAACCATTTTACAGTTATACCACACCAATGCAACTGCATGAAATCAGGTTCAAATGGCTCTAAGCACTATGGGAGGTAATATCTGAGTTCATCAGTCCCCTAGACTTAGAACTACTTAAACCTAACTAACCTAAGGACCATCACACACATCCATGCTCGAGGCAGTATTCGGACCTGCGACCGTAGCTGCAGCTCATGAAACCAGGCGAAACTGCTCAACACACCACTGCAGCTAGCAGCTCCTTTTCTTTAAATTTTTCGATTTTTCCCTCAGATCACTGACATTTTCTTAATTACCTTGCTTATCTTCAAGCAAGTGAAACCTTTTAAGCAAAATTAGACGCACCCATTTGTATCTTTCTCGCTCTTTGCTATGCAAATCTGGACAAAAACCCAATGGGTAATTTGTAGGAAGTCTTGGTTTTGCTCCCGTCAAACATTTGACAAATAACACCACGTACTACTTACGGAGACGACCCAGCACCTAACAGAACTAATCAGAATTACGTCAGACTGCTGGAGCTATGCCAGCTGCACACCGTGATCGTGAGATCCATAGCCTTTAGAAAGCTATCTAAAAAAAAAAAAAAAAAGAAAACGAGGATCTCACCAAACGCACATCTGTATGAATTTCAGCTCGATCTCGTGGCAATCAAACAGAAGTTCCACAAAGAAATACAAAATGACAAAGTCCTCAGAGGAATTAACCTTTGCAAAATACAACTCAGAATTAGCCCCAAAAAGAAAAATCGAATCAGCAAAACCAAACGCAGAAAATAAGACCCAGAAAATGTTTCCCCTAGCAAGTGAAGAGATACGAAACGAAAACTGGGATCAAACAAAAGGAAGTCTATATCTAAAGCCGAAGAAATTGCTCGCATAATCAAAACCAAAAAATTATCTTCTTTGAATTAAGAAGAGAAGCATGGCAACAGTGGCAAACACAGGAAAACGAAAATAACACATAAAACATAAGCATAAGAAATTGCCAGAACAGAAATGGAAGGGCTTAACACGAATAAAATTGATTTTTTTAATATTGAGACGTCTGTTCTACCACCCATCGAGGTTATTTATCGGTAGAACTCTGCATGTGTCTATAGTCGATGCTAGTAACTTAACGAGTCTAATTGCTGCAACAGACATTTATGACCACAAGATTCACAAGAGTCATAACTGGGGTATTGTTTGGTAAAAAGCTAAACATCTCTGCTTGAAGCAACGTATGTGAACACAAACGCATTACAGACAGAGTCATATTTTGTAAAATGGAAGTACGTGTGTTCTCATGCATTCTCCCCATATTTGTCATCGTAGAGTAACTGCGGTATTTCAGTAAATCATAGTTGTTAAAAGCAGAAACGGCTGCATTGGGGGGTGAGGGAGGGGGGGATGGGAACAACGTACTAGACTCTAGACAGCCCACAAAACACGTTAAAGGGCTTGTACAAAAGTAAATTTCGAGCATTACTTCTCACGTGAGAATGGGGAGAGAATCTTGTTAAGGTTAGTAGAGTCAAACGCAGGCTGATCTGAGGTGCAAGTGTGAGAAACGACGTGTAACCTAAGGTGAACAAAAGAACACATGGGTTGCAAACACTCTCCACAAATTATAAGAATCGAGAGTTTAACAGCCGAAAGAAAAGCATTAAATACCTACATTACGAACAATCGGAGTGACCCTTTGTTCTTAGGAGAAACCAAAAAGAGATAATAAGCATGGAAATAAGTCAGTGTACCTCATTCCACAGGCCTCGCTCTTCCTAGACGTGTGAGCGCTACAACCACTCCATCACTGGCTACAATTATTTGCCCGTACTGCAGTACCGCTGCTTCTTAGTGACTACATGCACGCTGCAGGGGACCCAAATTCATTTGAACCTCCCTGGAGACCACACTACATTTGAATATTACTAGAGACCTAGGTTTAGTGGATATACCATGGGACATACCTAATGGACTCGGTTCAGAATAAATGAGGATAGGATCGACTGCAGTTCAGATATATCGATAACTAATTCGGTCTCGGTCCGCTGTTGTCGTTCCCTTTAATGGAAAGTTAAAACAAGCTGACGTATTTCTCGAGATCATCCTATCGTATGGTAGGAGTACCAATAGATGCAGCGCTGTGTCTCTGTTTCCTCGTAAACGAAATTTTGTTATTTACTGGAATTCGTCCTTATGGAGGTAATATCCGCAGGCCAAACATTATCTGATTACTGGACCCATAAACGGGCACTCGTAAATGTTATTTGGACGCTGTGCGCTGTGGGAACGATATCGTTCCATCGGCGCCGAGTGGGATCCTTCATGGCGCGCCCGCAATTGCCTTGCAGACATAAAATGGAAATCGGCCGCAGATAATATCGTGGCAGCCAGTTTACAGCTGTTGCCCGGCGGTTATCTCCCCATTGTCCAACGAGGTGGCGGTCGTCATGCTGTCCCTGGTGCTCATCATGCGAGTCATTGGCGGAGAAGAAGAGGGGGGGTGGGGGGGCAATGTTTAGATTTTTGCGAAAACGAAACCTGACGTGTCATTTGGCATTAATACTTTCCCATTCAGGAAGCGAGGCTTTCGTATTAGGTCTAACCGTGATTGTTTAACACGGAACAACAAAAATAAATTATGACAATGATCTGCAACAAAAACAACTGCCCAATAGTTGAAAAAAAAGCACAGGTCACACCTGCTGCAAGAAGGGTAGCAGAAGTAATCCACAAAACTATCGTCCAATACACGTCACAGCCGTCTGTTGTAGAATCTTAGAACATACGCTGAGCTCAAACATAATGAGGTACCTTGAACGAATCTCAGCCTCCATCCTCCATGCCATCTAGCATGGATTCCGAATATATTGGCTTTGGTTAGCCCAGATAGGTGCTTTTCTCATCTGACATCGCGAGAGCCACGAATCAATGTAATCCTGTGGCTGCAGTACTTCTTGACTTCTGAAAACCACAAACACTCAGTACCACACCTACACTTAGTATCGAAAGCACGATCTTACGCGGTATCAAGCAAAATTTGTGGAAGGATGGAGGATTTCTTGGGAAGGAGGGCGCAGCATGTTATCTTGAATGCAGGGACATCGACAGATGAAGTAATTGCAGGTATGTGCTAGTTAAGTGTGTTGGGACCCTTGTTGTTCATGTTATATATTAACGATTTTGAATATCTATAATGAAGTACTGACTGACAAATGCTGTACAAATATTCGGATAGTGATAAGATTTCAGCCTGGTGCAAAGACTGGTAATTTGCTATAAATGTTGAAAGCTGTAAAATTGTGCCCTTCACGAAACGAAGAAACGTTGTAGCCCTTGTCTACAGTATCAGAGTGTCATAAGAGTTCCAATCGGTCAACTCGTACAAATGCCTGAGTGTAACAGTTTGTACAGATATGAAAGAAACGATCACATACTGTCGTGTGTAAAGCATGGGTGTACTAGGAAAACACAACAGTTTTACAAAAGAGGACAAATAAAAAACACTTGCGATGCTTGCTACAATATTATTAAAGTTTGCGAAACCCAGCCCAAGTAGGACTAACACAGAATACCGAACAAATACAAAGAAGGGGATGGCAAATGATCAGATTCGTTCGTCCAGTGGGAGAGAGCGACGCTGGAAAAACTTAAATGGCAACTTAAGTGGCTAAGGGTAGAAGACACAAACTGCCTTCTTGCAACGTTTAAAGAGCCACCTTGTGTGGAATATGCTTAGTACCCTCGGCCATGCACTTTACAGTAGTCTCCAGAGTGATGCAACTGTTGGTCGTGTTCGGCAATCGTTTCAACGGAATCCTTCTAAATCAACTCGCCAAGCATCACTTGAACTTCAAATACCGCAAGCAAGTGTGGTGAAGATTCTTCACGGTAGGCCTAGGTTGCATGCTTACAAAGTGCAAATCGTGCAGGCCTTGCAACCGAATGATCTGCTGACATCTGCTGAATTCGCAACGATTCCCAACAGGGTTGATGGCTCTAACGATTACTTAAATCGCATATGCTTTACCGATGAATCCACCTTTCATGTCAGTGGAATGCGAAATAGGCATAATGTCCATATATGGAGTTCAGAGTCTCCACAAGCTACTGTACAGTTACAGCGAGACAGCGAAAAAGTGAATGTTTGGTGCGGCCTCATGCATAACAAGGGTTTTGGACCGTTTTTCTTCGCGGAAAAATCCATTACCGCTAACATTTGCTTAAACGTTTTGCAACATTTCATTGCCCCACGGTTAGAAGAATATCAATCGTGGATAATTTTCCACCAAGATGGAGCAGCCCCTCCCCCTCCCCCACTGGGTTTTAATAGTGCGTGATTTCCCGGATGAAACATTTCCGGATCGGTGGATTGGAAGGAATGGTCCAACACCCTACCTACCCCGCTCTCCAGACATTACTCCCCTCTCCATGCATTACGCCCCTTGACTTTTTTTCTGGGGCTATATCAAGGACAGAGTCTTCGTCACACCAGTTGCTGACGTCGACGAACTGAAGGCTAGGATACAAGCTGCTGTGGGTACGATGACAGAACATAAATTACGAAACACCTGGCGGGAACTAGAATACCTCCTCGACATTCTACGAGCTACCAAGGGAGCACACGTTGAAGTTTACTAACGTAAGTGGTGTTAAAAAAACTAGTAACACTAACCTATGTAACGGCATCAAACGTAAATTATTATGTCAAACGGTTATTCTGTAATAAATTGTTATAATCAGGGCAAGACTTTGTGCTCACCCTGTATTTCCTTGTGCGACACCTTTCCTAGCTCTCTAGGCTTCAGATTTTTCCGCATTATTTTCCGTTCAAATGCTACGAAAGATACTAGGGTTTTAATAACTCGCTTTTAAAAGAAACCTTCACAAACGTTTTTTGTACTGAAATGTAAGTATTGACGTAAGTACAGCAATATGGCAAGCGAAAATAAAATACGTAAATAAACTGAATACAGTGTTTGTCATTCGAAAAAGATATATTCCCTTTCCCTGTGTTTTGTTACACCCTATTGTAGAGCAGTCTACGGAGCAGTCTGTAGGAGAAGCTACAAACGAAAAGAAAAGAAAAACAGAACATGGCGCATCTGCAGCATTTTTTGGTATGTAACTTGGAGTAAAATACCAACTGAGATGAAAACAGAGATATGAGTCATTTACAACATCTACAAAAATTAGATGGGGCGTTCTAAAATAGAAAGTAAAGAAAAATAAGCACGTATAAAAAATCGAAAAGTCAGCCTCTGTGGCCGAGCGGTTCTAGGCGCTTCAGTCCGGAACCGGGCGGTTGCTACGGTCGCAGGTTCGAATCGTGCCTCGTGCATGGATGTGTGTGATGTCCTTAGGTTAGTTAGGTTTAAGTAGTTCTAAGTCTAGGGGACGATGACCTCAGATCTTAAGTTCCATAGTGCTAGAGCCATTTGAAAAATCTAAAACTGTATGTGATGTAAAACACGGAAAGAACTTGAATAAACGAGTTGAATGCAATTTCTCATCAGCATTTAAGGTCATCAGATAATATTGCTGGGCTGACGGAAAGCAAAGGAAAATTTAGAAAAACTTTAAAAGGGAGTGATTAATATTTAGTAAAGCGTTCTATGCAAATAAAATGAAGGCAGTAGTAATAAAGAGTGGTTGAAGCGAGTATAGAAATTAGTTAAACTTCACAGCTGTAACGTCCAGTGTTATTTATAATGAAATCTAAAGGCCTCGTTTTTTGTTTTTTTTAAAATTTCTATTCATGTACAGAGAGTACGAATGAACTTTTATAAGTAAATCAGATCAGCTCAATGGAACAAAACCCCCAGTGCCACACGTTCCCAGACCCGTTCGCTCGTCCCTTGTTTGCTGTCGCTTTAAGGCCGCAGCCCACGCTGCCGGCGTGTGCTCGTCTGGAATACTGTGCCCGATCCGAGGTTCCCCGCGCTCCCTGCTCTGACCTTACTATCAGCGTGTTTTTCCCCGTTATCGCTCTCTGGCCTCAGCTGGCGTCAAACTCACATACTCCTATATTCTCTTGTCCAGCCTACATCGAAAATGACTCCGCGCCAGCGGTTCCTACCTTCAAACGTCCTATTCCCAAAATCGCTCTCTTCCATCGATTTACATAAGCCTCCAATTACCAGAATTAATTTGGTCCCGAGACGGCACGATTATACAAAATACCCGGGTTTTCAAAGGACACTGCTACTTGATGTATTTAAAAACCATGCCACGTGTCACATTTGAAGGCCAACTGTTTACTTATGCGTTACTCGCCGGAAAGTGAGACAACGCATTTACGCATCACATTTAAAACACACTGTATTTCGTACCACTTGCTTTCAGTTCACTTTCTGGACGTAATAACCATTTTTTTTTCTTTCAGTTTGCATTTTATTCGCTTCCGAAGTGAAAATGCTTCTCATTTCCCAGAGCATCAAAAAGTCGGTTTGATCGTATGAATTTTGTTCTACTTACTCAGGGTCTCAGTGTGCGTGATGACGGGTCCTCGATCACTTCGTCTTCTTCCTCTAGCGATCACACTCATATCTGTGTGGTATGGTTTCAGTCGCCTGAGACTGCGGGCGCGCGCGCGCGCGCGCGCGCGTGTGTGTGTGTGTGTGTGTGTGTGTGTGTGTGTGTGTGTGTGTCTGTCTATTGTTGACGAAGACCTTAATGGCCGAATGCTTCAATTGTGAGAGTCTTCTTGTTGTGCCTATCTGCGACTCAGCGTCTCCGCTATATGGTGGATAGCAACTTCCCTTCTCATATTATTATCTGTGTCACTTCTACATGTCCGCAATTCGTGGTCTAGTGGCTAGCGTTGCTGCCTCTAGATCACGGGGTCCCTGGTTCGATTACCGACCGGGTTGTCCTCATCATTTCACCATCATCATCATCATCATTCGTTATAGTGGCTAATTGGACTGTGTCAAAATTGAGACTTAGTGAGATTTAGTACGGGCGCTGATGACCGGTGGGGGGGGGGGGGGGGGGGGGGCGACTCGATATACCGGTAGCCTGCACGCTAGTTACTTGCATTCTCATTTCGTTTTATCGGGACTTCTGCTATTTGTCTTGGTAGCGGGTGCGGGGTCCTGGGTTGTGACTTCCTTGTGCTGTTGTGTATTTTCCGCCCCCCTTTGGCCTCCCGTGCCGGCTGGCCGTGTATCTAGTTCGCTCGCGGCTTAAAGTATAATTGGCCTTCCGAATATAAGATAATAGATTTGTACTGCTTAGTTAATGTTCATTAATAGGTTGATTAATTCTAGAGATGATGTGCTGTTTACTAGTTACTTAAGGCAGATGTCAGTCTGTTGTAAATACTCACTAGTTCTGGGATTTTTCGTGCCTATTCGTAACCGTTGCTGCTCTGTTTTGGGGGTCTACGCCGAGCCTGTATTGAAAACAGTTGAGTGAGCGGGCGTCCGCTTGTGGGCGTAGTTTCTTGAATCCCACGAGGTTCCTTGGTCACAAGAAATTTTATTTCATTTCGTACATTGTATGGTGCCTGCCATTTAAGTAACGTGGTTGTGTGCCACGGTATCTGATTTGTTGTTGCCTGTACTCTGAATTACTTTGGTAATACCAGTTACTGCATTAATGAAAGACTACATTTTCTCGTTAAATTTTAGTAAATTGTTCTTCAGGTTGATCATAGTTTTTAAGTAAATAAGGCAACTCATTTCACTAATTGTGAAATAGACCATAAGTGCCGTGGTTTATGAATGTTTAAATTTTGAAGTAACTTGCTCTAATCTAAATGGTAAATTTAAAGATGTATGGTAAATTTTAAAATGTATTGATGGTTTTTTTTGTTATTTGTCTGGTTTAAATGTGCCAAATAAATGTTCAGTGCAACTGTCGTTGGTGATTGCCTGATGTGTCACTTGGTCCTGTCCTACCACCCCACAGCCTATTGTGCTGAGCTTGGGTCGTTGTGTAAAAGGTTGAATTGCATGCTCTGCTGACACATCAATTACCAATGCTGTATTCAAATATTACTGGATTGTTTATCGTATTCATCCGCATAAACTTATAATTTCCTACCGTTAGAGCAAGCCGCTGTTCATTACACCACTAGACAAATAGATGTAACTCCTCTTGTACCCTCCCACTGTCACTCCACGAGGACGCCCTGCTGTGCACCACGGCGTCACCAGCAAACAGTCGCATACGGCTGCCCACTGCCCCAGATCAGTTATATATAGAGAATAAGAGAGGTCCTATCACACTTTCCTGAGGTGCTCGCTGTTACTTAATTTTCGCTGCTCAAATTCCAATATATATGCATCGCTAATTAACCACTTTCGGAATTTTTTTGTCATGTACAGTATGACAGTCAGAAAATTCCAAGTCGAAATACTAGTCCTAATTATAACCACTGATGATTAGACAAACCGGATGATTCACACCACACTCAATCGGGATCTTGCTGTATACAAATTACTCCGGGAATATCATTAAAAAAAATAAATAAATACCTGCTCGCATAGGGTAACGCCCAATGCGGTAGTTTTCGAGACAGGAAGTGAGACAGATTCTGAGCGTAGCTTTTAGGCTGTTTCCCACACTCGTTTACGCGAACGCTGAGCTCGTCCCCAAATTACGACTCAGAAAATGCTACATACCAGAATTAAAACACGATCACGCACAGGAGAAAGTTAAAACGAATCTCAGATAGGAAGCGCACACGAGTTCACTCCATGAGGTAAGTGACGGCTGTAGCAAAAGCGAGGGCACGCGACCGCGAAGTTCAAAAACATGGCTCTGAGCACTATGGGACTTAACATCTGAGGTCATCAGTCCCCTAGAACTTAGAACTACTTAAACCTAACTAACCTAAGGACATCACACACATCCATGCCCCAGGCAGGATTCGAACCTGCGACCGTAGCAGTCGCGCGGTTCCGGACTGAAGCGCCTAAAAGAAGTATAAGTCAAGAATAAATATTACAGACTGTAGTTCAGACACACACTTACATGTGTAGAAGTACTTTGAAATGTTGTATTTCATATATTTACATTGACAATATCGAGTGGACTACACTCTTAGAAATTCTAAGGGGAGTGAAAGATCATCAGAAACTTCTGTAGAAAGCAGACTGTAGCCACAGGACTCGGAGGACATGAAAGGGAGAGGTGGTGGTTGAGGAGCGATTGCAGCAGGGTTTCAGCCTCTGTCCCTTGTTACTCATCGTGTACTCGAGACAGGGAGACATTTAGGGAAACACTGGAATCTCATGAAGAGGAAAGAACATCTTTGTAGTTCGCCGAAGGAATTGTACTGCTTTCTTAGACGGCAAAAGACTTGGAAAAGCGGTGGACCGGGGTGTCGAATGTCTTAAAAAACACATTTTAAGGTGAATTTCAACAAAAGTAAAACAAGGATAATGGTATGTAATCGAATTAAATCATTAATTAGATTAGGAACTGGACAGTAAAAGGTATAAATAATTTGAATAGCAAAACAACTGCCAGTGCTCGACGTTCAGATGAAAGTAAGGACTGGGTATAGCAAAGGAAACCGTTCTGAAGAAGAAACTTATCACCCAAAACAGCGTACAGGAATTAAAGTCCCCCGCCGCGTATGTTTATATGATGGTTAATCTCAGGATCTACGGTAGAGATTTTGATACGGTATTCACTAATAGATGGAATGACTCACAAGGGAAGTTTGTTTAAGTCAGTGTATGTTACGATAGGTCATCCAGCTGTTCAACCTTTGGGAAGCCTTCTGTGAAAATTTTTGTGTTTCAACGGAAGTGAACGAGAACGATAAACTGTTCAGACGAGGCGAAAGTAGAATCTTTTGAAACATAACGCTACGAAATAATGCTGAAAATTAAATGGGTAGATAGAATACCTAACGCACGGGTAAATCTGATCGAGGACATCGCAAGACGACTAAAAGAAAGGATCGGTCAATAGGGCACATCCCGAGGCATCGAAGAGCGTTAATTTGATAACGCAAGGGAGTGTGCAGGGAAAGAATTGTGGTGGCAGACCGCAGCTTCAGTATAGTGAGCAGGATCCAGAGCGTGTAGATTGCAGTAGCTACACAGGGCTAAAGAGGGTTACACATGATAGACTAGCGAGGTGAGCTGTGTCTTTGGAAACAAGACCAGAAGAACACAGCAGTATTACAAACAACTTTGCATACAAACGCTTCCATATGTTTTTTCAGAATGTCTTAATTCACATATTTACACTGATAGAACGAATAAAGTCACAGATAACGGCAGCCTTGGTGCGCGGCTACCACAGTGACAGATGGCAGATGGCAGCTGGCTGTGGCGCCCTGTGCAGTCTGCGGCCGGCACCCGCCCGCTGGCCGCTCTTCACGCGCCGCCCACCAATGAGAATGCAATTAGCGCCGCGTGAGGCTGTGTGTGGAGCGCACGCACTGTGGCACAGTGGCTGTGACGTGGCGTGGCGTGACGTGACCGCGCATAGCGCCGGCCGCTCAGCACACACGCGGGCCGCCGCGATACCGGCCCTGTCGCCTCGCTGATTACCCGACGGCGCAGACAGCACGTCCTGCTGCCTACCAGATTAATCTTATTTGCCGCCTCCAATACCCAGGCTGCACTGGCCACATATCGACGTCTAACGGAGCGCTCAGAGCTACTGCTACAGTGGGCAAAATGAAGCTGGCCCAGAAAATATTTCCTGCACCTTAAGGTAGGCAACCCAACTTACATCATGTGCACCTTGGGCAGTTGGGTTGCGTATCTTGTTGTTGTTGTGGTCTTCAGTCCTGAGACTGGTTTGATGCAGCTCTCCATGCTACCCTATCCTGTGCAAGCTTCTTCATCTCCCAGTACTTACTCCAACCTACATCCTTCTGAATCTGCGTAGTGTATTCATCTCTTTGTCTCCCTCTACGATTTTTACCCTCCACGCTGCCCTCCAATGCCAAATTTGTGATCCCTTGATGCCTCAGAACATGTCCTACCAACCGGTCCCTTCTTCTTGTCAAGTTGTGCTATAAACTCCGCTTCTCCCCAATTCTATTCAATACCTCCTCATTAGTTATGTGATCTACCCATCTAATCTCCAGCATTCTTCTGTAGCACCACATTTCGAAAGCTTCTATTCTCTTCTTGTCTAAACTATTTGTCGTCCATGTTTCACTTCCATACATGGCTACACTCCATACAAATACTTTCAGAAACGACTTCCTGACACTTAAATGTATACTCGATGAAAAAAAATTTCTCTTCTTCAGAAACGCTTTCCTTGCCATTGCCAGTCTACATTTTATACCCTCTCTACATTGACCAACATCAGTTATTTTGCTCCCCAAATAGCAAAACTCCTTTACTACTTTAAGTGTCTCATTTCCTAATCTAATTCCCTCAGCATCATCCGACTTAATTCGCCTACATTACATTATCCTCGTTTTGCTTTTGTTGATGTTCATCTTATATCCTCCTTTCAAGACACTGTCCATTCCGTCATTCCGTTCAACTGCTCTTCCAAGTCCTTTGCTGTCTCTGACAGAATTACAATGTCATCGGCGAACCTCAAAGTTTTTATTTCTTCTCTATGTATTTCAATACCTACTCCGAATTTTTCTTTTGTTTCCTTCACTGCTTGCTCAATATAGAGATTGAATAACATCGGGGAGAGGCTACAACCCTGTCTGTCTCCCTTCCCAACCACTGCTTCCCTTTCATGTCCCTCGACTCTTATAACTGCCATCTGGTTTCTGTACAAATTGTAAATAGCTTTTCGCTCCCTGTATTTTACCCCTGACACCTTCAGAATTTGAAAGAGAGTATTAGTATTCCAGTCAACATT
The DNA here is from genome assembly GCF_021461395.2 of Schistocerca americana. Classification (NCBI taxonomy): domain Eukaryota; kingdom Metazoa; phylum Arthropoda; class Insecta; order Orthoptera; family Acrididae; genus Schistocerca; species Schistocerca americana. The sequence goes on from NC_060125.1 coordinate 127,686,423, forward strand.
GTCAAAAGCTTTCTCTAAGTCTACAAATGCTAGAAACGTAGGTTTGCCTTTCCTTAATCTAGCTTCTAAGATAAGTCGTAGGGTCAGTATTGCCTCACGTGCTCCGATATTTCTACGGAATCCAAACTGATCTTCCCCGAGGTCGGCTTCTATCAGTTTTTCCATTCGTCTGTAAAGAATTTGCATTATTATTTTGCAGCCGTGACTTATTAAACTGATAGTTCGGTAATTTTCACATCTGTCAACACCTGCTTTCTTCGGGATTGCAATTATTATATTCTTCTTGAAGTCTGAGGGTATTTCGCCTGTCTCGTACATCTTGCTCACCAGATGGTAGTTTTGTCAGGACTGGCTCTCCCAAGGCTGTCAGTAGTTCTAATGGAATGTTGTCTACTCCCGGGGCCTTGTTCGACTCAGGTCTTTCAGTGCTCTGTCAAATTCTTCACGCAGTATTGTATCTCCCATTTCGTCTTCATCTTCATCCTCTTCCATTTCCAGAATATTGTCCTCAAGTACTTCGCCTATGTATAGACCCTCTGTATACTCCTTCCACCTTTCTGCTTTCCGTTCTTTGCTTGGAACTGGGTTTCCATCTGAGCTCTTGATATTCATACAAGTGGTTCTCTTTTCTACAAAGGTCTCTTTAATTTTCCTATAGGCAGTATCTGTCTTACTGCTAGTGAGATAAGCCTCTACATCCTTACATTTGTCCTCTAAGGTGCGTGAAATATTTTGCGGGTCAGCTTTATTTTGCCCAGCCCGTATTTTATTCTAAGTAACCAGCTGTAGTGTCTGCAAGCGTATGAGAAGCACTACTACTACATCGATACTGCGCGATTCATCTTACAGTGCTTGGCGGAGGGTACCCGTAACACTGCTAATTTCCTGTTTTACTCGCACGACGGAAAAACGGCTGTCTATATGCCTCTGTATGAAGCGTAATTTCTCGTATCTTCTTCTTCTTTATGCGCAATGTATGTTGGATGGTACATAATTGTCCTCCAGTCAGGTTAAAATGCCGGTTCCCGAAATTTTCTCAGTGGTGTTCCTCGAGAAGAACATCGCTTTCCCTCCAGAGCTTCTGGTTTGACTCTCCCGAAGCATTTGCGCAACACTTGCTTGTTAAACAACTCTAGCATCATGTCTCTGACTTGTGAACCACTTTTTCCTAAAATTCTCGCAGTAAACCGAAGTCGACCGTTCGCCCTTCCTACCACTATGCTCACATGCTCGTTCCATTTCATATCGCTTTGCAACGTTACGCCATAGTATTTAAACGACGCGACTCTATCAAACAGAACACTACTAATGATGCATCTGAACATTACGGGTTTGTTTTTCTTACTCGTTCGCATTAACCTACATTTTTCTACAGTTAGAGCTAGCTGTCATCCGTCACACTAACTAGAAATTTTGTCTAAGTTATGTTGTATCCTCCTACAGTCACTCAACTTCGAAACCTTACGGTAGACCACGGCATCATCAACAAACAACCGCAGATTGCGGGCCACTGTGACCGCCATTTCATGTATTTATATAGAGGGTAATAACGGTCCTATCACACTTCCCTGGGCCACTACTGACTACACCCTTGTCGCCGATGAACACTCGCCGTCGAGGATAACACATTGGCTTCTGTAACTTAAGAATTCTTCGAGCTACTCACATCATATCTGTGAACCTGTTGCATATGTTCATACCTTCTTTATCACCCTGATATGGGGCACCGTGTCAAATGTTGTCCATAAATATAGAAATACGGAATATACGTGTTGTCCTTCACCTATAGTTCGCAGTATATCATATGAGAGGAGGGTAAGCTGAGTTTCGCACGAGCGATGCTTCCTAAAACCATGCTGATTCTTGTACATGAGCTTCTCGGTCTCAAGAAACTTTATAATATTCTAATGTTCAAGGATTCTGCAGCAAACCGATGTTAGTGATAGTGGTCAGTAATTTTGCCAGTCCGTTCTTTTGCTCTTCTTATAAAGACGAGTCATTCCAATCGCTTGGAACTTTGCGCTGGGTGAGATATTCACGATAAATGAAGTTAATGGTGAAACCGTTTTAGTTACTTTTAAAGGTGCGGATATTTTCGTTCACCAACGAAATTCTTCAGACCTGTCGAAGATACAAAGGTTGAGAAGTAGGGAAACGTACTGCGGAGGTATAAGCATCATGCTCTACATGCAAAAAGATCTACCTCATTTCAGAACAGGAAGGGAGCAAACTTGGCGTTTGATGCCCGCCGAACACGAGGTTATCAAACATGGACCGCACTCACCCCGTCCTGATCGTATGTGGAGTTCCCGTGGAACTTCTAAATTACGGCCTTATCAGGTGGTTACTTTTCATCCACTATGCGAAATAGTAACAGGCATCTTCTGTAGAATTAATATCGGGTGAATTTTCTCATTTTGACAAGACCGAAGGAGCGATCTGCATTACTTGCTAAAAAGAATTCAACAGCATAGATCGCATAAATTTTTCTTTATTTAAGACAGCCGATTTCGACAGACTTTGCTGTAATCTTCACGCCAAGAAAAGTTTTTGTTATGAAACGTGTTCATTTTACGTTGGACCTCATGCCAGGTTGTCATGTGGTTAAAACTCAGAACATCATAAAATGTTTTTCGTAAGTAAAACATTTAAAAAATGATAAACCTTTTATGATGATCTAATTTTTATCCACTTGACAACCTGGCGCAAGGTCCGACTTAAAATGAACAAATATGAAAACAAGGTTTTTTTTAATACCTTTAGATGACAGCGAAGTTCGTCGAAACCCGTTGTCTTAAGTGAAGAAATAATTATGAGATCAAGACTGTTGATTTTTTTTAGCAAGTAACAACGGCCAGTGTAGTCGCTGTAGGGTGACACCGTGGGCGTCAAACCAGGAACGTGACTGTGAACACCCACAAAACTGTCCGGCCTGAAGTCGCTCTCCACTGTTTCATTGGGCTGTCGGTGCATTTAACGCCTCGTTTCATTTGAAAGGAGCGGAACTCGCGACGCGTCTGCAGTCCGCTGCTGTCCAGTTCCTGTGTCTTTCGACACAATGGGGACGTGCAGCTTCACACGACCTTTCCGAGGGAGCCGACTCCAAACGTACATTTCATGCAGTTCCCTTCGCAATGTTCGCTTGAAAGCTGGTTAAGAAGGCTCTGCATTCACTGACAGCTGCAGTTGTTGTCACGTTTGAAACAGATTCTCGCTGACAAGGTGTCACACTCGTCCGTGGTCCCCGTCAGTTAGTATCCTTTTACGACCACTGTTTTTACGCCGTTGTACGTGGTTAAGAGGTGGTACACGATTTATTTGTTGACACGCTGAAAAGTCTCCTTCGAAGCACGAACAAATCGGACAACTTCGTTCACAGTGTGGTTATCGGGAAGTCCGAACATGGTAGCTCCTTTCTATAATTTTGTCATATTTCCACTTCGACTAACCTTACTGTACTGATTCCATAAATCCGACGTATATTTTGTTAAGTCTGCTCATTTTATTGTCTGTCGCTGTTTTCCGTCAAGGAGATTGTGTGTTCCTGAGGAAGTTAAGCTTTTCTTTCCGACAAATTATCGACCACAATAAGACGAAAAGACGTGAGTGAAATTCTTCATTTCTCTTATCATTATTAATATCATGTTTTAAATAGTGCAAAGACCATAATTAAGTTCTATACAATTACTGACATGAAAAGTATACACACAAAAAAAAAGGTTTTGCATCACCTCGGTTCCGAGAGTCCCGGAACCTGTACAGAAAATTGTAATAGAGACCAACATAGACAGCATTTCCGCCTTTTTTGGTTCAAATGGCTCTGTGAACTATGGGACTCAACTGCTGAGGTCATTAGTCCCCTAGAACTTAGAACTAGTTAAACCTAACTAACCTAAGGACATCACACACATCCATGCCCGAGGCAGGATTCGAACCTGCGACCGTAGCGGTCTTGCGGTTCCAGACTGCAGCGCCTTTAACCGCACGGCCACTTCTGCCGGCCCGCCCTTTTTATTGCTCATGAAAACCGCACATTGGACGTTGTACTACCACACAGCGAGACAGTCAGAGGTGGTGGTCCAGACTGCTGTACACACCGGTACCTCTAATACCGAGCAGAACGTCATTTTGCATTGATGCAGGCCTGCATTCATAGTGGCTTACTATCCACAAGTTCATCAAGGCACTGTTCTTCCAGATTGTCCCACTCCTCAACGGCGATTCTATGTAGACGCTCGTAGTGGTTGGTAGGTCACGTCGTCCGTAAACAGCCCTTTTCATTCCATCCCAGGCATGTTCGATAGGGTTCACGTCTGGAGAACATTCTGGTCACTCTAGTCGAGCGATGTCGTTATCCTGAAGGAAGCCATTCACAAGATGTGCACGATGGGGGGCGCGAATTGTCGTCCATCAAGAATGCCTCGTCAACAAGCTGCCGATATGGTTGCACTATCGGTCGGGGGATGGCATTCACGTGTCGTACAGCTGTTACGGGTAGGGATCATCCACTGCAGTAGTAGGCCTTGGATGGACGGAGCGAAGCATCTCATCGACAGTTCCTGTCTCTGTATCTCCTCCATGTCCGAAGAGCATCGCTTTGGTTCACTCCGAGACGACTGGACACTTCCCCTGTTGAGAGCCCTTCCTGGCACAAAGTAACAGTGCGAACGTGACCGAACCGCGGTATTGGCCGTCTAGGCATAGTCGAACTACAGACAACACAGGCGGTTTACCTCCTTGCTGGTGGAATGACTGGAACTGATCGGCTGTCGGACACACTCCGTCTAATAGGCGCTGCTCATGCATGGTTGTTTAGATCTTTCGGTGGGTTCAGTGACATCTCTGAATGTCAAAGGGCCTGTGTGATACAATACCCACAGTCAACGTCTATCTTGAGGAGTTCTGGGAACTGGGGTGATGCAAAACTTCTTTTGATGTGTGCATCAAGTCTTTCTACAAGCCCTGTTATGCTCTGCATTCAGAATACATCGAAATTGCGCGTTTTGCTCCATACACTCGTCTGTGCGTGTACAAGTATTGTGGTATCAAAAGTACCTGAAAATAAATACTACGTTTTCTTGAGGATAATAAATGAACTAAACAAATAAAATACACGAAATAATTTACCAAGGAATCCACAAATTTTTTGGTGTGCACATTTGTACTGTTCCGTAAAATTCGGCGTTACACTCACATTGTTTAATATTTTTCCACATATCGAATTCTGTTTCCATGAGCTAAACAGAGAAATGATTCGAGAAGACATGTGTACGTTTGTAAACTTGCAACGGAGATCTGCAGTACACTTCTTTTGGGCTGAAACTCGTCAGACGTAACTACGATACGACGGTGATGCCTCAAATTCAGAATCAACATATTTCTACAATACTGTGAAACTTTTAATCGTCCTTGTATAATCTCCCTCTCTCTATCCCGCGTGTCTCTCTCTCTCTCTCTCTCTCTCTCTCTCTCTCTCTCTCTCTCTCTCCTCCCCTATCGTGCCAGAATCATATTTCGTGTGTGTGTGTGTGTGTGTGTGTGTGTGTGTGTGTGTGTGTGTGTGTGTGTGTGTCGCTCGCTTCTTTGCACTGTCTGGGTGCGGCCGGATTAGCCCAGCAGACGTAAAACTCCATATCTTGCATTGCGTCTCGTATCGTGTGCTGCTTTCATCCCACCTCCGCTTTTAAAACTTCTGTTGTTCATCCGAATGGCAAGATAGGGGCTCTAGCCTACGGAAGTCTGTGCTGCTGAAAGCGTCCATGGCACCATTATCGGTGGCGGGAAAATTAGAAAACCTATCTCAACCGTTCGCCGTCTCTGCGGAACAGAGAAGTTGCTGATGCAGGCCGCTCTGTTCGCACCGCCGTAAGACGTGAACCTACCTCGCCTGTCCTCAGATTCCCTATACGTTTTGTGACTTCGGAGAAATTCCACTTGTAACTCTGCGAAACGTATAAATCTATTTATTTGAGCGGACACGAACTCCGCAACTCAGAAAAAGTTCAGAAAGTGTCCACTTGTAGAGTCTTAGGAATTCCGCAACTTGCCTTTCAGTTAAGAGAGCGCGCACATACACTATCGGACAAAAGTACTCGTACATCCTCCATAATGCCGAACTGACTATCGGATGTCGCCAGAGTAGAACCAGCCAGAATAAAACGGTACGAGGAGTTCTGCTTTGTCAGTAGAGGAACAGCGACAGCAGAAATGGATTTGTCAGGAGAGCGCGAACGTGGACTGGTCATTCGATTTCACTGGAGTAACATCTACATAATACTCCACAATCCACTTCATAGTGTGTGGCAGAGAGTACGTTTGCTACAACTATCTAATCTCTGCAACCCTATTCGACTCGCGAATAGTGCGTGGGAAGAATGATTTTCGGTAAGTATCTAATTTCTCGAATTTCTTCCTTGTGGTGAATAAGCGAGATGTACGTGCGAGGAAGTAATACGTTGGCCGACTCCTGCTGAAAAATGCAGTCCCGAAATTTCGATAGTAACTCTCCCCGTGATGCACAACGCCTCTCTTGTAACGTTTGCCAGTGGATTGTGTTTAGCATCTCCGTAACGCTCTCTCGCCAGCCAAACCATCCCGTGATGAAACGCGCCGCTCTTCGTTGGATCTTCTCTATCTCCTCTATCAGTCCTACCTGATAGGGATCGCAGATAGGCGAACAATGCTCAAGAATCAGGCGAACAAGCGCCTTATAAGCCACTTCTTTCGTGGATGAGTTACATTTTCTTAAGATTCTTCCGATGTGTGTGGTGTCTGCTTTTCCCACTATCGGTTTTATATGGCCACTCTGGATAGTTACGGCAGACGCTGTCTCCAGCTGCTTTTCATGAATAATGTAGCTGTACAGTAGTAGATTTCTTTTCATAATTGTGCGCAATATGTTTCATTTATTTACGTTCACGGCCAACTGCCAGAGCCCGCACCAATCATCATTTCTCTGCAGGTTGCTCTGCAAATTTTTACAATATTCTGGCATTGCTAGTTTGCTATAGACAACTGCATCATCTGCAAATAGGCTTAAAGAGCATCAGACGCTTTGTACTAGATGATTTATATATATATTGTAAACATCAACAGTCCTATCACACTTCCTCGCGGCCGGCCGGAGTGGCCGAGCGGTTCTAGGCGCTTTAGTCCGGAACCGCGCGACCGCTACGGTCGCAGGTTCGAATCCTGCCTCGGGCATGGATGTGTGTGCTGTCCTTAGGTTAGTTAGGTTTAAGTAGTTCTAAGTTCTAGGGGACTGATGACCTTAGAAGTTAAGTCCCATAGTGCTCAGAGCCATTTGAACCATTTGAACACTTCCTCGCAGTACTCCGGATATTACCTTTACATCCGTCGATGTTGTTCCGTTAAGGGCGACGTGTTGAGTTCTATCTGCAGGAAAGTCTTGAATTGAATCGCAAGTCTGTTTCGATCGTGTAATTTTTTCATTAAACGGTAATGCGGGTCGGTGTCAGATGCCTTACTGAAATCAAGGTACACGGCATCAAACTGAGCGCCGTTGTCCACTGCCTTGTGGATCTCACAGAGGAACAGAGCGAGCCGAGTTTCGCAGGATCTCTGTCTGCGGAATCCATGTTGATTTTTGTAACACAATAATCTGGTAGCCAGGATCGCAGGAATTCTTTTTATTCCATGATTACCGGTTTCGGTGAAACTAAAACCGACAAGATCAAGACAAACAATGATGATATTAATAGTTGCCTATAACACGCAGGCCTTACAAAATTGTCTGAGTAGCACATAGGCCTCCAAGAGAGATGCCATATATGTTAAGTGTTTCCATCACATACAAGCGCACGCTGAGTACCTAGAATAAAAGTGGTTGATACTGAAGTTCTTTATTATATGCTTTCTTTCCTTTGACCACTACTTTGTCTCCATTATGTCAGTTAGGGTATCTGAGATAAAATTTACGTTTTTGGAAATGTAATAGTTTAACAGAGCTCCATTGTACAATATGGTAAACTAACGTGTTGTGAGGATTGAACGACCGCCTGTATGTGCGGAATCTGGGTACTGGCGGTAAGGTAAGAGCAGTTTTGGCCCAGTTGTGGAGTCCCAGTGCTGAATAGATCCAAGTTACTCATGTGGTGTCAGCCGATTTATCTGGTGAGACATACAGGTTTGTTTGTCCGACAGAGCTGTACACGAGAAGCTCACCCGGTACACGCTAACAATAGTTCACTAGACTCAGATAATTCTACCTGTAGTAGAATTATCGTGCCGTATTATTTCTCTGAAAACTAAAGGATGCTGCAGGCTAAACAGTATGGTCCACATCTATCGACGAAGAATCAGAATTTAGGTTGCATCCGTCAAAACTGTGGTACTACTATTTACCATCGCAACTTTTCCTTCCGTTTCGACAGCTACTATATTTGAGAAAGAATTGCATTGTTATTTCCAGTGATGACGGAAGATGACGAAGGAGGCGGCAGCGGCATAGCTACAGGTACGTGAAAATTGCCACCGGCCATTCTTCCCTCCTAACCAGTTTAGATGAAATAACTGGATGGTGAGAAAATTGGGAGTCAATCCTGAAAATGAAAAGTGTGAGGTGATCCACATAAGAACAGGAATCCGTTAAACTTGAGTTACACGATAAATCAATCAAATCTGAAGGCCATAAATTCAGCTAAATACCTAGGAATCACGAACAACTTAAATTGGAAAGAACACACAGAAAATGACGCGGGGAAGGTGAACCAAAGACAGCGTTTTATTTGCAGGAAACTTAGAAGATGCAACAGATCTGCTAAAGAGACTGCCTACAGCACCTTAGGCCGTTCTCTGTTGGTGTACTGCTGCGCGGTGTGGGATCCTTCCCAGATAGGATTAACGAAGTACATCGAGAAAGTTCAAATGTTCAAGAGTTACTAAGGGACCAAACTGCTGAGGTCATTGGTCCCTACACTTACACAATACTTAAACTAACTTATGCTAAGAACAACACACACACACACACACACCCATGCCCGAGGGAGGACTCGAACCTCCGGCGGGAGGGGCCGGGCAGTCCGTGATATGGCGCCTCAAACCGCACGGCCACTCCGCGCGGCCGAGAAAGTTCAAAGAAGAGCAACACGTTTCCTATTATCGGGAAACAGGAGAGAGAGTGTGACGGATATGATACAGAATTTGGGTGGACATCAGTAAAACAAAGGCGTTTCTCGTTGCGGCGAGGTCTTCTCATGGAATGTGAGCCACTAACGTTCTCTCCTCCGAAGGCGAAAATGTTTTGTTGATGCTGACCTACAAAGGGAGAAACTATCGTCATAATAGTATAAAGGAAACCAGAGCTCGCACGGAAGCATATAGGTGATCGTCTTCTCCGTGCGCTGTTCAAGACTAGAGTAACGGAGAATAAGTGTGGTCCGGTGAGCCATTGTGCCAGGCACTTAAATGTGATTTGCAGAGTAGTCATGTAGATGTAGGTCTGTAGTTACGGGAGTGAGATAAAAGTCGCCACAGTGTCCTCGTATTATTCCCCAAGGCCGTTTACGAGAGGAACTCTGAATTTGGCTGCTATTGCTCAAGTTCCGCACACTGTGAGATTTCCACCGAGCTAGTGACTGACGCGCAACCGCCGCACTTGGCACACCCTCGCAGTTACGACTTCTGGGCGGCTCTGCTCGCCTCGCGGCTGCATTTAGCGGAGCAGCGTCCCGCTGTTGGAGTTGGCAGCACTGACGCTTTCTTCGGGGCCGGAAGGCGACGGCGGGAAGAAGGAAGGCCCGAGAGGAGAGGAGGGGAGGAGAGATACTGTATTGACTACGGGATAAAACTCATTCGCTCTAAAAGCATTTGAGTGCCTTTCTATCCGGCCGGCGCGCGCTCTCTTGCTCACATTGGGAATGAATACGGCTGTCTCTGTCGTACTAAAAGCACGGCTTCGCCCCCAGCTGCGGGGGCTGGAGTGCCGCTGCTGGCTTTTATACGGGGAGAGGGCCCGCAGCCCGCCCACAACAGGTGATCACAGCCGACGCGGCGAGACGGCGGCGGGCGCGCCGCGCCACAGCCGCAGCCACTGCGCAGCCACTTTCTTTCCTACCAATCCCCCATCCCCCATCCCCCAACCCCCTCCCCCCCCCCCCCCCCCCGTTTCCTCCTCACTTCACTCGCCACCAGCTCAAACGAGCTGCGGCCGCAGTCGTGACGTAATGCGGCTAGTCGGACGCAGCGGATATTCGCTCAGACACTGTGTGTTTTTGCACGGCTGCCATTCCGAGATTTCACTGCAGCTCACAGCTTTTGCACTATAAATTATTATACACTGCCTGAAAAATAAAAGTTAAGCACACGTGTGACTTCCCACACGTAAACAACATAGGCTGGTATGTAAACAGTTGTAATTCATTGTTATAGCGGGAACAGCCACCAGAATGCATTCGTGTTGTTCGTCTTCAGCGTTATTAGCAGGCCTGGTAGGGTGTGGAAGAAGCGTTAACAGCGTCAGATCGCTGTGAAGGACACGGAGATGTCACGTACTCGTATGAGACAGCGTTATCAGCACCTGACATATGAACGGTTTTTGTATGTCCATCCTTTTGCCTAGAGGTCTGAGGGACTATGGCCTGCTTCAGTGCACCCCCTTCAGGCCTTAGTTGGTACTGAAAGGGTTACCATGATCCATGTGTACGTTGCACCAGTGGATGGCAAAACTGGTTTATGGAGGCTGTCTCTCCAACTGACAGCATGGGCAGATAGTCTGTAACTGTGATGTCATCTCTCCAACCATCAACTGTCAACTGACAGTTGATGGTTGGAGAGACATCACAGTTAGAGATAAGTGTCCGTAAATCAGTTATGTTGGCCGCTGATGCCCCGTATACAGGGTGTTACAAAAAGGTACGGCCAAACTTTCAGGAAACATTTCTCACACACAAATAAAGAAAAGATGTTATGTGGACATGTGTCCGGAAACGCTTAATTTCCATGTTACAGCTCATTTTAGTTTCGTCCACCTACGTTCAATGGAGCACGTTATCATGATTTCATACGGGATACTCTACCTGTGCTGCTGCAACATGTGCCTTTACAAGTACGACACAACATGTGGTTCATGCACGATGGAGCTCCTGCACGTTTCAGTCGAAGTGTTCGTACGCTTCTCAACAACAGATTCGGTGACCGATGGATCGGTAGAGGCGGACCAATTCCATGGCCTCCACGCTCTCCTCACCTCAACCCTCTTTACTTTCATTTATGGGGGCATTTGAAAGCTCTTGTCTACGCAACCCCGGTGCCAAATGTAGAGACTCTTCGTGCGCGTATTATGGACGGCTGTGATACAATACGCCATTCTCCAGGGCTGCATCAGCGCATCAGGGATTCCATGCGACGGAGGGTGGACGCATGTATCCTCGCTAACGGAGGACATTTTGAACATTTCCTGTAACAAAGTGTTTGAAGTCACGCTGGTACGTTCTGTTGCTGTGTGTTTCCATTCCATGATTAATGTGATTTGAAGAGAAGTAATAAAATGAACTCTAACATGGAAAGTGAGCGTTTCCGGGCACATGTCCACATAACATATATTCTTTCTTTGTGTGTGAGGAATGTTTGGTGAAAGTTTGGCCGTACCTTTTTGTAACACCCTGTATATGGACCATGATGACCCCACCAGCACCAACTAAGGTCTGAAGATGGTGCACTGAAGCACCGAAACTGGTAGCTACACAATAAATGACATCACAAGAACTGCTTTAGATGTTCCATTTTCCTCAAGAATTTGAAAGGTGTTTCAGTGTGGGTTTCTATTTGGCCGACTGGTCGAATCGTGCAATATCCAGATCTGTAGGGCATTCGGATGTGAGAGTGGCACAATGTTGAACTGCATAGGAACGTGACGGCCGGCAACCACGCCGCTAAGGTTCCGCAATGCCACGTCCGACCACCAAACACATCGCAGCTCCTTAGCATCCACGCCTTCAATCAGAGAACAAGTAATTGGTCACGGGCAAAATTCTGTGCCATCCAGCATCACTGCTAACAGACTAGGCTGCTGGACTAGGGAGTTATCATCCCATCCGTAGACTGTCGTTAACACCACAACTCAAAATCCTGGGTCGAGGTGGTGCCGTGTTGGGGAATTGTGGACTGCTTATGAACGGGTCGCTTTATGTTCAGCGATGAATCACCGTTCTGCGCTATCCGGGATGACTACGGTAGCCGAGTACAGCGGCCAAATCTCATTCTCCATTGTTCTGGAGAGACAGGGCTATTTTACTCGCTGCGTCACGGTATGAGAGACCACTGGCGATTATTTCAGTTCACGGCTGGTCGTTACGGAGGGAACTGTAATCGCACGATGGTACGTCACGAACTTGCTGCATGGCCATATTTCCGGCGTGCGACAGTATTCTAGTGCCATTTTTAAATAGGACAATGGTATTTCACACGTGGCACATCTCTCCCTGTACTGTCTGCGTAGCGCTGCGTTCCTCTCATGGCTAGCAACATCCCCAGATTTGTCCGCGATAGAAAATATCAGACCACGATGGGCGTCAACTCCGTTCCAGTGACAGTATAAGGGATATGAAACGCCAGGTACAGCAATTGTCGGCCATCTTGGGACAGGATAGCGTACAACGGCTCTACGGTGCACTTCCCAACCGAATTAGTGTATCTATTAGGTCAGAGAAGGTACAGCAACATACAGATGAGAGGGCTGATAATGCCTATTTATTTGTAAATTTTGACCTGGTTTTGTAATAACTAAAATAACCCCGCATACTCTTTCAACCTGTCAAGTTTAATTTCGTTTCCTCCTATTCTTCTTCGTGCATCATATATGCAGGCACGTATCTGTGACAAACATTTATTTGCATTTGATATAAAAAAGGTATGATAGGACGTTCAAAATTCTGTTGGAAGGAGCTCATTGTGACAGCACGTAGCATATCCGTAAAGTAGGAGTCGTTTCCTGAATAAACTGAAACAGCTGGGCAAAGTAGGAGGATTGCAGCGCCGTCTGTTGATTGCTTGCGAAGCCGCAGAAGTCATTGCTTGATTCGGTAATGTTTTAACTCCGAGTGCAAGCAAACGGCAGTGGCTTCGAAAAGCGTTCTCCTCGCCAGTTGCGAAGTGCGTGGTGTAATTCAGTTTTTGCGTGCACAAGTCTCTACAACTGGTCAGTTCAATCATGTCTGATGCGTCGTTTGTGGGATTACAGTAAAGAGAGAGAGAAAGTATAAGACAGAATACACAGTGGAATCGATACCTAGCAAATCGCCGTACAGATGTCCGCCTCTAATTGCTGGTTGAGTCACTTCAAGGTGATAGGGAGGGAAGCATATTCCAGTAGCATCATGGCTAGTGCAACTACCGACCAAAGTGCTGCGCATCCTCCTGTTGTGGAGTCTTAGGACATAATCCGCGTTCTAACGTAATGAGATATCGCGAACTGAATGACTTCCTAGGAGCCTACCAACACGTATTCCAACTGCGTCGTTCGTGTAAAACCCGAATCGTGCCTTCCAAGAAGATATTCCAAAAACGATGGATGAAGGCAATCGGGGAGATGAGTTATTTTTTGACTTGTGAAGAGAATGTGACTCAGTACCACCCTCACGCTTATTATTGTAAATAAAATCGTTGCGGTATCAACCACAATTTGTGATTGAATTATGAATTTATTGGTGGTGAGGACGCATCTTGAATGGAGAAACATCTAGAGATGTAAGAGTAATATCAGGCGTGCCACAGGGAAAAGTTTTTGGAACATTGCTGTTCGTTTTGTATATTAATGAGTTGGCAGACAATATTAATAATAGTTCCATACAGCCCCGTAGCTGGTTGCACCAATATTCAGGCAGGTCTTGATAAGATTTGAGCCGTGTAAAGGTTGCCATTGTACAGAAATATGCAATTAGAGTCTTCACAAAACGGAAGAAGCGTAAAACGTAGCATCATTTGACTACAACATCAGTTGGACACAACTGGAATCACATGAGTCAAACAAATACCTAAGTATAACAATATGTTAGGGTTACGATATCGAATGATCTCACAGCCTCAGCAGGTGAACGCCTTGGTAAAACCCTAGTGCGACCCGTCCTAGAATAATAATCACTTATGTGGGATCCATGCCAAACAGTACTGGCAGGGGATAGTGAGCGTGCACCAAGAAGTGCACTACAAATTGTCATACGCTTGTTTGACCCATGGGAGAGCTTTAGAAAGACACTGAAACTAACCCTTGAAATGTCCGCAGCTCGTGGTCGTGCGGTAGCGTTCTCGCTTCCCACGCCCGGGTTCCCGGGTTCGATTCCCGGCGGGGTCAGGGATTTTCTCTGCCTCGTGTTGACTGGGTGTTTGAGTGCTGTCCTTAGGTTAGTTAGGTTTAAGTAGTTCTAAGTTCTAGGGGACTGATGACCATAGATGTTAAGTCCCATAGTGCTCAGAGCCATTTGAGCCATTTAACCCTTGAAACGGTACTGAGAATGTTACGCACAGGTTTTCCAACGTGTGATATTCGCCTTTACTTCCCGCTTTCCCCACGCACTTCACTTCACAGACACTTTATTTCATAAACTTCCGCTTTCCCTATTCACTTCTGCCTTGTCAGTCTCATGCTTCAGCTTGTGCTCCAATTTTTTGTCTGCCCCAAACGCAATTTTCACCCCTTTTCATGAAATAAAGTGTCACGATTGTGAAATGAAATACATGTGGCAAATAGGAAGAAACTATGAGGTTTAAAGACCATAACAATAAAGGAAATTGCTCATCTCCGGTAGCAAAGAACCTCAAGAATAATCAGCATTCATTGGCTAACATCGGACACAAGATGAGGGTTTTGCACTTTGAGCATAAACGGTGGTTGATATGAAATTTCGAGGTAGTGGAAGTTTCTTTGCACTTTAAGAAAGGAGTGCATCAACAAAAAAAATGGTTCAAATGGCTCTGAGCACTATGGGACTCAACTTCTGAGGTCATTAGTCCCCTAGAACTTAGAACTAGTTAAACCTAACTAACCTAAGGACATCACACACATCCATGCCCGAGGCAGGATTCGAACCTGCGACCGTAGCGGTCTCGCGGTTCCAGACTGCAGCGCCTAGAACCGCACGGCCACTTCGGCCGGCAGTGCATCAACATGCTACAAGAGAAGACAGAAGTGTCCAAGGGGCATTTCTGGGCTCACTATAGCAAGGTCCTCCTTGGAAGCAACCACAAACTTATTCGATTTAGTGGTGTTAAGTTTTCTGTTGGACAGTCTATATGTATGCACACACTGCAACATAGATGTGGTGTTCGTTTTTAAAATTTACTAGAACTTGTCACATAATGTCCATAGTTTTATGATACAGTAGCATCATCGGGGCCTGTGTGATACTTGTTGCAAGAAAGTACTATCTTTTGTACGTGAAAGCAGCTTCCATTTGTTCACAACTGTGCTTTGAGAGTATGAAATGTCAACGTGAGATGCTCTAGGAATATTTTTGTTTGATAGTGCATGTTTGCTGCAGGTCTTTTTACTTTCGATTGTGAGTAATGACATATAAGTTTTAAGGTAAGTTGTACGACAGGGTGGTATAAACAATCTTATATGTTTGTCAGTACGTGTAGTATTGCAATCTATTAATTCGTTTTCTTGTTTTATAGTACTTGATAATGGGACAACATGGCCCGAAAACATGTTGTTGTAAAATATGACACATTTGACAACTGGTGTATAGCATTAGCAGTAACATTAAATAAGACCGTTGCACAATGGCTTCACAACAGGTATTCCATGAAAACCTACCTACAAAGCTTCAGGAACCAGCTTTGAGAGAGGAATCTAAGAATGTACTACAATGCATTACCACGAAGGTAAGATTGGACTAACTGCACCACTCACAGAAACGTTTAAACAATGATTTTTCCTACGCTCCACCTGTGGATGGAACACGGAAAAGTTCTAAATAACTGGGGTAGTGGGAGGTACCTTCCGTTATGCACCACACAGCCCAGAACTTCGCTGTGGGACCGGTGGTGTTGAGGCCGAGCGCAGGCTAGAGGACAGCTGTGCCTTCTGTGACGAGGCCCGCTTTGGTGCGCTCGCACGTCTTGTGGGGCTGCGAGTGGTGTCGTGTGTTGTGCCTACCTGCAGGCGGCGCGGCGCGGCGCGCTCAACTGGCCGCTCCTCTCGCGGGCAGCGCGGGCCCAGCTCGGCGTGGCGACACGGCGACACGCGAAGGCTCTCAGCCGGCGGCGGCCCGCGACGCAAAGCGGATCAGCTGCAGCTGCAGCGGCGACACAGCTCCGTAATTAGCGCCTCTTCCGAGCCATTAGGCGCACCTGCTAGCAAAACGCTGTCCAGCCCGCCGACACTCTGCAGCGCGGCTCAAACCGCAGCCGGACACGTCTCATTCCGCGGTGTTCCGAAATCACTCGCAGCAGTGGCACCTCACCAATCTGTTTCCAGCTGGACGCTCGAACCGCTACAGTTTTAAAAATATGAACTTACGCCACACACAGTCTGAAAACACCTACATTGATGGGCATAACTGAGCACCTACTTCATACTGGATTGGTGATGGTATAGCAACTATTCTGTGTGGTATGGTTTCCCCAAGTCTTTCGCATGATTTCAGAGATATGTTTGTTAACGTTCAGGTTACTTGAATCGTCGATCGATAATGCACAAAGCGCTAGTTGTCGCGCTACCACCTTTACCTTCAACAAATTTTCGGTTCTCGAACTTCGTTTTAATTGTGGTATTGACTCATACTCAGTTATACAGGGTGTTACAAAAAGGTACGGCCAAACTTTCAGGAAACATTCCTCACACACAAATAAAGACAAGACGTTATGTGGACATGTGTCCGGAAACGCTGAAGTTCCATGTTAGAGCTCATTTTAATTTCGTCCACCTACGCTCAATGGAGCACGTTATCATGATTTCATACGGGACACTCTACCTGTGCTGCTAGAACATATGCCTTTACAAAAAAAAAAAAAAAAAAAAAGAAAAGGTTCAAATGGCTCTGAGCACTATGTGACTCAACTGCTGTGGTCATAAGTCCCCTAGAACTTAGAACTACTTAAACCTAACTAACCTAAGGACATCACACACATCCATGCCCGAGGCAGGATTCGAACATGCGACCGTAGCGGTCGTGCGGTTCCAGACTGAAGCGCCTTTAACCGCGCGGCCGCTCCGGCCGGCTGTGCCTTTACAAGTACGACACATGTGGTTCATGCACGATGGAGCTCCTGCACATTTCACTCGAAGTGTTCGTACGCTTCTCAACAACAGATTCGGTGACCGATGGATTGGTAGAGGCGGACCAATTCCATGGCCTCCACGCTCTCCTGACCTCAACCCTCTTGACTTTCATTTATGGAGGCATTTGAAAGCTCTTGTCTACGCAACCCCGGTACCAAATTTAGAGACTCTTCGTGCTCGTATTGTGGACGGCTGTGATACAATACGCCATTCTCCAGGTCTGCATCAGCGCATCAGGGATTCCATGCGACGGAGGGTGGATGCATGTATCCTCGCTAACGGAGGACATTTTGAACATTTCCTGTAACAAAGTGTTTGAAGTCACGCTGGTACGTTCTGTTGCTGTGTGTTTCCATTCCGTGATTAATGTGATTTGAAGAGAAGTAATAAAATGAGCTCTAACATAGAAAGTAAGCGTTTCCGGACACATGTCCACATAACATTTTCTTTCTTTGTGTGTGAGGAATGTTTCTTGAAAGTTTGGCCGTACCTTTTTGTAACACCCTGTATAACACCTGAATGGTCAAAGCAAAACTTAGTACAAAGAGAAATGCGCGTTCTGCGTTCAGCCAGTACTCTGTGTTACCGATACACTCAAGTCGTAAACGGTATATAAAAAATTCGTCGGTCACAGTTCAGTGTAGTCGGAAGGTTCACTTATTACTTATGTCTTCATAGCCCCAGTTTTGATGAGATGTTGCTCTGATATCGTCCCTTCCAAAATTTTTCGGAAGGTTTGCATTTGGGGCAGAGTCAGTAATTTACAATGACTTATGGAGATGATACATCATTTGTTCAAATGTCTTTTATGAATGACTAGGTTTGCGCGGGTAGCACTAAGTATCTACATCCGAACGACTTGTTTAAACTATAAATAGAAGAGCGAGATAATGCATGAGGCTTAGATCAGAGTTACATCACGTCTCGCTATGGGCAGGAGTCTCGGAAGAGCGAGTTAAGGCAAGTCTCTTCTCTCTATACTCACTGGATACTTGAGCCCGCATAATTCTCAATTTTTTAGCCATGCTAGTGTATCGAGAATGACTCGACCGTTCTGTAGGCATTTTATTTCTGAAGAAAATGAAATCAAAATCTAATTGATAGACAACCAAACTGCAAACGAAACTCGACAAAGTTTTTCGTAGAGAAGAAGCCAAATACAAATAAAACTTGTGGAAAGAAGTAAAGCAGTTTCGTTAACTCTTTAATTTAGAAAGTGAAATCAGTAAATCCATCTATCGTAGCTAAATAAATTCATCACTTGTTTATATTCGTAAAGATAATTCTTTCCCTGATGTAAACTTCCTAAAAATTCTTCTGTCACTGATTGCCAGATTAAAAAAGCTGACAGCGCCATCTGTTGGTTCTTTGGTGTACTACACATCGGTCATCGTGTCACTGAGATAAACGCCGGAACTACTAAATTGAGCACTGCTCTAAAACTTTAAATTGACATGTTTTTTGTGCTCTATTCATCATGAAACAATGCCTGTATGTTGCTCCAAGCTACGCTCGTTGCCTGTGAAGCTCCCACGAAAAATCGTCTACTACTTTTTGAGGTTAGTGTGTTCAAACAGACAGGGAGGTTTTTCAGTAATAGTCTTACCATGTTCTGTTACACTTCGTACACCACTCACAATGAGTTTTGGCAAATACTTTCAATATACACACCCAACAGATTTACACTTCCATTCGTAGTATTGATTGAGCCGTGCTGCGGCTTGCGTTGGTGCTGTTGTAGGTTTCTGGCCTCTGTTGGAGACCAGACTGTATCGTTTAGTTGACATAGTTGCGGTTGTTCGTATTCTTCTTCTGTTGACTGGCGCCACTTGGTTTCGGAAGCGTTGCCTGTCTGCTAGTGGCAGCAGCGGCGTTATCGATATGTAGTAAATGTGGCCTTGTCTTTGGGGTGACATTGTTCTTCCGGGTCGTGTAAGTGAGCAGCTCGGTTGGGAACTCCGGAGGAGCCAAGAGGGCAGCGCGTGAACACGCCGGGACTGCTGGCGGCACGCATGCACTGCCGGATGGAAGGGCTATGGTCGCGAGGGTACACGACCTGGTCGTCAGCTGGATCCAACAAGCCTTAAGTGCAGTGGAGTGAAGCCTCCACCACTGTGATATCTCGCGATTCTCCAGTGACTTGGGTTCGTGTTGCTGCTCGTAGTGTCGCAGAGACGAAGAGCAGTGAGTGGAGTACTTGGAGAAGACGGATCTAATTAGCATTCCTCGACTTCTTGTTACTAATTGCTGCATTCTATGTGTTACTATTTGTTCAGTTCAACCAGCGGTATTTTTCCTGCCTGGTGGCCGCTAACGCCCCAGTCACCTGCCCTTGAGGTTAGTGTATGTAACGGCAGTGTACGTTTCCTCGCCTTGCCGCTGCTGTCCGGTAAGGCGTGTAGTTCTGACAGTTTCCTTGATTTGTAGGTCAGTTGGTGTTTCTCCTACTCTGGTAGTAGTGGTTCCTTTCTCCTTTCAGACGCTCTAAACACAGTATTCTAAGGACGTAGTGCAGACCGCTGGTTCCGGCTTTGGCGTGGTGTGTTCCATCGTTGCATTGGTTATCGGACGTTAGGTAGCTTCATCAGATTATCATTAGTCATTCGTTTGACTGCCACTAGTCTGAGTTACCATCTTGTGAAGTGAGTGCAACACTTGGCTGCCTTTCCCATCGCTCGCGAAAGTGTTTGTGCCTGACCTCCTCAAAGGTCGGTTCCTGGAGCACTGTCGGTTCAAAAATGGTTTAAATGTCTCTGAGCACTATGGGACTCAACTGCTGTGGTCATCAGTCCCCTAGAACCTAGAACTACTTAAACCTAACTAACCTAAGGACATCAAACACATCCATGCCCGAGGCAGGATTCGAACCTGCGACCGTAGCAGTCGCACAGTGGAGCACTGTCTGTGACTAGCCCTTGTGTTTTTAGTTTGGTGATCAGTTGCTTGTCCTTTTGGATTAACCTTGTTATCTGATGTGTTACTGTAGGTTTCTAATTTTTTTAACATAATTGCCATTCTTGGCGTTACAGCAAGTCTAAACGGTTGTGCTACCAAGTTTACTATCATTTTGTCTCACCTGTTTGGTGATCAGGTGACAGTATGATTGTTAAATTTTTGTAATAATTGCCATCCTTGGCGTTAAAGGCGTTCAGCCGTGACTGTCGCTACTTAACTTAAAATTCCAATGTGGCAATTGTATTTTAGCAGTTAACCTTTAAGACCTTGGCGATTTGTTTTCAGTATTTTAATAACTGTAATTTGTGAGTTGCAACAAGTTAAACAGTTCTTAATTTATTGCCATTAAGGCCTTCAGCCGTGAGAGTCGTTACATGTCTTAAAATTTAAATTCGGCTATTGTATTTTTGTAGCGAGCTTAAGACCTTGGTCACTTGTCTTTTATATTTTAATAACAGTAATTTTAAGTTGTAGCAAGTTTAATCAATTATTAATTTATTGCTATTAAGGCCTTCAGCCGTGAAACAATTCTTAAATTATTGCCATTATTTTAATTTGTTGTTGATTTTAAATAAATTCTGTGTGATTAAAAGAAAAGCTGACCAATAGTAACTGATTACGCCCCCGTTCACAGTCGTAACCGAATCCTGCCTTCCTTGACCACCCGATCTCATTGATGTTTTTTCATAAACATTGTGAGATATCAGGTCAGAGGGGTGTTCTGAACAAAATTTCCACACAAAGCAGTTCAATAGGCTGTGGAGTGGAAGGGGTAGGCTAGCAATAGAACAGTGCATCACCATTGACTAGACACTCATTTATTGAACACATAAGTCAGGTATTACCCAAAAGGAGTAGTCAGTACAAATTACAAAATAATATTCTTTTCCTTTAAGACACTCAAACATTTAAACAGGCAAATAGCAATCATTTAACTGAAAGCCTTTTAAGAAAGCAAGATTAGAAAATTTGAACGATGAGTTAAAATCATATTTAAATAGGCTCTGACCGAGCACATATTTTAAAACGAAATACTTCCTTTAAGGAAACAGCGATCAAAATTATATAATCGTCAACAACCATATTACATCCAAGACATTTAAGATTAAACTGTAATATATAACATTAGAGAGCTGCAGTCCCAAGTTTTAAGCCGCACGTTTCAGATGGACTGCACTGCAACAGTACAATACAAGTCCCTCAGAGGATCTCCCCACACAGGAAGTTATTGCCGCAGTCGACAAAATATCATCATCATTCCATGTACAGACCTAAAACAAACGGAAAGCTCTCTTTAGTTTGGTGCAGTTAATTCCCTTCCAACATAACATACATCACAAGTCTAGCCCTAGGACGTCACCGACACCCCGCAATTTAGCACGCGAAAAACTACAGCGATGCACTCATCCCGTATCCTTACAAAATCCAAGGACAGAGAGCCGGCTCCCCAATAGCGGAACATTTAACCACGCGCAGCGTGCGGGTTTGCGGGATGGTGATCTCGCCCTTAACCTCAACACCAGTTCTAATACTAGTCAGCCTACAATCTTGAACCACCGTAAACATTCCTTCAGTTACTGCATAGAAAGCCAATGTGATAGGCAAACAGACCAGCATATGATAAAAGCTTAAGCAATTTCCTTACTAGACAACCCTTATGAATAGTAGCCGTAATTATTGTTTTTTTGAACGTGAGCACACCCACAATCAAAAGACAAACAACGCCAATCATAAGGACAGTAGCCCATAAGCAAGTAGCAATGGTAACTTCTGCTTAGATTGGCTACAAATCAGCGCGTGATTTAACACACCAGAGAACAGTCTTTACAACATAACCATCAATACAATAGCAATTTACTCACACGTGTACTCCCCCACGATTTCGATTCGCAAAGCCATAGACAAAACGTGGAGAACGTATCACTTAGACCAACATAATGGTGCTCTCTCAGTTACCCCAAAAAACTGACTCCATTAGTCGCACAGCAAAGAACCAGACCTAATGAAACCACCACAGTTTTTGCTTCTAAATTGTCACAGTACAAGTGAGAATCACAGATGTAATTTTATATCAGTTCCCGTATAGTCAATACAAGCGCCTGATTTTCACCTGTTTATAACGGCAGGCAGCAACATCGTACGGAAAAAAGCGTAGACACAAGCTCTTACCAATTCTCTTCTCCGAAAGCAGCCAGCGCAACTCTCGGGAACCACTGGGACATCCAATGCAAAAATCGTTACTCTTTCACACAAATTACAGGACGCCCCGCTGCTTGCTACGGCGCCATCCGTTCAGAGCCAACCTGTATATCTCCATGCGATAGGTCCGGTCCCACACTCGCTGCGTCAACCCGACAACCGTCTTCCACGACGTCCCGGAGCACACCCACCACAGGACCTCGCCTCGTTACTCCATGCGTAGGCCCCAGAGGGCGCTGCTTACAGCCCTGACCGTGGCAGGAAAGATAAACCACCAGAGTGGCACTATCGATATGAGCCGCCACGGCTCACATTGTAGCTTATGTAAATGTAATTCTATACCATCGCTACATCTTTAAGAGCAGTTAATAAAATGTGCGGGCTAGGATTTGCGACCTGAATCAGCCCGTACTTCGGAACGAAGACCCCGGAGCGTCAGCGGACCCGCCTCCCACGCTGCACCACCTAGCGCAGGCGGGCGCCGACGACGCCACACTGCCGACCCGCACTGCTGAGCCGTCCCGAACCTCGCTCGTACTCACTGCCGAACATCTGCGCCTCGCAGCCTCCTCGCTGCTCCTGCCGCACAAAACCCATTCTCGTGTCCCTTTCACCACTCGCTTGCCTTCACTAAAAATGCTCCGAGTGATCGTCTTTCACCATACTTTACGTTAAGAATTTAGATCCTGCATGCTTCAGTGATTTAGTAATTACTTCCATTCTGTAAAAAAAAATAATAATCTTATTTACTAATAAATATAACAGTACAAGAGTTTAAATAACAAAATAAATTTTCACAATGAATTTTTTACTGCCGTGTAAGTGAGGGCTGATACGAAGCTTCCTTTCCGATTACAGCTGTGTGCCGGACCGAGACTCGAACTCAGAACCTTTGCCAGTCGTGGGCAATTGCTCTATCATCTGAGCTACCGGAGCACAACTGTGGAAACATCCCGCAGGCACACCCTTTCTTCCACGACTGCTGGTCTTGTAAGTTTCCCGGGAGAACTTGTCTCAAGTTTGAAACGTAGGTCGTGAGGCACTGACGGAATTAAAGCTGTGAGGACGGGCCGTGAGTTAGCTTTGGTGGCTCAGCTGGTAAAGCACTTGTGCGCGCGTGGGAAAAGTCCCGAGTTCGAGTATCGGTCCGGTACACAGTTTTAATCTGCCAGGAAGTTTCACATCAGCGCACACTCGGCTGCAGAGTGAAAATCTCATTATGGGTCACTGGTTTGAGGGCTCCGATATTTTTCCTGGCGGAAGACGTCATCGCGATCGCGGAAGAGATCGGGCGTGAAGGGGTGCAGCTGGTCAGCAGTAATGTTCACAGCTGCCACGGTGCCTTTCATCACTCCCACCCTCCATAGACGCTCACGAGAGCAGCACGCGCAAAGACGACCAGCTTTGCCGATCCCGAGATATTCGTGCCCAGGCGCCGGTTTATAACAGTTTGCCCTCTGCTAAAGTCGCTTACGTTCGTGGATTTGCATGCGCGAAATATACTTCCACTGCCATAACTTACCGAAAATACTAAAAAAATTCTGGTCCTACATAAAATCAGTAAGCACGTCGAAGCTTTATATCCACTCGCCAGTCCGTCTGGTGTGGTAACAAGACACCGAAAGGAGCGCTGAAGTTTTAAATTTCGCTTTCACGAAATCATTGACACAGGAGGACAATATAGACATAGCGTCGTTTGACCGTCGCACGCACTGCCGAAATGGAGGAAACAGAAATAGGTATCCCTGGCACTGAGAAGCAACAGAAGGGTTGATAATAAGTCGCCAGATCCGTACGAAATCCCAGTTCGGTTTTACAGAGAGTCGGCATTGGCTCCTTATTTGCATCTATCACTAATCTGTCGTACAGCGCAAAGTAATAATGGACTGGAAAAACTCGCAGGCGACTCCTGTATATAATGAAGTAAAAGAAAGGACCCTCAAAATTACAGAGCAGTATTCTAAAGATCGGTTTGCTGCAGAATTCTTGAACATATTCTGTGTTTGAATATAATGAATATCGTTGAGACCTAAGAGCTGCTATGCACAAATCAGAACGGATACGGAAAACATCGGTAGTGTGAAACTCGGTTTTCCCTTTGCTGTAAACTACGGATGGAGGGCAACAGCTAGTTTCCATGTCCTTAGATTTCCAGAAGCGTTTGACACGGTACTCCACTGCAAACTGTTAACGGAGATAGGTTAGGTAATGCGTAGCTCACCAATAACAGATACCGTGTATAGAAAACTAGTGCGACCCATGGTTGAGGACTGCTTGATTGTTTTGGGATCCGCACCAGATCGGATTAAAGGAAGACGTCGAAGCAGTTCAGAGGCGGGTTGCTGGATTTGTTACCGGTAGGTTCGCCCAACGCGAGAGTATTACGGACGTGTTTTGTGAACTCAAATGGGAATCACTAGTAGGAAGACGACGTTTGTTTTGGTGTAACACTCGTGACGAAATTTAGAGACCAGGCACTTACAAGTGACTGCAGAACGCCAACTTAAATGTTACCTAAGAACCGCGAAGAGAAGATCGGAGAAATTGGGGCTCGTACGGAGACATGTAGACAGTCTTTTTTCTCTTGCTCAATTCGTGTGTGGAACAGGAAAGGAAATGACCGTTAATGGTACCAAGTAAGGTCCGCCATGCGCCATACGGTGGCTTGCGGAGTGTGTACTGTACGTAGATGTAGATCTCCCCATTTGCGGCCACTATCGTCATTAGAATGTGTGGTTTGCGTGCTGTAAGACCTTCGGTACACACACCATCAGATTATTTGACTTGTCGCTCTAACGAAGTAGGCGAGTGTCAGCAATAGGTCTCGTGGTCTTATCGTGGCGTGTTTATCTTCTGCCGTTAGGTCAGACAATAGAAATGCCACTTGCACGCTTAGAGTAGCATATTGACGGTGACCAACTTTAAACAGAACTTGATTAATTTTCACACACATTTATTAAAATAATAAGAAGCATAAAAATTACTTGGGTCTGGATGCTACTTACAATTATACCGAGCGAGGTGGCGCAGTGGTTAGCACACTGGACTCGCATTCGGAAGGACGACGGTTCAATCCCGTCTCCAGCCATCCTGATTTAGGTTTTCCGTGATTTCCCTAAATCGCTTCAGGCAAATGCCGGGATGGTTCCTTTGAAAGGGCACGGCCGATTTCCTTCCCAATCCTTCCCTAACCCGAGCATGAGCTCCGTCTCTAATGACCTCGTTGTCGACGGGATGTTAAACACTAACCACCACCACCAACATTTACAATTGACAATGTGAAGTTCCTTCGGTATTGGTACGTTAATCTTATTCTCACATATATCTCTGTTACTTGACAAAAGTGTCTATACATTTATCTTCATGGCTATGTACAGGAATATGGTAATCTTATTAGGCGCAGACTGAAACTTGACTATAGAACTCAAATGTAGAACTCGTACAGACAAATGTAGAACTCGTACAGACTGGTGCAGACAAATGCAGACTGGCTAATCGGAGGTCTGTACACTCGTCATAATACCTCGCGCGTTCAGGTATCACTGCGTGAGTGTGATCCGCGAAGAGAAAAGGTTCTACGTTAGCAGCAATCTCATTGGCTGCGTTACATATTAATACGCGGATCGGCGGAAGCAGAATTTGGTCCGTCTCTATGGCAGCGCCATCTCGTAGTGCGGAGACGGACGAGCGCTGCGCCTGCGCTGTTGTGCTTAGTGGGGCGCGCTCTAGTGGGAAAGTTGTGTACGCGCTGACTACGCGGAACTACGTAGACAACAGATTGCTTCCGTATTCGTGGCTGCTGCACTTGTATACATTCCTGACTATATCACCTGCCCGCAACGCCACCAGGCTGCGCTGAATCCTGCGCTGCTCCCCGGTCATAACGCCGTGGCTCGTTACCGAGCGTGCTCACTATGAAGGAATCCTAGACCTAGGAATAAATAAACTGGTAATTACAGGCACTACGCCAGAACGTCATACGTTTAAAGAACAGAAGGTGTGGTGCGATTGTAGTAGAAAATAGGGCGCAGCCGGGATGTAGGTACTTACTGCTGCCTGCTCGCCTCTTCTTTGCTGGTTTTACAGCACTCGTGGGCGAGCACAGAGGCCAGGCGAAATGTTTGTGGCGCACAGTTTACGGCTTTTAATAACTTCCGCGGCCCTCTGTTTTACGTGTGGCCGAGTATGCGGTCTCGGCTCTTCGCTGCCGCTCGCTTCGGCACCTTCCCCGCCCCCAACGCTGCATTTACTGCAGTAGTCGCAGTCGCGACCGACACTAGCGATATCAAACTTTAATGCCACCAGTGGCAGGACGCAGAATGAGGAGCTCGGGACAACTCGTGCTTTACAGCAGACGTCCACTAAAAACCGTAATATCGCAGCGTGCGCCTCACCGGTGCTCACTTAGCAGTCGCAGTGGCCCAGACAGATCGCACCTCGCCTCGCAGAAATTGATTCCGGCCCCGGACTAATCGGGCACGCCGTGTCGCCTCACGATCTCGCAGTCCTACCTCAGAAGCTCGCTACTGCCGCACACGTCTTCTCGTGTAGAAGTCGGCACCATTCCGAATGTCGAGCAGGTCCTCAATTTTAACTGTATACACATAAATTTTTATCCACACTTGGTATTCAGTTAATTGTGTGGGACACATTATCCCAGAGTAAAAGTAAAAATAGTTCCCTTTTATCATCTCGATTCCGATTAATGGTTTTCGTATGGTTTCCCTTGCTTTATAAAGCAAATGCCGGAACTGGAGATCCCCTCCCAGATGTTTCTAGTTGGGGTCCCCGCCATCCCGCTAGCGGTCTACTGAGATATTTGCCAGAAAAGAACAAAGAGTTCTATAACATCCAGTACTGATAGCACGAGTAGGAAATGGATAGTGTGTACAGAAGCACACTCGTATTTTAATTTTTGCCCCTAGAAATAAATTACTTTTTAAAATAATATATATCATAAAGAGCACATCGTGCTCATGTGGAAGCGATTTAGACGCTTGTAAAACAATAAACTGGCAGGCAAGGTCGCAGGAGTCCTTTTTAGTCCATAATTACCGGTTTCGGCGAAACTAAAGCCGTCATGTAAGCTGTATGTGTCCTAAGATCCGATTATGACGGCTTTAGTTTCGCCGAAACCGGTAATCATGGAATAAAAAGAATTCCTGCCACCTTGGCTACCAGTTTATTGCTTTAATATATTTCAGCCGCAGATCTCAAAAGTGGTGTCATTATCAGTGTCGTCTTATTAACAAGTCATCATTAAATGTGTTTGAAAAACAAAAATATCCGACTAATCTTGCAGAAGAGATGGATGAACACTAATCTAGTTAAGTAACTTGTTACTAGTCTTCGGTACGAAAAGGTCTTTTGTCGAGCCAGTTTTACATTGTGAATACTGTTCCTTATGTACTTACGTTTTAGGTCTTATTGACGTGATATTATTACGCAGACAAGTGGCGCTCCCAGTCCCAACAAAGAGAACGTAGACACCTGTGTACTGTGCTCTGACAGTGAGTGCCGGGCATCGTTCCCTCGGCCAGGACGGAGTGCCTACCCCTCACCTCTCCCCCTCAAAGTGCAGCGGCGGGCACAGGGGCGGCACACGACCTGGAGTCCAGCCCGTAGTCAGCTCGAGGGCCTGCGCCAAAAGTCTTTTACTGAACCCCTTTCCTTTCTTTTTAGACACGCCTGGTCTCTGTAAATTAAACTAATTACGATCCTCCGTCGCCGCATGAACTTTTCAGGTTTCCCTGTGTTAGCAGGAACCTGCTGAAACTGGAAATTCCTCTTCTTCACTGCTGCGATATTAGGCTGGAAAGACATCGTTGTCAGATGGAAGAGGCAAATTGTTACGATTAGCTAATTCATAGGCTAATTCTCGATGTTTATTTTTTGTTAGTGCACATACACTGTCTAGTCACATTGTGTTCGCCTGTCAAAAGTCTGAACAGCCACCTTTCGTAGCGCGGGCCGGTGCGAGATGTGCAGGAAGAGAGTCACTGAGGTTCTGCAGGGATCGACAGTGATGTGGAGCCACGCTGGCTCCTGCGCCGTGGCCGGCTGCGGCAGGTTTCTCGGTTGAGGATCCACGGAGCGAAGAGCCCGATCGAGGTGGTCCCACATATTCTCGATTGTGTTTAAATCCGGGGACTATAGTGGACAGGGGAGTGAGGTGAAGTCATCCCGGTGCTCTTTCAGCCACGTACGTACACTGCGAGCCGTGTTGTACGTTGCATTGTTCTATTGGTAGATGCCATCGTGCAGAAGAAAAACAACGTGCATGTATGGGGGGCCATGGTCCCCAAGGATGTGTACTTGTCTTGATCATTTCTGCCTTCCAGAGTGACGAGATCACCGAGGGAATGCCACGAAAACATACCCCCGACCATAACGGTTCTTACTCCGGCCTGGATCCTTTAGACATTTGTAAAGGCTGTTTCCTCTCAGACGCTTCATGCCGTACACGCCAACGGCCATCTGTCCAGTGGAGCATGAAACTTAATTAATCTGAAAAGGCCGCCAGTCGTCACATAGTGGACGTCCAGCTGCGGTAGTGGTGTGCGAATAACAGCCTCCGTTGCCAGTCAGCAGCAGGCAGCGTGGGTGTTTGAACCGGGCACTTGCTGCAGTCTCCATAAGCAGCACCGTTCGCAGAACGTCATTGAAGAGGCACTGTTGGTAGCCCCTGGTTCATCTGCTCAGTTAGATCCTCAACAGTTGCAAGTCTGTTCGCCCGTACACATTTTCACAGCCGTCGTTCACCCCTGCCATAGCCCGTGGTCCACCACAGTGGCGTCGTCTCGACGCCGCTTTTGGATAGTGCCGTTGTGCTGTGCACGGTCTATTTTAACCACTGCAGCTCGCGAACACTTTATAAAATTAGCCTGTTCGGAAGCGCTTCTGCCCTTCACTCGAGAACCAATGATCAGGCCCTCTAGGATGTCAGACGAATTTTCATTTTCACCAAATACCCGACTACTTTCAGGATCTCTTTGCACAATAAGGACGTAATTTTAACGAGCCTTTACTTTTTTAACGTAATTCTTTGTTCTCAGGTTTTTCCTCACTTTGCTCTCTAATAAGGTTTGAAGATTCTTAAAATAAGTTGCTGCTTTCTTACACTTGATTCTTCCAGTTATTACGGCTTCTTCAGCCTCTTGTGTGAACATACATGGATATACTTGACCAATTTTGCATGTTAGTTTTTTTTTCTTAGGCTCGAACAGTTTGACACAGAAAATAAAAAATCAGAAATAATTAACAAGGAGCAGAAAGGGGCAGTACCTCATTCTTCCTTGCCTGATTGTGCCATAAGATCACACTCTCAGATTACGTAACATTCAATGACGACCATGAAAGATAATTAATAAATAAATAATATCAAGTACGTAGCCACGCGGGGCAGGCGCGCTGTCTAGGGGGCCTTGTCACGGTCCGTGCGGCTCCCCCCGTCGGATGTTCCAGCCCTCCCTCGGGCATAGGTGTGTGTGTTGTCCATAGTGTAAGTTAGTTCACGTTAGATTAAGCAGTGTGTAGGCTTAGAGACCGATGACCTCAGCAGTTTGGTCCCATAAGACCTTACCACAAATTTCCAGTTTTTTTCAACTACGTAAAAGTGAAGCTGAGGATATAATAAAGAGAACTATAACGATGTAGTTTAACTGTAACTAACATCTGCTTACGAATACTTATTTGTGAGATGATAACACATAAATATTGCAAAAGAGTGTAGGAGAAACATATCGACGAGAACGAGGAAGAACACAGCAGATAATTGCGGCCATGCGCTGCTAGACACTTCGCCTCGACCTCTCGACCTAGTTGTAACAATATCCGAGACACAACAGCGCACACAAGGCGAAGAGCACCGTTGTCCACTCCGCCTCACCACCACCTTCTGCCACAGGTTCACTAACACTAGCGGCAGAGAGCAG
Organism: Schistocerca americana; assembly: GCF_021461395.2. Taxonomy (NCBI): domain Eukaryota; kingdom Metazoa; phylum Arthropoda; class Insecta; order Orthoptera; family Acrididae; genus Schistocerca; species Schistocerca americana. Next base: position 127,716,750 of record NC_060125.1, read on the forward strand.
AGCAACACATACAAGCCTTCCCGCACGGTGAAATGGCGCTACGATTTCGGAGACGACGTGACTCATAAGGAAGATCTTATGTCAGTACTGGTACAGCGACTGCTGACAGGATGCACGTCTGTCAAGTCGGCTGATGCACAAATGAGCCTGAAAATTTCCGGTGTGACAAATGTTTCCTCGACAATGATTGATTGGCTAGAAACCCAAAACACAAAATCAATATTCAGCAGTACTGCAGACAACTGTTCTTACTATTTCGGTTACTTTCGTTCCTCTTGTTCAGTGCCTATACACGATATGGCGATGGAAATCCTCATTCAACTGAGACAGCTGGGACCATGTGTAACACAGAAGGCGAAAGACATCAACTGAAGCGTTCGATACTGCATCCTCGGCTGACAAACTCTCACATTTCAGCCCGATCTCCACGTACGATACAGATTAGTCTGTCACTTCAACCAAATCTCCAAAAAATAAAAAAAAACACGCAAAAGAAATATAGTCACTATACTGTTCTCTTCGTGTTTGAGCACTTCACGTTACGGGTCGAAGTCGACGTCCGGTATCGGTAGGTTCAGTTGACCTACTGTAGCAGCTCATGGCGCCTTGTTTCGTGTGTCATTTAGAGATTACCTTGCTTGATTTTTGCACAACTATAGAGAATAGTGCGCTGTGTGGCATCGCAGTCCAGTTTATCGTTTCGTTACCTTGATGCACTTCCGTCACCAAGAAGTGGATTATTCTGCCTCAGAATACGCCACTGTGCTGTGGCCTCAAACCCCCCCCCCCCCCCCCCCCCCCCTCTCTCTCTCTCTCTCTCTCTCTCTCTCTCTCTCTCTCTCTCTCTCTCTCTCTCGGCCTGTCTCTCTTCTCTCTTATTCACGTGAAAAGCCAGCTGTGTCGCGTGGGACGTACGTACTTTGGAACGACGTCATAATTAGTTAAATGCGGCGGTACTCCGCGCATTTGAAAAGCGGATAGCGACGTCATTTGGGCAATTACTTTGCGTCCGCGGTACACGTGAAATGCTTTAAAGTGTAATTACAAAAAGTCATTAGGGGGAACGCGAAAAAGTGGCCGCATAATGGTTTTATGGATGCGGCCTCTCTTTTTCAAACTACGTACGACTGCCGGAGGAAGTGTGGCCAGGGGCGGGGTGGGGGGATGGGGGGTAGGTAGGTGGATGGGTACGGGAAGTAGAGAGATGTAGATCCTCGCGTAAATGGAAGTAATGTTTTTTAAATGTCATTTCGGCGCTGGTTCTAAAAGGATTGTGCCTGTCTGCGGCGAGCTACTTGGCGTGCACAAAAATCCGCACAGAGCTCCTGAAAAGCACGCGCCTCTTGCCGGCATGCTAATGTTAATTAGTGTAATTAGTCGCCCTCATCCTCCGGCCATAATCCTTCAAACTGTCTTTTGGGTTAATTTTAATCCGGGCCCCGCGTAAAAGAATTAACGAGACGTTAAGGCAGGCAGGCGGGCGTTCTGGTGGGCGAATGGCGGAGCTGACAGGGCGCGCTCCGAATCCGACAAAAGCGTGAATGCCGCACTTCCGTCAGAATGTGGGAGAGTGTGCGATAATTACCCGCGAACCGGTCTGGTGGCCATCGCCGCAGCGGTGCCCGCACTGTGAACTGCTGCAGGGCAAAACATTTCTTTCATAACGGAGCTTCATTGGCAGTAAGAGTTAATGTTAAAGTCTGTAGCTTCATCTCTGCACAGTCGCTTTTAGCGGGGGACGATGAGGTCGGAGTTTAACGCCCTGTCGGCGTTCGGGGACTCAGTATTGTTCAGCGGCAAGGATACAGGGCAATGCCAGCGCTCTCCTGTAACTAGTTTGGATTGTCAGTCTACATCTATGTGGTTTCTCTGCAATTGACACTTAATTTTTAGGTAGACTTTCAGATTGTTTTTTGACCATTTCACTCTCGAATAGTACCTGTAAAAAATGAACATCTAAATATTTCCATGCGAACTCTGATTTCCCCTAATATATTATGGTGGTTGTTTCTCATTGCGCATATTATTTTGGCTTTTGGAGGAGAAAGTTACTGATTGAAATTTCTTGAAGAGATTTCGTCGCAACCTAAGGGCCTTTATTTTAATGATTGACAATCCATCTCGCTTACCATACACGTGACACTCTCTGCCTCATTTCGCGGTAACACAAAATTAGCTCTTCTCTTCGACATTTTTTCGTTGTCCTCCGGCAATCCAGACTTCCCATACCACACAGCAATACACGGGAAGAGGACGGACAAACTTTGTGTAGACACTGTCTATGCAAGATACATTGCATCTTACAAATGATCAGCCAGTACAACTTAATCTTTGGTTCGCCTTTCCCACAACATTTTGTGTGTCATGGTTTCAATTTGTTACTTGCGATTGTAATCCGTAGATGTGTAGTTGTATCTACAACCCCAAAATTTGTTATTTATCGTGTAACCGAAAGTTAAATTTTTATTGTTATTTTAATTTTTTTGTGTTAATGTAGAGAACCTCTCATTTTTCATTGTTCAAGGTGAACTGCAACTTTTTACATCATGCAGACATCCTATCTAAATCAGTTTGCAATCCGTTAGGATCTTCTGGTGAGCTATTGGACGGTAAACGACAGCATCATCTGCAAACAATACAAGAAGGCTGCTCGTATTATCGTTTATATAGATTTAGAAAAACAGGGGGTCTAAAACACTTCGTTTTCAGTAGATTGCTCCCCGTCAGTTACTACGAATGGTGACCATTCTGACAGTAAATTACAAATATAGTAGCATGACGGAGACTATACTCCATAGACACGCAATTTGATTTGAAGTCACTAGTGAGGAACGGTGTCAAAAGCCTTCTGCTAGTCTAGAAATATGGAACCAATTTGAGATCCCTGTCAATAGCACCCGCTACTTCGTCCGAATAAAGATCCGGTTGTGTTTCACAAGAATAATATCCCGCATTATGATTGTGTATCAAGACCATTTCCAACGATGTGTCTCGTAATGTAGGAACAGAGCATATGTTCCAAAATCCTACTACAAATTGATGTCAGTGATGTGTATCCATAATTCAACAGATTTATTTCCATTATTATGTATTTTTGTGACCTGTGCAACTTCCCACTCGTTAGGCACGAATCTCGTTAAGCGATCGGCTGTATGTGCTAAAAATCGCCATACTCCGAAATGAAATTTACTGGAATACATTCTGCATCGTTAAGTCTTTCTTTCATTAAGTGACTTAAGTTACTTGGCTACATGGAGTGTATCTGCTTCCAAATTACTCGTGTTGGGGATGCTCTTGATTCGAATTCTTGAATATTTACAGTAAATCTATGTAAATTCAGTCCCGTAAATTCGTCATATCAGACACGCTCAGAAACCGTTCCTGTTGTATCAAGGAATACGACTCCAGCGCGGTCTAAGACAGAATGCGGCAACATGTATTATAAGAGGACACAGACTGTCTTACATAATACGGAACGGCCACGCCTTCTTTGTATATTATTAATCCTACATTTAATAAGTGCATCATAAGGTGAGAACCGAGGAATATGTTGGGTAATGTACAACAAATTAGACCAACCTTTATCGACGCAACTATATTTTTCAACCGCACACTGTGGAGCGGGCTTTAATGTCGTTCAGACTGCAGCCGACGCGCTTCGTAAGCACAAGACGGGTCTCCAGTCACCAGAGATGTCGGTAATTGAATATGCGACGAAGTCGACCGTCTGTCCCCACTTAGAAACTATTGGCTCTCAGTGAATCCAAAATCTTCTCCAATCAGTTATTTGTCGTAAATAAGCAGCTGCACTAGCCTTCTTAACGAATAATTCTTATGTGCTGCTGAAACTAGACTTGGATAGTCTTTATATTACGTGTAATCTGTGTACAGGCAGCTCAATGCTTACTATATCGTCATATGTCCTGAACTATGTCTCTGCCGCACAGTGATATAATTCGGTGGTATATGTTGATACTGTGTGCAAAATGTGTTGTAAGTAGAGTTAGTTAGTAAAGAAGTAATAAACTTCATGCTGATACTGCAGTATTACAGAATGAACATACAAAATATAATTAGTGATAAACTTTTTTCCTTTCATTATTTTGTGCGGGGTGTCGGCAAGACAAAGTTCCGTAAAGGAATGACAGTTTGTGAATAGTTGTTGGAAGCAGATACATCGTCTAAATGTCGGTGGCGTATGGTATTCTCGGCAGGGATAACGCACGGATTGGACCACCTATCGGAAATAGTGTTGTACCAGCGCGCACATTTGGCCCCTTTCCCCGCGGATATGTGAGGGTTGTACGTGCAGTTTGAGTGTGAGTGAATGTAATGGACGCGTGTATTACGTTAGTGCTGTATAGAGATGGGAGAATAGAGGAGAAGGTGAACCCCGGTGCCGGCACACAGCCTGCAGCAAGGGTGCCGCCGCCGCAGAGGTTAACGTCCCAATCCTGACGGACGGACCACGTGACGCTGTCACTGGAGTAATGCTATCAGTTCATAAGACACGGCGGAGAGGTTTTAAAATTAATCCAGGTCACTGGCACAGAGACTATCAGAAGCCTTACGCAGTCACCTCCCCACCCGTCTCGTCCCCTTCCCTTGCCGACCAAATACTAACTGTAAGAATTTAATCCGCCACTAGGATTCGAACGGGCGTACCTCCAAGTTGAGCAGCCGACCGGAGTGGCCGAGCGGTTCTAGGCGCTACAGTCTGGAACCGCGCGGCCGCTACGGTTGCAGGTTCGAATCCTGCCTCGGGCATGGATGTGTGTGATGTCCTTAGGTTAGTTAGGTTTAAGTAGTTCTAAGTTCTAGGGGACTGATGACCTCAGCTGTTAAGTCCCATAGTTCTCAGAGCCATTTCAACCATTCGAACAGAGTTGAGCGCCACCGCACAGGCGTCCGTTAGCGACCTCGCCTAGGAGGCGGGTGACAAGTACTACACCGAATGAAACTAGTCCGGATAGTTACACTGCCTCAGGACATATGCACAGCTTCCAACTGTAATGCTTGACTTACTGTGCTGAACTTTTATCGTAATATTATAAGACAACACTGTAAATTTCTGGATTCAGTCAGTAATTACATGAAATCCTGAAAACCAAAATTTTGGTGCACCTGGAAGCGATTAGACAGACAACCTGCAACTGGTACCTGGCGTTTGGGTGACCGTTTTAGTAACACACATGTTGTTTTTACGGGAAACAATCACTCAAATACAAATAGGAATGTAAAGTATAAAAGAATTTCTCCTAACCTCATACAGATAGCTCTGGAAATTTGTCATTGTCCATGAAAATAACTGCAATATTTAAAACAAAAATAGTGGGGCGCATGCAACAGATAATAATAAGCAGGCGAGCCATTCGTGCATTAGTTATGTGTTGCATGTGCCCCATGTTTTTCGTTTTAAATCTCAGAAGCGTTCTCGTAGCTATTAAAGTTCATAATCACAAACTTTCAGGACTATCTCTATGGGGCTAGGAAAATATATTTTACACTTTCTAGTTCGATTTAAACTGATTTTCATTTAAATAATTAATCCCTCGTTTTTATTGTTTTGCGCATATAATTTTTACATCAGATTCAAACACCTCGAAGATATTAAAACAGTGAAATGTCGTAATTTTCAAGATTATTTCAGTTTCTTTTTACCTGAGTCAATCAATATATTGCTTCCTTCAACGTGAATAGACTGTGGCCGAGCGGTTCTAGGCGCTACAGTCCGGAACCGCGTGACCGCTACGGTCGCAGGTTGGAATCCTGCCTCGGGCATGGATGCGTGTGATGTCTTTAGGTTAGTTAGGTTTAAGTAGTTCTAAGTTCTAGGGGACTGATGACCTCAGATGTTAAGTCCCATAGTGCTCAGAGCCATTTGAACCATTTGAATAGACTGTGAAGGTGAAATCGGAGAAATTACAGCCCCCACGAACGCTAACCGGCGGTCGTTCTTTCCGCGACTCGAATGGGAAGAGGGGAAAGTGGCAGAGGTAACAACGTCCCCTCCACCACACACCAGACAAAAGGTGTTCATACTGCATTGTCATCCAGTTCTAAACTATGCTGACGGTAGTTTCAAGTCTCAAGATCATCTGGATACTAGTTTAAAATCAGCTGCAAAATCTGTACCGAACAGACTGACAGACAGACAAGACAATCCATTACCATACATTTTATTATGTGGTTGTATGTATAAAATGGTTCAAATGGCTATAAGCACTATGGGACTTAACAGCTGAGGTTATCAGTCCCCTAAACTTAGAACTCCTTAAACCTAACTAATCTAAGGACATGAGACACATCTATGCCCGAGGCAGGATTCGAACCTGCGACCGTAGCAGCCGCGTGGTTCCAAACTGAAGCGCCTAGAATCGCTCGGCCACCGGGCCCGGCAGTTGTATGTATATGCATGTGTATGTTTCACATCTCCTGCTAATCCACTGGCTCGATTTCAACCAAACTTTTTACACATATCGGTCACTCTGCAAATCATCGCTGTGGGGGTGAGAACCATCTACCTGACAAAAAGGGTGGGGGTGAAAAAACAATGTAGACCACGACGCACGAATAACCGTATTTAGATCTGCCAGTATTATGACTTGCAGCAAACCTTGCACTTAATCCCAAACCTTTGCGAAACTTTTCTCGCCGACTAAACCCACAAAATGATGAAAGGAAAAAAAGTTTATCGCTTACTACTTTTCGCAGATACTCCACCCAACTTCAGCGAGAGTTCATAGCTGTACAGAGATATATGACATTTTATGACTACAGCGATGCAAAACACAAGCATAATGTAATACCTAAAGAGACTCTCAACAAATAAATCTTATATTACTGTATAGTCACGTATTAAAACTATATTAGTGTGTAAAACAAATGTTGTACAAGTGAGTGATGGCACATGCTACTACGTCATATGGACAAGCTGGTGAACATGACGAACAGACCGAATAAAGGGAGGGGAATAAAGATGTATACGCAATGTGGAATATTTGTAACAAGCTTGTTAATTAATGATGATGAGAGAAATAATAATTGATTGGCTGCCACTGTAATAAGAGCGAGTAATGGAACCGTGTTTGGTCCTTAAGTACCAGGCAAGGATTCTTTGACTGGTGTTTATTAACGGTCAGGGTTTCAAGTAATGTTAGTTTTCTCTCTTTAGTTCCTCTATGGAGAACATTACATTGGACATCATGTAACAATCGTAAGGTCCAAAATCATAAGATTGAAATGTGTTCTCCATAGAGAAACTAAAGATAAAGAATTAACATTACTTGAAATTCTGGTCATTAATAAACACCGGTCAAAGAATCCTGGCCTGGTCCTTAACGACCAAACACTGTTTCATTACTGACCCTTATTAAAGTAGCAGCCAGTTATCATTCTCCTCACCATTAGCTAGTAAGCTTGTTATAACTATTCTACACCCTCATTATGTGGGAATCTTTCTTCCCTTCTCTTTATTTGATCTGTCCTGTCATGTTCACCAGTTTGTCCATATGTCCTTTGCATCACTCACTTATAGAACATTTCTGTTTTATACACTCACGTAGTTTCAATATTTGATTGTACTATAAGATTTATTTGTTCAGTGTCTCTCTAGGTAATACATCATGCTTGTGTTTTCTATCGATATAGTCATAAAATGTCGCATCTCTCTGTACAGCTGTGAATTCTCTCTGAAGTTCTGCGGGGTATCTGTTCAACATTAAGTTACCTGACGATGCCCAAAAAAGCCGAAAGTCGGTTCATAACGAACTGGTAAATATTATTGCGAAATATTAATTGTATTAAAGTTATTAACGTGAAATTTTAGTTTATTTTGCAAATAGTATTTACGTATATCACTGAATGTACGTGCAACATTGTATCATTGTACGGCACATAGTTCACCGTGATATCATGTCATAAGGACTGAGATGCGTGACGGTTTAATTTATTGCTACCTTTGTACGAACTCTATTCGAAATAAATCTCGCAGACAGTATACACATATTCCACATATGCCGCTAAATGCAACTACAAAGTTGTATCGTGGTACCACACACAGTTCAGGAAAAACGAATTCATAAACACTGACGGGCGTGGAAAATAGCCGCATTATCTTTGCATTTAAATATATGACTATTTTGCTACTCGCTCTGTTCGCAACTCATTTCGCAGACAGTTTTCGCATATGCTGCTGAATGAACCTACAAAAATATATCGTCGTACGACAGATGGATGAGATATGACGTCATAAGGAATGAGACCCGTGAAACACGGCCACATCATGCAGGACTTTTTATTACTCCTTTACTCTATTCACAACACCCTTCGCAGACAGTAGTCACATATGCCATTGCATGTACCTGCAAAAGTGTATCACTGAATGCCACATAGTTCAATAGATACGACATCATAAACATTAAGCATGCGAAACTAAAAGACGAAATTCGCTGGTGATAAAGGTGACATTTGCGTAAAAATACGTGTGAAATATGTTAAAAAGCTCGTCCTAAATACTTGGGCCGATTTCAGCCTAATGTGGTACGCACATTAGTTACGATGTGTGAAGGAGTACTGTGGGGGTAACAACCACCAGCATCGTGCCGGCTTAAGCGTGATAACGTAAAGAGAGTAAGGGGGGGGGGGGGGGAGATGGGCAGACTGTGAGGGGAAAAGTAGGAGATGGAGTCAGTTAGGGGAGAGGAAGAAATGGACAAGGGATGGGTGAAGAATGAGACGGACAGAGAGAGGAGAACGAATTGGACTAATGGAAGATTGGAATACCCAGGTAACACCGGGCAGTTTGCTAGTGACCGAACAGAAACGTGTTAAAATGAAAGCACTTGGCCATTTATTTCCTTGAATATCAGAACGACACCTGAACCATCCCCCAGGAGGTCTCGCAGCCAAGGGCAGCGCGGGACTCTTCCGCACGCGGAGCAGAGTCGCGCGGCAGTGACTGACCACCGCGGCGGCGGCGGCGGCGGCGGCGGCGGCGGCGGCGGCAGCTGTGCTCCAGCAGAAGTGACGCGGCCGTCGCTTCCGCGCGCGGCGCCTGTGCGGCTGTGGGCAGACGCGCCCGCCCGTCACACGGCTATAAACGGGCAGTCCGGCGCTGCCTGCGCGGTGCGGCCTATTGAAAGCCCCGGCTGGCGCCATCACTGGCGGAATGTAATTAACTCCGGCGCAAAGTCCACCCGCGCCGCGCCGAGCTACCGAGCGAGCGAGCATCGTGTATCAACAAAATATCTCGCACTGACGCTTAATTGGATGTATAATTAATACACTAGGCAAACTTTAAAGCACATACCGGAGGAACGGCGCGAATATTAATTAAACGTCTGCGCAAATACGGAGACTGCAGGCGGCGGCGCGGCAAACAGTCTGCAGAACAAATATTTTGCGCGTCTCGCCATTATTGCCCGCAGAAGCGCGGCGCTCGGGGACCGGCGCTGCAGACGTCGGGGGCGCAGCCGAGACGCGGCCCGGAATTTATTGGCCGCCGGCGGACTGTCTCCGCCGCGGGAAACTCGCACAATTAGTCTACCCGGCAGGCGCACCTGTGGCGACCGTTCGCTGCCGAGAGCTCAGATCCGCTCTTAAAATGACGCCCAAATATTTGAGCGCAACAATAAGAGGCCCCAGGGTGAGTAATGGGTGACTGCTTCTTCCGTTCGCCCTCCGATCTTCCGCCCCACTCCTGCTGCGCTCCTAGCGCGGTCGCAATCTACGCGCTCTTAAGTCCGTCTCGCGCGAAGCGAGATCCACGCTCCGCCGACTGCTTGCGCTGCTTCGCTGTAGGGAGCTTGGCATTTTTTCTGCCCGATAACGCCGGTGCTGACTCCTTCGCAAGCTTTTCTGAAATACCGTGCACGCATATGGGCCCTCCTAGTAAGATGACGTTAGGCATTCGCGTTGAATGCAGATTATGTTGAAAAATAAGGTTTTATAGTCAAAAGAGTGGGGATAATATGGTGTATTGGAATCCTTAATAAACCCAACCTGTTTTCAGAAAAGAAGTGATCCATTACTTGTTGAACGCCCTCCTAGAATTGTGTGTTGTTCATAAAATTCCGCTGAAGTTGCAACAGAAGTGGAAATTTATTTTTCACAGCCTTCTGACTCCTTTTTCTTCGTGAGAGGAGGGTCAACAGTGGCCACTTTTGAGTAACAGCTACATCTCTTCTATTGCCAATTTAAAATTTGCTTCTTTTTCCAAAACACAGCATATTTACAAAAGATTCGCATCAGTGACTCTCTCATGCAGTTGAAATTGTGACATAATCTTGAGACACTGTACACAAGAACGTGTTTCATCCGGCCCTCATTGATCCGGAGTTCCGATTTACCCGGATCCATTTTTTGCTTCCTTCTCCTTGTCTTAACGCGAAAATGTGCAGTATAGAATTTACAGGGTTCGGTATGCCTATAGTTATTACGTTGCCACCGGAGGAGCCTCCAACTGGCGTTACTACGGTCGACTTTGTAGTCATGGAGAAAGTAGGGCCTGCTATTTGAGATACTATAGCTGATGTTTCTGAAGTTATTACTAACTCTGACTTCTTTGAAACGTTAGCAAATATTAATAGTTGGTTGGATGTGTAGACTTTAGTAACGTAGATGTCTGGTTTAGAATAATAGTGATACTAGTTACAGCATGATGACCGATGACGAAATTTGTATTGCTGTCTGTTGTCCTACAGAGAACGGCAGTTTTGATCTAGTGCACAAGAAAGTCACGTTTCAGGGGGAGAAGTAATGGTTCAAACGAAGGCAACAACGTACCTAGAAAACTACTGGTTTACGTAAAAAGTCAACCAGAAACAACTGCAGCCGAACTGGTGTTACTGAAACATTAACGCAATCCTGCTGCTCTCAGACGCCAAACAAGTTTGAAACAAAATAAACTTAAACATTGTTTCACTGAATAAATGCCAGTAGACTACGTTAACTATGGACTTGAAGTTTCTTTTTGCTACCAAAATAAAAGATTAGTATATTGCATTACACAATAGAATTTTCACATTCAGTAGACTATTTCTGGATTATTGGTACTTTCGGTAATCTTGATTACAACCGGCCCCCAACTAGTCCGGATGAACGAGGTTCTTGTTATTATTAAACAAGCAAGACAGGACAATTGAAATCAATAATACGGGAAATGTTATTCTAGGTATAAAAATAAACGCGTAACTGTTGAAAACCAACAGCATTTCTCGTTTCACCAACTATCCATGGTCCTAAAAAGTTATATCATCTCATGGAAAAAACTATATTTAACGTGGTAGCTAAAGCAGTTTCACATATTAAACATACCGCAAAATACTTCACCCATTGCGTGCTATCATTTGCCGCAAACGCGTTTCATTGTCGCCAACCCTTTATCAGAGATGTATCCTTTATTTGGTATATTATTTACACGTGCATTTCTCGAGATTGGAGGGAGATAAAGATCACATCCCACTTGCACAGAAAAATTCAGTATGCTACCTACATTTCGTACGCAGAAATGTGGTACGGCGAAATCAGCAACAGCTTTGGCTGAGGAGTGCAAGCGACTGGGGGTGGTGCGGTGGTATACGTTCCTTAGCAGTGCACACGGTTTGTTAGCAACACAGATGTCAAAAACAATTCCAAATAATGCACCAAATTTTCCGGTAACGCTGTACTAATTAATCAACGAAAACGTATCAAGTAACTTGAGAATGAGTAGCACAAAACCTTTAGTGAGAGAAAAGACTGCGTCTGTGATTCGAAGAACAAAACTTAATAGCTGGCACAATAAATTCACATAAAAGGAGTTCAAAGATTTCGTAAAGAATTCACAATAAATAGTACACGATCCAGGAATGAAACTCATTACATATAATTCACATAACAGTAATTAAAATTTTCTTAACGAATAGACAATGAGTAGAACAAAACTTGGTGAGAGAAAAGTCAATACTAAATATACCGGAAACAGTAGGCTTATGACACTTAGAAACGGGACTACACAATTCACAAAATAATTGAGCTGTAGTCAGCCTTCCTCGAAGCTCAACAGAAACAAAGTTAAACAATTAAATGGTATCAGGTTACCTCCCATTCGGAAAGTGGTTGCACTCAGCAACTGTTATGTGGCTTATAACTTACAGAGTGCAGCAATCAGTCGTACTTTTTTAGATTTTATTACGCAAATCCAGATTTCGGCTAGTGGCACATTCAAAGAAATGTGATTGACGCCAAAACAACAGGGACTTACATGCGTCGAAAATAGAAAATAGTGCACTGAGAATGGCTAGCCACTAGCCGAAATCTGGATTTGCGTCATAAAATCTAAAAAAGGACAACTGATTGCTGCACTCTAAAATTAAATGGTAATTTACATGGCTGTTAGATTAATGTACCCAAAAGAAATTTATGTTGCAGCTGCAAGTGCATAATTAAATCAGATATATAGAACTTGCTGCAATCAGTACTACTGCAAGGACTGCACGAAATTATGGAAGCCAGTAGGCTCATAACAAGGCGTAAAGAGTCAGACATACAGTCAATCAAAGGCAGGGTGGGAACATGGTCAACGTTGTAAAGGACCCCTACCCGTGCAAGCGACATAGCGTTAGTGGCTTTTCTGTTTCCTGTAAGAACGCTGGTCAGCTGTATAGCTGGCAGTCTTACAAGTAAACGGGCTCTGGCCCTTGGGGAGTCATGTGAGCAGGACACACAACACGAAATGGCCGTCGCTGTCCACGCGCTCTGTGAATAGACTTCTCGGACAGCGAGACAACGCCACACTGCCCGTGCTCCTTACGAACGGGGCTGCTACCTTGCGTTGTCAGCCCCCCTCTATTGCCCCTCGTCTCTTCGTGCTGTATCACTGTTTGCCGATGGTGTCCGGTCACTGGAGCTGCTTGCCCGTTGACCACCGTGCCACTAGTGCAGACTGTAACACCTTCCCGACAAGGTGAGAAAAGCGCCGACATCACTAGCGGCGTGGGACTGTATTTTCTTTGTATCGTGGAATCACAGCGTAAACCTGTGACCTAACATACACCAAATGTGAGCTCATATCGACTCGTACTTTTATAATTCCAATCTATTCGAATTTCCTGCATCGTGTTACTTGTTTACTATGTGTGACAATAACTATGATCATTAACAAAATGGTAGGCAGTTCATGATCAAGCTGACAAATGAGGCTATGAGACGCGAGAGACTCAAATAGTTTCACTGAATAGACTTTTAAAAATCATTAAAAAAACAGCAAATCAGCGATCTCTCACGCGCTGCCAAGTGACTCTGAGCACTATGGGACTTAATATCTTAGGTCATCAGTCACCTAGAACTTAGAACTACTTAATCCTAACTGACCTGAGGACATCACACACATCCATGCCCGAGGCAGGATTCGAACCTGCGACCGTAGCGGTCGCGCGGTTCCAGACTGTAGCGCCTAGGACAGCTCGGCCACACTGGCCGGCGAAGCTTTCCAAGCTGCACAGTTTTGCAACATAACTGTTGAATTAAATAAATGTCGCACCTACTGGAGACAAAACTAGAAGTGATAGTAACGTCACTAGCTGTGCATTAAGGGTGCAGTTATCACGTTTAACTGCTCGATTAAGGTTTGGTATTCGAGGATAAGCCATTTTTACTTGACCCTTTCAGACCTCAATTTTTTTCTGGTGGAAGGAAGATTTTTCTTCATTTGATAATGCTCTTAGGTGATTTTTTTAATGATTCTAGGTGCAAGATTTATACAAAAATATGTACCCTTTTTCAAAACATACTTTATATACTAGGCTTCATTTCATGGACAAAAATAACTTATTATGAAATATTCTCTATTGTACTAAATAGTAAAATGCTCATTCAACAATTAACATGGAGAAAAGCAATAACAGTATTCAGTTATACAGTGGAATACAGCGCACCAACCACATCCGTGAATTCTGCTGCTTTCTGCGACATTGACTTGCTGTTACTTTCATAGTGGTGTCCAGCAGTTGGCAGCGCTTACGCATGATGAAGAGGCTGAATATTCACAAATGTTTACCTCAGGTTTCTGTCTGGAAAAAATACTTCTGTTGCAGCAAACACACAGTAAAAGTTAATGTAGACAACTGTAGCCAGAGGTTCTGAAAATGTGTAATAATTTAACATGAACGGATATATTGTATACCACTCATTCACTCTTCCAATTGCAGTATCCTGTTAATTTGCATATTTGCGTTATGTCGCCGGCCGGAGCGGCCGTGCGGTTCTGGGCGCTACAGTCTGGAACCGAGCGACCGCTACGGTCGCAGGTTCGAATCCTGCCTCGGGCATGGATGTGTGTGATGTCCTTAGGATAGTTAGGTTTAGTTAGTTCTATGTTCTAGGTGACTGATGACCTCAGAACTTAAGTCGCATAGTGCTCAGAGCCATTTGAACCATTTGCGTTATGTCTTTTTAAAGAGAAGCGGGTAGCTGCAGTGTCTCGTACCTGTTTTGGAAACGAAGTGCTAAAACCTCCGGCTAGCTGATGGATGCAACATCCGCTATGCTGCCTCTTCCTACCGAGTTCTTGTACGACAGCTAAACTGCAACTCTGAAACATCGGCAGACCACCAACCAGGCCGAATACACTCTAACACATGGCAACGCGCTAGCGAACTCTTTCATATCTGTCGGGGCTAGCAGAACAACTCCGTTCAGCACGGAGGACCACCTCTATCGGCCGGCTTCCGGTACGCGAGTCCAAAAACCGGGATGACGATTAGCGCTGAGAAACAACCGGTTTTCGGTTTCCCCGTTTCTTTACCTTTCCAGTTTAACCTGACTGTTAGAACCGCTCAAAGTAACAGCTTTCTGAAATCTTTCTGATTTTTATTCCTATTACTTCCAGTAATAAACATAGACTTAGAATAAATATTGAGAAGTTCTAATGAAGATGGAGTTCACGATCGATATGCGGTTGAAACTGTGGCAGAAATCGGTATCGTTGTCTCCAGCCAAGATTGCGAAGTTGAAGCAGACGGGTGCGGCGAGAGCCGGGGCGGAAGGTCACAGTCTGCTGACTTCCCTGCACCGTCACTTTTGGGTGGTATGAATTTTCACCCTGAAGCAACCTCAGAATTAATGGTTCAGTTATTATCCCAGGTTCATAAAACGTCAATAAAATTATAGGTACATTAGTGAAATTTACCCTCTCTCCCAAGGAACGTTGTGGATGTATTTTCCTTATATGATGATGCAAACTTGTTGACTCTCTTCTGGCGCTTCGTGAAATACTGTCAAACTAGGGATCGCACCATTGTGCAGTACAACAGATTCTGACGATACCACCACTTGCTAAGTAGGTTAGAAATCAGATTAATAATGTTGCTCACGCAGCATTTATCGGGCAACAACAAAGTTATTGACTGTGGACGGTATCGTCAGAATGGAAATAATGAAGTCACTATAAAAAAGTCATTAATTTAGGCACTTATCTTGAATGGATTCCCACGTAGATTTCTTCGAAGCTGTTATGGCTCACCTTGTTGATTCTAGGGTGATTCCACTTTGAATGCTAGAAGTCCAGATCCGTATTTTAGCAGTATTTGAAGACTTAACATATGCGTTTTTCAGGAAATTCTTAATGATCAAACAATCCCAGATCAGAACAATGGTATGGTAGAAATAATTTTTGACTTCGTGTTCACGATCCACATTGTTTAATAAACTTCTTGTAAACTCACATATACTTCTTCTTAATTGTCACATCATCAAGAAAACAGTTTTGTATCAATCTTCATATATTTAATTTCCACTTTAACAAAACACAAGACTTGACTGATCTTTTACAAAGCGAAATAACAACTTAACTTCTGCAATGTGAAACAAAGAGTGCTCTGTGCGCATTCGCACCAAAACGGTTACAATCAAGTCAAAGATTATGACAATCTCACAGAAATGAATAAACACAAGAACCATATCACTGTAATATATCGATAAATCGGAGTACCTATACATTAATAAAACCAAATATGAATATTGTCACAAAAATATGTCTGTTACTTCGAAGAAAAGTAGTACGACATTACTGGTATCGAGAACTGGGGTTGGAGTGCCGTAATGGTCACGTAAATAAAGAACCATTACAAGATGTCCGAGGATGGCAGCGAGAAAGTACGGTACAGGCCAGCGTCAAGAGGTAAATCATTGTCTCTACAGTCCAAAACCGATTCTTATGTCATGTGTTCGATGATAGTCTCTAACTGCAGGCGTTTTTATTAAAAAGTCCTCATCGCTATTCTCAGTATCTATAAAAATCCAATATTTCAAAGCAGTGGAAATTTTACGAATACGTGTTCTTAAAAAATAAGATTTATTTAAAAAGTAAAAATTGTAGCACTATTGATGAGGCGAATTTATATGGCTGTATTTTAATCCGGTTTTTAGTAATAAAGGGAAAAATCCTGTTAAAACAAAGACCAAATACCGGTTACCGTGACTAAAATACCGGTATAGTTTTTAACCGGTCGGTTTTTCCCACTCCATGTCAAAATTGCTCCACGAAACTGTTTTAACATTCAGGTCTCAGTGAAACGCCACAGAAGTATGCAGGCGTTATCGTCGGCCATTTACCGCGCCTGCCAACAGCGCTCCTAAGCAAAGAGCTGTTTCTGTCAGGATTTCTAAAAGCGTATCACCGACTATCTTGTGGAAATCAGTCACCCGTCACATCAGCATAGTCGGGCCAGACTACCGCCCCCTTCTAAGGATTAAACAAAGGCCGGCCTATTGTCCACAGCCAGGATAATAGCTTCGTTCCCCTCGATACAAAATAACCACGGGACGAGAACAGACGCGCGATCAGAAAGTGATATGTTATAAAGCTTCTGAAAGTCTCCTTCCAACCAAGAGAAGAAACCTGACAATGTATAATCGTATGATCAAAAATCCTGTTTTACAGACAATTGCTATTTGAAAAACTGCGTGATCGTGTAGACATGCACGATGAGAATGGCATCGAGAAGCTTGCGTGGGGGCGGGAAGCCTAGAAACAAGGTGTCTGTGGCGAATAGATGTCTGGTGGCACAGTTACCGATAATTGTCGTTCTCGACCTTCGAGCTTAACGTGATCGCCTCGTAACAACTCATCTCGGCAGCTGTTGCTGTTTTCAACATGATGTTGGATTAGCATGACGTTCATGCAACAGTTTCGCTCATTCGTTCAGTGAATTTTGCTTCAGGTTCCCATATCATTATTTTAAAAAATTCAGGACGTTTTCAAAGTAATGCCAAAAAATTAGCACCCGATATTCTGTTGAAGGACCTCCCACAGCCTCCGTTAGTCTGTGAGCCTACAGTTCGCTCTCGACACCTCCCGTGGGCTGTACCATGTCCTGTGATACGAATAGACCTCTTTTTTAACCCCAAGGATGCTGATCCTACCCTTCTCCGACATTTGTTTCGTTCGATCCTCCGCGATTATTCTAATTCGGTATGCATCTCCACGGACGGATCGAATATCAACGACAGGGTCGGTTACGCTTCTGCACATGCTAAGTGGACGCGAGAAGCACAATCTTCTGAGTGCCTGCAGTGTATACACTGCGAAGTTAGTTGCCACATCTCAGGGTTTGCAGTACGTCAAATCCCAGGCCACGACGAACTGTCTGATCTACAGCGATTCCATGAGTTGTTTAAAAGGCATAAGCTTGTCCTGTCCCAAATAGGCATTCTAGGAAATGAACCTGCCGACAGTCCAGCTAAAGACGCGGCTACGGGAGATCACCCTGGCGTCGGGGTACCTGACACAGACTTACGATTAAAACTTCGACGCAATATTTTGAGGCTCTGGGAATTGGGATAGCCAACTACTACGACCCAAAACAAGTTGAGAGCGATTAAAGGGCCTCTCTGAACGCCGCCATTGTGTTGTGCCATTGGCCACACGGGACTGACGAATTCCTTCTGCGTCAGGAGGATCCTCCTCGCTGAAACTGTGGTGGACCACTGACGACGGCGCCCGCTCTTGTTGAGCGCACCCTGCTGGCCGATCTGCGGCACACTCTCAGCTTGCCTACCTCACTACCTCAGATGTTTGCGGATGACAAGACAACCACTACCAAAGTATTGCAATTTCTGAGGGAGAGCGGATTTTAGATTAAACTATAATACTACTCCACTTCCAGCGTTTTTTCCTTTCTTCTGTTCATGTTGATCCCGATTTCTTATTTCTTCTGCATTGTTAGCCTTTCTGAATTATTATTTTATTTAAAAAAAATTCTGCCTGGTATTTCCGGTTCTTTGATGTTGTTCCTTCCTAGATTCTTTCTTGTTTCTGTAATTCTTCCTGTTGTCGATTTCTCCTTGTATAAATGCAAGAATATTTGTTTCATGAGCTGTCCTCATTCATTCGGTCCAAAAAAAGATTGGTCTTCTTTTATCCATTACTTCAGATATTTTTTTCTATATTTTTGTAGATGTCTTCATTGCTTCTCATTTTGTATAGCACCCGTTACTTTTCTAACCATCCGTCTTTCAAGTGCTTCTATGTCTCCAGACTATAGTTCATTGTTAGGCATTCACATACATATGAACATTCCGATAGTACCACAGAGGTATAGTGTTTTAGTTTTTTCTAGATATGCATTTCTTATTGTAAGTACTCTTTGCAAACAATATGCTCTCTCTCTGTTTTGTCATCTCTTACATTAGTGAAAATTTTTCCGCCCCATACACTTGAATAGTTTCTTAAAGATATTTGAATTTACTTGCTCGCTCTATTTTACCTATTTGTGTATCTATGAATTTCGGTGCATTTTTATGTTTGTCGTTTTTTCATCCGAAATCTTGACAGCAGTTATATTTGCTAGATCTTCCAGAAGATTTATTTGAATAACTGTGTCTGTCAAGTTTTCTGAAAGTATTGCTAGTATTTTTGGTCCAATTTTGTTATTCTATATTTCCAAATTCTAGATCCTCAAAATTTTTTCTAGAACGGAATTAAACAGTAAAGGTGATAAACCGTCCCCGTATGTAAAAGCAGTTTTTATTTAAAATGGCTGAGATACTTCTACCGTATATTACACTTTAAATATCGTGTTTTTGTAAGAGTTTCACGAATTATTTGTGCTAATTTTCCTAATTGTCTAATGATTTTGTCTGGCGTTTCTCTGTTTACTGACTCAAATGCTTGTTTTGAAGTCAATAAATGATTCTGTTATAGGTTTGCTGATTAACATTCTGTGGCGAATTATTGATTTTAAGTTAAAATTCTGTTTCTATGCATGACCTTCCGGTTCGAAAACCTCCCTCATATGCTCCCAGCTGTTTGTCTAGAGTTCGTACAACTCCAGCCAGGAGATTTTTTGATAATATTTCGTATGCCACTGGCAGAAGTGACACTTTTCTGTAACTATTAACATTTTATCCCCCTTTTTATGTCGCGCGTGTTTTAACTATTATATTCTTTATAATAAAATATTTATTATTATTATTTACAGTTCCTATTTGTGAAGCTATAGTGAATGAAAATTAATCCGTGGACCTGTTTCAGGCGCGGTACTGGGACCACAGGAACAAAGGTACAAAACGGGAGGTGTGTGTGTGTGTGTGTGTGTGTGTGTGTGTGTGTGAGAGAGAGAGAGAGAGAGAGAGAGAGAGAGACCGACCCATGAGGAGCTGAAGGTTTAATTTCTAGACAAGGAGTGCAGAGTTCGAGGTTCAAACCTAAATTAAGGGTAAAAAATTCCGCAGTTCTTCGGCGGGCGCGTTATTAAAACCGAGATGAAAAATACGCCAGTTCGGGATCGGACGGCGCGGCGACTGCGGCGGCGAGTGTTGCAGGAGTGGCTCAAGACTTTTAATGGCCCAACTGTTTTAAAACTCTGCCCGGCCTCGCGTGGTCCCCACCTAACACACGCGGCCTGCACTTAATGTCCGTGATAAACTAGCGCCATAACTCAGCCCGCGGGCCATATTGCCGCCAATATTTCTCCCGATTTTATTTAATATGCAATAACGGCTATCGCGCCAAGATGGACGCCGCAATAACTCGGCGTCGCCCTGGCGTGTCATCCCGGGGAGCCCTCGGACCCTCAGCGGGAGGCAGTCACGTGGCGAGCAGCCTTGGAGGGCACGCCCCGCCCTATCTCTGTCAGAGTGTCCACTCTCTGACAGCAGTGGAAAAAACAGGGGAACACCGTGAAGGAGGTGTAAGGAGAAAACACATCCGCAAGTACGGTGATCGTGAAATCACTTTCTAAATGTAGCAGCAAAAAGTTCAATTGAAAAAGCAAGAGGATATATGAGAAATGCAACTCGACAAAACTTTAAGTAACTTGAAGTAGCAGCAATATACTCCACTAAAATTAACTGAATTCTGAAAATTCTGAAAAGCAGAAGCTCTATGGTGTTGTTGGAATTTCAAATAGAATTCTGCAAGTTGTTCCAACTTAATAAGTAATGTCCTTAGTCACATATGCAATGCATCACTTGCATAAAGATTTGTCCATACAGGTTAAAATAAGCATTGTTAAACCACTTCATAAGAAAGAACACAAGACAGTCAAACAATTATCGTCCAACTTCCTTACTGCCAGCTTATTCGAAAAAATAATGTGCTCATGAACAGTCCACAAAAATAGAACAAATGGTTCAAATGACTCTAAGAACTATGGGACTTAACATCTGAGTTCATCAGTCCCCTAGACTTAGAACTAATTAAACCTAACTAACCTAAGGACATCGCACACATCCATGCGCGAGGCAGGATTCGAACAGGCTGTAACGGAGGATGTCTTGAGAATGTATTGTGCTCCAGTATCCAGTAAACAGCACCCAGAGAAATTTGCGCAAGAAAAGGTCGAGGAAAGATCCATAAATACCGCTATACAGGTTCCGCAATCTTGCCCGACGGACAGAAGAGCCAAACTCTTACTTGGTGCTTTACTTGCTAATAACTGGAGATGTTGGTATTACTAATTAATAGGACTGAAAATGCTAGCAGTTAAAATCTTTTGCTTGGTAGGAATGCAAAAGCCAGCGGATAAATGTTAGTTTCAGTCTTTGAATTTCCAAACTAGGGCCTTCTTTCCTGTTCTCCAATTTAAGCTATGGTTCTCTCTCCAAAGTTGTGATCAGTTGAAAGAAAACTGCTACCTTAATTCATAGACACTACCCCTACTTAAAGATCAACTTCTCGTCATAATTGTGGCTCTTTCTGACATCCATGTGATTTTCGTGCCTGATGGTCCTATTCGGTTCCTTGGTGTTCTAAAATTTCAGTAAGAAAATCATACCGTCCATTTTGCAGGTGATCGACTCTTCGGAATATCCTCCCAGAGGGATTCACGCTCATCTTTTTTACACGACTAGTTCCCGTAGAACCAAATTGAGGAGCAAATCTCCAAGGCCATGGAACGTGTCAGTACATGAAATTACAACATAAAAGTAATAACATAAAAGTTTATGGACCCAAAAAAGACAAGACATAAATTTATGTAAACGCAATCAACAATATAACACAGGAATCAGCTTAATTTTTCAAGGGACTCATCGACAGAATATAAGGAGTGAACCATGAGGAAACTGTTCCGTTTCGATTTGAAAGCGCGTGGATTACCATTAAGATCTTTGAATGCTTGTTTTAGCTCACTAAAAATGGATGCAGCATTGTACTGCACACCTTTCTGCATAAGAGTGAAGGAAATGCGATCCAAATTCAGATTGTATTTCTGCCTACTATTAACTGAGTGAAAGCTGCTAATTCTTGGGAATATGCTGACATTATTAACAAGAAACGACAGTAAAGAATATATATATTGCAAGGGAAATGCCAGATCCTGAACGTGGATTATCCACCCAAGTTTACTATCTATCTGAACACCTAGAAATCTGAACTGTTCAGTTTCACTAATCATATCCCCATTCTGTGAAATTGAAACGTCGGGTTTTGTTGAACTGTGCGATAGAAACCAAAAAACTGAGTATTACTGTGATTTAGCGTTAGTTTATTTTCTACAAGCCATGAACTTATGTCTTGAACTGCGCTGTCTGAAACATTGCCAACTTTGCCAACAACATCCTTTACTACCAAGGTAGTGTCTTCAGCAAACAAAAATAATTTAGAAGCACCTGCAATACTAAAGGGCATATCATTTACAGAAATAAGGAACAGGAGCGGCCCCAACACTGATCCCCTATTTAACAGTACTCCACTCAGACCCCGAATCATAGCCATTCTCAACTCTGTGGAGAAGGACCTTCTGTTGTCTGTTATTAAAGTAAGAGGTGAACCAGTTGTGAGTTACTCCCACTTTTCCGTAATGATCCAACTTCTGGAGCAATATTTTATGATCAATTCAATCAAACGCCTTAGTTAAATTAAAAAAGATACCTAACGTTAAGAACCTTTTGTTTAATCTACAGAGAAACGAGGATAAAGCATTTTCCGTTCTTAAAACCCTTCTAAATCCGAACTGTACATTTGATAGAAAATTCTGTGAAATGAAATGAACAATTATCCTTAAATACACAGCTTTTTCAAAAACGTTAGCAAACACCGATGGCATACAAATAAGGCTAAAATTGTCTACATTGTGCCTTTCTCCCCTTTTATAAAGCGGCTTTACTACTCAGTACTTTAATCCTTCAGGAAATTGACGATTCTTAAAGGAAAAACAGTAAATATGGCTAAGTACAGGGCTAACATGTGCAGCACAGTACCTTAATATTCTGCTAGGCACTCCATCATATCCATGCTTTCAGCACTATAAAATCCTGCTACTCTTGTTCCTTAACGGGATTTAAAAGAGTCTGTATTGCCGTTGGATTAGCTTTTCTACATAGTTTGTAATTATATATAACATGTGTTGGAGTACAAAAACTTCTTTAGTGTTAGCGTTAAAATTTGTGCATCATGGTCTGAAAGGCCATTCACCCTTTTAACAACAGAGACTTTCTGTGCACATCTAGCCAGCCAACATCTAGGTCTGCACCTGGCAAACGCCAAGGTTATAAGCAGCCAAACAAAGGCAAACGACCTTCCCTTTCTCCACCTCGGCGTTCATCTTCAACGTTGCAGCCGGCAGGCACCGCGATGACTGCCCCCTTATTTGACAGAGCCCCTGTCTATCCTCGGATATATTTATTCTCCAGTGGAACATTCGTGCCATCAGATCCAGTTGGGTTGATTACAGCTCTTCTTGTTGTTATACTGTCCAGTTGTTTTCTGCCTCCAGGAAACGAAATTACCCCCTCACGATCGCTTTCGCCGTCCACACTTCACTTCGGTCCGTTTTGACCTTCTCCCTGAGGCAGTTTCACCTTCTCTCTTTGCAACGTCTACTCACCCTCGTCTTCTGCTGTTGCAACTTATTGCTCAACTTAAAAAAAAATGGTTCAAATGGCTCTACTATGGGACTTAACATCTGAGGTCATCAGTCCCCTAGAACTTAGAACTACTTAAACCTAACTATGGACATCACACACATCCAAGCCCGAGGCAGGATTCGAACCTGCTACCGTAGCGGTCACGCGATGCTCAACTTCAAATGGCTCTGAGCACTATGGAACTCAACTGCTGTGGTCATCAGTCCCCTAGAACTTAGAACTACTTAAACCTAACTAACCTAAGGACATCACACACATCCATGCCCGAGGCAGGATTCGATCCTGCGACCGTAGCAGTCGCACGGTTCCGGACTGCGCGCCTAGAACCACGAGACCACCGCGACCGGCTGCTCAATTTCCTCCTCCCTTTTTGCTGCATGGCGATTTCAATGCCCACCATCCCCTATGGGGCTCTCCATGCCCCGTCCGAGAGCAGATATCTTCAGTCAGCTCAATCTACCGCACACCCACATTTCTTGCCGATTCCACACTCCTTTTCCCACTTGGACCTTTCGAACTGTACTGCTCAGCTTGTTCGTCGTCCCGAGTGGTCCATTTTCTTCAACACACACTTGACTAACCATTTTTCCTGTATCTCTCGTTTGCTAACACCTATCCTATCTGCGCGTCCAACCAACTGGCATCTTTCCAAAGCCGGCTGGCAGCTCTATTCCTGACTGGCCACTTGCGATGATTTCCCCTGCATTGATGACCAGGTAGAATACCTTAAAAACGCTGTTCTTACTCTCGCGGAATGTTCCATACCTCGCACCTACCTCTTCCGTGCCGCGACGTGCCCCCGTCCGCTGGTGGACAGAGGCATGCCGTGAAGCAATTTGCGTGGAGACGAATTCTCCGCGTTTTGAAACGCCATCCCATTGTTGTGAACTGTATCCGTTACAAACAGCTACGTGCGCAGCGTCGCCGCATTTCCAGGGAGAGCAAAAAAGCTAGTTGTCTTTCTTTACAAAATTCTGTTAATAGTTTTCCTCCCTCTCTTGTAGTTTGTGATAATCTCCGTCGGCTTCAAGGTACCATACACAGTTCATTCCCTAGTCTCATCATACTGAACAATGTGGTTGTGAACTCTCTTGATACGTCCAACGCCTTGGGCCGCCATTTTGCAGACATTTCGAGTTACACCCACTGTCTTCCTGCCCTCTCCCTCTGAAACGGTCGGTGGAGGCAAGGGCGCTATCTTTCTCCACCCAGAAACGTGAATGATGCAGTACTGCTTTTACCATGAGGGAGCTTAAACGTGCACACTCTCCAGGACCGGACGACGTTCAATTCTGACGTTACAACACCTATTACTGAGGGCCCATGCTGTCTCATCCATACATGTAACAGCATTTGAACAGTTGCTAGTGTGAGTCCACTGTCATTACCATACGTAAGCCTAGTAAGGCCTTCCAGCTGCGGCGGCGCGGTTCCTTTCTGATATTTTACCAGCACCTACTTGTGAACTTGTCGCAGCAGATCGCCGGTAGGAAAGGCGAGCAGAAACCCACCGTACTGAGACTCGCACCAGGCTGCATACAACGCAACTATTCCAAAAATCGGGAAAAGGTATTAATTTTGAATGAAAGGTGGAAATACTGGCAAAAATTCGGTATATTCTGAAGTCGAGAATTAAAAGTTCACTGTCAAGCCCTTGCTAATCCTAACTCAGTCATGCACAAACTCTTTCATTCCCGTTAGCAGGTTTATGGTAACGTAGTTCCCGAAATCTGAAAAGCTACTAAACATGGATTGTTCTTAAATGAAAATGCTATTAAGTTTATCTGTGTCTAATGCACTCGAGTTTTTTAACACCCATCTGGTCAACATGCAACGCGGAATAACTGTCTTTTCTCATACACAAAATTACTTAAAAATGCGTACTTTCTAAAAGACATTCCCGAATAAATATGCCTTCACTTTAAAGCACTTTTGAGACAAGTAGCGCAACTAAAACCGGCAAACTATAACTTCCTTCGGATCTCATACTGCACACGACAGTACCATTGAAAGACTGGGCTCCGACTACTTTTAGACTGCTGTAAGCATTCTCTATCTAAAAGAGAAAAGACGCGCGAAGAATATTCCGTCGTGATTGGTCAATTTCCTTTAAGGCCAATAGAAAAATATTTTTTATGACTAACCAATCAAGAAGTAACACACTTTCGAACAGTACTTTTCCCCTAAATAATTATTTAACATTCTGATATTTTATTTATACTTTACGTTATTAACTGTTTTCATTTGCACTCGAATTAGCTTTCCTTTTTTCATAACCTTACTTAACATATTATGATACAAAATTCCCGGTCGTTTGCGTTCACACTGTCTTAAAAATTTCTTACACTAGTTCGTACAGCAATTGTCAATATAACAATGATCTATATATTCACTTCAGACCACATTCACGCATCATTCACACTACGAAAAACATATACAAAACTGTACAAACATAAATAAACAAAAAGCCATCAAAAAATAAAAAGAACAATTCACAAAAACATTCTCTTGGTATGTTTCTTGAATGTGTCTGTCCGCTACTGTACTCTGATGGATGAAAATTAGAACTACATTCTCGAGTGACCATCTGTCACTGTGCACGCAGAGTCATTCTCCCGATACACAGGCTCCAGACAGGAGCGATATAAAGGCGCCACGCCTGACAGCTATCCCCCTAATTTCCATCGCCAGTAGCGCCTGCAAGGTGATGGAACGTACAGTTATTGGTCGGCAGGTGCGGTTGCTCGAGTCTTGGAATCTCGTTACTGGCGCCCAATGTGGATTCCATAGGCACCACCCTGCAGTTGATCATCTCGTCATCTTATCAACTCATACTACGAACAATTTTTCGCGGAAGTGTCAAACTGTGGCCGTGTTTTCTGATTTGGACAAGGCATATGACTAGAGGACCGGGAATCCTATGTATTATGCACGAGGGTCTCATGCCCTTTATAATCAGGGAATTTTTAAAAGACCGCGTTTTTAAGGTACTTGTGGGCTCGGCTCTATTGGACACTTTTCTTCAGAAGAACGGGGTGCCTCAGGATTCTGTATTCAGCGTCGTCTTAATTGCCACAGCCATTAACACTATTGTGGATTGTCTCCAGCCAAGTATCTCAGGCTCTCTTTCCGTTCATGACTTTAACATCTATTGCAGCTCTCAACGAACCCGTCTACGTGAGCGGCGGCTTCAGCGATGTATCGATCATCTTTACTCGAGCGGCATCAACAGTGGCTTCCGCTGACGTGATTGTCTGTATGAACTTCGGGCGGCGCCGGAAATTTCTTCCCCCGCCCCTATGTCTCGGCCCATTCCTTCCTCCGTTCGTCGACTTGGGACCCACATTTGATAGGAAACTCTGTTGGTCTTGTAATCGCTCCCTTAGCGTTCCACGTGTGTCATACAGTACGTCGTGGGGAGCGCATCGGATCATCCTCCTCCGTTTATGCCAGTCCCGTGTTCCTTCGAAACTGGACTATGGATGTGTCGTATATTCATCATCACGGCCGTTTTAACACCATCCACCACTGCAGGATACTTTTAGCCATTGGTACCTTCTATACTAGTCCATTTAAGAGTCTTTACGCTGAGGCTGTTAGCACCATTGTCCTACCGGCGTGATGTTCTCCTCAGTTGTTACGCGAGCCGCCTGTCTTCTATGCCTGGTCACCCATCCTATGCTCGCTTTTTCGACGATTCCCTTCACCGCACGTATGGGCTGCGCCTGCCTTCTCTGTTGGCTTCCAGCGTTCGCTTTCGTTTGCTGCTTCGACAGCTTTGCTTTACGCTGCCTGCCACGTTCCCCACCGCTGCGAGCTCTTCACCGCCCTGGCTTCGCGCCGACGTACGTGATCATTTCGGACTCCATTCGCTTCCTAAGGTCACTGCTTCTGGCATGGTGAATCGCAGCGAGTTTCTCGCATTTGGCGCGTGGCATGGAGACAGTGTCCTCGTCTGCGCCGCCGGTTCCAAGACCAACCGCGGTGTCGGATGACCGTTGTTCATGGCGATGATCCTTTTGAATATAGGTTTCTTCACCAGTGCTCGATATCTTACCGCGGAGCTGTACGCCTTTTATAAGGCCACACTGTACAACGAAATGGGCTTCCAAATTCTGTCTCATGTACTCAGTTCTCTCAGTATTCTTCATAGCTTTCGCGCAGTGTACTCAGTCCATCATTTAGTATAACGGGTCCAAGACTGCTTCCACTCGCTTACTGTGGGGGGGGGGGGGGGGGGGGGGAGCCAGTGTGCTGTTGCTGTGGGTTCTTTGTTGCTTCTGCGTGCAAGGGAACGAGGCTGCAAAGGCTGCAGCTTCTCTCCTTCAGCCTGCTGGCCATCTTGTTCCCTCAGGTGATCTCTGTGTCGCTGTCTGTTGGCATGTAGTATCACTTTGAAGTGTGCATTGGTCTTCTGCGGGACATCAAATCTCTCCTAATAGCATGGTCGACTTCCTCTAGGCCTTCACGTCGCGAGGGTGTCATCTACCCCGGCTGCATATAGGGCACTGTCGTTCTAGCTACCGCCATTTATTAAGCGGCTACCCTGCCCCACTCTGTGCCCACTGCTGTCAACCGTTGACGGTGCGCCACTTCACGATCCGGTGCCCATCTTGCAACTATTTACGTTTACGTCTACGTCTTTGTTTGGCGTCTACTTTTTCTGATGTTTTAGCAGATGACACGCATTCTGTCGTTCGCGTCTTACCTTTTATTCGCCGCAGCGGCATAGTAGTAGTAGTATGGTATTCTGCCTTACGGCAGCTCTTTCATGGGTTAAGCCTCTTCCACTTTTGTTTGTCCATAGCCAGTCTTTTCATTTCTGAATGTCTCTTTTTATATTGTCCAGCATTTGATATCTCCTTTTTCCTCTTCCCCTTTTTCCCTCCACCATTCCATCTATTCCTTCCTTCAATAAACAGTTCTTCCTCAAAACAATGACCAATCCAGTTCCGTTTTCTCTTTCTGATAACTTTCAGCATGTTTCTTTCTTCTCCAACTCTTCTTAATACTTCTTCATTCCTAACTCGGTCTTCCCATTTCATGACGAAGCAAATTTGATCCCCGTCACCGCGGGGACCTCAGACATCTCAAAGATGTTTTGAGAAATTTTTCCTAGGGGCGTCCTTGCGCTTAGCTGCCCCTCTTTTATAGTTGATTGTGTTTTTTTCTATCTTCGCCTCAGGTTTTTGTTTAGTATTTGCAATTTCTCACATTATGCTACGGTTGCTTCTGACCTTATCAGGTTTGCGCTCTACAACACCAACCAATCACATTTTCGCAGTATCTCTCTTGCTCTCGTGCCCTCGCCATCATGTGATTCAGAGACTTACGTACAAAAGGAGAATAATCCGGAGCTCGACATTGATGCTCGTTTGAACTAAGCGCCTTCCAGTCCTCGGCCGTAAGCATTCCTGGGCAATGTGTATTGCTTTCTGTTTTCGACACTTCAAAATCACAGTCCGGTCTACACCGGTTCTCTTTACGATAAACGAGTAAAGTTTACAATGACCTCCGCAGATGGTCCTTGACACATCCTTATCGAATCTATAAGCACACCGACACACAAGGAGCTCGAACTGAAAACTAAGAAAGTGTCGTACTAAGTTCAAGCGGTCACCAGTGGCATGGAAGAGGACTTTCGGAGTTGGAAGCGTTTCCGGTGGACGAGGAGTAGTGTGTGACTCAGCGGGTACGTAGTTTGCAGCATTGCTGTCTACACATTGTTTGCGTGGCCACAGATTTCAATGGGCGCAGTTTTCAATAAATCGCTCTCAGCCTCTGGAGTGGGACTGAAGACACACCCTGTAGCAACAGAAAAACTAGCTAGAACAGATTCGAACGAAGAGTTAGGAGAGCCTTAAAATATGCCGGATGGAGGGGTTATTATAACACCCGCCGGGCCGAGTTATTGGCGCTTCATTACTTGTCGCCGTCAGGGCAGCGCAGATGAAAAGCTGTGTGCCGACAGACATGACCGAGCTGAACTGCAAGAGAAGGGCCCCTCGTTAAGGCGGCCACTAATTCGATGGAGGCTTGTCGGCGCCTTTAATGCGGCCGGCAATCAGCCGGCCTAATGTCGTTCTGGGAAGGGAAGGGAAGGGAAGGCAAGGGAAGGGAATAATCTGCGAGACAGCGCGCGCCGCCAATCTGTGGCGTCTGCAATTAGCGCGCGGCAGATAGCGCCGGCCGTGTCCGGTGCCAGATAAGTCTGCCGCCTCCGCTGAGAGTCGAGCCGAACTCGCTCACACCCGACGGCGAGGCAGCATTCACCAGGCCGCAAGTTTCAGGATGTTGTTTGGCAGAAAAATAGATGAACCGTATACTGGCGATATCTGTCTCTGTTCCTAATCTATCTGGGGCATCCCACATTACAGTGTTTACGTATCGTACTCCCCAAGCCGTAACGCCATGTACCACCTGCCAGTCAGGAGATGGTACTGCGGTAATACTTAATTCCTACCACAGGTGCACACCAACGTGTAGTTCCGAAGGCAATATTAAATTAGAACACAGGTTCAATCTGCTCGATCGTTCGGGTTAAGCATTTTATCATTCATAGCAGCTGTAATACCAGAGTTTTGAAAATCGTCTTATCACGTCTTGTTTATTATGTTGCTATAACAACTCATAGGCATTAACTTCGTGTGGCCTCGGCGCAGTTTACTATTCTGCTACGTGGGTATTCAATTTTGAAAAAGTACGTAATTTATTCACTGTGCATAAACTCAACGAAGTTGAAGAATCAGTTTCGAGAAATGCTTGGCCTTTAAGATACACACATCAAAAAAGTTTTGCATCACCTCGGCTCCGAGGGTTCCGAAAACTGTACAGAAAATTGCAATAAACAACATTTCCACCCTTTTTATTGCTCATGAAAACCACACATTGTATGCTGTACCACCATACAGTGAGACCTTCAGAGGTGGTGGTCCAGATTGCTGTACACACCGGTACCTCTAATACCCAGTAGCACGTCCTCTTGCATTGATGCATGCCTGTATTCCTCGTGGCATACTATCCACAAGTTCATCAAGGCACTGTCGGTCCAGATTGTCCCACTCCACAACGGCGATTCGGCGTAGATCCCTCAGAGTGGTTGGTGGGTCACGTCGTCAATAAACAGCCCTTTTCAATCTATCTCAGGCATTTTCGATAGGGCTCATGTCTCGAGAACATGCTGGCCACTCTAGTCGAGCTATGTCGTTATCCTGAAGGAAGTCATTCACAAGACGTGCACGATGGGGGCGCGAATTGTCGTCCATGAAGACAAATGTCTCGCCAATTTGCTGCCGATATGGTTGCGCTATCGGTCGGAGGACGGCATTCACGTATCGTACAGCCGTTACGGCACCTTCCATGACCACCAGCGGCGTACGTCGACCTCACATAATGCCACCCCAAAACAGCAGGGAACCTGCACCTTGCTACACTCGCTGGACTGTGTGTCTAAGGCGTTCAGCCTGACCGGGTTGCCTCCAAACACGCTTCCGATGACTGTCTGGTTGGAGGCATATGCGACACTCATCGGTAAAGAGAACCCGATTCCAATCCTGAGCGGTCCATCACGCATGTTGTTGGGCCCATCTGTACCGCGCTGCATGGTGCTGTGGTTGCAAAGAGGGACGTCGCCGTGGACGTCAGGAGTGAAGTTGGGCATCCTGCAGCCCATTGCGCCCAGTTTTAGTCGTAACACGACTTCCTGTGGCTACACGAAGAGCATTATTCAACATGGTGGCGATGCTGTCAGGGTTCCTCCGAGCCATAATCCGTAGGTACTGCAGCAGTAGCCCTTGGACGACCTGAGCGAGGCATGTCATCGACAGTTCATGTCTCTCTGTATCTCCTCCATGTCCGAACAACATCTCTTTGGTTCACTCCGAGAGGTCTGGACACTTTCCTTGTTGAGAGCCCTTCCTGGCACAAAGTAACAATGCGAACGCGATCGAATGACTGTATCGACCGTGTAGGCATGGTTGAACTACGGACAACACGAGCTGTGTACCTCCTTCCTGGTGGAATGACTGGAACTGATCGGCTGTCGGACACACTCCGTCTAATAGGCGGTGGTCGTGCATGATTGTTTACATCTTTGGACGGGTTTAGTGACATCTCTGAATAGTCGAAGGGACTGTGTCTGTGTACAATATCGTCAGTCAACGTCTATCTTCAGTAGTTCTGGGAACCGGGGTGATGTAAAACATTTTTTGATGTGTGTATTACTTACCAAAGTTTCTTCATGAGCTGACATTCCACATTAAAATCGCATTCATCCTAATTTGTAACTTCCGGAGATATTAGTACCGTTGCTTGCTGAATTTTCGCTTCAGTCGCAAAGATTGTCCCTGCTCGGTTATTTACGAAGTGTCACTTCGGTGATTAATTTGCTGTTAACTTTATATTTATCCTTTCCAGAATGAATACGAAGTACGTTTAGCTTTGAAGAAATCTCCTAAATGTCATTTTAACTGACACTATTGTGAAATAAGGTGAACAAAATCGTAATAGGGTAATGACAACAGACACGTATCTTCCTATCTCGTATCAGTTCTTGCAATAGGTATAGTAAAAGATACAAAAGCTCCAAAAACACTTCACTGGAGTAAAAGAACTTTTTCCAGCTCAACCGTTTACAAAATTATTCTCTGTGTCGAACTGAAAAATCTTCAAAAATATTTCCGTTCACTTTTTATAAGTTCAGTGTAGCAGTATAACACACATAGATAATACAGCAACGTTTCAGACATTAGCGGCGTATGTTAACAGATTCCAACTGATCGTGGCCAAATCTGAACAAAACCTGAGTACGTTTTTTAATCTATTACAATTCAAAGGTACAAATTTTATTTGCTATAATTACCAAAGTAGAGTCGAGCGAGTCGCTTGAAGATGTTTTCTTTGGAAAAGGGCCGTCGATTAGACGCCGATGATGTCTGTGTCACGATAAGAAAACTGCTCCTGCCGCTATTGCCACGCCCAACACTCGTACCATGAAACAGAAGAACGAACACAACTTTTTATAGTATAATATCACAATACAAAACATAGCAAAATCTTCTCTTTTTAATAACGTTATGAAACTTTCAACGCCTTACTGTCCATGTATCGTGTACCAGAGGATGATGGAAATGGATATGTAGTGTGGCTAGGGCCTCCCGTTGGGTAGACCGTTCGCCTGGTGCAGGTCTTTCGATTTGACGCCACTTCGGCGACCTGCGCGTCGATGGGGATGAAATGATGATGATTAGGACAACATAACACCCAGTCCCTGAGCGGAGAAAATCTCCGACCCAGCCGGGAATCGAACCCGGGCCCTTAGGATTGACAGTCTGTCACGCTGACCACTCAGCTACCGGGGCGGACACCAGAGGATGATAGATGGTACAGTCTAACAGTCACTGTATCGCCACAAAGTTATTGTTGTCGTTGCTGTTGTCTTCAGCCGGAAGACTTTCTCGACGCAATTATCCACACTTTGCTACCTTGTGTAGCTTTTCTCATGTCTGCATAGTCACTGAACCTTAGTTTGGGGCTACATACTGTATCCAAGCCTTGGTCTTCCTCTACAAGTTTCACTGCCCCCAATACCAAATTGCTGATTCCTTGCTATCTCAGGATGTGTTCTATCAACCATCGTTTCTTTTATTTATGCTGCGCCATAAATTAATTTTTTTACTGGAAAACGTCTATTCGCTCTTCTGTCAAATATCCTTGCGTGACAAAATACCGCCAGATTTTAATAGGTAATAATTAAGAGACAAATGATGCGTAAACAAATACTGAGTCCACAATGTCTAGACCGTGTCTGTATGACATCACAGGCTCTAACCTTGTTTCAGGTGAACACTTGGCATATAGTATGTAGTTGGAAACGGCCGGCACTTACGGGGAGAGAAAGAAGTGAATCGCTGAAGGACACGGTCGTGTCTATGTTTGCGACTCTTTTAGCCTCATTCAGCATAAGTTGTTACGCCTACTGCAATTACTATAAGCGAACATAAGCGCTAATCAGTAACTGTACAAGTATTGCGCGTGCATTTAGCACCTAGGCCGATGTTCGCGTTGTCAACAGTTTAGGGCTGATTGGGATTGTAAAACGCACTATCTGAACAAATGTATACGAAGACCCTTATGAAATGCGGAAGTGACCACTAAATGTCACGTCAGGAGGACCCACCAGTACAAAATGAGGCGGCAAGTGTTGCGTTGTCAGTGGAGAAGCAGCCACAGCAGACTGAGTCGGTCAGGAGATGTCAGTAACTTGGTATGTGGACTGCCGTAGTCACTAGGTGTCACGTGAGTAACGTATCCAACAGCGACATTTCAGCCCTTGTGAAGTTGCCTAAGTAGACTGATGGTGATAGGCTGCGAAGTGAAAACGCGAAGGAACAATCGCAGCTAAAGCGAGACCAGGCAAATCTCACCTGACCAATTGGACCTCCGAGAATTGCAGTGAGTGGCTGTAGGAAATCACATGAAATCAGAGGACGGGGTCACTCGCGAGGTCCAAAGTGCTACCGGCAGTCCAGCTAGGACAACGACCGTGCCTCAGGAGTTAAAAAGAACTGGGGTTCAGTGGTTGGATGCGGCTGGTCCCGGCGGAGGCTCGAGTCCTCCCTCGGGCATGGGTGTGTGTGTTTGTCCTTAGGATAATTTAGGTTAAGTAGTGTGTAAGCTTAGGGACCGGTGGCTTTAGCAGTTAAGTCCCATAAGATTTCACACACATTTGAACATTTTTTCAGCGGTCGGGCAGCTCCTCACGAGCCACACAATACTGTACTCAGTGCTGAGTGACGCTTGAGATGGACAGTAGGTGACTGGACACGAGTGATTTGGTGTGATGAATTTCGCTGTACCGTGTGGCAATCCAAATGGAAGGGCTTGGGGTTGGCTAACGCCTGGAGAGTGTTACCTTAATGTTGATGGAAATTTTATATGAATCGAATCGGCAAGGTAGGAAGAGGTTTCCAAAGTGAACAACACCGATGTTTCAGTGGTGGTAGAGTCTTGGACGTGGCCTCGAGCCCCGTATAAAGTCAGGTTTCCACAGGCATGAATTTCTAACGCATGCATCCCGCCACCGCCATTCCTCTAACTGACGTATGGAAATACCCTGCTTGCACACTGTGATGTTCCCTGCCAGCAAGTTATGGATAATGGGCTTAGTGTTCAGCAAAATAAATAAATACTTTGGAAAGTAGGAGTACATTCTTAAACAGTGTGATAGTAATATCATTGTAGGGTTCAGCAACTCCTTATAGTCACTTGTTTGTAATAGACTAACACACCATCATTTGAATTGGCGAAATTGATTAAGCAGCAGTGTGTGTGTGTGTGTGAACTTACAGAGGATCATTTTACTGCAGAACAGTCGATGTTATACAGGTATTTTTTATTTCAATATAATGACAATAATTTTTGCTTTAGTGTTTGAATATAAATATTGTGTGAAATGGAAATTTATTTGTGGCTTTAAAAACTACTCTTGACCCCCATTAAAATCCGGTGTAAATATAACAGTGTGCGTATTAGCGCTGTCGTTGAGTAACGACGGTTCTGCACAGTAGTACACAGTTCAGTAAAAAATTAACTACGAAACCGATAAAACTTATATTTACGGCACATGTGTGCTGTCGAACTGTGACTAAATTTGAAAATAAAAACAAAGCTAAAATGTTCAGACAGATTCTTACTTTCCAATGTACCTTCAGTGTATCGTAGATAACAGAAATTTAGAAACAGTGCTGTTCGAAATAATACTTGTATTCCAGCGTCTCCAGTTATCATAAATATCAATATCATTGTAATTTAATGCGTGCTGGTACAGCATCTTCCATATTCGTGTTAGACAGCCACGAATGTATGTCAAAAAAAACTCTGAATATTGATTTTACTCACTCGAAAATATTTTGGAACGGGACGTCGTCCTCGTCAGATACCTAACTTATTACCGCATTTGATGTTCCCAAACGATTCCTACGTGATCCCTATTTCCATAGCCAACATCTGTGGGTCTAGTCCCCCCCACCCCCCCTTGCTTCAACGCCACTGTAAGTTCATGGGCTAAGAGCTGCACAACTTCCGGAAGGAATTATTTCAGGTGACGCCATCTCGAAAGACGCTTAAGTAGCATTTACAGCTCGGGTGAGTGGAAACGCTAACGTGAATGAAAGGGTAGTGGCGGGCGTATGCATGTGTAAAAAAACTCATGCCTGTAAAACCCGGCTTCTGACAAAGTGATTCAGTTTTGAACAGTTACGATAGCTTCAGAACCAAGCGACGTGTCGTCTGCGAGGATCGGCGCGGTAAACAGCCGCGTCGGCACAGCTGCAACAGCTGATCGCACAGTATCAACACGCCGCCGCGTGGCGACGTCAGTGGAACACGGCGGTTGAAGTGGAGGGACGGGCGCCGGGGAAGATTTCATTAGAGCGGCCGCGCCTCGCCTCGCCTCGCCTCGCACAGCTACCGGCGACCAGCGGCCGGTCGCAGCCCTGCGCGGGGGATCCCACACCTCCCCTCCTACCGGTCCCCCACACCCACCACGCCTACCCAGCCACGCCGCGGCGTTAATTAACGACCCCCCCCCCCCCTCCCTTCCAACCTGCGAGGCAGCCACCGCTCGCGCTGCCCAAATTGCGCCCCCCGCGCAGGTCAGCTGCCGGCCGCCTCCGCCGCTGGCCGCGTGGTCCGTGCCGTGCCCGACTAATTAGCCGGACCGCCGCTTTTTAATCGCCACCTCCCTCAGCGTGGGCCGCGCTGGCCAGCCCTGCACTCCGCGCCAGTCGCTGCCTTACAGGGCAGCAGCTAGTCCCACCACAGTCCTCTGAGCAGGACCCTCACCGTGGTCTACATTATTCTCTCTTCATTATAGGGCACCAGTACACGGCCAGCTGTTATACCAGTCGGACACATCTTAACCCTTTAAAAATTTAGAGAAAACATTGGTTTTAAAACTTCTTTCCTCGAATTAATGGAGCTGACTCAATGTATTGTGAGCCTGAATTACACAGAGGTGACAAGTCATGGGATACCTCTTAATATCGTGTCGAACCCCCTCTTTCCAGACCTAGTGGAGCAGCTCGACGTGGTACGGACTCAAAAATTCGTTGGAAGTCACCTGCAGAAATACTCAACCAAGCTGCCTCTAGAGTCGCCCGTAATTGCGAAAGGTTGGCGGTGCAGGTGTTTGTGCGCGAACTGACCTCTCGATTATGTCCCATGAATGTTCGATGGGATTCATGTCGAGCGATCTGAGTGGACAAATCATTCGCTCGAATTATCAAGAATATTCTTCAACCAGTCGCCAACAATTGCGGCCTGGTGACACGGTGCATTGTCATCTACAAAAAAAAAAAATCCACTTTGGGAACTTTTAAGTCCACGAAAGGCTGCATCTGCTCTCCAAGTAGCCGATTACAACCATTTCCAGTCAGTGACTCACTCCATTTTATGTAAACACAGCCCACAACATTATGAAGCCAACGCCAATTTGCACACTGCCCTGTTGAGAACTTGGGTCCATGGCTTCGTGGAGTCTACGCCACATTGGAACCCTGCCATCAGCTCTTACCAATTGAAATCGTGACTCATCTCACAGTGCTACGATTTTCCAGTCGTCTAGAGTTCGCGCGATATGATTACGAGCTCAGGAGAGGCGCTGCAGGCGATGTCGTGCTCTCAGCAAATTGCACTCGCGTCGGTCGTCTGCTGACATAGCCCACTAACGTCAGATTTCATCGCACTGACCTAAGGGATACGCACGTAGCACGTCCAGCATTGATTTCTGCGGCTATTTCACGAAGTCTTGCTTGTCTGTTAGCACTAACAACTCTACGCAAATGTCGCGGCTCTCGGTCGTTAAGTGAAGGCCGTCGGTCACTACGCTGTCCGTGGTGAGAGGTAATGCCAGAAACTGGTATTCTCGCTGCACTCTCGACTATATGGATCTCGGAATATTGAATTCCCTAACGATTTCAGAAAAGGAACGTCCCATGCGACTATTTCCAATTACCATTTCGCGTTCAAAGTCGCTGAAAACCTTTCCCAATGAATCGCCTGAGTACATATGACAGGTCCGCCCATGCACTGCTCTTTTATGCCCTGCGGACGCGATACTACAGCCATCTGTATATATGTTGCCGGTCGGTGTGGCCGTGCGTTTCTAGGCGCTTCAGTCTGGAACCGCGTGACCGCTACGGTCGCAGGTTCGAATCCTGCGTCGGACATGGATGTGTGTGATGTCCTTAGGTTAGTTAGGTTTAAGTAGTTCTAAGTTCTAGGGGACTGATGACCACAGATGTTGAGTCCCATAGTGCTCAGAGCCGTTTGAACCATTTGTATATGTGTATATCGCTATCCCGTGACGTATGTGACGTCAGTGCAAATACTCCCTGTTGACAATTAGTGGGCATTAGTTATACTACTGCAGCATAGCGGACGACGACATCAGATCGAGACCTGGACAGCAGGTATTTTAGGCTTTCATATGTGCGTGACTTCAGATTGCAGTGAAGAGAACGTACCTGTTTAGTGCCCTGAATAAGTCGGCTTTTGTACCTACAAAACAGCTTTCGCGGAAAGCGTCACTCTTCTGATTCCTTCTCAACAAATCTGCTACTAAAAACAGTATTTGCAGGTGGAAGCGTGTACGGTTCACATGTTCTGTCGCAAATAACTTACAGGCATTAGCTTCGACGATTCTAAGTCAACGATTTTGGGATGCGTGAAAACATGCGTGCCGATCGGTGTGGTGTTTTATTCATAGCGTTCATTAAAAAAATCTCTTTACCTTACAGCATTCCGTTCTTAAGTGCTCAACGTATGTTATTACATGGGACTGAGGTTTTATACGCCATAGCGAAAAATTATACTATTTTCAATTTTCTAAAATGTTGTCCTTTCGAAACTGAACATTCACGATAGAAAAATTTTGTATTGATGGCAAATAATCTAGTTTTTTACTTTGGAATGTACACAAATAAAAAGGTAATTATTGACTATTAGTAAAGTAAGGATGTATAGCGAGACATGATGCTGCAACGAAACATTAACTACTATCAATCCCTTACACAGTCTCCTTCTACCACTGACCACTTCACCAAGTCTTTGTAAATTTCAGTTTTATCCTCTGAAATGGTCACTTGAATTTTATTCAGATCCACCATTGTACGTGATTTGCTTGGCACACTTCCCAATGAACAGGATTTTTCAGATGTGTGCTGAATGTCTTGAACAGTCTGCAGTACCATTTTAAACTTGGTCTCAATTAATCCATTAATTATTTCACATCCTGTGATGTACCCTTTCATTTCTGTTTCATCAGGACTTTTTGAGTCCATCCCCGTTGTGACACATTTCGATAGTGATTTTTTTATTTCTAATGTTGTCAAAGCAGAATACATTCACTGTGAGCAGTGTGTTGTAACAGACCTCCTGCACATGTGTTCTAGGAAGCGAAACAGCGTGAAGAGTTACTCACCGTTTTCATATCTCCTGTTATTGTGAAAGTTTATACTTTCCACATGTGAGTAATTGATTCGGCTGTTGCAGCATGCTGTGCTACGTCCTTCCGATGCGGAGATTTTGAGATGACCTTCAGCGTTTCGTCGCGCAGTGCTCCTAAGATCTCCCAGAGTTTTAATTGAGCTTCTTGTGGTGGTACCTCCAGCAATAACAATTTCGTGTAGCTGAGAGGCCTAGTTCAAGTCCTACAATTGGACGGCTCTTTGGGGACTTGAGTGGTCCTGCATACCCCAGTAAACCCACTGGGGAAAGGATCTACAGTTCAACGTGGAAGCTCAACAACGTCTCGTTCCTGGCGAATCTTCACGCGGTTGAGAGGTGAGTTCCATGTTAAATGCAAACTGAAACATTTCGTAGTCCGGCTGGGAGTCCCTGGCGGTTTTCAAGCACTCCCTTCAGTACTAGGACAACAGGCCCGGCAGCTTCGTAGATCAAGTACTGGAACGTTATCGGATAATAATGCGACAATCTTACAGGGACGAAATCGACGAGCTGTCGTATTATCATCTGAACAATATACGATCTCATTTTGGAAATGTTCCCATGCTTTTTGTTTCTGTAGATGTATTGCCATCTATCTTCAAATCACGCAGTTTCCTTGCACTCGTTTAATGCGTACAGCAAAAGCAGAGAGAAATGCAAAAAAAGCTGAAAGCATATGAACTCTCCAGCGGAACAGCGGAGCTACTCAAAAACAAGTTGGCGCCATAACAGCTACGAGGGCACTGCTAACCTTCTTTCCTGGCTAGCCACAAATCTCTCTTGCGCCAGCCTCTTGATCTCACAGCAGCACATTATTCCCTGGTGCCTGTTCCTCCTCCTTCTCATTGTTTTCCATTTGCTCTTCCTGCGCCGATTCTGCGGAGAAACTCCTATGTGTCTTCACGACATGTAAGGCCGATGTTTGATACCACCAGACTTTTCTTGGCCAGGAATGCCCTCTTCGCGTGTTCTGGTCTGCTTTTTATGTCCACCTTTCTGGGTCTGTCATGTATTGCTTCCAATGAAGGGGCTTTCGTTCAATTCATCAACTTCTTTGTCCCCATATTTTATCTTCAGTTTATTGCTAATCTCATTTCCACTTGGTTAAACACTAGACTCGCATTCGGGAGGACGACGGTTCAATCCCGCGTCCGCTCGTCCTGATTTAGGTTTTCCGTGATTTCCCTAAATCGCTCCAGGCAAATGCCGGGATGGTTCCTTTCAAAGGGCACGGCCGACTTCCTTCCCCGTCCTTCCCTAATCCGATGAGACCGATGACCTCGCTGTCTGGTCTCCTTCCCCAAAACAATCCAATCCAATCATTTCTACTAGTCTTCATTACTTTAGACTTTCTTCGATTCACTTTCAATCCATATTCTGTATTCATTACATCAGTGCTTTATTTGTGACAGTATGAGGCTACCTCTGACGAAAACACGTAAGAATAGCGTTTTAAGAGATCTAAATTTAAAAAAAGAAACAGGAAGTCCCAGTACCTGAACAACATATTTTTTTACAAGTAAAGCACTACATTAGATTGGTTATTCTGTCCACATTTCCTGTAATTATTCTTCACTTTAACTGGCAACAGCATTTTCGTCAACGAATCTCATCATTGTTATCCTTTCCGTCATCGCTGCTTCAGTGGAAGCGCGAAAGACCACATCCCTCTCTTACACCCTTTTTGATACGGACGCTTCGTTCTTGGTCTTCAGTTGATGCCTTTTGGTTCGTCTACACGCTGTAGATGGTCTTTCTTGGGAACCGCGTGATTTTTGGACAAGATATACTTGGACAGTTTTGTTTAAAAGTATTTTCGTTGATGACATTGCATAGTGTATGTTGGGAATATCATTGTTTCATTTGTATTTTGAAGATTACGTCGCTCATACTGCAGTATCCCTTCCTCGTCGCCACTGTAGAGCCTTGTACCATAAGGACAAGGGAGATGATGATGTTATGGGTGGCCGGTATCCTATTTGTACAACACAAATGCACACGTAGATTAATACGGTTCTTTATTTATATGAACAGTTGCTTAATTGAATAGAGTCCATGTATTGTGGTACAAGCTCATCATGTAATAAGCGTCATGCAGACAATATCGTTAATCTTGCTATAGTCACAAGTCAGGTCGCTGTGTGCTGTTGTAGCCAGTATGGTGAACTGGGCCCACTCTGCGAGTGAATGGCAGATGCCAAACTGGAATTCAGTGAGTCTCTCCGGTCAACGTCGTACATGCTGTCCAGAGGGAGCTGGCGGCATGTTGCCTGCAGGTGTTTCTCTGGCCTCTCTCGTAACAGGCGCGCTTCATCCAGCGCCTACTTGTCGATCTTCACGCTTCAGCTATGCCGGCCGGTGTGCTGCCGACAGCTTGCGCCAGCATACATACGTTGGCCATTTAATTTATGCGTGATTGTAGCCTGTGCCGAAAAATCCGAGTACCATCAATTAACATCCGATATGAAATACAAACGATTTCCACCTGGTTTGTCGTCTTCACATTTACAAGACAGTGTCGTTCGTTGCATTTTCTCGGGACTTGAGACATCGCCACAAGGAGTAGTCACGTAAGCTTAGATCACTGGAGCGAGGAGGCCACTCAAGATCATTCATCATCGCCTCAAGCATGTTTCACAAAAGACACAACGCTGTCCGTAATCATCTTCGCTAAGTTACTGACGCATCTGAATTTTCTATGGGTGACAGTGAAGATCTTTGTGCAGAACCCTTCGCACTGTTGACTCAGTGCCTAAGCTCGCAGCATGATCGTTTAGTACTCTGTGCTGCAGACACGCTAACTCGCTTCAGATTTCTGTTGCAGGGGCCAGGTGGTTTCTTCTTCATCACTGAGCGAGTTACGTTGAAGTTTCCAGCCCATGCTAAAATGGTGTTCAGGTGTGCAACAGGTCGGCGGATCGAAATATTAAAATGGGTGCGAAAGCTGCGTTGTGTCACAGACTCATTGTTTACGAAAAATCACGAGAGAGCGAACGT
This sequence comes from Schistocerca americana, assembly GCF_021461395.2. Taxonomy (NCBI): domain Eukaryota; kingdom Metazoa; phylum Arthropoda; class Insecta; order Orthoptera; family Acrididae; genus Schistocerca; species Schistocerca americana. The sequence goes on from NC_060125.1 coordinate 127,758,603, forward strand.
ACGATGCTCCACGCTCCACGCGAGAACTAAACTTCCCACTCTAACGGACGAAACAAGGCCGCCCTCCACTCTTGAGACCAAGAGCTCGGCCGCAGCGCCAAATACAAAACCACGCGGTTTCCGTGACGGGTCCTGTATATTAACAGCCTTCCCGTACCGCTTGCTCCCATTTTTCTACGAATTTAGAGCATCTTGTACCTTTTCAGGATTCCATACCTCAACTGGTAAAAACAGAACCTTGCCCGTCTGATTGTCTGACTGTGAAACCCCTGTTTCTCAGGAGCGGGTACAGGTATCAAGTTTGAAATCCATGTCAAATATCAAGGTTTGCTGTCCTTTGGCGGAGTAAATAATTTAATCTTATAATTCAATGCAGTAGAAAGATATATGTGTCGCATATTCTTATACCCACACATCGTAACCTATAGGTGAACAACCCACATGCTTGTCGCGTCTGCTGGCCTAGAACCGGTACCGTAGCTGTATGTATTCCGTTAGGGGACATGCCGTCGTCTGGAAATGAGAGAGAGAGAGAGAGAGAGAGAGAGAGAGAGAGAGAGAGAGAGAGAATCTCATTGATAGAATGTGAACGGTGTCATGGGGCATCCGGATATAACCAATGATGAGAAAAAAGACGGAGGAACAGACTGAGAAAAGGAGATAAAGGGGTAAAACGAGTGCGTGGAAATCGATAGGTCCCTTTCCCCCGTTGAATAACTGGGGTTGGTTAGGTACATGCAAGTCGCTGACGTGGCGTCGAGTAGAAAGACTTGCACCAGGCCATTGAACAACGCGAAATTATTATTGTTGTTATTATTTATCTACATACACTGATAACCCAACCGCGATGTTGTATGCCGCCTGGTGCGTTGTGGGCAAATGTTGCTGTAACAAAAATACATAAGCGGAGCAGACACGGACGGGTGGTCAGCCCAGCGAAGATACGGGCTGCAAATGGGGAAAGCCATTGAGATGAACGAGTTTGGCAAAGGACAGATTATTATTACGCAGAGTCCGTAAACGAGTATCTAGAAAACAGCGAAATTGCTCGAATATTCGCGTGCTACTGTCGTGATCATCTACGAAAAGGGGTGGAAGGACAGTGAAACTACCACTGGGCACTAAGTGGTTGGACATCCACGACTCTTCAGAGAACTTGGGGTTCGCAGGCATGTCTGCTCTGTAAAGCAGAATAGACGGTGATCTGTGGCTTCTCTGCCGAAAGAGCACAGTGCTGGTGCATGCACAAGTGTTTCGGAGCACACTGTTCATCGCGCATTGCCGAACGTGGAGTTCTGGAGCTCACCACTCCTACGCGTTCACATGTCGAACCGCAGACATCGTCAGTTACGATTGCAGTTGGACGGGACCATAGGGATTCCAGCGTCCATCAATGGAAATGTGTCGGCTCCTTGGGAGAATGACATTTTGGCCACACTACATCGACGGTCGTTTCTACAAATGCCATCGTCGAGATGAACGACAGCTGGGAAAGTACAGCGCGCCACGGACGCAGCTTGTTGGGAGCAGAGATTCTTCTGCGCCTGCTTGGGACCTGTGGTAGTAATCGAAGACGAGCTGACAGCTGTCTGCACTCCTTCAATCTTAGCAGTATAACTGTCCTTGTTTCGGAGCCAGAACCGTGCTGCAGCGGTTTTAGGAGCACTATAGTGAACTCGCAGCCAACGGCCTTGGCGCAGTGGTAACACCAGTTCCCGTCAGATCACCGAAGTTAAGCGCTGTCGGGCTGGGCTAGAACTTGGATGGGTGACCATCCGGTCTGCCGAGCGCTGTTGGAAAGCAGGGTGCACTCAGCCCTTGTGAGGCAAACTGAGGAACTACTTGATTGAGAAGTAGCGGCTTCGGTCCCGGAAACTGACCTACAGCCGGGAGAGCGGTGTGCTGACCAAATGCATATCCGCATCCAGTGACGCCTTTGGGCTGCGGATGACACAGCGGCCGGTCGGTACCGTTGGGCCTTCATGACCTGTTCGGGAGGAATTTAGTTTTAGTTTATAGTGAACTCACCTTGATGTCTCGGCCACAAAATTCGCCTGATGTAAATCCTATGGAGCCCACCCGGGTTGGCTATCGGACGCCATCACGGCGTACGCAAACAGGCGGCCCGTAATTTACGCGAAATACATGACCTTGCGTAGATATCTAATGCCACATACCTCCAGAGACCTACCGACAAACTGTCGGATCCTGGATACGCAGATCAGTGATGTATTTCGCTCCAGATACGGACAAACAAGCTATTATGGAAGTGGTCACAACGTTTTGGCTCCTCGGTGTGATTAACTTGGTAAGGAACAGTCAGAGCTCAGAGTACTTGTCATACTTGACCTTTTTTGTTTTCCTTCGTCGGTTTTTCGAGGTTCACAGAGCCTCTGAACGTGTCTTGATTGTTATTAAATTTTTCTTCCATGATAAAGCGCAACGTCACAACTGCCGCTATGGTGCACTTATCTCTCCGAAAGCCATTCTTAACAGGTATCAAGTTTTGTGTTCTGTTCCGCCGTAATCTACAACGATCGAAGTGCGCCCTCTGGAGCAGGCGACGGCGCGCGAGGAGGGCGTGGTCAGACGGGCAGAGACGCCGCCGCAAGTGCCCCGCACTGAGCCCGGCCACGGGCAGAGTGAGCGCCGCGTCCGTGGCGGCCGGCCGCGCCCGCCGGCTATCGACTCCGCCACTTGATCCACACACACACACACACACACACACACACACACACACACACACACAGCAGGCGCACACGCTCCGTGTCACACGGCTGAAACAAAATTGACAATTTTCCGCGCGGTTTATCCCCTAAACTTCTCCGGCGGTCGCCGGCGCCGTAGGGAGAAAGAGGTGGAGGCGGTCGCAGGGAGAACGGAAAGGAAAAGCAGAGAACGGGAGAACGAAGTGCAAAGCGACGGCGGAGGAAAAGTAAAGTAAGGCGGCGCCTGCTGTGACAGCGCTGGCCGCCGCTGACGCCTACGTCACGGCACGGGACGGCGCGCTGCGATCCATCACGACCCGGCTTGGCGTGCCGCTGCCGCAGCTGCCGTGGGACAACCCGACAACCAGACGCGAGGCCGGTTCTCTCCGTGCCGCTCGAAGAGGCCGCAGTTTGCTTGCACGACCTTGCCCTGTTCCCTTTGGCCCCAGCGCGAAAGCGGCGCGATCACCCCGCACGAGCTCTGCGGCTTCGTGTTGAGCCACGAGCTCCCCAGTTGCCTTGTACGCTACTTGTCATTGAAATTGCAAATTCGTCAAGGCGACATGCAAAAAAAGTCAAAACATACATCAGTGTTGTGTACATAGTTCCGCGTAGTCAGCGCGTACACAACTTTCCCATTAGAGCGCGCCCCGCTAAGCACAACAGCGCAGGTGCAGCGCTCGTCCGTCTCCGCACTACGAGATGGCGCTGTCTTAGAGACGGACCAAATTCTGCTTCCGCCGATCCGAGTATTAATCTGTCACGCACCCAATGAGATTGCTGCTAACGTAGAACCTTTTCTCCTCGCGGATCACACTCGCGCAGTGATACCTGAACGCTCGAGGTATTATAACGAGTGTACAGACCTCCGATTAGTCAGTCTGCACCAGTCTGCATTAGTCTGTACCAGTCTATAGTCAAGTTTCAGTCTGCGCCTAATAAGATTATCATATTCCTGTACATAGCTATGAAGATAAATGTATAGACACTTTGTCAAGTATCAGACACATGTGAGAATAAGATTAACGTACCAATACCAAAGGAACTTCAGATTGTCAATTGTAAATAGCATCCAGAATCAAGTTAAGTAATGTTTATGCTTATTATTATTTTAATAAATGTGTGTGAAAATTAATCAAGTTCTGTTTAAAGTTGGTCACCGTCAATCTGCTACTCTAAGCGTGCAAGTGTCATTTCTATCGTCTAACGGCAGAAGATAAACACGCCACGATAAGACCACGAGACATATTGCTGACACTCGCCTACTTCGCTAGAGCGACAAGTCAAATAATCTGATGGTGCGTGTACCGAAGGTCTTACAGTACGCTCGCCACTATCAGGTTACTACGAACATGGACATTTAATTATTAGTATCCAAGCGCTACCGTCCTTCTCTATGTCATCTTTCCACCTCGTACGAGGTCGGCCCAATGGTCTTGCTGTCTGGAGAGTTCCTTCAAATGCTTTCTTGGTGATTCTGTTGTTTTCCATTCTAGCCACATGTCCAGCCCATTGCAGGCTCCTACTTTTTAATTCCTGGATGACAGTGGGTTGTTTCATTAACTGATAAATTTCAATGTTCTTTCGAATTCTCCATACACCATTCTCCAACACAGGTCCCCAGATTTTTCTCATTACTTTTCTATCAAAAACATTCAGTTTTTCTCTTTCATTTTTTGTAAGCGTCCAGCTTTCTGTACCATACAGTCCTATGGAGCAGATGATAGTGTTGTATATCTTCATCTTTGTAGTGATTGACAAAGCTTTACTTTTGAGTGGGTTGTTTAATGAGTACAGAAATCTTGACCCTGAGCCTATTCTTTCATTTATATCAAATAGTTCAAATGGCTCTGAGCACTACGTCACTTAACATCTGAGCTCATCAGTCCACTAGAACTTAGAACTACTTAAACCTAACTAACCTAAGGACATCACACACATCCATGCCCGAGGCAGGATTCGAACCTGCGACCGTAGCGGTCGCGCGGTTCCAGATTGAAGCTCCTAAAACTGCTCAGCCACAACGGCAGGCTCATTTATATCCATTGATATGATATTTTTACTGTTGAAACGTGATCCAAGGTATTTAAACTGGAGAACTTTTCTGAATTTAGAATGCTGGTCAATTTCAAAGTAAGGATTTGGATTTATGACTCGACCTATTTCCATGTATTCGGTTTTCTCTTGGTTAATCAAAAGCCCCATTTTGCTGGGAATGTGCCTGAGAGATCTGTACACGTCTTTCAGTTGTTCTTCAGTTTCACTCAGTAACACTATATCATCTGCATATGCCAGGAGTTCTACTTCACTGTGTTGGAATCGGAGACCATTGTATAGATGTAAATTACTCTCCCGAACCACTTTCTCTGCCGGCCAGGGTGGCCGAGCGGTTCTAGGCGCTACAGTCTGGAACCGCGCGACCGCTACGGTCGCAGGTTCGAACCCTGCCTCGGGCATGGATGTGTGTGATGTCTTTAGGTTAGTTAGGTTTAATTAGTTCTAAGTTCTAGGGGACTAATGCCCTCAGAAGTTAAGTCCCATAGTGCTCAGAGTCATTTGAACCACTTTCTCTAATGCAAGGTTGAAGAGGACACATGAAAGAGAATCTCTCTGTCGTAATCCTGTTTTAATTGGAACAGTAATTTCCACAGGCTGCGAGAGATAGAAGGCGGTGGATGCAGATCGTTGATGCAGTGCATGCTCTAGAGGGCCTGTGATCTCTGAGAAGAGAGAGAGAGAGAGAGAGAGAGAGAGAGAGAGAGAGAGAGAGAGAGAGAGAGAGAGAGAGAAGCGCTACCGTACAAACTAAGTAGCAGCGCCCCCATGTGCATTCTCTGTGACGGTGGCTTCGCTAAATGGAAAAAAGCCCTGACAGCGAAAAGAGGTCGCATCGACGTATGGGCGGAAACGCGTTCCGAGGGAAATGCGTGAACTTGTAGATGGAGGTAAAAGATGTTTGATAGTGACCCAGTATCAGCACCAGTGCGTACCCCGCCAGCACACGAAAGCCCTAGAAATCCCTACGGTCTTGAGGAACATGGTACACGACAGCTGCCGCTTAACAATGCGTGCGGCCCTTGTTATCTACGGACTTACTTCCGCGGCAACGGTTTGCCTCCGTTTCGTTGCACAGGCCACCACGGTGCTGGTATTTCTGTCACAAACCTTTTTTTTTGTGATGCTGTCACTTTTCGGCTACGGGGAATCACCATGCAAAGCATCGCCACTGGTTCAGCGGCAGTTTGTGGACGGAAATCAATGGCGAACGCCTCGTGAGTTGAACATTCCCTCACAGACGACGCATATCCGCACTTACTATCGGTGGCTCTGATTCTCCTGCTGGAAGATGTGCCTTTGGTAGTATGGAAGCTACATGATGTTGCAGCTCACTGCTCTTTTGAGTGTGTAGCTAGAACAGATACGACATGCCCACTTACCTGATGTGTCCTCTGTGTGCTTTCACTCGTTGAAACCTACACTCACTGAGGAATCCCTTGAGTCCGAGGTCACAATTTCAGTCTTAAAAGTGTTGTGTTAACAATTATGACAGGATAAGTACTAGCTGCTAACCACTCACAATGTGCATTTGGAGGACGACAGAAAATGAGTGTCCGGAAGATGCAGAGACCAACTTTCTGTATGAGGTATGTACCACACATCACAAAACAGACATTCAAGAAATGTTCAACACAACTCATTAACTTGCAGAGATTCGGAACATCAAGATCGAAGGCAAACTCCTTGGGAGCTACAAACTAAGCAGAACCTTCAACTGGGTATCCACTCTTTAGGAATACATGTAGAATCATATTGGTGTAACGGGGTGATGAGAACTGATGGAATGTGATGGCATGCAACGGGATGCGAAACAGTATGTCGTGGAACTTATCGTGAAACTGGCTATGGTTTAAGGCGTAGCTACAGATAGTGCGATAATACGTTTTCTCAACATGGAAAAAAGTCCAGAGGCTGAATTTGTCCAGTCGTTCCAGGTGGTGCGAATTACAATGTCACACAGTTTTCAGGGGGAATGGTTTGCTCTAAAGAAGTATGATATTTATACACAGACCAGGAACCAAGCAAAAGCATTTTATTTTCACCAGCTATTAGCCAAAAGTAGTGCTCATACCATAGTTGTAGTTTTCTTACGCCCATTTTTCCACTATTTCGTGCTTAGTCGTAGATATTCCCTATTGCTCTTGCAAGACCACGCACACGAGAAAGAATCGTAGAGGGCAGAGCACCTCCATCTTCTCGCAGCACAGTAAATAACTTTCCAGCCAATTGACCACCCAGATTAACAGTCGTATACCAATGCGTCATGTCAGTTGATATTGATAAAACACTCTTGGTACCTCTAATTTCTAGGGTTCCTTTCGTATGCATTTTCTCCTCAAGTCCCATTTGCTCGAAGTAGAAAACAAGTTACTTACTAAACGATGGGATAAGTGTTTTTTCTCGTCTATAAATTTTCAGGCCGATTCCATAGTTTGCTGTGAATCGTCGAGTTGATGCTTCGTTTGAAATTCCGATATCCTACGTCTTTCAATTCTGCAACACTGAAGTTACGCAACCATCGACTGCTTTCCTTTAAATCACTGTAAACCATGTAGCGCTCAGTTTGATCTGCATAACGTATTAGCTCAGTATCATACACCTAGTAGGTCACTATCATGCTCATCCTGCAAACTGTACCAAGCGTCCTTGAAACGCGCAAACACCAGTTCTTGTAACAAGTGCGCCTTGCCCTCCTTGAGTGCCCGTAGTTTATGTTGTGCACTGCACGGTCATACTGCTGCGCACTTACTCGAAATGATGTTGTTGTTGTTTTACTGTGCTGCGGATGTTCTTCCATGTACGTAATTATGTTTGGTAACAACTCATTGGACAGTAATTGTCCTTTACTAGGGAACTTTGGCTCTCCCCGTCCGATGACGATGATCGACAACATTGCCCGGCACTTTTTTAGTATCACTTTCTCTCGTTAAGCGCGTATCGTCATAACTGAACTCCTCATGTATATTGTCCACACAGCCGTGTGTACACGACGCCACGCATTGTAAGTAGCCTGTTTACATGTTTGTATGTCGGCAGCGCTATAAACTGTAATTAACATCGCTGACAGCCCTCTACGCCCTCGGTAAGAGACTGTGTGGTGGGACGGACTAGCAGTTAACAGTTAGCGACCGGACGGCTTGGACATGTGTCCTTCGTGCAGACTCAATGTTGGTAGGACATGCGTTGTAAAATGAAGATGGATGTAGCTGGTAAAGTTTGGGTAATGTAATTATTGACGACCATATAATTTTTGAAACTGGATGTCATATGAGTAAGGTAAAATCTGCTAAATACATTGCTTCCTCTTCAACAAAATCTTTCCTCTTCTACTACGTGCCTCCTAGTAGCTAGAGCCTATTGTAGTTAGAATCTTTTTATTTAGCCAGCTGTAGTTTCTGCTTGCTGCAATTGCTGTAGTTCCTGTTATGAAGCCGGTCGGAGTGGCCGAGCGGTTCTAGGCGCTTCAGTCTGGAACCGCACGACCGCTACGGACGCAGATTCGAATCCTGCCTCGGGCATGGACGTGTGTGATGTCCTTAGGTTAGTTAGATTCAAGTAGTTCTAGGGGACTGATGACCTCAGCTGTTAAGTCCCATAGTGCTCAGAGCCATTTTAACGTGTTATGAAGATTTTCTGTGAGGTATGTGGCTTATGAAAAAGTGTGTGTTACTATAGGATTTCTTCCAATTCAGGGCCATTTTTTGTGTTATTTATTTGAAGTCATTTTACAGCAGTCAGATTGCGTCGCGCTTGTATGTAGTGGGTAATAAATGAATAGGATAAGTTTGCGTTGTCTTTGTCAGCAAAAATTCTGTAGGTCAGAGTTGAAATGATAAAAATAAGTAACGAGACATTAGGTTCAGTTTCACTCGGCAGTTTAAGTAAACACAATTAAGTTTCACATACTCAGTAATTTGAGTAGACTCAAACTAAGAAGCTTCAGCACTCTACTGACTCACCTTGCAGAAATTTTAATATTTCGCCTGCCACCTCTTTCTCACTCTGCGAAATTCCTTGGGTTCCATTCTGACGAAATTGGACTTCGGAAACTCTTGTCGCAGATATAAAGCAATGGTTTCTTTGTTGTATCGTTTCCGTTGCTCTGCTTTGTATCAACACCACTAGCACTGAAGCACTGTTGCGAGTTGCTCGCCCAATAAGCAGTTCAACTAAATTCCGTAGCCTCACGCTGGATACCTCCAGTCTCGCCCCGTGTTGGAGTTAGCAGCGAATATTGTGGCTGATTCGTACTGTATGAGGCGTCGAATGCCTAAAACATCACTGGCCTTCTCTGACCTCGCACTCAGAGGGATTCCCTGTAAGCTATTATTTATCTCCATCTTGAAGGTTGTGTACCTCGTTTGGAACGCATTTCCGGCTGTATGTCCTTGTGACATTTTTCATTATTTATGCTCTCAAGGAACGTCTCTTGTATTTTGTCCCCATTTACCAAGATCACGCTGTCTAAGGACACACTGCGCAGCGAGTTTGTCATTCAGAAATCGCATTTAAATGTTGTTAGTTTGTGAGGAGCTCAGGCTGAGTCTTATGTGAGACCAGCACTTGTCGCAGTTCGACGGCGGCAGGGCCGTGGCCAGTCGAGGCCGCAGTGAATGGCTTGGCGGTGCTGCTGCCAACGTTGCCCGCTGCCGCACGACTGTCATGAAGCTACGAAACGTCGCTGAGTTCGGGAGCGCCATGTGGGATGTCTACGGCTCTACGCTACTTGAACCTGAGACCGTCTTCAGTAGGCCTTGAGGCGTTGTGCAGCCACGTCAAGTACCTCGAATCGCTAAATGGCCGTGTCCTTGGGAACGTAAGTATCCACACGAACAGTGAGACGATATCTATAGCGTGATGGACTGTGCGCGCGACTGCCCCCTACACGGCAGCACAGTGTGGTGCGGGCACGTCTTCTTGTCAGGCGAGTCCCGGTTCTGCATACAGCGTTGAAATGGAAGAATCCGTGTCTGGGGGATCCGAGGAGAACCAAAGCGCTGAGACTGCACTCACCTTCGTCAAAAGGACCCCACCCATGACAATGTGTGATGGTAACCGCTGTCACTGGGTACACAGCACTATCAACTCTTGTCTCACACAGCCTGTAATTTAGACTGGAAAGTTGCACAGATCACACGAATATTCAAGAAAGGAAGTAGGAGCAATCCACTAAATTACAGACCCATATCGTTTACGTCGATATGCAGCGGTATTATGGAACATACATTGCGTTTGAACATTATGAATTACCTCGAAGAAAACGGTGTATTGGCACAGAGTCAACATGGGTTTAGAAAACATCGTTCTTGGGAAACACAACTAGCTCCTTATTCGCATGAAGTGTTGAGTGCTATTGACAAGGGATTTCAGATAGATTACGTATTTCTGGATTTCCAGAAGGCTTTTGACACTGTGCCACACAAGCGGCTTATAGTAAACTTGCGTGCTAATAGAATATCGTCTCAGTTACGACTGGATTTGTGACTTCCTGTCAGAGAAGTCACAGTCGTGGTAATTGACGAAAAGTCATCGAGTAAAACAGAAGTGATTTCTGGCATTCCCCAAGGCCCTTTGCTGTTCCTGCTCCACATAAACGATTCGGGAGACAATCTGAGCAGCCGTCTTAGGTTGTTTGCAGATGACGCTGTCGTTTATCGACTAATAAATTCATCAGAAGATAAAAAAAATTGCAAAAAGATTTAGAAAAGATATCTGAATGGTTCGAAAATTGGCAGTTGACCCTAAATAACGAAGTTTGAAGTCATCCACATGAGTGCTAAAAGGAATCCATTAAACTTCGGGTACACGATATATCAGCCAAATCTAAAGGCCGTAAATTCAACTAAATACCAACGAATTACCATTACGAACAACTTAAATTGGAAGGAACTCACAGAAAATGTTGTAGGGAAGGCTAACTAAAGTCTCCGTTTTATTGGCAGGACACTTAGAAAATGTAACAGACCTACTAAGGAGACTGCCTAAACTACGCTTGTCCGTCCTCTTTTTAGAATACTGCTGCGCTTGAAACGATACAGAATTTGGGCTGGACATGATTAAAAGTTAGGCGTTTTTCGTTGCGACGGAACGTCTCACGGAATTCCAGTCACCTACTTTCTCCTCCAAATCCGAAGATATTTTGTTGACACCGACCTTCATACGGAGAAACGATCGCCACGATAAAATAAGGGAAATCAGAACTCGTACGGAAAGATATAGGTGTTCGTTCTTTCAAATGGTTCAAATGGCTCTGAGCACTATGCGACTTAACTTCTGAGGTCATCAGTCGCTTAGAACTTAGAACTAATTAAACCTAAAGACATCACACACATCCATGCCCGAGGGAGGATTCGAACCTGCGACCGTAGCGGTCGCTCGGCTCCAGACTGTAGCGCCTAGAACCGCACGGCCACTCCGGCCGGCTGTTCGTTCTTTCCGCGCGCTATACGAGATTGGAATAACAGAGTCTTTGACTTTTGACTACTTCTTTATTCAACACCTTCAGCAGGTTGTGTTCCGAACCAAAGAAAGATGGAAGTACTGGTACGTCCCTTCCGCCCTCCGTGGCCCGCAGCTTCCGTACGCCGCACCAGACGCCGCTGGCGGTCGCGGCCGGAGACGCCGCACAGCTGCCGCGCGACGAACTGCTCCGCGGATCTAGTCGGAAACGTTTGCAGGCGGGCCGGAATTAATTTTCAGCTGTGATACACTATCAGTGAGGGTCGTCAGCTTCGGTTCTGACTCGCGAGACAGCGATCAACTTCTCCTCAGCACTCTAATGTCAAGAACTAACAACCCTGTAGTAACGCAGCTACCATGCGTCGGCAAAGTCCTCCGCAGCGGCGAGCTTGCCATGTCTCGGATTGCGAGTCGCGTAAGCCTGGTAGCGCATTCGAGTTTCGCCTGCATGAGTTCCCTGAACCTGCAGGGTAGTGTTAAGTGTGAAACTGTTGGCTGTCTTATTGTCTAGTTCCTGTGTAAACCCCAGTGATGTGAGAATGTGTACTACTGCAAAGAGAACGTTTTAATGGAAGAGGTTTGCCGTGCAGGAGGAAACTAGGTGTCTACATCGTGACACTGTAGTTGATTCAACTCACAAATTCCAGACAACAGGATCAGTTAAGGTTGCACCACGAACTGGTAGGTCCACAAATTTGACAACTCGACGACATTTCGGACATCACGTTGCGGAGTCCAACAAAATCAGTGATGAGATTATCAACAGGAGGCTAAAATCTCACGTACGGCAGGACGTAACCAAAGAACTGGTGTGCAACCCCATTACATTGTGTGGACCATGCGAAATGAATAGCATATTTTGAGTGATTTCAGCGATTTGTTAACAGACATGGTGTTAGTGTTCCAGACCGAACCTTTTTCACTGATGACAGTGGTGTGTGGATCAAGCATGTACAGGCCTTGTCGTTTGCTTCGGGGAGCCCAATATGCGCTTCCAGCACATACGGATGGGTCCAAGTCTAGTGACGGCGCTGGAAGCGCATATTGGGTTCCCCGAAGCAGACGACAAGGCCTGTACATGCTTGATCCACACACCACTGTCATCAGTGAAAAAGGTTCGGCCTGGAGCACTAACACCATGTCTGTTACATCTGCCTACATTAATTCCTAAAAATTGACGAGTTTGGTCATCAGAAAATGCACATGACTTACGAGAGACGCCATTGCACATAGAGAAAATCGGAGTCTGGGTTACCGTAAACGGAGGGCGAATCATAGGGCCGAGTGTTTTCGATACTACCGTCACTTCCAATGTCTATTGTTCCACCGCGCGGGATTAGACGCGCGGTCAGGGGCGCTGCAGTCATGGACTGTGCGGCTGGTCCCGGCGGAGGTTCGAGTCCTCCCTCGGGCATGGGTGTCTGTGTTTGTCCTTAGGATAATTTTGGTTTAGTAGTGTGTAAGCTTACGGACTGATGACCTTAGCAGTTAAGTCCCATAAGATTTCACACACATTTGAACATTTTCATCTATTGTTCCCAGACAATTTATCCATTTAACACCCTGCGCAATGAAATTGAGGTCAATCATTCATTTTTCCAACAAGCCAACGCTACTGCCCATACGGCAGTCCAGTCCCTACGACTTTTAGATGGGATATTTGGAGACAGCGTAATTGCGGAATGTCTCTGGCATCCGCGCTCGCCGGATCCATCTCCGCCCGACTATTTCCTTTGGGGTGCGGGTAAAACATTCGTGTATCAAAATGACCCAAAGGTAATAGATCGATTATTTGCATTAGATTGCGCGTGAAACATCGGTAAAGCTGTTCGCAAATAAATGTAAATGGGTTGAACTATTCATGCAAAAACATTTGCAGCGCCTACTGTCATATTGATGCGAACAGTTTATTTAATTGCAATTAAAATAATTAATTAATTGCATTCTTTTAATTGTAATAATCCACAGAGCTCACCTCCGTGGCCTCTCTCATTACCGCACAAGTGCACGCTCACTAATCCTCGACACTCGCCGAGGAAAACAACAAAATGCCCGATCAGGTTTCCAGGCCAAAGTGCGGATACGGACTTGGAATTCTGTCAGTCCCCCGCAGGTCAGTCAGTAACTTGGTTGACCACGAAGGACCGGCCATTCCCGACTTCAGAAATACAGGACAAAACCGCGCGCTTCGCCACCTGCGGGCACACGACTTCCAAAGCCGACGAGGGCTGCAGGCTGACTCCACGATTCCGCAAGCTCCGAAACCGCTACACGACGTTGTTTAACTTCAGGCTTTTCAGTGAATCATAACGAGGAGTAGGATGTTGCGATTCTGACTGCGTATTTTCTGGTCCTGCTTGTAACACTTCTGCCGTCTGGCAGAACTTTAAGAACTTTTTCTGCAGCGGATGTTGGAAACTAAAGGGGGGGGGGGGGGGGGGTAGGACGTCAAACGGGCCGACTTGGAGCAGGAGAGACACCACGGAACAATTTAATTTCCAGTGCCTATACTTTTATAAATAAATTCATAAAACTTTGTCAGCATGACCAAGAAGGATTCAGGATTCACACTCATAGCAGTGGATGTTCAAAAACGTAATAAAACTATTTTTTTTAGATATGGAATTTCATCATTTTTTCACTTACTGTTCGCTGCATTTGTTGCTATAGGTACATTTTTCTTCACAAGTAAGAGAGATTCTTTGATGAATTTTGCACAGCATACAAACCATGCTTACAGATGTATGAAACTCTAGAATTTTCCAAATCTATTAAAAATTGTGGTAAAAATTGAGATAATTAACTACGAAATTTGATTTTTTTTTTCTAAACATAAAGTTTAAAACGTAATAACTCATTCACTTTTTCATAAATTAAATAGATTCTAGAGTTGCAGACACCTGTAAGTATGATTTGTATGCTGCGGAAAATTCATCGAAGAATCTCTCTTAATTATGAAGAAAAGTGTACCTACAGCAACAAATGCAGCCAATAGTAAGTGAAAAATGATGAAATTTCACGTGTAAAAGAACTTATTTTTCATGTTTTTGAACTTCCGCTGCTATGAATGTGGACCCTGAATCCTTCCTGGTCACGCTGACAAAGTTTTATGAATTTACTTGTAAAAGTATAGACAGTGGAAATAAAAATGTCCAGTGATGCCTCTCCTCCTCGAAGTCGGCCCGTTTGACGTCCTACCCCCCTTACATACAGTAAACTACAGCCAGTCACCTTTCTTTAAATCCCTGTTTATTCCATAAACGGGTTTCCGAACATTCAGAGGCTCATCATCAAATAGTGCACAGCAGATTACATGACTAATTTATGGCGTGACGCTATGAAATTGACACGTAACTTCCTGTGATCCAACGTTACGCTACGAAATAGTCATGTAGCCTTCTGTACAGTATCTGAAGATGAGAGACTATTTGCAGTTATCTGTATTTATATTGAAATACGTGTTCTTAAACATCCGTATTGGGTAAGCTTAATCGGAGGTTGGAAACATCGGCTGTCACGGACAAATTACTATCCCTGCAAGCTCGACATGTAAGCTCTGGCCACAACCCGTTTTGGAGGATTAGGGAAAGTGTGCCGCGTCGTCTCCGGGTTCAAGAAAAGCCCCCTTCCTCGTGCAGCCTGGTGACTAAAGTTTGCTTGCGGTGGTAGCAAATGATACGTTACGTACAGTATTATGGGCGAACAGAACTGGGGCTAATGACAAAGTGACGTCCAAAATTTGGGAGTATGTAGTAGATGAAGTGAAGGAATTCTACTACCTTGGAAGCAAAATAACGTGTGATGGACGGAGCAACGAGAATATGAGACGCAGTCTAACACATGCAGAGACAGCATTCGTCGGTAACACAAGTCTACTACTGTCAAGCATAGACCTTGTCTTAACGAAGAAATTAGTGAAAAATGTACCATTGGATAAAACTAAACAATGGACTTAGGGAAAACTGAATGAGAAGAGTCGAAGCCTTCGAGATGTGAGTGAAGATAAGGATGATGATAATTAAGCAAGCGGATAAGTAATAAGGACCTCCGTAGAAATGGCAAGGAAAGACATATATGGAAATACTAACTACAAGTTTCGTAAGACATTGTTCATGCGAGGATAACTACCATGGTATTAGACGGACGCGTAGAGGTCAAAAAATGTAGTGGCAGGCACATATTAGAGTATTTACAAGAAGTAACTGAGAAAGTTTGGTGTAAGTGCTACCGTGACATGAAGAAACTGGTATAGTAGAAGAAGTCATAGCTGCCCGCATTAAGCCAGACAGAAGGCTCAGAGGAACAAAACTGTACTGCGCAGCAATATTCTAGAAGAGGACGAACAAGAGTAATGTAAGCGCTTTCTTTACTAGACTTGTCGCATTTCTAAGTGTTGTGTTAGTGTAACACATTTTTGCACATCTAAGTGTTCTGTCGGTATAACACAGTCTTTGGTTCACCTTCCCTATAACATTTTCGATAGCATCATTCCAGTTTAAAAGGTTCCCAATAGTAATCCTTAGATGTTTATTGTAATCGACAAACTCTAAATTGGTGTGATCAGTATTGTGCTTCATACCCTGCATTCGGCGTGCTTCATACCCTGCATTCGGCTTAAGTATTGTTTTGAAAATAGGCAGCTATATTCAGTCGATCATATTTATGTTTCTGTGCTAGATTCGGGTTCGTAGTCCCATTTTCAAGCAGCCATAGGTATTTCTATGCAATTTTAGTTTGTGTATGGCAAATGCTTTTGCTGAGTCGCACCTTGACGGCTTGTTTGATGGCAACTGTGATTGCTTGGAAACTGAACTACGATCCTGAAATCACGGAGGGGTTACTGGGGCCTTCATGTTAACCCAGACTAACACATTAATGGTTGCATCGAATGCACCACCGTTAAAACTGCGACGAATATTCCTCTGCAAAGAATTTCTCCTGCGCCTCTATTTCGACGAATATGAGCTCCTTGACGAAAAAAATCCGGGAATTAACATCCTACTGTGTGTGTGCGAAAGATCAAAATAAGTAACACCCTTCACGGCTTAAGACATGGAGATGCAGGCATTAAGGCACCAGTTCTCTTCTACCGCACTACAACAGGCCGTATGAAACGTCGATTCTGCAGATTGGTGCCAGGACTAGGTTGTTTCAAAAGCATTACCCAACTACCGCCAACTGCTTTCTGTCTCACTCATGACGCGTGCATGCAGATAGGTCGAAGTCTAGTGCCGGCGCTGGAAGCGCATATTGGATTCCCCGAAGCAAACGACAAGGCCAGCACAAGCTGGATCCACACCCCATTGTTATGACAGCCGAGCTGATTGCCATTTCGGAAGCCCTGATATTCGCACTTACGATTACAGCTGACACAGTACGTCAGCCTTACATCTGATTACAAACCATCATGATACGAACCCCGCGGTTGCAGCAGTTGCCGACGTTGTGTTAGGGATGCAGAGCGACTGTCGCAACATCGTGATGGTGTGGATGAAAGGCCACTCTGGGACATCTGTAAATGAACAATCAGATGCTGGGGCCATTAAAGATGATACGATAACCGTGCTCAGAAAGCGGTTGTCTTCGGACTGACAAGAGGAAAGGCAGAGGACATCCGAAATCAAAGGCAGTGACTACGCAATAATTCATCCCACTTTTCCAAGAGTACCACAGAGTAACATCAAAGAGCTTCAAGGCAGTTACAGTACGGCTGAAATTTAACCATTGGAAACTGAGCAAACACCTCTATCGGCTCAACATGAACGCCACCCGTCTATGTGTTTGCGAAGAGGAAGAAGATTCAAATCACGGAAAACTATCACATAAACGAATTTGCAAGTAATCATCGGGCTCTTGGTCATCAGTTCTCAAGCAGCTCCCAAACCTTCTTAGGATCCAACGGTATAGCAACGTTAAACTACCATAAGAGTTCCTCAATTGTGCCAATAATTGAAATCAATGGGGAAAATTGCAAATTTGTACTGGACCGGGATTCGAACTCGTGTGCCCTGCTTATCATACGGATGCTCTGACCACTACACCATCCGGCCACAGTGGTGAACACAACTGCACGGACTATCTTAGCACGCCTCCCGTCAGGCCCAAATTCTCGACTCATCCACGCACTACTGGTGTAGCGCCCCTTGCCCATTATCTTAACTACTCGCTGCATTTCTTCGATTCCCGTAAGAGTTAGTCTGGTGTGCATCTGCACTGAAGAGATCATTGGGCGTCTCGCCTTACACAAGATTGTGTGTGTGTGTGTGTGTGTGTGTGTGTGTGTGTGTGTGTGCGTGCGTGCGCGCTATACCGTTGGATCCTAAGAAGGTTTGGAAGCTGCTTGAGAACTGATGACCAACAGCTCGATGATTACCTGCAAGTACGTTTATGTGATAGTTTTCGGTGATTTGAATCTTCTTGCTCTTCGCAAACACATAGACGGGTGGCGTTCATGTTGAGCCGATAGAGGTGTGTGTGTGTGTGTGTGTGTGTGTGTGTGTGTGTGTGTGTGTGTGTGTGCGTGCGTGCGTGAAAGGGGGGGGGGTGTCCTCCGTTCTTGTTTACACGTTTGAGTATACTGTCTTTGTAAGACCTTCTGTCGGAACAGGTCCTTTTTTTAAGCCTATGTAACTTCGTACCAGGCGCGACTTAAACTAATCTCTACTTTGCATTGTCAAAACAGACTGTAATCTGTAACTCAAAATTTCCAGTATTATGATGGCTGTAAGGTTACGTTTCGAAAGGTAGTATTTTAAAAAAAAAAAAGCCTGCTAGGCAGAGCGAAAGAAAAATAAACATAATAAGCACAGTATAGCTGTCTATTTCCATAAAAAAAATACGTTATGAGCTACGGACCGCCAGCAAAATTCTCCTTGGAAAGTGTTGTGACTTAGCAAGCCAGCCAAGTCACAACGAGAGGAAGCCGAAAGGCACGCGTTAAGCTCACGCAGATTGGCGTGAGGTCTGGAACAGATAAAAGGAAATGAGAACTTAGAAAATGGACGCAGTTGCCGTAATACTTAACTTTAATCCACAATTGTAGAACATCGCTCTTGATGATACATGCTTCACAATATTAATTATCAATTGAATACGGCGCCTTGCTAGGTCGTAGCAAATGTAGCTGAAGGCTATGCTAACTATCGTCTCGGCAAATGAGAGCGTATTTGTCAGTGAACCATTGCTATGAACGTCGGCTGTACAACTGGGCGAGTGCTAGTAAGTCTCTCTAGACCTGCCGTGTGGTGGCGCTCGGTCTGCTATCACTGATAGTGGCGACACGCGGGTCCGACATATACTAACGGACCGCGGCCGATTTACAGGCTACCACCTAGCAAGTGTGGTGTCTGGCGGTGACACCACAGAAAGTAATGAAGGATATTACGAAAGATGTTCGACAAAGGTGGCCATCTGCAGTGCCCCAAGGACAGTGGCTATACGTTTAAAACTTGTGAGCGCACGTATAATATGGACAAAGTTGTTCTATTGAGTTTAGTTAGGGAAGGAAAATTTGGTTTAGCTTCCCGTCGAGACTAGGTCATTTCTGACGAATCACAAGCTCAAACTGGCGAAGCAAGTGGTCCTTTTTGAAAGAACCCTAGGCCTGAATGGGCGGACTGAGATTTGAACCGGCACCCTCTCAAATGCGATTGCAGCGCCTTGCCACTGAGTCGGTGCTTTAATGGTCGAAAGGTTCCATCCACCTTGATAAACTCCGAATTCTCCAGAGAGTAAGAGAGATCAGACCGAATGTGTACAAATGCTACCCTTTCGAGCCAAAGGCAGTGAATTCGTTGCGAGTTACCGCGGAGTTACCGTGTTAGAACGGGGACCATTACCGGCGCCGTCACAGCCACTTGGAAGTGAACCGGATGAGAGAAGAGCGCCCGGCACAGATAATTGTTAATGGGCTGAGCCACTGGAGAGGCAGCGGTCCTGTAAAAAGGCCGCGCTGATACGCCAGCGACTAGAGTGCGTCCCTGGCTACCGCTACCGCCGCGAGACAAAAAGCAACGCACCCCGGCTAATGGCGCCGGAGCGGGTGGTGTCAAGAGCGGCACCGGTGAACAGGCCGTCCGTGTAGCACGACGAGAGCTCCCCTCGACACACATGAGGCCTTGTACACCGCCCACAGTTGGCGTCGCTATCCGAGGCAGCCAGTATACTCCTGAAAACTATATAAGTGAGAATTCTCATTTGCAGTAGTTTGCAGTGAACGCTTGTTTGAACGCTGCACGACAATTTTCATTTGTACACACAGACCCTTTCACCTTTCTAACAAGGCATCATCAGTGGTTGTTCTGGAATATTACACGAGTTTTCGTTTTCATATATATATGTATATATACACTCCTGGAAATTGAAATAAGAACACCGTGAATTCATTGTCCCAGGAAGGGGAAACTTTATTGACACATTCCTGGGGTCAGATACATCACATGATCACACTGACAGAACCACAGGCACATAGACACAGGCAACAGAGCATGCACAATGTCGGCACTAGTACAGTGTATATCCACCTTTCGCAGCAATGCAGGCTGCTATTCTCCCATGGAGACGACCGTAGAGATGCTGGATGTAGTCCTGTGGAACGGCTTGCCATGCCATTTCCACCTGGCGCCTCAGTTGGACCAGCGTTCGTGCTGGACGTGCAGACCGCGTGAGACGACGCTTCATCCAAGCCCAAACATGCTCAATGGGGGACAGATCCGGAGATCTTGCTGGCCAGGGTAGTTGACTTACACCTTCTAGAGCACGTTGGGTGGCACGGGATACATGCGGACGTGCATTGTCCTGTTGGAACAGCAAGTTCCCTTGCCGGTCTAGGAATGGTAGAACGATGGGTTCGATGACGGTTTGGATGTACCGTGCACTATTCAGTGTCCCCTCGACGATCACCAGTGGTGTACGGCCAGTGTAGGAGATCGCTCCCCACACCATGATGCCGGGTGTTGGCCCTGTGTGCCTCGGTCGTATGCAGTCCTGATTGTGGCGCTCACCTGCACGGCGCCAAACACGCATACGACCATCATTGGCACCAAGGCAGAAGCGACTCTCATCGCTGAAGACGACACGTCTCCATTCGTCCCTCCATTCACGCCTGTCGCGACACCACTGGAGGCGGGCTGCACGATGTTGGGGCGTGAGCGGAAGACGGCCTAACGGTGTGCGGGACCGTAGCCCAGCTTCATGGAGACGGTTGCGAATGGTCCTCGCCGATACCCCAGGAGCAACAGTGTCCCTAATTTGCTGGGAAGTGGCGGTGCGGTCCCCTACGGCACTGCGTAGGATCCTACGGTCTTGGCGTGCATCCGTGCGTCGCTGCGGTCCGGTCCCAGGTCGACGGGCACGTGCACCTTCTGCTGACCACTGGCGACAACATCGATGTACTGTGGAGACCTCACGCCCCACGTGTTGAGCAATTCGGCGGTACGTCCACCCGGCCTCCCGCATGCCCACTATACGCCCTCGCTCAAAGTCCGTCAACTGCACATACGGTTCACGTCCACGCTGTCGCGGCATGCTACCAGTGTTAAAGACTGCGATGGAGCTCCGTATGCCACGGCAAACTGGCTGACACTGACGGCGGCGGTGCACAAATGCTGCGCAGCTAGCGCCATTCGACGGCCAACACCGCGGTTCCTGGTGTGTCCGCTGTGCCGTGCGTGTGATCATTGCTTGTACAGCCCTCTCGCAGTGTCCGGAGCAAGTATGGTGGGTCTGACACACCGGTGTCAATGTGTTCTTTTTTCCATTTCCAGGAGTGTATAATAGTTTTGCTATTTGGCGAGCAAAATAACCAATGATGGTCGAAGTAGGGAGGATATAAAATGTAGACTGGCAATGTCAAGGAAACTGTTTCTGAAGAAGCGAAATTTTTTAGCATAGAATATAGATTTAAGTGTCAGGAAGTCGTTTCTGAAAGTATTTGTATGGAGTGTAGCCATGTATGGAACTGAAACATGGACGATAAATAGTTTGAACAAGAAGAGGATAGAAGCTTTTGAAATGTGGTGCTACAGAAGAATGCTAAAGATTAGATGGGTAGATCACGTAACTAATGAGAAGGTATTGAACAGAATTGGGGAGAGGAGGAGCTTGTGGCACAACTTGACTAGAAGAAGGGATCAGTTGGTAGGACATGTTCAGAGACATCGAGGAATCACCAATTTAGTATTGGAGGGCAGCGTGGAGGGAAAAAATCGTAGAGGGAGACCAAGAGATGAATACATTAAGCAGATTCAGAAGGATGTAGGCTGCAGTAGGTACTGGAAGATGAAGAAGCTTGCACAGGATAGAGTAGCATGGAGAGCTGCATCAAACCAGTCTCAGGACTGAAGACCACAACAACAACAATAACATATTGCGTTCCAGGTGTAAAACGGTTCACGTAAATATTTTATATTACAGTGAAAGGGTACTAGTAATAAAATGTGTAGTGAATCACTCCAGTTTTCTCTCATGTAGAAAGCCTGTCGAAAGTAGCACTTCTCGCTTAGTCACTGTAATTTCCGAACATAACAATGATTAAACTGCTACTTTCGGTGGTGTTTTTGTTTCTGCAAGTGCGGCTAACTTGCCCATTTTTTGTTTTTTTTGTTTTTTTTGTTTTTACTTGTTTTCTGTTTCTCTTCGTCTTCGTCTTCGTCTCTTCGTGTGTGTGTGTGTGTGTGTGTGTGTGTGTGTGTGTGTGTGTGTACACACATGTAAGAGACGTGATTTTATACACACACACACACACACACACACACACACACACACACGAAAATACTTTATTTTATCGTACTTTTCTTTATTCCTCTTACACACTGTAATTACAGATGTCTCATCAGATCTCCACATCTACATCAGTAGGTGACAAACCACTGTGAAGAGTACTTCATGGCAATTCCCAATGTACGTACCGCATTGTAGCGACTTTTTTCGTACCAGACACGTATGGACCGCGGGAAGATCTCTTAAACGCCTCTGCACGGGCTGCAATTACTCTAATGTTTTTTTCGCTGTCTGCACGGCAGTGAGGGTGCCGATTCTAGCATCTCTCTAGATTTCCAACTTAACACTGGGTTCTAAACTTCTTGGCCGGCCATTGTGGCTGTGCGGTGCGGTTCTAGGCGCTTCAGTGCGGAACCGCAAGACTGCTACGGTCGCAGGTTCGAATCCTACCTCGGGCATGGATGTGTGTGATGTCCTTAGGTTAGTTAGGTTTAAGTAGTTCTAAGTTCTAGGGGACTGATGACCTCAGATGTTAAGTCCCATAGTGCTCAGAGCCATTTATAAACTTCGTGAGGTAGTCTTTCTCGGGATAATTGGCGCCTCTCTTCAGATGGTTCAGATGGCTCTGAGCACTATAGGACTCAACATCTGTGGTCATCAGTCCCCTAGAACTTAGAACTACTTAAACCTAACTAACCTAAGGACATCACACACATCCATGCCCGAGGCAGGATTCGAACCTGCGACCGTAGCAGTCGCGCGGTTCCGGACTGAGCGCCTAGAACCGCTAGACCACCGCGGCCGGCGGCGCCTCTCTTCAACAGTCTGCTAGTTAAGGGGAGGTTTACTATCTTTGGCCCGAAAAAAGGATGTCCTTTGTAAAAAAATTTCTCAGGATGTGTTATAGATATCAGTGTCAAATTTGGTCAAAACTTTTATTGATATTTCCTCTACAAACTGGAATTTTTTAGACCGGAAATGTCGAAGAGCAAAGGCGAAAGTACCGTCGGAACGAAACAAAATTTCGATGTAAACCTCCACCTTTTTCATCGAGTTTTCGACTTCGTCGGCCAAGTAAAAATATTTATAGTTGATGGATCGGAATAAAAGTGGTACAACTCCTACACAATTTAGTTAGCTTCGTCGGAAACAAAGAATCATGCTAATCGGTTCAGTAGATTTGAAGTTACCATACCGCGCGATAAAAAAAAAGTCATTTCGACAGAAACGCGTTTGAAGTTTTGACTACATGTAAATGCAATATTATGCAACTTACGTTCAATCTGCTATTCCGGGTCCATAATCTAGTGCTTCCTCTTCCTCATGGAGGGCGTCCTGCTCGATCCGCCCCATAATGCGCTGCTCCAGAGCAGCTCGTACGGCCGGTGACAAGCGGTTCGGCCGCTTGAATCCGGTGGTCGTCCGATTGCTTGGCGAACTGCGTCGAATAGAGTCCCAGGATGACGTCCATCGTTGTCATGGTCTTCAGAATTGCTGAATACCCTTCGTTGAAGCTGCTCATTGCCAGGAAAGTCGCAATCTCCACAGTGTTCGTACCAGAATGCAAATGCTTGGGGGCTAACTTCCAAACACACGCGTTCAAACTTTCATTTGAATTTTGTATGTTTCCTCCTAAGCACCGATACAGTAACTCGTCCTCCGAAATGGTCTCGTAGATCGGATGAATCACTTTTTGAACTTCTTTGGAGAGTGGCTGGTAGTGTTGATATTCGTCCAGATGTCCGGTAGCCTCGGCAATGCGCCACTTGCACCAACTAGTTTCCCCAGCCGGACAATTTTGGTGTTGTGGATGCTCATCCGTCGAACACTTGTGGAAATACGTTGTCCAAACTGCTTTCTTCATCTGTCCCACCGAATTGGAATGCCGTCGGATTGCCAAGGCGTTGTACGTCCTAAGCCCCTTGATCACTTTATCAGTTTTAGTCATGGGCAAGCACATAGAATAATTTTTCTCGGCTACAAAGTCGAAATTCCCGAAAATAACTGGTGCGTGAAAAGACCGATTTCAGGAAGGTGCATTTTTTTTTTTTTGTTCAACCGCGAATAACAAACATTTCCGTTCCGTATTCGGGAAAACCGTTTCAGAGGTGGATTCTAAACACTTCTATGGATCCAAAATGCAATTTTTAAAAATTCTGTATTTTGAACCAAAAGGTAGTAAACGTCCCCTTAAGTTTTTCGGCATCATTGTGGTGCTTCCCTAGAGTGAGACAAACCATTCACCTTTCGCGCTGCCTTTCTTTGTATCCGTACGCTGTCACCTCTCATTTCTGTTTGTTTTCGTTCCAACAGTTGAGCATTTTTCTAGGATGATTCACAGTAGTGTCCAGTAAGCAACCTCCCTTCTTAGATTGCCTGCATCTTCCCAGTATCCTGCCAGTGAATACAAGTCTTCCACCTGCTGTTGCTACAACTGATCTGTGATCGTTGTACATATGCTACATACTTCACATGTCCGGATATTTTTATATCCAGTATGCGTACACGGATTCCAAAACGGACTCAATGGTTTTTAGTCAAAGCAAAACCGCCTTTTTTGCGTTTCGTAAAGTGTGCAATTTTAAATTTATGAACAATCAAAGCAAGTTTCCGTTCTTTGCACTTCTTTTTAATCTTACCGAGATCTGACAGGATATTCAGGTTTTAGAATCGACGTTACACACCCGGACATCCTTACAGTCCTATAATAGTCATCATTCGAACGGAGTAAGTTCAAGCCACGAATGTATCACTGACACTTTGTTCACAATTCATAACGGTTTCTCTACAAATTAGCAGTCACTCGATTTAGATAAAACACAATATGCAGAATTCAGTACTATACCACACTCGACCACACCAATGTAAATAATACGTTAGATTAAATCAATACGTGGAACAGAATATTCGAAGTTGCTTCTGTAGCTAAGCACCCGAACTGGAAATCACGTTTTACTGACCTTCCTGAACGTGTAAGCTCTGCAACCTTTGCCTAACGAAAAGTCAGATCTTGCAAATGAAAATGTAAGAAATTTTACGTAATTTTACTACTTTTTATCCTGTTTGCATTCACTAAGGTCTTATGGCATTACTATTCTACGTTAAGTTCTCAGTGAGGAAGACAGTTTTCGTTGCACAGAAACTTGTAATAAGGATGAAGTGTGGTGTCCACTTAAGAACCTCTGCAGAGTGAGCCATACTGACACAAACATTACATTCGCTGCCCTGTGAGGTTTGTTGACAACCACAGCCTGAGTAACATTCATAAATATAGTAAGAGAAGTGATTTCGCGCGCACACACACACACACACACACACACACACACAGAGAGAGAGAGAGAGAGAGAGAGAGAGAGAGAGAGAGAGAGAGAGAGAATAGTTAATTATAAATGTAAACGGAATGTAAAAGAAAGGAAGAATTAATAAATCCTGGAAGTGGTCAGCACGTGCCATATTTTCCACTGAGAAGACGCACATTCGTTGTAAAACTGACTCGGGCCGTGTCATAGCGACGGATCGCAATTATTATCCATGCAAAATGCAAATAACTAGCGATATGTTGTGGTTGTTACTGTGTCGTTGCTCTCAGTCCGAAGACGAGTTTG
This sequence comes from Schistocerca americana, assembly GCF_021461395.2. Taxonomy (NCBI): domain Eukaryota; kingdom Metazoa; phylum Arthropoda; class Insecta; order Orthoptera; family Acrididae; genus Schistocerca; species Schistocerca americana. The sequence goes on from NC_060125.1 coordinate 127,784,152, forward strand.
ACGCAGACACTTCACATCTACTTAACTACATCGAACCAGCTTACTGCAGAGTCAGATAATCAACCACTTCAGTTGTAAATAATTTTTTGGTTAAAAACGGTTTATTATCTGACTCTTACTACAAATCTCAGTGTTGCTGGTGTCCTCCAAACCAAATTAAGCCTTTGTCTCCGTATACAATTTTTGTGCCGCACGCTTCCCTCCATCAGCAAATTTACAATTCGTTGATGCCTCAACTGATGCCCGTCAACTGATCCGTTCTTTTAACCGAATTGTGCCACAAATTTCTTCTTCCGCAATTCGATTCAGTAGTCCCTCATTAGTTACGCGATATACCTTTCTAATCATGAGCATTCTTCTGCAGCAGTAAATGACAGAAACTTCCATTCTGTTCTTGTCTAAAACGCTTATCGTCCACGTTTTACTTTCGTTCATGGCGACACTTCACATAAATACCTTCAGACCGACTTCCGAACAGTTACAGGAATTCGATAACATCGAATATAATTATTTATCAGAAATGCTTTGCTCGTAATAACGAGGCTGTGTATTATATTCTTCGTACTTCCGCTATCGTTAGATGATCTGCTGCGAAAATAGCGGAACTCGTGTTCCGCTTTCATTGCCACATTTCCTAATTAAATTCGTTCAGTATAGCCTGATATAATTCGACTACATGCAAAACCCTTTTTTTCAGTATTGTTTAAGCTATTGGTATAACCTCATTTGAAGACACGATGTATTCCGTTCAATTGCTCTTCCAAGTAATTTCCTGTACCCTAGAGAATTAAAAAGTCGTCGCCAAATGTGAAAGTTTTCGTTTCTGCCCCCCGAACTTTAATTGCTTCTCCAGATTTTCTTTTTCCTTTTTTTTGCTTTCCTTTACTGATTGCTCAATATAGAGATTGGAAAAACATTGTGAAGAAGCTAAAAAACTGTTTCACTGCCTTCTCGTTGTTGTTGTTGTGGTCTTCAGTCCTGAGACTGGTTTGATGCAGCTCTCCATGCTAATGTATCCTGTGCAAGCTCCTTCATCTCCCAGTACCTACTGCAACCTACATCCTTCTGAATCTGCTTAGTGTATTCATCTCTTGGTCTCCCTCTACGATTTTTACCCTCCACACTGCCCTCCAATGCTAAATTTGTGATCCCTTGATGCCTCAGGACATGTCCTACCAACCGATCCCTTCTTCTAGTCAAGTTGTGCCACAAACTTCTCTTCTCCCTAATCCTATTCAATACCTCCTCATTAGTTACGTGATCTACCCACCTAATCTTGAACATTCTTCTGTAGCACCACATTTCAAAAGCTTCTATTCTGTTCTTGTCCAAACTATTTATTGTCCATGTTTCACTTCCATATATTGCTACACTCCATACAAATACTTTCAGAAACGACTTCCTGACACTTAAATCAATACTCGATGTTAACAAATTTCTCTTCTTCAGAAACGCTTTCCTTGCCATTGCCAGTCTACATTTTATATCCTCTCTACTTCGACCACCATCAGTTATTTTGCTCCCCAAATAGGAAAACTTCTTTACTACTTTAAGTGTCTCATTTCCTAATCTAATTCCCTCAGCATCACCAGACTTAATTCGACTACATTCCATTATCCTCGTTTTGCTTTTGTTAATGTTCATCTTATATCCTCCTTTCAAGACACTGTCCATTCCGTTCAATTGCTCTTCCAAGTCCTTTGCTGTCTCTGACAGAATTACAATGTCATCGGCGAACCTTAAGGTTTTTATTTCTTCTCCATGGATTTTAATACCTACTCCAAATTTTTCTTTTGTTTCTTTTACTCCTTGCTCAATATACAGACTGAATAACATCGGGGAGAGGCTACAACCCTGTCTCACTCCCTTCCCAACCACTGCTTCCCTTTCATGCCCTCGACTCTTATAACTGCCTTCTGGTTTCTGTACAAACTGTAAATAGCCTTTCGCTCCCTGTATTTTACCCCTGCCACCTTCAGAATTTGAAAGAGAGTATTCCAGTCAACATTGTCAAAAGCTTTCTCTAAGTCTACAAATGCTAGAAATGTAGGTTTGCCTTCCCTTAATCTTCCTTCTAAGATAAGTCGTAAGGTCAGTATTGCCTCACGTGTTCCAACATTTCGACGGAATCCAAACTGATCTTCCTCGAGGTCGGGTTCTACCAGTTTTTCCATTCGTCTGTAAATAATTCGCGTTAGTATTTTGCAGCTGTGACTTATTAAACTGATAGTTTGGTAATTTTCACATCTGTCAACACCTGCTTTCTTTGGGATTGGAATTATTATATTCTTCTTTAAGTCTGAGGGTATTTCGCCTGTCTCGTACATCTTGCTCACCAGATGGTAGAGTTTTGTCAGGACTGGCTCTCCCAAGGCCGTCAGTAGTTCCAATGGAATGTTTTCTACTCCCGGGGCCTTGTTTCGACTCAGGTCTTTCAGTGCTCTGCCTTCTCATCTGCTGCTTTCCTGTCTTGTACTTTCACTCTCACTCTGTAGTCTTGCTTCTGTACAAGCTTCATCTTAAGCACCCATCATCACTGATACTGTCAGAATTTCAAAGGATGTTCTCCAGTCAAAAGTGCGAAAAGCTTTCTCCAAGTCTACCAATGCTATAAACGGCGTTGTTCCTTTCTCTACTTCTGTACAAATCTAAGTCAACTCACCTTCATCGTAACTGCCCGCCAGCAAATTGAGGATCTGAGTTGAGCCTGGACGGGCGGTCGCACAGTAGTGACACTTGGCCGTGGAGCTCAGCGGCCGGCGCCCCCTGGGGCCAGCAGCGTCCGGCGAACGTCGCGTCAGGCCGGTCACACGTCGCGAGGCTAAGCTGCTTATCCGCGCCCGCCGCGACGTGGCGCCGCTACGTGCCTGTCTGCAGGCTGTCGGGCAGCGTTACGCTGATAGCCGGCCGCCACCGGATCTCCCAGTCGCGGCATGACACTGCCTGCCGACTACCTGCCACCGAGGCAGGACAGCGCAAACCGAGAGGCGCCTCTCGTCCTGCTCCAGGTGGCCGTTCCGCGCTACCTCGCCACGGCGGCTGTCGCCAACGCTGTTCCGTCTTTCAAGACGGTTAGTTCTCCCACAACTGGAGGCGAGACCGTGGAAAACCAGCAGCCTGTGCTAAAATTCCACATTGTACCGCTGGGAACTGTCAGACGTGGAATATCATTTAGATTATTGCTCTAGACTTGACATCATCAGTTATTTCGCTGCGTGCCCACCAGTCCTCTTCGTCTACTTTTAGTGTCTCACTTTCTAAACTAATTCCTCCAATAGCGCCTGAATTCGGTCTACTATATAGTCCATTGTCGTTGTTTTAGTTTTGTTGATGTTTACCATATAGCCACGTTCCAAATCGTATACCGTTTCTTTGCCGTTGACGTCGTCTATTTTTGTCAGTAATGTTCCGAGGCTTACTTGTAGTCTTGAAAGCATGTTTAATTTTTTTACGGAGAGAGGGTGCTGGCCCCCCGTCCAACGTGCGCTGTTACCCTCACAGTTTACGGAACTGCTGGCTTTTCTTCAGGGGTGGGCTCCCCTCAGGAGTTGGGTTATAAGTAGGAATAAGAAAATTGGAAAGACGTCTTCGGGCCTCGAAATGGACTTCCATAAGCTCCTTGTTTTTGAGAGAAAAGTGCTTCGGAAGATCTTCGGTCCGGTTCTGGATGCAGATACAGGGGAATGGAGGATCAGATACAAACAAGAGCTTGAGGAACTATACCAGCAGCCCAACATAGCAGGAACTGTCAAAGCCAAACGAATGCAGTTGGCCGGCCATGTGGCCCGGATGGAGGATCACAGATGGCCTCGGAAGCTTCTGGATTTCGCACCTACAGGAAAGAGACCGCCAGGGAGACCCAAGAAGCGTTGGAGGGATGGACTCCATGAAGATTTAAACCAAGTGTCAATAGATGTGAACGGATGGCGGATAGCAGCAATGGACAGAATACAGTGGAGGAGGAAACTTGTAGATGCGTGCTGTCCACTGGGCATGATCACGTAGTAGTAGTAGTAGTAATAATAATAGTAGTAGTAGTAGTAGTAGTAGTAGATACCATATAACCTTTTTTCTGTTTAAACACTGTCCACTTTATTCATCTAATCTTCCAAGTCTTCTGCAGTACCTTGCAAAATTGCTGCAAATCTCGAAGTTTTGACCTCTCTCAACTTTATTTCTCATTCAGATTTTTTTCTTCGTTTTTGTTGTACTCGTCAAATGTACCTCGAGCCCAACAAATAATTGCGGCAGGAAGAGAACACCGCCTACCGCATAAGGTAGTTACTGTTATGAGATGGCTCGCTTTCACGCAGCTACGATACAGCCTCGTCACAGGGCCAAATAGCGTAAGCAAACTGTGACAAAACTGAAGGCGATACATATTAGCAATAATTTACAATAACTCATTAATAGCCGGCCGCTAGTGGCCGAGTGGTTCTAGGCGCTTCAGTCCGGAACCGCGCGACTTAGGTTACTTAGGCTGAAGTAGTTCTAAGTTCTAGGAGACTGATGACCTCAGAAGTTAACTCCCGTAGTGCTCAGAGCCATTTGAACCATTTTGAACTCATTAATAGAAAATAAGCGTTTCGTATCTTGAGTGTGAACATGCCTCTAGACTTGCGACCACCGCCTACGTTTATTCAATAGTTTGCTGTCGGACTACTGAAGAGGGGTGGCAATTACATCAAGGTACGTAGACGGTAATTGAACCCTATCGTGTACCTGAACCGGCTTCACACTGTTTCCTGTGCTTACAGAGATCTGTAAATAACAGTATTTCTGAACTGACAGTTTATGACTTCTTCACACAAGTAAATGGTTCCTAGTCTCACACGCTCTCACAACATCTACTACTTATAACGAAAACAAAAAGTTGATCTTGGTAATTACGTTCAGAAGAATTAAACTGATTCACTAGCTCACAATACAACTTCTTCCATTATCCGATAATGTCGGCGACCACCTTAACAGAATTCGAGCTTCATCTTGGAACAGATGTAAAATTACGAGATTTCTCTTCCACATACGTGGCGCTATAGAAGAATGGTGAAGATTAGATGGGTAGATCACATAGCTAATGAGGAGGTATTGAATTGAATTGCGGAGGAGTTTGTGGCACAACGTGACTAGAAGAAGGGATCGGTTCGTAGGACATGTTCTGAGGCATCAAGGGATCACCAATTTAGTACTGGAGGGCAGCGTGGAGGGTAAACATCGTAGAGGGAGACCAATAGATGAATAAACGAAGCAGATTCAGTAGGATGTAGGTTGCAGTAGGTACTGGGAGATGAAGAAGCATGCACAGGATAGAGTAGCATGGAGAGCTGCATCAAACCAGTCTCAGGACTGAAGACCACAACAACAACAACAACTACTACTACTACTACTACTACTAATATTTTGCAAATATATTGACAAACTTCGTCCATATTTATAGAAAGACTTCCTCCATTCACTGTACTACTCATAATCTTGATAATGCAAACACTTCGTCACCAACTTAAACTTCCTCTTAATGTGTGACCTCACGTCGACCTTCGTCATCGGCCACCCGTCCAACACTGAACTGCTTCTCCCGCGCGATCTAATTGGCGAACTCTTCGCTCCTTGCCGCGAACTGTTCCTTGTGGAACTTTCTAGAAGGTTAACGATATAGTATATACCGGAAGTAAGAGGGTGTGATCGGTTATTAGTAAGGGTATCAATAATGGTACTGTTACAGACTCATCGTAATTTTAGGAATTTTGTCAGTAGTTAGTAGTATGTTGCCAGTAATGGATCTCGTAACAAATAACGCATCCCATTGCAAAGTAAGATCCATCCATTATTATGTGGCTGTGTAACAGGCATATCAGCGTCTTAATAGCTTTTTGAAATACTGCGTTGTGTTTAGTCAAGGAACAGACTTGTTGAGAGGAACGTCACTGACCAGTGTTGTTAACCATCAGCGGTGTCCTGTTCACTCACCATAAATTCCGAAAAACTCGCAAGTGAAAGAAACAGTCAAGGCAAGCGAAATCTAGTTTAATTTACAGTTCGTTTTCAATAAAGTACTTACTTTGTTCAAAAGCAGTAGTAACTGTAGTAGTTATGATAGTATTACAGTACCAGTGACGTTCACCTTAAATTAAAGGTGATTTAAAGCGAAGTTCATATTCTTTGACAAAAGAACGCTTTCTTTCATGTAGGCAAAGTAGTTTTAGAATTGTTGTATTTTGTAGTTGATGTTACATGCATACATCGGCGTAACATTAGTACTGAGAAATAGTTGTTGCAATGAATGGAAGCTTTTACTGCATGTACTTGAAAGGCAATCATATGCCAGCTACGGTCGCTGGTTCGAATCCCGCCTCGGGCATGGATGTGTGTGCTGTCCTTACGCTAGTTAGGTTTAAGTAGTTCTAAGTTCTAGGGGACTGATGACCTCAGATGTTGAGTCCCATAGTGCTCAGAGCCAGCCAATCATATGCAGAGTATTGAGTAACGAATGATAAACAGTTTTTGTCACGATTAAGCATATTTTCAAACAAACAGCATTGTTATAAGTTACGTAACATAGTATAGTTCCCATAAAGTTCTGCTAGTCATTGCCTGTTATTGGTGGTCATTAAGGTAATTAACTTCATTACATCCCAAATTAACGTCTTTTATGTTCATGTCACTAGTGTCTTTTACATCTAAGTTAGCGCATGTGCATTTTATGCAGTTGCTGCTTTGTCTTCCTCAAACGATACTTATGTGATTTCAAAGTCATTACCGTTTTATTCTCCAATCTCTTTAACACTATATTTTGGCATTAAAAATTACGGCCAACTAAAGCGAAACTTTTTTTTACATTTCGATCGTTGTTGTACACAGTAACGAACACCCGTGCGACAGCGATCGGTTTGTAACTATCTGTGTTCCATCGGGAAGCATTGATCTTAAGCCTGATGCCTTGTTTGCATTAACAGCGGAATGTCAGGTACACGTGTCATAAGAAAATCTTGCAAAAACCGTAGGATATAAGTATGTTAAAGTCTGACCATGATTTTGGACAGTTTGCTCGATCGAACACGCAAGTCTCCGCCTTACGTCCTTCCCTGCGTCACGAGACGACGGTGATAGAGACAGGAGTGAGCGATTATGTCACAGCAGTTAGGCTCTGTTCTGCGTTACTTTCACAACCAGCTGCTCACAGCTCGGTGCAGAACGACTAGCACGGCGTTACGCCTGTCGTGGTGGCAGGGTGGACCGCTCGGCCTGGGCTGCTGTAGGGTTCTGTCAGGGGGAGGGGTGAGGGGGGGAGGGGGTGATAGCGCGCTGCGGCCGGAAGCGTGCGGGGGCCTCCTTCCTGGCCGCGTTGTTAGGCAGGCTTGTTAGGCGCGGACGTCGACGCCCAATTTGGAGGCCCGCCGGCAGGTGGGGTCGCCAGGGACTCGCGGCGCACGCCGAGGTCCTCCGGCGCGCCCTGTAAACCCGAGCGGCCGCACAGTAGCAATATCCGGGTCGACGGAGTCAGCAGATAGGCATTTTTGTCACCAGCGCTAGTGTGCCGGACAAAATATTAATCACCACCCAGGAGACATCACGCTGCCACCGTGTAACACCGCCCCTCGATAATAACATCGGTTCGACGAGCAACAGGGTTCACAAGTTTTTTTCGATTATGCCACTCGTTCATCTTTAGCTCCCATGGAGCTACCAAATTGCTCGCTATTTGATTCTCCCATCTCACCTGCTGTTCCAAATAGTTTCACTTATTTTCCAGGAGATTAGAATCGGATGGTCTCGCCGGTAAGTAGAGCTGTTGTAGAGTACCCGAATGTTCTGCAAATGTGTCACGTGTGCATGCAGCCCTGAGGAGACACCTCTAGTCGTCTCGCAAGAAGGGCGTGTCCACATCGTACCGGCACTAGTCGGTCACCGGCAGTGCTGAAGTGTACATCCCGGCCAGTGTTCAGTCACGTGCGAAATACATCCTCATATAACTGAGAACCACCTCCGGTCTGAACCACACACCGCCACACACTGCCGGCTAATCACCTCATCCGGCACTCAGTTCACTCGTCACCTCGCACCACCTGACGAGAGGCACACCACGGCTCACCTGACTGCGCTACATTCTCCCACTCTGCCACTGCCCACTTTCTTATCGGCTGTCAGCAAATATCTTTTTCGAGGTACTCTACTTCAGATGTCCATTTCCTGCAGTTCTCTTCACAATGTTGGCTCAGAAACTCCTTGAAGGGGAATCTCCACTCATCCACAGCAGAAACTGTGAGTTTTGAGATCGACTGCCGCCGACAAGACGTGCCAATTGTTTCCAGAGCGTGTCACCTTGCACCTTCTTATGACCGCTATGTATCCACCACGTTACATGGCTGCCAGTGGTACAGCATTCCTTATAGACACTGTGCGGTGTCAGATGAGCTGTTTGACCCGTAAGATGACACATATCCGATCCTCGGTGATCGACAGGAAAGAGAACACCCCCCCCCCCCCCCCGCCGCCAATAAAATCGTGTGATGTTGATAGAAGCTACGTTGCGCAATGGATAACGTCTTATTAAATGAAAATTACTAGGAGTAGCCCTGTTAAGCATGAAAGTACGGCTTCCACACCTCACATGGTGATTAGTGAAGTGATTCCTCAAACTACTAAAGAAAATTAGCGATCACTGTAACAATTCTGTGTATTCTCGTAAAACATCAAACAAATCATTTACTCAATGAATCAAGCGTATAAACATTTATTAAGTGGACAAGAGATTGTAAATACGAATTATAGCCTTGCCACAGGTTGGTTAATTTATAAAAGCGCTATGTCCCCAGTACGGCCGCTTATTTGCAAGAAGAGATTAGTGATGTAAAGAAAGATCCCGGAAAACGGAGAACATACACCAACACTTCCGACAAAGCGTATGATGGGTGCAACAAGCTGGCTGTCAATATAAAATCTTCTCAGCGATGTGGACTAACTATTTTCGTGTTCCCCTTATCGCCGCTGGCCGAAGTGGCCGAGCGGTTCTAGGCGCTACAGTCTGGAACCGCGCGACTGCTACGGGGACTTATGACCTCAGAAGTTATGTCCCATAGTGCTCAGAGCCATTTGAACCATTTTGAACCTTATCGCCAGTGTGTGCGTGTGGAAGCAGCACAGTTTTTGGAAACGTCAGCAGAGGCGGCTGTAAATTCTAACTCGGCCTCTTTACTGCACTCTTAAAGCAGAAACATCCCTCCCTGCAGTTCTCTGCAACGCCCTGGAGCAAAAGCCCTCCTCAGTCTTTCTGCAGCTAATGTGTTCTGCACAGCATCCTAAGGTGAAGTCTGTCCGTACTTCACGAAACTTGACCGGTTCTGCCAGTGTCGGGATCTCGCCGGCTAACTACAGCAGACCGGTTGTGGTTCCGACTGATAATTATTTTATTTTTCTGAAAGATATAACACCAAAGAACAATCACTAACAATTTTACTATCAAGTTTAACGATTTCCTACTCTCGCGGATTTTTTATCGCGGATAACCAATAAGATATGGTGTGGGGGGGGGGGGGGGGAGGTGGGGAGGCAGAAAATCTCTGTCATTAGATTACAGATTGCCAGCCGCAGCCAAGGTAAAAACTGGGAAATCACCCCTACTAGCGAAATAATTACTGGAAGCCAATCACAGATCACCTTACTAGGATTTGCAGAAACATTCCTGCATGGCACAGCAGCATTCAATGGCTTGTCCCGTCGTGTGGAGCTCTTAATTTTCACCTGGCCTTCAGATCTTACCTAGCTAAAAAAAAATTTCTTTTAGCTTCTCGCATAGTGCAGTTTTGTGTGGTATGCAACCCGGTTTGTGCAGTGCTCGTCCTGTGCAGACACGACAGACTGCCTTTATCCCGTTCTGTACTCGCCTAGTAATAGCGTACAGTGCCACTCCTGTTCATCTGAGCTAACTTCCCTGTCACAAGCCAGCAGAAAGGCCCCCAAGGCTGCAGAAGTAACAGGTCCCGCCCACTGTGTTAAGAGGAGAAAGAGATGAAATATTTAGCAGTGCAGCCGCTGACAGTAGTGAATACTGTCTGCTGTTTTGATGCTGTGTTGAAGATTTGACCGTACTGTCTATTGGTATCAGCATATTCCATTATAAAAATATGTTACATGATTCCAGGAGAGCTTCTGTGGATTTCAGAAGGTAGGGGACGAGGTACTGGCGGAAGTAAAGTTGTGAGGACGGGTCGTGAGTCTTTCTTGCGTAGCTCAGTCGGTAGAGCACTTGCTGGTGAAAGGAAAAGGCCCCGATTTCGAGTCTCGGTCCGGCACACAGTTTTTATCTGCCAGGAGGTTTCAGGTCAATCGATATTTTGGGAATAGGCTGCCCACGCAAAAACATGTAGAACAGTCCATCTTCACACCCCAATAAATCTGTGAAGCTTGTGGTGTCTTCATGACCACGTCCAAACATAACTCCTCTCTTCCTTCCGCTGACGCCTATCACACCAAGCCATCGTACTACTTTGATTCCATACAGCCGACTTACATATCGCTTCACTGTCACGGTTAGCGTCAGCACTGGAGGGTCAAGTGACCATCCGGTAGCAGTTCCACACCAACTGCAGTGCTTTAAAGCGACCAGTGACCTGTTTTGCTGCAGATTTTGATGGTAATTACATCGTTAGTATAGACAAATGCCAGTAAATAGTACCATCGACTTTTTACACACGTTTGGCAGCAATCTTAATAATTTTCATTCAATATCTTGAATGAACTTGCCTTAAAGTTTCCAAGAAACACGTGCAGTGGCGTCTCCCTTGTTTGCAACACACGTCGAAGTCCAGATGTCGCTAATTTTCCTGGTACATGAAAAGAGAGAAAGAAGCAACTATTTTTAGGTTAGGTATTCCATTGTATTGTCGAGTCTCCGTATTAAAAAAGCTGTACAGTGCTGGCATTGGGAACTAGATTCCTAGTACACGGATTTGAAGCTATGACGTGGACCAAATTATACTTTATCTTTGTTCGTCGTTTTTAATTACTCATAATTCTCTACATCGTAGCTACATAGTAGCTTTAGTGTTTCCTATTGTGACTACATTAAACTGAGCGCAGTGGTCCACAAGCCTGTATAACCCTGAGGTAGTGACACAGACTGCCATGTATAAGTACTATTTGCACGTGAAAACTGCTCGGAATGCGTACACATTCAGTGGACTGACTGGAAGTAAACAAACGCAGTACTGAGTTTTTCTAGCAGTTGTTTCATAAACACAGTCACATGAATTAGCTATTGGTCTTCTTTTACACTGTGTATCAATATTTTTCAGCATGTAAAGTGCCTGTTGCTGGAATAATGACTAAAGATCATTTAGATAGTTACTTACGAAAATGATCTTTCTTTCACTATTTCGATATGCACTTGTAGCAGTAAAAATTACTCGCCAGTGTTATTATTGATAAATAAATGAGTATAATATTAATATTCTGACTAGCAAACAGCGTTATACTGAAGTCACGTTACAACTCCAGTTTGACGACATCTGCAGTAGCACATGCTCATTCATGACGTATTTAATACCCTTGCCTGTATGCAATTATTATGTGCTGATGCTAATGGCGATATCAGACCTACCGTTGTAGTTGCACAACGTCCTCGGCATCAGATTTCGCAGTGCAGCTGTGCCTCCAACTGTTAGGGATTTAAAGGGATGGCAAATTACTCAAAAGGCTACATACGAGTGTGGAACACTATGTAAAAGAAAAATTGAACTTCGTTGAAGGCGAAGTCTTCCGAAGTAAGAGTGATTTCAGGTGTGCCGCAGGGGAGTGTCATAGGACCGTTGCTGTTCACAATATACATAAATCACCTTGTGGGCCCGCCGCTGTGGCCGTGCGGTTCTAGGCGCTTCAGTCTGGAACCGCGTGACCACTACGGTCGCAGGTTCGAATCCTGCCTCGGGCATGGATGTGTGTGATGTCCTTAGGTTAGTTAGGCTTAAGTAGTTCTAAGTTCTAGGGGACTGATGACCACAGATGTTAAGTCCCATAGTGCTCAGAGCCATTTTTTGACCTTGTGGATGACATCGGAAGTTCACTGAGGCTTTTTGCAGATGATGCTGTGGTGTATCGAGAGGTTTTAACAATGGAGAATTGTACTGAAATGCAGGAGAATCTGCAGCAAATTGACGCATGGTGCAGGGAATGGCAATTGAATCTCAATGTAGACAAGTGTAATGTGCTGCGAATACAGAGAAAGATAGATCCCTTATCATTTAGCTACAAAATAGCAGGTCAGCAACTGGAAGCAGTTAATTCCATAAACTATCTGGGAGTACGCATTAGGAGTGATTTAAAATGGAATGATCATATAAAGTTGATCGTCGGTAAAGCAGATGCGAGACTGAGATTCTTTGGAAGAATCCTAAGGAAATGCAATCCGAAAACAAAGGAAGTAGGTTACAGTACGCTTGTTCGCCCACTGATTGAATACTGCTCAGCAGTGTGGGATCCGTACGAGATAGGGTTGATAGAAGAGATAGAGAAGATCCAACGAAGAGCAGCGCGGTTCGTTAGAGGATCATTTAGTAATCGCGAAAGCGTTACGGAGACGATAGATAAACTCCAGTGGAAGACTCTGCGGGAGAGACACTCAGTAGCTCGGTACGGGCTTTTGTTAAAGTTTCGAGAACATACCATCACCTAAGAGTCAAGCAGTATATTGCTCCCTCTTACGTATATCTCGCGAAGAGACCATGAGGATAAAATCAGGGAGATTAGAGCCCACACAGAAGCATACGGACAATCCTTCTTTCCACGAACAATACGAGACTGGAATAGAAGGGAGAACCGATAGAGATACTCAAGGTACCCTCCGCCACACACCGTCAGGTGGCTTGCGGAGTATGGATATAGATGTAGATCTTCATTCAAGCTCTGTACCTGGTTTAAATATATGCGAAGTCATTAAAACTGTCAGGAATGATCCAATAAAAGAAATAAGTTTCACTTTTCTTTAATTACGAGTAATACTTTCCTTCGTTACAGTGTGGTGCAAAATCGTGCAAGGAATTTTCCGGTAATGTGAAAACGAGACACGTAATGAGGATGCGGACTGTCGGGACGGGACAAACAGCGGCCGCTGGTGCAACACGCACGCCGCTCACTCTTCCGACTTCAAACAGGAGCCTGCGATGACAACGCTCCCGCCCCTAATTAGGCCCGGCGTGTACCAGCGCGGCGCCACGCGTCATTACGGATTCATCATGGCGCCGCAGTGCACTCGTATATAATATTTGTGTGTGTGTCTGTGTGTGCCCGCGCAGCGCCAAGCCCCACCCTCCCATTGTAATGACGCACGCGTTATTGTAGAGCGTGGGCGGCTGCCAGGGGTACGAATATAAATGTCGAGAGACGGCGCGGCCATATTTGCCCACTCCAATCAGTGCAATTATATGGGTGGCGGGGGAGGGGGGCGGTCGAGGCCGTTGGGGCAGCCGGATAATGAATTGAACTATGGCAGAGTACACATGCAGAACAAATAGCCGTCACAAGAGCTAATTAGCAACCGGAGGATGATTAATGAAATGGCATTACACAAGAGGTTTTGTTGACTTGGTGGGGCGGCGTGGACCGCGTCCGATTATTCGCCAGTCGAGCGCTCGCTGCGAGATATCGCCGCGCCGCGCGATGCTCTTTTGTCCCTCTGCTCGCGAACCGTTATTTCTGCCCACGCGGTCGCCGCGGTATTCCGCGGCAAACACAAACTTCCTTTTTACTTTTTCACTGTTCAGCTCGTTACTAATAGATGCTTCGTTAATTCTCTGTAGGTTCCTCTTTTTGTCCCGCGTATCCGGTTACAGAATTTTAACCGCACGGTATCGTGTTGTTATTTTTTCTCTTTGTTAGCAGTGCTACTCAAATAATCGAGCGATATACAACGCATTATTTTCCTTTTTTCTTTTTTTCTTTAATTCTCATGTCAATGCTTGCTCGTAAAATGTCTCTTCCTCCTTTCTGTTTCAGCGTTTTTGTAAAAATAGTCTTAATAAGATCTGCTACCTTCGCTTTAACCTGCGGGCCGGGTTCAGGACTATTGATAAATATCTTCAAACTACAATACGAAGATTCCACGATCCGACCGTTGGACTCGAAAACTTACAGCGCAAATAACCACAACTTACTCGTCGCCACTAGCGTAGAAATCTCCAGAAATACAAAACAGGATAACACCCGAAAGCTGCATTGGAAGAGTCACTTCAAAGTCTAAACACGTTCTCAGACATAAAAGCTGTTTTTTTTTTCGCTTAAGATAAATCTCGCCTTTGCTGTCTCTTCCGACAAGAAAACCCACAGCTAGCTAACACATCCATAACCTAACACCCAATCACAGTCGCCTAATCGCAACCCTTGTCCGGAAAGAATAAGATAGGTGATAACAACTCCACACTCACGGACGTGAACACAATTGCGAATTCTTATAGCTTTCCTTTATACCTTGCCTTCCCGGCCGGCCGAAGTGGCCGCGCGGTTCTAGGCGCTTCAGTCTGGAACCGCGACACCGCTAAGATCGCTGGTTCGAATCCTGCCTCGGGCATGGATGTGTGTGTTGTCCTTAGGTTAGTTAGGTTTAAGTAGTTCTAAGTTCTAGGGGACTAATGACCTGAGAAGTTGAGTCCCATAGTGCTCAGAACCATTTTTTTCCTTCCCGTCCATTTTCTGAAGTCGTAAAACAGCGTGGAGTTGAACAGACATTCTGCCTGGACGTTTGTGTACCTGTGCTGTAAAACATGTAACTTCCACAGATATTAGCAGGGTCGTCAATGAATTTTATCATTGATTTCCTTCCATCTTGAAGTTTAATCCCACTGCTAAACTTTTCTGTTTCATACATTCTGGATGTTGAACTTTGTGGCTGTTATTGAAATAAGTGTTGATAATGGAGAACACAACCAGACACGCAAACTTTCAAAAAAGCTTTAGTTTAGTGTCGTATCCTGTTTCGGGAAATCATGACTATTTCAAATACCTCGAATTGTTTCCGTACTACATTATGCTCGTCGGCAGCATGTCATCCGCTGCTACAATGCGTAAAAGTATTTCAGTGGTTAACGCCATTTTATATGCCGTGTAGGTGACTTAAATAATGCAGAAAAATATGCTAATGTGACTGCAATTAATAACACACAAAGTGAACGAATTATTCGCATTTACATCGTCATTTCGTCTACTTTCTACAGTGTACATTTCTGAGTGGATGTAGGCATAGACCATACAAACAACTGTGACATACCAACACTACAGTATTATTCACGTCAGATTCGCCTTTACACATGTGTTTTACGCGTAGTTTGTTTGTTTACAGTAAAAAGATTATTCACAAAGCAAAGGTATCACTCGCTTCCCAATAAGCAAAGATCCCAACCATCTAATGTAAGTAAGAGAAGTGCAACAATTTAATAACAGAAAAAAATTCTTTATCTGCAAGAATCCACTTATTGTTTAAAGGCCATAAGACTAATTCTGTCACAGGGGTTTTCTTCTGGAGCAACTGACGGTGGAACTTTCACAAAACACGATAGGACCATCGTTAGTGTGCAGATAAAATGATCAGCCCTCAGGGGGCACCCCACTCTTTGGTGAGTTCGTGCTTGGCTGCCACGGGGGCCCAGCCTTTAAAGCACCTTTCCCTTCCGTGCAGCATTTCTGTCCTCCTGGTATTCTTTTTCCCCTTCCTTGGGGAACATGTCAGGGATATCTTTTGGGAATGTGTTCTGCATTTTCAGTAGCCTGTCATCAGAATAGTCCACACGCTGTTTCTTTCTTTCTCCGTTCTCCATCTCCTATCCTTCCTCCGCTTCAGCGTTTGAGTTCTTGTTTTTTTTTCATCGCTCTGCTCATTTGAAGGCCCGCCCACGCCTCTGACGCATAACAGGTGAACGGATAGTGTGTGATTCCTAGCCCCGTGTCGACAGGCAGGGTTTTCATGCACTCCCTGGTACAGGCCAGGCCCAGAGAGGGGTGACTGCCTGAGCTGTTACCTTCATAGCTGGCAATTGGTCTCTCTTTCTCAGAAGTTCGGGAGGGGTGACCCCAGTTGTGGACAGTCACCTAAAGCGGGTAAACACTTCTCTGAGGGGGCCCGCAGTTGGAAGGAACGCGTCATCGGAGACACTGGAAATCATGAGGAATTTACATGCAATGAGCCAATCACCATTTCAGTTTAAATCTACCAAACGGAAATGGAATGAACCTAAAGACTGAAAGACTCGCCCAGCTGCACTTCCGTTCCTCGTCGTATCACATATTGAAAAAGGTCAGTCCTTTGCTACGGTTAATGCGTTTATAATTCAGAAAGGTGTTGGCCAGGTGAAAGTCTGCCGTCGTTTATGCAATGACACTTTTCTTTTGGAGACGAATCTTGATTTTCAAGCCCAAGAACTGCTTGCAACTGCCCTCCTCCACTGCTATCCCATTCGTGTTGAGGCCCATCGAAGGCTGAATTCTTTACACTAGGCTGCTCGATGGTTTGACAAAGAGAGGAATTCAAACTTGCCTCTCTGGTCAAGCCGGCCGGAGTGGCCGAGCGGTTCTAGGCGCTACAGTCTGGAACCGCGCGACCGGTACGGTCGCAGGTTCGAATCCTGCCTCAGGCATGGTTGTGTGTGACGTCCTTAGGTTAGTTAGGTTTAAGTAGTTCTAAGTTCTAGGAGACTGATGACCTCAGATGTTAAGTCCCATAGTGCTCAGAGCCATTTGAACCATTTTCTCTGGTCAAGGCATCACTGCAGTCCATCAGGAACGGAAAAGGTTGATGCAATCTTAGTACCAACACGCACTCTTTTGCTCATGTTTGCTGGGATAGTGCTTCATCAGAAATCAAAGCAGGCTGTGAAGTCATCACGGTCCAACTGTACATTCCAAACCGTATACGTTGCTACCAGTATCAACGTTACAATCACACTCGACTGTCCTATCGAAACACCGCCAAATGTGTTACTTGTGGTAGGGATGGTCATGAGTGCGATTGCCTGCCTCCTCCTCTCCGTATCAATTGCAATGGTGACCATGCAGCCTCATCCCGGGAATGTCCTGTGTATCTCGATGAGTGGGCCATCCAGATCTGATTACGCAGACTTGCAGCCGCAAGCTCAGCACTGCGGTTGTAAAATCTCCTGGTGTCATGGTAGTATCCCCGTCTCCTTCTCGTACAACAAACCACCAGATCGTAGCCTCCTGTGGCGAAATCATCTGCTATACAACAGGCCGGAGGGAAAGGTCAGAAGGATTACTCCGTGAACATATCGTACGTCCTTCCAGCCAACAAACATCTTAGTCTTTTATACCAACCAGAAATGCTCTAAGAAATCCAAAAAGGGCCAACGGTCTTCTCATTCGCCGACCGGCCTCTGTTTCGTCGGTGTGCACCACCAACCGTTATTCTGCCCTTGAATCTGCAGGCCGACCCATAGAGAATGCTGATGCTTCTGTCAATCTGATGGAACAAGATCCTCCAGAATCTGCGGCCTGTAACAGTGAGTCCACGATGGCCGGCACTCGGCAGCGGCCCAGATGACAACCCTTCATTTTTTCCCTCCTCCCTTTTTCCCGCCATGATTCTCCTTCAATGGAACGTATGTGACAGTAGATCTCACAAGGAGGAAATATGGCTGCTCTTGGAATCGCAGCGTCCAATCGTTTTCTGCTTCCAGGAAACAAAATTGCGCCCTTTCGAGTGCTTTGACCTCTCGCATTTCTTTCCAGTCCGCTTTGACCTTTCCCCTGACGACGGCATTCCATCTCATGAAAGAGTTACGCTTCTCATCCGGGATGACGTTCATAGTCAAACCATCTCATTGAACAACTGGCTGCAAGCTGTTGCAGTCCCCATTTTCATTCCTCTCTTCACCTTTCCTCTTTGTAACGTCTACATCCCTCTGTCATTTGGTGTCACCAGGGACGACTTCGTCCAGGTTATTGGTCAACTGCCTCACCCCTTTTTGCTGCTCAGTGACTTTAATACTCATATCCCATCTGGGGCTTCCAGAATCTGCCTGACAGGTACCGTTTTGGCTGACCTTCTCAATCAACTTAACCTCATCCGCCTTAACACTGGAGCATCCACTTCCCTTTCAGGCTCCACACACACACCTATTCCCATTTGGACCTCTCATTCTGAACAGCCAAGCTTTTCTGTTGTGTGGAGTGGTCTGTTCTCTCTGACACATACTCGTGTGCTGTCCACTTTTTTTTTTCTTTAAAAAAAAATTCTTTATTCTGTCCAATTGTTTCATACATCATAACCCACCCACCACCTTATACATTAGTGGGTCTTAAATCTACATTACATTTTATCACATTAGCAGCATTTTTACTTTTATTTCTAGTTGTTAGTGAGCTTACTTGCTACAGGAAATGATGAGTTAGTTGACTCCTGCCCCACCTACGTGTAAACCCAACTGGCAGCTTTCTAAGGCTGACTTGAGGCTTTACTTCTCCCTGGCGACCTTCGCGGAACAACATTTACTCAGTTGTATGACCAGGTAGAATACTTAGCGCTGAAGAATGTTCCATTCCTCGTACTTCACCTTTACCACGGCACATCCCACTCCCTTGGTGGACTGAGGCGTGCCGCTACGCAATGCGCGCGCGGAAACGTACTCTCCGCGTTTTTAACCGTCATCCTATGATGACAAACTGTGTTCATTATAAACAGTTGCGTGCGCAGTGTAGTCACATCCTTCGCGACAGCATAAAAGCTAGCTGGATTTCATTTACTAGTTCATTTAACAGTTCCACTCCTTCTTCTGGTCGTGTGAGCCAACCTCTGGCGGCTCTCTCGGACCAAGGTCCATTCCACAACTTCCAACCTTACTATAGCGGATGATGTCATAGTGGGTTCTACAGCTATCTCCTACACCTTAGGAGATTTCGAGCTCCAGAGACTATCATCCTGCCTTTCTCCATCGGAAACGAGTGGACTAGGCTTGGGTGATACCCTTCTCCTCTCAGAAACGTGAATGCTACAATGCCGCCTTTACCATGGGGCTAGATCTTGTTCTCACTTTATCCCAGTCTACCGCCCCAGAGCTGACACTGTTCACATTCAGACGTTGCAGCACATTTTTCTAATGGGCAAGCTCTTTCTCCTTCATACGTAGAATCGCATCTGGGCAGATGGCCCGTTTCCCAGACACCGGCCTGAAGCTCTGTCGGAAAGGACAAACACCTTCCATCTAGCTACCGCCCATTTCACTCACTAGCTGCGTTTGCAAGGTGATTGAACATGTGATTCACGCCCAACTGGTATGGGGGCTCGAATCTCGCGATTTACTATCAACTGCGCACTGTGGATTCTGTGCTCGCCGTTCTGCAGTTGACCATCTAGTCAACTTGTCAACCCATGTCATGAACGGTTTTCCGCGGAAATACAAGACTGTGGCTGTGTTTTTTGATTTGCAGAAAGCGTAAGACGCATTATGGAGGACTGGTAGAGCATCGACACTGGATTTCGCTTTTCCACTGATAAAACCGTTTGTATGAATTTCTGGCGGTGCAATGGGTTTCTTCCTCTGTTTTTACACCTTGGGCCTGTTGATCTTCCATTGGCTGAAACTACGTAATTCCTTGGGTTCATGCCTGACAAGAAGCTTCCTCGGTCCTCCCACATGTCTTACCTGACCACTTACTGTACTTGGTCCCTCAGTGTCGTATGTGCCCAAAGCAGTACTTCCCGGGAGCGGATCAGACCACACTCCTCCATTTGTACCAATCCTTTTTCCGTTCGAAAGTAGACTGTGGGTGCTTCATTTATACATCTACATGTCTATCCATGCTACGCTGTCTAAATACAATCCATTATCGTGGAATCCGTTCGGCCACTGGCGCCATTTACAGCAGCCTGGTTGAGACACTCTATGCAGAAGCTATCAAACTACCGCTGTCGTACCAGCGTGGTATGCTGTTTGTCTGCCATGCCCGACCAACCATCCAACGTTCCCTTCTTCGATGACTCCTTTAACTGCCAGTATGAGGCGCTCCCTCTTTTCATTTACTTCCTGGAATTTGCTTTCGGCTATTGCTACAGCAGCTTAGATTCACGCTACCTGCCACTTTCGCGATGGGTGTAAACCCTTCAGCACCTTAGCTTCATGCAGCACCCCATGTTCATCAAAGAACTTAATTCCTCTCCTAAGGGAATTAGTCCAGATTCGATCTAATACGACTTTCACACGGAACTTAGCGATAGTACCTTTGTGTACACTGATGCCTCTCGGACGGTCCGTTGTATCGGGTGTGCCTCTGTCGTTGGCGCCTACGATTTTCGGTATTGGCTTCTGGAAACTGCTCAGTATTTACACCAGAGCTATTCACCCTGTACTAGGCCACGAAGTACATTCGGTGACATAGGCTTCTCAATTGTGTCATCAGCTCTGGCTCTGTCAGTACTGTTCAGAGCCTGTGTGTGCTGTACATACTCCATCCCACAGTGCAACAGGTCCAAGAGAGCTTCCACTTGCTCATTCTTGAGTGAGCCTCTGTGATAATCATCTTGTGGTTTGTGGTGTTGCAGTTCTTCTTGTTACGTTCGTACTTGCCACGAAAATGGGACGAGGAATTCCGCCTTATGCAAGACACGTTTTTTCAGTTTTGTTTCACCCAGACATGTTTCAGCACTGTTTGTGTGACCGTCAGTGGGTCACTTTTATTTTCTGATTGTAAAATTGTTTTTACGTATTAACATTTAGCGAAACTTTTGGTACATAATATTTACAATTGTGAATGAATAATTTGTTCATAGTTCATAGCTGAGATATGTATTAACGACCTAATGCACTGTGCGTTGTTTATAACATTATGTCACTGTTCTATTTATAGCTTAATTGGCAATTGCATCTTTGGCTAGTTCATAGACTGTACTGGACGGCCTAGGACATACATTCACTATAGCTGCAATCGTGGAATCGAGTGCTTCTACTGTGAATGTCATTGATCCTGATGATCAACTCCTGACGAGAGCTGGATAACAGGAGTATTTAACGGGAGCTAGTACGAGACTATGACGCAAGGTTCTGTTCGTAATGACCGAATGTGTCAATTTTATTCTGCTGTATTAACGGGCTGTGAACTGCTGTGTCGGTCGCTCGCTATGTGCTCGTACGAAACTTGCCTCATGAGCCAACATCAGTTGCTTCACTTCCTTTGGTTTTCTATCGCAGTCTGATTTGTGCTGAATGTGTGTCGTCACTCAGCAAGGAGTGTCATAATGTGTTGTCGACCTCGCCCACTTGTGACATACTGGGTTGCTTCTGTCGCTGGCAAGACGCAAATTTGCCCGTAGAAACGTCAATGAGTTTTAATTTTTCTTTCTTTTTTTTTTAATTTCTGCCCCTTTACTATTCTGTTCCGTGACAAAATAAGAAAGTGCCTGTTAAGAGATTTGACTGTCGAGCGTCTGTGCTCTGCTTAACTTGCTCGAATAGCTCGAAAAGAATCTGAAAGATGTTGTTTGTTAGTATTTCTATTGATAGTTGATAAATGTACGGAGTGAGGGTGCGAATCTTCTATCTGCTTCACTGGTTCTGGTCCGTGCACGCTCGTAAATGGTACTACGGTTGCTTCTCGATTTACACAGATTAGGATCGATAGTGTCGGAGGGAGCCCCCAGTGCGGCCATGTAGAGTGGAGAGGCGGCGCGTGCTGGAACTGGAAGCTCCCCGACTCCTGGAGAGACGGCATAAATCTCTTGCTGGCCGGCAGGTGATGCGCTTTAATGAGCGCTTGTTATAAATCCGCGGCCCCACATCCATTAAAGCAAATTGACACGTACGCGCGCCATGTTTACACCGCGCTTGTTAGGGCCCGCGTAACGAAGGCCGGGGAGGCGTCGTGGTGGGGGGTGGGGAGGGTAGGAGTGGGTTCTTGGCAGAGGCGGCTGTTGCCTCTCTCCTCCTCTCCTCTCCAGCCCTGGCTCGCCGCTGCCTGCGGGCGGGGTGCTAGGCGCGCAGTCAGTGAGGGGTGGGGGGGGGGGGGCGGGGGCGCCTCGAGCACCGGCCGCTGTATTTAAAGCGGCGCTAGGCCTAAACGACCGCGAAAAAGAAAGACGACAAAATCACTTTCGAAAATTAGAATATTGTCGAGTGCTGTTAAGTGTGAAACATTTCTGGCATATTAACGTAGTCACCGGGAGTTGACTGCATAGAGTTACGCCATGTGACTGTGAAGTCACTGGTTCTAATCTCGATATAACAACCTTTATTTTACTTTGATTTACATTTCATTTTTTGTTAACGAATAGAAATGTTGATTATCAAATAATGAATCACATCTTTTTATTTTTAATGACTAATCGTGTGAAAACGTGAGCAGTCGCAAGAAATTAAACTCGATACAGAAGTGAAAATTTTATTTCTAGAGATGGAACGTTATCATTCATGTATATAACATTTTTGTATTTAAAATATAGCATTTCGCAGTTCCTTAGCGAATTTTAATTGATTTTATACTACCAGTAATTAAAACCATGTTTTTTATTTAAAAAATTAGCTGTAACCCACAACTGCCCTCGCATATAAGTAGTTTCGTTATGATTTGTAATGATGTAAAAGTAAACTGTTGTGTATGCAATAACATCAGCTCCCCTCACATGCTTTCCTGCTTGGTTAAACGTAACTCGTGATGTGCGCCCTGCCACCCCTTCTCAACACCCCCCCCCCCCCCCACACACACACACACACAAAATAAAATACTGCACCAAATCACGACGTGGCATACGCAACATCGCTGCCAAGTGGTGCAGGGACAGCTGCATTACGCTATTGAATTAGCTATTCGTTATACAACGTATACAAATTTAAATTTTATATTTTTTTGACATCTTTCCTGTTCATTGATGAAAGAAAATCTATTCCACTCACTACTTCACCCTCATAGAGTTAGGTAATTTCATTTTCTGCTGTAGCCTATGTTATTCTTCAGGGTTCAAGCTATCTCCATACCAAATATAATTGAAATAGGTTCAACGGTTTAGTCGTGTAGACGTATCAGTATCAGACTGTCTTACCTTCGCATTTATAATATTAGTATGGATATGATTCAGTATCTGTTAAATAACATACCATTTGATAATATAATTTGAGTAAAAAAAGTAGTTGCTATAAACGAGAACCGAATCAGTGACTTGATGGTTACAAGACGTCTAGACGACGCACTCAACAACCACTGGCTGTGTTAATGCACTAGAAATGTTTTCTACTTAGTAGCGCTCAGAAATATTCTAATTTTCAAAGGCAGTTTCTTTGAATTTCTTTCTTGAGAACTGTATCGTACTAATTTAGGAAATTTATGTCTACGCACTGAGCTTCCTATCCTGCAAGTCTGAAAAAATCGAAGAGAGCCATTGCGTAAGGTCCCCTTGTTAGTCACTCACGTTTGACTGGGAACTTCCGGTTTTAAGACGCACAAATTACGCAAGCTGAATCAAAATCGTAATGATACGTACACAGGGTACTTCATAAAAAATCAAAATTCTTGTCCTTTTTATTATACTCACATCACCTTAATAGACGGGGTAAAGCGAGTAGCAAGAGTTTCCTAAGTGTACTACATACACTACTGGCCATTAAAATTGCTACACCACGAAGATGACGTGCTACAGACGCGAAATTTAACCGACAGGAAGAATATTCTGGGATATGCAAATAATTAGCTTTTCAGAGCATTCACACAAGGTTGGCGCCTGTGGCGACACCTACAACGTGTTGACATGAGTAAAGTTTCCAACAGATTTGTCATACACAAACAGCAGTTGACCGATGTTGCCTGGTGAAACTTTGCTGTGATGCCTCGTGTATGGAGGAGAAATGCGTACCATCACGCTTCCGACTTTGATAGAGGTCGGATCGTTGCCTATCGCGATTGCGGTTTGTCGTATCGCGACATTGCTGCTCGCGTTGGTAGAGATCCAATGACTGTTAGCAGAATATGGAATCGGTGGGTTCAGGAAGGTAATACGGAACGCCGTGCTGGATCCCAACGGCCTCGTATCACTAGCAGTCGAGATGACAGGCATCTTATCCGCATGGCTGTAACGGATCGTGCAGCCAGCCACGTCTCGATCCCTGAGTCAACAGATGGGGACGTTTGCAAGACGACAACCATCTGCACGAACAGAATGAGGTTTTCACTCTGCAGCGGAGTGTGCGCTGATATGAAACTTCCTGGCAGATTAAAACTGTGTGCCGGACCGAGACTCGAACTCGGGACCTCTGCCTTTCGCGGGCAAGTGCTCTATCAACTGAGCTACCCAAGCACGACTCACGCCCCGTCCCATTCCCCAGGCTGTAGCTGTCATGTCCCCGCTATATCCTTTCTTTCAGGAGTGCTAGTTCTGCAAGGTTCGTAGGAGAGCTTATGTAAAGTTTTGAAAGTAGGAGACGAGGTACTGGCAGAAGTGAAGCTGTGAGGACGGAGCGTGAGTCGTGCTTGGGTAGCTCAGTTGGTAGAGCACTTGCCCGCGAAAGGCAAAGGTCCCGAGTTCGAGTCTCGGCCCGGCACACAGTTTTAATCTGCCAGGAAGTTTCATCTGCACGAGCAGTTCGACGACGTTTGCAGCAGTATGGACTATCAGCTCGGAGACGATGGCTGCGGTTATCCTTGACGCTGCATCATTAACAGGACCGCCTGCAATGGTGTACTCAACGACGAACCTGGGTGCACGATTGGCAAAACGTCATTTTTTCGGATGAATCCAGGTTCTGTTTACAGCATCATGATGGTCGCATCCGTGTTTGGCGACATCGCGGTGACGCACATTGGAAGCGTGTATTCGTCATCGCCATACTGACGTATCACCCGGCGTGATGGTATGGTGTGCCTTTGGTTACACGTCTCGGACACCTCTTGTTCAGATTGACTGCACTTTGAACAGTGGACGTTACATTTCAGATGTGTTACGACCCGTGGCTCTACCTTTCATTCGATCCCTGCGAAACCCTACATTTCAGCAGGATAATGTACGACCGCATGTTGCAGGTCCTGTACGGGCCTTTCTGGACACAGAAAATGTTCGACTGCTGCCATGGCCAGCACATTCTCCAGATCTCTCACCAATTGCAAACGTCTGGTCAATGGTGGCCGAGCAACTGGCTCGTCACAATATGCCAGTCACTACTCTTGATGAACTGTGGTGTCGTGTTGAAGCTGCATGGGCAGCTGTACCTGCCTACACGCCATCCAAGCTCTATTTGACTCAATGCCCACAGAAGTGGTTGTTCTGGATACTGATTTCTCAGGATCTATGGACCCAAATTGCGTGAAAATGTAATTACATGTCAGTTCTAGTATAATATATGTGTCCAATGAATACCCGTTTATTATCTGCATTTCTTATTGGTGTAGCAATTTTAATGGCCAGTAGTGTATATTCACCACAAACGGAATTTTTTTCTTCTATGGTGCTCCGACACCAACACTCCTGTTACTATGCGCCTACATTCCTCGTATCATTCTTTCATAAAAGATGGGCCTGTCGCAAAATCCACACACGTGTGTGTCCATATGTGTTCGTTCGACGCTCTTTTACCCTTCTGCAGCCTTAGGGGAAACAGATAGTTTTTTTATTTTTCCTCTGGCCTTAATTTTCTGTGTTCTTTGAAAATTTGTCAGTATTTCTGCCTTCTCAGTCTTAGTTCTACCTCGGCGCTTAGTAGTCTGATCAGAAATATCTTGGAACACTAGTGCACATCTTGCTGCATATAGCCGGCCGCGGTGGTCTCGCGGTTCTAGGCGCGCAGTCCGGAACCGTGCGACTGCTACGGTCGCAGGTTCGAATCCTGCCTCGGGCATGGATGTGTGTGATGTCCTTAGGTTAGTTAGGTTTAAGTAGTTCTAAGTTCTAGGGGACTGATGACCACAGCAGTTGAGTCCCATAGTGCTCAGAGCCATTTGAACCATCTTGCTGCATATGAGTCTTCACTGTTTCCGCTTTCCGCAGTTGGCTGATCAAGTTGCTCACTGAATGTTCCCTACGCTGTTTCCGAAATCAACATTTCTTTTGGAGTTGCTTTCCAGAGAAGACCATACTGCGTTTTATTATCATCTGGTGTCGGTGAGTGAAAGCACGCTGATGGTACACGTACTTCTAGAAGGTGTTCAGTGCTTGAAAACTGCCTTCTCCTAAAGCGGCAGTGGTAATGTAGTGTGGCTGGGGAGACCCAAGTGCAGTCTCATGTTCCGTCCAACACTCTAGAACACCGATCGTGTTTGAATGGGTCATGTGGTCGTCCATTGAAACCACTCTGGGTGCAGCTGACGTGAAATTCTAAACATGTTTTACCCATGCCCAAAATGCTTCTTTGATAGTGTAGAATAATTTCGTCATACAGACAACGGATCGCGTCGGCAATCTGCCACTCTAAGCTTGTTTCCTTTAACGACAATGAAATGAACGGAGGAATGGACATGCCCGCAGCTTTCCAACAGCCCGCTACAGCGACTTTGCTCCCCATTTTTTACACATCACGCTATCCATGCCCTCTTGCCGTTTAGTAGCAACGACTAGAGCAGGAGGATTGTTACTGAGAGAAAGACAAGTCCTGTCAACGCTGAATATTCTTTCGCCTTTGTCCGACAAGGTCAGGTCCAGCAGTAATGATCCCTTCAGGTCGCACAATTCAGTGACTATTGTCAGCCCATAAACTCTGGACCGTGAAATCTACCAGACTGGAAGCTAGATGTTAATTTAGGAAAACATTAATTTTTGAGTTTTTTGCGTTTCCTGTTGTTTTACTATAGATTTTTCAAATACTATGACGTGTCTGCTTTCAATTACTGGTTAACAGCTTTCTGGAATAAGCGGCAGAATGAACCTTGCGAAGTTCAAAAGTGATAAGAAACACCATTTATTGTCTGTGAGCAAATTTAGTACTAAAAAGTTCATAAGGTTAAAGCTAACGTTTGAAAAATTTTGTTTACAGTACTTCATTCCATCTCAAAAAGATTTGTTCCGTTCTAGAAAGTTTATTTTTTGTCATTGATGTATTCAAACATATCTTTTCAGTTTTGCATTAATCTAAAAGATATTTCATCTGAAAGGATGCGGTTTCGATGATCGTTTTACATCTAGCCAGATTTTCTTTTTCACTTTGCTGTACGTGAAAACTACGCGAGATTACTGACTGAAACAAAGACAAAACCTTTAATTTAATTTTATGCTAATATAAACTAATAATAATATAATAATTAGTATTAATAATGTGTACCATGTCTCTGTTTTTAGACGGGAAAATTATGAAACAGTAAGTTCATAATTTTGAGTTTGCTGTGACCTGTGAAATTAGTTCGCGTGAAGGGAATGAAGAGGTGCGGAGGAACTGAAATACGTTAGAGGGGAACTGAGTGAATGTTAGGGAGGAAAGAAATGAGTTTAGTAACATGAGAGTTTTAACTTAAAAAATTGAATATAAAAACTGAGGAAACGAAAAAGTCGGTGTCTGATTTGACAGGGAATTGTTTTAGAGGGACAATAAGGGGTACTGTAAAAGACAAAGGGTTGTTGTAGTTATGAGTAAGAAACATTACCCGCAGGGCCATCAGTTTCGTAGCTACATTCATTGTTGAAAAGTCAACAAGAGAAACATCTAGATGCGAATAGGCGTGGGCTTATCGTTCAGATTAAACGGATGTAATATTATAGAACACGTCATTTTCTCTCGTAACACGACTTTTCTGCATGACCACAACTTTATTCCTTTTCTGTCAGTATGGTTTACGAAAAAAGAGATCTTGTGAAACTCAGTTCGTCCTGTTCATCCATGAGATCCAGACGGGTCAAGACAGCGGAACCCAGAATGAGATTTTCACTCTGCAACGGAGTGTGCGCTGATATAAAACTTCCTGGCAGATTAAAAATGTGTTCCGGACCAAGACTTGAACTCGGGACCTTTGCAAAAAAAAATTGGTTCAAATGGCTCTGAGCACTATGGGACTTAACATCTGAGGTCATCAGTCTCCTAGCACGTAGAACTACTTAAACCTAACTAACCTAAGGACATCACACACATCCATGTGCGAGGCAGGATTCGAATCTGCGACCGTAGCAGTCGCACGGTTCCGGAATGAAGCGCCTAGAACCACTCGGATACCACGGCCGGCTGGTACCTTTGCCTTTCGCGGGCAAGTGGTCAACCACACTCTGCTGCAGAGTGAAAATCTCATTCTGGAAACATCCCTCAGGCTGCGGCAAAGCCATGTCTCCGGAATATTCTTTCTTCCTGGAGTGCTAGTTCTACAACGTTCGCAGAAGAGGTTCTGTGAAGTTTGGAAGGTAGGAGACGAGGTACTGGCAGAAGTGAAGCTGTGAGGACGGGGCGTGAGTCGTGCTTCGGTAGCTCAGATGGTAGAGCACTTGCCCGCGAAAGGCAATGGTCCCGATTTGGAGTGTCAGCCGGGCACACAGTTTTAATCTGCGAGGGAGTTTCATTGTGGAACCCAGTTTGATACCGTATTCCTTGATTTTGGAAGGCATTCGATACAGTTGCACATTGTGGCCTAAAAAGGTAAGCTGTCATCGATCCTAAGTTTGGTTTGAAGGCCACAGCGCGTGAGTGGGCATGATCGTGTGCTGCTGCCTTCCTCAGACCTTTGACCCGGAGAGCCACCTGCTTGCCGTGGGTCCTGTACTGTCTTCCAGGAATAAGCAGAGCTTTTAGAACGTAGCTGGCTACACGCCGGGGACACTGCCCCGCCGCCACTGCCGTCTGTCATCCTCAAATTATGTATTCGATCTTTAGAGCTGTTATGGAGGCGTAGCACCTCTCGTCCCTCCCACACAAGTAGCGAACGGAACAAAAAGTTGGCGAAGTAGCAATGACACACGAAGTTGTCGCTGTCACACACAGTAAGGTGATTTGTCAAGTATTGGTGTAGAAGAATCTTCGATCGACTAACACCTGAATATCGATAGCAGATAGCACTGATAGAGGAAGTAGGAAGAGCAGCGCGTTTCGTCGAAGTTTCACATAGTAAGCACTAATGCGTCGCTGATATGCTCTCCAACAGCAGTGGAAGATTCTACAAAAGATTTGTGGTTTAGTGTTAAAGTTCAGAGAACATCCCTTTCTAAAATTCTCAACCAAAACACTACTTTCTCGTACGAATATCTCGATACTATCAAGGTAAAATTATGGAGACTGGAGCTCACAATCGTTTGTGGGCGGACCAGCAACGGGAAACGGTGAAGGTGACACGCACAGTGCCTTTGTCCGCGCATCAGGTGGATCGAACAGTCGGTATAGATGTAGCTGCAGGTCTAGAATGCAGGACGTTATCCGAAACGGCAGTTTGTCGGACTTTCTAAGAAATAGAGGGTCCAGATGTGTACAATACCGGTTGAACGTGTGACTCAGATGTTACTGAATGTTTTACGTGCTCGTTGCGACTGTCAGCTTACACAGTGTGGCACATGGTGAATCCGTCTGGAGGGCGCAAGTGCAAGCTTCTTACTGTGGGCGAGGCTTACCCTCTCCCAGTGTTGTGTGTTGTGTGACACCTGTGTCTAAGCAGCCGCCGCGTGTTGTTGCAGCCGAGTCTGATGGCCGCGGCCGGGCGCAGCAGGCAGCGGCAGCTGGCCGCCTCGGCAGACATCCGGCTCCCCCTCTGAGAGACATGCACGCCACCGACAATGGCACAGGTAAGTCCCGTCAGCGTCTGCGTCTGCACTGCTGTACACACCTGCACACCACCCACTTGGTACGGGTAAGCCTAATCTACACGTAGTGCGTCCCGGAAGAGCTCACATCTCATCTCTGAAAGAAGTGCAAGCCACTGACAGTGGCTCATCTGCATCTGAATCTACATCTACAGGTACATTTATTGCTGTACACCTCGACAGACCTCCTGCACCCCTTCTAGGAGACGTGAACGGCAACAGCTTTACAGAGGTGATCCAACCTACACTTGCGTCTCCATTTGCATCTGCTGCTGTACACTTCAGAAAAGTTTCCAGTCCTCTTCCGAGAGACATGCAAGCCACCGTGCCTATATCTGCGTCTTAATCTACATCTAGTGCCGTATGGTTGGGCAGCCCGCCGGGTTGGTCGTGCGATGTAATGCACGTCTTTCCGGGCGGGAAGGAGCGCCTGGTCCCCGGCACGAATCCGCCCTGCGGATTTGTGTCGAGGTCCGGTGAGCCGGCCAGTCTGTGGATGGTTTTTAGGCGGTTTTCCATCTGCCTCGGCGAATGCGGGCTGGTGTCGCTTATTCCGCCTCAGTTACACTATGTCGGCGATTGCTGCGTAAACAAGTTCTCCACGTACGCGTACACCACCATTACTCTACCACGCAAACATAGGGGTTATACTCGTCTGGTGTGAGATGTTCCCTGGGGGGACCACAGGGGGCCGAACCGCACAATAGCCCTAGGTTCGGTGTGGGGCGGCGGAGGGGTAAAGTGGACTGGGATAGTCGTCGTGGGGTTGTGGACCACTGCGGCTGCGGCGGGGACGGAGCCTCTCCGTCGTTTCTAGGTCCCCGGTTAACATACAATACAATAAAATACATATAATGCTTCGGCAGACGTCCCACATACCCTCTGAGAAAAGCAAAACAGCGCTTACTGCATAGGTATGGCTCATTTGCATCCACATCTATATCCACATTCAGATCTATCACCGTGTGTCTTCACAGACCT
The DNA here is from genome assembly GCF_021461395.2 of Schistocerca americana. Taxonomy (NCBI): domain Eukaryota; kingdom Metazoa; phylum Arthropoda; class Insecta; order Orthoptera; family Acrididae; genus Schistocerca; species Schistocerca americana. The sequence goes on from NC_060125.1 coordinate 127,814,801, forward strand.
CTCACATCCCTCTCAGAGAAATGCATGCCACTGACAAAGGCACAGACAAGGCTCGTCGACATACACATCCACTTGTACTTCGCCGCTAACTCTACTTCTGCTTTCATTTCTACCCATACACCTGGTGCTGTACACCTGCGCAGACCTCGCGCTCCGCCTCAGACAGACGTCCTCCACGTCCTGCGCGGTGCCGCTGCTGCTCATCTTGACGCCTGCTCTGTATTCCCAGCTGTGCTGTCTCCGTCTGTGGAAAATATCGCGGCTGGCTGCCGACACTCTCCCATCGGCCAAACGCATACAGTGCATTTAAGACATTATTTAGCAACTTAGAGGGACTGCAGTATTTGACGTCACGGGATCTAAGGATGTAAGTACACGAGAAACGTGTGTCTCCCAGGCCAAAGAAGACATGAATCAGGAGCTATCTACTGGCATATTTATTGCCGTGTTGTAGGTACAGTTCACCTGTGGGAAGATAAAAGGTACTTCATCAGGTTCCTGGATTGTTCACCAGCAAGCCCAGTTAGGAACAGCATACTATGTCAATACTGATCACATGAGAACTCCTCTACCCCAACCCGGTGACTTCCCGTTAGCAACTGGAATGTGTGATCCCTTATTGCTTCAGTGGTTAGCACACTGGACTCGCATTCGGTAGGACGACGGTTCAATCCCGTCTCCGGCCATCCTGATTTAGGTTTTCCGTGATTTCCCCAAATCGCTTCAGGCAAATACCGGGATGGTTCCTTTGAAAGGGCACGGCCGATTTCCTTCTCCATCCTTCCCTCACCCGAGCTTGCGCTCCGTCTCTAATGACCTCGTTGTCGACGGGACGTTAAACACTAATCTCCTCCTCCTCCGTATTGCTTTCAAAAATGTTCAAATGTGTGTGAAATCCTATGGGGCACAACTGCTAAGGTCATCAGTCCCTAAGCTTACACACTACTTAACCTAAATTAACCTAATAACAAACACACACGCCCATGCCCGAGGGAGGACTCGAACATTCGCCGGGACCAGCCGCACAGTCCATGATTGCAGCGCCTTAGACCACTCGGCTAATCCCGCGCGGCCGGTATTGCTTTCATCGTGTCCGTAGCCAGTCATCGCCTTGTATCTGTGTGTACTGGAACTCGGAACGCCAGGTGATGCTTTACCATGTTCTGAGCGTCCTGTGATGGTCTTCCTGCATCGTCTTAATCCCTCTGCTGTCAGATGCCTATTGAGCGAAGACACACCCCATATGGTAAGCAAACGGTTTTTCTGGATAGTATGGCTGTCCACCACTTGTCATCCAGCAGTGTATTGGTAAATTGTTTGCAGCACTCTGACCGTCCACTAACGGTTGCAATGCTAAACAGCAGGCGGCAACCGCTGTCATTAATACGTTGTCGTCCAGACCAGGTGACTATGGAGGCGGATTTCTTCCAGAACTGACGTACTCCGGGTACACGCCTAACATTTGCGAAAGCCAAGAACTGTGTGTCCCGTTTCTTCTATACACGCAAAATTGCCGCGAGGAAATGCTGAGGCGTGACAGTCCTCGCCGTCTCGCACTCAGCTGTTACAAGGAATGTACGACTTGCCGAATCATACTATTCGACATGTAGATATGAATACTGTTGTGGACTGGCAAGACAGCCAATCCACTATGACAGGAAGCCGAAAGGCACGCGTTTAAGCTCACGCAGGCTGGCGTGAGGTCTGGAACAGGTCAGGGATATGAGACTAGCAAAAATAGTACGTATCTGTTGGAATACTTAACTTTAATCCACAATTGGTGAACATCGCTCTTGACGGTACATGTTTTACAGCATCAATAGTAACTGGTAATGGCGCCTTGCTAGGTCGTAGCAAATGACGTAGCTGAAGGCTATGCTAACTATCGTCTCGGCAAGTGAGAGAGTAATTTGTCAGTGAACCATCGCTAGCAAAGTCGGCTGTACAACTGGGGCGAGTGCTAGGAAGTCTCTCTAGACCTGCCGTGTGGCGGCGCTCGGTCTGCAATCAGTGATAGTGGCGACACGCGGGTCCGACGTATACTAACGGACCGCGGCTGATTTAAAGGCTACCACCTAGCAAGTGTGGTGTCTGGCGGTGACACCACAAATACTACATCTCCACAACAGTACATGGCCACTATACATTGAACAAAATAACTTGGTGATTGACGGCGGTGTTGCTGGATACTACACAGCATGCCAATTTCTCATGTGACCGACAGGAATGCCTCCAAAATCGGTTCTACATCCTCCACCGTATGTAGCCTCCCTCGCCTAGTATGCCTCTGCAGGAACCTGGAAAACTGGAAAAACAGCGAGCGTGTGGACCTATAGAGAGGCTCCCACCGCTCTGGTCGTCGAAACGCCAGTCACCAAGTAATCAGTATGCACCTAGCTGACAACTGGCTGTGGGCGGGAACCAATGCGTTGGCCACGGTTACGTGTTTTGACAGAAAGCAGCAACCCGCCTGCAGGTGCTTCGAGCGCGTGCAGAACGCGTGCAATAAACCTAAACCTACCTGTCAGGTCGCCTGTACAAGCTGCGCCTGCCCACGAGCTATTTGAAGGGTGCTGCCCGATGCTCGAGAAAAGAGTAACTCTGCGATCGTTTCTCCACCCACCAACCTATCTAAGTTGCCCCGCCTGGCAAATGGTGCACAGTCTAGAGAAGTGGTTCCCAACAGGTGGTCCGCCGACCCCCAAGGGTCCACGAGCTATGCCAGAGGGGTCCGCAAGATGCTATTACAATATAATATATATCAAATATATTTCGTATGATAACAGATTTTTTGTTTTTGCCGCTTCCTTCATGAACAGAGCTTTAGTGAACGCTAACTTCTGCGTCTAGCGTCTTCCTAGAGCCAACTGACACTAGCACACCCTAGCGCAAAACAGGAATTAGATAGATGGGGAAGCTACAGTTCGCGTAGTTAAAAATGGACCTTTGGTTAAAAATTGGTTCGTTAAAACGAGAAAGGCCTACAGATGAAGAGGAAGATAATGCATTTGTTATACTAAACACCCAGATTTGAAGACAAACATTTTGATCAATAATCCAAAATTTAACAATAACAATGATGGCTAAATTGAAAATGTCTTAAGCTCAATATTTTTTTCAATAATGAATATGTCAATGTTTTTTCTAAGTACCAAAAATAGAAAACGTATAAAAAGACTCTTAATTTGGATTGTTTAGCTACTTGATACTGTGATATGACAAGGTACCAATCATGCTCGATGAGGGGGTCCTCGAGAAAATTTTGTTGGGAACCCCTGGTCTAGAGGATGACACAAATGTGGACTTTTTAAGCTCGCTAGATTGGCAGCTGTCATTGTGACTCGTATAAAAACCGATTGTCATCGTTTATAGGCAATATTTTTGATCAATATGGGAGGTACGGCGTATGGGGGCCTCCAGGACAAGCGCAGGTGCATAATGGGAAGACACTGGAAGCGCAATAGTGAGGTTTGGAGTGCAGATATCCGTCTGGCCATCCAAGTTAATGTTTTCCATGATTTACCTAATTGGTACAAGGTTAAGTGCCTCTGAATGGGCCCGGTTGATTCGTTCCCCGTTCCTGAAACATTCGGCCTCGATGTCGACGGGACGTTAAACCCTAATCTTCTTCCCTTCCTTCACATCCTACCAATCGTGTACCCTCCAGGATTACAACCATCCATCGGTTAATTGGTTGTAACGTGACGCTGACACTGCAAATGTTTAGTTCTTGAAACTCAAATCCAAAGAAATGGTCATTTCCTTATATTAAAAAAACGTTGAAATACCGTTGAATTGTACTGGTTTTAAATCTGTAAGTACATTCATTTGTTCCATAGCTAGTTACTATGCTTCATGATTTATCCAGGTTTTCTTTTTTGCATTATAATGATAATTAAAGCATATTACCTCCAAGTAAGCAGTGGACTTTCTTGAACAGAGATGTTTTTCCTCCAGTTCCTATCCTCTATTGTAATAACGGGGCAAAAATATAGCTCCACCGACAATATATTCGACATCATATAAATCCCTTTGAACTGTACTTCGTCTTTTTCAATTTGCCACGGCAACAGGAAAGCTGAAAATGTCTAAATGTCGCGAATGGGGAAAGGTTAATTCATAATTTGCACTTTGTGTGAAGATGCGTGTAGTACCAACACGCAATGGGAGCCTTACCAATTTTGTGGCTTACCATTGTGGAGCAGACAAACCGGCACGTTTTTAGTCGATAACCAGTCACAAAAGTGTTCAATGAGTGGACAAAGAACGTCCAACGCGACTATGATCAAATTGTAGCGGAAAGCTTGCGTTGCAGTGGCGAGTGGCGTTGCCCCAATGGACGAACAGCCTTAGTTTATTGTATTAGTATTTGGTGGCCAGTAAATATTGTAACTGTTGGAGAGTTTCCCGCAGGTCACAGCTCCGCGTTGCTGCTTTACTCTTTGGCCTGGTATCAGTTGCTGCAAAGCGTCTTCTACCACATTTAGCCGTTAAAACTTTCGAACACGAAATACTAAAAATCAATTTTTTTAATTTTTTGTTTTTATTACAGTATGAAACATACATTGAAACAGAACAATGTGAAAAACAAGTGTTACACACAATAATTAAACAAATACAGGGTATTTTCAAATAGTTTCACTGTAAAAAAACCTTATTTTTGGTCATAAGTTAAAAAGCATTTCCTTTCCGCATTTAGGCATAGGGCAGTTGATAGATTTCTATCTGCTTCTGTGATGTTCCTTCTTGGTTCATACTTTGCTTCTGTTGCGTGTTTTTCAACTGGAGTAACAGTTTTACTTTTCTTTTGCTCTCACTCTCTATGATAATGCAAGACATCAATGATTTTTTTTCGTTCGAAAATCGAGGTCATTGTCTTCATAAAACACACTGACTACTGTCAGTCTGAGTCGGCGTCAACAGAAGTCCATTCCAAAGAGCACGCCAGAATTTCGTCTTCCTTTATTCTGCGACAGTACATCGTCTGAAACTGAAAGTACAACAATGTGTCACAGCTACTCATGTTTCCCTTAGAGCTGCAGTTGTTTCAAAAGGAACCACCACAATAACTATTAAAATGAATACATAAAATTAAGTACACACATCAAAAAAATTTTTGCGTCACCCCAGTTCCAAGAACTCCTGAAGATAGACGTTAACTGTAAATATTGTATCACAGACATAGTCCCTTTGACTTTTCAGAGATGTCACTAAACCCGCCCAAAGATATGAATCACGCATGAGCAGCGCCTATTAGACGGAGGGGGTCCGACAGCCGATCAGTTCCCGTCATTCAACCAGGAAGGAGGTACACGGCTCGTGTTGTCCGTAGTTCAACGATGCGTAGACGGTCAATACCGCGGTGCGATCGCGTCCGCATTTTTACTTTGTGCCAGGAAGGGCTCTCAACGAGGGAAGTGTCCAATCATCTCGGAGTGAACCAAAGCGATGTTGTTCGGACATGGAGGAGATACAGAGAGAGAGGAATTGTCGATGACATGCCTCGGTCAGGGCGCCTAAGGGTTACTACTGCAGTGGATGACCGCTACCTACTGATTATTGCTCGGAGGAACCCTGACAGCAACGCCACCGTGTTGAATAATTCTGTTTGTGTAGCCACAGGACGGCGGGTTACGACTCAAACTGTGCGCAACTTCACTTCCGACGTCCACGGCGAGATCTATCTTGTCAACCACGACACCATGCAGCGCGGTACAGATGGTCCCAACAACATGCCTAATGGACCGCTCAGGATTGGCATCACGTTTTCGTCACTCATGCGTATCGCATATTTCTTCAACTAATCGTCGGAGACATGTTTGGGAGCAACACGGTCAGGCTGAACGCCTTAGACACACTGTTCAGCGAGTGCAGCATGGCGGAGGATCCCTGCTGTTTTGAGGTGGAATAATGCGAGGCCGACGTACGCCACAGGTGGTCGTGGAAGGTGCCGTAACGGCTGTACGATACATGAATGCCATCCTCCGACCGACCATATCGGCGGCATATTGGTGAGGCATTCGTCTTTGTGAACGATAATTCGCGCCCCTGTCGTGCACATCTTCTGACTGACTTCCTTCAGTATCATGAAGTGGCTCGACTAGAGTGGCCAGCAAGTTCTCCAGACATAAAACCTATCGAACATGCCTAGGATAGATTGAAAAGGGCTGTTTATGGACGACGTAACCTACCAACCATTCTGAGGGACATACGCCGAATCGATGTTGAGGAGTGGGAAAACCTGGACCAACAGTGCCTTGATGAACTTGTGGATAGTATTCCACACGAATACAAGCGTGCATCAATACAAAGAGGACGTGCTACTGGGTGTAGAAGTGCCGGTGCGTACAGCAGTCTTGGACCACCACCTCTGAAGGTCTCGCTGTATTGTGGTTCAACATGCAATGTGTGGTTTTTACGAGCAGTAAATAGGGCGGGTATTATATTTGTGTTGATCTCTATTCCAATTTTCTATACAGGTACCGGAACTCTCGGAACCGAGGTGATGAGGAACTTTTTTTGATGTGTGTATTATCGGAATACAAAGAGTATAAATCTGAACAGAAAAACTTTCTGTACCTAATCCATGCGCAAAACATTCCGTATAAAGATAAACTGAATCATAATTTGAAACTAAACAGAGTTGTGCCTGCACACAAAAACGGCTCCTACGTTTGCTCATCTACCTCCGAAACGTGAGGTTGTTGAAGCTGTGACGGCTACAGGGCAGCATCTACTGGAGACGTGAAAGATGACCGCAGATATAGATACTGTGCCTATGCCACGAAATGAGAAAATATTACGCGGCTTCGAACAGAACCACATCGTCTGAAATGGTTAACGCAGGACTAATCCTGCCATCTTAATACAGTCACTGTGTCCTCCTTTGCTAGTTGCCACGTAACGTTCTGTATCGAATCCAGTTCATGTTCAAAGAATCTAGATTTTTTTGCGAAGTTTTTGTCCCGCTGTCGCCTATTACGATGCGTTCTTGTGACGTCGAAGTCTCTCCCTGTTCACATTGTAACCTACCTCTTCCTATTAGCACTGTGAGGAAAAATTCCATTTATGATAGTGGTTAGCAAAACTGACAAGTTACCAGAGTGATCTGTATTGATTTTTGCTCCTTTCCATGAGAATTTAATGTAAGAGATAGAATTCATTAATTTTTAAAGTTAATGTTAGAAGAAATTGTTTTTCTTATCTTCTGCTCGATGTCCATTTATTATTCTATTTCGCTGTTTTAGACATATAACGTACTGTTTGTGAAACACATTTTTGTGTTTCCACTTTTGGTTATATATACATATTTCCTTGTTTTTTCACTTTTTATTATAATTTTCCCTGATAATCACAAAGAGCACAGCACAACACGTCATTATGCTCCTCAGACAACTACTTACCAAACGTGTCTCTCTGTAACTAACTTCTTCCGCCAAGGAGCTGAAAACATCAAAAGATATTAATTACATGTCATAAGTATCCACAATCTTGTAAACAAAACAAACTCATACGTACTTCGCTTGTAACTTAGTTCAAACAGTGGAAAATCCAGGATGGAATGTAACAAGATTATGCAAATAAAGTTGCTACTCACCATATAGCGGAGATGCTGAGTCGCAGATAGGCACAACAAAAAGACTTTCACAATTAAAGCTTTCTAGCAATGGACTTCAACAAAACACACACACACACACACACACACACACACACACACACACACACACACACACACACACACACACACACATACGACTACAGTCTCCCGTGTGGTTTCAGTTGCTTGAGACTGCTGTCGTGTGTGAGAGTTGCGTTTGAATTAGTGTGTCTGTGCGTATGTGTGTCCATTGTTGACGAAGTCCATTTCCAGAAAGCTTTAATTGTGAAAGTCTTTTTGTTGTGCCTATCTGTGACTCAGCATCTTCGCCATATGGTGAGTGAAACGCCCGCTAAACCCGCTGAGCAGAACAGGTAATAGGATTGTGGGAAGGGCCAAGGGTTGAAGTCAGTGTCTGCTTCTGATTGTCATTTATTATAATTTAGCAACTCTTTCACGGCTGGCCTCCAGCAAGAAATCTTGACAAGATAAAAATCCAATTAAGATAGCAATAAAATAATCCAAAAAATAAGATACGCAAAGTGTAATACGGCTGAGGGCCACAATTTATTTCCAAAATTTTAGAATATATTACCATAGACCTTTAAAGGCAGAAGGCCAACAATAAATCTTTAAAAAAATCAAAAATTCAATTATATAAAACCCAAAAGGCAACATACGTAAGGTGCAACACAAATGTCAGAGGGCCAAAATTAAATTTCAAAACTTCAGAATATGTTACCATAGACCTTTAAAGGCAGAAGGTCAGCTTGGCTCAAAATGGTTCAAATGGCTCAGAGGACTATGGGACTTAACATCTGAGGTCATCAGTCCCCTAGAACTTAGAAGTACTTAAACCTAACTAACCTAAGGACATTACACACATCCATGCCCGAGGCAGGATTCGAACCTGCGATCGTAGCAGTCGCGCGGTTCCGGACTGAAGCGCCTATAACCACTCGGCCACCTCGACCGGCAAAGGTCAGCATGTTTAGCACAACAAGAAATCTTAGAAATAAACAAGATAAAAATCCAATTAAGACAGCAAAAAATAATTTAAAGGAACAACATATGCAAGGTGCAATACCAATGGCTGAAGGCCCCAATCAAATTTCAAAATTTCAAAAAATATTATCATAATCTTTAAAGGCAGAAGGCCGCAGTGTTTAAGCTTGAAAGACAAATTTCAAAATTAAAAATTTGTAAAATTTTAAGAAACAAACAATAACCGTAAGCCTAAAATTTAAAATAGCTAACAACATATAATTAAACACCTGTGGCACTCAGAAGGCCTCCTGGGAGGTCGGTCTGCCCTCCTTCACTTAGGTGAGGCAGCTGGTGAGCGCAACTATACTCGATCCGTCGGAACCCAACCAGGGGACAGCCAAACGTGATAATCCACAATGGAGTGCGTATTAGCTGTCAAAATTACACACCATGTTGGACAGCGACAACAGGTGAGGAAAGGACTCTGCCTGAAATTACGTTAGTGGCCAGGCCAGGTAACCGGAACAGTAATGGCCACTAGGCAGAAGATTCCGCTGGTACACTTGAATTCGAAACACGGCAATAGTTAACTTCGCTCGAAAGAACACTGCCTGAATTTACGTCAGTGCCCAGGGCAGGTAACGGGAACACCAACTACACACACAACCTGACAAACACTTGCACGAAGACATGAACGATACCCAACAGTAACCAAGCACACACGAGGAGAATCGGGAGTCGATACACACACACACACACACACACACACACACACACAACCGACTCATGAACGATCGGCGAGCCCAAAACGTGTCGTCCGGTAGGACGACCGACCGACGATCCACCGAGACCGTGGCCCGGCTCAAGTGATGCGTGGCGGCAGTGGTCGGGCGAGCCACGTCGACGCAGACCTCACTGCTGCTCCAACCCGACTGCACTAGTGCCGCAGGTCCGGACTGCGCTCCAGACGCGTTCCAACAGACTCGCAGACCCGAACTCGCGACCTGAACTCGCAACCCGAACTGGCTTACGACAGACAACGACCGGGAATTAATAGCAGTCGAGCGAAGATACCGGGAGAGGGGATATATCGATACGCGCTGCTAACGCCGCTCTGGGTCAGGCAAAGCAGCAACTCAGTGACAGTAGTAATTTAAATTAACGTGGTGAGGTGGAAGTACGTTAAAAACAGGGTGTAAAATACATGATGGCGGGAACACGAGCCACGCAAGGCTCAGTGAGTAGCAAAGCAACTTTCCTTCTCATAATAATATTACTTTTATTTCAATATTAACACTGCTAATAATAATAATAATAATAATAATAATAATCAATGTTTCTTGTTAGTCGACTGCACAAAATATGTATGAAACAATTTTGAAATTATGTTATGTGAAGGAAATGGTACATACGTTAATGCTATGTTAGTAACATCCTCAAAAAACAATGGATAAGAAATGTTATTGGATCGCGATATAAATGAAATCAGTGTTGTTGTTGTGGTCTTCAGTCCTGAGACTGGTTTGATGCAGCTCTTTATGCTACTCTATCCTCTGCAACCTTCTTCATCGCCCAGTACCTACTGCAGCCTACATCCTTCTGAATCTGCTTAGTGTATTCATCTCTTGGTCTCACTCTACGCCGTCCGGTGTGGCCGAGCGGTTCTAGGCGCTACAGTCTGGAACCGTGCGACCGCTACGGTCGCAGGTTCGAATCCTGCCTCGGGCATGGATGTGTGTGATGTCCTTAGGTTAGTTAGGTTTAAGTAGTTCTAAGTTCTAGGGGACTGATGACCTCAGCAGTTATGTCCCATAGTGCTCAGAGCCATTTGAACCATTTGAGCCTCACTCTACGATTTTTACCCTCCACGCTGCCCTCCAATGCTAAATTGGTGATCCCTCGATGTCTCAGGACATGTACTACCAACCGATCCCTTCTTCTAGTCGTGCCACAAGCTCCTCTTCTCCCCAATTCTGTTCAATACCTCCTCATTAGTTATGTGATCTACCCATATAATCTTCAGCATTCTTCTTATCGTGTTCTTTTCTAAACACCGAAAGTGGATCAGTAACTGGGTCCACTGCAACATGGACAGCTGTACTTAGGAACACGATACGCCGTGAAGCGGAAACAGCGTGTCAACCCCGCGCGGCCGCGCGTGTCCGCGTTTTGCGGCCACCTCCGAGCCGCGGGGTGAACGCGCCGCGTGTCCGGCAGGGTCGGCTGGCGGTCGCGAACGCTTCTTGCGGAGGGCGGCGAGTGTCCGGCCGGCCATTTCTCGCGGCGTCAGCGCCAGAGGCCGGCGGCTAATGAGCGCCATCAGCCACGCACCGGCGGCAAGAAGCCGGCAGCACCGCCACCCTTCCCCCTCCTGCGCAGCACATTTTTCTGGCCATCGCTCTGCGTCCGTACCGGCAGTCGGAAGCCTGCTCTGCCCTCTCTCGTGCTCTCCTCTGGCACAGCTTTCCCTCTGGGTCCCCTCCCCTCCCCTCTCCTCCCCTCCAGATCGTGTCCAGACACACCCACCGACGCGTCTCTGTCCGCACCAGGCGCTGCCCTCACAGCAGGCCGTTTTGCAGCAGCCACCAGCGACCTACTGTATTTGTGCACAGCTGACGCCATATCTTTTCGTCACGTACGCTCTCCGCTTTCGTAAGCATTTCCTAGCTACACTTCTTTTTTTATTTTTTTAAGTGCAGTGCACACGCTTCTTAACTGAATCACTAACAAATTCATATTCAGCTCCATGCCTCACTACACTATTTCCATCATCTTTAAATACACTGAAGAACCAAAAACTGGTACGGCTGCCTAATTTCGTGTAAGGGCTCCCCGGCCACGCAGAAGTGCCACAACGCGACGTGGCGTGGACTCAACTAATGTCTGAAGTAGTGCTGGAGGGAACTGGCACCATGAATCCTGCAGCGCTGTCCATAAATCCGTAACAGTACGAGGGGGTGGAGGTATCTTCTGAACAGGACGTTGCAAGGCACCCCAGATATGCTCAATGTTCTTATCTGAGGAGTTTGGTGGCCAGCAGAAATGTTTAAACTCAGAAGAGAGTTTCTGGAGCGACTCCGTAGCAATTCTGGACTTGTGGGGTGTCGCATTGTCCTGCTGGGGTCGCCCAAGTCCGTCGGATTGTACAATGAAAATTAATGGATGCAGATGATCAGACAGGGTGGTCATGTATGTTACTAAAATGTAGACTTTCACGGCCGGAAATATCATGTCCATTATAATTATCCGGGCTGTTATGCCGTGGTAGGTTGATGAATTCTGTGTCAGTTCCCAACGTTTCGTCTCCGACTGCGGGAGACATCTTCAAGTGCGTCCGTAGCTCGATGGAAGGTCCAACACACCCACTGGCTCGCTACTGAGTAGTGAGCCAGTGGGTGTGTCGGACCTTCCATCGAACTACGGACGCACTTGAAGATGTCTCCCGCAGTCGGAGACGAAACGTTGGGAACTGACACAGAATTCATCAACCTACCACGGCATAACAGCCCGGATAATTATAATGGACATGGGTCATGTATGTGTCAAGTGTCAGTCATATCTAGACGTAACAGCGGCGCCATATCACTCCAACTGCACACGCCCCACACCATTACAGAGCCTCCACCAGCTTGAACACTCCCCTCCTGACATGCAGGGTCCATGGTTTCACGAGGTTGTCTCCACTCTCTCGATACAATTTAAAACCAGACTCGTCTGACGAGACAACATGTTTCCAGTCATCAACAGTCACATATCGATGTTAACGGGCCCAGACGAGGTGTAAAGCTTTTTGTCGTCCAGTCATCAAGGGTACACGAGTGGGCCTTCAATTTCGAACGTATGGTGCTAATGCTTCTCGACGTGAAGAGATTGGTGCAAGAGGGTAATTCGTGGCGAGCCGCATCGAACCCCTCAGAAAACTGATCACTCAAAAAAACAAGGGTTCCATACAAAGTTAATTGCGTGCTGCGTACCTCTTCGTACACAAAGGTAAGGAGAGGTGTGCTACAGAGTGGTGCGGGATCTGTAGTCGTGGGAAAGCTGAACAGGAGCAGAAATGATTAGCGAGCAATTTAACACAGTAAACAGAAGATTTACTTAACTTGTATTTCTTCAAACGAACGAAGACTCGGTAGCGATAATACAGCTGTTACGACAGATGGTGTCGGAGTCGCGACTAGCCGGTGTGTGCGTAGCTCCACGTAGAGACGGCGAGTGGGCTGGGCCGCTGCCGCCGCCCGTCATGTATTGCGGCGTCAGAGGGTACAGCCGTGGCTCAGGGGGCGCGCACCATTTGGTCCGCCAGGTCCCACGCGACCGCTATGGGCGACAGACGAAAACTTGCAAACCGTTGCTATGGCGCCTGTGCGTGGTACCGATATGAGATACCACATTATGTATGTATATAGTTCACCCACCATACGAATCGAGGATTCAACGGTTTTTGCCTTTCATCTGCTATTGTAATTTATCATTTATTTATTAATTTTGAGGTTAAATTAATATTATGTGGCAATTGCATAGGCGTCGATTTCATCTGCAATTATTGCTACTGGTAAGATTTGACAGAACTCTCCAGAGACGAAAACGGCCATAGGGCTGTTATTGTTACGCATTTGTCGAATTGTTCTGTGGAACGCTTCAGTTGATATTTTATTGGATGTCGGAGCCTCATTCCAAATGCTGTAAGTGCAATTCTGCATCAGTTGCCAGTATACTTTGATGGGAAACGTTACAGATACTGTACGTGTCGTAGGCATAGACTGTCAGCGCCGTAGTCGGGAAGCCTTTCCACTAACACCGCTAGATGACAAAGGCAACGTTTTCACAGCAGCAAGGGATTTCATTTCGTCATAGGTCAGCCAATTATCACTAAATATTTGAAAATTATGTACCCAGACGTGTCAAGTGTCCCACTCTACGTATTACTGACGTCCAGATCAAAATCCCTGCAGTACTTCCTGATATTTTTGACATATTATGAATACAATTTAACTTTGTAATGCCAAAAAATATTTTATGTGATAGAATTACAGATTAACTATTTTCGGATTTCTACCTGTACTTGTACTGTGAAATCTTCCTTCTGTTCAAATTTCATGATTGTAGGTCAAGAGGAAGTGTCCTATAGGTTTTGATGAATCAGTTTGCGAGTAACAAAAATTGCTGTGTCTTTTGATTGCGCTGACTTAAAGCCGTACATTTTGACACCATCAAGGGACCATAGATCTTAGTATGTGATATAAATTTGAGCTTAGTTCTTAGTACGTGACACAAATTTCAACCTGATAGCTCTACCTTTTCCGGAGAAAAAATGTCTTAACGGGTGGACAGACAAACGAGGAAGTGATCCTTTAGGCCTCTCGGATTTGCCTTTGACTACTCCTGGTTTGCCAGTTAACGAATAAAGGGACTGATGACCTTGAAGTTCAGTCCCTTTCACTCCAAACCAACCCACCAAAGGGTTCCGTCCTTAGCGATTGAGGTACGGAACGCTAAAAACGCCTCTTCCTAACCATGCAGGACAGGGGGCAAATTTGCAGGAAAACCCGTGGCGAAAATTAGATATACGTCTATAGGTGCACTGCCCTGGATCGCGAAGGTTTTGGAGATACTTTCACTGAAATGTTGTTTTAGTGATCGACTTAGCGAGCAAGTAAATCCATAGACTAAGTGATAGAATGAGAACAGATTGTGTATTGCACAGTGCGGTGCCACAGTACCACAGAAAATACACATTCAGTTATTGACAGCCTCGTAGTAGTTGGCGTAAGCTTATCTCGAAAACTGAAGGGATCGTGCCACGTGGTTCACTGGTCAGAGGAAGTGGATAACTGTTGAAGAAAATGCAGTACATTCAGTTATATACACATGTGGTTTGAGGTACCCTCATTCTCCTACACATAATGTGCAGATCGGAATAAGAAATGCCGGCCGGAGTGGCCGAGCGGTTGTAGGCGCTACAGTCTGGAACCGCGCAACTGCTACGGTCGCAGGTTCGAATCCTGCCTCGGGCATGGATGTGTGTGATGTCCTTAGGTTAGTTACGTTTAAGTAGATCTAAGTTCTAGGGGACTGATGACCACAGCAGTTAAGTCCCATAGTGCTCAGAGCCATTTGAACCCATTTTTTGAATAAGAAATGGTATAGATCTACCACAGGTGGATCTGCACGGATTCCTCGCATTACACTAGACCGAGGTCACAAGTCATGGGATTGCGATATGCACATTTACTGATGGCTGTAGTATCGCGTACACAAAGTGTTGAGAGGGCAGTGGATTGACGGAGCTGTGGTTTGTAGTCAGGTGATCCATGTGGGGGGTTCCCCACGTGATTATGACCGCACGACGTGAATTAACACGCGGAATGGTAGATGGACGAATGGGACACTGTATTTCGGAAATCGTTAGGGAATTCAATATTCCGAGATCCACAGTGTCAAGAGTGTGCCTAATTTCAGGCATTACCTCTCACTACGAACAATGCGTAGAGTTGTCAGTGCTAATAGACAAGCAACACTTCGTGGAATAGCCGCAGAAATCGATGTGGGCGTACTACTTGGATATCCGTTAGGACATTCCGGCGAAATTTGCCCTTGGTGGGCTTTGGCGGCAGATGACCGACTAGAGTGCCTTTGCTGACAGCACGACAGCGCCTGCAGCGCCTCTCTTGACCTCGTGACCATATCGGTTGGACCCGAGACTACTGAAAATCAGTGGTCTGCTCAGATGAGTCCAGATTTCAGTTAGTAAGAGTTAGTGGTAAGGTTAGAGTGTGACGCAGACGCTACGAAGCCATGGACGGAAGCTGTCAACGAGGCACTGTGCCAGATGCTGGTGGCTCCATAATGGTGTGGGCTTTGTCTACACGGTATGGACTGGCTCCTCTGGTCCAACTGAATCGATCGTTGATTGGAAATGTTTATGTTCAGCTACTTGGAGACCATGGACATCTTGTTCTCAAACAACAATGTGCCATTTCACTGGGCTTCAGTTGTTCGCGATTGGTTTGAAGAACATTCTGGGAAATTCGAGGGAATGATGTGGCCACCCAAATTTCCCGACAGGGATCCCATCGAACATTTATGGGACACAGTCGACAGGTCAGTTCGTGCTCAAAATCCTGCTACAGAAACACATTTGCAATTACGTAAGGAGCAAGACTCAATATTTCTGCAGGGGAGTTCCAACGACTCGTTCAGTCCATGTCACGTCGAGTTGCTACACCGTGCCGGGAAAAAGGAGGTCCGACACGGTATTAGGAGGTGTCCCATCACTTTCGTCCCCTGAGTGTATATGGTCATGATCATTCTTCAGCTAGCACACAGGTTACGCCTCGTTCTTCGTTTAAACCAGTTTTAACTAAGCACGACCGTATTAACATTAAAGCACAGTGTAATCGCAGTGAAATTGCAAAGTGAAAACCGTGAAGCGTAATCGCGAGCAAGCTGGTGCTGTATGATTTCGGGTGGCAACGCGCCACTAATCCAACACTGTACGATTCAGGAAGCAGCAACAGAATGAGTCTGGGGAAGCGCGTGGTCAAAAACTGGAAGCGTAACTTAACGGAAAATTTTACATTTCAGATACATTTTATTAACTAGCATCGGATTTGGTAATGAAGTCTGTGGCATCTGGTAACCACACGTATGCAATTAAATCGCAAATGGCTCTTTCGTGGATCGATGTAATTGAATGTTTTTTGCTTGTATGATTGTATATTTTCACTCATGTCAGTTTTCATCATTAAGTATGATACAATTTGTTAATGAAAAAGTGAAGGTCCAGGAGGCGATTTCGAAATATGTAAATCGAAGGATAAACGTCAGAATTACTCGTGGAAGACGATTGTAACATAAAGATAAAATAGTTGAGGCGCTGAGAACGATAAGGGCCTGAAGCACATAGCGTTGATTGTGAGACCGTAGCATGTATTCATGCTTCTGACGTGTGCTGATGTTATCGTGGGTCAGGTTTATATATGAAAATTCACGACAAGCTGTCTGACTGCTTTCTCTGGTATTCACTTAAATGCAGGCTGGTGGCGGTGTGCTTTAGGAAGTTATGGTTCTCAGCGGCTCAACTGCTGCTCGTTCTTCCTTGTTTCTCCCTGGTCTACAGCCTGATTCCTTCAGTTCGCCTCAGTCTTCCTTGTGGTTATCATTTTGTTGTGATGATGTTTGGATTGTGGGGCGCTCAACTACGCGGTCATCAGCGCCCGTACAAATTCCCAACGTTTTCTCAGTCCAATTTTGCCACTTGCATGAATGATGATGAGATGATAAGGACAACACAAACACCGAGTCATCTCGAGGCAGGTGAAAATCCCTGACCGCGCCGGTTATCATTGTGTTCGTGTCATTCATGCTTCCTCTTACGTACCCACTCATAGATCGATTCCAATTTACATTCTTCTGTTTTGCTTTCACTTCTCTCTCTCCTATCTGGGTCTTCTCTGGAATCCTCATTGTCTCAATTTTTAAAAGTCGAGTTTTTCATATTTCAAGGCTTGTCTCAGCTGTGTACGTCAGAACTGTTCTCGCTATTATTTTGCATATTCTTGCCTTAGGATTTTTTTCCTAGACGTTTTTCCAAGTCGTATCATTTAAACACGCTGCGACGTTGTTTGTTTTTGCTATTTTAACAGAAACTAACGCAAAGAAAAAAAAGTGAAGTGGTGCGTACACCAGTTTTGGTTTTGGTGAGGAATATGCTACAGGCATTCTTGTCTTCCAAAATGAAAACATACTGCGTCAAGGGTTGCACTCATACCTTCCAGGCTTGACGAACTCTGGAGCATCCTTTTAGAATTCTGGAGTGTCCTGCCGTATTACATCGTAAGTTGTCCACTAAATTTCGGCAGACGAGTGGTTGCTGTTAACTGCTGCTCTGCTAGGACCGGTGTGCTACGTACGCCGGGCCCCCTAATCACTCCGCTCTTGTGACTGCCGCTGTAGCCGCCTGGGTTTGGGGTGGTCGGGGATTCAGTCTACAGCGTGTTACTACTTGAGACAGGGTAGACGGAAAACTTTGTACCTGATGGGTACCCAACTTTATAGAAACGATGTTCAAACTGCGTGCTACAGGATTTGCATTGTTAGTTACGTGACTTACCATTAGTCGTCGGTATCGGTGCGACAACGTAGGGCTTAAACACAGGTACCAGTGTGCATTAGAGCTGCAGACTGTCAACACAGGTCTGGAGAAGGTGAGCTGGGTTTTACTCATTAAGCTGTTTTATCAAAACAACAGCGAGAGTGCTGGTGTTCTCCGTAAGCATCGAAGCAGTAGAGGAATGCGGAGAGGTCCTCTTACCGTAGCGGGGTTAAAGAACATGATTCAGAAGTTAGAATGAATTGGTGATTTTCGAATTGGTGCTGGGAGAGGTTGACGGCAGACTGCGCCAGAAATTGTTGAAGAAGTTAATGTTCCACGGGCGAGAATGCTAGACGCTATGTGCGATCATCAAGAAGTACAGGAGCTGTACCAAACAGTTGAACATTCCGTAGTCCGCCGATGTCTTGTGCAGCAAGGCAGAAATCTGCAGTGATGTTCCAGGCTGTCGTGGATGAAGGTGGTCATCACACTGAGCACAGTTTGTAATCTGGAATGTAAACGTGGTACACATTCGACAAATTGTTACCTTTCTGTACTGAAATTAAAATTTGTTTCTTTCGATGGTTTATTCGTTATTTTTCTCCCACGTGTCGTTACAAATGGTCACATGAAGTTTCGCTGTCTTACGATCGCTTGTTTTTCATAGGGGCCATGTGAAGGAGCGAAAGTTTAATTAAAACCACCCCGTACTTTGGTCAGCCACGCCTGGTTTGGTACGGCCTGGCATACTACAGAGTGGCCACTGTATTCACGGCTCCTCTCTTGTACCGTAAATACAAATTCTTCAAAGTATGCCTTTCCGCATTGCGAATTGGTTACACCATGCTTTAATGAACGTAATAGTGACAAAGTCGTAGAGGGCGGGCAAAATGCACTTTCATCATTGTTTCGCTTCAACGTTCAGCTGATTTTTCTGGAGGTATTTCCGACAAAGTGTGCTAGTGTAGGTATTGTACGTAACGCAGGTGGGTGGCAGGGAATTCTACAAGTTAAAAATACGCCGAGAAAAATCAGATCGCACTCGGAGCCACTATGTCACGTCGACTCTGCCGCTAAATCAGCCGAATGCGGTCCTGTACAAAATGACTGGGACTGTATGTAAGATTGGGTAAATGTGGCAGTCAGTACCCGCTCAGTCTGGGGGTCGACGGGATCTGGTGCCAGTGGCGGGCGGCTGCAGCCAGCCACTGTTCTCGGAAACCGCTGGCCCGCCAGACGACTCGGCAGCGGAAGCCCCTGCAGGGTAGGCCAGCCGCCGCGCGCGCTGCGCCGCTGAGTTTACGGCGGCTGCTCCGTCGCCCGGCCCCCGCCAGCGCTGGCGACAGAAACCGGCCAGCCGCCGCGGCGCATCCGGCCGGCGGCGGGCGACCTGCAGCCTCTGCTGCACCTCTTTCCACTGCTCGCAGTCCTCACCAGCTCTACAGAAATTCATTGTTACCGCGTCAATGAAGCGTTTCCCGGTACGCGACCGCGTCGGCATATTTCTGTAAAGATGCGATTCTGCAGCTATTGCAACTGGCCTTCGTCCGAGTAGTACGTGAAATACTGCACAGCGCCACGTTCAGCTCGTAGTGTACTAACATCGCGCTCGTTTGCCAGGAACATCTTTGAACTCTGTTATGAAGGGAATGAAGTTCTTTCGTCTATCAATGGAAGTACTTCTTCTTTCACCCAAAGCTTCTTCGCAGTTAGCTGAAATAAGTAAGAATTTCAGGGGAAGCGAAACCAAGGCGAAATGCCTGCAGCAAAAATGTCAAGAAATCGAAAAACAAGTATTAGTCGTAAGGAGTGATTCAGCGTATACAAAAATCAGAACAGCTTCTGGTAAAATGAAAAGCGAGGGCTTCAACATTAAGATTGCACTGGGAATTCCACTGTTAAGCGCAGAGAGAGAGAAGAGAGGTGAAAAGACTGAACTGAAGGTTTCTTCTAGTGTAAGGACGTGTTTGATAGCCGGCCGGAGTGGCCGTGCGGTTCTGGGCGCTACAGTCTGGAGCCGAGCTACCGCTACAGTCGCAGGTTCGAATCCTGCCTCGGGCATGGATGTGTGTGATGTCCTTAGGTTGGTTAGGTTTAAGTAGTTCTAGGGGACTGATGACCTCAGATGTTAAGTCCCATAGTGCTCAGAGCCATTTGAACCATTTGAACTTGTTTGATAACGTGACTGAGTGAGTAATGGGATCCCATATAAGGGACATAGAGGTGTAGTATTAGTGAGAATTTAACAGAGTTTTCGAAGACCTGCGTTCATATAATGCAGAAGAGATAGTTCACATTCCTTCGAAACTTGTAAAATCATTGGGGGACTTGCTAAAGAAACGACTGTTCAAGTTGGTAGAATGTATGATAATGGTGCCATACTATCAGACTGCCGGAAAAGTAACACACATACAACCCGAAGACAGCAAAGACAGACAAGTGCGATAACTATCGCTCAGTCATCTTAACGCCTCGTCCTTGCTGACAAGAATAATGTACAGAGAAAACCGAGTATCAGGATCATTCAGGCTTTCTGAAAGGTAAGGGCACCAGAGAGGCGTTTCTGAATTTGCGAATGACAATAGAAGAAAGAATAAGAAAAGACACGTTCATTGGATCTGTTGACCTGGGAAAACGTTTACAAGGTAAAATGGCGCAAGATGTTCGAAATTCTGAGAAAAAGAGAAGTAAGATGTAGGGAAAGTCGGGTAATACACAATATTTACAATGCGAAGAATTAGATTGGGGGACAAAGTGCTCGGATAGAAAATGTGTAATGCAAGGACGTCGTCTTACGCCCTACTGTTCATTCCCTACATTGAAGAAGCAATGACGGAAATACAAGAATGGTTCAAGCGTGGGATTAAAATTCAGCGTGCAAGGATATCAGTGATATGGTTGGTGACACTGCTATCCTCAGCGTCTTTGAAAAAGAACTGCGGGACAATTTGAATGGGATGAACAGTCCGGTGAGTACAAAATACGAATTGAGAGTAAACTGAAGAAAGAGGGAAATAATGAAAAGTAGCAGAAATCAGATCAGCAATAAATGTAGCGTGAAATTTGGGGACCACGAAGTAGACGAAGCTCCAGGTTTCTGCTACCTCGAAAGCAAAGTAGAACATGGCAGACGAAACAAGGAGGACATAAAAAAAGCGGACTAGCACAGGCGAAGACGACATTCTGGAGCAGAGGCCTTTACAGCTGTCAAATATAAGCCTTAATTTGAGGAAACAGTTTCTGAGAATGTACTTTTGGGGGTCCGAATTACACTCCTGGAAATGGAAAAAAGAACACATTGACACCGGTGTGTCAGACCCACCATACTTGCTCCGGACACTGCGAGAGGGCTGTACAAGCAATGATCACACGCACGGCACAGCGGACACACCAGGAACCGCGGTGTTGGCCGTCGAATGGCGCTAGCTGCGCAGCATTTGTGCACCGCCGCCGTCAGTGTCAGCCAGTTTGCCGTGGCATACGGAGCTCCATCGCAGTCTTTAACACTGGTAGCATGCCGCGACAGCGTGGACGTGAACCGTATGTGCAGTTGACGGACTTTGAGCGAGGGCGTATAGTGGGCATGCGGGAGGCCGGGTGGACGTACCGCCGAATTGCTCAACACGTGGGGCGTGAGGTCTCCACAGTACATCGATGTTGTCGCCAGTGGTCGGCGGAAGGTGCACGTGCCCGTCGACCTGGGACCGGACCGCAGCGACGCACGGATGCACGCCAAGACCGTAGGATCCTACGCAGTGCCGTAGGGGACCGCACTGCCACTTCCCAGCAAATTAGGGACACTGTTGCTCCTGGGGTATCGGCGAGGACCATTCGCAACCGTCTCCATGAAGCTGGGCTACGGTCCCGCACACCGTTAGGCCGTCTTCCGCTCACGCCCCAACATCGTGCAGCCCGCCTCCAGTGGTGTCGCGACAGGCGTGAATGGAGGGACGAATGGAGACGTGTCGTCTTCAGCGATGAGAGTCGCTTCTGTCTTGGTGCCAATGATGGTCGTATGCGTGTTTGGCGCCGTGCAGGTGAGCGCCACAATCAGGACTGCATACGACCGAGGCACACAGGGCCAACACCCGACATCATGGTGTGGGGAGCGATCTCCTACACTGGCCGTACACCACTGGTGATCGTCGAGGGGACACTGAATAGTGCACGGTACATCCAAACCGTCATCGAACCCATCGTTCTACCATTCCTAGACCAGCAAGGGAACTTGCTGTTCCAACAGGACAATGCACGTCCGCATGTATCCCGTGCCACCCAACGTGCTCTAGAAGGTGTAAGTCAACTACCCTGGCCAGCAAGATCTCCGGATCTGTCCCCCATTGAGCATGTTTGGGACTGGATGAAGCGTCGTCTCACGCGGTCTGCACGTCCAGCGCGAACGCTGGTCCAACTGAGGCGCCAGGTGGAAATGGCATGGCAAGCCGTTCCACAGGACTACATCCAGCATCTCTACGATCGTCTCCATGGGAGAATAGCAGCCTGCATTGCTGCAAAAGGTGGATATACACTGTACTAGTGCCGACATTGTGCATGCTCTGTTGCCTGTGTCTATGTGCCTGTGGTTCTGTCAGTGTGATCATGTGATGTATCTGACCCCAGGAATGTGTCAATAAAGTTTCCCCTTCCTGGGACAATGAATTCACGGTGTTCTTATTTCAATTTCTAGGAGTGTATATTGTTGTGAATCACAGACTGTGTAACAACCGGCAATGTAGAGAATCGAAGTGTTTGAGATCGGGTGCTATAGAATGAGGTTAAACATTACGTAAAAATTATTCCATTCTATCTAGGCGTGGTGGTACAGCATCCTTCTATTGCTACTATTAAAAAAACAGTCGTAGGTTGCACATTATTCTTTATTAAAGAAAATAAACAATATTGTGCAACATACGACTGTTCTTTGAGTATGAATTGAGCATTAAATGCTTTAATAAAATAAGGAATGAGGTGGTTCTCCAAAGAATCGTCGAAGAAAGGGACATAAGGAAAACATTGACAAGAACGAGGGAGAGGGCCGATAGGACATGTGCGAAGACATCAGAGCTGTAGAGGACAAAAACTGTAAGGGGAGACAGATTGGAATACTTCCAACAAGCAATTGCAGTCGCTGGGTGCAAATGCTACTCTGAGGCGAGGAGGTTGGCAAAGAAGAGATAGCCGCAGCAAGCTGCATCAAAACAGCCAGAAAACTGATGAATAAAAGAAAAGAATCTCTGTCTCTCTATTTCTCTTCCAGCGCGAGCTAAAGTGGACACAGTGTCTCTAGACCAGCAGAAACACTGGCACGACGCTCCTCTTTATTAAAACACATAAAAATAAGCCGGGCGCGCATAAAAGCGCAGGAATCTTTTTTTAAATGCAAACAGCGTCGTTTCCTCGGCCGTATAACGCGCCCCAGAAATATATAATATTTATACATATATAGACGTCGACATTTTCAATATTCAATTATAGGAGACAGTAAATCTCCGAGGGACGGCGGGGGATGACGCGACGCGCCGCTGCAAGGCGAGGCGTCCGGAATCGAAGAAGAAGAGGAAGAAGAAGGCGGCGGCGACGCCGGAGAGGCCGATATTTATTGTTTGCAGCCGCTAAGGCGGGGCTGATGCCTGTTTCATGGCCGCCGCCGGCGCCGTATCTCATGCCAGGCGCCGCGCGTTTCACCGCCAGATTCCTTACTCGTGCGCCTTCCCTCCCACCCACCGCCCTCTGCCGGGCACGGAATTGCTGTCTGTTTCCTTTCCCACTTACCTCTCCCCTCTCCCCTGTCCATTCGCCCGGATATCCCATCGGTCGCTGTTCTCAGGCACCGATGACTCCCTCAGGCAGAAAGTACGCGATATGAGATGTCATCTTAAAGTAGAGCCGGTGTCTCTCAGCTTCTGACAGGCCAACAACATCTAGCAGGGCCAGTAGCTGTTTAGTGCTCCTTCCCTCCTGGAAGCTGGACCGTGACGCTTTCTTCATTACAGCATTCTCCCGAATTTCTAGCAGTCGTTGCCTGGGACTTCACTAAACAGCTTTTTTTGACATTGCCGATGGAAACTAGAAACATTGCAATTTTAACAGTCACTGTACAAGGTGTTTCGACGTCTTTGCCGGAAACGTCTAGAAATAATAGATGGTATCATATGAACGTCCGCAACCTGTGGTCTTCCGGTAGCGTTCTCGCTCTCGCGCCTCGAGATGACTGGGTGTTATTGTGTCGTCTTCATCATCATCATTCATCCCCATTACGGTCGGAGGAAGGCAACGGCAAACCACCTCCGCTAGGACCTTGCCTAGTACGGCGGTGCGGGTCTCCCGCATCGTTACCCTACGCTCTGTCACGGAGTATGGGACTTCATCATCATCATCATGTGAACAACTTTTCTCAGATAAATTATATATTCCAGAGACACATTAAGTCTCAACTTTATCTATGATAATGAATACAGGCGGAAGCAATGAACTGAAATTTGTGCCAGATTTGTACCGGGTGTGCTCTAACCACTGTGACACCCTGCCGCCTTGCAGCAACACACCTGCACAGATTACCCAACACATCTCCACTCCCTTCCTAATACAAACTCCATTATCATACATGAATTTGAGACTTAACATGCCTCTGGAACATATAATTTATTTGATTAATATATCACATATACGTGGGGTACAAGCAGGATTATCACCATTTCGTCCAATGCTAAGGTGGCATTCCAGTGTTGTAGAGCCTCTGCAATACTGATACAAGTTAAGAAGAGGAACATTCAGATGGACTGAGGGGTGAACTGTAGTTTGTGTCAGCGTAATCTGTGCAGCTGTGTAGTTACACTGCCAGGACGTCTCAGCGGTTAGCGCATCTGCCTGGTGAGCAGGAGACCCGAGTTCGAATCCCAACTCTGGTATAAATTTTAATTCATTGCTTCGTCGTGTATTCATTATCATAGACAAATGCGAGACTTTTATTACAGACAAAATATTCGCTGTCACTTCCTGGCGACGCTACGCATCGTTTTATTGGATTCGCCTGTCCTGGGGCGACGGCGTTATACCGAGCTAGTGGGTTCTACTAACCAGGTATGCTGCATCTCGCATACCAACTAGCTCAGTAAATTGATAGAGTGGGTTTCAACAACAAAACCGTAAGAATGGGTGGCTCTAAGCGGAAAAAGATATTTTAGAACTTCGGCTTAACCCCATTCGTGCAGGGCAGATGACTGCAACACTGACTGCATCCTGCCGCCTGTCATGGGAATAACTAATTATAAACGACGCATAATCATGCCCTGAAGTACCAGCGAAAAGTTTATCCCTAATAAAGGTTGTTCCCCGTTACATGATCTGTCACTGCTAGACGTTTGATACTAAGACTGCGGAGCACCGTGCATCTCTTGGATTTTCCCAGCTGTTACTCTGTTCAAGGGAGATATTGACGATATCTTTTGTGGCTGTAGTTTTTGCACTTATATGCGGTCGAGACGCGTACGATCGTTTACAGAACAGTGCTGATATAATGCGTGCAGTGTGTGCTCTGCTGCTTCTACGCTATGCCTTAACCCAGCACACAGGAGTGTATCTAGCAACCTGCCTTCTTGGATTCCGTCGCTGATTCCTAACACAATAAACGTGACAACAATGTACATGCCAGTCATCTGTCCTCCGAATTTCTCTTGAAGACCTCCCCCTCCCCCCCCCCCCCCCCCCCCCTACTCGATGCACAGAGGGATCACAACAGTGGTTTACTATTCGTCTGTGGAAAAAGAAAGCTCTTGATAATTTTTAAATTCTGCATTCAGTTTAACATGAACGAGATATTGAAGTAAACCCGGAAGAACACAACCTTGCTATATTGTAGGAGTCTACATCTACACTTCATACCAAACACATCAGTCGGAGAATAAGCTTTAACAGAGGGGACCTAGTGCGAAATTGTAAAGAGGGAGAAAACTGCGACCACTACATCGGGTAGCTTCTCAAAGTCTGTGATTGCAGCAATGTGCTGCATGCAGTCACAAAGCTACGGATTCTGCACTGCAATCGACGCGGTGAACAGTACTGTGACAAATTCAAGGGACGACGATTACCGTAGTGGAGCCCCAAGCTGCTAAAAGCTGATTCTGCCGGCCAATTTGACGACGGTTTTGGGAGGTTTCCCTCATCTAATCGTATATTGACCCTAGGCTACAAACTACCTAACGAATCCAAATAAATATAGCTTTAGAAACACGTTTCCTTTAATTTTAGTGGACACTATAAAATAGAAATCATGAAGGTAATGCAGTAAAGAGGTTAACGTGAATAGATCTGAATTCGGCAAGTGTAATAGATGGCATCAAAGTTGAATAAACTTTCTCAAAGTTTATTACCTGCTTCTCCACTTCGAGGGCTATTAAAGTGAATTTCAGTAAGATTGTCTATCATTCTGACATTTTTTCCTACTTCAGATATTTATTTTCAGTTGCAACTTAATATTGTGGAGATGCAGGTATATTTTTTGTGTGAATATTTTCTAGTTCTATTTTGTAAGTCGTTGGATACTGTGCATTTGCTCGTAGCAGGATGCAATTACAGATCTTTGAATAAAAAATGTGGCGTCCATATTCGTATTAATATAAAAAAAGGAATTTAACATATCCCGTTGAAATATGCATACTGTTTAGATACCAAAAAATCTCCCTTAAAATTACCAAAAAAGTTACGTGTACCTCTTGTCAAACTCAGTTCTCGGGGCACGAGACGTTTTCAGACTCACCGAGTCGATTATATCAGAATGGTAAGTTTGGGATCTTGCTCCCCCCCTTCGAGATATTTCTGCCAACACCCATAGGCCCACAGTTCTACATAAGGGTTGTATAACGGAACTGACGGCATCGCACGAAAACAACGTCACTGTATGTTATACCACCGGCGGCTAAGATAGGTGTACTAGGAAAATTTTCACACTAAACCTATTTTAAAGAAAATCACGAAAAACTTTTGTTATCGCTACCACTTTGCATTGTCGTAAGACGTCATCAGCTCAGAATAATTTGTGATGCCAGTATCTACTTAAACGACACCCAGACCCAATCTAAATAACGTCATAACCATAAACTGAACATCAAAACGTATTATACAGATATTAAACTTTGCTCTTAAAATCTTACAATAATAAAAAATTTAACCACTGAACACTTCTGAAACATTGGAAAATCGCTGTGAAAGTCAGAACGAACCCTTACAAGTTGGAAATTCTGAAAAACACAGTCATTAAATAAACAAAAAAAAAAAGACACGCATCACGATGGAATCTTCCGGGTGTGATGAAACTTGGTAGATGTTATGTTCATGTACAGACAAACAAATGATTACAATTTCAGAAAAAATGGAATGATTTGTTCAGGAGAAGAGCTTCGCCAATCGAACACGTCAATAATTTGTTGGTCCACCTACGGTCATTATTCAAGCAGTTATTCGACTTGTCACTGAATTATAGAGTTTTTGGATGTTCTCCTGAGTGATGTCGTGCCGAACTCTATCTGATGCTTAAAAAGTCAAAGTCCCGAGCTGGTTGGAGGGCACTGCTCATAATGTTCCAAACGTTCACAGACGAGAAGAGATCCGGCGGCCTTACTGACCAAGATAGGGTTCGGCAAGGACGAAGGCAAGCAGTAGAAACTCTAGCCGCGAGCGGGCGGCAATTTTCTTGCTGAAACGTAAGCCGAGACGTAGAATTATCGTACCGCTGTGTTGTAAGGGTGTCGCGGATGACAGGCAACGGATCCTGCTGTGAAATGAAGTGGCGCCCCAGATATGACCCTTAGTTGTCGGGACGTATGGTGGGCGCCAGGCAGGTTGGTGTCCCTCTGTTGTCTGGGATGTCTCCAGACAAGTCACACCTTTTCGTTGGTCATCGGGGCCCCATTCCAAGTGGGACTCATCACTGATGACAGTTCTGCTCCTTTCGGTGAGATTCCAGACCGAATGTGCCAGGCAGCACTGCAAGAGAGATTGTCGGTCTACAGAGAATAGTAACGGGCTCAAGGGGCGCCGTGAACTGAGTCCCCTTTCTGTGAGCCACTATTAATGCTCGTTGTGGTCACTGAACCTGCACGTCGGATCGGTGGTAGGAGCTGTGACGATTGCTCGGCCCTCGGGTCCTGTCGTCTTTCTAGGTCGACCTCTGACTTCCTGACGCTGTGGTCTGCCATGGTCCACTCATTCCTGCTAACATCGTTGAGTAGTAGCATCGCTCCCATTCATATGTCAACCGATTCACCGATTACTGCAACCGGCTTGTCTGATTTCAACTACACGACATCTGTGAAATGCTGACATCTGCTTATGTTGTTCACGCGCCTGTCCATCTGAGTATGCGATATGAAATTCGCAAAGATGTTACGCGCTGGTACCGACATGCCCCTAATTACTATCCCTGTCAGCTACTCGGTGAAATTTCGCTGCAGCGTCACACATTCATCGATCGGCCGCCGAAGTTTACAATTTTGCATTTTCCGTCGGCATCTGTATCAGTTAGTGATCAATTTGCGGTAACTCATTCGTGCTGCCCCGTCTTTTTGTTTACTTTTTGTAGAGTAGTATTGGACCTCACACAAGCTCACTGGTCATAATGTCGGCCAGTCCCTTAAGAGAGCGCACTACTCACTGTGGGACACTGACTGCTCGTAGCGAAGAACTGTTACCAGTAGCTCAGGTGTCCCTTTTTCTGCTAACGTCAGTCTTGTGCCAGTGGGTTGCATGGGATCACCGCCGTGAGATGGGTCGATATGTGGGCTTGACAGAATTATGGAAAAGAGCTGTAGTCTACGGATAAAATTGCTCGATTTGTCGGTGCATCGTTACGACAGTTCGACGCGTCTACAAGGAATTGTGTACGACGTGCAGCAGAGAAACACGGCTAATAGCAGTGATCGTAAAAAGATCGTGACCTATAGGAAATGGAGACAAGTTTCAGCCATCGCCAATGACTGTCTGTTTCAAATCCAACAGGAGCAGCTGCTGAAGGTAAGTCCACCTCAAGCAGATTCAGAACGAACATTGCGAACTGATCTGCATGCAATAGACGTTTCGAATCGGGTACCTCGCAAAAGCCCATTGCTCCCAGGGGTGCCAAAAGCTTCAGTGTGGCAAACGACACACAAAAATATCGGCAGTACACAGCAGACTGGAACCATGTAGTGTGGTTCAACGAGTTGTGTTTTGCCTGTTTTTTTTGTTTTTTTTTTTTCAAATCGTACAGGACGTCGCTTGCTTCAATGGTCTAATGTTAACTCGCATTGTATGCAGGGTCTGAGGCTGTTAGGTGATTGTTTTCGGCTGTTTATCCTTGAACCCACATATTCACGTTACCGTGACTACCAGTGCATTTACTTCAGCGTTGTCGCCGAGCAAGAGTTGCCCTTTCAGCTACATCTCCATTGTGGGTACTCCGTGGATTCTGTCGTCTTGGAAGATGACAACAGCTATGTCCACACATCCTGTCACACTATGACATCTCGAATGGCAGCTGAACCAGTAATTTTTAACCCTACATGCTTGTAAAATATGTAAGTATTTTTTGGATGTACGGGTGAAACGTAGGAATCAAGACGCGCGCAATTTGGTAGCTCAGAGGTGTGCAATCATTAGTGACTGACATTATCTGGACTGCGCGTCTCCTGAGTGTGTGACTTAGTTCTGTAACCAATGTGCTCATGTAGCCACACATTTTCTGTGATAGAAAATCTTGCCGTCCCTGGTAGTGACCTGTAGCAACTGAAACTCGTAACGGTAATAAAGTTTTTCATAGAACCTTTATTAATTCTGTCATCAAAAAAGCCAAATGTAAGACCAGAAATTTAATTTATGTGTCGAGTCACGCCTTTACACTTGCGTGAGCTGGTTGTATTTCCATAATGCTATACGCCCATTAGCTTTGCATAAGTAATAGTTAACATTACAACTCGACACGCAAATACATCGTTTCTAATCAAGTTTTTACTGGCTTTAGATTTATATATAGTTCAGACTTAACATAAAACTGTCTGTGGTATTACGTAAGCAGGTGCATTATTTCGAAGCGTTTGATAGTTACTAAAATGGCTTTTTTCCTTATCACTTCTAACGTACAGTCCACTTCTTACCTTAGTGATTAAATCAATGAATTTGAGACATCAACTAAATCACAGTGCTTGTATTCAACATTGGGACGACGAAAAGTGCAAGCTTATCCTTTCATTTTTTTCCTCATGTAAAAGCCGGCTGCTTTGGCCGAGCGGTACTAGGCGCTTCAGTCTGGAACCGCGCGACCGCTACGGTCGCAGGTTCGAATCCTGCCTCGGGCATGGATGTGTGTGATGTCCTTAGGTTAGTAAGGTTTAAGTAGTTCCAAATTCTAGGGGACTGATGACCTCAGATGTTAAGTCCTGAGCACTCATAGCCATCTGAACCATTTGAACCTCATGAAAAAAAAACATACTCGTTGCTAAAGAACACGATCGCTAGTCATGAAGGTACAAAATTTGAGAGCGTTTCTGTGTATTCACTAAAGACCATTAAAAAGGATTTCTCTTGAAATTTAACTGTTTGACTTAAGCGAAAAAATGAAGCAAGCAAGCAAGCACAGTTTCTTTTTCTACTTTTGCAATCAGCGTTACTGAATTCTTCAAAAATAAATGAGAACAGTTGTTACTTTTGCTTATTTTTTTCGTAGAGCTTGCATGATCTTAAAAGCCACATTAATCATGAAGTACTCGAAAGCAACCCGCCCAGCAAATGCAAAAAGTTTTTAGTCAAGGAGTTAAACAGTCACTTTTTCTGTGAGCTAACGGAATTCCATTTATACTTGTATTACCACTAGCGCACAAACACTCACAGTGCCTGTAATTGCTCTTTGTTTAAGAAGATGACAGGAAAGTGACATGAGAGGAACGAGATGATAAACTTTGAACTAACCCTAAGACATGCTTTTACAAACACGTCACTCTTTAACGGACGATCAAAAAGTTTACGTTCGAAGTCTTTGCTGCAGCGCGTAAGGAACCCAGCGCGACTACGATAAGGGTATATAAGCGTGCAATTACGGCGAAACGTGCGGGAAAACTGCGACAACGGATGCTGTTGCTTCATGATAACACACGTCGCCACATCAGAACGCAGAAGTTACGCCAACACATGGGGAGATACTCCATCACACGCCCTGTAGTTTTGATCTCTCTCCTGTGCGATTATCACGCCTATTGTTCCATAAAACAGGCCTGGGAAGCGTCGACGATTCCTGTCGCGTAATCAGGTGCAGCGGGCAGTTACGGACTTCCTCGCGCAGGAGGACACTGTGTTTCACCAAACGGGTATCTTCAACCCGATGATTCGGTGGGATGATTGCCTCAATGCTCACGACGATTTTGCCTGATTGGCATGTCGATTGTGGACTTACGGCCTCCTAGTGTAAACTTTTTGATCGTCCTTTATATTGTCCAGAAGTAATTAACATCAACTTTTCCTAACATATTATATAATCATTAGGTTATCTTTCAGAAGGCTGTTGCACGCGGCGACTGTTATATTGACTTGTAAATAATAGATTTCAGATACAGTAGTATTCAATGAACTGTGGATGAAGCCCGACCATCAGGAATTACATTCATTGATCAAAAATGATAGTGCATTGAGAATGGCTAGTTTCTAGCTGAAATCTAGATCTGCCAATAAAATTTAAAAAGGACGACTGATAGCTGAAATCTATTATTTACAAACATTAAATAATCCCTCTTTCTCAGTTATAATTATGAAATAAACAAATGAAGATCGGACGTGTAAGCAGTGACCAGTTAACATATGATCGTATATGCAAGTTCCATACTAAACATGTAGCTGCAGCTCGTCACATAGTATTCCTTGACGACAATGTTTGCTGTATCTGGGGTGCGAGCAATTATGACAAATATGCACACCAGCCATCGACTGCACTGCTCCGCTTTCTAACTACGACTGACTGCAAGTGCATGCCTGTCTGTATACGCGTTGCACACCAAGACTATAAAAAGACGCCAAACTAAAACATGTTGCACACTTCTTACTTTAGTGCTTAGAGATCACTTTCATGAATTTGTAAGAAAACATATCACCGCTGGAAAGGATGGGTTATTTACAAACGTTAATAATGAAAATAATTTGATGTCCGTCATACATTAAATAATGCAAATTATGAAGTGCATATTGCGTAAGTAATAGGCTATAATTCTTGCTCTCAAGGTCAAGGTGTACAAAATATAATCGATATTAAATTACGACAATAATTATGAGATAATAAGCGAAATGTAGTGCTCCGTTACAAGCTGATGGTATTACAATGTGATTTTCGAAAATATTAGGAAAGGCAAAGGCAATGAAGTAACTGAATATGCGTAGACAGGTGCATGAAATCAGAGGAAGCAGGGTCAACATGGAAGGGTACAGAAGAATACCGCTGCGAAATCAGAGACTGTACTCCGTCCCGCGATCTGCGACGGGACACCGATTATCCTCTGATAGCGCTCAGACTGGAAACTTAGGGAAACACTACTTCGGACTGCTCTGTCGAGAAGTAGCGAAGGACATACAATGTGCTTGCCCGATTACTGATAGCCGACGCGAAGTTTACTGTACAGAGGACTCGAAGTGGCAGTCAGTACGCTCGTAGCATCCACAAACCTCTGAGCTACCAACCTCGACAAAGCTCGTGTCAGCACGGAGGAGGCGACAGCAGAGGTTCGGAGCGCGGCCTGTCCGGCAGGCAGTGACGGCGCGCGGCGCGGGGCGGGGCGGGGCGGCCTCCTCTGGGAAATTCGCGGGAAGTACCGCCGCCAGGGCTGCCACCCTCGCCTCCCGCAAAGTCAGTGCGCGCGCCGGCCCATATTTATTCCGTGCATACGGCGAGGCGCGGGCCGCCCGTCACGCGGGCAGCGCAACACGAAGGTGTGTGGGGAGGGGAAGGGGGGGCGGCAAGGGGCCGTCGCTCACCCAGACTCCCCACTCGCATCTCCCGATTGCCACTCACGGCTCCACAGCGCCACGCCGTCGCTTCGGATGCTCTCCGTGCCGAGTGGATTTTGAGAACAAGTTGGCTTGTGAAGCGCGAGGCCTTCCTCGCCATCTGTTTCTTCCCAACCACTTCTAATTACAGTCGGGGAAGTGGAGAGCCTTGCATCATTAACACCTTGAACGAACGGTACCAAAGTGATACTACTGTATTTCCATGACTCCAGGATAAATTGATGAAAATTTCAACCCCATGCATAGACGTTCACAGCGTGGAGGAGAGATGGGGAGGGAGGTGGGGGGGGGGCAACCACTCGTCTCCCCTACAATTTCGAAACAGGCTTTTGCTTCATTTTACAATTCTGGAAGCAGTTTCGTGTGGTTCTGCTAAATCTCGCATTTAATCAGTTTAGCATCACCGTTAAAAGTCTTTCCTACAGATGAAGAATCGTGTTTTAACAAGATATTTATTGGGCGTATATAACTTTGCGAAACTCTTCAAGTGGCGAGAGCAACACAGTATGGCAAGAGGACACGCACGTATGACCATCTTTCGGACTATGAGAAAATTCGAGTCATTTGAATGAGAAGTGTGGCAGTGTCATCCCGACCAATTGCTCAGAGACTTTTCTGTAATGGAACAACTGTCGAACTAGTGGACCTGGGAATGTAGTACGGCAAGAAGAGCGGGCACGGATTCTACCACAAGGACCAGGGACCACGCCTCGAGAGGGTCGGACGATTCTCCGGCTTGCTCTGACGAGTAGATCGAGGGGCAATCACCGAAATCCAGTGAGGAGTGGCACTTGAATCTTAGCACACGTGATGCGTCAGACATTGCAAAAAATAACCGACAAAGTTTTAATTCCTTGTCCAGATGCACAGGCCTTGAAAATATTTGTAAGTTTGACGTGGAAGTGGCCCCTGTTAATGAACACGAGAACTCCGCATCGGAGCAAATGCTGGAAACTATTCTGCTGCCGTCTTATTTCTTCGCATGAGCATTCGTCGCTTCTTCGTGTCGTTACGTCTGACTATTTGAGAGGGACAGATGCGTTTAGTGACCAGATGAATGTAACACAAAATGGCGCTCACAATAAAAAAAGGCGCCTGTTCGTTGTCGAGTGTTACGAGAAGAAGAATTCGTATAAAACGTTTGCGTAACATTGTGCAAGAACTTCAGACCGGAAGTGTTGTGGAAGCGAAACCTCCTGCAACGTCTGCAGCGCAAAACTCTGTGGCGAAACGGCGCTCCGTCGACTTCAACGGTGGGCGTTTCCAGCTTCTTCTGTGATGTTTATTAACAAGGCTCAATTCCGCGTCAGATTTACAAATATTTTCTGGGCCACTTTTATCTTTCCCATCCTGTACATAACGCGAAAAACGCGAGTTTCAAAACATGCCAGGGAATGGAAACTTACGTTCTAGGATATTTTTTTGCGATGCCTCACGTATCGTATGTACTTCGTTTCAAGTGCCACTCCCTACAAGGTATCAGAGGTTGTCTTCCGTCTATTCGTCAGATCCAACGGGAATTCCTACGACCTTTTCGAGGTGTAATCCTACACTGCTATCTGTGGCTACATTTCTCGCCACAGTGTCGCCCCAGGTCCATCTCCTCACCATTCGTTCTGCAATCACTCCACTGCAGACAACTCTCTCAGCGACCTGCCGGTATGATGCTCCCGTATCCCCTCATTCCAATGAATCGACATTTCTCAAAGACTGTAAGATGGCCAAACGCTGCACGAACACTTCTGTTGGACACGCAGTGTTCCGATCTCCAAGTACAAAGTTCCCGTAACGTTACAAACACGCAATAAACACAGGATTCTTCACCTTCAGGAGTATGTTGGGGCTGGTGGTCTAGAGTGCTGGGAAACGGAGACGACGTGGGATCGAGTGCTGGTCGGTCCGAGGAAATTTTCCGTCTGCATTTAACCCCTTGCAGTGCAATTAAGTTCGACTAAATACGTGTCCAAGAGATAGGAGACTACACGTGCGAAACGGGCCAACGTGGTGAACGAGGCGATCGCAATACAAGCCGCCGTGTAACTACACGTTTATTTGCTTCACGTGATACTGCTCTTGTAGACGTTAACGCTAATTTATCTGTTGTACCTTTATATATATAATCTCTCAAACAAAACTTAAAAGCATAAATATAAATTTTTGCACATAAACAACAGAATGTATAATCTTCGTGGCCGTCTTCAAGTGTGATTTCTTCAGAAGAAATGTAATAACACCTAAACGTACATAGGGAAGACGGAAAATGTAATTACCTCAAAAAATTTCTAATGCCAAAACACTTTGAACTCTAAAAATTAGTACTCCTGCATGGCATGATAGATTCGAATACATTTTAGGTAAATGTAACGCCACTTTACACTCCACGCATTTGCACATTATTTCGCTTCGTATTTTGTGTTCCATGTAAACTTCTCACATCTGTGCCGGATTTTTTTAGGCATCGAATCGATATATTTTGGGAAATGAGCCTGCCCAGCGCCTGGAAGAAGTGTTTCCTCTAGTGATGGTTTCCCACGCTTTTCGTAGACCGGCTATTGGGCACTTTTCACCATTACGTCTGCTGCATTTGCTCGGTAATCAGTATCTGTTTCCTTTCTTAGACAGTATATTCTTTTCTGCGTAATATGCATATCAAATAGAGCCGTATCCGACACATAAAAAATTCAGCCTGGTTTTCGTTCGCACGAGTGTGACTTGTGATGTACCTTTGTGATGTGCGTTTGGTCCACATTTGCTTCCACTTGTCGGACTCATCAGAGTACAGCAAGAATTAACCCAGCCTTCACTGGTCAGCGATATGAGAAACTGTCAGGAAAGGCAAGTGTTTCGGATTCCACGTTAAACCACGTTAAACTGTAAGTGCCGTTTCGCTGGTAGGAAGGATGGGACAGATTAGGGAGACGCAAGTCGCCCAAGTGGCGTCGAATTAAAGACTTTCATCCGGCCACAATGCGACAGGCAATTATTATTATTATTTGTATACTTGGTGTCTGTTTTAAACACAATTTTTTGATCCAGCATCCATTATGAATTAAGACAAAAGGGAATTAAAGACATTGGCTAAGAGCGGGCATTGATTGAAATCAGTGGGGAAAGCAGAAAATTTGTGCTGGACTGTGATTCGAACGGCGGTCTCCTCCTTAAGAGGCAGATGTCCTGACCTTCGTAAATGGTGTAACAATAAACATAAACTGCTTCGTTCAGTAATAAACAGCAACAGACCACGTTGTACCTCGTGTAGTTGCTAGGTACGTTTTCAAATATAGTGCTGGGTCCTCTCCACTATCCTGATGTTTTCTTGTTGAGAATAATTATATGCAATAATTACATTCTCCTACCCGGACTGGGTTGGGGGATCAAGCAAGGTACTCCCTAAAAAATTAGCGTAATACGTTCGGTACCTCAGGTTTTGTATGATCAGTTAGTGGCGTTCTTTCTACCAAGGCCCAAAAGTCTAGCACAGTCTTACTGCCCTCTCGGAAAAGGTAAAGTACAGTCAGACCCCGAATCCAAATCACTGAATTGGTCTGCGTTCGGGGAAAATATATCTGGGAGAAGTAGTACCCGTGGTATTACTGCTTGCGGCACCACACGAAGGAGGAAGGCGATTTTGTTTGGACCAAACACCACGCTGCCTCCGAAGGCCCGCTTATCAGGCGATGTTCCTCTGTAACGTTGCACTGTGGACACAGTGGCGTATCCGCCATGTTAACTGAACTGTATGTAACCTGGAGCGAGTCACATGTTTCCCATTTACTAACTGGTACCACAACGCGCACGTGTCTCCGTATCAAAGTGTACGTGGTGCACTGTGCACCGTACCACTGACCATGTCGCTGTTGGTTGCCGCGTCTCTATGGCACTACTAGCTTGTCCTGGAGTCAACATGCGATACACATCACGTGCCGTTGCCGTCCTGGTAGTCGGTACCACTGACCCACCCGGACACGGTAGGCACTGTAACTGCGCGGACTACAATAGCACGCTCCCCGTCAGAGCCAGATCCTCAACTTATACCACACATTACTAACATAGTGCTCCTTGCGTGTTCTCCTCATTACTCGCGACATTTCACCGATTCCTGTAAGAGTCCTAGCCCGGTGTGCGTCTGCACTGAAGAAGTCATTGGCCGTCTCGCTTTAATATACAGGGTGAGCCACTAACTATTGCCACCTAGAATAACTCCGAACATATAATAGGAGCTGAAAAGTTTGTGGGGGAAAAAGTTGCCTGGGACAACGGGGGCCATAGTATGACGTTGGTTTCTTGTTGCCAGGAGGAGTCGCTTCAGAGATATGGTGAACTTTGCTTTTTTAAATGGGATGCTATACTTCGGTACTTATTTTCTCATAGCGGCTATCGAAACGAATCCAATGATGTGTAAAAGTAAGGTCTTTGAAATTCAACGAAGGTTACGCATGTGGCATGAACGTCCATTTAGAGAAGGTGTTCGAAGTGATGACCATTGGTATCAATCCAGAGCTGCAATCTTCTTATCATCGAATGAGCGGTATTCCTTATCACATCTGCACTTATCGAAGCACATGCACTGACTATTCTCTCTCGTATGTCGCTCATACAGTAAATATTCGCCAAATACAGCGTATCCATCTAACGTGCTATTGACATGTAAACACCACTCGACGGTTTCGCAACACAACACTAATAGGAACGGTAAGACAAGTTTCGTCGAATCAAGCGAATATGAATTATGTATTCCTTCGAAGAATATTTACGGAGAATGCCATGGAAATTCAGTGAGAGCGAGAGACTTAAACGCTGAAAGATATCCACAACGTACTCACCCTACACGTCGTACATTTAAATATCTGTATGATAAATTGAGAACAACTGGATCTTTAACGCATCGGGAACATATCCGGCAAAGGAATGTTACTAACGAGGAACTGGAAATTGGTTCTCTTGCCATTGTGGTTGGAGATCGTTGTGTTACTTCGCGTCAAATCGCAAGGGAATGTGGCATGAGCCAGAGTAGTGTTGTTCGGGTTTTGCATCGCCATAAATATCACCCTTACCATATCAGTCTCCACCAATAACTGACTGGTACGAGATTATATGCGTCGAATCGAGTTCTGCAGATGGGCGCAACTTCAAATTCAGGGGGATGACACATTTATTAATTTGATTTTATTTACTGAAGAGGCTACATTCACGAACTATGGAAATGTTAATTTGCATAACATGCATTGTAGGGTGGTGTGGGATTCTAGAGGACAGAATTATAGGTCCCTAATTCATCGAAGAAAATCTTGATGTTAGGAAGTACACCACATTCCTGCGAGAAACATTGGGTCTGTTATTGGAAGAAGTACCTTTAGGAATACAAGGAAAAAATGTGGTATTAAGACGATGGGTGTCCAACACATTTTTTCGCTGATGGCTAGAAATGAGTTGCAGAGATAATTCCCAAATCGTTGGATTGGACGCGGAGGAGGTGTGTCGTGGTCGGCTCGTTCACCAGACTTGATGCCTCTGGATTTTTTGTTGTGGGAATTAGTAAAAGACATTGTTTATAACGTCGTTCCAACTACACCTGAAGATATGCGAGAGAGAACTGGCAGACCATGTGCTTCGATAAGGGCCGATGTGATGTACGTTCATGCCACATTTTTTACCTTCGTTGACCTTCAAACAGCTCACTGTTCTGTTACACATCATTGGATTCGTTTCGATAGGAGCTATCAGAAAATAAGCACCAAACAATGGCATCCCACTTAAAAAAAAATCAAAGTTCACCTTCATATCCCTGAAGCAGCCGCATCTAGCAAGAAAAACCAACGTCATATTATGGCCGCTGTTGTCCCATGCAACTTTTGTACCACAAACTTTTCAGCTCCTATCATACTTCCTGAGTTATTCTTGTTAGCGATAGTTATATCATCATCATTTATTGTAGATGACAGGCCGTAAAGACCCATGACAGAAAGCAAAGAAATATTACAAATCAGAATAACACACTAAACAAAGATCAATAACACAATCACTGACACAGGAAGCAGTATTACCCTGACCACACTTGCAAGTATTTCCGGCAGACGTTGTTCCACTTTCTCCTGTCCATTGCATCTTCCAGGGATGCTGTAAGTTCTACCTTCTGCAATGTCCTCATCACCCTACCTTTCCACCTAGTCCTTGGACGTCTTTCAATCAGCAGGGAATTCAACACTCATCTACATCTACATCTACATCCATACTCCGCAAGCCACCTGACGGTGTGTGGCGGAGGGTAACTTGAGTACCTCTATCGGTTCTCCCTTCTATTCCAGTCTCGTATTGTTCGTGGAAAGAAGTATTGTCGGTATGCCTCTGTGTGGGCTCTAATCTCTCTGATTTTATCCTCATGGTCTCTTCGCGAGATGTACGTAGGAGGGAGCAGTATACTGCTTGACTCTTCGGTGAAGGTATGTTCTCGAAACTTTGACAAAAGCCCGTACCGAGCTACTGAGCGTCTCTCCTGCAGAGTCTTCCAGTGGAGTTTATCTATCATCTCCATAACGCTTTCGCGATTACTAAATGATCCTGTAACGAAGCGCGCTGCTCTCCGTTGGATCTTCTCTATATCTTCTATCAACCCTATCTGGTACGGATCCCACACTGCTGAGCAGTATTCAAGCAGTGGGCGAACAAGCGTACTGTAACCTACTTCCTTTGTTTTCGGATTGCATTTCCTTAGGATTCTTCCAATGAATCTCAGTCTGGCATCTGCTTTACCGACGATCAACATTATATGATCATTCCATTTTAAATCACTCCTAATGCGTACTCCCAGATAATTTATGGTATCAACTGCTTC
This sequence comes from Schistocerca americana, assembly GCF_021461395.2. Classification (NCBI taxonomy): domain Eukaryota; kingdom Metazoa; phylum Arthropoda; class Insecta; order Orthoptera; family Acrididae; genus Schistocerca; species Schistocerca americana. The sequence goes on from NC_060125.1 coordinate 127,854,329, forward strand.
CAGTTGCTTACCTGCTATTTTGTAGCTAAATGATAAAGGATCTATCTTTCTGTGTATTCGCAGCACATTACACTTGTCTACATTGAGATTCAATTGCCATTCCCTGCACCATGTGTCAATTCGCTGCAGATCCTCGTGCATTTCAGTACAATTTTCCATTGTTACAACCTCTGGATACACCACAGCATCATCCGCAAAAAGCCTCAGTGAACTTCCGATGTCATCCACCAGGTCATTTATGTATATTGTGAATAGCAACGGTCCTATGACACTCCCCTGCGGCACACCTGAAATCACTCTTACTTCGGAAGACTTCTCTCCATTGAGAATGACATGCTGCGTCCTGTTATCTAGGAACTCCTCAACTCGGTTGGGGATAGATTCCCCAGCTCTTAAGACATGCCCCAACCACTGGAGTCGCCGTCCTCTGATGGTCCTACCAACGTCAGCTCTCCCAAAACGTTGGTACAAGTCCTCCTTTTGCCTCCTTTCCCATCTTCCATTTCCTCTGTTGAATGTAGGGCCATAGCTCTTTCTGAGCACTCGCATTTCAAATGCGCAAATGCGATTTTCACGTGTTTGTGAAGTCGACCATGTCTTGCAGTGATACAACAGAACCGGTTTTACCAGCGCCATGTAACATTTGATCTTGACTTGAATAAGTTTTTGAGACTAAAGAAGGCACGATTAGCATTAATTATTCTCTGTTGAATCTCTTTCTCAACCTCACTTTTATTAGATAGAATCGATCCCAGGTACTTAAATTACTCCACTCCTTCAAAGTTGTGTCGATCTATATTTATAGTGGTAGGGAAATCCTGTCAGCGTGAGATGATCATATATTTGGTTTTCTTGTTGTTGACAACTAATCCCACTTTGCTTGCCTCTTCGATGAACGTTGTGATGTCAGAAACTGATTAAGTGAGTCTCCCATAATCACCACATCATCGGCAAAGACCAAGATTGTGTCAGTTTCAGTCATATCCATCTCCCTGTCATTACCAATTTCACTTCGTACCTTTTCCAATGCAATGTTGAATAGCGCTGTGGGCAAAGGATCTCCTTGTCTCAAACCGTGTTGAACAGTGAAAGCCTCTGACATTTTGTTTGAAAACCATACTTGGCAGCTTGTATCTGTATAACATGCTTCAATCACTTTGATGCGTTTGCTTGTGATGCGCAACTCCTGCATTGTCCTCCATAATACCATCCGATTAATGCTGTCATAGGCCTGTCGGAAATATATATATGTTCTTTCCGAAATGAGGATAACTACATAGTAGTGTACGGATAAGTTGAGAATGTGGGTCTGACAAGGACACGTGCTAGAGTAGTGGTTGCAGCTGTAATGACCACCATGTCACGATAGCTCAATGGTCAGAGCATCTGCGTAGTAAGCAGGAGACCCGGGTTCGAATCCCAGTCTGAAACAAAATTTCAACTTTCCCCACAGATTTAGGGCAATACCAGCACGCAGCCAATGTCTGCATTTCGTTTCTTCTTAATTACAGTAGAGCGTCGATTATCCGAACTAATTGGGGGACATGGGTGTTCGGAAAACTGGTTTGTTCGGATAATCGACCTGTACATGTTTATTTGCCAAAGAGAAGTACTGTACAGTAAATTTAGTCATAAAACAGGCATCTCTTTTAGTATTTAACATACAAAGGCAACTTCAGTAGGAATATATAGTATGTGGCACAGTTTATTAAACAAAAATGTATACATATTACATACGCATTTTGCATGAACAATACACACAGTATACAAAATTAACGTTTAAAAAATCCCTTATTTTGGTCTGTCTAAGCAAGCCTACACGCTTACGAGCAGCTAAGTCACGTACTCTTTTCATTACAGATATCTGAAACTGGTCATTTTCATCTTGGGCTTCAAACCACCGCAAGGCAGTATCTAAACAAGTGAACGCCTCAGAAGCTGTTGGTATACTTTCATCTTCACTTTCTGGAGCACTGATTGATGAGACGCTTGGGGCGTCATCTTTAACAGTGACGACGTTTACAATCTCGCTGTCCTGCATGATTTTGTGTCCTGCATCTGCATCATCGATATTCATCCATTCATGAAAGTCTTCTTCATCACATTCGTGGCAATCTATTTCTTTTAGCATACCGAGAATTTCGGACATATCATTCTGTTAGTCATTTTCAATCATACCTTGTGAATTTTCTTCTGTGTCCAAAATTTTATGCCAGGCTTTCTTCAAATTATCTTCCTTTACACTACTCCATGCTGCGCTGATCAGGGTCGTAACAGAGAGCAGAAGGTGACTGTTTGCACCGTGGGAAGCTCTCCTTGGGCCGGCCGAAGTGGCCGAGCGCTTCTAGACGCTACAGTCTGGAACCGCGCGACCGCTACGGTCGCAGGTTCGAATCCTGCCTCGGGCATGGATGTGTGTGATGTCCTTACGTTAGGTAGGTTTAAGTAGTTCTAAGTTCTAGGGGACTGATGACCTGAGATGTTAAGTTCCATAGTGTTCAGAGCCATTTGAACCATTTGAAGCTCTTCTTGGGGGCGCGCAATCCTTCAAACTGCGCGGAGCGGCACGCCTCAACTCTTAAGCTGGCGCAGCTGTTGCTGTGAACAGCTTTGATACTGCCGCTACTTCTACTGCCAGTGTGCTGATTGTTGAGACACAGCGACTGGCGGCTTGGCCGGTCAGCAGTGCCTTGTGAAGGCTCCATTAGAAGCAATGTTCCGCCAGCGGTGGCCCAATGCTGAGGGGGAGTGAGGGGGATGATGGACGGTAGGGTGGGAGAGTAACAGATGCGAGGCGAGCGAGTACACAGTTCCGTTAAGCGGTCGTTCGGTTGACCGACGTTCGGATAATCGACGCTCTACTGTATTATTATTCTCTGTGGGAATGGTTTGTCTTTGTAGTGAAAGTAAGGTCGCATAGCAATGAAAAGTTAAGAATCATATCCCACTTGAAAGTAAGGTCGCATAGCAGTGAAATGTCAAGAAGCAAATCCCACAGGTATGGAAACACTGGAATATGTTTGGAGGCGCCACCCGCCACCCGCCCCCATTTCCTTGAGTTTTACTCTGCCCACGCTGTAGAAGGGGTACTATTAAGAAAAAATGTTACGTGCTGCGCCGTAGCTACGTAGAACATTTATCAGTAACCGAGCGCGAACGCGGAAGCGGGGCGAGCCGCCGCAACAAAAAGGAGCTCTTCGCAACTTGGCGGCAATTTGACGTTGCGTCGCCGCGTGGAGTTGGCGGAGTTTGTGGAGCACCGACGGGCGCCCCGCGGCGGTGTTTACCGGCCCCGGCGCGGCGGCTGGCCGCGTCCAGGCCGTGGGCTCTGCCGGCTGCGCTTCCATTTGCCTGATGGCGTTCGTTACGCTAATGGAGGACGTCGCCGCCGCCGACGCCGACGCCGTCGCCGTAGGGTAAATTTGTTCTTGCCTAGTGGCGGCGGCGGCAACGGCCGGTGGACGCGCCTCGGCGGCTACGGGGGCCCTCTGGGGCAGGAGCCGCCTGCCACGCCACCACACGACAGACACCGGCCGCGTGTCCGAGCCACTGACAGCACTCCAGCTGAAGGGCGGACAGTCGAGTAGCGCCGTTTTAAGATCGACCTTTGATGTCTGAAAAGTTAAATATTCTTGGAACGATACTAGAGAACGGTTAGTAAGAAACTGAAGCGTGATGGTAGACTTATTCAGAATAAAGCTGCAACAGCCTATTGTTGATAATTCTTCCGGGTTATATGGCCGTGGTCCATGGAATTCTTCTATTGCTCGTGGTAGCACTTAAAACCGTAGTTTCAGAAAACTTAACTACATGGTCACCGGACTGAAGTGCATGCTCCGCAACGGCCGATTTATCTATTGTACCCAGTCGGCAAAGACTTTTATGCTCCTTTACCCTCGTATTCACACTTCTTTTCGTAGTACCAATATAGACCTCGCCACAAGTACACGGAATTTTATACACACCGCTAGATGATAATGGTGGCCTTCTATCTTTGACAGAACGAAGTTCTTGTCCTATTTTTCTGGTAGGTTTGAATACCGGTTTGACTTTGTTTCAGCAAAATTTTGCCGATTCGATCTGTAACCTTACTAATGAAAGGTAAAGACACCGTGTTCTTCCATTGTTGCGTACCATCCTTGTCCTTTGGCCTGCTGTAATTAGGTCTTAAAACTCTATTAATTTCTTTTCGAAGACCTGTTTCAGATGATTCAGTTCCGTATACAGATGTTCCGGCGTACAAATCCGTTTTGCCCTGTCCACTAAACTTTTGATTACACCTATTTTTTGTTGTGGTGATGATTGGCGTTCTTTAGGAATAGAAGAATTCCATGGACCATGCCATAAAACCCGGAAGAATTATGAACAACAGTACCTTCCGGTCGTGAAAGCCTTCATTGTATGACTGCAACTGACTGTTCGCAGCTCTCCCCATTACAACTAAGGTTACTGACAATCCCAAGTAGCTATAGGTGATTTTGTTACATGTGTAATTCGTAATAACAGGTACTGAATATTTTTGCTGTTAAACGCAATGAAGCAGTTAAGCGTCACGTTGATGTACAAACAGCTTTCTTGACTAAGCTACAGTTGGTCCGGAGGCAGTTTAAGAACATTCAATTAAGAAACTGCCTGTTGCGTTCGGTGTCGGGGTCTTCGGCCGACGTTTGTTTGACGATTTTTCTGCAGCACGAGTGACTGGCATTGTCAAAACTTCACTCTCCATTGCTGGTGGCGGACTGGAGAAGAGCTCGTGGCCGCAGATGATATGTACCTGGTGCGCCAATGTCAAAGGGCTTTGCCGTGGTCATTACCTTGCGGTCTCCTCTTGCTGTCTGCAACGGTCGCTGGCTGTAACACGGGAATCCAGGATCCGTACACATCGACCCTTTCTTCTTTCTCGATGAAGCTATTCTCAAAATGGCTCTGAGCACTAAGGGACTTAACTTCTGAGGTCATCAGTCCCCTAGAACTTTGAAATACTTAAACCCAACTAACCTAACGACATCACACACATCCATGCCCGAGGCAGGATTCGAACCTGCGACCGTAGCGGTCGCGCGGTTCCAGACTGCAGCGCCTAGAACCGCTCGGCCACACCGGCCGGCAGCTATTCTCACTGATATAAGAACGTAGACTTCCGCGGCCGGTGTCATAGTGATTAAAATTCTTCTGGGTATTATGGCGCGTCACTGCTATAAACTGACAACAATAATAAACTAAAACCGACGTTTCCGCCGAATTGCAACGGCCTTCCTCAGGGCACGACTGGTTTTGCATGGGGATAGGTGCTTCTGTTTATTACAGACTATCGATGTCTGACGTCACTGTTGTAAATCTTTTAATTGGCCCTCTAATGCGATTGGCTAGTCATGACGTCAGACATCGATAGTCTGTAATAAATAGAAGCACATATCCCCATGCAAAACCAGTCGTGCCCTGAGGAAGGCCGTTACAATTCGGGCGAAACGTCGCTTTTAGTTTATTATGTTGTCAGTTTTTAGCAATAACGTGGCATAATACCCAGAATTTTAATCACTGTAGCTGTTCTCACGTTTGAGTATTTCTGTAGCTTCTCTGAATAAGCGGGTGTGATAGGTCATCTCTACAGCAAGAAGTTCCGTGTCGGCGAATTTTTTTTATGTGGTCGGTCTCAAACAGCGCCAGCCATTCGCGCTGCCGAAACGTCACAAAAATGATCGAACAAAATTCAGCCGAAGAACCCGAGACAGAACCCGACTGGCAGTTTCACATTAAGTGGGAAGAAAAGCCTTAACAACTTAATAACTTTCATTTAATTGACGTCAACGGCATTGCAGTGGTGGTAACACCGGTTCCCGTCAGATCATCGAAGTTAATCGCTGTCGGGCTGGGCTAGCACTTGGATGGGTGACCATTCTGTCTGCTGTTGGCAAACGGGGTGCACTCGGCCCTTGTGAGGCGAACTGAGGAGCTACTTGATTGAGAAGTAGCAGCTCCGGTCTCGTAAACTGACATACGGCCGGGAGAGCGGTGTGCCGACCACACGCCCCTCTATATCGGCATCCGGTGACGCCTGTGGACTTGAGGATGACTCGACGCTCGGTCGGTATCGTTAGGCCTTCATGGCCTGTTCGGCCGGAGTTTAGTTAGTTGACGCTGCAAGTCAGAACGCTGTTGACGTGCCTTCTAAGCGCCATGAACTTCCAGATCACACCTTTGATAACTTCAGTCTTCTGGAAGGATCTGAGAAGCGTCAGCGTAATAGAAGGTACACTAAGTGTCTTCAAATTGCTTATAATGGCGCTGCCGTAGAGACGTGTGCAAAACCGGATACCCCATTTGTCGAGGCAGCCGTAGGAAACAGGTGCTCCAGTGCCACTGCTAGGGACCTCCTTTCGCCTTCTCTGGTACACTAAAATGTACAGCTGCCTTCGTCATATAAGAGTTGTCTATGTGGTTAGAGTTTACTGAGATGTCGCCGCAGATGCGGCCCTCGCCCACTGGCCAAGTCCGCTTACTTGTTGCACCCGCGAAATTCCCATCTCAGTGCGTGTGCTTGATACTCTTTGCTGGTAGTTGGAATCAACAAAACCATAGGCAAGGTCTTCATGGAACGCTCTGGCGGGTACGATTAATCGAGAGGTCAGTAGTTGCGGCTCAGCATGTCCTCTCGTGGTTATTTCTGCAGGTTCCGCAGAACGTTAAACGCAATCCTCCTCCTTTCTTTCCTTCCGTGCAGCCCCCCTCCCCCCCCCCCCCCCCCCCCCACCTTTCATTTCTTCTGTTCCACTAGCTGTTTTCAACGATTAGGACCCCAGACCGCTAAAACTAAACAAACAATGACCAGATTTATAGGATCGGGATAAGATTAGTCGAAGAAAAACCAACAACGGGGAACCACATACATTTGAATTTTCGCTAAAACAAGGAATTACAACACATTGTACTTAGGCTGAGTGAAAAGTATACTTTACATAATATATAACATGTGGGAATGCAGTTGTGACGACCTCATAAACGTTCTTAGAGTGCTTGTCTATAGGACTGAAGCCATATAAAATCCGAGCACTCGTTCTCAAGGCATACCACGTCTTGGTGAGGTGTGGGTAAGCCGATCGTAGCGGTAAATACGCTGCCAAATGATGCTACAGAAGACCACGCTGCCCAGCGATGAACACCGTCACAAAGATGATATTTTTCTTTGTTTTCATAATGCGGGGCCACAGTCGTAATATATTTCTGTAAAGTCAGTACCGCCATTAGATTGTTGTTTATTTACAGCGTTACATTTACACTTACATAACAATCTAATGACGGTACTGACTTTAGAGAGAAAGTTGATACGCTAACTTCTTACGTGTGCCGTGCTTTTTAACTCTTCAGTCTTCCGTCTTCTGAACTTTCTAAGACACCAGTTTTCGTCTGTTTATAGGTTAACGTATTGTTCTGCCAGTGGTGAAAGCTGTTATTAGCCACTAAAACTTCTTCATTTCACTCACAGGGCTCGGCAAACCATGTTAGACCATTGCCAGTGGTCTCTGCACGTCATAATCTGTATGCAGTATTGTCTGAGGCGACTCCACTCTGCAGCTGTGTAAAGCAGATAAAACGGTGAGATTGCTTTAAATTTACACCCCACAGTACGTGATATCTGTCCACACTTCAGGAAATTCAAAGTGGGTGAGGTATAAAGCAGATACAGTAATTGTGGTTGGCTCCACAAAGATGTAAGATTCCGTAGGTATCAGGAAAGGAACGACAGATAGCAAATTTATGGCTCTCATGTCGAGGAGCTTATAGCTGCTTTCCTGAAAGCAGTTTAAATAACCTGTGGTATCGTGCACTGTCGATACCACGCGACGCCAGTGCACGTTCAGAATTTGGCAACAGCCACGGGACTGCGACACCACTCTGTGACCGGCTACTGGACACGCCCTTCTCAGCCCACGCTGCCAGTGCTGCCGCTGAGTCGGCTTACGGCACGCCGCATGGTCCAGCTGCTCTCTGGCAAGTGTCGTATATCAGCAGTACGCCTGTACGGTCGGCAACCCTTCGGACAGAGAAGCATCGCACACTTACGTACCTCCAAGCCGTAGCCTCCCAGAACTTCGGCCACCAGCGACAGTCATATCGAAACCATTGGACGACGGGGCAAGCGGGCGCCTCCAGACGGCCTCCTCGCTGATCATCTACGTTCCTCTGCGTCACGTGCGCAGAAATACATGGAACCAAAACATTATGACCACCAGCTTAATAGCTTGTTTGTCCGTTTTTGGAACGAAGTACATCACTGATTCTGCGTGTCAGGGATCCGACAGTTTGTTGGTAAGTTTGTGGAGGTATGTGGTATTAGATATCTATGCATAGGTCATACATTTCGGGAAAATATCGGGCCTCTGATTTGCGTACGCGATGATGACGCCGATAGCGCCTCAGATGGGTTCCATAGCATTTACAGCAAGGTGAATGTGATAGCCGAGACATCAACATGAGTTCACTGTAATGTTCCTCAAACAACTGGCTCCGAGACAAGGACAGCTGTGCTGCTGAAAGATGACATAGCCGTAGAGGAAGACATCAAGCACGAAGGGGTGCAGGTGGTTCGCAGCTGTGAGCGTGTCTTCAGTTACTAACAGAGGTCCCATGAAGGCACAGGAAAATATCTCCCGTAGCATAATATTGCTTCCACCAGCCTGCGTCGGTGGCACGCTGCACTTTCCGAGCCATCGTTCACCTCGATGACGGCGGTTGTGGACACGACCATCGACCTAGTGTAGCAGTGGTAAACTTCGTTGGATTAGAGTCTACGTCCCGTCATCTTAATTCACTTTATTTCTGCGACGCATGCCTGATAGAAGACCGTTTTGTATTAATTTTTGTGAGAAGTTTTTGTTTCGTCAGAGTGCTGTTGTTTTCTTAATAAACCTTTCTCTTCTTCATCTGGAGCGTGCCGTCTCGTAGGCATCTTATTACGTGAGATATAGCATCCAGTCTAACCGTTGTTCCTCGACACTCGGAAGGTGTTACTATTGTGGACATACAGACTTGGCCTGGCTCTCGTACTGTTTATTGATCTGGGTTTTGCTGCTGGAAATCAAGTTAAGTAAAATAAGTTTCTCAAAGTGCTCATCTTTTGCTCTCGCCATACTACCCACCAGCTCCTTGGAATCCACCACTGGGACGCCCAAACAGCATCGAATTCCCCTCTAAATAAAACGTCAGACCTGTTATTACTTTATAAATGGGTTAATATGTTAGGTATTTGACGGAACATGTTAATAGCTAAGACGCAAAATCTTTATTACCGTGGTTTTATTAGTAAATGGTTTTTTAAACTACTCGTGATATTTATCTAAAGAAGCAGTTATATTTGGCTCTGTTGACAGCTCTGGGTGAATTCATCGACAACTAACCCTGTTTTTTCTTTCGAAAAATTCAATGAAAGGAAATTTTTACAGAAAATATTCATTTACCCCATATAATATGGCAAAATATCGTATTTGTCATCAGTGCTGACATGCTGATGTCTTACTGCATGAACAACGAACATTCAGTAAGCGACGTCCATTTAATTATTTTGTGGAACTGTAAGTGGGAAAAGGTTTAGAAAAGGATTGAAATTATGCTTAAAATTTGTTGAAAATAGGTAAGTGCTGTCATTGTCAAACACTGGATTAGTGTAGTCTTGGTAATTGGCGCACTGTTTTAAGAAAAGCTAAGTTTTTTTTTGCATATAAATTTTTATGACGTCACATCTCGTAAATTGTGTGTCGTACAATGATGTAATTTTGCATTTACATTGAATCGCATATGTGGAAACTGTCTACAAAATACGTTGCGAGTAGAGTAAGTAGTGAAGAAGTAATAAATTGAAATTTAATGCCTGATGGTGAAATTTCACTGCATGAACAGCGAAAGTGTGGTAAACAATAAAATTTTATTTTATTTTGTGATGTGTGTCTGCGAGAAAAAGTTTCAAGAAGGATTGAAACGATGCTTCAAGTTCGTTGGAAGTAGCTAAGTGACATTCTCAAATACTGGAAGAATATAATCTGGGGATATTGCGCGCTTTGAAGAACAGTGGCTGAAGACATATACAGTTTATGACTTTAATATTAGACTTACTGCGTTTCGCCTTTAACGTTAAGATGATTGATCAGTAGATTATGACAACATTTTAAGTCTTTCAGTTCAGTCAGTAGTTATATGAAATAACGAAAATCAAATTTTTTTGTTGGCCCTGGAAGCCATCAGATAGAACCTGCAACTGAGATTGTTTCAGTCGTCTGCCAACACAATAAAAATCATCAGCACTGGCGGCAGAATACTTCCGGCATAAGAAGTCGCCCTCATTCTGAGGGCGGAGGAGAGGATAGAGGCTCAGGGTACTCTCTTGTCCTAGGGGTGGGAAACTGCCCCTAAAGCCGGAGGAATCAGCAGTGATCAACGGCATGAGGATGCAGAAGGCAAGGGAAACCACCCCATTGAAGACATATCTACAGGACATGAGGCCCGCAGTTGGGAAAGTGTCATGATGATCCCTCTATTGGCTAAAAAATCCGAAATAGTCCACGATTCGTATCTCCGGGAGGGGACTGCCAAGGAGGAGGTGATCATGAGAAAAAGACTGGATAACCAAAGGGAAATTCTAAGGCTCAATATACATATAGTGGGCGTCAGTGAAGTGAAATGGAAAGAAGGCAAGGAGATCTGGTCAGATGAGTATAGGTCAATATCAATAGCAGCAGAAAATGGTATATCGGGAGTAGAATTCGTTATGAATAAGAAGGTAGACCAGAGAGTGAGTTATTGTGAAGAGTTCAGTGATAGGTTTATTCTCTTCAGCATCGGCAACAAACCAACACGTACAGTCACAGTTCAGGTATACATTCCGACGTCGCAGACAAGAAGTATGTAAGGATATTGAAAGAGTAATACAGTACGTAAAGGGGGATGAAAATGTAATAGTTATTGGAAGGTGTAGAAGAAAAAGTTACAGGAGAAAATGAGCTTGGAACAAGGAATGAGAGAGGAGAAAGCCAGTTAAGTTCAAAACCAGTTGAGTTCTGTAATAAATTTCAGCTAGTAATAGCGAGTACTCTGTTCAAGAATCACAAGAGGAGATGGTATGGCGGGGTGATCCGGGAAGATTTCAGTTAGATTACATCATGGTCAGGCAGAGATTCCGAAATCAGATACTGGATTGTAAGGCGTACCCAGAAACAGATATAGTCACATCACAATTCAGCAGTTTTGAACAGTAGAGTGAAATTTAAGATAGTAGTCAGGAAGAATGAATACACAAAATTATGGGATGCACAAGTACTAAGGGATGGAGAATACGCTTGAAGTTCTCTGAGGCAATAGATACTGAGTTAAGGAATAGCTCAATATGCAGTTCAGTTGAAGAGGAATGGACATATTCAAAAAGATCAATCACGGAAGCTGCGAAGAAAAACATAGGTACAAAAAAAGGTAACAGCGGAGAGACCATTGATAACAGAAGAAATACTTCAGTTGATCGGTGAAAGAAGAAAGCACAAAAATGTTCAGGGAAATTCTGGAATGCAGAAACACAAATCGCTTAGGAATGAAATTAAATAGGAAGTGCAGGGAAGCTAAGGCGAAAGGGCTGCATGAAAAAAATGTGAAGAAATCTTAAAAACAATTGTCGGAAGAACTGACTCAGCACATATAAAAGTCAAAAGAAGCTTCTGTGAAATTAAAAGCAAGGATGATGACATTGTTACATGCAGAGGGGAGAGCAGATACATAAGTGGAAAGAGTACACTGAAGGCTTGTATGAGGGGAAAGACTTGTCTGATGACGTGATAGATGAAGAAACAGGAGTTGATATAGAAGAGATACAGGATCCGGTATCGGAATCAGAATTTAAAAGAACTTTGGAAGACTTAAGATCAAATAAGGCATAAGAGATGGGTAATATTTGATCAGAGTTACTAAAATCATTGGTGGAAATGGCATCAAAACGACTATTCATGTTGATGTGTAGAATGTAAGAGTCTGGCGATATACCATGTGATTTTCTGAAAAACATCCACACAATGCCGAAGACTGCAAGAGCTGGCAAGTGCAAGAATTTTCGCACAATCTGCTTAACAGTTGATGCATCCATGTTGCTGACAAGAATAATATACAGACGAATGGAAAAGAAAATTGAGGATCTGTTAGACGACAATGAGTTTGGACTTAGGAAAGGTAAAGGCACCAGAGAATCAATTATAACGCTGTGGTTGATAATAGAAGCACGACTAAAGAGTAATCAAGACACATTCTTAGGATTTGTCGACCTGGAAAAAGCGTTGGACAATTTCAAATGGTGCAACATGTTCCAAATTCTGAGAAAAATAGGGGTAAACTATAACCAAAGACGTGTAATATGCAATATGTACAAGAGCCAAGGGGCAAAAATGAGAGTGGATGACCAAAAACGAAGTGCTCGGATCAAAACGGGTGTAAGATAGGGAAGTACTCTTTCGACCTTACTGTTCAACTTATACAACGAAGAAGCAATGACAGAAATAAAAGAAAGGTCCGGAGTGGAATTAAAATTAAAGGTGATACGATTCGCTGATGGCATTGCTATCTTCAGTTAAAGTCAAGAAAATTACAGGATCTGCCGAATGGAATGAACAATCTAATGAGTACTGAATATGGATTGATAGTAAACCGAAGAAAGACGTAAGTCGTGAGAAGTAGCAGAAATGAGAAGAGCGAGAAACTTATCATCAGGATTGATGGTTACGAAGTAGATGAAATTAAGTAATTCTGCTATCTAGGCAGCAAAATAACCAATGATAGACAGAGGAAGGAGGATATCAAAAGCAGACTAGCAATGACAAAAAGAGCATTCCTGGCCAAGAGAAGTCTACTAGTATCACACATTGGCCTTAACTTGAGGAAGAAATGTCTGAGAATATACGTTTGGAGCACAGCGTTGTATGGTAGTGAAACATGGACTGTGGGGAAAACCGAAACAGAAGCGAATCGAAGTATTTGAGATGTAGTGCTACAGACGACGGTTGAAAATTAGGTGTGCTGATAAGGTAATGAGAGAGGAGGTTCTGCGCAGAATCGGAGAGGAAAGGAATATGTGGAAAACACTGACAAGAAGAAGGGACAGCATAGTAGGACATCTGTTAAGATGTCACGAAATAACTTCCCTGGTACCAGAGGGAGCTGTAGCGGGAAAATCTGTAGAGGAAGACAGACGTTGGAATACATCCAGCAAATAATTGAGGACGTAGGTTGCAAGCCCTACTCTGAGATGAACAAGTTGGCGCAGGAGAGGAATTCGTGGCGGGCTAAAGACTGATGACTCGGAAGGAAAACAAAACGAACATGGATGCGAGTGCGGAATTGCGTCAAACAGGTGACTGAAAGGCCACAGGGGTAGCGTTGTAAGTACAGTTGTTAGAGTAATATTTTGTTTTCAGGACTTTTCAATGCCGTTTGCTGCTGTCACAATCCGATAAATCTAGGTCTGCCTTATCTTTGTTGGATCTGCTCCGAGGGAGGCATTTTTCTGGTAACTGAGGTCCGTTGCCACGGTAACTGAAATAAAAGCCGGCGCACGTCAGAGGCAGCAAAGCCGCCGCCGTCCTCAGGTGAGACGCAGCAGAGAGCGGCGCCCGCGTGCCTCCGCCCCCCCCCCTCCCCCCTGGTCTCTCGTGCCTCCGTCGGCTGAGTGGCTGGTCGGCGCTCGGACCGGGGGAAGCCACAGGGGGCTGGCTGGGGCAAGAAATCGGCTTTGAGGGCCGACCGGCTGCAAAGCTCTTTAGTGGCGGCGAGTAATGGCCCGCGACGCCCAGCGTGCAGATACAATTACTGTCCGCTGTGTGCTCGCTGGCTGTCTGGACATCACCGCCACCACCTCCAACTCGCACAATAAGCGCCCACCCCCACTTCACTCTCTCCCCACTGCTATTGGCCCCCCTCTGTCACTGCAGTGTCGGCTGCTCTTCCCACTGCTGGACGTCACAACATAGTGGTGAAGCGATCCGTGTCTCAGGCTACAGCTCATTCTGCTCACTGTGCGTGCCAGTATTGGGCAACCCCGGAACTATCCCATTTGCTTATGGTGTAATAACAGTATGACTCGCCCCAGTACGAGTATCTCTTCATTTTATTCTCATCATTCACGCACGAGATTACGAAGAGTATTTGTAAAGTTTCAGTTACCACTTCAAAAAGTTACATTTACTTAATCAATTTTGTTTCGTTTCCTGGTGAACTTTGGTTTAGCAGCAGCGTTAGGCTGACGTAGGGAAGTGACTGGGGATTCTGGGGCGCCAAAACATTTACCTATGCGCAGATCTCTTCCACTGGATTACAGTTACCAGTATCAAGAAAAACAGCTCCGAAAATTTCGCATCGAAATGAGCACTGTAATCACAAAAACGTTTCGCGGTTGCCTTGTAATTAAATTCCTCGGCTCATGTGGGCACAAGTCTTGTGTGACAGAGCAGACACTTCCGTAACTCAGTTAACAGTAGAATTAAAACGCAGTTCCAAGTTACATTACAAAGAAGCCTTGCTACAAGTGAACTCTGGCTTAAACTCCTCTAACTCCCAAAAAACAAAAAATGGTTCAAATGGCTCTGAGCACTATGGGACTTAACAGCTGTGGTCATCAGTCCCGTAGAACTTAGAACTACTTAAACCTAACTAACCTAAGGACATCACACACACCTATGCCCGAGGCAGGATTCGAACCTGCGACCGTAGCAGTCGCACGGTTCCGGACTGCGCGCCTAGAACCGCGAGACCACCGTGGCCGGCCCCAAAAAACAAAAACAAAAATAAAACAATCCACAGGGTGATTGAGCGGGAAACCAGACTCATGAAATAACATACACAACATTGCCAGGCGGCATTTTCAGGTAATTCAGTGTTGAAACAGCAAAAGAGAAGGCTGTCTGTAGGCTACGGTTACCTTAATGTGATACAAAGTCATAAAATTAGTGGCTGTTTTTTTAAGGAAAAAGAATAACCGGTGTTACAAATAATGTTATGTTAGAGGGTGTAAACTGTTTTAAAGTAGTAACGTATTTAATTCTTTAAAACCACAGATGTAGACTGCAAGAAATGAAATGTCATATTTTGAACTGAAATTCCTAAATATGATGCAGCTCATACAAAATATCATAATAGAGTCATATTGTTGTGTGCACTAAAGACAGAATGCTGTTCTCATTTTTAAGAGATAAAGAACACACAAGACGATACATACATATGACTGGCATGTTTCTGTGGGTGACATTTTTAGGACATTTAGGAACTGAGACATACGTCAGAGTGAACAACAGAAATTTCTTTGTTTGTTTTTCCTATTTTTCATTCTATGAAGTCAAACGGCAATGGGCAGGAACTGTTTACCCATATACTTCACGTATTGGCACTAATACAAAAGTAAGAAAAACTCAAAAGAGACATGAACAATAACAGGACCGTTAAAGACAAAGATTCGTCGGTTGATATTTCCCACCCCAGTAGGAACATGAGGCATTGGATATTTCCCTATCACACCGCTCTTATTAATAAAAGAAACGGCTTTTTCATTTAATTGAAAAACTTCCTGTCCTTGTCCACAGATACAACTGCTACGTCATGTTTCAGTACATTTGTATGGTGCAAACAAAACGGTATGAAGTCCTCTTTTTTCCACAACTTTCAGCCATGATATAATCTCCTTCACCTACATCTGCTAGGTATGTCATTACAATAGGATCTGGTATGAATTCTCCAAAGGGATCGACATCGTCCGTGCTGTCGTCATTCATCAAAGATACGTCGGAATCTGTGTACGTGCCACAGATTTGGTCAGAGGCACAGCTTTCTGACTCTCGTCCTTTTTTGCGCATCCTTTTTGTTTGAAGGCTTTTCTTTTTCTTAAATGAGTACTGTTGGAGACGCGGTCTCCCGCGATTGTGTTTCTTAAGTTCGGTAACGGCGGCAACCCGTGGTACACTGCTGTGTGGCTGGTGATTGGGCAGCAGGCGACTGTGTATCACTATTAGGAGTCAACAGTAATTATATCATTTTGGAATGGAGCGTATCATATTTAAGGATTATAATTATCTCCATAAAATAAATGTGATAATAATGACTAATTCTGCATGTAGACCACAATGTTCTGTGTATGCACAGATAATATGCTTAGACAATATTTTCATAACTGTGGCAAACGTTTTAGAGCTATGCGCTCATTTGTTTTCAGTCTGAAAGTTCTGTTTGTCAAGTTCTTTTGCTTCCAAAGTGAAGTTGCTAAATGAAAAACTATACCGAAACAATGGCAGCATAACTAACTGTAGGGGCATTTTGATAGGTATAGTTTCTTATGAATAGAATACATTTAAACTGTCATTTAACTAGTACTGAAGCTTATTACTTTCACCTCACACTATTCCGATACTTCATACTACACACATAAAAAAAAATTTGCATCACATCAGTTCCCAGAACTCCTGAAGATAGACTTTGACTGTGGATATTGTATCGCAGACATAGACCGTTTGACTTTTCAGAGATGTCACTAAACCCGACCCAAGATGTAAACAACCATGCATGAGCAGCGCCTATGAGACGGAGGGAGTACAACAGCCGGTCAGTTCCAGTCATTCCACCAGGAAGGAGGTACACGGCTTGTGTTGTCTGTAGTTCAACTATGCCTATACTGTCAATACCGCGGTTCGATCGCGTCCGCATTGTTACTTTGTGCCAAGAAGGGCTCTCGACAAGGGAAGTGTCCAGTCGTCTCGGAGTGAACCAAAGCGATGTTGTTCGAACATGGAGGAGATACAGAGCTTCAGGAACTGTCGATGACGTGCCTCGCTCAGGCCGGCAAAGGGTTACTACTGCAGTGGACGACCGCTACCTACTGATTATGGCTCGGAAGAACCCCGACAGCAACGTCACCATGTTGAATAACGCTTTTCGTGCAGCTACAAGACGTCGTGTTACGCCTCAAACTGTGCGCAATAGGGCCGCATGATGCGCAACTTCACTCCCGACGACCATGGCGAGGTCCATCTTTGCAGTCACAACACCATGCAGCGCGGCACAGATGGTCCCAACAACATGCCGAATGGACTACTCAGGATTGGCATCACGCCGATGGGTGTTGCATATGTCTGCAACCAGGCAATCGTCGGAGACGTGTTTGGAGGCAACCCGGTCAGGCTGAACGCTTTAGAAACACTGTCCAGCGAGTGCAGCAAGATTGAGGTTCCCTGCTGTTTTGGGGTGGCATTATGTGGGGCCGACGTACGCCTCTGGTGGCCATGGAAAGCGCCGTAACGGCTGTACAATACGTGAATGAATGCCATTTCCGACCGATAGTGAAACCATATCGGCAGCATATTGGCGAGGCATTCGTCTTCATGGACGATAATTCGCGTCTCCATCGGGCACATCCTGTGAATGACTTCCTTCAGGATAACGACATCGCTCGACTAAAGTGGCCAGCATGTTTTCCAGACATGAACTCTATCGAACGTGCCTGGGGTAGAGTAGGACAATCTGGACCAAGAGTGCCTTGATGAACTTGTGGATAGTATACCACGACGAATACAGCCATGCATCATTGCAAGAGGACGTGCTACTGGGTATCAGAGGTACTGGTATGTACAGCAGTCTGGACCACCACCTCTAGAGGTCTCGCTGTATGGTGGTACAACATGCAATGTGTGGTTTTCATGAGCAATAAAAATGGCGGAAAAGATACTGATGTTGATCTCTGTTCCAGTTTCCTGCACAGGTTCCGGAACTCTCGCAACCGAGGTGATGCAAAACATTTTTTTATGTGTGTATATCTCAAGACTCACGTTTTTCTTGTGGTTGGAATATTTGCGAGTTACTGATTATATTTGCATTTGATCCTTGTAATTCCTGTATTTCGCCTTGTTTTGTAAGTCAGTCGTTTTGTTTTAAAGAACTGCATAACATGACACAACACACAGTCTCATACTCAGCGAATGAGCAAAAGGGAGCGTATGCAGGAATCATGCACCGCCGTTCATGACAAGGTTCTACTGAAGGTGGTTTACCGTTGTCTTATCCCGACTTGTTATGAAGAGTGAAGTGTGTATCTTTGTTGTGTGGACAACTACGGTGAGAACTTGTAGACTGTGGTATTGGGTTAGTGTTGTTGTGGGTGAGAGTGAAACACAGTGCCGGCACATAAGCTACTGATCTTGATCAGCGCGGAAGGGGCTGCCGAGCTTAACGTTCCCATCCGCTGGACGGATCGTCATCAATTCTACATTTAAGAAATCTTTCACGCTGGGGAATCGTGTATACGTATCGTCGTTTGACTATCGCACAGAGTTCCGTGTGGAAGACATAGTAGTAAGCATCCCTCGAGTAGAGAAACAATTGAAAGAGTTATATAATTCTCGAGATCCGGATAGAATCTCAGTTCAGTTTTACAAATAATACTCTACGTCATTGTCCCCTTACTTAGTTTGCATTTACCGCGAATTCTCGACCAGCGTAAAGTGCCAAGCGACTGAAAAAAAAAAGCGCAGATGACTCCTGTATATGAGAAGGATAAAAGAACGGACCCGCCATAGTACAAACCAATGTCCTTAACATGGATTTGCTGCAGAATTCTAGAGCATGTTCTGAGTTAGACTATAAAACATATCGTAAAGACCGAAAAGCTCATGTCCACAAACCAGTGTGGCTTTAGAAAGCATCGCTCGTGCGAAACGCAGCTTGCTCTTTTCTCACACGGTATACTGCAGACCCTGGATGAAGGGCAGAAGGCAGATTCCATATTTCTAAATTTCCGAAAAGCATTAGACACGGTATACCACTGTAGACTGTTAACAAAGGTACGTACACACGGAACAGCTCCCAGATACGTGAGTGGCTCGAAGACTTCATAAGCGATAGAACCCGGTATGTTGTTCATTGGAGACAGGTGTAACATTAGGAGTGCCCCAGGCAAGTATGATAGGACAGTTGCTATTTTCTATATGCGTGAATGATCTGGCAGACAGGGTGGGCAGCAACCTGCGGTTGTTTGCTGATGATGCTGTGGCGTACAGGAAAGTGTCAAAAGTAAGTGATTGTAGGTTCATACAAGACAACTTAGACAAAATTTGTAGTTGGTGTGATGAATGGCAGCTGGCTCTTATTGTAGAAAAATGTAACTTAATGCGGATGGGTAGGAAAAACAAACCCATAATGTTCTGATACAGCATTTGCAGTGACCTGTTTGACACAGTCACGTTGTTTAAATTTCTGGGTGTAACGTCGCGAAGCGATATGAAATGAAACGAGCATATGAGGATTGTGATAGGGAGAATTTTAGGAAAGTGTAGTTCATCTGTAAAGGAGACCGCATACAGGACGCTAGTGCGATCTCTTCTTGAGTACTGCTCGAGTGTTTGGGATCCGTACCAGATCGGATTGAAAGAAGACATCGAAGCAATTCAGAGGCATATTGCTAGATTTGTTACCGGTAGGTTCGATCAGCATGCAAGTGTTACGGATATACTTCGGGAGCTCAAATTAGGAATTCCTGGAGGGAAGTCGACGTTCATTTCGAAGAACACTACTGGGAATAGAGAATCGGCCTTTGAAGCTGACTCCAGAATGATCCTTTTGCCGCCAACATACATTTCCCGTACGGACCACGAAAACAAGATACGAGAAATTAGGGCCCATACGGAGTCGTTTTTCAATCACTCTGTCTGCGAGTGGTACAGGAATGAAGACGACTAGTTGTGGTACAGGACACTATCCTCGACGCACCGAACGATGACTTGCGGAGTATGTATGTAGATGTAGATGTGGAACAGGTCCACATGGCCTCACTTGGTGAGACACAGCAGAGCAGGCTTCGAATTTAACCCATGACGCTGGCGCAAAGATGGTTTGGGAATTCCACCACCACCTCAACCCCCCATACTGCCCAAATACTGGCAGTGAAAATTTCATCCACCACCAGATTTAAAACTGGCTTACGTCCGAGGCGAGTGGAAAAGTACAAGCCTGCGTTTTTGACCTCGGTTATGAAGGCATGTAAAGAACTATATCAGAATACAAAGAAAGTCAAACAGTGCATTGCGATACTATCAATATCGATTCTTTTTTCCGATATTATTGAAGTATCAGCGTCAATTTAGATACTGGTGTCGATGCCAAATATTGTATCGAATATTGTTTTGGAATGTCCGTACGGAAAGACGGCCTGCGTTGTTGCGATAGAAGGAGTGACTCCTGCACCGCTCTGAGTGCCAGCTAGGTTTCTCTCGCATTCAAAATGGAATCAGCTTCGCCTCCATCCTTCTCAACAAGTCTGACGCCTTGTGCCTGTTTCATGAAAAGGAACGTATAAAGGGTTTGCAGAATACAGAAGAGGCGAAATTAAATCGCCGAACACATGAAACAGCTTCATTGCTAGGTTTAAAAGCTCTAACAGAAGCGGTGATTGCGACTAAATTATGGAAGTTCAGTTGCGCCTATTCCGCAAAACAATAATCGTTATTGTTCGTGAAAAACGTTTCAACATGTCTCTACATCTTCAGCTCTGTAAAATGCAATTACATTTTAAGCAATCATCATTGGAAAGAAAATTAACCATACCTTTTTTGTTCTATTGTGCTTATTAGTTCATTCCGTAGAGTGTTAAGCTCTGTAGGATCTTCTTTACGTTGTTGCCAACTGCAACAAACCTTCAACAAACATAATTTCATTTCAAATGCAAAGCTATATAAAAATATAAAGGAGATCATACAAAGACTAACATTGTAGAGATTAAGGTAATTGTTGTGGACTGGCAAGACAGCCAATCCACAATGATGGGTAGCCGAAAGGCACGCGTTTAAGCTCACGCAGGCTGGCGTGAGGTCTGGAACAGTTAAAGGAGTTGAGTCTAGTAAAAAAGGTACATAGCTGCTGGAATACTTAACTTTAATCCATAATTGGTGAACATCGGTCTGACGGTACATGCATCACAAGATAAATAGCAAATGATAATGGCGCCTTGATAGGTCGTAGCAAATGACGTGGCTGAAGGCTATGCAAACTATCGTCTCGGCAAATGAGAGCGTAATTCTCAGTGAACCATTGCTAGCTAAGTCGGCTGTACAACTGGGGCGAGTGCTAGTACGTCTCTCTAGACCTGCCGTGTGGCGGCGCTCGGTCTGCAATCACTGATAGTGGCGACACGCGGGTCCGACGAATACTAACGGACCGCGGCCGATTTAAAGGCTACCACCTAGCAAGTGTGGTGTCTGGCGGTGACGCCACAGTAATAATCCCAAAAG
The DNA here is from genome assembly GCF_021461395.2 of Schistocerca americana. Lineage (NCBI taxonomy): Eukaryota > Metazoa > Arthropoda > Insecta > Orthoptera > Acrididae > Schistocerca > Schistocerca americana. The sequence continues at coordinate 127,875,610 of NC_060125.1, forward strand.
ACATAAAAATATTGCGTTTAATTGCCGGCCGGAGTGGTCAAGCGGTTCTAGGCGCTACAGTCTGGAGCCGCGCGACCGCTACGGTCTCAGGTTCGAATCCTGCCTCGGGCATGGATGTGTGTGATGTCCTTAGGTTAGTTAGATTTAAGTAGTTCTAAGTTCTAGGGGACTGATGACCTTAGAAGCTGAGTCCCATAGTGCTCAGAGCCATTTGAAACATTGCGTTTAATTTTATTAGTATAATTGTTACCGATACTCAGAGCATGCTTGGACTTTACAGAACTGAATAAAAATAGCGACTGACGGTGGCACAAATCTATCGTAACGTGTCTGAGTAACAGTAAACATGACTTGTTTGCGTAATAGGCGAACATTAATTCTCATAAATACGTGAAGCATCGTTTAGGAATGGCTCAAATGGCTCTGAGCACTATGGGACTCAACATCTGAGGTCATCAGTCCCTAGAACTTAGAACTACCTAAACCTAACTAACCTAAGGACATCACACACATCCATGCCCGAGGCAGGATTCGAGCCTGTGACCGTAGCGGTCGCGCGGTTCCAAACTGAAGCGCCTAGATCCGCTCGGCAACACTGGCCGGCAAAGTCGTTTAGGAATGCAAACGCTCTTGCGCTACTAACGCTTCCGCACCAGTGACATTCGGTAACGCGCAATGTACAGTAAAGGTAGCCAATTGGTGAAAACGATAGGTTTAATATCGCCCGTCGCCAGAAGAAGAGGAGTTCCACTCGCTATGGACCTCCTTCGCATACCCAGTAGAGCTCCGTGAGCATGCGCTTTTGTTATTTCCGGACTGTTACATTATCAGCTACGTCCTTACAATAACTAAAATTCTCTTTCGGTAATATCGGAGGAGATTATAGAGATGTACGTCGATTGCACATGGTGGAAGGTAAGGCGCCACCACACAACGCAGTAGCCGCGTACAGCCAACACCATGGGTCTCGGCGCAACTAAGCTATCCATTTTTACAGTTTCATACCTCGGTAGGTAAGAACGGAACCCTTATAGTATCACTTTGTTGTTTGACTGTTTCTCCGGAACGGTTAGAGGCAGCAAGTTGAAATTCATGTCAAATACTAAGGTATACGATCCCCTGGTGTGGTAAAAATTTCGCAATCAAATTACGTGAGTTGTTTGTTACATGCAAAGTCATGCATCAAAACCTTAGGCTACTTCCCGTTGACGTAGAATCATGAAATTAGGGTAGAAGCAATATTTCACAGTAAAAGTGGAAAAACGAGAAAATTTCTAATTTGTAATTATACCACATAAAATGTTTCTTGACATTACAAAGTTACATTGCGTTCGTTATCTGTCAAACATCTCAGGGCCTACTGTAGATTCCGATATCCTACAAAATAGCAATTGAAGTGTTCCATGGAATAATTCGAGGTCTGCGTAACAACCGTAGCACGTGGCCGGCTTCGTGTACCGTTTCCTTCTCTGGAGACGTCAAAAAATGTGTGTGAATTGATAAGGGACCAAACTGCTGAAGTAATTGGTTCCTAGACTTACACACTACGTAAACTAACTTACGCTGAGGACAACACACACACACTCATGCCCCAGGGAGGATTCGAACCTCCGGCGGGAGGAGCCGCGCGAATCGTGGCACGGCGACTCTAACCGCGCGGCTCTGGAGACTTCCGTCACATCTTATCAGTAATCGCAACAGGAACGAGTGCAAACGAACTCAACGCATCTCCAGTTGCCAGTTAGCATAGCATGTTAATATAACTAATAAAAAAATGAGAAATTGCAATACCGAATGCGAAATTATGCAAAACATTTAAACTTAAGACTAAAAATTAACATTGTCGAGTGTCCTGGATAGCGATATCTTTCCGGTATCGACATCAATAACAGACAAAGATCGTCGAGGTTCTCAATTACCGAGATCGATGAACTGTCTACGTACATAATTAAGTTCCTACGGAACCCTCAGTGCGCGATACCTACTCACACTTACCAGGATTTTCTTGGTGCCAGCCGGCCGCTGTGGCCGAGCGGTTCTACGCGCTTCATTCCGGAACCGCGATGCTGCTATGTTCGCAGGTTCGAATCCTGCCTCGGGCATGGATGCGTGTGATGTCCTTATGTCAGTTAGGTTTCAGTATTTCTAAGTCTAGGGGACTGATGACCCCAGATGTTAAGTCCCATAGTGCTTAGAGCCATTTGAACCATTTTGGTGCCACCCGATTCCATGACAGATCATTAATATTCGTAACAGACGTAGTAATTATAACCTCTAGTCCCACATTTACTCAATTCTACAGCCTTTCCTAAAGGGCAAGTCGGAGTGAAGATGGCGGAAGATATCACATACAAAAGAAAGATAGATCACGAGAATGTGGGGTGCGTGTGCACTGGACTCGTACACTGCGATTCGATAACAGAGTGGAATCTTTTGTGCGCCACGTCGACGGCCATTGGGTCGTCACACGGGACTACAATGGCTGTCTAATACCGATGGCCGCGCTACGATCGTTACGTTATGCGAATAGTGCTCATCAGTGGCAGGCGTCGAAGCGTCACCCGCCGCCAGGCGTGCCGTGTGGACCGTGCTGTGCGCCGGGCCGGCCTACCTTCACGCTTCAGGGGAAGCGTCACTAGCTGTAGTACCCCACTGCTCTAATGCGACGCGCTTCTCAAAGCTTTACGAACCTGCTGAAAACCACAGGAGAGCGCAGCAGCGGTAGCGTCCCAGTCTCGTCATTTTCTTGTGTGTGTCTGTCTAATCTACCACGAAACAATTTTATCGCTTCAACGAATGTTGTTTTCTTCGGAAAGGAACAGTATTAGTAATGATTATCACTTTGGTGCATTGTTGACGAGGTATAATCTGGACTTAATAAGGAATGACAGTTAGGAAAGCATTTATTTGCTAGCTACACCTGCAAGCTGCACTGTTTGTATTTGAACACGGACGGTACCTGTGCACATTCTTCAATACGTTGCCGTGCCAGTCGTGGGCAGGACGGTGTTCTGTGGAGATATGAGCGCATTTATGTCCCAGCTAAGTGAGTTCAGACATTGGCAACTTGTTAGTGTACGTATGGTGGGTGATTTAGTAAGCAAGGGAGACGAAGTGTTTCTTGCTTCAAGAGGCACGCTATCGAAGATTTTTGCTGCATACAGAGAAAGCGGAAAAGCATCATCCACTAATTCATAACGCAGACGAAAGTGTGTGTTGAGTGGTCGTGACGGACGGTCATTGAAGAGAATTTTGACGAAAACTAAGTGACGACAGCTGCAAAAGTCACTGCAGAACAATGTCGCACTCTGGACAGCACCGAACAAATACGATGGGATATGCACGAACAAAGAATTTCAAGGCTAGCTGGACTTCCAAAGCCACCCGTCAGTGACACAAATGCCTGTTACAAGAGAATTTGGAGCCGGAGCTCTACAAAACTTGGACTGTGTATCAGTGAAAGGAAGTCATTTGGTCAGATGAATCTTGTTTTTCAAAGTTTCCAACTTCTGACCGAGTTTACGTCCGAAGAGTGAAACATGGCGAGAGTGCGGTGATGCTTTGCTGAAGCATATCGTCTTATCTATGGGCCCCATGGGTTGCTCTGCAAGGTCGAATTACTGCCAAGGATTACGTGGCGCCGCGCGGGATTAGCCGAGCGGTCTGGGGCGCTGCAGTCATGGACTGTGCCGCTGATCCTGGCGGAGGTACGAGTCCAGCCTCAGGCATTGGTGTGTGTGTTTGTCAAATGGCTCTGAGCACTATGGGACTTAACATCTAAGGTCATCAGTCCCCTAGAACTTAGAACCACTTAAACCTAACTAACCTAAGGACGTCACACACTTCCATGCCCGAGGCAGGATTCGAACCTGCGACCGTAGCGGTCGCGCGGTTCCAGACTGACGCGCCTAGAACCCCTCGGCCATGTGTGTTTGTCATTAGGATAATTTAGGTTAAGTAGTGTGTAAGCTTATGGACTGATGACCTTAGCAGTTAAGTCCCGTAAGATTTCACACACATTTGAACATTTTTGATTACGTGGCCATTGTTTCTTCCTCAATGGCGAATCTGTGTTCCAAGACGGCACGGCGGATGTTCACGCACCGTGCATCATCCAGCACTGATTTTGTGAGCACGTGGATGGATTTTCGCCTCTGCCTTGGCCACCACGATCACCATATCTCAGTATTGTTTAATATTTATGGTGTACTATGGAGAGAAGTATGTGTGACTGCTCTCCACCTCCACCATCGGTAACTGAGCCTGCCACTATTCTGCAGGAAGAATCGTATAAGACACCCTTGAAAATTACACAGGACCTGCATTTATGTTTCGAGACTCCTGGATGCTGTTTTGAATTCTAGCTATTTTCCTACATCGTATTAGCCATGCTAATGTGTTGTGTTCCTGATGTGTCCATGTGTGTGCCCACCCGCTGTATGTCTTTCCATGATCTCCCAGAATAATTCTGCGTTCGTAATGCAATCTGGCATCCTTTTTCCGTCTGTCTCTGAGATCACTTAACCAGCCGTAATTTGTATAGAATTCCTGTCTCATAGGAAAACTGTATTTGACAATCTCATTATTTACTGCCGTATTCTGAAAATCGTATCGATTTGGAGAAATAAATAATATCAGAATGGTTCTCGAACCTATTTCAGTGTTGTATTTACCCTCGTATTTCCTTAGTAGCCACAAGTTTCTTTTTTCCAGCTCAATTCAGTAACTCCTCATTAGTTATTCAGTCGACTCATCTAATCTACAATGTTCTCTTATAACAGTTATCTGTTTTCTGTACAAGTCGTAGACAACGTTTCTTTCGCTGTAGTTAATCCCTGAGACCGTCAGCAAAACGTTATCTCGTCACTTTCAACGGTACGTCTCTCTATTCGTTTGCTTGTTGGACGCTAAGGCAGGAGGCGAAGCCACCAGCTGTGTGACGGCGCTGTGGCGGCCGGACCCAGATAAACTTGCGGCGCCGCCCGCCAGCTGCGCGCCTGCGAGGCGACGGCCCCGCGCGCCGCGCCTGCCATTTGGGTTGCATACATGACAGGCGACAGGAAATAACGCCCGGCGGTTTCATTATTGTGAGCCGACTGCGCTACTAGCCGTCTGGCGAGCCGCGACTCGCCGCGGCCGGGCTGCGAGCCTGCCGACGTCTCCGCGACGGCTAGTAGGCGCCGCCTGCTTCTTCTCCTTTAGATCGCTGCGGAAATTGCTTCTCAAAATATTATAGCGGAGGAACGGGCGGCGGGGCCGTGAGGAGGAGGAGGAGGAGGAGGAGGCGGCGGCGGCGGTGGGGGCGCAGGAAATTTCGAGTGGCGGCGGCCGCGGCAGAGGAGGCGGCGGCAGCTCACAGGCGTTGCCGTGGCCGGCAGGCGGGCTTCTCAGTTGACAGCTGAGGGCCTGCAGAGTCAGTGGGTGCGGCTATTCGGCAAGTCTGTGGCCAGACACCAGGAAAAAATGTATCGGACATTTTCGCTACACTCGCTTTATTTCTCTATAAAAATCCGAGCATTCCACGATAACCACAATTTGTCCTCAGGAAAGTGACCCACAATCGAATCAGTGACGCAGCCACTCACGTGTAACAGATGTGATAGTGTCCCCTACGACGAGAAATTACAAAGAAACCTCCCTCGCAGCGTCTTTTGTTTCACTACGGTATATCGTAACGGATACTCTCGTCTGCAGCAGCGGGACACGACAGGGGTGCACTGCATGTAGAGCAAGCATCGTCTTCTCTCTTGACACAAATTCACTCCACAAACGCTGAGCTTTCACATATTGTGTTTCGGATATATCGTCCTAGAATGGAAGTCTCAAGAGTACTTAAATGTGGAGGTTCATTCAAGGAACTATACATAATGTTACTGGTAAAGGAAGGTAGTCGCTCAATCGAGGACAACAGTTGAAGTAATGCTGCTTTATAAGAAAGGTAATGGTAACATAATTGCGAAAACTATCGTGGAATAAGTCTTCTTAAAAGCTGTCATAAACTACACGTACGATTAATCAACAGTCGTCTTAAAAACACAGCCGTCTCAATAGCAGTGGAACTGGGCAGGTTTGGGAAGTGGTCTTGCAGCAACTATAAGTGGTACAGGACGAATCGTACACAAAAAGTAGTTACTGCTTTAACTGTGGAAAAATACTAGTTTTATACAGGGTGAAAAGTATTTAAACCGACAAACTCTGAGAGGTTGTAGGGGACATCAAAACAAATATTTTTCCCTAATGTCATTTTTTCCTATGAGGTGTGTTTAAACCGGTAGAGGAAGATTTCTCTGGCGACAAATTAATGGAACCAACAGAAAGTCCAGAGGGGACATATCTGGCGATCGAGCAGGCTATGGTACAGGACCATCTCTGCCAATCCACGTTTCTAGGAACCGTCGGTCCAGGAATCGACGCACACGACGACTGAAATGTGCCGGCGCCCCGTCATGTTGGAACCACATGCGTTGCCTTGTAGGGAGCGGGACGTTTTCCAGAAATTCTGGCAATGCTCTGGTGAGAAAATTGTAATAGTGCCTGCCATTTAATGGCCTAGGTAGCAGATACGGCCCAGTTAAACAGTCCCCAACAACACCGACCCACACATTAACGAAGAACCGCACTTCATGAGCGCTAGTAACCGTGGCATGTGGGTTATCCTCACTCCAAGCATGCGAAATGTGCATCACACCCGAACGTTGCGTCATCGGTAAACAACACAGAGGATGGAAATGTAGGATGCATTTCACAGTCTCCCAGGTACCACTGCGAAAACTGTGCTCTGGGTGGATAATCAACTGGTTCCAGGTTGTGGACACTCTGTAAGTGAAATGGACGTAACAATTGCTCTCGAAGGACTGTTCTTACATTCGTCTGATTCGTCCCCATGTTACGTGCAGTTGCACGAGTGCTGATTGAAGGATCCCGCTCCACATGCTGCAAGACAGCTTCCTCAAGTTGCAGCGTTCTTACTGTGCGACGGCGTCTCTGTCCAGGTAATCTGCTAAATGACCCGGTCTCACGCAGACGTTGGCACACAGCAGCAAAGGTCGTATGATGCGGGATACGCCGATTAGGATATTGTTGTTGATAAACCCGCTGTGCAGCTCGTCCGTTTTGGTGCGCTACGCAGTACGCACCAAGCATATCAGTGTACTCACTCCAGGTGTATCGCTCCATTACTAAACAGAGACAATGGACTACTACACTGGTGGACAGCAGTTGCCTACAACTGAAGAGCGTAATACGCCCTCTAACAACTGAAGATCTTAATACGGCCTCTAACAACTGAAGAGCGTAGTACGGCCTCCACCGGTTTAAATACTCGTCATAGGAAAAAATGACATTAGGGAAAAATATTTGTTTCGATGTCCCCTACAGCCTCCCAGAGTTTGTCGGTTTAAATACTTTTCATCCTGTAGACTACTAGAAAGGTGCCTACCAGTTAAGCCGATATTTTTACTGAGACACAACGATACGCCAAAACTTATTAAAAGTCCACATCAAGAAACAAAAAACATAATAACACAGATCACGGGAAGACTGAAACTCTAATAGCTAACAGATACAAGGATGCAGCTCATCACCTACACTGATAGTTACATTGATATTGTTATGCACTGGAAAACCAAGATCAGTCAAGGCACTGAACTGGAACCAGATAATTAGATAAACGCTATATCTTTGCTGACGACCAAATAATTTTACCTGTACGTAAAGTGGTTATGTTTTCGAACGAATTTCCCATTCCACCTTAGTAGGTTGTGACGTAATCTTTCAGCGTACAAATAACATACACAGAAAGTTAAGTAAAAATTAGAGAATTTATGATACAATACAATAAATTCTTGGCGGCAAGATCCGAAAAGAAAAAAAATACGCCTACACCTGTTTTTGACGTGAGGCTTAATGTTGCGAAGTCCACAAAAGCGAGACGAAACGCGTATACAGGCCACTGAACTGCGGTCTGAGAGATCATATAAAAATAACGATATAAGAACTGAGTTGAGAATTTATTCGTGTAACGAATTGATAAAACAAAAAAACAGTAAAATATGTAGAAAATATCGGTAGGATGCAGGAACATGAAAACATGTACTGAACTGCTAGCCACAAAGGATCCCAGAAGGCTACAAAGAGGTGGATAGGCTGTAATTGGAATATGCGAGAGGCTGAATCCTTCAAATGCAGAAGAACAAGAAGAAAAAGAAGATGATGATGATGATTTCCACTATCCGGTTCTGACGACGTTTTTCGGCAGGTTTCCTTTGGTTGTGAAACAACTGCCGGGACTCCACAGTGCTGACAATTGGTTGTCCCTCCGTCCGGCTGCCTGCTCGCCTGCTGTGTGGCTGAGACGTTCCTTACTGCCATGGGTCATGACCAGGACGGCCCATTATACACAGAAAATTAAAAGTACAAAAAATAAACCTGTCGAGTCTCTCGGTATCATGCGCACGCATCCATGCCTTGCAGAGCGTATAGCCTGTACCTCTATTGAAGTTTCTAACTCACCTTCTTCTTTCCACAGCTTCTTTGGCAGTTTATTTCCAGTAGTTTAAAGCGTGGACTAGAATCCGTACCTGCTCAAAGAAGATTTTATGCTTATTCATGAGGGTGTGTTCGGCAACAACGGATTTTTCCAGATTTCTGCACTTTGTGTCGCGCTGATATTCAGTACGTCATTGGGAAACTGTTCGAGTAGGCTGTCTCACGTAGCTGTCGCCATAGTCACATGGAATATTCTAAGAAAACCTGCGGGGCTCAAGGCGGGCAGTACTGCACCAGGTACAGCTATCTGATTCCGGTGTTGCTTCAACAGTTTGTTGCCTTTTTCTTACGAGGACAGGGGTGTATATTATAGAAACACGGATTTTTATAGAGAACTAGCTGCTAACCCGGCATTTCAGTGGTATCCATTTTGCCATTTTTTCGGTAGAAACGGAAACAAAAGTTAACTCTGTTTGTCGTGTAGCACTGAAAAATTTTTATTTCTATGCACTCGTGAAAATACCTTTGAAATTATAAAACAGTTTCTGCACGCCGCGTGCAGCTGCTTCTCGTGTCTACAACGCGATTTCGTAAACGTCTCTATGACAACGCCTCGTCATAGCTCTATAAACGGCTTCTGTTTTCGCTTACACCCCTTTACGCTTCGCAGTTTAAACCTGTCAGAATCGCGCCAGGTCTCAGGGATTTCTTCAAGTCGACTCGACTGTAGGAATGTCTTAGTAGTAAAGAATAAATGTATTAAAACTTCATGCATGATCCGACATTTTGTTCACGAATCTCAGTGTTTAAGCCATATCTCCTGAACTAGGGTAGATAGGTGGTTGTTACCGCCACAGCCGGCCGGAGTGGCCGAGCGCTTCTAGGCGCTACAGTCTGGAGCCGCGCGACCGCTACGGTCGCAGGTTCGAATCCTGCTTCGGGCATGGATGTGTGTGATGTCCTTAGGTTAGTTAGGTTTAAGTAGTTCTAAGTTCTAGGGGACTGATGACCTCGGAAGTTAAGTCCCATAGTGCTCAGAGCCATTTGAACCATTTGTTACCGCCACAGTGACTGTTGTTTGACAGCAAGAGATATGTATACTAAGTTTGGTTGAAATCGGTCCAGTGGCTTAGGAGATGTGGTACAGGAAAACACACACACACACACACACACACACACACACATACACACACACACAATTTTTTATAATACGTATGCATTTACACAGCAAGTACACTGAGATCATAGCAATAAATCTGTCGCGAAAGGCTTTGTGGCTGTATTATAATGCTGCCCGTAGCCGATTTTGTAGGGACGTACTAATACGAAATTGGTACCAATACTGATACCTGATACTGTATAAACACTTCGATAATATAAACATAAAAGTATCGGTACCATCGTTATCGAAATATATTTTATGCTTATGTTTTCCTAAGTTTTTGTGTAACACAAAATACGAAATTAGAAGTTATATATCATTTTCGTGTGTCAACTTGAGTGTAAAATCAAATACTGACGTTACCACTAAGTGGCAAATACGCCAACTGCATACAAAATATAGCCTGGGACTATTTTGTTTGCTGTCCTTAAGTGCAATTTTTATAACTTTTTACTTAAAGGCAAAAGCATTCAATTATAATGTCAGACAAAATACCCAAACTACACAATATCTGCGTGACCCAACTTGAGCACAAAATGAATACCATAACTTTTTCCAAGTTACGGATGCATTTGTAATATTATTGGTGCACGCTGTTGAAATCTGATAGGTTTATCATAGACTGCATATGCTGTTTGTTATTTAGTAGTGGAATCGTGTTAGAATATAGGTCCTGAATTCATTTTAATTCTAGTCCAACTAGTAGTGAAAGGTAATTAGTTTGTTCAAACCCATTCGACACTTTATATAGCGATACTTTGATGTTTCTGATACCAATTATCGATTAATTGGTAGCCATAGAATAAGAGTACAGTCGGTATCGAAACACAAGTATCGATACCTACCCACATCGCAACAGGTAATAAGTCGTGGTCAGAATGTACGCAGCTGTTTTATTATTAGCACAGATTTTGTCGTTAAACTCGTAGAACTGCAACAAATTTTCTACCAGGTATGCCCAGCCTTTGCAGACAAATTCACAGAGGATGCCTCAGGTTGTCTTTTAGCTCTTTACGCTGTAATTTGTTCACCTTTGTTCATCAAGTCAGGGACACATGTTGCTGAAAACAATTCTCAGACGACAGTATTAGCTACGATGAAAGAAAATAACAAATTCCTTCCTCCCTGAACAAAAATCCACGGAATTTTAAGTGGGGCTTCACTTGATAAATTGCGTCCTTCTCGTAGATTACTTCAGTGTTAGTCTCCGGCTGTAGTTGCTGGAGATAGATCTCCTGCAGACAACGCTATCCCACTACAGAAGAAGCAGAACACAGTCTTGAAATTACAACCCTGCACTAGTAAGTGGCATTCTGTGCCATGTGCGGTTGTCATAGATGCCAATAAATCATGTCGCTGACACAGAACACAGACAAATCATTCCGAGCTGAACAACTTGGATTTCCTAAGTTTCTGAAATTGACCATCTGTCGAACAAATGCAGACTTTTGAGCTATTAGCTGCGTCTCGTTTTGCGAAACCGCCGCCGCTAAACTAAGGTAAGCACACTGTAAACCCTAGGAAAAGCCATGCTAATACAGCGTCACACTGCCTTTAGCCTTGAAAATGTATTCAGTTCGTTGAGGAAGAGTGTCCACAATTATTTTTGAGGTATTCCATATCCAGATGAATTCCGTCATTGATTAGCGATCCCAGGGATGCTGGCTGCTACATTTCACTCGCTGTTCCAAACAGTCCCAAACATTTTTATGGGTTTAAGATCGGGTGATTTGGGGAACAGTCGACATGGGGTAGGGTGCCCGAGTGTAAGTCAGACGTATGTCTGCAGCCATGTGAACGCAGCTGTCATAATTTTTGGAAGATATCAGTGTCCACAGAACACTCACCATGAAAGTGCCGATGACCCCGCCATTCAGCGCCCTAAAACACTAATCACCACCACCATGATCGGCATTATTATCATCATCATCATCATCATTACTGTCATCGCAACATGAAAATGTAGAAGGAAGGACACAACTAGATCATCGAGAATGTTGAAATAAACATCCTGGTTGACGTTCATGGTATTCAAAATGATTGAGCCCAAGCGGCGGTATGAGGAACACTCCCAAAACAACACAGAACTGCATCCAGCCTGACTCCAACCTCCACAAATTACGGTCGGACCACCTCCAGGCAGTTACTATCTGGTTTCTGTGTTTCGCCCAATGTTTGCTCGGAAACTGGTTGAGATAGGCCTTCGTTCACTCGCAGTATTAGCAGCTGCTGTCGGGTGCGTAACTGTGTCTTATTGACGTTGCGCGTCATTCGTCTCCAGCTCCGGTGGGCTATGCTCTTTTCAAGAATACTGTTGATATTTTTTAAAATGTCGGGAATCCGATATCTCGATATTTAAAAGCGTGTTACTATCGGCTATCGATGTATCGGACATATTATCGATATATCGGAGGGAAAGTATCGGCGTACCTTCTAATAAAATATCGGTCTCATGTTGCAAATATAGTGCCGGTTTTAGAGCTGTATATTTAGGCAGTGATTTATTATTAGCTATTCTGGACATCAACAAGCTAGCAGCCTGCCTATCCCTATTAGAGCAAGAATCGAAAGGAAAGCGATGCACGTTCACGCTTGGGGATAACCAGTTTGCTAACAATGTTAACTGCATGTAAGAGGCACAATAAAAGATGTCTGATGGGTCAATCGTTAAGTTTTGTCACATGTTGGCTTTGTCCGGAACACTTCATGTCGACTTCCCGGTTTTTTTTTTTTTTTTTTTTTTTTTTTTTTTTTTTTTTTTTTCTTCTGCAAACGCCAGCGACTCAGCGGTTGTAGTGTCATAATTATTGCGAGGTGAAGCTAAACGTTGGAGTTTGTGTTGGTAGCGCCGAGCGCCGATTACATCAGCATTTACCCTCGTACGTCTCCGCCCACTACAACGACCAATTTTGTCATTTCGATTTTTTTTCATCATTTTCAGCATTTGTTTTTGAAAAATGCCGATGTGAAGAAATAGCACAGTAGTTGTGTTAAAAATTGTTTTTTGTCCCAACTGGTATACTGTCTCTTCATATCGGCAATCTTATAATTTCATTCACACCGCCACCTCCCAGTGCAACTGGAATTCTTCTTTTGTTCTACATGCACTTGCTAGATGTGATGAAGGCGCAAGAAATAATAAGACTCCACACAGTGAAAGTAAAATTATGTCCTACTAGAATTTCAAAAGAACAACTTCAAATATTTTCCGAAAATTGTGAAAAAAATATAAAATAAAATAAACATATCAGCACTCGATACTGCCGTTTTATATCGATAAATCGGGGAAAATGTAACGTTATATATCCACATTCTTTGAGAAAACACTGCTTGAATACTGCTCACCGGTGTAGGATCCCTACCAGATAGGGTTGATAGAAGATATAGAGAAGATCCAACGGAGAGCAGCGCGCTTCGTTGCAGGATCATTTAGTAATCGCGAAAGCGTTACGGAGATGACAGATAAACTCCAGTGGAAGACTCTGCAAGAGACGGTACGGGCTTTTGTTGAAGTTTCGAGAGCATACCTTCACCGAGAAGTCAAACAGTATATTGCTCCCTCCTACGTATATCTCGCGAAGAGACCATGTGGATAAAATCAGAGAGATTAGAGCCCACACAGGCGCACCGACAATCTTTCTTTCCACGAACAATACGAGACTGGAATAGAACAGAGAAGCGATAGAGGTACTCAAGGTAACCTCCGCCACACACCGTCAGGTGGCTTGCGAAGTATGGATGTAGATGTAGATATATCGTTATTGTACCAACAACCCCAGTTTATACGCTATGTCACATGACATGTATCTCTACTTCTAAACATAATGGACAAACCGCGTTGACAGACAACTCCATTCACGGTGCGGTCAGGTCCAAATAGGACAGGTCCTTGCTGCCATTGTCATGTCAACCGAAGTTAGTGCGCTGATTCCATGCAACCGACCACCACACACAAAACAAAGCTTCCCGATCTACCCTTGACGGGCTAATCGAGAGCGACCGATGGCCACTACGTTCTCTGCCAACGACGTCACTGGTTGCGGTATGGAGGAGTGTGGGACCAGCACACCGCTCTCCCGGTAGTCGTCGGCCTTAACCTTGTAACCCCCTACTTCTCATTGAAGCAGCTTCTCAGGTTGCCTCACGAGGATGAGTGAACCCTGTACTGGTCCTCCCAACAAGGGTAAATGAATGACAGTACCGAGAATCGAAACCGAGTCCTCCGCATAGCAGCCTGGCACGCTGGACACTGAGCTTTACTACAGTCGCTTAGGTCAGCTGGTACCTGAAACCAGTTGTACTCCTTCAGCACTCCAAAGCAACCAGGATGTACTTTCAAGTGCTAACTAAAATTTGATTTTGACTGATGTTTACAGGAGGGCTGTACTGGTCGTAAGGCAAATACCGGAATTTGAAACCCCTCCCAAATATTCACAAGTGGGAGGAGCCACGCCACACCATAGGGTCGCTCGGCATTTGGCTGAAAAGTCACTTACTCAAAAATAAGCTAAAACTCGATCACCCCTCTTTACTTTCGCGGAGAGAGTGAAAGAAGAAAAAGAAGCTTTCCCCCTTTTTTTCTTTATTGTCATATCTTTTTATCACCCGTTAGAGAAAGCGTGTCTGGCAACGGTGCACTTCCACTCGTCAGTCGGGATAATTAATAAATAATACAAACATTGTTTCTAAACGATTATGTACATCTTTCTAAAAGTTTTTGAAACAGGCGGTTGTGCCGTAAATATTTTTAGTAAAATGTTGTTCTATATTTTTAAAATAAAGTCAGCCGCACAGAGCACTTCATTTTACATTTACGTTCTCAAGTAGGTGGTATATTATATCACAAAGTACAGAGGTACTATTGACATTCGTATATTGTTACCTCAGTTTCACAGTTACAGCTGTCTGTAGCCATCGCTGGTAAGCAGTCTGAGACAGTGCCCACAGTAGGAAGCGCCGGCCAGGACAGCAGGAGCAGGCAGAGGTGAGCCGCGTCGCCCGCTGGCTGTGCCTGCGGTGGCAGGCACCTGCCACCTCTGCCCTGCTCCTGCTGTCCTGGCCGCCCAGCAAGCTGGCTGCACCTTCAGCTCGTATGAAGCATCTCTCGGAGCAGTTGTTGGGGTTCCCAACTCGTAAGGTACCCAGAAATGGCCTACTGAGAGTTCATTAATGTGAGACACGTATGCTTTTTATTCACTTCTCCTTCAAATGAGATATGTTACTTGTGTCTACGAATGTTGGAAATCCTACTCGTGGTTCATGTAGGCGGTCTAGTCACACTGATTTGTCCACTGCCAATGTTTGGAGTCAGCGCCCAATGACCACTCACGGACGGCAGGTGGCAGCACAAGCAGTGACGAATATATACACTGAAGCGCCAAAGCAACTGGTATAGACATGCGTATTCAAGTACAGAGAATAGGGGGCTGCGGTAGGCAACACCTGTATAAGACAAATGTGTGGCGCAGTTGTTAGATCGGTTACCGCTGCTACTATGGCAGGTTATCAAGATTTAAGTGAGTTTCAACATGGTGTTATGGTCGGCGAACGGGCGATGATACACAGCATCTCCGAGGTAGCGATGAAGTGGAGATTTTCCCGTACGACCATGCCACGAGTGTAACGTGAATATCAGGACCCCGGTAAAACATCAAATCTCCGACATCGCTGAGGCCAGGAAAAGATCTTGCTAGAAAGGGACCAACGACTACTGAAGAGAATTGTTCAACGTGACAGAAGTGCAACCGTTCCTTCAATTGCTGTAGATTTCAATGCTAGGCCATCAACAAGTGTCAGCGTGCGAACCACTCAACGAAACATCATTGATACGGGGTTTAGAAGCCGAAGGCCTGCTCGTGTACCCTTGCTGACTGCACGACACAAAGCTTTACTCCTCGTCTAGGCGCATCAACACCGACTGTTGATGACTGGAAAAATATTGCCTGGTCGGACGAATCTCGTTTAAAATTGTATGGGGCGGATGGGTTTGTACGGGTATAGAGACAACCTGATGAATCCATGGATTCTTCACGTGAGCAGGGGACTGTTCAAGCTGGTGGAGGCTCTGCAATGGTGTGGGGCGTGTGCAGTTGGAGTGGTATGGGATCACTTATATGACTAGATACGACTGACAGGTGACAGGCACGTAAGCATCCTGTCTGATCACCTGCATCCATTCAGGTCTATTGTGCATTCCGAGGGACTTGCGCAATTCTAGCAGGACAATGCGAGACCCCACCACACGTGCAGAATTGCTACAGAGTGGTTCCAGGAACGCTCATCTGAGTTTAAACAGTTCCGCTGCTCCCCCTCCCCCCCCCCCCCCCCCCCCAGTGTTATTATTATTATTATCTCCACCTCCTCGTACTCCTACGGATTTATGGACAGCCCTGCAGGATTCATGGTGGCAATTCCCTCCTGCACTACTTTAGATACTAGTCGAGTCCATGCCACGTAGTGTTGCGGCACTTATGCTTCCTCGCGGGGGTCCTACACTCAGGCAGGTGTTCCAGTTTCTTTGACTGTTCAGTGTAAAACGTGTCAGGGCTACGCGGAACACAGTGCGGGCGTTGTCGTAATGCAGAAATGGAGCGATTTATCTGACCTCCAAAAGGGCACCGTCATTGGCTCCCGGGCCGAGGGTGGAAGCGGCTAAGTTTATGAACTCTTCGCATGTCACCGTGGTTGAAGTACACCGCCTATGGGAAAATGATGCCATCCAAAACCAGCACCGAGGCAGCAGTGGTGCACCACAGGCCATAGACGTCAGGGTTGAACGATGGCTGCGGATTTGCGTACAGGCGAACAGACGTGCATCTGGTGAGCAACTGACCACCCAGACGAACCAAGAGGCTACCAACAGTGTGGCCTCCGTTCAGCGAACATTGCTGCGTGTGGGCCCTTGCAGCGGGCACCTGATTCGTGCACACATGCTTATTGCTGTTCATTGGTGACGGAGGCTGAAATTTGCACGACAATACAGCAGCAGCTGGAAGGCCACTGAGTGGCAACAGGTGGTCTTACGTTCTGTGCTCCATCGGACAGATGGCCATTGGCATCTATGGCGTGCAACGTCCGAAACTAAACACCCTACAACTGGAAGGGGGCGTTAAAGCGACACCGACTCTATAGAAGGCCCTGGCGCTACGTCATCAGTCGTTAGTGACGTCACAACGCCTAGGCATGCCACATGGCGTATGATCGTAGTGTTGGTAGTGCAGTGCCATTCCTTTTGTGTTACTTATTGTGTTTTTTCGGCTAAAGCAGTTATAGTGAGAGTTTTCACCATGGTGTACAAGTGTTGTGTTCCTCGCTGTAACGGGAATTGTCCAAATGGACCTAAGGTCCAAGTGTTTTCGTTTCCTAACGACGGAAGACCTTCGTCGCAAGTGGATTGCCGCCATTCACAGCGATGCATTTTCACCAACCAAATATTCCAAAGTAAGTAAATCCGATAGTGTTCCATGTTTTCAGTTTTTATAGTTCTTTATTCTTTATTTATACCTTTTGAAGACCTGTACGATATTGTACCCAGGCACCACTACTGGTTTTGTGTCGTCAGTATTACGTAGTAAACGAATTTTGACCGGTCAGTTCAGCAACTGTTATTCACTCTTGAATAGACGAAATCGCGTTTTCTACATTATTTTTTATTTACTCGAAGGAACGATTTATTTGACCTGCATGTAGGCAAAGACCGCTTTTCAGAGTAAAGATCATACAGTTGGCTGTGTTGTGACAAGTCAGGTTTTAGGAAAGATTTCCACTGAAAATAATAGTACGATGTGTAAATTCGAAGTTATGAGTTCTAATACAATCGAATTAGTGTTCTTCAGTCATTATTTTCGAAATTATTTTCAGGTATGCTACATTTTCCAAAGGAGAATTCAGTAACACAGAATTATGATCTTCATTTTTAGCTTTACGATAGTAAGAAAATCTTTCATCTCAATAAAACTGCAGAATCCAAAACAATACCAAACATTTTGTCCAAAAATAAGGCGTTTCTGTCTGCAACAGACCTGGCGTCCGCCGTGTCTAGCTGACGTGACGTCACGAACGAGCACCGTGGCCTTCCTTTGAGTCGGTGTTGGTTAGGGGAATGGGTGATCTCGGATGTCGCCAAACACGGATGCGATCATGATGATCGCATGAGGCACATTGCATCATCCCAGGTACGCATCTGCCGCTGAGGACGATATCCACCCCGATGTGCAATTTGTTTTTCCTCGGCACAATGACATCTACCAGCAGGACAGTGCAACGTACAACACAGCTCGCAGTGTACGTGCGTAGTTAGATGAGCACCAGGATGAGTTTACCGTGCACCCCTGGCCACCACACTCCCCAGATGTAAACCCAGTCGAGAATCTGTGGGACCACTGTTTGCGCCATGGATCGTCGACCAAAAAACCAGGCAGGGCACTGAAGTCGGCATGACTCCACGTTCCCGTCTGTCTCTTCGAGAACATCATTGATGTTCTTCCTGAAAGCCTCGCAGCACTCTGCACTGCAAAAGGTAGTTATTCTGGCTTTCGACAAGAGATGGCGTAAATGTGATGGGACAGTGTATAACAATCGTAAATGTAGGGAAAGTATGTGACTGAAGTCGCTGAAACCCAGAGAGCGAGTGAAAAACACTCTTATTCTGTCTGTTATTCGAGTGCTAAAACCAGCTGAACGAAAAGCAGTCGACTGTCCAATCGGTAGTTAAAACCAGATGGCTGTCCAATCAGTGTACAGGATCCTAGTGGGTGTTTGGGGAGTGGGGGGAGAGAGAGAGAGAGAGAGAGAGAGAGAGAGAGAGAGAGAGAGAGAGAGAGAGGGGGGGGGGGGGGAGAGACGGGCCGGCCAGGGTGGCCGAGCGGTTCTAGGCGCTACAGTCTGGAACCGCGCGACCGCTATGGTCGCAGGTTCGAATCCTGCCTAGGGGATGGATGTGTGTGATGTCCTTAGGTTAGTTAGGTTTAATTAGTTCTCAGTTCTAGGGGACTGATGACCTTAGAAGTTATGTCACATAGTGCTCAGAGCCATTTTGAGAGAGACAGGGGGGTGGTAGCGAGGGAGGAGGGATGATAAACAGATACGAAGAATGGGGCACATTACATAGATTGCAAGAATTTGGAGGGTGATGAGCAGAAATACAGGCGAACCGTCATGAGAGAGGACTGATGGAATTAAGGCTGGGTAGGTGTGGAGTATGGCGGAAGGCGGCCAGTCAGTCTATCGTGGGCTACTTTCCGGATGGTTCGCAGATGCGTGGCTTTCGACCAATTGCCTGAGAATATCTGCTCCAGACGGGGACGGCGCCTCGGCATCATACGCGGGCCGTGAGAGCCTTCGCTGTACTAATTAGACAGCGAGTGGTGAGGAGCGGGCGACGGCCGCGGTAATTGCGCGGAGGCGGCGCCCCGCGTGTGTCTGTGCCCCCGTCCAGCAGGTGGCGGCGCCGCCGGCCCTTATCTGGCGCCGCGGCGCGCCACGCCCGCCTAAGCCGCCCTCCGCCGCCACAAATCCCCGCCCGCCGCGCCGGCCACTTCCAGCTCGCGAGCCGGCGAAAAACAGCCCCGTATAAATCTCAGATTCGATTCTGACCTCCCTCCCTCCTCCCTGCCCGCCGCTAGCGCCGTTATTAAATTTGTTCAATTTTCGACGCCATTGCTCCCGCCGTCGCCTGGTTCGCTCGGCCCAGCGTGCCTGCAGTCGCGCGCCGCACACACAGAACCTGCCGGCGCCGTTCCTCGCGTTAACTGCCCAGCTCAGCTCTGCGCAGCTCGCTGGACCGACCTGCCGCTCCAGTGCTCGTGTTCTCAGTTCAGCGTCGGACTTCTCACGCTAGAGCCAGGTTGCAGTACCCAAGGAAGCAGGCACTCGCCCATCACTGTGAGTGGGTCGACATTCTGCTCATCGCCTTGAGACATGAACAAACTTTCGGTTACCTCTATTTGTGGCACCCCACAGTTGAGAAAGCTTAGTTACCGATTCTGGCAATGCCTTCTTGCTTCCTGTATTGCCGCCCATTACACTGACGTCTCATCGGTGAACACTAATGAGCTCCAACATAGTCAGCACCAGATTAACAGCTTCGTGGTCCATCTTTGGAACGCAATAGTGCTGCCATTCCGCGTGCGTGGATTACACAAGTTCTCCGTAGGAGTCCAGGTTTATCTGATACTAGGTGTGAACGCACAGGCCACGTAATTACCAGCAACAGCCGTTCGCCTGGATGACCATGTTTCCGGACACAGTAGGCGACCTGATATGACAACAAACCTGATTCATCCGACCAGACGACACGTTTCCACTGGTCCAGAATTGAGTCTCGACGACACCGCGCCCACTGCAGTCTTAACGGACGATGTTGTTGCGTGAACACAAGTATACTGCAGTTCACCTGCTGAGGAGGCCATTGTTCAACAACTTGCACTGTACAGTGGCCCTGAAAACTTGTGCGTGCACCAGCATTGAACTCTGTTGTTAGGTCTGCCACACATCACTGATTATCCTAGCTTAGCAGTGCAGGCAAGATCTGCCCTCCACCGGCCGGTGTGGCCGAGCGGTTCTAGGCGCTTCAGTGTGGAACCGCGCGACCGCTTCGGTCGCAGGTTCGAATCCTGCCTCGGGCATGGATTTGTTTGATGTCCTTACGGTAGTTAGGTTTAAGTAGCTCTAAGTTCTAGGGGACTGATGACCTCAGATGTTAAGTCCCATAGTGTTCAGAGCCATTTGAACCATCATCTGCCCTCCAGGTCCTTTGATGGGGCATCGGCGTCCGACACCCTGTCGCCCGCTTATGGTTCCACCGTCCTTCGACCTCTTTCCGTAGATACTCGTGACGCTAGATGCGAAAAGCCGTCCAGCTTCGCCGTTCCTCGGTACCGCACCATAACAATGTACTCTTTGTGAAAGTCACTTACGGTAGTGGATTTCCCCATTCGTCTCTCTTACAGTCCCGTAAATGACTCTACATAATTTCCACTGTTCAGCCAGGACTCCCCATTCGTCTCTTCTTTGTTTATACAGGGTGAGTCACGTAAGACGTAACACCCATTTTATTTCGTGAACGTTTCCAGATATTGAACTGAAATTTTTGGTAAGTGACAGTACGCTAAGGAGCACGTATTTTGGTATGTGATAAAGGCTCATAACTTCCGTATCGGTCGAGACATTGAAGCAAGTACGATTTTTCAAATGGAACATATTTAACGCCATACGCAACCGCTTCGAAAGACGAGTGCAGTAATATACAGGATGAGTCACTGACTATAGCCGCCTAGAATAACTCGAAAAGCCGGCCGGGGTGGCCGAGCCGTTCTAGGCGCTACAGTCTGGAACCGTGCGACCGCTGCAGTCGCAGGTTCCAATCCTGCCTCGGGCATGGATGTGTGTGACGTCCTCAGGTTAGTTACGTTTAAGCAGTTTTACGTTATAGGGGACTGATGACCTCAGAAGTTAAGTCCCATAGTGCTCAGAGCCAATAACTTGAAAAGTGTGACAGTAGCTGAAAAGTTAGTGGGACATATATTGCTTGGGACAAAGGGTGCCATAATACGACGTTGGTTTTTTGTTGCTCGGTGGGGTCGCTTAAGAGGTATGGTCAACTTTGCTTTTTTAAATCGGGTGTTATAGTTTGGTACCCATTTTCTCATAGCGGCTATCGAGACGAGTCCGATGATGTGTAACACTAAGGTCTTTGAAGGTGAACGAAGAACACAAAGGTGGCATTAACGTCGATTTACTGAAGGTGTTCGAAGTGATGACCATTGGTATCAGTGCAGTGCTGCAATCTTCTTATCATCGATTGAGGGGTATTCCTTATCACTTAGGCATTTACCGAAGCACATGTTCTGACAGTTATCGAGCAAATACTAAATATTCGCCGAATACGGCGTATCCATGTAAACACCATTCGACGGATTCGCAATACAACACTAATAGAAACGGTAAGACTATTGTCGTCGAATCAAGCGAATGCCAATGATGTAGTCCTTCGAAGAATAAGTCGATATGCTTCTCATTTACGATGAATGCCATCGAAATTCCGTGAGAACCAGAGACTTATACGCTGAAAGATATCCTCAGTGTACTCGCCCTATACGTCGTACATTTAAATGTCTGTATGATAAATTGAGAACAACTGGATCTTTAACGCACCGGAAACATATCCGGCAAAGGAATGTTACTAACGAGGAAACGGAAATTGGTACTCTTGCCACTGTGGTTCGAGATCCTTATGTTAGTTCGCGTCAAATCGCAGAGGAATCTGACATCAGCCAGAGTAGTATTCTTCGTGTTCTGCATCGCCATAAATATCATCCTTAACATATCAGTCTCCACCAAGAATTAACTGGTACGGATCGTACGCGTCGCAATGAATTCTGCCGATAGGCTCAACGTCAGATTCAGAGTGATGACACGTTTATTAATTTCATTTTATTTACTGACGAGGCTACATTCACCAACCATGGAACTAAAAAGTAGTTCAAATGGCTCTGAGCACTATGGGACTTAACTGCTGTGGTCATCAGTCCCCTAGAACTTAGAACTACTTAAACCTATGTAACCTAAGGACATCACACACATCCATGCCCGAAGCAGGATTCGAACCTGCGACCGTAGCAGTCGCGTGGTTCCAAACTGTAGCGCCTAGAACCGCTCGGCCACTCCGACCGGCCAACCATGGAACTGTTAATTTGCATTACATGCATTATTGGGCAACATAAAAACCATGTTGGCTGCGGTAAGTTGCACACCAAAAACCGTGGTCGGTGAATGTATGGTGTGGGATTCCGGAGGACTGAATTATAGTCGCCTGCTTCATCGACGGAATTCCTGCAAGAAACATTAGGTCTGTTATTGAAAGAAATACCTTTAGGAACATGGAACAGTGTGTGGTATCAACACGATGGGTGTCCGGCACATTTTTCGCTGATAACTAGCTTCGCTTGTGGCTAAAATGCGTTGCAGAGACAATTCCCAAATTGTTGGATTGGACGCGGAGGAAACGGGTCGTCGCCCGCTCGTACGCCAGACTTCACGCCTCTGGATTTTTTTCTTTTGGGGATCCGTAAAAGACAGTGTTTATAACGACGCTCCAACTACACCTGAAGATATGCGAGAGAAAACTGCCAGAGCATGTGCTTCGATAAGTGCCGAAGGAATACTACTCAATCCATGATAAGAGGATTGCAGCACTGCACTGATACCAATGGTCTTCACTTCGAACACCTTCTGTAAATGGACGTTCAAGCCACCTTTGTAACCTTCGTTGACCTTTAAAGACCTTACTGTTACACATCATTGTCTACGTCTCGAAATCTGCTATAAGAAAATGAGTGCAAAACTGTAGCATCCCATTTAAAAAAACGAAGTTGTCCTTCATTTCTCTCACCCGACCCCACCTAGCAACAAGAACCAGCATCATATTATGGCCCCCGTTGTCGAATGCAACTTTTGTCCCACAAACTTTTCAGCTCCTATCATACTTTCGGAGTTATTCTTGATGGCAATAGTTAGTGACTCACCCTGCAGTGCTTGTTAGTTAACGTTGCGGCTGAAACTCTTGGCAAGAAAAGATCCGAGAACTGTGTTAAAATTGGAAAGCAGTGTTGTCAGAATCAGCTACTGCGGTGTAAACACCGCCTAGCAGAACTGTCGTGCGAGGCTTCGTCGCTGTATGCAGCAAGACAGGCGCACGCTACTGTGGTGAAACCTCATTTTCTTTACGACACAGATACAGAGTCAGCTATGATTTTTGCATCTGGAACTGCGGCATCTGGATCATCAAATGGGACTTAGAAAAACTATTGCAAATGTCTGTACTTTTACAGGTTTTTGTGGGAACAACTGTAGATTCGTCAGGTAGTTTTCAACTTAAACCCTCCCGTAGCCACTTTCCTGTCAAAGCTGAAACACAAAAGCTCGTCATTCGTACTTCATCATGATAAACAGCCTCACCCAAAGGAAAAAGGAAACTACTATATTAACGTTAATAGATTAAAGAGAAAAGAACTACTTTATCTGTCGTTGCCTAGAGCCGCTGAATGCTCCTTAAAGGTAAAACATGTGTTGTCGGATAAATGTGTCTATAGATATTACTAGAAATACTCATTAGACGGGACACTCTTTAAATAGACTAAAAATTTTATTCAGAATGGCTGACGACATGTTACTAAATCAAATGGATCAAATGGCTCTGAGCACTATGGGACTTAACTTCTGAGATCATCAGTCCCCTAGAACTTAGAACTACTTAAGCCTAACTAACCTAAGGACATCACACACATCCATGCCCGAGGCAGGATTCGAACCTGCGACCGTAGCGGTCGCGCGGTTCCAGACTGCAGCGCCTAGAACCGCTCGGCCACACTGGCCGGCTGTTACTAAATCAATACTCTTCGTAACAAAAAGTAGTTTTACGTGTTACTTAATCATTTGCTCAAATTGTTTACCATTGACTGCAACACACATTTCCAATCAGTGTTCGTGATAGATGACCAGGTGGAAGTACATGGGATGATTTGCTATTGCATGCTGCGGTGATTGCACAGCGCATATCGTCTGACTTGTACTTCACGAGGACAGCGTGAATTCTGAGCTGCCCAGTAGTACATGGTACTTAAATTTAAATCACCGTGTTTCCTAAACGCTGCTTTGACGGTAAACAGCACACATAGGAGAAACGTAGTATAGCCCCACAAGCGATCGAGAGGAAACCAACAAAATTCTGTACGATTTCAGCAATCACATCATTCGAGTCCCTGATACGACGACAAATGATGGGTGGAATTTATGTCGATGCCAGATGAGAATGTCACGCCCCTGGCTGATCCCACATTCCTGTGCAATACGTCTCGTGCCACCATTCGCCTTATAAAAGTAGCATGTCTGACGTCTCGTTGATGTACATGACTGCATGCAAGGAATGTGGATCAGATATGGCTAGCCTATAGACAACACAGTTCCTGCTAGTTCTGCAGTTCAGACAAGTAAACAATCGAAAGTCGTGTTTACAACGCAGTAGCCAATTCAGACGAACTTGCGCTGGCCGGAGTGGCCGTGCGGTTCTAGGCGCTACAGTGTGTTTCTGTACACAGAGACGTGACAACGGTAGAAAACAGTAGCGAAGTGCAGGGAGATCTGCAGATGATGCCGCATAGCGCAGCGCTCCACGGCCGACCCTGAACATAAAAAAAAATAGGCAAAAATTCCCGTTAGTGTGCACGCATTTCGCGAACAATCACTGGAAACAGTGAAATCCATTAAAATAGGGGTGCATATGAATGGAACAACTGGTAGTGTAACGACCACATGAAACTAATCTTAGGAAAGGCAATTGCCAGAGATTCACTGGAAGAATCCTTAGGAGGTGTAGTCGGCAAAATAAAACTGGCCCGGAAAATATTTAAGGCATCTTAAAATAGGCAACCCAACGTACATCACCCATTCTCGGGCCAAATTATTTGAGTTAGATTGCCTAGCTAAAGGTATTGAAGAGTCATCGTAACATCCTGCCCCATGGGCGCTCAACCGTATTTCAGAGTGATTCGTTAGAACTGGGTCCAAGGCTCGCCTATTCCGCTCGATGGCGCTACTTGTGGACTCAACAGTCCTTCGGCCACGTCCCGTAGGGCGCCACAAAAGCATCCGCACGTCCTCGGGTGTTGTTCACATCACTTTGACAGTTTTTCAGCGATGGAATGATGCACTGCCTTGCTCTAATTATAGCTCGCCTGCGGGCCGCTGTCAGCGAACAAGTGGAAGCACCTGATCCGACGAACGATCTCTTCGCCGTTCCCCAGGGAGAGACAGTAGCAGACGTAGCAGGGTATCAGTTACATGCCACCTAAACTTTCGACCTATTACACACGAGATCCTTGTCTCCAAGGGGCAGGTATCGCTTCATGTGGTTTACCACATACTCTTATCCTCTGGTAGTAAAAAATACCACGATGTCAAGAAAAATGAATGCTCGTAGGTATTTGCCTAATACACTATAAAAAATTCGGCAATTTGAAATTCTCCATGTTTTAAGGTAACTCAAAACGCATTTTCGGTGCGTGCTGTCTGGTGCTACGAAAACCTATTTGCCTCATAACACTGTTACTGACGCTAGTTACCGCGAGGGCGCTATTAGGCTGTTTGTACTCAAATCATTTCTAAAAAGGCTTTAGGCGCCATTAAAATGCCTTTTATGGTTACTTTCGTATTTATCGTTACTTGCCATCCGTTCCGTACTATCATTTCTGCCGAATACAGTCAACTGATGATAGTCTCTATAAAAACGGAGTATTACTGGAGTCAGAGGAAATGAACAGTAGGAGAGGAGGGTTGTTGGAAGCAGAGTGTTTCTGATAGTATGTCGGATGGAGGAGGAGGACCCGAAACAAGCTCTTGGAAAGATAGGGAGTAATTGGTGGTGGTGGTGGGAGGGGGGGAGGATTAGGTTGAGGGGAGTAGCAGTCGTGACATGGGGAGGAAGAGGGTGATTAGATTTCTGGGCGGAAGTCGGGATCAGGTATGGGAAGGCAGTTGAAGTTTCAATGAAGCAGGATGTGGACAGTTTGTAGGTTTAAGGTTAGGGGGGGGGGGTGGCGGGGGCGTATGTTTTGGTACATGCGAGACAGAGTGCCAGGCTGATAATCTAGGATGAAACGATAGGGTGATTGGTGTCGAGTTTGCGGGAAATATAAGAAAGTTGAAGATATTCAATGTCAGCCAGTTAATACTTTTAGTCTATTGTGGAGTTTCCGTGTGTTTTTAGTGCGTAACCTTTCCAAGTTAGTTTACAGTTGAGGGTTAGTCCGAGGCATTGGAGTACGTTCTAGGAGCTTCAGTCCGGAACCGCGCTGCTGCTCCAGTCGCAGGTTTCAATCCTGCCTCTGGCATGGATGTGTGTGATGTCCTTAGGTTAGTTAGGTTTAAGTAGTTCTAAGTCTAGGGGACTGATGACCTCAGATGTTAAGCCCCATATTGCTTAGAGCCATTTGCACCATGCCCTTAAAGAAGACGTAGGCGAAAGGGCCGTGCCTTGTCCTCTTACGAGTCACCATTTAGTGTGTAACTCGATACAGTCACTTTTATATCTGGAGAAAGCACGGATCACTTTTTCTTTGTCACTTACTGATTCCGTATTAATGAATCATTACGAGCGGACGGACGATTCTACACTCTTCCACATCTTCTCCTTATTGGCTCCAAGCTATAGTCACGACGTACGTAATTCGACAAGTTACATTAAAGACTCGCGTAGCGAGTGCTTAGTGAGCAATAGGCTGACCATGTCGATAACGGGCTAGCGCAGGTGACCAAACAGGCGCACGCACATCACTGTGTACAGCCACGTCTGTTTCTGACCATGAAAAAGGTACAGAATCTGCTGCACCTTGTAGAAACCCCAGTTGCCATGCAGCAGAAATATTCACAGAGTAAAATTCATGCTTAAGGCTGAAAATTAAATAGAGCATGCATTACAGCGAATAATTTCTATTATTTTTCTTATCGCTTTCGTTTCTTCGATGAACGCTCTGGCTTCTTTCCAACAACATGATTTTACATTTCCCGTTATGCAATAATGTTGTCGTTAGAGCTGCAGATTCCCTCTTCAGTCATACCTCTCCGGAAACTCTTCTGAGTCCGCCTTACAGAGTTCCTTGGGCTCTTAAGAAGCATACATAACGTAAAAAGATATTCCTAAAATTTATCGTTACCAGAGCATGACGTTATACGAGTAATCGTGAACAGAGAGTCCATTATTTTTAAATCCCACAGAACTACTGAAGTAATAACGTTGCGAATATATTCGATTGTTATAAATTGTTATTATTATGACTACTATTTCCTGGAATTTATAAAATGGACCAAAGTATGTCTTTTGTATGTCACTCTGGATATCGCAACGTGTGTGACAGAGATTGGTCGCATGCCCTTGTGAAAGTGCGTGTGAGTTAGGCGGAATGTGGCCACCAGCCCTGTGTTCAGCTAGCCGTGTGTGAGAAACAGCCTGAAAAACCACACCCTGGCTGCACGGCACACTGGGCCTCGGAGGGATTTGGCAGGCGCCGGCGCGTCTCCCTGAATCCGGGAAGTGGAGTGCTAACACGCGTGGCTGTGCGGGTGGGGTCCAAAGAATGGAAAAGAGATCCGGGATGATATCACGTTTTCTTTAATTGTGTACAATGACGCACATGTATCAATTCGCGCTGGATTTTGATACTGACCACAAGACGCTGTCGATAAATTGGAGTTTTCTCTAGCTCGCCGAGAACTTGCAGTCGTCGCAAACAGAACGCTGGGGATCCACCTATCGCGGGGAAGAAACTGAAACAACATAACTGCCGTTTGGAGTCAGCTACTTTATTGTAGTTTATGTACCTGCATACGTCATTTTCACGTAAAACAGACGAAAACAGTATACTGTAAATTAATAAAGAGCTTTGGTGGAATCCGAGCACCGTTCACGCAATACTTCCAGAAACTGTATAAATGAATGTGATGTTCATCTGCCATTTTTTACTCTTTACAAATTCTTAATCCAGCCACAGACAAGAAACGCCTTAGAGATCAGTCTAGTCGACGGGACGTTTAACACAATATTCCTCCTTCATAGGTCAATCTAGTGCAGGTAGCTCTATTGGTTCTACTTTGAGGTGATCACAAAACACTGCTGCAGTGAAGCCAGTGGTTGCTGTACGGCGGACAGTTTTGGCGGCGTGAGACATTCCGTGCCGCCCCCCCCCCCCCCACACCCCCCTCCCCACTGCCTATCCCCACCGTCTCTGCTACCTCAGGCTGCCCCCTCCTGCCCCTCTGTACCTAGGCTGTCTTAGCTACCACGTCGCACCCCACACCACCACCTCTCATAATGGGATTCTCTTGTATGGATGATTACAACAGGCCATTCAGTGCGATCACTTTAAGAGACGAAGAGCTCCGGCAAAGAGAGGCTGTGGTAACGGAGGGACGATGGGGAATGGGAAAAGGAGGGGGGAAGCGAAGAGAGAAGCGAAAGGGTCGGAGATGCAGAGGATGAGGCCAGAAGCACACACCTGCCCTAAAACAGGGCAGAATTCTGCGTTGACGGTAATGGCGTCGTACTGCAACGTGCTATGCGACGTATTAACCAACCCGAAAGCAACCAATCGTATGAGTGGACAACTTGCTCGTACATGAACGAGTCTTCACTATTTCTCAGTTGCCTGATTTCAAAATTTCTATCTGCATAGTCCCTCGCGAAGAAAAAGTTTTCCTCTTGTTCATGATGGAAATGATTACGATTACGGTTTTGTCAGGAGAATTTATAAATGTTAAGGGAAAGCAGTTAAGTTTCCTGGACAAAACAGCAACTGCTTCCTTAAAAGATCACACGGAATTGGTAGGGTAAGACGGGTCGACTTAGAGGCATCGCAGAGTGACACGGCTGTATCTGCTTAGTCTGCTCAGCATGCTTCCACTGAGGCCAACGGCCTTGCCGCTGTGGTCACACCGGTTCGCGTCAGGTCACCGAAGGTAAGCGCTGTCGGACTGGGCAAGCGGGGTGCACTCAGCCCTTCAGCCAGCTGAGGA
The DNA here is from genome assembly GCF_021461395.2 of Schistocerca americana. Classification (NCBI taxonomy): domain Eukaryota; kingdom Metazoa; phylum Arthropoda; class Insecta; order Orthoptera; family Acrididae; genus Schistocerca; species Schistocerca americana. Next base: position 127,904,822 of record NC_060125.1, read on the forward strand.
GCCACTTGATTCGGAACGGCCTCATAAACTGACATAGGCCCTACGGTCGGGAGAGCGGTGAGCTGACCACATGCCCCTCCGTGTGCGCATCCAGTGACGCCTGTGGGCTGAGGATGACACGGCGGCCTGTCGGTACCGATGGGCCTTCGTGGCCTGTTCGGGCGAGTTTAGTTTTTATTCTTCCATTGGATGCGTCAACTGCTCTTCATGCAGCTCTGTAGGAATCAAAATGGTTTCCGAAAACAACGATAGTGTGAGACCTAGCTCCGTCTTTACGTCAACGAGAGCCAGAAACCAGTAGATACCGGCGTCCAGGTTGATGTTGTGTTTATTTACTTCTGGAAGGCGTTCGATACAGTTCTGCTGCACTGCTGCTTAATGAACAAAATACAACATGAGATTATTTCAGTTGTATTAGTGGATGTAAGTGCTCCAAGCAAACACAGCACAACAGGTCCTCCTCAATGAAGAGAAATCTTCAGTTTTAAATATAACTTCGGGTCTACCCCGTGGGATTGTAACATCACCGTTACTTTTCACAATATGTATGAACCGTATACATGACCTGTTGGATAGTGTCGGAAATTCCATGAAGCTTTTCGCGAGTGATGCTGTCGTACACAGAGAAGTCGCAATGTTGGAAAACTGTAGCGAAAGCGATGGGGACATGGAGGGAATCGTACAGCTGGGGAGTTGGTCCTCAACATAAAAGAATGTAATGTTTCGGGTATACATAGGCATAGAGACCTATTGTTATATGATTACAGAACAATAGCTAGAAGCAGGCACGTCCATAAAATATCTAGGAGTACGCATACGGACAGAAGGCGTGCTGAAATGAATACCTCCAGATTTTTTATGTGGTAACCGTTAAAGCTTTTTAAATAAAACAAATGATATGAGCGCTCTACATTTTCATTTTTCATGTATTCGTGTTTATTTCTCACCATAGTCAATCTGGAACATTTCTCCCAACGAGAGACTAGTGTTCAAATGGTTCAAATAGCTCTGAGCACTATGGGACTCAACTGCTGAGGTCATAAGTCCCTTATAACTTAGAACTACTTAAACCTATCTAACCTAAGGACATCACACACATCCATGCCCGAGGCAGGATTCGAACGTGCAACCGTAGCGGTCACGCGGTTCCAGACTGTAGCGCCTAGAACCGCTCGGCCAAACCGGCCGGCTGAGACTAGTGTGTTGACACGGTCACTGTAGAATGTTTGACTTTGCTGACGGAGCCCCTACCTCACCTCTGGTTCCACCACTTCATCACTATCAAAGTGAAGTCCTCTAAAGTTTTTTTCTTTTTTTTAAGTTTCAGAAACAGTTGGAAGTCGGATAGGGCCAGGTAGGGACTGTATTGAGGATGATCGATGGCTCTGAACTCAAGGCGTCGGACTGCTGCAGATGCCGCAAAGATCGTATGTAGTCTGACGTTGTCATGCTGAAGGACAGGGTGCTCCTCGTATGCAGGGAGTCTCCGAATTCGAAACTCGATTATAGCACGCTGTCTCCAACGCACCGACATACTTACGTTACACAACGCATTGGTACACGCTACAATTCGGAGCCGCCTAACGCAGAGGGCTGCAACATGTAGACACAAAGAACAAAGATGTAGAATGATAACAAGGATTGTGGTATTTAAAAGAAAAGTTTGCGAATTTTCGAGTAAAAAATTCGGGGGAATTACTTTTCAGCACGCACTCGTGATCACAGTAAGGCTGATACCAGAGTGAGATTCACTGAGAGAATCCTCAGGAAATGTAGTCCATAAAGAAAGGAAGTGGCTCACGAAACACTCGTTCGACCAATACTTGAATGTTGCTCGTCAGTCTGGGATCCGTACTAGTCAGGATTGCTAGAGGAAATACAGAAGAGCCAAAGAAGAGCAGCAAGATTCGCTACAGGTTCATTTAGTAATTGCGAAAGTGTCTCGGGTATGATCAGCCGACTCCAGTGGCACAGGCTTCAATCGGGACGTCCTGGCACTGAACACTATGGGACTTAACTTCTGAGGTCATCAGTCCCCTAGAACTTAGAGCTATTTAAACCTAACTAAACTAAGGATATCACACACATCCATGCCCGAGGCAGTTTTGGAACCTGCGACCGTAGCGCTCGCGCGGTTCCAGACTGAAGCGCCTAGGACCGCACGGCCACTCCGGCCGGCGGAACGTCCTGCTTCACGGTGTGGTTTATTGTTAACATTCCGAGAACGTACGTTCGTAGAAGAATCAGCTGACACATCACTTCCTCCTACGCACCTTATCTCTCGCGAAAACACCGTGAAGGTAATGTTAGAGACATTACAGCCTACAAAGAGGGTTACCAGGAATCGTTCTTCCCGCGAACCGTTCACGATTGGAACAAGAAAGAGGGTGGAGGGGGGGAGGGGGGAAATGTTAGTGGTACACAGAGTATCCTCTGCCACACACCGTGAGTTGGCTTGTGGAGTACAGATGTAGGTGTAGATGTAGAACTAGTGTAATGTGGTTCTTCCAATTTAGGACAGTCTGTGTAGAAACTCTTAGGTATTTTGCTGATATTCCCTGTGGCCGATCATATGTAGTGTAATCGAACTGCAATGGGATTTTTCACCCATTTACGCTCTATACGTTTCATTTATTTCCACTGAGATCAAATGCCTGTCCTTGTTGCTCTGTAGGTTTTTCGTATATTTCGGAACAATTTTGTAGCGTTGCAACTTTCCTATATACAGCACATTATCCGCTAACAGGCTAACAGAGCTTCCGACGTTATGTAGTCGATCATTGATCATACCCCCACAATTCTCACTTGGGATTAATACCGAACTTACCTTTACGTCTGACGATTGAGAAAGACTCGCTACTTTTGGGAAATAATTAACTCAGCTCGTATTTTCTGAACTAAACGATTGTCCCGAACTGTATCGAATATCTTCCACAAGTCGAGGAAGACGGAATCAACAATAAACTGGGAGTTCACGAGAGTTGTTTGGTGTCCACAGGGAGATGAAAAGCAATAATGAGTAACTGGCCGACTGCTCATCACTGGGGCGAGTCGTGTAACTGTCGCCTGACCACAGGAAATGAGGTGCCGAGACCACAAAACCGGATTTACGACTAGAAGACTGTAAACTGAGCAGGATGGCTGGACGCTACTAGGCGGTGGTAACCAGAAGAACGTCCTGGAGGTGAAAAGTTTACTAGCCGAGCGCCAGACACACATTGTCGCGTCTACCTGCCAAGTTCATTCCTTTATACTTGCAAACACGCCGCAACACGCCACGTATTTGCCGGTAATGAATTATTTATGAGCGGGCCCGTCTCATAAAACGGGGCAATTTTCCGTCATTTTTAAACTGTTGAGCTAGGCAGTAATTTATTCATAGTTTATCAAAATTGAAGCGTTATTTAGTTAAATCATAAACATCCGCCTGGGTCCCGACCCTCCCAGGGGCGGTCCGGTATCGGGGCTTTTAAAATTCATGTACTCCATTAACTGCACAGGCGACGAGGGTATTTCCCGGATAAACTGCGCTATCGCATCGGCCGTGGGACAATGTAATTTTTTTCAAGACTGTTCCGGTGTCGTAATTTGGAATGTATGACGGCGGAATTTACCATAATGCGGCGGTTTTCACGCTCCGAGCGGTCGTTGGCTTCGCCGGCGAAGCTCCACGAAGTTCGTCTCTTTAGGCCGGGATCTGCACGGCTTGCCTCTGTCCAGTGTGTGTTGGTGGGCCCGCATCTCGTGGTCGTGCGGTAGCGTTCTCGCTTCCCACGCCCGGATTCCCGGGTTCGATTCCCGGCGGGGTCAGGGATTTTCTCTGCCTCGTGATGGCTGGGTGTTGTGTGCTGTCCTTAGGTTAGTTAGGTTTAAGTAGTTCTAAGTTCTAGGGGACTGATGACCATAGATGTTAAGTCCCATAGTGCTCAGAGCAATTTTAGTGTGTGTTGGTGAACCTTCGGGATCATGTGCGGGCAATTGTTTATAGTTTTACCCCTCTGCTGGGAAGCGAGCTGCAGTCGGGAATACACCGGTGCTAGTCTTGGTAGGAATAATCTGAGTAGGAATACACGTGCTTGAAATTCTGACGAGACTCAGTGCGCGTTTACGTCGTCCGGGTGATTCATTTCACCACTTCCAGTTTTAAGTCAAATGGTTCAAATGGCTCTGAGCACTATGGGACTTAACATCTATGGTCATCAGTCCCCTAGAACTTAGAACTACTTAAACCTAACTAACCTAAGGACAGCACACAACACCCAGCCATCACGAGGCAGAGAAAATCCCTGACCCCGCCGGGTATCGAACCGGGAACCCGGGCGTGGGAAGCGAGAACGCTACCGCACGACCACGAGCAGCGGACCCAGTTTTAAGTGTAAACGCTTCTCAAACCTGCAAACGTTTACGGTTTATCGGTAAAATTTACGGAAATTGCAGCATTTTACGACGTCGCGGACAAAAATTTGAAACTTCAACATTCGTTAATCACCCCACTTCTGTATAATCGATTGTTTGCGTGGATCGAAGGCAAGTCTACGATAGTCGATAACTCAGACTTTGATATGATTGTAACTTTTAATCGTGTGCTCTTTGTGTCGTCGTTGAAATTGAATTTAAAACAGTTCTTCCATGTGAATTTTGTGTGTCGATAGGCTCTGTTCCGCAAATTCTTTATCCGAACTGTTCGTTTGTTGTGATTTAACCCCTATTCTTTGACCACGTGTGGTCTAATTACATTCGTTCCACGTGTGTGTTTTTTACCATGTGCATATTCTGTTTTCACGAGGTTGGCGTCGTGTTCATTTAATGTTTGAGACTTCGTGTGCTTTGACGTGTTTCAATGAAGTGAAGTGTTTGACTGCCTTGAGTGTTTATGTTATAATTTTATGTGACGTTCAGCGATCCAGATTCCTTCCGATGTTTCAGTACATATCGAGACATTTGTTCTCGGACATTTTCGTACGCTAAATTTCTACTGTAGGATTCGTAAATAAATCCAACAAGAAGCAGTACGTCCAGATATTTAAAGAATTATATTCTATTGATTTTCCGTGCATACTAAACTCATAAAGGGGTCTTCTTCCTCCTGCGTTGTCTGTATGTTTGACATAAAATATGACTGTCAGTATTGTGAGACAAATTGGTCATACAACTGAGGATAATTTCGGTGTGGTTCATCTTCGAAAACTATGAGATGTTTTTAATTAATCAATTGTACCTTACATCCTGTATGACGGTTAATAACCGAATCCTATAGATGACTAATGGGACAATAAACAGTCATTTAAAATTGATTTTATAGGCAACGGCCTTGCCGCAGTGGATACACCGGTTCCCGTCAGATCACCGAAGTTAAGCGCTGTGGGGCGTGGCCGGCAGTTGGATGGGTGACCATCCGGGTGGGCACTTGCTGTTGCCATTTCTCGGGGTGCACTCAGCTTCTTGATGTCAACTGAGGAGCTACTCGACCGAATAGTAGCGGCTCCAGTCAAAGAAATCCATCATAACGACCGGGAGTGCGGTGTGCTGACCACACATCCTTCCTATCCGCATCTTCATTGAGGATGACACGGCGGTCGGATGGTCCCGATGGGCCACTTGTGGCCTGAAGACGGAGTGCTTTTTTTAAAAAAAATTGATTTATTAAATTATAAAGTTTTGTTGCCTCATTGATAAACATCAATATGTGCATCCCCAGTGGCATGTATAATGTATTGTAGGAATTCCATTTCTCTCCAAGTACAATTCTAGATCTGCACGGTGATATGTTAAAATGTATAAAAAATGAGTGCCTTCAAGTCCTGTAGGTCTCTAACCTGCTTTCGGTACACCAGATCCCTTACAAAATCCTACAGCAAGAAATCTAGTGCTGTGGGGTCAGGGGATCATGGCGGCCATCGAATTGGATCATCTCGTGCAATCCATCTATCCGCAAACTTTCCATCTATAAATTAACGGACATTGAGGGACCAGTGAGGTGGTGTCCCATCCTCGCGGAATATGACGTCAGGCTGCAGGGTTCCAATTGTGTCACAGCAAACTTTTGTAACATTTTCAGGTAAATATCACCGTTGACGGTGGACTCATTGAAAATGAATGGATCATTGATGCAACTGTGCATCAGTCCGCACCAAACACTCACCCTCGGAATGTGTCTCTTTCCATTTCACGTGTAACATGAGGAAGCTGTGAAACCCATATACGAACGTAATGATGATTCAGTCTGCCAGATGCATGAAACGTTGTCTCTTTGGAGAAACAAATCTTTTCCGAAAAGTCATTATTTGCTTCAGTTTTGCCCAACACATCCTTTGCAACCCATTCGCACTGACTTTTGTCGCCGGCAGGTGTGTCCGAGCGGTTGTAGGCGCTTCAGTCTGGAACCGCGCAACCGCTACGGTCGCAGGTTCGAATCCTGCCTCGGGCATGGATGTGTGTGATGTCCTTAGGTTATTTAGGTTTAAGTAGTTCTATGCTTTAGGGGACTGATGACCTCAGATGTTAAGTTCCATAGTGCTCAGAGCCATTTGAACCATTTTTTGACTTTTGTCCGTAGGTATTAATGCCTGAAGCAGCTGCATCCGGCCGGGGTATAGCCCTAACCTCTTATGTTAGACATCGTGCATTGTTGATCGTATCACTTCGAAATCTCTGGCTGCCGTAAGCAGCGGTTTTGTGGCACCCCTTTGCAAAAGCCTGTCGCGCCTTGTCCAAGTAGGCGACTGACACGCACACGGGCGAACTGCCCCCTCTTTATGGACAACCCTACCTGTTTCAATAAATGACGTATGCCGAGCCCGAATAGTTGGTCGGGACGATGGTTGCCTTCCACACCGTGTTCGAAAGTTCTTTTGCACTTGGGTATCGAACGTCATCTGAATGAACCAGACCACACATATTGAGCTTTCTCCTGTGTCGTCCACATTTTATCAAGTTTTAAAGTTCGCTTTTGCGTCGAAACTGAGCCCCCTGGAAGGTAAAAGACCTTTATCAGTTATCACATGTTGAAAACCATTTGTTAATATCTGGTATTGTTTTAAAGTCTTAAGCTGAAAATATAATTTTGTGGACACCCTGTATTATAGGCCTCCCAGCTCCAAAGTGATACCATTTTCTCGAGAGTCTGCGAGCGTTATTCCCCTTATTAACGTAGGTCACGAGTGCGTGCAGGTATCGGTTGTCACGGACGGAACGCCGAGACCGCCGTGTCCTGGCTTCCTGCTTGGCTGCTGATGAGGTAGTAGCTGTGTGTGCCCCCTTCGGCGGGGGACGGACCCTCAATGTTAGCCGTGAGTGCAGTGAGTAGCAAGAAAGTGTGTTTTTATTACAAGCAGTTACAAAAGCACAACTGCGTGGATGTTACAGAAGTGAATGCTACAGCAGTGTTCCCATCCACTGCGCCTGTTAACCATGACTGCAGCGTATTTTGGATTGCAGTGTTAGGTATACGGGGGAATATGAAAAAGTAAAAGTTCCGCAAGCCATCCAGTGCTAGGACCATTGTGCAACGGGAGTGCCACATTGCCAGAATGTTGCGGCTTACCTGCCGACACAGTTCCATTGCAGTATGGATAAAAGGGACATCACAGCGTGTGACGCGGCGACTGCAGACTGACTCCAAATCGGAAAATTGACATCGGTGCACAGTGCCGTAAAGAACAAGAGACGTCCAGTATTAAGAGAAAGGCACTGTTTTATTGCACGACGGTACAACAACCCACAGGCGCTCGCAACACGTGCTTTGCTTTTCAGTGGGGTTCCGAAGCATCCGCCATTTTCGGCAAGCTGAAAGGACGTCTGATGGAAAGAGGTTTCCCACCAATAAGGACATTCACACAGCTGGTATCGCATGGCTCCGTGACCGAAGAGTGGACTCCTGCCGTCGAGGAATAGTGAACGACTTCTAGAGCGTTACGACCGTCGTGCACAGAGACTTGATGACAGTGCTGAAAAGCAGTGTTATGTCAGTGACTTTCAGCTGTAAAGAAGCAGTCGATGAAACTTACTTGATCTGCCATAGTAGTGTGTAATTTAGGTTCTGACATCTTTGGTTCAAATGGCTCTGAGCACTATGGGACTTAACTTCTGAGGTCATCAGTCCCCTTGAACTTAGAACTACTTAAACCTAACTAACCTAAGGATATCACACACATCCATGCCCGAGGCAGGATTCGGACCTGCGACCATAGCGGTCGCGCGGTTCCAGACTGTACCGCCTAGAACCGCTCGGCCACCTCGGCCGGCTTTTGATGTCTTCTACTTTCAGTAATACGAGAGTCGATTCTGATGATCAGCGTTTTCTTTTGGCCTACGTCAAGATTAACGGTCATTTGCTTATGAGACAAAGGGGTAACAGCCCCATATTTATGTTTCAGATAATATATTTCTCTACGTTAAAATTCAACACTGATTTTGAGTACAGTGGAGCCAAAGTTCACTTCACTATTACTGTGCAGCTCTGGATTATCTCTGTAACATCCGTGCCGATTGCCCTAGTCCGTTAGCCACGGTCGTGAACTAAATTTAGGCTGCTTCAACTTTTTATTTCACACGATCGGAAAACAAATAGGGAGTTTAGAAGTGTCACCAACGAGAGATGGTGATAACAGAGGTAGTGGTGGAGGACATACGTTGCCATATGTAATTTTATTTATGTTCGCAACAGGCTTATGTCTCTTGACGTTATTTTATTGGTATTGACGCAGCCGCTGGGCTAAGACATTTTTCATTTGTTAGTGTGTATGACTTCTGAAGAAGGCTATATTATTATAGCAGAAACCATGGTCAAGGTTTAAAATAAACAGAATTTAGTGCAACTGTGGGCTGCTTTTCATTCGAGACAAACGAGAAAAGTGTTCGGCCATGGTTCTTTTGCAGCAACGATAGTCATTAAACGCAGAGAGGCCATCAAGAAAGCTAAGAAAGGAGGTGATGGTTAACAAACTGCTTAAAAACGATTTGAGAGCATGTAGTTCAAGTCTGACAAAAAACAGAACAATTGTGATTATGCTCAAACATGTTATAAACCGCGCGCTGCCTAAATATGCGCCAATAAAATTAATAAAAGACCCATTTTGGTTTAGCGGTAAATTTCGGATAATGTTGTGAAATCATGCTACAGTATCGCTATGAAAGAGACGAAAGCGAAACTGATGAAGAAAAGTTAACACAAAGTGTGTGCTTTGCTTGAAGCCTACAGTAATATGGACATTAAATCATGGAATCAGCTCTATCAAAAAATCCTTTGGAGTTCTGGTCTTCTGTGAAATCAATATATTGATCCAAGCCTTCCACCCAAGTCGATCAGTATGGTGTTGAAACTGAAGACAGCAGACGAGATGTGTTTTACAGCACCAAAGAGAAACGAGTGCCCATAACTCTTACGCTACTCACTTTAGAGCCCATATTTACTGGACATTTTTGTCTTGTTTTGACCCTTACTACCTCCTCCTAATATATAGAAAGCAAAGATCTTACAGTAGAATGAGTGCACTTTCAGAGGTACCGGAACGACTTTTGCTTATAACTTTCGACTCGGGCGTTTCCAGACCAGGGTCCGTTACCTCGAATCTACCATTCGCCATCATACCTGAAAGTTTTTAACGTCACCACGGAATCATTTTGTATAAGAACGCACGCTACTACTTGAAGCCATCGAGGCATCAGGCCCTACAGAATTGCAGTTAAATTTTAAATCGTATGCGCTATCGAATTAGTCCATTCCCTAGAACATATTTATCGAGAATCCCTTGCATACCTAACAGTCCCTCATGAGAAGAGCAGCAAGGGTCACTCCTGTTCGCAAAACGGGTCACAGGTCGGATGCACACAATTACAGCCCAGTATCACAGATGTCAGTCTGTTGTGGGATCCTAGAGGATAGCTACAGTATGGAAAACCTGCAAAGCAGTCTTTTTAAGAAATCAGCGGACAGGGATCCTTCAGCTCCAAAGACTTACAGGCCAACATGCCTAATAAACACCCTCGCAAAGATTCAAGAGAAGCTAGTGTGCAAGCGCCTGCAAACACACAGAGCTCTCTTGAGTATGAGCCAACACCAGAATTGGCAGATAAATTGATGATGCCATCAACCAGGCCCTACACATAGTTAATACTACAAAACAGTAATACGCCATGGCAATAATGATTGACATTGTCGGAGCATTCGATAATCTCTGGTGGCCCGCACTGTTTCAAAGGTTATCTGGAGGTACCGCAGTCACTGTACAACAGTTTACTAGACTAGAATTACCAAAGGGGTCGATCTGCGGCCCCAATTTCTGGGACATAACAATCGAACCCCTCCTACAGCTTCTGGAGGGGGATGACAGGTTAGACGGAATTGTCGCTTACGCAGATCTATGAGTTGTCACTACAAATAACAGAGCTCAGTTAGAAGAGAAAGCCAGTGGAATACTACAAACAATTACACAATGGTGTCACAACAACAGGCTCAGGGTAGCCGAAAACAAAACATACGCATTACTGAAAGGATCACTCCAAAGGGATCCTTCGGTTAAAATTGGGGACACAAATATCAAACGAGCACGCGTTACGCGCTGTCTTGGGATACACAGAGATGGAAAAATTGAATTTCTACGAGCACACAGTAACTGGTGTGCCGATAGGGACTATACGTCGTCTTAAAAGTTGGCGTTTGGAGCGTTTGAGAATGAAACATATCGATCCCAGCCGCGGTGTGGTACATTTCTTAACCGGACACGGACCTTATCCCACGCACTCAAACTGCGTGAGTCTGAGGCAGACACCTACATGCACATGCGGGGAAGAAGGTTCCCCAGAAGACACTATCTTTTTCTGCTGGCAAAACGCGAACAATAGACACACACACTACACTTAGACTACACAGATACAGACATAGGTACATACACAGCAACAAGAGACGAAGAACAATGGGCACAATCAAACGTACCGACAAACAGTATTTCAAAACCAACACATGAAGAGTACATGCGGGTACGACATAAAAGACATGCCTATGTGCAATGTAACAACAGTTTCCAGAGGGTGGACAGAGATACCCACAGTGACAGCGAAAACAGTGACAAAGAGGAGGAACAGGAGGAGGAAGCCAAGATGTGACCGTAAATAAGCATAAGGTGCTGGCGATCTACCCAAGAAACCACCAAATGCTGTACACGGATGGGCACCTGAAGTTAACACATAGGATTAGTAATAAATAGACTAAGCAATACTATTTCTCTACACACACACACACACACACACTGTGCGTGTGTGTGTGTGTGTGTGTGTGTGTGTGTGTGTGTGTGTGTGTGTGGGTGTGTGTGTGTGTGCGCGTGCGTGCGCGCTAGATCGTCTTTCTGTGTGTGTATGACAGGCGGTCAACAGCTAGAAGAAATCATTCCGAGGCATTCATCGTCAGTCACATTCAGTGATTGCCGCGCGGGATTAGCCGAGCGGTCTCAGGCGCTGCAGTCGTGGACTGTGCGGCTGGTCCCGGCGGAGGTTCGAGTCCTCCTTCGGGCGTGGGCGTGGTCGTGTGTGTTTGTCCTTAGGATCACTTAGGTTAAGTAGTGTGTAAGAGATGATGACCTTAGCAGTTAAGTCCCATAAGATTTCACACACATTTGAACTTCACATTCGGTGATGGTACTAACAAATCTCTCCTCTATCCTATCATCTTTTTATATTCTTATCAAAAAATTACAAAATTTATTTATATTTCAGCCTTACATTATTGTTATTTTAAAAAGTATTATTCTTTGTAAATGTTGTAGATAAAACAAAAGAAAAGAAAACTGTAAAAAGATGAAAAACGAAAATTGTAAAATGTACGACCTGTTCCGAAACATCAGGTAACAGGTCTATAATTTGGCAATAAGTAAATAAAAAATCCTAGGGATACTCGCAGCTCGAATATTATGACGTTCTGCGAGGGAAACAAGTTTCTGTGAAAGTATCACGACAGATTCAGGAAAACTCGAATCTTATAACAAAACTGACCGTGTGAACACCTTGTGTGTAGTAGAATGCATTTGTAATTCGTTTTCCATCCGTTCCCTCTTTTCTGTCATCTGTTTCGTCTATATCAATAAGTTCAAATGGCTCTGAGCACTATGGGACTTAACTGCGGAGGTCATCAGTCCCTTAGAACTTAGAACTACTTAAACCTAACTAACATCACACACATCTATGCCCGAGGCAGGATTCGAACCTGCGACCGTAGCAGTCGCGCGGTCCCGGACTGAGCGCCTAGAACCGCTCGGCTACCGCGGCCGGCGTATCAATAAGTGGTGCTCATTTGGATCGCAGCGTAGTTTAATTTTCGCCTAGTACTTATAATAATATAATCTTCTAAATATTTTATAATATAGTCTTATATTTCTTTTGTTACTTACTACCGCACCACGATAAGATTGCACTTGACTGCAGTAAACAAGTACAGTGATGACTAAGGAAAAACGCACGTCACTGTGGATGATTTAAAGAAACTTGTGGATATTGTACCAAGTGTTTCAGCGTGTCCTCGTCAAATCCATACAAATTATAGAAACGTTGATGTACGCAACACATTTCATTCTTAGTGGTTCAAATGGCTCTGAGCACTATGAGACTCAACATCTGTGGTCATCAGTCCCCTAGAACTTAGAACTACTTAAACCTAACTAACCTAAGGACATCACAAACATCCATGCCCGAGGCAGGATTCGAACCTGCGACCGTAGCAGTCGCGCGGTTCCGGACTGAGCGCCTAGAACCGTCATTCTTAATCACTGGACTGATTTCAACTAGGTACAGATGTCACTTATTGTCTCGAAAGACTCATGTGAGGGTAAGAACCACCAACCAATCAATGGGGTTTGGGTGAAAAACCAGTGTCGCCCATGACGCGAGAATACCCATACTTTAGTCGCCCAGTATTTGAGAATAGGAGCACTTAATGACGTGGAATAAACCTTACACATTTCAAAGCTTTATGAAATTTTTCTCGCTGGGAGGAGGAGATGGATTAATAGACGAGTGGAATAAATACAGTATTTCCATCCATCGCCGGTCAACTCCGGTACTCAGCTAATACTGTGAGAAAAATCTTGCGATAAGCCCACCTGATTGCCTTCATTCTCAGGTGCAATAATATCGAACTAAAATAAATACACAAAACTGAACCTGATTTTATACTTTCTTAACTTGATGAAGTCCTTCAGTACCTCGTATACAGCTTCACAAACGTCTCACGAAAGAAGTGTGTCAGGATCGTTAAACTGTAGCCAGGAGCAAGAATGCCCGACTGTGTTCCCGGTTCTGTTGTTTGCAGGGATAACGCTTCACTAGGAAGGGAACATTAGAGGGTGGCCACCCTAGAGTTTATCCATACTTACAGAGTCTGAAGGGCAGTGCCCCGGTGTCAATATACTAATGCAGTCGACGCACTTAAGAAAAACAATCCTAGTGCGGCGATGCTGCGTGTTTGGTTTGCAGAGTTCCACTCGCCTGGAGGTCAATTTGTTCTCACACACGCACGCCTCCTTGAAGATACTGGCATACATTTCTCAGCCGTAAAAAGCTGTAGAAAAAAACAGCTGTACACGATATAATCCTCAAGTCGCATTAAAATTGTTTTGGCGGTGGATGGAAATATTTAAATGGAAGTAGTTGTGTGTGTAATGTTTCACTTTATTACGGTAAGCTTGCATGCACCAGTCACTACCAAGCCTTACTCTAAACTGTACATATTCTGAGAAGTTCACACCCACACGTCATTCATAACCGTGGCCAGTTTATGGTAGTTCTCCACCGAAAATATGCAAACAGATTGTTTCTTTTCGAATTGCTAGCCCAAACGTTGCAAGTATTAGTCCCACGGAACAAAATGTTAAAGTTCGCGAGTAAGCAGCACACCAAGCGATAATTAATGATTTAAATGTCCCTAAAAGTTCTGAATTTCACCCTGTACATCAACTCGAATTCTCTTCCACCGTTTACGGCGCTTCTCAAACATTTCAGTACAGAGATATCACAAGATTAATAATTTTCAGCGGATCACTATGAGAGCCAAGCCCCGACTCTGCTGCTCTCTCTACAGAAAAGAAGTTTCTAGTTGCCAAAATACGCCCAACTATGCTAATTTGTGATCGCCAAAGAAACATCACAGCTCATCGGAAAGCAGCATCAAGCCCGCTCAATCCCGTTCATATACACAGAACCAATCGAAGTTTGTCACTCAATCAGAATAGTAAATTACCATAAATTTGGAAAACCCACAAATATAAAATTAGTTTCCTTTTAACAAAACTATTTTTCCGAAATTATAATCTCATTTCCCCTGTACCATAACTGACGAAATAGTTTGTACCTATTTCCTCGGTACGAATGACTAACACGCACGTCATTCTCGAACATTACTCCTGTGACCCATTACTTAACTGTATAATATAAAAACTTTACGTAAAACAGTATTTCATGTTGATACCTTCATTAATCCTGATAAGTATAGTATAATAGTAATTAGTAAACAATTAGAAAATTAAACAAAATCCGAAATGAAGTGAACAGTATTTTCACTGCATCTCCAACAGCGTGAGAAAGTTAGTTGCCTCAGTCATAAGGCACAGACGGTAAATACACTGGAGCCATCTAGCGCCACCTGTCTTGCGCGTGACTCTTACTACACACCTGTTCACAGATTTATCGTCTCAATAGGGACGTTATAGAGGCGCTACGCCTCACTAGGAAACAAAAACTACCTTTAAATTTCCCAGAGCGCTGCGCTGCGCTGTGCTGTAGAAAGAATAAACATTTAGAGGTCCATGTAGCAAAACTGGCCGCAGCTCAGTACGCTGCTTTCTACTTTTCAAATCACGTGATAGCTTCATTAAATTTAGACCTTAACACCAAATAATGAATAATATTTTTCAACACAAGCATCATTCTTGCAGCAAGCTCCTTGTTATACAGGTAGGAGTTATCGCTGCATAGCTAGACGATTTTTTCAGGAAATAGAGAAGCCTGAAGTCTTATGTTAGACTAAGAACAAATATTTTCGTTTATGTATATGACTCACGTTTTATCACGTACACCGAGGTACTGAAATTTGTTGACTATTGTTAGAGTACGATGGATAAAATTCGTTTGACTTGCACCGATGTTTTGAGTCTCCGGAAAATAAGAAACGTTGTCACACACAAAAATAAATGAAAGAAACAACAGAAATGGCACAATTAATTCCCGAAAGTGAAGTGGGAGTTAGTGATACAATAAACATTGCGTTATGAGGCAATTCTGTAAATGCGTCGTCAATTTTCGACGAGTAATGCGTAACTAATGCTGTCGGCTTTCAAATAAGACAGACAGCATGTTTGGTAAGCACAGTAAATGGCACTTTCTGTTAACAATGTGTTTCGAAACGTATTATTTTGGGTATTCAAGTGCGTGTTGTATAAGAATATTGGGTGCACGAAGGAAATCTCTTCAAACAATCCATTTTAGCGACCATTCTGGTTTGCTTAAAAATTTCTATCTCCTTCCGCCTCTTCCACGATTAGCTTTACTTGGAAACGCGTGGCATGACCCGGCCTCGCTCTGCGCGCCCACACAGAAGTGGACAGTCGAGTGCCAGCTACCTCGAAGAAGCGTTAGACAGTGGAAAATGCTGCGAGATGTTCGAAATCGTGAGAAAAATAAGAGTAAGCCATAGGGGGAGGAGGATAATATATACAACTATATATAGACAAGTCGTTGTTTCGCTTTCTCACCAAAACTCTCGAAACATACTTCAAATTTTTACACGATATTCTAATAAACATTCGCACGAACATAACCTAAATATATCATAACATGTAAGCTTTCACGGCCGGCGTCTTCATTAATTAAAACTTCCGGGCTGAATTGCCGTGGTCCATGTATAAAACTACTTCTCCTTCCTGACGTTTCGTTGCCTACTGCGGGCAACATTTTCTGAGACATATTGTTCCTCACATATATATTCTTACGCCTTATATATAATTTTTTTGTTTTCTGCCTTCCTGTCTGTTTTAGGGCTAATCTGGTTATGATTAGAATACTTTTGCGGAATCTGAATCGTCCGAAACTTTCTAATCCTACCCACTGGCAGAGTGAAAATATGGGAAAGGCTGTCATTGAAGCTACTATCCTCACAGATCGAGCAGTTGGAGAGGTCGCTCCTATATACCGTACGCCAATGATCCGAACCGATAAACCCATTCATTTTAAGTGACTTCAATTTCCAAAAAAAGATATCACTTGTAGGAACAATGAACAAGGCTCAGGATCAGAGAGAGGAGTAACCAGGAGATAGATAGAGGAATGGGGGAAGAGGAGATAGACAGAGAGAGGGGGAGGAGAGAACAATTATAGGCTGTATATCTAGTCCCGATAAATATTAAGCAATTGCAAAGGATTGCTGTGTTCGATAATATACACTACGAACCAGAAACCAGAGGGAACAAAAAGGATTGAAAACGAAGGACGAAGTATCGAATTAAAAGAAAGTGTAAAACAGGAATGTGCTCTTTCGCCATGTTTAAGAGGTAATGTCGGAAATAAAATGAAAGCAGATTAGCACGGGCAGAGAGTGCGTTGCTGGCGAAGAGAAGTGTGCTAATATTAAAAAAAATTCCTTCCTAATCTGAGGAAGGAATTTCTGAGAACATACGTGCAGAGCATTGTACGGTGATGAGTGATGGAATGTGGGAACGCTGGAAAAGATGAAGAATCGAATTATTTCAGATGTGTTTCAGAAGGCTGTTGAAAATCAGGTTAACTTTAAAGACAATGAATGTCGAGTTTCTCTGCAGTACTGACGAATAAAGAAACAAGTGGGAAACACTGACAAGAAGAAGTAAGAAGATGATAGGAAATGTGTAAAGACATGAGGAGATAAATTCCATGATACTAGACGGAGCTGTAGTGTGAAAACTATGGGTGAAGACAGAAATTGGAGTATATCAACCAAATAATCGAGTACTTAGGGCGTCAGTTGTACTGTGAGGTGAAGAGGTTCGCACGAGAGAAGAATTCGTGGCGGGCAGAATCGAACCGGCCAGAAGACTGGTCACTCAACGAAACTGAGGCAGTGGCTGAGTGCGAGAGACGCGGCCAGTGGATGTTCCGGCGTCTGGCAGCGGCCGCAGCGACAGACCGCTGCTCAATATTGGAGCCAAGTCCGGCTGGCGCGTCGTGTGTTATTGAGAGCGGCTGAGTGGTCTGCGGCCGACTGCCGGCACCCCTGGGTCGCGAGGTTGAGGCAGACAGCGTCGGCGGGACCACAGGCCAGGCTGGAGGGGTGCTGGAGCAGCGAGTTACCGTCACATGTCCCTGGAGAGGGGGCACCGGCTCCAGCTGGGCAACGGTGGCGGGGGACGAGGAAGCTGTAGGGAAACTGCCGAGAACCTAAAGCTGGTACTACAAGACCTGCCACAAACGAAATACGTGTGACGTAGATGCCGTAGAGCGACTGGAACTAACAATAAGACACCGAGTAAGGTGGCGCAGGGGATTAGAGCACTGCACTCGCATTCGGAAGACGACGATTCAAACAAGCTTCCGGCCATCCTGATTAAAGTTTCTGTGATTTTCCTAAATCGCTTCAGGCAAATGGTTCCTTTGAAAGGGCACGGCCGACTTCCCTCCTCATCCTTCCCTAATCCAATGGGATCGATGACCTCACTGTTCGTTTCCCTCCCCCAAATCAACCAAGTAACCAACACTTAACAGACACAGTATTTATTCGCGAGGACGACGGTTCTATCCCGCGTCCGGCCATCCTGATTTAGGTTTTCCGTGAACTCCCTAAATAGCTCTAGGCAAATGCTGGGATGGTTCCTTTGAAAGGGCACGGCCGACTTCCTTCCCCATCCTTCACTAATCCTATGAGACCGATGACCTCGCTGTTTGGTCTCTTCCCCCAAAACAACCCAACCCACAGTATTTATGCGCGGAAATAGACAGCAGTTCTAAACTGCCGTGAATCCAAGCACGTCCAATAGACGTTAAGACGGCGCGCATTCGCAGGTGGTGGTATTCCGAGCGTGCCTTCTGCTTGTTAATGTTGTTTCATCTGTGACCAGGAGCTGAACCAGGCTTTAGTACTGGAGGTTTTGCACATTTTTCTTTGAATAAGCTTTCATAAACGCGCTAACTAGAAAACTGCAATATTTTTTGCCAGCTCACTTTGATTTGCTGTTGCGAAAACCAATCTTTGTACGGACTGCTTCGTGTTTTAGAAATGGAATGCAACAAATAAGGCTTGAGAAAACCAAACCAGACGCATAGCGAGGGAAGGTGTCTGTCCCCTAGAACATAGAACTACTTAAACCTAACTAACCTAAGGACGTCACACACATCCATGTCCGAGCTTGGATTCGAACCTGCGACCGTAGCAGTCGCGCGGTTCCGGACTGAAGCGCCTAGAACCGCTCGGCCACCGCGGCTGGCTCACATCCGAATGCCCCACAAATCTGGCTATTGCACGATTCAACCAGTCAACCACATGGAATCCCAAAATGAAGCACCTTTCAAACTATGTCAGGTGCTGATAGCGCTGTCTCACACGAGTACGTGGCATCTCGGTGTCCTTCTCAATGATCACTCAACATCTGACGCACATACCCTTATGTACCCCACCAGGCCTGGTCACAGCACTAAACGCGACGACGCTTCGTGACCGCTCAAGCTGACACAGAGAAATGCGACTCTAATAATTTTCATACCAATCCATGGTATGTACGTGTTCGAAGTTACAGTGACAGCCGACCTTACCTTTCTGGGTGCTTCATTTTTTTGGTCAGTCTCTGTAATTTGGGTGATTTGAATGGTGTGATTCACACTGCCTCTACTCATAAAAATTTTAATACTTATTTTGTTAAACCTTTAACGTAAGATTGTACCTCTTAGTGGGAAGTTTATGATAGAACTATAAGTTTTTAATTCGGTCAATAATTATATGAAATAATTAAAATTTTTTGTCCCTCGCAGCTGTTAAATAGGCAACCTGAAAGTGGGAATGGCTGACCGTTTTCACTGTTTAGTAACATGCATAAGTTGCACATACTCTATGCAATATCCCAATCGACTTGAGTTTTCGGCTGTGAAAACACTAACACAACATATGTAGATTCACAATAAGCTCATGAATATGATACTTACATAGAAGGCAGACAATATTTTGTAATAACATTGTGAGATAGGACTCTAGTGAAGAGCAAAGACTTGTTAGGAACTGTTGGTGTCCAACACTGCATACTGTTTACGTTGTTACGAGTCGCAGATCTGGTTGGTGGTCTTGTCTGTGAGCGAGGAGGCGTGGGTGTAGCTAGCGTTGAGAAGCACGGCTCTGTAGCTACCGTCCACTACTAAATTTCCTGAGGACCGTACTGGGAGACGATATCTCATTTCTTGCCCGTTCACGTCATACGATCTCAAAATTTTTCGATTAGACTCGCACTCTGTTTTTCCGCATTCGTACGTCGTACAGTATACCTTTCTCCCGAGAACATCCAAATACACGCAACAATTTAGCGGCGTGGTTACTAAATGAGAAACTTCAGACTAGAACTGAAAAACCATTTCTACTATTACAGCAGTGAAAAAGTATGTCTTTTCACAGTGTACGGCTTTCTCCCAGTTTACGTCCATGCTTTGCAGATCCTTTGCAAAAGTTAATTTCCAAGTGTTATGAGACCTTCCTCTGATTCATTTGGAGATTATTTGTTTTTTCATTCCTATAACGTGCGCCACAATCATTAGTCTCCTTTCAGCTTTTAATTTATGCAGGCTGCGAGGACCACTTCTTCTCAGCACTCCATCATTCGATACACCGTCGCGATAGCTGATCTTCAGAATTCGCCCACAGCATCGTTGGTGGAAAACGCAGAGTTTTTGCTGACTTTTGCAACGTCTCACACGCGTATACGTGCATCGGTAGGATGCTAGAGGACTGCAGACGAACCTTGATGAACACGCTAAGAGAATCAAATTGGCATGTCGATCGCAATCATTGTAACACGACAGTAGTTTTCCCAGTTTCTGCTGGTGTGTCTTCATCTACGTCCCTGGTATTACTGATAAGACTTCCGAGGTATGGAAATAGGTAATTACGTAGTAGTACCTTCTGTTACACTATAATTTGAGTAGATATATTTCTACTTTTTATGTACATCTTTCTTTCTTTCTTTCTCTCTTTTTTTTTTTTTTTTTTTTTTTTTTCCCTACAGAACTACCCATTCCCTCCAGCAGTAGTTATAAACTTTGCTGTGTTTTTGCCAGAAGTATCCACAGTAATGCGCTAAACATGTCCTGATAGGTGTCACCCCTCTAGGGGTCAAACTGGTCGTTCCCCCATTGTCTTGCCTGTCTTTTCTTATGCCAACAGTTTTGATGGAGCTCCTCTCCGAGTTATTCTGCTTAATTCCGCTTAATTTAGCGCTAGCCCTTTGTAAGACGTTCTCTGTGGCGCCGGCCTTTTTTTTTTTTTGTGCGCGCGGCACTCGGATGGCCTACGACTCCCCCCACCCCACCCACCCCTTCCTACCAAACTGCCCCTACACTCCCCCTGTCTCCCCCCTCCTTCTCCCCAGCCACCATCTTTCGCGCCGTCGCCGCCGGCACTCGGCTCCAGTCTTGGCCGTGCTCTCAGCCCAAAATGAAAATAAATCCTTTTGCTAATAGACTGGTACATGAATTCGCTATTATTTTCAAGGAAGAATGATATATATGGTAAACAGAATCTGAGAATGCACTCTCCGTGTACCTTGTCGGCGGGCGGGTGCGCGCCTGAGTAGCGCACAGTGGAGGCAGGGCAGAGTAGAGTAGATGGGCGCTGCGCCTCGCCGGACCGCCGCCGACGCCCCGCGCCGCGACACAAAAAGCCACCTTCTAAATTTGATACTCGGGCCCACTTCCCCTCCCCTCCCCAGGTCTCCCCCTCCCCACTCCTCCCCCGATACGGACGGCCTGATGAGGCCGCCCGCGGCACCCACTACGCCCCGCCGTAAACGAGGCGGCCTGGCGGCCGGCGCAGGCGCGCCGGAGACAAGCAGACCACATTAGGCTAGGCGCAAATTGAGGCGCGTATAGCACCTGTGACGTGACAAAACACTACAGCGCGACACGCACGTGCCGCACGAATCTCGCGGGTGCAGCGCATATTGCGACGCGTACACCATACTTCGCACGCGCCGACTGGCTGGACTCGCATTCGGGAGGACGACGGTTCAATCCCGCGTCCGGCCATCCTGATTTAGGTTTTCCGTGATTTTCTTAAATCGCTCCAGGCAAATGCCGGGATGGTTCCTCTGAAAGGGCACGGCCGACTTCCATCCCTGTCCTTCCCTAATCCGATGAGACCGATGACCTCGCTGTTTGGTCTCTTTCCCCAAAACCAACCAACCAACCGCGCCGACTGGCGACGCTCTGCGCTGACAGAACCGAAGAGCGCGCGCCCTGTTATCTTTCTCAAACGATTTCACAGAAGCTATTCACTGAAAATAATTGATTTTTGTTTTGCTTGTAGCGTTATATGTCAGCTTCGTGACGAAGTGCCCATCACCTCGCTAATGACCATTCTTATTGTGATGTACACATTTTAGTGAGACGCTACGCAAACTTCAAAAAGTTTGCAACCAAAATTCGGGGTCGCTATGATTTTGCGTTTGGTGCGTAGTACACCATATGTTGCTGGGTATGAAATTTAGCTAACATGTTGAATTTTTGTTTAGACTTGGGAGGAGGTCTCTATCTGCCTCCGATCTCGAGAAAATGGATCCCATGTAGCGCGCTCGCTTCCGATCTCACGCCCGCCAGTATGAAATACTCGCAACATCTCTCATATCTCCTAAACCGCTCGAGACATCGAAACGAAAGTTTGGCGAATGATAGCACACAAGGAGGAGAGTGTTTTGCCAATTCTTAAACATACGGAACTTTCTTATCTATGGCGATATATCAGTACTTATACTTTCCTTTTTACTTATTTCACTCCAGTGACTGCAATTTTTTAAGAGTTATCGACAGCTAGCGAAACAAGAGATTTCTAGTATGAAAATAAACATGATATTTTTTCTTTTATGTTACTGCAAACCGACACTATGAGGTTTTTCGTAAGCTATTGAGCTCTGTGATTGCCAATTACTTGTTTAATGAGACACTCCGTTTTGGAATTCTGTCGCAATAGCTGCTGTGAGATGAGTTTGCAAAATTACACACAAAGGAAGTACAATTCAACCAGTCACCAAGAGAAATGTGGCCGTTACCTACAAACGGTGATGTTTCTTCGAATGAGAAAAGGTTAACAACTCACACAAAAATAGAGTGCCAATTCTGTTGAAATTTTGTCGGAATCCCCGTGACCCATCCTATTTTTAACTCTGAGCGACTGGAATAGAAACTTACCAAAGGATTTTATTCCTTGATCTGAGCAGTATTAAAATAATGACGAGCGTTCCTTCAGGTGGAATAATAGGCACATGCCAGGTACTGGTTACTCACCTACGGCTTGCCAAACTGAAAACATGTGATAGCGAATAAAATGTTATTGAGAAAAATAAACAATTGATCTGCCCCACAACACAATGAGCAATGTATTGTCAGCAGCTGAGGAAATTGCGCGAGACAGGAATGCACAAGCTAGCTATGCGTGCCTTGTGAGTTGGAGTTAGAAAAACATTGTCATCAAAGTAGATCTTCCTTTGTCAGCAGTACATTTCAACAAATTAAATATATCTAGAATATTCCTACTTTCGTGATAGTACCGACCATTTTCTTCATTTGTGTAACCTGTTGTATAATTAGTTTATTAATGCTGATAATGTGCATCGAACAATTGAAATGTTTTTCTCATCACGGCGAACGAATTAAAACATTGTTATTTGTGACTGATTTTCGACTCTTTCTAGCTTGCAGTGGAAATGTGATGTTCACATTCATGTAGTACATTGTGTTGTATTACATTATTACACCCATATCCAAGTAATCACAGTGAGACTTCTACACTTCAGACCTTGGACGCTTTTTACCAGGAGCACAAATGGATCACACCTGTGGAGATTATGCCTTTCTAAATTTTTTAGCAGATCGTACAGATACGCCAGCATACTAGGCAGCGAGAAGATAACCTTGTTTTACTCTCCTGCCTTGCTTCTTAATCACATGATTTTATAATATTACTTGCTTCCTTATGCACTACCCTCTGTCCCTTATTGCGATCTGAAAACATCGCGGAGGCGTCTGATACAATTCCAGCGGCCAATGTCTCATAAGTTACTGAAGTATGCATTTTTACTTGACAGAAGAAAAACAAAACAAAACTATACGCATATAAATAGCAGGAAAGTATAATGTACTAACAAAGAAACCTGGAGCGTTTAAATGGCGAAAAACGAAACACTACCCAAAGGCAATAAAATTTAGTACACAGAAAGGCAAAATTTGTCGTATGGGCGATACTACCACTGCTCATATTCGCCGTTCCGATGTGAGCATATGGCCGGGCTACTTTTCCGCTCCTCGCCTCAGATTTCCCACGGTGCTAGCGAGGCAAGCGCGACGCGCGGCGCGAGAAACTGTGCCGCAACCACAACGCCGCGAGACCTGGCGCAGGCGCGTGTCGCGTCCCAGTCGCGTCGCGTCGCAATTCGCGCGAATCCATTTGAACCTGTGATGTTACAAAAACACGCGCTGCGCTGCGTCGCGCCACACGCGCTATACGCGTCTCATTTTAAACGCAGGTGCGTCTGTCGCAACCGAGCCGCGTGGGAGGGCAGCGGCGGGCGGGTCGCGAGTAGAGATGGGTAGTTCACCCGTGGTCTAGGGGTAGCGTCTTTGATTCATAATCAAAAACATCTTCAGTCCCGGGTTCGATCCCCACCACTGCCTAAATTTTGATAAATAATCAGCATTGGCGGCCGAAGACTTCCGGCATAAGAAGTCAGCCTCATTCTGCCAACGGCCTTGTCAAAGAGGGCGGAGGAGCGGATAGAGGTTCAGGGCACTCTCTTGTCCTAGGGGTGGGAAATTGCCCCTAAAGGCGGAAGAATCAGCAATGATCAACAACATGAGGATGCAGAAGGCAATGGAAACCACTGCATTAAAGACACGTAACGTGTATCCACAGGACATGTGGCCTGTATTTGAAGAAGTTTCATGATAATCTCTCCTTTGGCAAAAGATTCCGGAATAGTCCCCCATTCGGATCTCCGGGGGGGCAGGTTACCACGAGAAAAAGATTGAATAATCTACGAGTCGGGGCGTGGAATGTCAGAAGCTTGAACGTGGTAGGGAAACTAGAAAATCTGAAAAGGGAAATGCAAAGGCTCAATCTAGATATAGTAGGGGTCAGTGAAGTGAAGTGCAAGGAAGACAAGGATTTCTGGTCAGATGAGTATTGGGTAATATCAACAGCAGCAGAAAATGGTATAACAGGTGTAGGATTCGTTATGAATAGGAAGGTAAAACAGAGGGTGTGTTACTGTGAACAGTTCAGTGACCGGGTTGTTCTAATCAGAATCGACAGCATACCAACACCGACAACGATAGTTCAGGTATACATGCCGACGTCGCAAGCTGAAGATGAACAGATAGAGAAGGTGTATGAGGATATTGAAAGGGTAATGCAGTATGTAAAGGGGGACGAAAATCTAATAGTCATGGGCGACTGGAATGCAGTTTTAGGGGAAGGAGTAGAAGAAAAGGTTACAGAAGAATATGGGCTTGGGACAAGGAATGAAAGAGGAGAAAGACTAATTGAGTTCTGTAACAAGTTTCAGCTAGTAATAGCGAATTCCCTATTCAAGAATCACAAGAGGAGGAGGTATACTTGGAAAAGGCCGGGAGATACGGGAAGATTTCAATTAGATTACATCATGGTCAGACAGAGATTCCGAAATCAGATATTGGATTGTAAGGCGTACCCAGGAGCAGATATAGACTCAGATCACAATATAGTAGTGATGAAGAGTAGGCTGAAGTTCAAGACATTAGTCAGGAAGAATCAATACGCAAAGAAGTGGCATACGGAAGTACTAAGGAATGACGAGATACTTTGAAGTTCTCTAACGCTATAGATACAACAATAAGGAATAGCGCAGTAGGCAGTACAGTTGAAGAGGAATGGACATCTCTAAAAAGGGCCATCACAGAAGTTGGGAAGGAAAACATAGGTACAAAGAAGGTAGCTGCGAAGAAACCGTGGGTAACAGAAGATATACTTCAGTTGATTGATGAAAGGAGGAAGTACAAACATGTTCCGGGAAAATCAGGAATACAGAAATACAAGTCGCTGAGGAATGAAATAAATAGGAAGTGCAGGGAAGCTAAGACGAAATTGCTGCAGGAAAAATGTGAAGACATCGAAAAAGATATGATTGTCGGAAGGGCATACTCAGCATACAGGAAAGTCAAAACAACCTTTGGTGACATTAAAAGCAACGGTGGTAACATTAAGAGTGCAACGGGAATTCGACTGTTAAATGCAGAGGAGAGAGCAGATAGATGGAAAGAATACATTGAAAGCCTCTATGAGGGTGAAGGTTTGTCTGATGTGATAGAAGAAGAAACAGGAGTCGATTTAGAAGAGATAGGGGATCCAGTATTAGAATCGGAATTTAAAAGAGCTTTGGAGGACTTACGGTCAAATAAGGCAGAAGGGATAGATAACATTCCATCAGAATTTCTGAAATCATTGGGGGAAGTGGCAACAAAACGACTATTCACGATAGTGTGTAGAATATATGAGTCTGGCGACATACACCTGACTTTCGGAAAAATCATCATCCACACGATTCCGAAGACGGCAAGAGCTGAGAAGTGCGAGAACTATCGCACAATCAGCTTAACAGCTCATGCATCGAAGCTGATTACAAGAATAATATACAGAAGAATGGAAAAGAAAATTGAGAATGCGCTAGGTGACGATCAGTTTGGCTTTAGGAAAAGTAAAGGGACGAGAGAGGCAATTCTGACGTTACGGCTAATAATGGAAGCAAGGCTAATGAAAAATCAAGACACTTTCATAGGATTTGTCGACCTGGAAAAAGCGTTCGACAATATAAAATGGTGCAAGCTGTTCGAGAATCTGAAAATGTAGGGGTAAGCTATAGGGAGAGATGGGTCATATACAATATGTACAACAACCAAGAGGGAATAATGAGAGAGGACGATCAAGAACGAAGTGCTCGTATTAAGAAGGGTGTAAGACAAGGCTGTAGCCTTTCGCCCCTACTCGTCAATCTGTACATCGAGGAAGCAATGATGGAAATAAAAGAAAGGTTCGGGAGTGGAATTAAAATACAAGGTGAAAGGATATCAATGATACGATTCGCTGATGACATTGCTATCCTGAGTGAAAGTGAAGAAGAATTAAATGATCTGCTGAACGGAATGAACAGTCTAATGAGTACACAGTATGGTTTGAGAGTAAATCAGAGAAAGACGAAGGTAATGAGAAGTAGTAGAAATGAGAACAGCGAGAAACTTAACATCAGGATTGATGGTCACGAAGTCAATGAAGTTAAGGAATTCTGCTACCTAGGCAGTAAAATAACCAATGACGGACGGAGCAAGGAGGACATCAAAAGCAGACTCGCTATGGCAAAAAAGGCATTTCTGGGCAAGAGAAGTCTACTAATATTAAAAACCGGCTTTAATTTGAGGAAGAAATTTCTGAGGACGTAAGTCTGGAGTACAGCATTGTATGGTAGTGAAACATGGACTGTAGGAAAACCGGAACAGAAGAGAATCGAAGCATTTGAGATGTGGTGCTATAGACGAATGTTGAAAATTAGGTGGACTGATAGGGTAAAGAATGAGGAGGTTCTACGCAGAATCGGAGAGGAAAGGAATATGTGGAAAACACTGATAAGGAGAAGGGACAGGATGATAGGACATCTGCTAAGACATGAGGGAATGACTTCCGTGGTACTAGAGGGAGCTGTAGAGGGCAAAAACTGTAGAGGAAGACTGAGATTGGAATACGTCAAGCAAATAATTGAGGACGTAGGTTGCAAGTGCTACTCTGAGATGAAGAGGTTAGCACAGGAAAGGAATTCGTGGCGGGCCACATCAAACCAGTCAGTACACTGATGACAAAAAAAAAAAAAAGTTCGCGAACGAACGGGTGCAAAGGAATGGTTCACCAAGATGAACGAAAGAACCGAGGAACAAATTCCAAGGAACGATCGGTTCATAGTTCACTTCTGTCGCGGCGGTCTACTTATAGTTCCCGGGAACGAGGAACGATCGGTTCATAGTTCACTAGTTCACTTCGGTCGCGGCGGTCACTTCGGCAGTTCTCGTTCCAGCCTCGGTCGCGTGCTCGTCTCAGTCTCGGTCTCCCTCGGCCGCACTCGTCGTTCTTCGCATGACCACCTGTCTCAGTTCCACTGCCGACTGCTCCTAGTTACTTCAGTATCCAGTTGTTCGTTTCGTTCACTGAGCTCGCCCATTTTACATGGGTTCCAAACTGTTCTTGCACTTGGGTCTGTCTATTCAGCGTCCACGACCGGTAATCAAAAATTATTTTATAGTTACGTAAATTACATAAAAATTACGTTGTATGTAATAGGTACGTCTTTTGCGGTAACAAAAGGGCATATCAGCTCACTTCATTATATCGATGAACAGCAGAAGACATACTTATAACAAGGCAAGTTTTTTTTTTGTTATTCATATATTTTTTTGTTTCATCGACTTGATTAAGCAACTAACTTTCAATAATTTGCTTAATTTTTAGTGTAAGAAAATTCGTAGAAAACGATTTTCGTGATTCTTTCATATACAAAACATTCCATTTAGGAAGGCTCTAATTATTTTTAAGCTTGGTTGTTTCCAATTCTTGGTTGTTTCCAATTTGCATTACCTGTTAGTTTGGTTTCTTTGAAGAAAAAAAAAAAGGTTGATTTGGGTCATTTTGGCTCAGTAGGAAAAGCGGTGCCTTTCCATTTGAAAAGACGTAGATTGCCATAATATCGTATTCATCTATTATCTCAAAAACATTTGTTCAGAAGGAGCTTTCAAATCAAAAACTTTATTACGGCGAACTTTATTATTATTATTATTATTATTGCTGCATTAACTTTAATAATGCAACATAAAACAAATGAATGGTGAACGAGTAAAAATGAACAGTTCCCACAAAAGAACGACAGGAGTGAACTAGTTCCCAAGGATGAACGAGTTTGCCCATCTCTAGTCGCGACTGCCTAACCGAACTGCTACCACCGCTACACGGTGGGCGAAATGAAAGAGGCCCGTAAAACATGAGAGCTACGCTTATTAAGGTTCGGACGGTCGCTAAATGGAAACAGCATTCAGAACCCGATGGAGGTTTGCATAGATGTGTTGGGCACCGTCTCTAGCATCCCCTTAGAAAGCGTCACGTTGCTCTTTTAAGTTCTGAACGCACAGTGAGCACGTAAGGATGCCTAGCAAAAATAATGTCTCCCTCCAAGAATGAGTGTCTGCTGAAATATTGCCTGATCTCATGCAACACGCGTAAGGTAACTGTCATGCGTTTCCTCCTGCGTGACAATTATAGTCCGCTCACTGCAGGGGCATTTCATCTCTGTTCACATGAATCGCTGGCTATGAAGACAACATTTTGGCACTGACAACGAGCTGTGGACCAGCATAGAGAAGTGTCGGAAAGCACAGGCGGCTGCCTTCCATGGCGAGGGTAGCGCAAGTTGGTACAACGCTACAACAAATGCCTAAATCAGAGAGCAACTATGTAGAAAAGTAGATAGAAGATGTAGCACACTGTTGCAAATAAAATCGTTTTAATTCTGTTTCGCGACCGACCGGACCTTACTTTGCGAATAGCCCTCGCATACGCACAGATGATCTGGAAGCTTTGATTGTGTCATTTGTTTACCTTATTCACAACTGTACTAGTTTACCGTGTGATGAGCGAGTGTTTCCTATAGCGGCCACCAGAGGCCAGTTGAAATAATGTCGTCGTTGTGTAATACAAGAAAGTATCTCGGTGTTTATGAGAGCCGTTTACACATCCTCCCGGCGGGACGGCAGCCCGCATGGCCTGCTTGGTGTGCGGAGGAAACCATCGTCAGCCTACAATTGCGCATGTATTTGAAAGTTGGTATACCCTTCCACTAAACGACGCAAGCCGAAACACTTCGACAACCAGAGTTCTCCCAAAGACTGGCAGATATCCATGAGCATTAACATTACTTGTAACCTAGCTCAGTCATTGCAGTTATTTGTATCCTTTCACTTACACTGCTTTTATGTCCAGTTTGTCTTTACAGTATGTTTGTCTGTCATGTTTCAACGTATTTATCTAAACAGTTCAAAAATGGTTCAAATGGCTCTGAGCACTATGGGACTCAACTTCTGGGGTCATTAGTCCCCTAGAACTTAAAACTACTTAAAGCTAACTAACCTAAGGACATCACACACATCCATGCCCGAGGCAGGATTCGGACCTGCGACCGGTAGCGGTCTCGCGGTTCCAAACTGCAGCGCCCAGAACCGCGCGGCCACTTCGGCCGGCTATCTAAACAGTTCATGCTCGCTTTAATTTCTAACCCATTTAGATGCACCATTATTATCGTTTTTTCCTGCCGAATGTCTCAGTATTACGACTCGAGAATACACCATTAAATATAATGCAGAAAAAGGCATTCCAGGGCCGGCCTGTGCGCCCAATCGGTTCTAGGCGCTACAGTCCGGAACCGCGCGAGCGCTACGGTCGCAGGTTCGAATCATGCCTCGGGCATGGATGTGTGTGATGTCCTTGGGTTAGTTAGGTTTAATTAGTTCTAGGGGACTGATGACCTCAGAAGTTAAGTCCAATAGTGCTCAGAGCCATTTGAACCATTTTTTGGGGCATCCCAGTCGATTTGTCGTGAAGTTTTAGTATGCCACATGGAATTAAAGGTGTGACGCGAAATGTTTTTCTGGCCTAAAGTCCAAACTTCATAAGTTCATGATACTATGCACTTTACTTTCCAACGCAAACTCCAATAATTTTGTATTGAAAATGTTGCGCTTGAGGAATTATGACCTACTTACCACAACACGTTTCGGGACGCGTAATCCCATTATGAAGTGCTTAAGGTTTCTTCACAACAGATATTCTCCACAACAGATAACGTGTACTCTCTGTACATAAAAGGAAATGTTGCGACTGACTGACTCATCATTACCCAGTCCCAACCGCTAAGGATAGAAGCTTGAAATTTGGAGAGAGTGTTGATTTTACACTGTACGCGTAGCATTAGAAGGGATTTTTCGTAATTCGATCTCTAAGGGAGTGTAACAGAGGATGAAGTTCAAAATGGTTCAAATGGCTCTGAGCACTATGGGACTCAACTGCTGAGGTTCATAGTCCCCTAGAACTTAGAACTAGTTAAACCTAACTAACCTAAGGACATCACAAACATCCATGCCCGAGGCAGGATTCGAACCTGCGACCGTAGCGGTCTTGCGGTTCCAGACTGCAGCGCCTTTAACCGCACGGCCACTTCGGCCGGCGAGGATGAAGTATTTTTTGAAAATATGTCACTATTAAGGCAATTTTGAAGGCAGGCCTACTAAAAATTGGTATTTATTTTTTCAGTTAGAAATAAACACGTGTTTCAGCTTTTTTCGAAATTGAAACCTTACGGGAGACGAATAAATAATTATTAAAGAACTACTAAAACACTTGTGCTCCTAGAACCGCTCGGCCACATCGGCCGGCTTTATGCTGAGCGCCTGACAATTTCTCAGCAACACACCCACCGTAATTTCTGAGATGTATTGGTTCCCACCGCAAGTGATTTTCCATGTGTGCTGTAAATAAGCGTCGTGACTTTAAATCAGACAGTGATGTGAGAAGACGACGCACAGACGGCGTCAGTAACTTTTGGGGTGCTGCCCGTCTTCTGGAGGTAGACAGTGCACGGATTTTTTACTACGCAACTGGTGTGGAGAAAAGTCTGCTGCGTGCAACTGATAGTTTTTTAGAGGTGCTCCACTTGGAATGTCTTTTGGGAGTTCGAGTGGGGTGCCAATAGAGAGTTTGCTGAACTACGGCACTGTGTTTGCATCACAGGATTCGCCCAGGAGTGGAGATCGAGTTGGGGTTCAATGGTTTAAGTCTGAGGGCAGGCGACCTGGTTGCAGACTGGCAAAGTTCTATAGGGCAGAGTACGGGTTGACACACTACAGCAGCTGTTCGTGCTGAGCACATTTACAGCTCCAGCACACGGGCAAGTTTCCGAGTACCTTTACACCCACAGCGGTTCGTTATTTCAACAGTTTCTCGCCTAATCCGTGTAGCACAGCTTTAGTTTTGTGGTGCACGGTCATTGTCATGTAAAGCAGAATCGGTCAGCCTTAACGTTCACACTCATGTGTCGCACAGAGAATTCCAGCCTCTCAACATCACCAACAAACCATTTTCTATTGACACTGTTGTGATTTATAGGTGTGTTATGGGATCTGTGTCTTTTGTATCATTATGCTGGAACATTATACTCCTTCCAGCTAGCAGAATTCCTCTATTTCGTCTATCACGTGATCCCCAGTTTTGATGTTAACTTTGTTGCAGTGTCATTTCTACTGCAATGAAACAGTTGCTTAGATGACTAACATTTCTCACTTCAATAGAGAAGATGCCTTGTTCATTTAATTATTCTGGCTGTGTTTGTGGGATATTTGATATGATTTATTATCACAGTTGCCAACTTTGGGTTCACATAGTACTAATACCAATCCAGACAGTCCGATACAAACAGGTTTTTGGTAGTGTATCTTAAGAGTATTTCTGTGTCAGGGGTTATTACAATGCAGCAATTTATTACATATTATTCCCACATTTCCACGACACCAAGCTATCTTGTAAGGTATTGGCGGAAGTAAAGCTATGAGGACTGGTCGTGAGTCTAACTTGGGTAGTTCAGTGAGTAGAGCAGTTGCCCGCGAAAGGCGAGAAGTCGCGAGTTCGAGTACCGGCCGGGCGCACAGTTTAAATGCACAGCTTCATATCAGCGCACACTCCGCTGCAGAGTGAAAATTCAATCTGGATGCAAAAAAGAAGTGGCCATGTATTAAGTTGTAACCGACAGTGGATATTCTGAAGACGGCAAGGAAAATCCATGTAGGTATGTAAATATACAATGACTGCTTGTAATGCTGTTCTTTATTAGCGTCGGAACTTCTGGGTTATCGATAGTTGTACAGAACCAACAGAAATTTATAAATACCCCAATAATGTTAAAAAAGGAAGAGGGAGTTATGTTAAATATGCATCCAGATTTTGCATAAAGGGCATGGTTCGAATGATGGATTACTTGTAATCGAGAATGATGTCTCATGTCAAAGTTTGGTAATGGTAAACTCTTTTTCCTTCCAGCTAGCACAATTCCTCTATTTCGTCTATCACGTGATCCACAATTTGGTAAGTTTGTTGCAGTGTCATTTCTGCTGACGCTTAAGAGCTTATTCCTTCTTTGGTTTACTATAAATTGATGTTCTATGCTCAGTTAAATCAATAGGTCCCGTAATTGTTCATCACTTTCACTGAGAGTAGCTATGCCGTCAGCAAATTTAGATATCCTCTCAGTCTAAACTCTGATCCCATCATTAATATTTCTTATTGTATGAACTGTTTCTTCATTATACAGGTGATTGGTAGCCCTGAAAGTCTGTATTTTGCCTTATGTTGTCCTTAATACAAGCGATTCTGTATTGGTTTTAAATTTTTGTTGTTTCCTCCTGGTTCTTTTACTTAATGTGTGGCACCCGTATTTCACCATAGTGTTTACCTATATTACTACATGTTTATTAAGTCGCTTTCTCGTACGTTTGTCTGTCTGTCCATCATGTACAGATTTCGACAGTTGATTTTAAACTTAATACCCGATGAACTAGCGCCTTGAAATTTTAAACGTAACTCAGAACTGGATGACAAATTTTGTTGTCTGGAGTGTGGCGGAAGGTACTTTTTGTACCATTTTCAGGCCAGCTGGTGTGGCCGAGCGGTTCTAGGTGCTTCAGTCTGGAACCGCGCCACCGCTACAGTCGCAGGTTCGAATCCTGCCTCGGGCATGGATGTGTGTGATGTCCTTAGGTTAGTTAGGTTTAAGTAGTTCTAAGTCTAGGGAACTGATGACCTCAGATGTTAAGTCCCATAGTGCTCAGAGCCATTTGAACCAATATTTTTTTTTTGTACGATCTTCATTTCCCCGTTTTTTTCATTCTTGTCGCGAATGGTTTTCGGGAAGTTCTACTGCTGGTTAACTTTCGTGTTACATCCAGTCTCTATAATGTTTATCTTCACGATCTTTTCGCGACATAAAAGGGGCAAGTAATATATTGGATGAGTCAGACGAAGAGGAATTGAAATCGGAAATGTACCACAAGTTCCAGTTATAATTGTCAAAATGTTTGAAATCGACTGAAAAAATTCACACGCAGAGGACCAAAAAGCAGAAAATAATTATTTAAATAGATATCATTTTAATATGGTCCGTTTTTAAATCGGCGTAAAAAATATAAAACAATTTCTGCTAGTCTCTTACAAATTCCTAATCCCTTGCAGACAGTCCTGAAACCTTGTGACTGTAAATCTCTAACAGCAGTGAAAGTACTTGCTGTGACACTACTTAATACTTGGAAAGGGAGGTAATGACAGTGGCACGTAAAGTGCCCTCCGCCACACACCGTTGGATGGCTTGCGGAGTATAAATGTAGATGTAGATGTAGATGTAGATTCATGGATAGTTCACCTCCATACTGTTATCTAGTGGACGGAAACCACGTTTTCCATTTCAAATCTAACAAGTATTTGCAAAGGTGTTTAAAAATTCAAAATCGCAAATTCTCACGATTATCTGTGTGGGATTAGGAATACGTATGGGGCTACGAGAAATTACCTTACACTTTTATACTTAAAAATGTGGTATATTAAAATTTAATTCTTATTTAAGTAATTATTTGTATTTCAAACATTTTGTATCACTTTACGTCATCCACATAATTTCGGTGTAAGAGAGACCCTAGTAATGTATGTCGCTTCCATTATGAAGCGTAATGCCAGAAGGCGTACTTCGTTACAGAGATTCGAACTAGCCACCTTGGCAGTACTGCTCGG
This sequence comes from Schistocerca americana, assembly GCF_021461395.2. Taxonomy (NCBI): domain Eukaryota; kingdom Metazoa; phylum Arthropoda; class Insecta; order Orthoptera; family Acrididae; genus Schistocerca; species Schistocerca americana. The sequence goes on from NC_060125.1 coordinate 127,938,912, forward strand.
CCGTCGAGCCAGAGCTGCGCGCAGCAGTCGGCGCCTCCGCCGGCTGTGTGGTGTGGTGTGCTGTGTCACAGACAGTCGCAGACCCGCCACACACGAGGCGCGCGCCCTCCTTGTCCGGCAGCGCTATCAGCCTCTGAGGCCGGCCGCCCTGAGTTAATTAGCGCCAGGGAAATGAAAGACACAATGGCTCCGGCGCTGCTGTCCCCGCTATCTGACCGCCGCCGCTCTTTGTGCAGCGGGCAGCGCCTTCGACGGCCCCGGGTCGGGGCCAGCTATGTAAAAGCACCCTCCGCCGCTCTCCACGTCTTTGACAGCCGCCGTAATTAGTCTGCAGGGCATATCACAGCCACACCTCCTACGTCATCACCCCTGGACGTCGTCCGCAACGCAGGAGTTGAAAATTCTTAGCACAACGACGACGTTACTTCCAAACGATGGACGATGCAGAAGACCTATTCGTGTTTATGACGACATAAAAATCCGAGAGTGGATAGCAGAACACGACGTCGAAACCCCCAATCAGGTACGTACCGACGACAGGTTTCAAACAGAGCGACCCGCCTCCGTAGCCAAGATGAGATGCCGCTCGCTTCGGAGGTAGTCAGTTCGAATCCTATCGGCGGTAAAAATCTTCAGCACCGGTAAGCGGCATACAAGATGAGAGAAGGTATACACGAGTCCACAGCCGCTGTGAATTTCCTCGGGGAAGTCATTTTCCTGCGTAGCGTCTTTGTATTTTGAAATAATCGCTTTATTTCATGACTTAGGTAAAACTAGTTAATTTTGCCCACTTGGGCATCTTCAAACTACCTCTGTTACTTGCATCAAAGTAGAAAACTGTAATCATATGGTATCTGATATTTCACACATCAGTGCGGAGAAAGCGACTTCGTCAATGTCCCTTACTATCACAGTAGTGTGGTGTGCGTACTCTAAGACCTTCGGTACACACACCATCAGATTATTTGACTTGTCGCTCTAACGAAGTAGGCGAGTGTCAGCAATATGTCTCGTTGTCTTATCGTGGCGTGTTTATCTTCTGCCGTTAGGTCAAACGATAGAAATGCCACTTGCACGCTTAGAGTAGCAGATTGACGGTCACCAACTTTGAACAGAACTTGATTAATTTTCACACACATTTATTAAAATAATAAAAAGCATACAAATTACTTAACTTGATTCTGGATGCTATTTACAATTGACAATCTGAAGTTCCTTTGGTATTGGTACGTTAATCTTATTCTCACATGTGTCTGATACTTGACAAAGTGTCTATACATTTATCTTCATTGCTATGTACAGGAATATGATAATCTTATTAGGCGCAGACTGAAACTTGACTACAGACTAATGCAGACTGACTAATCGGAGGTCTGTACACTCGTTATAGTACCTCGCGCGTTCAGGCATCACTGCGCGAGTGTGATCCGTGAGGAGAAAAGGTTCTATGTTAGCAGCAATCTCATTGGCTGCGTTTCATATTAATACGCGGATCGGCGTAAGCAGAATTTGGTCCGTCTCTAAGACAGCGCCATCTCGTAGTGCGGAGACGGACGAGCGCTGTGCCTGCGCTGTTGTGCTTAGCGGGGCGCGCTCTAGTGGTAAAGTTGTGTACGCGCTGACTACGCGGAACTATGTACACAACAAGTAGTTATGGTCACAACCATATCAGAGGTGAAGTCCATATGTACAAAGAGAAAAATGCCACCCGTATGAGGGTTTTGTCATTGTGCCAGCGTACAACACATTAAAATAAGTTAGTATAACATTCAAATAAAACTACACATGACATCGTCAAAATAGAGTGCTTGTCAACAAGTTTAACAGCACGAAGAGCAACCATTATTAAGGACACCATCACATGTTTATCTCCCCTCAAATATGTTTGGAATATAGGATGCTATATCAATAAACTTTTATACTGTGATGCAACTAACAGAGGTAGCTCGCTCTCTGACAACCAGGTTTTCATACATTTCACCTCCTGCTGTTCCAAATAATCCTAGGCGTGGAACATCCAGGCAGGCTAAAGCTGTGTGCTGGGCTGCGACTCGTAGCTAGGACCTTTGCCTTTCGCGGGCAAGTGCTCCATCAACTGAGCTACCCTAGCACGGCTGACGACTCCTCCTCACAAGTCTTATCTTCGCAAATACTTCGTCTCCTACCTTATAAACTTCAGACAACAACTCCTGCACAACTAGCACTTCTGGAAGAAAGGATATTGCGGAGACTTGGCTTAGCCACAGCCCAGGTTATGTTTCAAGGTTGAAATTTTCGCTCTGCAGCAGAGTGTACGCCGATATGAAACTCTGAGGGTCGCTGAGTCGTGCTGGGTGGCTCAGTTGGCAGAACACTCGCCCGTGAAAGGCGTAGGTCCCAGGTACGTGCCCCACTCCGACATAGTTTTAATGTGACAAAGTTTAAAAACCTGTGGACACTCCGCTGCGAAGAGAAAATTCATTCTGAATCCCATGTGTGATGATACTACAATCACATGATTTACCGGGCCAGTCAAAGTACGATACGGTACTGTACCTGACTGGTCATAACCAGTAACGTACATGTGGAGACCTGTGAACCCGGGCGTAGCTACAGCATATCGAGCACGAAGGGCATCACTCTTTGACGGAGAATATTGAAATGAATGTCCGGGCTCTTGTTACCTGTAATCTGAAGGAGTTCGCCAAAGTTGCGATACGAAAAGCACCCGCACGACGTCGCAGAACCATCTCCAGCCTGAATAAGCCTCCGCACGCCGTCGGTTAACGGCCTCTTGCTCGTTCGCAAATTGGCTGAGATGGATTGCTTTCACTGACAATAGTAGTTCCCAGCTGGTATGGAACTCATTGTCGGTGACAAGACCTGACGCTGCCCCCGTCGGTCTGAATTTTGATACCGTTGTGTTCGTGACAACGAATGGTACACAATTCCTTACGGACACGTCGGATAGTTCTGCCCGCGTTGGTACACTGCTCAAATGTGCAACTTCATTCGTGGCGTGCTCAGGGACACGCCCAAACACGGCAGCTCCTATCTGGCAATCTGTCGCGTCTAAACGTAGACTCATCTTTCTTGTTGTTCTCTGATGAACATACATACGTCCCACCTTACTGTCCCACATACTTCTATCCACGCCGATTCCCTCATTTCATATCAGTCCACCCAATTTCAGCACCCTTCTACAGCATCACATGTCAAATGCTTCGGTTCTCTTCCTCTCAGCTTCCCCAACAGCGAATGAATCACTTCCATACAGTGCTGTGCTCCAGAAGAACACACTCAGAAATTTATTTCTGAAATGGAAGTCAATGTTTAACATAGATAGACTTCGTTTGGGAAGCAAAACCCTTTTTCGCCTGTGCTATTCTTTTTAATCGTCCTTCCTTCGTCTGTTATGTATTATTTGCTTCCTAAGAGCCAGAATTCCTTCATTTCGTCTACCACTTAATTCCCAAATTTGATGTTAACTTTATCGATGTTCTAATTTGTGCTACTCCACTTCCGTATTTCTTTGGTTTTCTCTCAGTCCATATTCTGTAAGACACTGTAGCTGAAGCACAGTGCTGATTTTATTATTAAAGGCAGCATACATGATTCCTTCAATATAAGCAACGGAGATGTTGAAGAGATGCTGTATCCGTGAAACGACGTGAACAATAGCTGCTCACAGCAGTTTCGATGGAAGCTGAGCAACGTGTTCATCATCGTCATTCAACCGTTTAGTGACATCAGGCTTCTCCATGTCATTTTAGTAGGCGATATTCTCCGACTGCAGCACTGAAATTGCTGCCCTCCACATAAAACAGTGCCAGTTAAAGCACAGGGTGTGTTTTCTCAAGAGCCATACTGTTCACTCACGTTAAGGCGTGTCAAATCACAGTTTGGATGTCATACGGCCATACAAACATCGCTAGATTTGCACCTAATGGCTAAAATTTGAACTAAATATTTTCCGGTGGAAATCGGTTCTGTATTAATTCATTAGCAAATCTACCAAGTTTCGCTGACGTAACAGGCCACTCTGGACCTCTGTAAGTAGCTGCACTTAAATTACACTGAAGAGCCAAAGAAATTGGTACACCTGCCTGATATCGTGTACGCCCCCCGCGAGCACGCAGAACCGCCGCAACACGACGTGGCATGGACTCGATTGAAGTCTGAAGTAGTGCTGGAGGGAACTGACACCATGAATCCTGCAGGGCTGTCCATAAATCCGTAAGACTACGAGGAGGCGGAGATCTCTTCTGACAGCACGTTGCAAGACATCCCAGATATGCTCAACAATGTTCATGTTTGGTGGCCATTGGAAGTGTTAAAATCGGAAGAGTGTTCCTGGAACCACTCTGTCGCAATTCTGTACATGTGGGGTGTCGCATTGTCCTGCTGGAATTACCCAAGTCCGTCGGAATGCACAATGGACATGAATGAATGCAGGTGATCAGACAGGATGCTTACGTACATGTCACCTGTCAGAGTCGTATCTAGACATATCATTGGTCCCGTATCACTCCAACTGCACACCCCCGACACCATTACAGAGCCTCCAGCAGCTTGAACAGTCCCCCGCTGACATGGATTCGTCAGGTTGTCTCCATAGCCGTACACGTCCATCCGCCGGATATAATTGAAACGAGACTCGTCCGACCAGGCGTTTCCAGTCATCAACAGTCCAATGTCCGTGTCGATGGGTCAGGCGAGGCATGGAGTCATCAAGAGTACATGAGTGGGCTTTATGATCCGAAAGCCCATATTTATGATGTTTCGTTGAATAGTTCGCACGCTGACACTTATTGATGGCCCAGCATAGAAATCTGCAGCAATTTGCGGAAGGGTTGTACTTCCGTGACGTTGAACGATTCTCTTCAGTCGTCGTTGCTCCCGTTCTTGCATGATCTTTTCCAGGCCGCAGGGATGAGGGGGTTAGATGCTTTACCGCGTTCCTGATATTCACCGTACGCTCGTGAAATGGTGGCACGGGAAAATCTCCACTTTATGGCTACCTCGGCGATACTCTGTCCCATCGCTCGTGCGGCAACTGTAGCACCACGTTCAAACTCTTTTAAATCTTGATAACCTGTAATTGTGGCAACAGGAACCGATCTAACAACTGCGTCAGACACTTGTCTTATATAGGCGCTGCCGACCGCAGCACCGTATTCTGCCTGTTTACATATCTATGTATTTGAATACGCATGCCTATACCAATTTCTTTGGCGCTTCAGTGTATGACCACCATGGATGAGAACCAAAAGGGAACAGGAAGAATGGAACACCAAGAACGAAGTGCTCGGGTTAAAAAGAATGCAGTGTTTCTGCTCTACTGTTGAATCCGTACATCGGAAAAGATACAGAAACTGAAAGGGAATTACAGTATATATTGAAGGAATTATAAACAGCCGGTACATACAGCGTGTTTGCTCTTTCAAGGGGCTAACCAACACTTTATACAGCGAACTTGATCTCGAATACTGTAATTCCGGACGCACTGCAGTCAACAAGCAACAGCTCTGTCGCGGGATGAGTGACCTCCGTCTGCTCTGAATGTACGGGCGAGCGTACCGCGCTACTTTGCCGTGTGGCTCCGCGGATACACGAAACACCAGACCCTGGAGCTTCGCTGCCTCCGCGACCTGCCAGTTCCCGCTTTCCTGCAAATGGGGACGCTTCGTAAAACAAAATGAATTTTTCAGCCGAGTCTCCGTTTTTTTTCTCTTTCCTAGCGGTAAAGCTGGCGGCGAGCAGACCGATATTCAATCGAGGTAAGAAGCCGACCCGTGGCTCGAGGCGCCTCAATATTTCACGAGCACTCCGTGTGATTACCGGCCGGCGAGGCGACCGCCCGCCATTAATCTGATGCGATGCGATGCGGTGGGCCCGCATTCAATTAATCTGAGTGTGTGTGTGTGTGTGTGTGTGTGTGTGTGTGTGTGTGTGTGTGTGTGCGTGCGCGTCTTAATCTGCCGGATTCCGCGGAAACGAGTGGCCAAATTGCAGTGGCGATTCGAGGGCGACCGGACAGCGGCAGCGGCCGCGGCCGAGCACTCCCTCTCAATCCACACACGGCACTGGCGCCTGACTCCTACGTCTTCACCAGTCAGTCACGCTGGATATTACACGGGACGTCCAAGGAGGAGTGGTCGGTGTTCAAGGACATGATAGGAGCGATCATTAGAAGCGAAAAGGGCCTATACACGTGGGCACTAAAGTACATACCGTCACAGCTATGGGCACTTGTTCATCTTCGCAAATATCAAACACGTCTCTTCTGCTGCTCATAGATTTGAATAAACGCATTTTCAAGCACAAGTTTCTAATTTTTTTCTCAGAATGATCGTTCCTTTCACACTGACCATTACTTCTGGGGCATATTGCACAGGGTGAGTATAAGTTAAACTTTCAAACCGCTTTAGAAATAACAACACTGTTCATAATGACGTCATATGCAACGGAATATTATCGGAGGAGGAGGAAAACGTTTTTTTTTTATTTTATTTTTTATTACTGTGTAGTGTGGGCTGAAGAGATCATCCTTGATGACTTATTCTTCTAGGATTAGATGTAAGGATAGAAGGAAAACACTTAATGTATTACACATTCAGTGAGGCTTGGGCACTCAATGGGTCCTTTAGCCTGCTGTCTTTGGTGATGTCTATTTGCTGTGGAGGGTGAAATGTGTCTAGGCTGTTATGTGTGACTGCTTCCTCGTGTTATGACAGATTGCCTATGGAGGGTGAAACGTTATTGACTTCGGTACCCGATACTTATGTCATCCTGCAGGGTTTACCGTTCCTACCGATTTTAACTGTCGAACTTCGTCCCTAAGGGCATCGATTTTGTCAAAAACTCGTAGAGCCTTGTCATGGACCTTCTCTTGTATAGTGGTCTCGTGGAGTGCGGTGCGGATGTCGACGTTTCTTGTCCACAATGGAGCTCCTGTGATCCCTCGATAGCCAATGTTGTGCAGCGCTTGGAGTTAGTTGTAGTTGGAGACGCACGTAGTTCCCCACGAGGTGGAGCCATATAACACTGTGGGTTCCACCGTTGCCTTATACAATTGGAGTTTAGTCTTAGGGTTGAGAGCCTTACTCTTCAGGAACTGAATCAATGACCTGGCCATCTTCTGGGCTGCCGTCTTCTTGTCGTCAATATGCTGCGTAAAGAGTAATTTTTTGTCAAGGTAGACACCGAGGAACTTCACTCCCGGCGACCATGGGATAAATTGATCAACTATTTGGAGTCTGTCGTTCAGAACTGGTTTCCCCCGTGTGAACAGAACGGCTGCCGTCTTCGTCGGGTTGATCGTTATCTTATTTTGCAGCGCCCAGCGTTCCATTACAGCAAGTTGCCGTTGCATCCTAGCTATTAGCTGGTCCAAGTGTCGTCCAGTTGTCAGAAAGGCCGTATCGTCCGCATAAAAACTCGCCGTAACAAGGGGGACTGTTAGGATGTCATTTATATATAAGTTGAAAAGCAGAGGCGAAATGACAGAGCCCTGCGGAATTCCTGCGGAGATCAGTTTCATTTCGGAGTTCTTATCGTCGACTCGGACATAGAGTTTCCTGTCCTGCAGAAAGCTTTCTATGTGTTCAATGTAACAATCCGTAATAGGGGTAGTGCGATGTAGTTTGACGATAAGGTTGGGCCGCCACACCTTATCGTAAGCTTTCTCGATGTCAAGGAATACACCAATCGTGAAGTGCTGCTTGTTGTATCCTTCTTGTATCCGTTCGGTGATCCGTAGAAGTTGAAGTTCGGCAGATAACTTGTCCATGAAACCGAATTGTTCGGGTCGAATAACATCATGCGCTGTAAGCGTGTCATGGAGCCTCTTCAACAGCACTCTCTCGAGCACGTTGCCAAAGGTCGACAAGAGGCTAATTGGCCGGTAACTGTTGGGTTCTGCTGGGTTGTGTGTGCGGTGTTGCTTATGAAGTCGTTGCCTGGCGCGTTATTCCGAGTCTTCCGGATAATTTTACGAATCTCTGCTGTGTGGTGAGTTGTGGGTGGCTCTGCATAGGCGCAGTACGAAAAGCAGTCCATTCTGCTTTGACGACGGCTTCCTGTTCTTGCAGGCGGACGTCGTTCACGGGGGTCGCTGGTGTAGACATCTGTTCTTGTTAAGTCGTAGCATACAGCTCCGCCTGGGCGAGTTCGTCATAGAGGAGGCCATCTGGTCCTCTGATGGCCCGTTTAGGTGGCCGCTCGTGTATGTTCTTGACTACCTGCCATTCGTTCTTGGTTCGAAGTAAGAATTCATCCATCTTATCTTCCCAGACCTGCTGTCGCCACTCGGCCACTCTCCTGTGCAGTTCTCGTGTTAAGACGTGTGTTTCTCGTCGATCGATCGGGTTTCTATAGCGGAGCCAACGTCGCCTGCTCGTGTTTCTCTGTGTCTTCAGTTCTTGGAGTAGAGGCGGGAACACGTCGAAAGCTACTACAGGGTAGACCGTGTGAGTAGGAGGAAAACGTATGGCAGAAAAAAAAATAGTGTGGAAATTGAGCAACAGATGGCGCTGTATGTCAGAATACGTAAATGAAAACACCCGTCATGCGCACGACCCATTGAAGTTGGTATAAACACGCCGGGTACACGCCTTTTCCTCCTTTCGCGTCTGCGACGTTCGCCATTACTGTCTCAATGCAGGACCATGGTCTGCTTGTAAAGGTGTATTGCGAGAATGATAACTGTGCACACGTCGCTCTGCAGAAGTTCCGGACACGAAGGGTTTGAAAAAATGCGTTGGTCCGATGACTGCCGTGGACCTCGAGAAAATGATTTGGAAATTCTAAAAGACGGGTTCTTTTGGTGTGCAATATGGTAGAGGGAGGAAGCGAACTGATTCGACGACAGTGGAAGCAGTGGCCACAGCTGCGCAGGACGAGACGAGTGGTGGTGTGCAAACGTGTAGTGCACGGGGAATTGCCCGAACATTGGACATACCCATGAGCACGGTGCGTAAAACCCTACGAAACATCCTTCTTTGCAACTCATTCAAAATTACCCATGTGCAGGAGTTGCTTCCTGTTGACCTGCCAGCAAGAGAGACCTTTGCTTTAGAATCTGTTGCTCGCATGGAAGTGGACAATGATTGGCCGTCGAATATTTTGTGGACAGACGAAGTCCACTTACATGTGGCAGGATATGTCAATACACACAATTGTCGAATATGGGCAACAGAAAATCCACACGCAAATCAACCAGTACCACTTCTTCGTGAAAAGGGTTTGTGTGTGGTTATCATAGGGCCGTATTTTTTCGAAGAGACAGGTGCTTCCGGTCCCGTTACCGGTACCGTCACTGGTATGCGTATGAGTGTTTCTGCTCAACCACGTCATTCCAGCTCTCCAGTAGCGTGGACGTGTGGATGGGATCATTTTTATGCAAGATGGCGAACCTCTGCACGTTGCAAAACCAGTTAAGCAGCGCTGAAGCCCCATTTCGTAAATGCTAGAATTTTCAGCCGCCATTTCCCTACAGCCTGGCCGTGCAGATAACCTGATCTTAATCCGTCTGACTTCTGGCTGTGGAGCTACCTGAAAGATGTTGTGTTCAGTGTTCCGATTGCAAACTTAGTTGAACTGAAGGCACGCATTGCGCAACACTTTCTGAACGTGGCACCGGAAACACTTTGATCAGTTATGGAACATGCTGTTTCTCAACTTGTTGCAGAAAACGGTGGACAGCTTATTGAACATGTTTTGCGCCAGTCACACGGAAATTAATAATCCGATTTGATTTTGGTTGATGACTTTCATGCGGTTTTTGGCCTCAGGACAATTAAAAACCGACTTTTCGATCCGATGTGATATGTGACCTTGCCGTGCTGGGTCGGCTTGCGTAATTAACAGTATCACACTTGAACACCCATACACACTGAGTAGTACTTGTTTCACGTCAAACGAACATCTTAGCCATTGTTGTATGATTCATTGTCATTTGTAGTCGACCACTATTAAATTATGACGCTTACAGCGCCATCTATTGCTACATTTTGAAACTGTTTTTCTTCTGCCATACGTTCTCCCCCGTCACTGATAATATTACGTTGCAATTTGACGTCATTCTGACCAGTGGTGTTATTTATACTGCAGTTTGAAAGTTTGGTTATAATCACCCCGTAGAAAAGCTCAATTTGCTATTTTTATCTGTGGCTCACGGATCGATCAGGACACGGCGCCGCATGCGCTTGCTACGTTGGTACATATACACGACCGACATCTACTCTTACCGTGTGGCCAATAGCAAACAAACATGGAAAATACTTTAAACACCTCAAGACAGGCGACATAATTTACATCATTCAAATCAGGCGCAAATGCAAGTTGGGTTACCTATCTTAAGGAGTATGAAATACACCCCTCTGTTATACGCCAGCCGGCCGCGGTGGTCTCGCGGTTCTAGGCGCGCAGTCCGGAACCGTGCGACTGCTACGGTCGCAGGTTCGAATACTGCCTCGGGCATGGATGTATGTGATGTCCTTAGGTTAGTTAGGTTTAAGTAGTTCTAAGTTCTAGGGGACTGATGACCACAGCAGTTGAGTCCCATAGTGCTCAGAGCCATTTGAACCATTTTTGTTATACGCCTCAGGAGGGCTGAGAAAGCATAAGCACCTTTTCCTGCTTCGGATAGTGTTCAAATTTCGTCGAATGCTTTTGAACTGACCCTTGTGGTTACACAATGCACACCAGAGCACTGCGCTCCATAGGGGCACGCGATCATGTTGCATGGAGTTCTTAGCCCACGATTTCCTTACAGAACAGTCAGTGTCAAAGAACGTCAAGAACGCCGTCCTGTTGTTGCTCATCGCCCTGTGAACGGGCGTTTTCGACCAAACAATATCTGCTAATCGACGCCGCAAGGGAAAAGTTGGTTTAATTGTACCTCTTTAGGCTGCTCCCTGAGGTCTTTTCATGGCGATGCTGAGTCGCGGTGTGTCTGAAAAGTTTTCCTCGGCCGCACATCAGAAAAACCGAGTGATTTCACTGCTGGGCGTCACGGTTCTTACCTCCATCGCAGAGGTGTCAAAAGAAGGGGTGAATTGTGGGTAAGAGGGACTGCGATGACCTTCCCACCTTCCCATCGTGTGACAAGCCCACGGCCACATTGGGCAGACTAGTGCCAATGTGACATTAGTCCAGCTTACACCTCACATTAATTTCCGAGATCTGGCCTTTTGTCGCACGTGTTGGTACCTTGCTGTTTGAAGCGCCGCAGCGTCCAAAGGTGACGCCGCAGGGTGCCACGCTTTGGTAGAATTACAAAGGAAGGTTGTAGGCACCGTGGAGCCGAGTTTCAAACTTGCACGTCTCAAGGGAAAATAATTACGGGGTATCCAAGACTTGATCCTTTAATCGTGTTGCATACTGCATTTTCCGATCCAGTTTTACTTTGTCCCCACCTCACAGTGTATAACGGAGGGTACTTACAGGATCACCGTCTGCCCACCCCTTCTTTCCCCCATCCGCGAACAGCGCGTAGGGACAATGAGTATCGCAAAATCACAGAATTAGCTGTCACTTCTCCGATTTTCTTGTTGTGGTCATTTCGTGAGACTATGTTACTCCACTCTTCCCGGAACGTACTCTCCTGGAATTTGAATAGCATATCTCTCTGTGATTTGCAACTCCTCTCTTCTAGCTTCTGCCACTGGCGTTCCTGCAACATTTCTGTAACGCTCTCGCGCCGAATAATCGATCCTGTGACGAAACGCGCAGCTCTTCGATCCAACTTCCAACTTCTCCATTTGCACTATTAATCTAATTTGATAAGGTTAACAGACCGATGATCAACAGTGAAGAATCGGTGGAACAGGTGTTTTGCGAGCCACTTCCTTCTTGAATGAGTTACATTGCCTTAACGTTCTTCCTACGAATCTCAGCTTGCCTTTTAATTTTCCTTTGTTTTATGCTGTCATTCTACTTCAGGCCTCTCCTACGTATACTAAGGCAGTTACTGTTTTCATTAGCTTGTACTCAATAATATAATAGAACCACAGTGATATTCTTCCCCAATTTACGCGCAATACGTTACATTTATTTACGACAACCGTCAACTGCCAGTCGCTGCACCAATAATCCATCTTCTGCAGGTCTTCCAGAAATTCGATGAAGTATTCTGCCCTACTTCCCTTACTCTAAGAATTGTGTTTCTAAGAGGCCGCTGTCTTCAGAAATGGTCACTGCATCTGAGACGCTGCGGTTAGGTATATACCTAGCGGGAAATTCCATCGGTGGTTAACTAAGTGATTTCATGGCTTCAGACAGTAGTCGACGAACAGAGAAGGGCAGCGGATTTATTTTCTCCACGATGGAGAACTTGGGGACCTCTCCATGTGGAGAGGGCACGACGGTACTCTAAATCAAATGCGCCGGCATCTAGTAGAAATTACAATTCATCATATTCATCATATTCATCATCATCATCATCATCATCATCATCATCGTCATCATCCTTGTTCTTGTTACAGCCATACGGAATATCTGCAACAACAAGATAGCGAAACATCTTGGAATCAAAATTATATTAATAGTATGCAGAGACGATTTAGGATGGCGAAGGGCTCACAGCTGTGAGAAATTGTTGGGCTCGTATTTAACGATACGCAACCATACTTTCTTTAACATATTATTTTACTTACGCTCACCATGCGAAAATAACGTTTAGTAGAAATTTATTTCACTAACATAGGCATAGTCATGGGTGACTGGAATTCCAAAGTAGGAAAAGGGAGAGAAGGAAACATAGTAGGTGAATATGGATTGGAGGGAAGAAATGAAAGAGGAAGCCGCCTGGTAGAATTTTGCGCAGAGCATAACTTAATCATAGCTAACACTTGGTTTAAGAATCATGAAAGAAGGTTGTATACATGGAAGAACCCTGGAGATACTAAAAGGTATGAGATAGATTATATAATGGTAAGACAGAGATTTAGGAACCAGGTTTTAAATTGTAAGACTTTTCCAGTGGCAGATGTGGACTCTGACCACAATCTATTGGTTATGAACTGTAGATTAAAACCCAAGAAACTGCAAAAAGGTGGGAATTTAAGGAGATGGGACCTGGATAAGCTGACTAAACCAAAGGTTGTACAGAGATTCAGGGAGAGCATAAGGGAACAATTGGCAGCAGTGGGGGAAAAAGTACAGAAGAAAAAGAATGGGTAGCTCTGAAGGATGAAATAGTGAAGGCAGCAGAGGATCAAATAGGTAAAAAGACGAGGGCTAGTAGAAACCATTGGGTAACAGAAGAAATATTGAATTTATTTGATGAAAGAAGAAAATATAAAAAATGCAGTAAATGAAGCAGGCAAAAAGGAATACAAATGTGTCAAAAATGATATCGACAGAAAGTGCAAAATGGCTAAGCAGGGATGGCTAGAGGACAAATGTAAGGATGTAGAGGCTTATCTCACTAGGGTAAAATGGATAATGCCTACAGGAAAATTAAAGAGACCTTTGGAGAAGAGGGAACCACTTGCATGAACATCAAGAGCTTTGATGGAAACCCAGTTCTAAGCAAAGAAGGGAAAGCAGAAAGGTGGAAGGAGTATATAGAGGGTCTATACAAGGGCAATGTACTTGAGGACAATATTATGGAAATGGAAGAGGATGTAGATGAAGAAGAAATGAGAGATATGATACTGCGTGAAGAGTTTGACAGAGCACTGAAAGACCTGAGTCGAAACAAGGCCCTGGGAGTAGACAATATTCCATTAGAACTACTAATAGCCCTGGGAGAGGCAGCCCTGACGAAACTCTACCATCTGGTGAGCAAGATGTATGAGACAGGCGAAATACCCTCAGACTTCAAGAAGAATATAATAATTCCGATCCCAAAGAAAGTAGGTGTTGACAGATGTGAAAATTACCGAACTATCAGTTTAATAAGCCACAGCTGCAAAATACTAACGCGAATTCTTTACAGACGAATGGAAAAACTGATAGAAGCCGACATCGGGGAAGATCAGTTTGGATTCCGTAGAGATACTGGAACACGTGAGGCAATACTGACCCTACAACTTATCTTAGAAGAAGGATTAAGGAAAGACAAACCTACGTTTCTAGCATTTGCAGACTTAGAGAAAGCTTTTGACAATGTTGATTGGAATACTCTCTTTCAAATTGTGAAGGTGGCAGGGGTAAAATACAGGGAGCGAAAGGCTGTTTACAATTTATACAGAAAGCAGATGGCAGTTACAAGAGTCGAGGGGTATGAAAGGGAAGCAATGGTTGGCCTATCCCCGACGTTATTCAATCTGTATATTGAGCATGCTAAAAAGGAAACAAAAGAAAAGTTCGGAGTAGTTATTAAAATCCATGGAGAAGAAATAAAAACTTTGAGGTTCGCCGGTGACATTGTAATTCTGTCACAGACAGCAAAGGGCTTGGAAGAGCAGTTGAACGGAATGGACAGTGTCTTGAAAGGAGGATATAAGATGAACATCAACAAAAGCAAAACGAGGATAATGGAATGTAGTCGAATTAAGTTGGGTGATGCTGAGGGAATTAGATTAGGAAATGAGACACTTAAAGTATTAAAGGAGTTTTTCTATTTGGGGAGCAAAATAACTGATGATGGTCGAAGTAGAGAGGATATAAAATGTAGACTGGCAATGGAAAGGAAAGTGTTTCTGAAAAAGAAGTTTTTAACATCGAGTATAGATTGAAGTGTCAGGAAGTCGTTTCTGAAAGTATTTGTATGGACTGTAGTCATGTATGGAAGTGAAACATGGACGATAAATAGTTTGGACAAGAAGAGAATAGAAGCTTTCGAAATGTGATGCTACAGAAGAATGCTGAAGATTAGATGGGTAGATCACATAACTAATGAGGACGTATTGAATAGAATTGGGGAGAAGAGGAGCTTGTGGCACAACTTGACTAGAAGAAGGGATCGGTTGGTAGGACATGTTCTGAGACATCGGGGGATCACCAATTTAGTATTGGAGGGCAGCGTGGAGGGTAAAAATCGTTGAGGGAGACCAAGAGATGAATACACTAAGCAGATACAGAAGGATGTAGGCTGCAGTAGGTACTGGGAGATGAAGAAGCTTGCACAGAATAGAGTAGCATGGAGAGCTGCTTCGAACCAGTCTCACGGCTGAAGACCACAACAACAACAACAACAACAACAGGCACTGACTGAGGCTGTTCACCTTGATTTTTGGAGTATCATCTCAGAAGCATAATCAGTATTAGTCGAGACACTGAAACTACCTATCGCCGTTGATTATTTATTACCTCTGCCTATACAGCAAGGAAATACCATAAAACTGAAATTCAATTTTTATACCACAATCTACTTAGGCCGCACATACAAGCAAACAGACCAAGTGGGCAGGCTGTTTTTATCCCTGCTTTCACTGAGTGCGAAGAGAAAGGAACCATCGTTCCAGGTTATCACCATCGCTCGAACTACCGCCAAGCACAAATGACAGTACACCTGTGCACATGGTTTCCAGATTGATTTTAAATTACTAGCTTAACGACCGTAGTCTGTATGGTCTGCACAGATTTTTTTTCTTCTTAGTGAAAGAAATTTTTGTGTTGTTAGCTTCCAAATGTACTTCAGACCAAAAAGTGATGCTGGTAACTGGAGTCCGAGTTTTCTTTTTAATTATGCCTTTTGTGTTCTTGTGGTGATATTTCAATAGAAACTTTCATCCTCTAACACACATTTCTTTATATATACCCGACAAGTGAAATACCAGTTTTCATAGATCTAGCTTTAAATTTTTTGGTGTCTCGAAATAGTTTATTAAAAATTTTGATTCTCTATTTCACATTCTTAGGGTCTGAATTTCCAAAAACAGTGAAACACGTATCTTTTTTATTCCTGATCGAGAAGTCAAATACAGAGTTTATAGATGCAGCTTTAAAAATGCTTTAGAAGTTCTTTAATAATGAATTACTTTAAAAAAATTTTCACTCACTATTTTATCCCCTTGATCGCTGAATTTCCATAAATGGTCAAACATGTATTTCTTTATTTTTGACCGGGAAATCAAACATCAATTTTCAATGGTCTAGCTTCAGAATTGCCTTAAGTAGTGACATGTTTCCAAAAAGTCTTTCACTTCCTATGTCACCTCCCCTAGGAGTGGAATTTCGAACAATCCCCTCCTAAAGGAGAACTTACAGTATACGATCCAAACTCTCTACATTTTTCTAGTTTCTGTCCTTAGCGCTTTCGGCAGTGAGTCAGTCTGTCGCTGTTTCACCCCCTTAGGGACTGAATTTACGAAAACAATTAAACGTATTTCTTTCACTTCTAATCGAGAAGCCAAACGACAACTTTAATAGACTTAGGTTTAAAAATGCTTTCACAATGAAATATTTTCATAAAATATTTCACCCACTATTTTACCCCATTAGTGGTTCATTTGCAAAAACACTGAAACATGTATGTACACAACTGGCCATTAAAATTGCTACACCAAAAAGAAATGCAGATGATAAACGGGTATTCGTTGGACAAATCTATTATACTAGAACTGACAAGTGATTACATTTTCACGCAATTTGGGTGCATAGATCCTGAGAAATCAGTACCCAAAACAACCACCTCTGACCGTAATAACGGCCTCGATACACCGGGGCATTGAGTCAAACAGAGCTTGGATGGCGTGTACAGGTACAGCTGCCCATGCAGCTTCAACATGATACCAAAGTTCATCAAGAGTAGTGACTGGCGTAGTGTGACGAGCCAGTTGCTCGGCTACCATTGACCAGACGTTTTCATTTGGTGAGAGATTTGGAGAATGTGCTGGCCAGGGCAGCAGTCGAACATTTTCTGTATCCAGAAAGTCCCCTTCCGGGCCTGCAACATGCGGTCGTGAATTTTCCTGCTGAAATGTAGGGTTTCGCAGGGATCGAATGAAGGGTAGAGCCACGGGTCGTAACACATCTGAAATGTAACGTCCACTGTTCAAAGTGCCGTCAATGCGAACAAGAGGTAACCGAGACGTGTTACCAGTGGCACCCCATACCATCACGCCGAGTGATACGCCAGTATGGCGATGACGAATACACGCTTACAATGTGCTTTCACCGCGATGTCGCCGGCCGGAGTGGCCGAGCGGTTAAAGGCGCTACAGTCTGGAACCGCACGACCGCTACGGTCGCAGGTTCGAATCCTGCCTCGGGCATGGATGTGTGCGATGTCCTTAGGTTAGTTAGGTTTAAGTAGTTCTAAGTTCTAGGGGACTTATGACCACAGCAGTTGAGTCCCATAGTGCTCAGAGCCACTTGAACCATTTTTTTTCACCGCGATGTCGCCAAACACGGATGCGACCATCATTATGCTGTAAACAGATCCTGGATTCATCAGAAAAAGCGACGTTTTGCCATTCGTGCATCCAGGTTCGTCGTTGAGTACACCATCGCAGGCGCTCCTGCCTGTGATGCAGCGTCAAGGGTAGCAGCCATGGTCTCTGAGCTGATAGTCTATGCTGCTGCAAACGTCGTCGAACTGTTCGTGCAGATGGTTGTTGTCTTGCAAACGTCCCCATCTGTTGACTCAGGGATCGAGACGTGGCTGCACAATCCGGCGTTCCGTATTAACCTCCTGAATCCACCGATTCCATATTCTGGTAACAGTCATTTGATCTCCACCAACGCGAGTAGCAATGTCGCGATTCCATAAACCACAATCGCGATAGGCTACAATCCGACCTTTATCAAAGTCGGAATCGTAATGGTACACATTTATCCTCCTTACACGAGGCACCACAACAACGTTTCACCAGGCAACGCCCGTCAACTGCAGTTTGTGTATGAGAAATCGGTTGGAAACTTTCCTCATGTCAGCACGTTGTAGGTGTCGCCACCGGCGCCAACCTTGTGTGAATGCTCTGAAAAGCTAATCATTTGCATGTCACAGCATCTTCATCCTGTCGGTTAAATTTCGCGTCTGTAGCACGTCATCTTCGTGGTGTAGCAATTTTAGTGGCCAGTAGTGTATTTTTATTTGTAACCGAGAGGTCAAATACCATGTAACCCCCCCCCCCCCTCCCCTCCCAGTTTCGCACCGAACTATATTATTCGCATACGCTGTAGGTGAAGTTATATTTTAATTGTTTTAGCATAATATATATCTTTCCTCCTTGTCATGAGACTGATTGTTGTTCACTTCCGTTATTGTGAAAACTACTAAATGATAACATCTTCTTTCTTAAATTCTGGAATTTATTAATTAAATCACTCAATTTATAAACATTTATGAACATGAAACACTGTGTGACATTCTGCCACTAATATCCGGCCTCGCTACCGAGCAACCTCTCTCTCTAGACTCTCACACCCGACTTCCACCCACGGACTACAACACTCGACTACTCCTCACCCACTCGCACATTGTTGACTGCACTGCAGTCTTTGCTTAAACCATGTATGATCTCTGCATAGTGCATAATCGATACTACGTAAGGGTACTGTACCATTACAACCAGTTTTCATAGATATAGCTTTAAAAATATTTTAGTAGTTCTTTAATAATTATTTATTCTCAAAGTTTTGCCCACTGTTTCGCCTCCCATAAGGTTTCAATTTCTAAAAAAGCTGAAGCACGTGTTTATTTCTAACTGAAAACTAGATACCAATTTTTAGTAGGTCTGGCTTCAAAATTGGCTTAATAGTGACATATTTTCAAAAAATATTTCATCTTCTGTTACACTCCCTTAGAGATCGAATTACGAAAAATCCCTTCTTATGCTACGCGTACAGTGTAAAATCAACACTCTCTCCAAATTTCAAGTTTCTGTCCTTAGCGGTTGGGACTGGGTAATGATAAGTCAGTCAGTCGCAACATTTCCTTTTATGTACAGAGTGTACACGTTATCTGTTGTGGAGAAACCTTAAGCACTTCATAATGGGATTACGCGTCCCGAAACGTGTTTTGGTAAGTAGCTCATAGTTCCTCAGGCGCAACATTTTCAATACGAAATTATTGGAGCTTGCGTTGGAAAGTAAGATGCATAGTATCATGAACTTGTGAAGTTTGGACTTTAGGCCAGAAAAACATTTCGCGTCACACCTTTAATTCCATGTGGCATACTAAAACTTCACGACACATCGACTGGGATGCCTCAAAAAATGGTTCAAATGGCTCTGAGCACTATGGGACTTAACTTCTGAGGTCATCAGTCCCCTAGAACTAATTAAACCTAACTAACCTAAGGACATCACACACATCTATGCCCGAGGCAGGAGTCGAACCTCCGACCGTAGCGGTTGCACAGTTCCAGACTGAAGCGTCTAGAACCGCTCGGCCACAGCGGCCAGTGTGTGTGTTTTCAGTGTGGGTTGTTTAATTTGGCAGTTACCACTTCTTTATGCCGTAGATGCTCCGACATAAGACTACGTATAGCGAAGTCTCCACTTTGATATTTGTTTATATATTGGCGTTAGCAGATGTGATATTCCATTTTGTGTTCAGTATCTGATGATGGTTGTATGCCACGAAATCCATTACACTATATAATGGGAAACGTTGTGGGAAACAATCTAGAAAAGTTCTTGCCCAATTTACTTCAATATTTTTCATGATGGGTGGACGTTATGTGTGTGTGTGTGTGTGTGTGTGTGTGTGTGTGTGTGTGTGTGTGTGTGTGTGTGCGTGTGTGAAATGATTAGCATATAAACCATTTCGGCTCGCGGGTTCAAGGTCAACATAAATATTGCGGTGCAACACCACCTATCGGTAAACTGTGTGTGGATCTCGTTGTCGCTGTAAACGGAAGGTAATGGATCAGTGTGATTTGAGTAGAGATGCAGGATGCCTCGCAGATGTATGCGCGAACTGTACCATCAAATCAGTCAAAGGGCGCATTATTGACATGAGGGAATACGATGCGGCCACCCGTAAAATTGCTGCTCTCGTGGGACAGTGTTTGGGCAGTGCAAAGGTATGTACCAAATGCTTCACAGATGGTTATAGAACACGACGAAAAGGGGTCAGGTCTCACCACAGAGAGAACCGGCCGAGAAGACCGACATTTCATCCGAATGACAGTGCAGCACAGATCTGCGTCCTCCTCGGCTCTGGTGCAAGAATGGAACACTGTAACACATCGTACAGCACCAGGAGTGACAGTCCGTCGCCGTTTATTACCCCATGTGTTACGTACACGTCCTCCACCTGGACCTACTTGTGACGAATGTGCAGGAACATGGTAGACGACAAAGGTGTGTGGAACGACTTCACTGGGGACAGGAACGGCATCAGACAGGGTTTCGGACGAATCCAGGTTCCGTTTGGTTGAAAAAAACAAGGCGCATCGTGGTTCGCCGCAGACAGGGGAAGCGGCATCACAGTGACTGCATTCACACAAGATATACGGCGCTAACTCAAGGGCTTATTATGTGGTGTGCTAACGGGTACAACCAGAAATTGCAGCTGGTGCTTGTCCAGGGCACTGTGAGCAGTGTGGCCTACGTGAATGACATTGGGCGACCTGGAGCCATACCCTTTCTGCACAATACCCCAAAACCCATTTTTCAGCAAGAGAATGCACGACCACGTGTTGTTGCACGAGCACATGCCTTCTTCGCGACACAGGATATCAGCCTTTTACCCTGGCCCGCCAAATCACCAGACTTGTCGAAAATGTGCTGTGACCAAATACCGACCACCACAGATGAACTTTGGAAACAGCATGGATGGCTTTACCACAGGACGACACTCGTGCCTTACACGCATCGATGCCATCACGCATGGAAAAAGTTGTCAGGGCCCATGGCGGACCCTGTGCCTACTAGGCAACAGGACACTTGCTGAACTGAGATGACTGAAATGCAAATCATTTATGTAGAACACACCAAGGTATATGTCCTGTGAATATGAACGTCCTGTCACTTGTCCTGTTTTTTCTGAAAATGAATATATGTAATACAACTAGGTGCTGTTGTCTTTCTTCCTCGCAATCGGTTGTAACAGAAAACAGGAAAGTTGTATTTAGGGCTTATTGGTTTATGATTGGAATACTACTACGGATTCTGAATTGTCTGAAACTTTGTAATCCTACCCATAAAAGATTAAAACTATGTGAAATCCTGACATTCAAGCTAGTATCCTCACAGATCGAAGCAAACAAGCAAGCACGATTAGGGTTTAACGTATTGACGACAATGAGGTGATTAGAGATGGAGCACAAACGTGGAATAATGTTTCTAGGATGGGGAAGAAATCGGCGGTGCCCTTTCAAAGGAAACAACCCGAAATTTTCTTGGAGCGGTTTAGGTAAATCACGGAAAACCTAAATCAAGATTGTGAGACGTGAATTTGAACCATTGTCCTTCCGAATGAGAGTCCAGCGTGCTAACCACTGCGTCACCTCGCGCGCTTCACAGATACAGGAGCTGGAGAGATCTCTCATACCGCATATACCAATGATCCCCATGCTATTTGTTCGTGCATTTCAAGCATGTTCAATTCCGAATTAATGCTTCGTTCGCAATAACAGTAAACTAATCTCAAGGTGAGGGAGAGAACAGATGGACAGGGACGGGTGGGGGAGGAAATGGACATAGAGAACGAAAGAAGGAGATTAGGAGAGGGATGAGGGGGAAGAAGAGGCGAAGATGGATAGAAAGGAGTGAGGTTGTCATGGACCGAGAGGGGGCAAAAGGAGACTAGGACGCGCATCCATTTCCCATACATATTTAGCGATTTCGAAGCATTGTCAGACTCGCTACCATAATGTAATTTAAACTGAAATAGACGGAAAATGCAATAGAGAGAAAACCCACCCATTCCCCGTTCTCGACGTATGCCATTCATCCGGCACACTCCTCCGTTAGCGCTATCAGTAACACATCGCAGCACTGAGACAAAGCCATTTGATTGAGGAGTGGGGGCGCAGCCACACTAGTCACTGAGCGTGTAACGTTGCCTTCCAATTAGGTGCAAAACTCGTACCATGAATGAATGCCTTGAGCTTACATTCTTCGACAGTTGGGCTGGATGAACTGACACAACGTTGGACTCTAGATTTACTGTTTGTGGTCATGGTGGGGATACATAATACATTGTTAACTTACTTAGCCATTGAAGCACAGGGTGTTTGAAAATAAATATACAGGTTTTAAGGCTTTGTAGCATTTATTACATTCCACTTATAAATAATACATTAAATTAAAGAACAACACAAAAGTTTAGTCTGTGTGTCAGTGAGCGAAGGGAGGATTACGGATCGACCGAGAGTGACTGAAGAACGCGATGAACGAATGAGAATCTTTCACACATAGCACTGAGAAATCAGTTCGAAAGACTAGTGTAGAATAAGCAATTCCAGTGAGTCTGTGCGGTGACTTTTTAAGGAGATGCTTACAACTACGCTCTTATCGCTTGCAGAATCCTACAGCGTGCTAACTTTGCAGACGAAATGTTGCTACCCGACGATGGGGATTTTCTTGATCACGTCGTCGTCACCGATGAATCGACGTTTCGTCTAAGTGGAAATGAGAACATACGTAATGTCCACATCTGAGGGTCAGGGACTCCCCACGACATGGCACAGTTGCAACGAGACTCCCTTAAAGTGGAAGTTTTTTCTGCATATCCCGGCGGCAAGCTTGAGGCTTTTCTTTTTCCGTGGAGCAACTTACTCTAACTGGTGTTTCTCATCTTGGCGCTCCAGAATTATAGCTGTTTCCTCAGATGGAAGAAGTTGAATTCCAGAACTTTATGTGGCAGCAAGATAGTAACTCAGTACGCAGTTGGTTGAATTGACATTGTTCCCGACCGCTGGAGTGGCCGCAAGGGAGTGGATGGCAGAACTTGTTCTGCATGGCTTCCACGTTCACACACGATCTGACATCATCCGGTTTTTGCTTTTGGAGGTTATGTGAATCTGCCACCGCTACCAGCTGATTTACTAAACTTTAGAAAAGGCATTGTTGCAACAATTTCTCCAAACGTACTGACCAAGGTCTGAGATGGACTCGTCTATGTGTGACGAATGATATTTGCATTGAAAACTTGGAAGAAAAACTGTTTCAGCTGCTCTTTCCTTCGATGTATGATTTGTAATTGTATATTGAATGTAAAAAATGCTACAGAACCTTAAAACCCCTATATTGATTTTGAGACACGCTGTATTTTCTTTCATTTTCACGAGACATACTGAAAGCCAGGTAAACTTGTTTTAGATGCCATTGTGTTGTTGACTGAAGACTGATTTTATGGTATCATGCATCGATACCACCCTAGGGGCGTCATAAAGTTGGCAGGGGAAGTGCTACTCAGACGTCGCGGCCTATGACTCCACCGTTCGTGCTTTAGTACAGAGAGCCTCGTCCTTGTCGCTTATGTATTAGCTGGACTCTGTTTCTTGCTGCATTGTCTGCAAAGTGTCTTCGTACGCTTGGAAAAAGCCACCAGTTAAGTAAGGCTTTTGGTTACTGTATTTGCTTGTTGCCTCATCATTTATGCTTCTGTCCAGCTTTCCTACGACGACGACGACGACGACGACTGCTGCCCCACTCTGTAGCCCACATCTCCGTACCGTTGTGTACAAAGTCATACACAACATGTTTGATGCAGCTCTACCCGCTAGCCTACCCCGCGCAGCCCTCTTCATGCCTCCATAAATGCTACAACCTACATCCATTTGTACCATTTTTACTGTACTTGAGTCTTGGTATTCCTCTACAGTTCTAATGGTCAGTCTATCAGTTCTTTTTTAAAAAATCAAATGGCTCTGAGCACTATGGGACTTAATTTCTGAGGTCATCACTCCCCTAGAACTTAGAACTACTTAAACCTAACTAACCTACGGATATCACACACATCCACGCCCGAGGCAGGATTCGAACCTGCAACCGTAGCGGTTGCGCGGTTCCAAACTGTAGCGCTTACAAACGCTCGGCCACCCCGGCCGGCAGTTGTTTTTCAACTCCCGATTAGGTGTGCGGCGTGTATCTGACTTACGGAGAGGGCATAGGAATAAGTGCCAAAATATTGTCTACCCAGAAAATCCACGGAGATAATGCCATAGTTTCTGCTATAAAATGAACCAGCTGTCACTTGGAAACGCCAAACATAAAAATCTATCAAAATCCTGTTGTTGCATCAGTTGAAGAATGAAAAATAGTAAAAGTTCATAGGAAAAAAAACACTCTAAAATATCCCTTGTGCTTTTGTGTTGGCACGCAGATTTTATAGCACGGAACGGAACGCCTACAAAAGGTCCAGTGCACCCTTGAACGTATGTAACCAAAATTATTTGTAGTAGTAACTAAAATTATGTGTAGTCCCTACTCAGTGTGACTGTTTAAAACCGAAGAACGTCACAGAAAAAAGTTGACGGCATGGTTCAAACCACAGTTTCGTTATAAGTGTCCACTAGGTGGATCTCTCCAGAAACAGGATTCAAAACCCGCCGCAAAATTTTCGAAGTAATTTCACAGCACGTCGCTGCTGTAAACTTTGTAATTTTCCGAGGATAAGAGTATCGAGCTACATGGACCCTGCGTAGCTTCACTGTCTCCCAGTTCCTGTGCCATTATTATTATTATTATTATTATTATTATTATCACTATTGGGGACTGGAGCTGCAGTAGTACATGTGATGCCACTTTTAATTTTGTTAGATCATAATCAGTAAATTTACTCACACCGTCACTTCACACACTCAAATAATTTTCATACCAGTTGTCATATTACAATTGTTATTTTCTTAGGCAATCATTATGTAACAGATACTGTATGTGTGAAACCCTCGCCCGATGTAAGAGAGCGCCTGATGTCCCTAAGAAGATCAGGGTGAAAAATTAAATAAATAAGACAAATAAATAAATTTCTGCGCCTTGTGGATGTAACGGTAGAAATCCTGTGCAGAATGATTGTTGATTTGTACGCTAGGACGTACACCTAATGAAGCATTCAGTCGCTTCCCGCAACACAACTCTGGCATATTCCAACTCCCTGTAACTTTTCTTCAGTGCAGTAACTTCGAGGGTTGGAACTTTAATAGTGGCAACTATTTATTTACAGCTCGTACAAAATAGATACGTGCTTGAAAGTTTTACTGACCAAAAACTAGTCACCAGCATTGTGTATAACCCTTTGCCAGCGATGTGGAAGTCGTGGGATACTCTTAGCACTATTAAAGTTCCAACCATCGTATAAAGTTGTGCCCATACGAACTTTTGTAACTGATAAAAGTTCGAAGAAAATAATTTTTAATTGCATGCACCAAAGTTGCTTTTTATTAATTGACTGACAATTTTCACATGCCGCTTGTTCGGATCTGGCATGTATATGATGTGGACAGGTCTATTTACGTTATCACACTTTTGACGTAGCTCAGATCTGTGTTAGAATATGTCACAATTGTACATAGTTATAGCTTACCGTAATATGTGAGTGTATGAGTATACGATATAAACGTCTTAATTGTCGTACCTTCAGTATCCAGCATGATCTGATCCACATGACAACGATATTTCAGATATAATGGAGAATTTATTCTCATTTGAGTTCGCTATGTGTCGCGCTGGCTTATTTTTCATCAGTGCTATACTAAAGTTGATCAAAATTTGTCTAGCTTATTTTTCAAAGATATCGTAGTAAATTTGATCAAACTTTATGTAACTGACCATAATTGCTATGAAAAATAAGCCAGCATGACATGAAATGAATTTGATCAAAATCTGTCAGATTGAGGTTAACAACTACGAAAAATAACCCAACATGGCACACAATGAACTGCAACGAGAGCAAATATTATATATGAAATATCGATGTCGCATGGTTCAGATTATGCTGGGTAATGAAGATCTGTGCTACGTCTAATGTGCTTTGACATAAACAGAACTGTCCACACCAAATATATCTAAAATACAAAATAAATGGGTTGTGAAAATGGTCGAACTGAAAAGATTAATATGATAAAATTTTGTTTTCCCAAGTATAGGAAATCCTTTAGAAATTACTGTTCCCGGCGCTATAGATGTAGGTATGTCAAGATTGACGCATCTGACTCATCTGATATGCCTTTCTGAACGATGTTAATAATTTTGACCGCCTACGAAAACTGATACCAAATAACCTACAACGATGTGATCAAAAATGGAAACAAGTACGGATAGCTCAAAACCTACTACTCCGATTACAAAACGACACTGACTACATCAATATAATGTCTAGATAGAGCCTCATACCGAATTTGGTGTTCGTAACTGTGCTCTGGAGTAGAGCTTAGTTTCAAAGAAATACCATCGAACTAAAACGCAAGTGCCATTACTCACAAGGGCACGAAACTTCGGCTCCTGAGATATCTGTACCATTTCAAGGTAACCTGACAATCAAAATGATAGGTCGTCATCCCAGAAAGCAATTTCAGTAATAGGAAAATATTTAGCAGTAATCTAGTGTCGTGAGTGACGGCTCGCTGGCTCGGATGCGGTGGCCGGACACACGGTACTAGAAACAGTGGCCAGATGGACCTCGTATTCCGACGATTGTAACATCGCATCCGAACGCGAGGACAGCACGTGGAACGATTGTACAGTGAACTGTAACGTGAACCGTGCTGAAACAGTATTCTGCTTCGTGTTAAAGTTGGCCGTGAATGAAATGCGAGTTGTGGCCGAGCAGTTCTAGGCACTACAGTCGGGAACCGCGCTGCTGCTACGGTCCCAGGTTAGAATCCTGCGTCGGGCATGGATGTGTGTGATGTCCTTAGGTTGGTTAGGTTTAAGTAGTTCTAAGTCTAGGGGACTAAGTCCCATAGTGCTCAGGGCCATTTGAACCAATGAAATGCGATCACTGTTAGATGGGGACTTCAGCGAAACGTTTGATTTCAAATTTTGCACTAACTAGGAAAAAATTTTGTACTGAAGTCAGCGGCGGCTCGTAAAAACAGGTTGGCAGTTACCGCGCAAAAGGCTATTTTGCGGACCCGTGTTTACTAGAATGTGTTTGCTTCTGTTGTCGTATCCTTGCACCAGTTTTCGCGGCTTATTGTGAAAGACCCGGTAGAGGTTTAGCGCGAACGTCCATGGTGAAGCGGCAAGTGGGACGTCTGCGGTGAGACGTGCCTCTCGGTGCTGGTGAAGCCGTTGCGAGGGCGGCAGGGCTGCAGCCCCCCCCCCCCCCCTTTCCACCCCCCCCCCCCCCTCCCCGTCCCTCACTGCAGCCCTCCACGCCGGCAGTAGCTTACCTGTTGCGCCTGCTGCCCCTCGCCAGCTCTTGGCTGTGCCACGGCCGCACGGGTCGCCCTCCCACCGTCACGACGTCCCGCCAAGTGCTGCCACACCACCTTCTCTTCTCTCTCTCTCTCTCTCTCTCTCTCTCTCTCTCTCTGCACTCTCATCATCCTAAGTTTTCCAATGGGCCACACACGTGCGCCGGATCGCAGCAGTCCGTCGCCTGTTCGCGCGACCTGACCGGTAGATCGCTGGCCGGTGGGCGATTCGCAGCTACTGATCGCGGAGCGCAAGCAGTCAAATAAATAGAATGCGACGAACCGGCTGTGCGTGGTGGTATAACTGACTCTCCGCGATTCGTTTTCTGAAATGCAGAGCGTGGTTGTGTAGTTTCCTTCCTTGTCTCTAAGTCGACGTGGAGTAAGCGCTGTATGCGAGAGACCATAAACTACTCTAAAAAGTGAAATGGAATACGCAGTTTCCGCTTGCACTGAGGAATAATCCATATATATTCGAGAATGATATTTTCACTCTGCAGCGGAGTGTGCGCTGATATGAAACTTCCTGGCAGATTAAAACTGTGCGCCGGACCGAGACTCGAACTCGGGACCTTTGCCTTTCGCGGGCAAGTGCTCTACCAACTGAGCTACCCAAGCACGACTCACGCTTCGTCCTCACAGCAGGAGAACTTCTGTAAAGTTCGGAAGGTAGGAGACGACGTACTGGCAGAAGCTGTGAGGAAGCTCAGTTGGTAGAGCACTTGCGCGCGAAAGGCAAAGCTCCCGAGTTCGAGTCTCGGCCCGGCACACAGTTTTAATCTGCCAGAAAGTTTCATCCATACATATTATCGAAATCTGTGTGTGTGTGTGTGTGTGTGTGTGTGTGTGTGTGTGTGTGTGTGTGCGTGCGTGTGCGAGAGAGTGTGCGTAAGTAAGTATGTATGTTCCGCATCTCCTCCTAAACAACTGTACCGATTTTAACAAAAGTTGGTACACATATACCTTAGTGTCAGGCGACAGTCGTTTTGGGGGTAAGAATCATCTTTCCTTGAAAGGCGTGGAAGCATAATCTGCGACGCGTGAATTCTCAGACTTTATCCATCCAGTATCTGTCAATGAGAACACTTATCGAACTGCAACAAACTTCACACGTCATTTCGAACCTTTACGAAAGTTTCTCTCTGTGATAACCGCTAGAAAACGATGAAAGGAAAAAGTTTATCGCTTACTGCTTTTCCGCTGTTCATGTAGTAAATGTACCGCCTGACACATGATGTTACGATGTATCTCTTTACTACTAACTGCATTCGTCACAAGTCTTACAGACAGTATCCACATGTGCCACTCGATGTAAGTACAAACTTCTGTCATTTTGCGGCTCATATTTCATGAGATATGACGTCAGCCGGCCGAAGTGGCCGCGCGGTTCTGGCGCTGTAGTCTGGAACCGCGAGATCGCCACGGTCGCAGGTTCGAATCCTGCCTCGGGCGTGGATGTGTGTGATGTCCTTAGTTAGGTTTAAGTAGTTCTAAGTTCTAGGGGACTAATGACCTCAGCAGTTGAGTCCCATAGTGCTCAGAGCCATTTAGATATGACGTCATAAACAATTAAATGCTTGAAAAACTTCCGCTCCGTCCATCACGTTTATATTTGTTACGTCTTTACTACTAATACTAATTGCAATAAATTTCGCAGACAGTATCTGCACATGTCGCTGAGTGTACCTTCAGTACTGTGTCATCGTACGGCTCATAGACCAGGCGGTACGCCTTGAGAAACATCACGCACGAGGCCAGACGCTGTGTGGTACAGGCGTGGTCGCACAGCTGTAAATAAATACCCGGACAAAGCCGGGTCTCTCCATTAGTACTGCTGTAAAAACATTCTTACTCTCCGACACTTCAGTGACCAGCGTTACAGTTCTTGTATTTCAGAAGTAGAAATTCGTGGGAAGTTCATTACATTAATGACAATATACCGGGGTCCTGCTGATTAATCGTGAAACAACTACATGCATCATTGAAACTTTAACTCTTACTCAGTGACGTAGTCTTCGAGTGGAACTTTTGATTTAAACGTTTAAACCGTTCCTACTCTAGAGATTTTCTCAAAACACTTGTCGTTTAACATTCTACAACTCCCCCACTCATACAATGAAAACAACAATTCTGGAAACCGCCAGTGCTGCCATTCATAACATTTCTATAGGCACATCGAAACTGCAGAGCCATTGTGTACATACCTGCAGTTAGGCTGCAACACTGATAAATGAATGAAGAATCCGTGTTTCTAAGGATTATTTGTAAAATACAGACTGCAAAAATGTACACAGTGTAATGCATCATGTAACATAGCCAACAATTCCCGCGAAAAGAAACCAAAAATCAACTGTGTCTCTAGTGAAGTGTCGAAAATATTTCGTTTCTATCTATTTGTGAAAATACCACTCAAAACATGAAACAGTCGTACAAAGAAATATACATAATATATACGTGTATGATTGCAGTGTCCATATTAAGAAAAGTGCTCCTGACGCTTTGTCTACTCTGGGTGCAGCTGCCTCGCGTGTCTACAACCCGATCTTGTAAACGTCTGTATGGGAACATCCCTTCATACCTTTGAAGACAGCTGTCGTTTTCGCCTACTGTCCTTTGCGATTCGCAGTTGAAAGCCGTCAAAAGCGCTGTCAGGTGCCAAGGAAATACTTTAGTCGACTCACTTTAGTAGTGTCTTTTATTGTACTAAAACTTCATGCATGATGCGGCATTTTTCCACTTATCTTAGTGTTTTAGACATTGTACTCCTGAACTATGTACGTTACCATGATCTAATTTTGCATGTGCATTTAGCAACTTATGTAGATACTGTCTGCGAAATGTCCTGCGAATAGAGTTTGTAACACAAAAATAATAAGTGTAAATATCATGGATGATGCGTCAGTTTTTCACGCAGCGCATTGTTTATAAAGTCGTATCTTCTTAACTACGGTAGGGAGGTGGTTCTTACGCATCGCATTGTTTATGAACTTAACTATAGTAGGTAGGTGGTTCTTATTGTTGTCTGTATAGTGTATGTAATATAATGCATGTTTTGTTTCACATAAGGTGAGTAGATACCACCTCTTGTAAGTGTAGCCGTTCATTTCCCATTGTAAATGTTGTGGCGTAGCAAGACAGCCACGCCACGGAAGTAGCCGAAAGGCACGCGTTTAGTTCACGCAGGCAAGAGATAGGTTTGTAACAGGATACGTAATGAATGCTATAAAGAAAAGTACGTAGCTTCTGGAATACTTACCTTAAATCCATCCTTGGTACATCGCTATTGACGATATAAGTGAGACTCCATAGATACATGCAATGTTACTAATGGCGCCTTGCTTGGTCGTAGCCATTGACTTAGCTGAAGGCTATTCTATCTGCTCTGCAAATGAGCAATGCTTCGTCCGTGTGCATCGCTAGCTACGTCGTCCGTACAACTGGGGCGAGTGCTAGTCAGTCTCTCGAGACCTGCCTTGTGGTGGCGCTCGGTCTGCGATCACACAGTGGCGACACGCGGGTCCGACATGTACTAATGGACCGCGGCCGATTTAAAGCTACCACCTAGCAAGTGTGGTGTCTGGCGGTGACACCACAGTAAAACCTCTCCGCACAATGGTGTTCGAAATACTGATTGAAAGCAGCTCGGTATATCGCTTTTGTATGGTTGAAATCGCCTGGCAAATCGCATCTGTATGGCGCGACCGAAGAGAGCGACGAGTTGCAGGCGATATGGCCAGCGATGTTCTGGCCAGCACAGGGCACGTGTGTCTATGATATGCCTGCATGTTACTGAGCTACTGTTTTTGCGAGAAAGACCCCCCAGATCTGTTCCGGACAGGATGTGTGGGACCAGCTCTGGTGTCAACTCCGTCCCGTTGCCAATATCCTGGATATGACGGACCAGGTACGTGTTGACAATTATTCAACTATATGAAATAAAATCGTCATAACTTCTGAACGGTTTGCGTTAGGATGTCCAAACTGCACGGTTGGCCGTAGGCCGTGATGAGAATTAGTATGGTTTGGTTTAGCGACGAAACCCACTTTCTTTTGAATGGGTTCGTCAATAATCAAAATTGGGGCATTTGGGAGACTGAGAACCTGTATTTCGTTATCGAGAAGTCTCTTGCGTGGTGTGTAGTCCAGTCACGGAATAATCGGTGCGATATACCTTGATGGCGCGGTACGTGAAGGTTTTGGAAGATGATTCCATTCCCATTATCCAAAGTGACCCTGAATTCGACAAAATGTGGTCCATGCTAGACGGAGCTCGACCGCACCGAAGCAGGAGAGAGTTCGATGTCCTGGGATACCCAGAGGCCACTGACATGTGCCTCCCTTGGCCACCATACTCTCCGGATCCGAACACTTGCGGCTCCTATTTGTGGGGCTTTATTAAAGACAAGGTGTACAGCAATAACCCCAAAACCACTGCTGAGCTGAAAACAGCCGTTGAGGAGTTCACTGACAGCATCGATGTTCCGACAGGTCAGCGGGTCGTGCAGAGTTTCGCTATTCGTTTGCGCCGCATCATCGCCAATGATGCTAGGCATATCGAACATGTCATAACCTAAATCCGAACATATGCAGCGGCGTGTACGTGCTGATTAAAGTCTGTGCACACCGTAGTTTATACATATACGAGGCGTGTTTTTTTTAAGTAAGTACCGTTTTGAAATTAAAAAAAGACGTGCTAAGATATCTCAATAATTCTATTTTTACATGAAAGCTTGTACCTTAATCTACTATTCTACATAATTTCCGTCAGTTTTGAGGCACTTGTCATAACGTTGTACCAGTTTTTGAATACCCTCCTCATAGAAGTCTGCCGCCTGACTTGTTAACCACTGCCTCACCAATGTTTTGACTTCGTCATGAAGACGCTGACAGCCCAAGTGTTTCTTCAAGTGCAGGAACAGATGGTAGTCATTGGGCGCAAGATCGTGGCTGTTCGGAGGATGATCTAGAGTTTACCATCGAAAAGATGTGATGAGATCTTTGGTCTGATTCGCCACATGCGGACGGGCATTGTCTTGCAGCAAAACGATGCCCTTGCTCAACCTGCCATGTCTTTTGTTCTGAATTGAACGGCGCAGATTGTACAATGTCTTACAGTAAGCTGCTGCATTGGCTGTCTCATTACGAGGCAGAAATTCCGCCAGCAACACTCTTTTCTGTCCCAAAATCTGTGTACACGATTTTCCGGGCAGAAATTGTTTTGCTTAAACTTCACTTTTCAGGGTGAATCTGAATGCGGCCATTCCGTTGACTGTTGCTTTGATTCTGGTGTGACGTAGGCCACCCATTTTTCATCTTGAAGAAACACCTGGGCGGTCAGCGTCTTCAAGACGATGACAAAGTCAAAACAGTGGTGATGCAGTGGTTATCAAGTCCGGCGGCAGACTTCTATGAGGAGAGTATTCAAAAATTGGTACAACGTTATGACCAGTGCCTCAATGTTGACGGAAATTATGTAGAAAAGTAGATTAAGATACAGGCTTTCATGTAAGAATAAAATTGTTGAGATAAGTTAGCACGTCTGTTTTTAATTTCGAAACGCTACTTACTTAATTAAACGCCTCGTATATATAGGGTGTTACAAAAAGCTACGGTCAAACTTTCAGGAAACATTCGTCACAAACAAATAAAGAAAAGATGTTACGTGGACATGTGTCCGGAAACGCTTAATTTCCGTGTTAGAGCTCGTTTTAGTTTCGTCAGTATGTACTGTACTTCCTCGATTCACCGCCAGTCGGCCCAATTGAAGGAAGGTAATGTTGACTTCGGTGCTTGTGTTGACATGCGACTCATTGCTCTACAGTAGTAGCATCAAGCACATCAGTACGTAGCATTAACAGGTTAGTGTTCATCACGAACGTGGTTTTGCAGTCAGTGCAATGTTTACAAATGCGGAGTTGGCAGATGCCCATTTGATGTATGGATTAGCACGGGGCAATAGCCGTGGCGCGGTACTTTTGTATCGAGACAGATTCCAAGAACGAAGGTGTCCCGACGTTCGAAGCAATTGATCGGGGTCTTAGGGAGCACGGAACATTCCAGCCTATGACTCGCGACTGGGGAAGACCTAGAACGACGAGGACACCTGCAATGGACGAGGCAATTCTTCCTTCAGTTGACGATAACCCTAATGTCAGCGTCAGAGAAGTTGCTGCTGTACAAGGTAACGCAGACCACGTCACTGTATGGAGAGTGTTACGGGACAACCAGTTGTTTCCGTACCATGTACAGCGTGTGCAGGCACTATCAGCAGCTGATTGGCCTCCACGGGTACACTTCTGCGGTTCTAGGCGCTGCAGTCCGGAATCGCGGGACTGCTACGGTCGCAGGTTCGAATCCTGCCTCGGGCATGGATGTGTGTGATGTCCTTAGGTTAGTTAGGTTTAAGTAGTTCTAAGTTCTAGGGGACTGATGACCTAAGATGTTAAGTCCCATAGTGCTCAGAGCCATTTGAACCATTTTTACACTTCTGCGAATGGTTCATCCAACAATCTGTCAATCCTCATTTCAGTGCAAATGTTCTGTTTACGGATGAGGCTTCATTCCAACGTGATCAAATCGTAAATTTTCACAATCAACATGTCTGGGCTGACGAGAATCCGCACGCAATTGTGCAATCACGTCATCAACACAGATTTTCTGTGAACTTTTGGGCAGGCATTGTTGGTGATGTCTTGATTGGTCCCCATGTTCTTCCACCTACGCTCAATGGAGCACGTTATCATGATTTCATACGGGATACTCTACCTGTGCTGCTAGAACATGTGCCTTTACAAGTACGACACAACATGCGGTTGATGCACGATGGAGCTCCTGCACTTTTCAGTCGAAGTGTTCGTACGCTTCTCAACAACAGATTCGGTGACCGATGGATTGGTAGAGGCGCACCAATTCCATGGCCTCCACGCTCTCCTGATCTCAAACCTCTTGACTTTCATTTATGGGGGCATTTGAAAGCTCTTGTCTACGCAACCCCGGTACGAAATTTAGAGACGCTTCGTGCTCGTATTGTGGACGGCTGTGATACAATACGCCATTCTCCAGGGCTGCATCAGCGCATCAGGGATTCCATGCGACGGAGAGTGGATGCATGTATCCTCGCTAACGGAGGACATTTTGAACATTTCCCGTAACAAAGTGAAGTCACGCTGGTACGTTCTGTTGCTGTGTGTTTCCATTCCATGATTAATGTGATTTGAAGAGAAGTAATAAAATGAGCTCTAACATGGAAAGTAAGCGTTTCCGGACACATGTCCACATAACATATTTTCTTTCTTTGTGTGTGCGGAATGTTTCCTGAAAATTTGGCCGTACCTTTTTGTAACATAGTTCAGTAATTGTCACCCTGTATAAGGGCTGTGCTCTGGAGAGCGTACAACTGCTGTGGGATTCCCTTCAGAACCGAATCAGTGCACGTATCCAGGCCAGACGGAGTACGGCTTCATGCTGACAAGTGCCAGGTTCTTTGTAAATTTGACTCGATATTGCAACCACTGAAACATCACACACCCTCTGAAGCTGTGAAGTTTCGTTTCCTCCTCCCCTTCTGTGTACTTTTTTTTTTTTTTTTGTCAGGCAGTGCGTTTTGTCCGATGCGGTTACACGAAACACTCCCCCCGCAGCGGAAGCCTTCGGGCCGGTTAACCGCGGATTTGATTAGCGATTGCGGGTACGGTGGCTGGCGGCGTAGTTAAGTCAGCGGAGCGGCTAGGTGCGCGCGATACGCGACACGCGTGCGACGCACCGCTGACGCTGCGGATGCCTGCCTGTGGCGGCGTCTGCTGACGAGCCGACTGGCCAGGGTCGCCTCCCACACAGCGGCCGCCGGGCAGCGGAGCGTCGTTCTGAGGCCATGCTGGCCGCGAAGGAGGCGCGCGCACCAGGTACGTCACCTGCCGCCGAGCCACCCGCTCGTGTCAGTCGACTGTCCGTGCACAGCTTGCGTTGCACGGCTAGTCTGCGAACCACACTTATCTTCTGCCTGGCAGAGGGCCCATCGAACCGCCTTCACAGTAATTCTCTGGTACATCTCTCTCGAACAGAGCGCGGAAAAAGCTAACACCTATATTACTTATAAACCGTCTTGATTGCAAAATGTTTCGGTTCCTCTAGAACCATCATGTGACGCAGCATGTGCTGTGTGCGTACGGGTTGATCCTGTAACCGAAATATCAGATCTGAAGATGGGTCTAGAGCAGGGGTCTCCAAACTACGGCCCGCGGGCCGAAACCGGCAAACCGGCCCGCGGTACCTGGGCCGAACATCCCCGGTATCCGGCCCGCCAAATATTTGAGGTGGTACCTATACTGCCAACATTTACTTTCTTAAACAGCGACTGTTGGGTTTTCAGCTGGCGTTTCAGAGACTCATACATTCCTAATCGTTCGCAACCTTTAAACTTGGAGTAATTCTGAGTGCTTAGTCTCATAATGACGTTTTGTATTGTATACTGAAGACTGATACTGCTTCATTGCAAATAATACACATTGGTTTGTTGCTTGACTCCATCACGAAATATTGACACCCCCACTACTCTTTAAAAATTCTGCATTCACTGCCAACCTTTCGTTTCTTTCCCATATTTGTATAGAACTTCACAAAAGATTGTAACCTGAAAATAAAATTGTGCTACTTAATACTAATAAAACTAGGGAGTAATCTGCCTAAACAAAATGCAATGAATTTATTTTTAAGGTACTTTAATTACTAAATTAAACACTCACAATTACACTCTAGTTCCACTAAAAAATATAATGAAAAAATACTCAAGTCTTGCTATACGTATTTTGATTTTCAGATTTTCCTTGTCTCTTCGAATTCAAACTTCGAATTGTCCCACACTTCGTCGTCTCACCTACTAGTACAGTGCATAAAACACTAAAAAAATCGTGAGACACTCGCAACATAGACACAATCACGCAACAGAACTATCAAATATATGCTCTGGCTCTGCTACTCGCTACAAGACTACATAACTAAATTTATTGTTGCGCCGCTTGAAATAACAATGCATTGACATACTCTACCTCGGTTACGTCTTTCAGTAATAGTGTTGCTAACAATGATTTTGAGATTTCGTTAACTTTGCAGGCCACTTTCGCGAAGAATGTGCGATGACATACTTTTTCGTCGGTGAAATTCGCCAGAATAAAATACGCCAGAATTTCGGTCAGGTACGTCTACCAATCAAAATTATGTAATTAAATAAAAATCGTAGTTCGTTTCAGTCCTAGCTACTCCCACAACCTTAGATTTTTGCTATTTCATCTTTGCTTTAGCCTTACATTACGGTGGGCATGGAGTGCTAGGGTGCTTTAATCCCACTAGGTAGATCTTGGCCCTTATGACTTCGTGGAGGAGTCAATGTGGCCCGCGGACTAAAAAGTTTGGAGACCCCTGTTCTAGAGCAACCGGTCATATGAATAAACATTTTGCAATCAAGACGGATTATAAGTAACATTGTAAAACCACTGATTGCCGCTACCCCATCAGACATTATGTCTAGTTTTGCAAAAATTAACACCTATATCTTTCCGTGCGAGCTCTGATTTCCCTTATTTTCTTGCGATCTACATCTACATCTACATACGTATTCCGCAATCCACCATACGGTGCGTGGCGGAGGGTACCTAGTACCACAACTAGCATCTTCTCTCCCTGTTCCACTCCCAAACAGAACGAGGGAAAAATGACTGCCTATATGCCTCTGTACGAGCCCTAATCTCTCTTATCTTATCTTTGTGGTCTTTCCGCGAAATATAAGTTGGCAGCAGTAAAATTGTACTGCAGTCAGCCTCAAATGCTCGTTCTCTAAATTTCCTGAGTAGCAATTCACGAAAAGAACGCCTCCTTTCGTCTAGAGACTCCCAACCGAGTTCCTGAAGCATTTCCGTAACACTCGTGTGATGACCAAACCTACCACTAACAAATCTGGCAGCCCGATCGTTTCTCCGTACGAAGGTCGGCGTCGACAAAGTATTTTCGCTTTCGGACGTGAAATTTCTTGAAGATCCCGCCGCAACGAGAAACGCCTTTGTTTTAATGATGCGTGCCCCAGATCCTGTCACATGTCCGTGACACATTCTCCCCTATTTCGCGATACTACAAAAACTGCTGCCCTTCTTTGAACTTTCTCGATGTACTCCGTTAAGCCTATCTCGTAAGAATCCCACACCACGCAGCAGTGCTCCAAAACAGAACCGTCAAGCGTAGTGTAGGCAGTCAATTTAGTAGATCTGTTGCATCTACTAAGCGTTTTGCCAATAAAACGCAGTCTTTGATTCGCCTTCCTTACAACATTTTGTGTGTGTCCTTTCCAGTTTAAATTGTTCCTAACTGTAGTTCCTACATATTTAATTGAATTTATGGCCTTTAGATTTGATTGATTTCTCGTGTAACCGAAGTGTAACACATTCATTTTAGCACTCACATGGATGACATCACACTTTTCATTACTTGGGCTTTTCACATCATACGGATACCTTTCTTAAATCGTTTTGCAACTCTTCTGACGACTGTACTAAATGATAAATGATAGCATAATCTGCAAACAACCTAAGACAGCTGTTCAGATTCTCCTAAATCGTTTATATGGATATGAACACTAAAGGGCCCTTAACACTACCTTTGGGAAAGCCAGAATTCACTTCTGTTTCTCTGACATGAAATCGTTAATCCAGTCACGTAACTGAGACTATATTCCATATGAACGCAATTTGATTACAAGTCGTTTGTGAGCTACAGCGTCAGAAGCCCTCTGGAAATCTAGAAATACGCCATCAGTGTGAAATCCCTTGTCAACAGCACTCACGAGTTCGTGTGTGTAAAGAGCTAGTTGTTTATCACAAGAACGGTATTTTGTAAATCCGTGTTGACTGTGTGTCAATAGACCGTTCTCTTCGAGGTATTTTTAATGTTTGAACATAATATATCTTCCAAAACCTTGCTGTATATTGACGTTAATGATATGGGCTTGTAATTTAGTGTATTACTCCTATTGCCTTTCTTGAATATTGGTGTGACCTGTGCAGCTTTCCAGTCTCTGGGTACGGATCTCTCGACGAGTTAGCGGTTGCACATGATTGTTATGTATGTAGGTATTGCATCAGCATACTCTAAACGGACCTAATTGGTATACAGTCTGAACCGGAAGACTTGATTTTATTAAGTGATTTATATTGCTTCGGTACTCCGAGGATATCTACTTCTAAGTTTCTCATGTTGGCAGCTATTCTTGATTCGAATTCTGCTATGTTCACTTCGTCTTCTTGGTGAAGGAATTTTAGAAGGCTGTTTGTAGTAAGTGTGTTTTAGCACCACTGTCATCGACAGTAGTTCCATCGCTATTGCACAGAGAAGGCATTGATTGTGTCTTGCCACTGTCATACTTTGCATACGACGTAGAATTCGAATATGCAATAAAAATGGAGGGTTTCTATTTGAAAATGCAAAGCTGTCCCCGCCGACGCAGGAGTGGTGGTCAGAAGGTGGCCAGTTGTAGAACATGCGGATGCCCCATTACTGATATTAAATCTTCACCTGGAACATTTTCTTCGTACGTTGCATAGTTTTCGAGATTTTTAGTTGTCTGAAAACTAACACCCTGTACACCCATAGTTGCTAATTTTAATCCTTGACTTATTGTGTTGAACCTTTAAGACAAAATTACACCTCTTAATGAGTAGATTATCACAGCATTTTAAAATTTCGAATTCTATCAATAATTATATGACACAGTGAAATTATTTTATGGCCCCTCTGAGCTTTTGGTCTGGCGAACTGCAAGTGGGACTGGGACTATGTGACCCGGTGTTTTGTGGTGCAGACAGTGTGGTCTGCTAACAGCCAAAGCGTAATCCATAACGGACGTTCTTCACAGATGTCGTCAGGTAAATTCTGCACAAGCTGAGAACCGAGAATTTAAACTATAGTCAAAGTGACCTGCAAACACGCCAGAGCATCGACATTTATTTAATTATATCGAACAATATTTAGAAGACACGGGATTCATCTCCTTTTTACTTTATCCTTTGCCTTTTTTTTTTTCTAAAAGCCGAATAAAAACCAAGACTATTTTATTCCTCCAGGGAGCTGATTGTTCATACAAGTTTCATAAGATTTTAAAAAAAAAATCTGTTTACGTTCTTATTTATGCGCCTAAGGCGCTGCAGTCATGGACTGTGCCGCTAGTCCCGGTGGAGGTTCGAGTCCTCCCTCGGGCATGGGTGTGCGTGTTTGTTCTTAGGATAATTTAGGTTAAGTAGTGTGTAAGCTTAGGGACTGATGACCTTAGCAGTTAAGTCCCATAAGATTTCACACACATTTGAACATTTTTTTTATTTATGCGCAGTGTAAGCCTATCATTATCAGTGGTTGGTTCAAATGGCTCTGCGCACTATGGGACTTAACTTCTGAGGTCATCAGTCCCCTAGAACATAGAACTACTTAAACCTAACTAATCTAAGGACATCACACACATCCATGCCCGAGGCAGGATTCGAACCTGCGACCGTAGCGATCGCACGGTTCCAGACTGTAGCGCCTAGAACCGCTCGGCCACACCGCCTGGCCATAGGTACTCAAATGAGCAACTAGTGGGATAACTGGAAAAGTGTGATAACAAATATGAAATATCGACGCAGTTAGTAGAAATGTATTTGATATTTAAGTCTCCATATAACTGGGCTGAAATTTCACCTATGGCCTAAGACATAAAGTACCGTTCAGTACGCTGCACGTTCCAGTTTACACTGGTACTCGTCAAAGGACGTGCTCCACATGTCGTCCTCGCATTTGGATATAATACTTCTGTAGTTTCTGCTCTGAGTTAAAACTTCTTTGCGGTAGCGTTCTCGCTTCCCACGCCCGGGTTCCCGGGTTCGATTCCCGGGGGGGTCAGGGATTTTCTCTGCTTCGTGATGACTGGGTGCTGTGTGCTGTCCTTAGGTTGGTTAGGTTTAAGTAGTTCTAAGTTCCAGGGGACTGATGACCATAGACGTTAAGTCCCATAGTGCTCAGAGCCATTTAAACCATATTTAAAACTTCTTTCACGCACCACCAGATCATCTCGCAAATCTTAACAGAATTGTGCTACTCCCCAGTTCATCAACCGTATCAACGGGAGTACTGTACACTCCGCTTTCGAGATGACTAAACACACAAAAATTCGTAGGGTTGAGGTCATTTGATCTTGGAGACCAGACCACAGACTTCCCTCGACCTGATTCACGCGTTAGATACAGTATTGCAATAGCAGTGAATTGTGGCGGTGTCGTGTTATGCACGTACCAGATTCCTCGAACTTGGGCTGTGTTAGACCTTTCCATTTCAAATGCTTTTGTACAAACTAGGACAATTATTCATAGAAATTTGATGGTGGCCCGCAAACAGACGTTCGCAGTCTTGCAAACAACTCGTTTTGGACACATATTTAGGAACGTTTTTGCTTCTATTGTCATTTACTTTCAACCGAGTAGGTTTTCCCTGTTAATTATGCAACACTGTTTACGTCTAGCAGAGGTCACAAGTGCAGAAATGCATAAAAGTTAAAAAATATATATGTCTTTTCCCTTTACTGCGTATTCCAGGATTGAAAAGCCATACTTCCATTGTTTCAATGTTCCTGCTTTATTGTGTGTCAGCTCACTAATGTAAAGAAACTCCTGGAAAGATGTACATACCTGTATTGAATGGAAGAAAGGCTAACATCCAGACGTAATTCGTTGCTACTGGCGGTGTCCATGAATTAGCTCTCTTGAAATATTTCTCCGTTCAACCTAAAGCTTAAGTATTTATTACTTTCACAATGTTGTGTCTTCTGTCGTAGTCATAATCACGCAGACAGAAACTTCCTGATATGGGCAGTAGCAGCGCTTCATCGTCAGTAGGACTTCCATCAACATACCCGTTACGTCCCTATTATCTTCTATAGGCACTGTTTTCTCTTCGGTGCTCTTCTGCATACCTAAAAAAAGTCAACCACCAGGAAAGGTCCTGATGCTGCGCTCGTACGTTGGTGAGGTTTTAATGATAAATTGGCGGTACATTACCCAGAAAGTAGAACTCTATTTATTACTTGCAAATACTTTTGCACAAGTTGGTAACATGTAACGCGACAACTGGCTAATATGGCCGAAAGTTGCTAATTTCCAGCATCTATTAAAACGATAGATCAGGCTTTAAGATCCGCATACGTAACACCTTAGACTAGAAACAAATTCAAGGGGTTCTTGATGGCAATGCGAGGATAATTTTTTACGCAGTAAAAATTTTCAAATACCCTGTTCGGGTGTTGGTAAGTTGTTTTACTTGTTCTATGGTTTGTATGTTGCAGTAAGAAAAGCAAGTTTTGTTTGAAACTTTCGTCGAGACTGTTTAACGTGCGAAGGACAGAAAGACGATCTTCTGGAAAAGCTATCCTTATATCCAGATTTAAGACTTAAAAGTCATCAGCACAGAGGATAAAGAAAGTAAAAACGGGAGAATCAAGGGAAGTTCATTTTCGTTTACTGTCTTGTCTGTTTACTTTTCTTGTTCGTGGAGTTTCGTAAACGGTGAAATGGTCCGAAGACAACGTACAGTTGCTAATAGCAGAATATAGATGTCACAGATACTTCTGGGATCCAAGGGGTCCACAGCACAGGTGCCCAAGAGAAAGAAGTATGACTACTAGCAAAGTGACCAGGCACTCAAAAATCATGCTGTTGGCGTGAGGAGAACTATAAATTCATTAGAGACTTGCATCAGGTGGGATCGGTGTAAATGAGAACGAGCTTTATAATTTTCTTCAAAAGTTCGGTCCCAACAGCCCTCGGAAGGCCCGACGGTACCGACCGACCGCCGTGTCGTCCTTAGACGCTAAGTTCACTGGATGCCGATATGAAGGGGCATGTAGTCAGCACATCGCTCTCCCGGCCGTTGTCAGTTCTCGTTGCCGGAGCCGCTACTTATCAGGCAAGTAGCTCCTCAG
Source organism: Schistocerca americana (assembly GCF_021461395.2). Taxonomy (NCBI): domain Eukaryota; kingdom Metazoa; phylum Arthropoda; class Insecta; order Orthoptera; family Acrididae; genus Schistocerca; species Schistocerca americana. The sequence continues at coordinate 127,981,086 of NC_060125.1, forward strand.
TTTACCTCACAAGGGCTGAGAGCACCCCGCTGCCAACAGCGATCGACAGACCCAGACGGTCACCCATCCATGTGCTAGCCAAGCCCAGCTGCCCATAACTTCGGTGAACCGACGGGAACCGGTGTTAGCATTTTATTTACAAAGAGGTAAAAGTACATTAAATTACCTTGAAAGTAAAAAAGTGCCAATATGTATCTACTATGCTAATTAAAATTAAAAATATGCGAAAGACGTGACTCTTCTCCTTTCGTACGTTCATGATATCTCGAATTACGTGGCTGACGGCTCATTACTATGTTGGATGCTTTCGACGACAAATAAAAATAGTTTACCCGTGATCGCGCTGTCTCTTCGCTAACAAACTGTGTAGCAGATTTTATCAAGTAGTCTATGAAACAGGTTGCATGTATATTTTACATTTAACTAGTCATATTTTATTGACATTAATTTCTTTAGACGTACTTTAATAAAAATCGATGAAGTGCTTTGCATATATCACTGCAGACATCAGAAAATGTCTGATACTCACGGCGTCCCAGGAGGAATGGTCAATGAAAAATATAATCTTGTGGTTAAAGAAATTTTATTTGCACAGAGAGCATTCAAAACAAACAAGTCTTGTAAACATAGGATATAAAATCCATAGCTCATAAAGATCTGAACACTTGGGGAATAACTGCTACGGTCGCAGGTTCGAATCCTGCCTCTGGCATGGATGTGTGTGATGTCCTTAGGTTAGTTAGGTTTAAGTAGTTCTAAGTTCTGGGGGACTGATGACCACAGATGTTAAGTCCCATAGTGCTCAGAGCCAGCCGCTTGGGGAATAGAAGAGAAGTGTTTCACAGTAGTGAACATGAACAATTGCTCACAGCTCATGAGGTAGACATTTTAAAGCGCATACTTACTGGACAGTTTTTCTTTGTATGTTGGTTCATACCAGCTCCACGCAAAATATGAAAAAGTAGAGTTTTCAGTAAAATAAATTTGTTTCACAGTATCGAAGATGTAATATTCGTAGCTCTTAAGGTGCGCACTTTTAGAGCCCGTATTTGTTGGACTTCTTTGCTTCAAATGATCGTTCCTGTCACATCCCTGAATACTGACCACATCTCGTGGGGCACCCTGTATATTAGCTACTGAAATGCGAAACAATCACTAAATGTCTCCGGTTACTAATAACAAGAGTGTAAATTCTAGCCTTCCTTCAGGTTGTGTTCGCCGCCGTTTATTAGTGTTCCCCTTCTAAATTTCCTCCTCAGTTGTACTGAGAACCCAGCGAAAAGCGTCAACCGAGATTTGTGCAAAGTTTTGGAGTAACGCTAAGCAAAGCTGGAGGTGCAGTTCAGAGTTAAGTGAACTATCTCAACGCATTTCATGCTTTCGTACAAACTGGATCACCTAAATTCTTCATTTGGTAATTAATTTTGCTTACTTCGTCCAAAGCAGTTCAGTCGCCATGCGAAATAATCCTCTCTGAATATCAAAGTTTTGCATCGTGCCTTTTTCCTATAACGCTGTATTCTGTGTGCCGATTGTTTACATCAGAAGACAATAACGCAGCGTTCGTCAACTCGCATTCTGTTCCGTTCACTAAAATGTAAACGCATGTTCATAAATACAGGCGAAAGATAGTCAACTCTGGCGAACTGCCTGCGGAAACGCATTTGCTTATGTTCGCTTAGGGGCTTTCTTATTCCATTGGAAGATAATGTGCACAAGAACGATTGTTGACCTCGCTCTGCGTAAGCGTGAATTCATCTACATTTACCGTCGTGACATCACCCCAGATGTAACCCGCATGAAATAATGTGTTTCCTCACCAGTGCTGTGAATTTTGTGCGAGCCAACTAGTGCAGTGGCCAAGACACCACTCGTGTTCGGGAGCATGACGATCCAAATCTCCGTGCGATCATGCATATTCAGTTTTTTAGTGGTGCTCCTAAATCGCTTATGGCAACTTCGGACATGGCTCCTTTGTAACGGACACAGCCGATTTCTTTCATAATACGGGGAACATCTGACTCAACGTGCTTCGTTGTAGCTTCATCTTCTTACTACAGTGAAAGTCAGATAAGCTGCAAATCTCAAACGTTTTCAAAAGATATATAAAAAAAGCATTTCCTGCATGTAATATTTCTCAAAAGTATCTATTAATTTGCCTAGTGATGTAACCATTGACTTTCTCATCTCCCGAGAAATTGAAGCTTTTTTCAAAAAAAGATTATAATTATATAACGTTAAGATTTCCACAGAAATTTGTCGCACGTGAGTCGAGCAATGTTAACTAGAAATATTAAGACAACCAACGCAACACAGTTTAACCTCAATTGACACGTTGATGTTGCATACCTGGACAAAAATTGCACTTGCGTGGCCTTTTTTGTTTAGTACAGTTACCGTCGTTTCACGTAAATTTTTGTTGAAAACTTTTAGGAACATGTCCTTATAATGTTTTGTAAAAAATCCTGTCCGTTATAAAACTGCTAGACACACCGACTTCGATCGTAGTATAGCCTACAGTCACCTTCACGATCATCTTCAATCTTAAACAGTGCAGAGGCCCATTTAGAAATAAAAGGAATAATAAAATTACATCTGTACTAATGTAGACGAAGTTACGACCACTTATCACAGCAACACACTGCTCGACAATTTGTGTACCGTTAATTATCAACACCGTCATTTCGATTAAAAATAGGCTGATTATAAGCACTACATCTCTCTCTCTGTGTGTACATATATATACCTACTTTGAATATTGTTTGTGTGGTTCCTAGGTATCGTTAACCCATACTGTTCATACAGATTTCAGCTCAAAGTCCATTGCCCACTCGAGGGGAGTTCCTGCTGGAACTACTACTGTCCAAATATTTTTGGGACCAAACATAATACCGGGCTTACCAACTTACCCTATCTGTTAGTCATATGAAATTAGTATTTGACAACATTTTGTTCTTGATGAGAATCAAAACTATGTCGCTGCAAGAGCAGTTGGGACTGAGTGCACGTAAGCATCACAAAACAAAATTTGAAAATACGTGCAGTAGCACCAAAGAAAAAGCAATTGAAAATTCTTCGGAATGCAATATACTATAAAAACAAAACAAAAATCTTATTTGAGCCTTTCGATAGATATACAGAAATAATTGTTAAGAAAAAAATCTAATACGTGCGCCGTTTCCAAGTTAATAAGCATTGAAGTTAGCCAATCAGGCCGTTGCTCGTGCAAATTCAAGCGGCCCGCCAGATACAGTCACTGTCTGGTGTTCTCATAGCTTAAATGACAGCGCAAGAAGCTGCTCGGCCTTTGGCTCGGGTTCGCTCCTTACTACCGTTCCATGTCCAGTATTATTTGTATTGCTCTATTGTGGTGGTTTCCGGTGCGAAGACTGTTTTGATGCAGCTCTCCAAGCAAGTCCATGCTGTAAAAGACTCATCGTTTCTTTAGCAGCCTACAGCCATTCGAACCTGTATTCCAGCGTTGGTCACCCTGTAGCATTTTTACCTCCCCCCCCCCCCTACACTTCCATACATTACAGAACTCCGGATATATCCTATCAACTGATCTCTTCTTTTAGGCAAGTAGTGACATAAATTCCCCCCCTCCCTCCACTTTTGGATTCAGTACCTCCACATTATCTACTAAGTCTATCTATTTAATCTTCAACATTCCTCTGAATCATCACGTTTCATCAGTTTGTATTGTCTTCGGGGCTAAACCGTTTATCAGCCACCTTTGTTTTCCGTACAAGGTTACACTCCACACACACACCTTCCCAATTGTTTATCGACCACGTTTAACATCTGCAAAAGAATACATTCCAAACAGAAACTTTAAAAAAACTTCTTAACGCTTAAATTTATATTTAATGTAAACAAATTTCTCTTTCTCAGAAAAGTTTTTCTTGCCGTAGTCAGTCTACATTTTTGTCATCTATTTCGCCCTTCATCAGTTATTGCTAACGAAATAGTAAAAATCATGTACTACTTTCAGTATAGCATATCGTAATCTAATTGACCCAGCATCGCCTGATTTAATTCGAGTAACTCCATTATCCTAGTGGTACTTGTATTCATATTCAGATTATAATCTCTTTTTTTCAAGACACTGTACGTTCCTCTGAACTGTTCTTCCAAGTCCTTTGCCGTCTCTGACAGAATTACAGTGTCGATCAGAAACCGCAAATTCCTTATTTCTTCTCTCTTAACCTTATTGCCCTTCCAAGTTCCTCCTCTGCTTCCTTTACTGCTTAATATACATGTCGAATATTATCGAGGATAGGTTACAAACCTGTCTTCATCCCTGCTGTTTCTCTTCCGTGTCCCTCGAGTCTTATAATTGCAGTCCATATGTTTTTATGTAATAATGACCCAAAAATTTGGAACGCCATGTATTTATATGGTTGCAGCACACGGATATAGAGAGAGTAAGACGGTAGACATTCAAGCTGGGTGCTGATCATATGTGTTCTTCCTCTAATCAACTTGAGCGCTGTATTCTTATGCGAAAGCATCGCACATGTATACTGGCTCGAGCTCAGGCGCTGTGAGCTGTTCGGCCATCGCCCCGGCCGCCTGGGGCTGGGACTGGAGTGGCCGAGGCCCTGGAGTCTAGAGGCGGTGCTTGAGCCGGGGGTGGCGCTGGGCATTCTTCACGGATTACTGCCCTCCACCGCCGCCGCCCCCGCACGTCGCGTGACCCGCCGTAATTAAGACCGCGGCATAACTCACGCCACGATGAATGGGTAATGGAGGAAGAGCAGAGGAGCGCGAGGAAATGCGATTTTTGTTGTCCGGGCGTCTGGAGGAGGCGGTAGTTAGCGCCAGAAAAACAGACCTGTAAATCAGCGGCTACCGGCCCCGGCGCCGGCCGACGTTTATCTCCGCCATGAATATGGATAGCCGCCCCCGGGGGCGGCATCGAGCGGCGCCGTTTTAAACCGCGGCCCGTGGCGTGTCGGCGCCAGATAAGCCGCCAGCAGGCGGGGATAGCCCCCTGCTGGCCGCGATCAAGACGTCCTCCGCAGCGAGAGCCGCCGCCAGCTTCCGGGGCCGCGCCGAGGTCGCTACTGCCAGCTATGGGCGAAAGCAGGGCAGGGGAGTCCAGCGCGCAGCGCGCGCCAGCGAGGGGCAGCAGGAGCGAGGTGGCCAGCGCCGAGAGCACCTCGACTCTGGGACAAACGCTGCTACTGTATCTCATATCTGGTAACGATAGGACCGTCAGACGTACGCTCTAAGAAAAAAAAAAAAAACAGACTCACCACAAGGGAATTATACGAATAAGACGGAAATCGGTCGACGTGATTTATATGTACAGACGAACAAGTGAGTACAGTTTCAGAAAGATTGGATGATTTATTCAAGAGAAGGGGTTCACCAATTGAACAAGTCAGTAACGCGTTGGTACACCTCTGGTCCTTATTTTTTTATTTGTTTTTTATTTATTGCCAAATTATAGACCTGTTACCTGATGTCTAAAACAGGTCGTACATCTTACAATTTTCGTTTTTCATCTTTTTACAGTTTTCTTTCCTTTTGTTTTATCTACAACATTTACAAAGAATGATACTTTTCAAAAAAACATTAATTTAAGGTTGAAATATAAATAAAATTTTGTTGTTTTTTAAGAAGAATATAAAAAGAAGATAGGATAGATGAGAGATTTGTTTGTACCATCACCGAGTGTGACTGACGGTGAATACCTCGGAATGGTTTCTTCGAGCCGTTGACCGCCAGTCACACACACACACACACACACACACACACACACACACACAAGTGGTTATTAGTAGAGAAATAATGTTGCTTATCCTATTTGTTACTAATCCTATGTATTAACTACTTTAGGTGCCCATCCATGTACAGCATTTGGTGTTTTCTTGCCAGCAATTTGCTTATTTACTGTCACATCTCAGCCTCCTCCTGCTCCTCCTCATTGTCACTATTTTCGTTGTCACTGTGGGTATCGCTGTCTGGAGATTTCTGTTACGCTGCACATAGGCTTGTCTGTGATGTCGTGTCGGCATATACTCTTCATGTGTTGTTTTTGAAATACTGTTTGTCAGTGCGTTTAATTGTGCCCATTGTTCTTCGTCTCTTATTGCTGTGTATATATCTATGTCTGTATCTGTGTAATCTAAGTGTAGTGTATGTCCGTTGTTCGCGTATTGACCACAGAAAAAGACAGTGTGTTCTGGGGAACCTTCTTCCCCGCATGTGCATGTAGGTGTCTGCCTCAGACTCACGCAGTTTGAGTGCGTGGGATAAGGTCCGTGTCCGGTTAAGAAATGTACCATACCGCGGCTGGGATCGATAAGTCTCATTCTCAACCGCTCCCTTATATCAGGGAGGAAGTCGTGCAGCCTACGTCCCTTATCACTTACATCCCACTCACCTTGCCATGTATCCAAACGTCAACTTTTAAGGTGACGTATCGTCTCTATGGGCACACCGGTTATTGTGTGTACCTTATCTAGTCTCCCCACCTTTAACCAGTACCTTGCAGCTCTGTATTTGATCGTGATATCTATGGGGCATATTCCGAGCACCACACACAGTGCATCCGCTGAGGTGGTACCGAAGGCTCCACATAGCCTAAGTAGGACACTTCTCTGCACTCGTGTGACGGATGCTTTGTTGGTGACCACATTCAGTCTATGTGCCCAGCTGCAAAGCTGAGTACTGATTCGAAGAGCGCACAGTGGTGTGTCCGTATGACTGGTAGAGGTAGTCTGTACTGTTTTGAATTTAGCCTCACCAGTGTGTGGAGTATTTTTTCTGCTTTGCCTGTTGTTAGCCTTATGTGTTCGTGGAAATTCAATTTTTCATCCATGTGTACCCCAAGATAGCGCGTAACGCGTGCTCGTTTGATGTTTGTGTCCCCAATTTTAACCGAAGGATTCCTTTGGAGTGATCATTTCAGTAAAATGTATGTTGTTTTGTTTTCGGCTATCCTGAGTTTGTTGTTGTGACACCACTGAGTAATTGTTTGTAGTAATCCACTGGCTTTCTCTTCTAACTGGGTCCTTATCCAAGCAGTTGTTGGATGTCGTCCTCAGGGAAACCATGCGAAATTCCGTCCAATTGGTTTGTTAGATCGTCAGAATCGTATCACGCCAGAATCCGGAGCTGGTTGGAGGGTCCTCTCCATACTCCAAACGTTCTCAATTGGGGAGAGATCCGGCGATCTTGCTGGCCGAAGTAGGGTTTGGCAAGCGTGAAGACAAGCCGTAGAAACTCATGCCGTGTGCGGGCGGGCGTTATATTGTAGAAATGTAAGCCCAGGATTGCTTGGCATGAAGGGCAACAAAACTGGGAGTGCAATATCGTCGACGTACCGCTGTACGGTGTCTCGTATGACCACCGAAGGGGTCCAATGAAATGAAATGGCACTCCATCATTCCTGGTTGCTGTTTGTCGGGCCGTATGGCGGGCTACAGTTACTTTGGTATCCCAGAATTGTCCAGGGCGTCTCCAAACACGTCTTCGGTATGTAATGTAAGTGACTGGAGTAGAATTCTCTTCAATGATGCATCCCACTTCGAACTGAGTCCCGATGACGAGCAAAGCTTCTTATACACTGTGATGGATACGGTAGTTGAGTTGATGTACTGTTGTCATACGCACCACAGACAGATTTTTTTTTTTTATCTCCTGAAAATATGGTGATGAATCCCGATGTCTTCGTGATCAACCAGAGGGACAGAGGGGCCTTGAGATGGCGTGATGTATCATCGAAACCTGTTACGTGTGAATAAAACCAGTAAATGCTACTGATGGCGTTATCACTACTGACGAAACTATCCGCAGGCAAATGGGTGCATTTCTTCACCCCTGAAGATGTTGCACAAATCATCTAGTCACTGTCAGCAAAAGAGGCCCCAGGCCAGGACCACGTGAACAGATTTACAATATTACAACCAATCCTGGAATTGGCTATCTCCCATCTCGTGGCTGTCTTTAACGAAATCACAGTTTCGTGATCAGTGGAAACATGCGCGAGTGGTCGCGATCGCGAAACCAGTACAACACAAGTTGTTGCCGCATTACTCTGGCCAATCACCCTATTGCTTACCCTCAGTAAACTACACGAGCGCCTCCTAGTGGCTAGCCATAAGCAACCGCAAGAGAGAGACAGAGAGAGAGAGGGAGGAGGGGAACGGAGAGGGATTGAAGCTTGAGCACAGATACTATTTTACTCATAATATTCACTATAGAATTCCCACACAGTTCTTTTATAGTTTTGCCCTTTCCCTATCCTTCCATTAAGAAATTTCTGCGGACGCCCATGCTGGTTTAAAGTTAGGACCATAAATGTAAGAAGATAGCAAATTTTGTCGAAATTACAGTTTGGATTTCAGCAGAAGCATTCTGCCCTCCAGAAAATCATGAGGCAGCCATTTCAGGCTGGTCCGTATCAAGAATCCTCCACTGAGTTTGGTATACTGGATTATACAAAATGTACTTACAAAGTTTGCCCGGAACTCGTGCCGGACTCGTTTTTTTTATATAGACAATTCGCCGTGGTGCAAGATATATTTTGTATCCCGCCTGGAAGGCGGCGCGTGGGTCTGCTCCTGTAATTTAGAGGGTAGGCCGAATGTAGGAAGCTAGGACGACCAGGTGAGGTAGAACTCTCGGTGCTGCAATTAAAGCAAAAGTGGTTTTATTATATCTCAACACAATAATAGCGTGAATACATAATTGTGTACTGACGAGCACGTAGGTGCGTAGCCGGATGTATCAAAGCTAACAGAAGTTACACAGGCAAATTCTGTAGTGGCTCGCCCACTATGAAAATGAGACAATGTTTGTTGGTCGTCTGCTCGGTATCAAATGGGCTGAATCTGGAGCGGCGCTCGTAGAGCTGCACTGTGCCGGCTAGAGGGCGCTGTCGTCGGCGAAGATCTTCCGCTCTCGTAGAGCCGACCTAAGAACGGACATCTACGCTGTGGCATCGTAGCTATCGATACCACAGCATATATGCGTAATATTTTGTCTCCCATTTCTGGAGACATGATCAGAAGCTGTAAAGACTCAGATAACAGTGGTAAAACAAACCGAAACGGCCAGGTTCTGATAACCACACCACTGCCTATGATCGCGGAGTCGCATCGACGTGTGTAATGGAGCTTTTTGTTTTCGTACAAACGGATGCCATCGCTATGGGGAAGTCCACTCAGAGCAGTTGTAGCAAAAACTTGAAGAAACAGCCTTTCAGACTCTTGTTGCTTTCGGTCTATTCTTGACAACCAATAGTATCAACGAGTGCAGTACAACGTAATCGATTCAAAGATCTAAACTGTGGGTTTCAAATACTCTCCGCTTTCTGATTTCTATGATAGAGGTGTAACGGCTGCGCCTCTTCCCACGATTTTCAAAGTGTGCCTTTCACGTGCAAAGCGTACGCTTACGCATCTGGCTTCTGTCGTAGGTTCCAACGACGTATCCTCAGACGCCGCCTCAGCGGCTGGATTAGTTTTACGTCTCATTCGTGTAGGGGGCTTTCACCACTCTCCATTAAGGGACGGCCACTTAAGCTTATAGGCGCATTGAGGGGTTGGCAGAACACTCCACTGCCGGCTCTGACCAGAGCGGGCTGCGGTTGTCTGGGATTGGTGGCCAACTGCAGCCGTCACCCTACTTGCCCTTGTACTCCTCGTCCACCCCCTCTCCAGTAATCTGTTCGACTTATTCGTCTTTGTTATCTGTGTTTCTGCTGCCCTTTCCGTGTTGCTAGTTTTTCCTAGTCAATGGCTTCTGGTAAACGGCGGGGGGTGGGGGCTTACGCCCCTCATTGCACTCTGCTTTTGTGGGCTTCCGGCTTCTCCCTAGGTGGGGCACCTCGCCTGTCTTTCTTCCTGCGTCTCCCTTTCTTCTTTTTTGTCCCATATGTAGGTTTTGTTGACCATTCGTGGCCGTTCGGGTTTTCTTAGCCTGGGTTTTGCGTGTTAGGCCATATCTATCAAACACTCATGTAGACATGTCTGTACGCTGAAAAAAAAAGGACAGGTTTGGTCCCTGTAATCGACCGACCGACCAACCAACCAACCAACCAACCAACCAACCAACCAACGGTCTCTTGAGAGTCTGCTCTGCAGGTATCTTGAGCATCGGCCAGTACTCTGCGAACAGAGGAGCCAAGTTTCTCGTAATAGCTCTTATCCACGGCGACGAGTTTCTTCCATTTGGGACGACACCATTTAAAGTTCTTCCTTGTATATTCTTTCGGTTTTACGACCACGACAAGCTACTGCAACGAACATTAAATTCACGTTTGAAGCATTCTATATCGTGTAGTATTCCATCTTCTATAAGCAGTCAATGCGAGCCACTGAAGACGATTGTGTATCCTCATCTTCTTCTTTGTGCCTAAATGACTGCATTCGTGGTCTTCCGTAGCTAAGTTTTGTGAAAGCTACTAATTTTTAAGAAGAAATGTGTTGATTTTTTGAAGAACAATTTAAATTTTTCATAGAAGAGTTTTAATAATTTTAAAAGGTTTATTAATTTCTAACAGAGGAGTCATTAGTTTCTCGAACAGGAGTTTGCTTTACGGAGAACAGTTCCTCTGTTTTTCGGAGAAAAGTGTTTAAGTTTTCCATAAAGAGGTTTTTTAGTTTTCATCAAGATTTGTTTTCAGGAAGAGCGCAGTTTGAAGAAGAGGTTCTTTTTAGTTTTCAAGGACCGTTGTTCAATGTAAAGTCAGAAATAAAGAATTTCGATCCATCGTGTGCTACTGAAAAATCTGCCTGACCAAAAAAGTTCAGCGTCGCTCTGTGCTAATGCGAAGGCAACAGATTCGATTGCCGATGACCACCGCAGATTTTTCTGTGGTGGAATGGGCTGTAACGGGTTCCATTTGACACTCTCGTGACCATAAATGGGATGCCAATGGGTAGGATAAACAACGAAATTGACACGCCAGCTGCCGAGGAGGTGCCAGTTCGAAAGCCTTTTATTAGGCTGGTGTACCTTCACAACAATTATCTTTACTGCACCGACAAACAGGTTAACATACTTACTTACAAATATAAGTTACACGTTGGTTAATATTTTGTGATATGAGTAGTTGTTATTTACTCAGCCTGTGGCAGGCTTTGTCTTGTATGAGCCAGCTGTGTAGTACAGCGACCGTGTGTTTTTTCCCGTGTGTTGCAGGTGAGTACGCCGGAGCACCCGTCGCTGCTTTCCGGTGCCGCTTCGCCCTATCAGGTGGGCTCAGGGGCGGCGCTGTCCAGGGCGCCAGCGCCGGACCACCGCCTCCCCTCAGGTAAAAGTCAACCGATACCTGAAGAGGTACGCGTAAACTGATCGAAACTGCACTATTTCTTTTTTTATACACTTTTCTACAGTTTACGTTTTATTTGTGGCGAGGAAAATGTCGCACTACTGTTTAATCGGGGCGCTCGTGACACTTCGTTAAAGGGCGCGGTCTAACCGCCCGAGTTGTACCGGGTGATCAAAAAGTCAGTACAAATTTGAAAACTGAATAAATCACGGAATAATGTAGATAGAGAGGTACAAATTGACACACATGCTTGGAATGACATGGGGTTTTATTAGAACAGAAAAAAGTTCAAAAAATGTCCGACAGATGGCACTTCACCTGATCAGAATAGCAATAATTAGCATAACAAAGTAAGACAAACCACAGATTATGTTCTTTACAGGAAATGCTCAATATGTCCACCACCATTCCTCGACAATAGCTGTAGTCGAGGAATAATCTTGTGAACAGCACTGTAAAGCATGTCCGGCGTTATGGTGAGGCATTAGCGTCGGATGTTGTCTTTCAGCATCCCTAGAGACGTCGGTCGATCACGATACACTTGTGACTTCGGGTAACCCCAAAGCCGGTAATAGCACGGACTGAGGTCTGGGGACCTAGGAGGCCAAGCATGACGAAAGTGGCGGCTGAGCACACGATCACCACCAAACGACGAGCTCAAGAGATCTTTCACGCGTCTAGCAATACTTTTTTTTTGTTCTAATAAAACCCCATGTCATTCCACGCATGTGTGTCAATTTCTACATCTGTATCTACATTATTCCGTGGTTTATTAAGTTTTCAAATGTATACTGACTTTTTGATCACCCGGTATCTCCCATCGGTTTCGGTTTACTGCTGTGGGTTATGGTCAAAGCGTATATTTTTATTTATTTTGTCACTTTCCTTCCCAGTGCCAAGGGCACTGCCGCAGTGGTAACACCGGTTCCCTTCAGATCACCGAAGTTAAGCGCTGTCGGGCTGGGCTGCGCACTTAGATGGGTGACCATCCTGTCTGCCGAGCGCTGTTGGCAAGCGGGGTGCACTCAGCCCTTGTGAGGCAAACTGAGGAGCTACTTGATTGAGAAGTAGCGGCTCCGGTCTCGGAAACTGACATAAGGCCGGGCGAGCTGTGTGCTGACCACATGCTCCTCCATGTCCGCATCCAGTGACGGCTGTGGGCTACGAATGACACGGCGGCCGGTCGGTAACGTTGGGCCTCCCAAGGCCTATTCGGACGGAGTTTACCTTTTCAGCTAGTCAGCCAATTACACTATCATTAAACAAGTGAAGTTTCGATACATCTCATCTGACTGATAACTACGCATTATCACTTTCTTATTCTTGCCATTATTGTTTTCTTTTTATGAGATGCACTAGTCACACGCTAACGATGCTACTACTTTACAGTAGTATTTCACTCGTAGTGAGTTCAGTGGGGTTCACCTATCGACATTAATAACTAACAGCGCTGGATATTAACACTGTGCACAAATAACGAGTTACAAAAATGGCTGCCGGCGATTACTCCATAGAGCATCAGTTGCTGGTGTGCATCTGTGTAGTCAGTAGTCAAGTAATGCGTTCGCTATGGCTCGGTGTGTACATGTTCAGATATGAATGTCTTCTCAAAGTATGTTGACATGTGGACACAGATCTTCGACTGTCGGACGAGGTTTGGGTCGCTTGTGAGTAGTCTAAGGAAATTGCCAGTTTGGCAGAAAGTGATTTGACACAGCAGAAAGAGATTTACATGTGCTAGTTCTGAAAGATGATCTCCGGTGTTTCGAGAGGTTAAGGCTTTGATTCCGTAGCGATATCCAGTGTAATATCCGTCTTCTTTTCGCATTATTATTATTATTATTAACAATATTATGCAAAGGATAGATTGGTACTCGGCCTATAGCGGAAATTCCGAGTCGCAGATAGGCACAACAGAAAGACTGTCAAACATTATTCTATCTTGGATTTTGTTTTATTATTGATGATATATGACGTCTTGGAAGTTTAACCTGAACACCATGTTCTTTTAGTAATGAATGGTTGAATACTATCATAGTTTTGTCCTCTCGTTATCAGGGATGATTCCCAGAATCGATACCAATCATCAGACGCAACTTTCGTTGCAGTAATTTTAAAGTCTGTGCAAGGTACCCTTCAATGAAAGGTATTCCTTCTGTGGTACTACTTCTTGCTAATTCGTTAACTACTACATTGTATATTATCCCCGGTTGCGTTTTGATACTGAGAAACTGCAGTCTTTTATACTGTTCGATACGGTGATATACTGGATCGTCTATAGCAAAGAGATAACATTTCTTTTTAAAACTCCAGGATGAACGTTGTGATTCTTCGCGGGCATTCCGCGAATCCGTTATTACCAGAATATCGTCTATATTATACACTGCATATCTGAGTGCCTCTCTTATCGCTAGAAGCTCAGCCGCCAAGCTGCTCATTTGACGGGGAGGCGCCTCCGTAGCTCCGGTTTCCATGGCGGGACACAAGTATGCAACTCCTGTTCCTCCAACAAATTTTAAACTGCCAGTGTACGTCTGGATCGTTGTCGAGCACACGGTCACAGTGCTCTCAAGTAGGCTTACTTCCTCGTGGTAGATATGGAGAAGGACCGTACCAGAAATAGTACTTGAGTTTCATACCCAAGTCTGAACCTCAGAGCGCATCATTCTGGAAAAGTGCTTTAGAACTTTCACTATAGTTAGCCTTACTAATTATACCAGGTGCCTTACAGGCGCAAGGCCAATAAGAAAGGAGAGAGCAGAAAAATTAATTTTTAATGTTTACTTAAAACTATGATCACGAATCTATTAAGCACTACTTGAATTAAAAAAATTAGTCTGAAGCCACTATTGTGTCTACAAACAGTTGGAAGATTTCACCCCTGGAACGCTGAGAACTTTTGCGCTGATACAATGGACCCATCTTCGCTTTTCCTTTCTGGACGTACGAATGTTTCCGAGTTACGTGCAGCGTGTGTTTTCTTCGTATTTAGTTGATGCATCAGTTCAGAGTAGGGAGAGCGTAAACATGGAGGCAAAAGAAAATTCCGTAACCGAGACAGTGTTCGTACCATCAACTTTGCCTGCATTAAGACACACCTCGTTGGCTTCGACTTTAACCTTGGACAGTAGGGAAATCATAAAGTGCAGATTACAAAGATTTTGGAAGAGCCGTTTTTGTTACAGATTCATGTGTGTTACGCACTGTAAAATATTTCGCGGAAAACACACAAGTTTTTTGTCGTAACGTTACTCTGGTATAAAGCACTCTTCAGGGATGACGTGAGTGTAGTGTGCAGGTAAAGGGTTGGTTTTAAGATATCGACAATAACGCGCATCTGAAATCATCCGTATGTTCAGTGTCATTTAAGAGAAATGAAGGAGTCTGTTCTACGTCAGATAGCAATTACCGACCTTCTCTCTGAAGAATGTACGCAGGGAACGTGGAGAGAAGAGGAAGGACTTACGTTTGTGGCACTGAATTCCGTAATGAGGCTACTCTGGACACGCGCATGGTCTGCAAGCATCAAAAACGTCGCCACTCCGAATGACATCTTTGAAAGTAGTGAACTTCGCGATATTCTCTTTGTTTACTTTTACAGTGAGCAAAAAGAGTTGAAATGGTGGGTAAAGGGAGAGGAGTCAGGAAATATATCTTCTATCTTCTGATGAGTAAAAAGCTCGAACGTCGACTTATCGAGGCAGGCATTTGTGGTACTAAGCCAGATTAATGAACAATAAGTAAATTTTATCCGTTGTGGATGCTGTTCCTTTATAGGATGTAGAAAATTTCCGCTACCAGTCACAATAAAAGATTATTTATTCATCACACGACCAGTTTTGGGCTTTTGCCCATCCTCAGGTGTACATTGATGTACGTGCTTATATTGTTGGAGATAACTGTATAAATACAAAGAAATATGCAGACGAATATTAGGCAGCACATCACAGAACTGTAACGACGCTGATCCGTCGTAACTTGCAAGACCATCACACTGACGGACTACCGACTATTGGGAAAGGATTAGAATAGAACGTGTGCTTCAGAAGTCGTCGTATTTATGCTGGTTAGCTCGTTCCAATGATGTTCTCGAGATGTGGGGATGAGCGAATTTGGCCCCGTTTTCTAAGCTTATCGGCGCCTTACACCGTACTGTGGTGTCATAGCTGTGACTTTCCAGTTCTTCGGCTTGACCTTCTTCAGAAATTTTACGTTCAATCAGAATTACTTTCTGCAGATCACCAACGGGAATGTGTACAGGAAACTCGTCACGGAGGTGTAGAAAAAAGGACGACGCATTATCTCTGAGAACGTTAAAATAAACATCCTCATTGATGTGCACAGCAATCTGAATTGTACGAAAAATGCCACAGAACCACCTCCGTTCTGAACCCCACCCTCCACACACACACACACACACACACACACACACACACAGTGGGTTAAGCCCGTCACTGGTCCACCGGCGCACTCGCTGCTGCTCGTAATTTCAAAAGGGCGACTCGCCGCCCTTCACTACAGGCCTCCAGCCAGCGAATGGCCAGCTTACGTGTTATTTAGCCCACTGAAGACGAAAGGCAGATTTTTGTGCTGCTGTGACCAGTGGCCGTTTTCGAGGTACTCGACTCATAACGTCCTATGCACACAGTTCCCTAAGGGTAAACTGGATGAGATGGCAGCAGCATTTTGTGTGAAGTTTCAAAACGATCATCATTGACAGTGGTGGCGCCCCGTCTCCGGCCCTTGTCGGTATGAGTCCTTATATGATCACTGTTCTTAGGCCGTGTTACGTTGCTGCAAGTAGCGAGGCACTGCCTGCAGGTGCACTGAACAGTCCACGCATATACACCAACAAGTGGGCTACTCCACTCACACTAATCTTTGCCTTTATATCATGTCTCCAACTGGATCAACCTTACTTCGGTGATTTCAGACAATCATTTCATTGGCATGACATACGTCAGCAGTGCAGGATCACAGGACTGCCTGGTACAAGTTCTAAAACATCTACAGTTTTCCAGACCACTTAATTTAAGACTCATTACAAATTTTTTGGTGTAAAGGACAGTAATGTATCGTTATTTTAATTATATGGTTATTAGAAGTAACAACATGAAAAAATATTCGCCACCATTTCGTTTTCCAATGGAGGAAGTGGTGGGGACCCAAGTATCCCACTGATATTTTGACTTGGAACCTGTATGTCCGAAAAAAATGGTTGAAATGTCTCTGAGCACTATGGGACTTAAAATCTGAGAATCGCTCGGCCACTCCGGCCGGCTATGTGCCCCAGTATTAACTAATCCTTTCAGACCTGAATTTTTTCTGGAGGGAGAAAATTTTTTCTTTGCGCTTTAATACTCTTAAGTAACTTTTTAGTTATTTTAAATGCGTAATTTATACAAACAGATGTACCCGTTTTCAGTACGTACTTTGAACATTTGGTTTCTCTTCATACACTAAAAGGCCGGCCGGCGTGACCGAGCGGTTCTAGTCGCTTCAGTTTGGAACCGCGTGACCGCTACGGTCGCAGGTTCGAATCCTGCCTCGGGCATGGATGTGTGTGATGTCCTTAGGTTAGTTAGGTTTAAGTAGTTCTAAGGTCTAGGGGACTGATGACCTCAGAAGTTGAGTCCCATAGTGCTCAGAGCCATTTGAACCATATACAGTAAAATAAGTAATTCACTGTTGTAATAAGTAATCTGATGATTCAATAGTTACCATGCAAAATAACAATAATTATATTCAGTTAAACAATGGAGTACACCTAATCAACAACTTCGATAAATTCTGGCGGTCACAGGTTGCTGCGCTCTGCTACATTCACTTTCTGCTACTTTTACCGCGATGCCCAACAGGAGAAAGTACTTGACCTTGTTAAACAGACTTAACATTCACAGATATGTACATGTGGTTTCCTTTCAGGAAAAATATAGGCACCAAATATTAATGTACGCAATTGTAAGCAGTGGGTCTGAAACGGATAAACGAATGATCATACTTTATTTATGATACATATTTTCAGAAAAGCACTTGTTTTTTATGAAAAATATTTGACATTTTGGCAGATTATTCCAATTGAAGCATTTCGTCTCATTTGACAGTCACAGCGATCCTCCTTCACGCGATATAGTGTGAAACACTTTTTGCACAAAACAGATTAAAATGTGTTTCATGGCAAGTTGCAGCAAATTCTTACTGGCTGTGGAACATACGTGCCCCAATCGTAGTGTTATGTGTCAGTTTAAGCTCAAATTATCACGCAATCTGTTTGATAATCTAATATGCGCATCCCAATAATCAGTCAGTCGATTCTTTAACGCTGCACAAAACTGCTGACAGTATTTACTACTGCCAATAATTGTGCCGCCTGTTTCTCCTTCTCAATGTCTTCCATTACGGCGAAAGTGACCTGTTATTTTCTGCAGCCTTAGGAGATTTCTTTAGCTGGCTCATGACAGGGAAGTTAACTTACCAGGACCAGAGCATCGCAGACTTGTTTGGCACTGAAGGCTGCACCCAAGCTGCTGTAGGAAAGGAAAGTCATCACACAGCGGATACATAGAAGGAGGGCGTGCGTCCATAAAACTTGTGGGAGATGCTATAAGGAATCCTTTATGGTGAGACAAACATCTGGAAGCGAGGTGTAGTACTCAGAACTTGAAACCGTGGGATCAGCCATCGTTCGTAGCCACACCACAGTGGAAGGTTCACTTAAATGTATCAGGAACTGTAATTGGTTCACAATAATTACTTTGAAAAAAGGTGTGTTTTTCTATACGTGTCTACATGCAAGCCTTTTGTTTGGCTGGAGTTAGAAACCTGTCATGTAGCAAAAGACATCGTCTACCTTCCTCCACATGCCACTCCATTGTTGGTTAACCGTGATAAAATCTGTTAGAGTAGAAATTTGTTGGACTTGTTTATGAAAGTATTGTTGGTTAGAGCTCACAGGGTCTGCTGCAGTTGGTCAGCAAGACTGCTACGGTGTCAGAACTATCCATGGTTAGTCAAGTCAGAAAGCACTTTGTTCACAGAGAATGGACAAGGGAATGCAATAGAGAGGCTGAAGAGAACACTTGCAGACAGGGGTGTATCCTACATAGAGCAGAGTACGGAGGTCGAGTTGGACCCAGAATTTCCAGAAACTGGTGCCGCCGTCTTTCACACTCTCACCATGCAGTGGTAAGCATGAGACAGCAGTGCAATCACCGAGTCGAAGGTGACGTGACGGTAGTTAATTTACAGCGAGGTTTAAATGTGCAGTTTTAACGTTTGCATGCAGCTAGTTGTACGTTCATGCACTTGAGCGAATCTGTTGGTGTTTGTACTTGATCTTCCAGATTCCATTCTTTAAATGACTAACCATGTTTGCAGTCATTGGCCATACCCGTGATACAGCTTTTGTGTGTCCACCCACCATTGATAAGGCTATGGTTCATAATTACAACCCTTTGTCCACGAGTTAAATATTGATATGTTTGATCTAGTGGGTAAATCATTGTTTGATGTGTTATGGTAATAAAACCAAATTGTTACAGTGATCCTTTATTCCCTTTTATAGTTAGATGAGCCCATCCATTAATATTTCCGCGTGGAGTGTGGTACCCATACATTCACACTTAACTGGACCACACCTAGTAGCTTTCACTCAAAAGGACGTTATCCGTTGTGCAACGTTGTTACTCCTAAATTTGCGTAATCTTACGGGGATCTTCCCCTGTCTGTAGCCGGCCGCTGTGGCCGAGCGGTTCTAGGCGCTTCAGCCCGGAACTGCGCTGCTGCTGTGGTCGCAGGTTCGAATCCTACCTCGGGCATGGATGTGTGTGATGACCTTAGGTTAGTTAGGTTTAAGTAGTTCTAAGTCTAGGGGACTGGAGACCACAGCAGTTAAGTCCCATAGTGCTTAGAGCCATTTGAACCTTGTCTGTAGGTCACCGGGGATCGGACATGTACCAGCTTCAGAGTACTCTAAACAGTTCAACCCGCAACTCACTGTAGTGAAAGAGTTAGGGAAGTGACTAACATTTCTTCCACTGAGATTACTTGCGGATATGGAGCCTGATGTCACAAGGTGACTACTAGGAACGGTCTGTGGTAACTTTGGTCCCTACAGTATATTTTAAAGGGCTCCAGTTCAAGGGTTGAAAAGATTTCAATCAGGACAGGGAGAGGAGTGAGTGGTGATGAGGGTGTAGGGCGAGTCGGTCCTTCCACCTGTTACAAAGCCGCCTCCTCTCGGATGCGAAAACGTTCCCTGCGCTCGGTTTGAGGATCGAGCCGCGCGGGGAACTGCTTCCTGGCGACGCCCCGAACCTCTCGCACGTAGCGCAGGAGTAGCTGGAGATTCAAGGCGCAGGCGGAGGCGGCGATAATCCCGATCGCCGGGCGTCCCATTTCGGAAAATTGCTTATAAAAAGTAATACGGCGCTTAATGCCGATAGATATTGGCGCGCGCCGCGCTGCGCCGCCCCTGAGAGGCAGGCGGCGGTAAGCAAATCAACAAATGCGCCGCCGCTCGGGACAGATTAAAGATTTCCATTAGGGATAAGCGCGGCGGCCGCCGCTTCCGGGGCTCGAAGCGAAGGAAAGGAAAGGAAAGGAGGCGCGGTGCGGGGGGCGCCGGGGGCGCCAGACGGAGGCGGCGGCACCGCCCCGCATTAATAAGGAAGCCGCCCTAATTGCGACAGCGGGGGCGGCGGCGGCGGCGGCGGGGGCGTGGCGGCGCGCCGCGCGATTGGTGGG
Source organism: Schistocerca americana (assembly GCF_021461395.2). Classification (NCBI taxonomy): domain Eukaryota; kingdom Metazoa; phylum Arthropoda; class Insecta; order Orthoptera; family Acrididae; genus Schistocerca; species Schistocerca americana. Next base: position 128,001,121 of record NC_060125.1, read on the forward strand.
GCCGCCTCTCGGGAAGAATAATTAGGGCCGCGGCGGGACGCACGCGCGCTCTCACGGGCAGGAAATTAAGAAACAGATTTTCCAGATTGCCACCGGGACACGAGCAGCCGTGGCGCGCCCTCCCCCTGCTTCCCGTTTCTTCCGCCACCCACCCCCTACGTCCCTTTTATTTTCTTCGCCCGCCCTTCTGCGTCTTCCTCCGTTCTTTCCGCGGGCAGAAATCCTGGCGCCTCGGCTCGGCCGCTACACGCGAACTCGCCCCGGCCCGGTCGGGACGAAACAATTTAAAGTTTGGTTCGCGCTGCGCCGCGGAGATGCACCGCCCGATTCGGCCGCCGCGCGAAATGTAATTCAGGCGCCGGCGGGCGGCGCCGCAGCGTTCGCGGACCGCCCCCGCTGCTCGCCCGGCCTGGTCCCACCTTCGAATCTCCGTAAAGTCCCCGTCACTAGCTTCCGAGATCGTAACAACGAGGGATGCAATCCACAAAGAGTCGGTCCTTATCTGTCACAGCAGCTTATTTACGCACGATGAGGCAGAACAGTACACGAGACAGTCTCGCCTGGCGGAGTGGCAGGCAAGTGACGTGGTGAAGCAAGTATACAAGAGCAGCAGAGATGAATGGGAATTATTCTATCGACGATCATGGCCGCAAATGGGGAAATCACTGATAGGAGGACTTCAAAAAGTACAAATTTTTAAGGCCTGGCGTCTCGGAAGCAGCGAAGCTCGTCTGCTGTTTGCGTACTGCTGTCGCTAATAACTATGCAAAGTGGCTGAAGAACGATGAGACCACGAAAAGGGGATAAGGTGCTGGACGCGCAGCCCCTATCGCAGCTCGAGTAAGAAGACAGACAGTAGTCTGTGGCAGATGTGATAGAGTGCAGTTTCGGTGCAGACGAATGTTTCGGAGAACACGCTTCAGCCCACATCGGTGAACGTGGCGCTCCTCAGCAAACGACCGCTGTGTGTTCCTAAAGGTTAGCCAGCGACGTCATCATACAATTGCAGTCGGCACGATATCACAAAGACTGGGCTCTGGGTCAGTGCAGCAGCGTCACCTGCTGGGCTGAATCCCGTTTCTGCTTACAACAATCTGACGGTTGGGTACGTGTACGCTGTCACCGAGACGAACAGCTGCTCGAAGTACGCACTGCGCGAAGGACGCGGGCCGAGGACATTGCCATCCTGCGAGGGTCATTCGCCAGGCCTTCCGCGAGATCTGCGCTACGTGAACATTATTGCGGACCAGTGCACTCCTTCATCCCTGACGTCTCCCCGACGGCGATTCCATCTTAAACGATGATAACTGTCCGTGTCCCAAGACTGGAGTCATACTACAGTGGTTTGGTGAACGTAAAAGTGGGATCACGTCGATATCTTGCCACCAAACTGGCCTAATGACTAACCAATGGAACGCACCTGCGGCGATATAGGGCGCCAGCTCAGTGCCTGCAAATCAGCGGGCGTAAATGACTGGAATTATTGGGCCTGTGCATATCTGGTGCCAGATAGCTCCGGAAACCTAGTAAATAATTCACACATCGGTACCACGCAAAATTGCTCGTGTATTGCGTCCAAAGATGGACGAACACGGTTAACCACACGGTCATAATGGTTTGACTCATGAGCTTGGGTCCAGTTACGCTGTATGATCAAAAGTATCTGGACATTCCAAAAACAAAGGTTTTTCATATTAGGTGCCTTGTCCTGCCACCTACTGCCAGGTACTCCACATCAGCGACCTCAGCAGTCATTAGACATCGTGAGAGAACAGAATGGGGCGCTCCGCGGATGTCACGGATTCGAACGTGGTCAGGTGATTGGATGTCACTTGTGTCATACGACTGTATACGATATTTTCCTAAACATCCCTAGGTCCACTGTTTCCGATGTGATAGTGAAGTGGAAACGTGAAGGGACACGTACAGCGCAAAAGCGTACAGGCCGACCCCGTCTCTTGACTAACAGAGACCGCCGACAGTTGAAGAGAGTCGTAATGTCTAATAGGCAGACATCTGTACAGACCATCACACAAGAATTGCAAACTGCATCAGTATCCACTGCAAGTACTATGAAAGTTAGGCGGGAGGTGAGAAAACTTGGATTTCATGGTCGAGCGGCTGCTCATATTCCACACATCACGTCGCTAAATGCCGAACGAAGCCTCGCTTGTAAGGAGCGTAAACATTTGGACGACTAAACAGTGGAAAAACAGGTTGTGTGGAGTGACGAAAAATGGTACACAATGTGGCGATCCGATGGGTGGGTGTGGGTTTGGCGAATGCCCTGTGAACGTCATCTGCCAGCGTGTGTAGTGCCAACAGTAAAATTCGTAGGTGGTAGTGTTACGGTGTGGCCGTGTTTATCATGGAGGGGGGTTGCACCCCTTGTTGCTATGTGTGGCACAGGCCTACACCGATGTTTTAAGCACCTTCTTGCCTCCCACTGTTAAAGAGCAATTCGGGGATGGCGGTTGCATCTTTCAACACGATCGAGCACCTGTTCATAAAGCACGTCCTGTGGTAGAGTGGTTACACCACAACAACATCCCTATAATGGACTGGCCTGCACAGAGTCCTGACCTGAATCCTGTAGAACACCTTTGGGATGTTTTGGAACGCCGGGCCTCACCGACCGACATCGATACCTTTTCTCAGTGCAGCAGTCCGTGAAGTATGGGCTGTCATTCCCCAAGAAACCTTCCGGGACCTAATTGAACGTATGCCTGCGAGAGTGGAAGATATCATCAAGGCTAACGGTGGGCCAACACCATATTAAATTCGAGCATTACCGATGGAGGGCGCCACGAACTTGTAAGTCATTTTCAGCCAGGTGTCCGGATACGTTTGATCACGTAGTGTATCTATTTGTACGGTCGAGTACGTAGGTTTGTATGTACATATGTATCTTTCATATCTCCTCCTGAACCCCCCGGACGCATTTGAATGAAACGTCGCGCATTTGTCATTTACTGACTGGGACGAGTGGTTGTGGGGGTAAGAGCCACATACGTATAAAAGGGGTGGCGATGAATGAAAAGCGTAGCTGACGACGAGCGAACTCGCAAACTTTATTCATACAGTACTTGAAAATAAGAGCACGAGGTAAGTTGTAATAAACTTAACACGTAATTTCAAACCTGCCCACCAAGCATGAAGTTTTAGTCCATTAAATCTTTACTTCTAAATTTGTTCTTGACACATTTTGCATACAGTAATCACACATACCACGATATTGAGTTCCAGCATTACCGATGGAGGACGCCACGAACTTGTAAGAAATTTTCAGCCAGGTGTCCGGATGTTGATCACATAGTCTGTCTCCATGGTTGTATACTGTGCTGTAACACGCGGCAAGCATGTTTCGGGTGCTGAATATCTCTACATCTATTTCTCCGTCCGTACTCAGCACACCACTAACAAGGGCATAGCAAAGGCTATTTTCAACTGCCTAATGTGTATAAAAGGGTGGCGTACCAGGCAAAGCCGTGTGGCACGCTCTAGAAACAGGAGGACCTGCAGGAGCCGGGGACGCCAGCCCTTGTCAACGATACTCGTTTAAAACGCGGCAGGAATCGGTGCTGTCGATGAATTTACGTCCCCCTCAGTCAGTTTCCGAACGGACCCTACATGCATGCAGTGGACGTGTGAAGTCGAGTATCGTGCAAGCGCTCACAGCTTGTACCGATACGTAGAGCTCCACGCCTCCAGTGGGCAAAATAACACAGAAAATGGACAATAGTTGAATGGACACGTGTAGCGTTGTCCTACGAGATACGATTTTTCCTCTTTCTGAGGGGCCTGACCTGTCGTGTGTAGAGTGTGCAGTTCAGGTCGGAGGTGAGTCTGTGATGCTTTGCGTGAGTTTTTCGCAGCGTGACTCTAGCATACTCATTCAAGTTACTGTAAAAACTAACCAGCATCTTTATATCAACATTATTGGTGACCAGTGCTTGCCATTTTTTCTACTTCTTCATGATAACTGTGCTGTGTGCTGTCGGTCACGCCAGATACAACAGGCGTGTTCACAGGCGTACGCGCATAAATGGCTGGTTTGATCAGGCACCTTACCGTACCTCGATTGGGCCGCCAAATCATCAGCTATTAGTCTCATATAAAATGTTTGGAACTGTTGGTAGCAACGCGTGAAACGTAGCTGTCGACATCACCGCATTTTTGTAGCCAAATGCAAGCTAATTACTGATCAGCACATGACATACTACTTGAAGAGATTTGCGAACTCTCTTTTCCGCCCTATTCGGGCCAGCATCAAGGCTGGAGGTGGTATGATGTGTTATCGTGACGGGAGAGGGAGAATAATGCCGTATCCTGTGTGTTTGTCAGCAATTGTTCCCTTGTCACATGGAGCGCAGGAAGGGTGACCGTCGCGATGTCTCCCAGCACTCACTAATCAGCCTAATGTTGTCTGCGAGCCTCTTACAGGAACGATATATTGGGAGCTGAAAAAGATTCCCGAGCTCGTCACGTAATACCTACGCAGGCTCTCGTGGTATAGTTTGACACTGTCTTCAAACAGCTGTTCTTTCTCCTGTAGCACCACATTTCGAAAGCTTCTGATATCTTCTTGTCTGAATTTGCGTAGAAAGCTACACTCAAGGCAAATATATTCCTAATTATTAAATTTATATTCGATATTAACAATTTTTTTTAAGAAATAATTTTCTTCCTATTGCCAGTCTACGTTTTATGTCTCCTCTCTTTCGCCGCCGGCCGGTGTGGCCGAGCGGTTCCAGGCGCTTCAGTCTGTAACCGCGCGACCGCTACGGTCGCAGGTTCGAATCCTACCTCGGGCATGGGTGTGTGTGATGTCCTTAGGTTAGTTAGGGTTAATTAGTTCTAAGTTCTAGGGGACTGATGACCTCAGCTGTTAAGTCCCATAGTGCTCAGAGCCATTTGAACCATTTCTCTTTCGCCCATCATCATTTACTTCCTATCCAAAGAGCAAAATTTGTCTAACGCTTTTACGGTGTCATCTTGTAAACTAGTTCCTTCACTAAAACCTACTTTAGTTCGAATACATTCTATTAACCTTCTATCACATTTGTCGATGTTCATTTAATGACCTCGTTTCAAAACACTATCCACTCCGATCAACTGCTCTTCCAAGTCCTCTGCCGTCTCTGAGAGGAACACAACTTCGTTAGTAAATCTCAAAGTTTTAAGTACTTTTCCGTGAAATTTACTTCTCTTTCCAAATTTCTCATTGGTTTTCACTCCTTGTTCGGTGTACAGATCGAATAACATTGGGGATAGGCTACAACCCTGTCTCACTCCTTTCTCAACTACTCGTTCCCTTTCCAAGTCCTTCGACTGTTGATAGTCTGGTTTCTGTTAAAGTTTTAAATAACCTTTAGCTTCATCCGTTCCATCACCAACCTTTGAGTTTAATCCGGTCGACGTTAAACTCCAGTTATCTGCTAAAATCCACACATCTTCCCCGAGGTAGGACTTTACCAGTTTCTCCATTCCTATATAAATAATGGTGTCATTATTTACAACCATGACTTATTAAAGTAGTAGTTCAGTAATAGCCCTTGCCTGGAACTGGATTTGTTATATTCTTGAAGTGTGAGAGTATTTCGCTGGCCTCTTTATCGCGCATAAGATCTCAGTAATTGTGAGTGTAAATCCTGTGCTCCAGATACCTTGTTTCGACATAGGTCTTTCACTGCTCTGTCAAATTCCTCTCGCACTATCATATCTCGTCTCTCATCTTCACCAACTTCCTCTTCTCTTTCTATAATATTGTGTTCAAGTTTGTTTCCCTTGTATGACCGTCTATACAGGGTGTTACAAAAAGGCACGGCCAAATTCTCAGGAAACATTCCTCACACACAAATAAAGAAAAGATGTTATGTGGACATGTGTCCGGAAACGCTTAATTCCCATGTTAGAGCTCATTTTAGTTTCGTCAGCATGTACTGTACTTCCTCGATTCACCGCCAGTTGGCCCAGTTGAAGGAAGGTAATGTTGACTTCGGTGCTTGTGTTACATGCGACTCATTGCTCTACAGTACTAGCATCAAGCTTATCAGTACGTAGCATCAACAGGTTAGTGTTCATCACGAACGTGGTTTTGCAGTCAGTGCAATGTTTACAAATGCGGAGTTGGCAGATGCTCATTTGATGTATGGATTAGCACGGGGCAATAGCCGTGGCGCGGTACGTTTGTATCGAGACAGATTTCCAGAACGAAGGTGTCCCGACAGGAAGACGTTCGAAGCAATTGATCGGGGTCTTAGGGAGCACGGAACATTCCAGCCTATGACTCGCGACTGGGGAAGACCTAGAACGACGAGGACACCTGCAATGGACGAGGCAATTCTTCCTTCAGTTGACGATAACCCTAATGTCAGCGTCAGAGAAGTTGCTGCTGTACAAGGTAACGCTGACCACGTCACTGTACGGAGAGTGTTACGGGAGAACCAGTTGTTTCCGTACCATGTACAGCGTGCGCAGGCACTATCAGCAGCTGATTGGCCTCCACGGGTACACTTCTGCGAATGGTTCATCTTGCTGTGCTGCTAGAACATGTGCCTTTACAAGTACGACACTACATGTGGTTCATGCACGATGGAGCTCCTGCACATTTCAGTCCAAGTGTTCGTACGCTTCTCAACAACAGATTCGGTGACCGATGGATTGGTAGAGGCACACCAATTCCATGGCCTCCACGCTCTCCTGACCTCAACCCTCTTGACTTTCATTTATGGGGGCATTTGAAAGCTCTTGTCTACCCAACCCCGCTACCAAATGTAGAGACTCTTCGTTCTCGTATTATGGACGGCTGTGATACAGTACGCCATTCTCCAGGGCTGCATCAGCGCATCAGGGATTCCATGCGACGGAGGGTGGATGCGCCCGCATCTCGTGGTCGTGCGGTAGCGTTCTCGCTTCCCACGCCCGGGTTCCCGGGTTCGATTCCCGGCGGGGTCAGGGATTTTCTCTGCCTCGTGATGGCTGGGTGTTGTGTGCTGTCTTTAGGTTAGTTAGGTTTAAGTAGTTCTGATGACCGCAGCAGTTAAGTCCCATAGTGCTCAGAGCCATTTTTCAGGGTGGATGTATATATCCTCGCTAACGGAGGACATTTTGAACATTTCCTGTAACAAAGTGTTTGAAGTCACCCTAGTACGTTCTGTTGCTGTGTGTTTCCATTCCACGATTAATGTGATTTGAAGAGAAGTAATAAAATGAGCTCTAACATGGAAAGTAAGCGTTTCCGGACACATGTCCACATAACATATTTTCTTTCTTTGTGTGTGAGGAATGTTTCCTGAAAGTTTAGCCGTACCTTTTTCTAACACCCTGCATATTCCTACCACTTTTTACCTTTCTCTTCGTTACTTGGTACTGGTTTGGCGTAGGATCTCTTGATCTTCATACATTTGCTCCTCTTTTCTCCAAAGATCTGTTTAATTTTCCTGTAGGCAGCATCTATCTTTCCCATAACCATTCAAGCCTGGCATTTTTCCTCTAACCATTCTTGCTTCCAGTTTTGCAGTTTCTGTCACTCATTTTTTAGAACTGTGATCCCTTTGCCCTGCTCCATTTTTTGTTTCTTTTTTTGCATTTTTGTATCGTAGATAATAGAATGTGCTAGTCGTGATCCAGCGGATAGAGCGCTAAACTAGAGGTACTGAGGTCTGGGCTTCTATGCCGGACGAGGACGGGTATTTTTCCTCGTTCCAGTCCTCCATTATGGCTCCACGTCCACTCAGTGCGGTATCAAACGAGTACGGGGGATCTTTCCCGGGGGCAAAAGGCGACCAAGGCGTTGGGCTCGCCACACGCCTCCTCTTAGTGCCACTGCGAAGGAATGCTGTACTCCATCCAAGGTCGTGCAAGTAGCCGCGACACGCGCATGCACCACAGACCTCCCCTTTGTCTCACGTAACAGAATAATAAAACTTGTACCTTGTACTGAAATCGTGGTGATCTCAGTAATGGAACGAACATTCCAACAGTGCGGGGGGGGGGGGGGGGGGGCGGTGCACCAAGTCAATTTCATTCTTGTCGCCAGTTACACCAGTGCTCCTATTCAAAACTGAATCAGGATATGTATGGGAGGGGGAGAGGGGGGGAGTGGGCGGTATACAAAGTCATTTTCATTCTTGGCGCCAGTTACACCAGTGCTCCTATTCAAAAGTGAATCAGGATATGTATTTCGTTGTGAACACTCTCATTTTTTTCCTATATGCGAACTCCTCTACATTATTTCTTGTCATTCCCTCGACCAGCGGACTACTTCTACAGACACTTACTATTCATTCTATACTGATGCTGAATGTTTCTGACAGAATATCATTGCTCCGATTTGATAGCAAAGCTATGCTACGATAAATTTATTTAACACACTGTTAATAAGACTAACATTACTGTGGTATTTGCTTTCATAGCCGTATCTCATTTATTATTATCGCTATTTGTTATTATAAAGTACAGCTCGCTTACTAAGCACATGCAGTGGAGACATAAGACATTGTGCGTACTTCGAAATGGCCAGCCATTAATTCTGCGGTTCGTGCTCCTCGACGCTGTCTTGGCGTATTTAAAATATTTATAATCCAGCACGATGATCAAACTGACGAACCACACTTTCGGTAACACCAGTTTGTTCTAATTTCAGTTTTTCCGCGTTCCACTCGTGTTTCGTAATGGTCCACACGATGGGGCTTCGAATGTCGCCTCCACTGGTTCCTGTCAGTCCTTGTTGCAGATAGTTTTTTCATTAATGTAACGCGTTTAGTGATTTTAGAGTTCTGTTTTCTGTTAATGCTGTACAGGAAATTGACACGTTATGAGCTTCCGGCTGTTGACACTTTGGAAGACGAGAGGACGTGCGCTGGGACACACGGAGAGCAGGAGTTGACAATTGATTGCAATTAATCGTAATTTTTGTGGTAATCAATTGTGAACATAACGATATTTCTTTCACGTCAATTCATTTTACACAATCGATTATTCTTACGATTAATTATTTCAATTTTTCCTGCTTTGTGTTAGAGCCCGTTGAGTATAGGCATGCTGACTATAGCTTCATTTTGGAAAGAACTTCGGCTGTCTGCTAGTACTCGTCGTGTAACGTCAGCAGAAGTCGCAACATTTCAAGTTGACTGTATTGTGTCTAAGATAGCTGCCAATGTCAGCAGTGGTTCCCAAGTGTAGTGTGTGTGTGAGTGTGTGTGTGTGTGTGTGTGTGTGTGTGTGTGTGTGTGTGTGTGTGTGGGTGTGGGTGGACGGGGGGGGGTCAGTTGAGAAGTAAATGGTTTAATAATTATACTTCAACATGAATGTCTCTGTGATGTACTTTCACCACACCTTGCTACTTTTCTCGTAGTTTCACGAGGTACGAGGCGTGCAAAGTGTAGTAAAAATTGCCCCTTTCGCGTCCCTCACGGCGGCAGTGTCATTCTTCTCTTCCCCTGCTCTCTGCCCGTGTATGAGCCAGCAGGGTTGCCGTCTGTAATGAACCATAATTCTTGTGTGCACTTTCCAAGATATCGTATGTCGACTCGCGCTCAGATAAAATCATGGCAAGACAAAAATCAAATGTAGTATTGAAATGTTTTGAGAAAGGTGGCAAAAGTTTATTTGAATGTAATCCCTGTTTCAAAACCATGAAATGTTTGGAAAGGCGACAGATCAAATGAATCAATGGAAAAGTAAGTAAGCGTCTCTAAAACACAATCACTTAAATACTCCGGTAGCCTATTTATAATTATTAAAAACTGAAATACATGATACAGACATTCGAGAGTAGTATTTGTTTCCTAGTTCGTTATGAGCTGGTATTCGGCTTTGTAGGCCGTTCTCAGTTTTCCTAGTATGGACTAGAAAGCCGTAAGCCAGTTCACAAGGAACTAGAAAACAGATACTGCCCTCGAATTTCAGTACCGTGTATTTCAGTTTTTAATATGTCTGTGTTCTTCCAAGTAGTGTCATAATATTCTATAAAAGTTATTTCGCATTAAGTCGTAAATTATAATGGTAACTGTGGAAGGACAACGGAACATTTTATTCCGTTGTGTATAATGTAGTTCGTAAGTAGCAGCCTGACCTGTTTCCCCCCCCCCCCCCCCCCCCCCCCCCCGGCCAGTGTGGCCACGCGGTTAAAGGCGCTTCAGTCTGGAACCGCGCGACCGCTGCGGTCGCAGGTTCGAATCCTGCCTCGGGCATGGACGTGTGTGATGTCCTTAGGTTAGTTAGGCTTAAGTAGTTCTAAGTTCTAGGGGACTGATGACCTCAGCAGTTGAGTCCCATAGTGCTCAGAGCCATTTGAACCATTTGACCTGTCCCCTACGACAGGCTGATCCCTAAGGCAGGGGACGCAACAACAGCTTGCCGTGCGAGGCTCAGTGGGGAAAGATTAAGTAAATTACTGTTAGTCGGATCTCTTTCCTGTAACGTATTAGTAGTTGTAATCGTATATGCGTTATGAACAACCATGTTAATAAGCTTTACAAGTAAATAGGTATACAATTCTGTTCAAAATTTAAAAAATTATAACTATTTATTTGAGAAGTGCCAACGGCCTGGCCTCAATGGTAACACCAGTCCCCGTCAGCTCACCGAAGTTAAGCGCTGCCGGCGCTCGGCTAGAACTTGCATGGGTGACCGTCCTGTCGGCCGAAAGCTGTTGGCAAGCGGGGTGCCCTCAGCCCTTGTGAGGCAAACTGAGGAGCTGCCTGACTGAGAAGTGCCGCACTCCGCCGGGAGTGCTGTGTGCTGACCACGTGTCCCTCCATAACTGCATCCAGTGACGCGTGTGAGCTGAAGATGAGACGGCAGCCGGTCCGTACCGTTGCGCCTTCATGGCCTGTTCGGGCGAATTTAGTTTAGTTTCATTTGTTTCGTAAAACTGAGCAACTGCGAGTGTATGTGAACAGCAGACCGACAAACGAAGTGATTATTGCCTCGTTTTAGGTGTGCCCCCTCTTTCAGCGTAGGACGGCCAAAGCACATGCCGAGACACTGCGGCTTAACTTTAATATCTGTATTCACTTTCGTTACACGATTCTGTACAGGCATTGTTCCCTGAAGATCCCCATACCTCGAAACATGTTATTTCATGAAAAAGTTTAAGTAAGTCGTCAAATTTTGTGACTGATAGCGGTCTCCATAAACCCTTCTCATGAACAACTATTGTTAGTTACAGTAAAAGAAAGAAAGAGTGGATAGCATCGCTTTATCTTCTTTTCAATAAATCTTTTTTTACCGTAAAAACAAAATTTTAGGTTAACGCATTACAGACCTAAAAATAAAGACATGACAATTAATCAGTAGTAGACTATTAGAATACAATTAGAATAGAATAATATAACCTGAAAGGCCAGTGAATCGATTCATACACTACTGGCCATTAAAATTGCTACACCAACAAGAAATTCAGATGATAAACGGATATACATTGGACAAATATATTATACTTGAACTGACATGTGATAACATTTTCACGCAATTTGGGTGCATAGATCCTGAGAAATCAGTACCCAGAACAACCACCTCTGGTCGTAATAACGGCCTTATTACGCCTGGGCATTGAGTCAAAAAGAGCTTGGATGGCGTGTACAGGTACAGCTGTCCATGCAGCTTCAACACGATACCACAGTTCATTAAGAGTAGTGACTGGCGTATTGTGACGAGCCAGTTGCTCGGCCACCATTGACCAGACGTTTTCAATTGGTGAGAAATCTGGAGAATGTGCTGGCCAGGGCATCAGTCGAACATTTTCTGTATCCGGAAAGGCCCGTACAGGACCTGCAACATACGGTCGTGCATTAGCCTGCCGAAGTGTAGAGTTTCGCAGGGATCGAATGAAGGGTAGAGCCACGGGGCGTAACACATCTCAAATTTAACGTCCACTGTTCAAAGTGCCGTCAATGTGAACAAGAGGTGACCGAGACGTGTAACCAATGACACCCCACACCATCACGCCGAGTGATACGTCAGTATGGCGATGACGAATACACGCTTCCAATGTGCGTTCACCGCGATGTCGCCAAACACTTATGCGACTACCATGATGCTGTAAACAGAACCTGGATTCGTCCGAAAAAATGACGTTTTGCTATTCGTGCACCCAGGTTCGTTGTTGAGTACACCATCGCAGGCGCTCCTGCCTGTGATGCAGCGTCACTGGTAACCGCAGCCACGGTCTCCGAGCTGATAGTCCATGGTGCAGCAAATGTCGTCGAACTGTTCATGCAGATGGTTGTTGTCTTGCAAACTTCCCCATCTGTTCACTCAGGGATCGAGACGTGGTTGCACGATCCGTTACAGCCATGCGGATAAGATGCCTGTCATTCGACTGCTAGACAGCACGGCGTTTCTTATTACCCTCCTGAACCCACCGATTCCATATTCTGCTAAGAGTCATTGGTTCTCGACCAACGCGAGCAGCAATGTCGAGATACGATAAACCGCAATCGTGATAGGTTACAATCCGACCTTTATCAAAGTCGGAAACATGATGGTACGCATTTCTCCTCCTTACAAGAGGCATCACAACAACGTTTCCCCAGGCAACGCCGGTCAACTGCTGTTTGTGTATGAGAAATCGGTTGGAAACTTTTCTCACGTCAGCACGTTGTAGGTGTTGCCACCGGCGCCAACCTTGTGCGAATGCTCTGAAAAGCTAAATATTTGCATATCACAGCATCTTCTTCCTGTCGGTTAAATTTCGCGTCCGTAACACGCCATCTTCGTTGTGTAGCAATTTTATTTATTTATTTATTTATTTAACCTGATCAGATTAGGGCCATCAGGCCCTCTCTTACATTGGACCAGTTTTTCACACATGCAGCATTTCACACATCAGAGTTACATCATGACAATACTTTAAATAAGAAAATTAGATTACTCTAGTCACAATATGAATAAATAGTAATGACTAAGACCTAATAAAGTAAGCACTGGCAGTATTTTTACAACGTGCTGTACATACAAATTATGATCAAAGCAATAACAGAAACAGTAAAAAAATCAAATAATAATGATAAACATGAGAAAAATTGGCAATAGTAATGAAGATTTGTGCAGATGTACATTAATATCTTGGTGTGTAAAGTAGATGATTACTAGTATAGCGAGTTTTGGGGGAGGGAGATTTAAGGAGGGGGAAAGAGGGAAGTAATGAGGTGAAGTGCATCCGTTTACAGAGGAAGGCATTACTGTTGCTTAAGTAGATACGTGATTAACTGTTTTTTGAAGCCGGACATGTTTTTAAGTTCTCTAACATAACGAAGGAGGTTATTCCAGAGTCGGATACCCGCTACTGTAAAGAACTTGGAGAAGGTGACTGAGCGATGCAGTGGAACAGAGAGGATTTTATTATGATGGGAACGTGTGTTTGTCATGTTGTTCCGACATAAGCGTTAAGGACGAGGAGAGATATGAGGGACAGTGTACATTTATAAGGCAGTAGATGAGACAGAGTGTATGGAAATCTCTGCGTATGTCTGCACGCAGCCAGAACAATTTTGCATATGCTGCTGAAATGTGATCAAAAAGTCGAACGTCACAGATATATCGGACTCAGGCATTCATGACCAGTTCCAGACGTCGCGAGTTATCCTGAGAGAGGCCTTGTAGGATAATATCGCTGTAGTCAATGGCTGGGAGTATAAGCGTTTGTACTGATTTCTTTTTCAGATCGAAAGGGAAGAGGTTTTTATATTTTTGTAGGACACGAAGGGATGCTGATGCTTTTTGCACACTGCAGTTACGTGCTCTGTCCAGTTTAGATTTGCATCTATTATTACTCCCAAACTCTTTGCTGAGGGAGAGAAGTTAATATTTGTTCCATTTAGGATAAGAGATGGTACGGATTCTCAATGTTATGGGCTAATGAGCTTAGAATGACCAACAAGTACCACTTGGGTTTTAGATGGGTTTAGTTTTAGTCCTATGTCCTGTGCCCATTTTGACAGTGCATCGAGATCATTATTGAAATTTTCAATAGCTTTCTTAAGTTTGCTTGGTTTCGCACTTAGATACAACTGAAGGTTATCAGCATACATATGATATTTGCAATAAGTCAGAACCGATGACACATCATTTACATACAGAGAGAGGAGTATGGGACCTAGTTCTGAGCCTCGGGGAACGCCTGACACTGGCCACTAGTGTAGTTACAAGCGCCCACCGCTGGCGGAGAGCAGACGGGCCTGTATGGTGGGAGCCGACCCTGCTCGGCGCCTTGGGTTCTCGTAGCGCGGCCCGAGATAACACGGCGGCGCCAGTCCCACTGAAAGGGCAGGCCGCCACTGTCCGGCTGCCGTGTGTCCGGTGTGCGGGCTGGACCTCCCTGCCCCGCTGCCTCGCTCTTGCCTCGTACCGCCTGCCTTCAAAGGCCGCTGCTGCCGTCCTGCGGGACCGTCTCCACTACCTCGGTGCACCACGTAATGTCGAGGTGCGCCGGAAGCCGCGCCCGAGGCACAAGGCGGCCGTCGCTACGCTCGCCCCTAAGGAAAGCGTCATTTTTATTATTCACTCTGATGTTTCGAGGACCTGATGACAGCGAATATACGACGTGAACGCATTGGACACAGTCTTGAAAGGAGGTGTACGCAACACGATGTTGCACGGACTCGAATAATGTCTGAAGTAATGCTGAAGGGAACTGACACCGTGAATCCTGCAGTTTGGTGGCCAGCAGAAATGTTGTAACTAAGAAGAGTGTGCCCGGAGAAACTCTGCAGCAATTCTGGACGTGTGGGATGTCGCATTGTCCTGCTCGAATTGCCCTTGTCCGTCGGAACGCATAATGGACATGAATGGATGCTTACGTATGTGTCACCTGAGTCGTGTCCAGACGTATAAGGGGTCCCACATCACTCCAACTGCAGACGCTCCACACCATTACACAGCTTCCATCAGCTTGGACTGAACCCTGCTGACATGCAGGGTCCATGGAATCATGAGGTTGTCTCCATATCCGTACATGTCAGCTGCATACAATTCGAAACGAGACTCGTTTGACCAGGAAATATGTTTCCAGTCATCAATGTCGGTTTAACGGGTCTAGGTGAGGCGTAAAGCTTTGTGTCGTGCAGTCATCAAGGGTACACGAGTGGGCCTTTGGCTCCGAAAGCCCGTATAAATGGTGTCTCTTTGAATGATTCGCACGCTGACACTTTTTGATGGCCTAGCATTGAAATCTGCAGCAATTTGCGGAAGGGTTGCACTTCTCTGTCACGTTGAACAATTTTCTTCATTCACCGTTGGTCCCGTCCTTGCAGGACTTTTTCCGGTCGCAGTGATGTCGGGAATTTGATGTTTCACCAGATTCCTGATATTCACGGTACCTTCGTGAAATGGCTGTACGGGAAAATCCACACTTCATCGCTGCCTCGGAGATGCTATGTCCCATCGCTCGTGCTCTGACTATAATACCACGTTCAAACTCACTTAAATCTTGATAATCTGCCATTCTAGCAGCAGTAACCGGTCTAACAACTGCGCCAGACATTTGTTGTCATATATAGGCGTTGCCGACCGCAGCGCCGTATTTTGCCTGTTTACATCTCTCTGTATTTGAATACGCATACTTATACCAGTTTCTTTGGCGCTTCGGAGGCAATTGGACTAGCAAGTGACACTCTAAAAGCAGTCGATGGGCTTTTCTATTTCGAAAACCAAGTATTTGACAATGAAGGAATTAGAGCGTATATAAAACGCAGACTGGCAATAACAAAAAAAGCATTTCGGTTGAAAAGACCAATCCGTTAATATCTAACATTAATTAAAGTGTTAGGAAGTCTCTTCGGAAGGCATTTCTCTGGAGTGTACGCACGTACAAAAGCGATATGTGGATGGAAAACAGTTCATACAAGAAAAGAGCGGACGCTTTAGAAACGTCGCGGTGCAGAAGAATAATGAAGATTATATGGGTAAATCGAATAACTAATGAGGAGGTACTCAGTCGAATTGGAGGAAAAGGAATTTATGGTGCAACTTGAAGAAGGGAGCGGTTGCTGCGTAAGAACTTCAGAAAGCGTGTTACAGCACTGCACAACAAGAGCGTTGCATTGTGAGTAGGGAGTACACGTTCCGCGTAGACACAGTTCTACTGCGGTTCAGGTAACAGCTGCAACACAGCGTGCGATTGAAATGGCGCGGCAACTGAAAACGTACTCGAAACTTGATGCGCGCGAGACAGTACGGTTCTTGTGGACATGATGTCTAAATTGCGGACAGATTCACCGTAACATTCGGATAGTTTACGGACGAACTGTCAAAAGCTTAACCGAGGGGACACAGTCGTGGGTGATGCCGATCGGGATCGAAGGCCAGCGACATCGCCCACAGAAGACAATGTCCGGGCAATCTTTCCAGTAAGCTGAGAGAACAGATGCGAGGGGAGAGATTTTCCAGCTATGAGGACGTTCGCACAGCGCTGTAGGAGGGGTTCCGTGATTAAGGAGTGGATTTCTACAGTCGAGGGACGGAACCGTTAGCAGAACATTCCGATCATTGTTCGCCGAGGCTTGATAAGTACATTGAAAAATAATGTCATGTGACTGTGTTAGTTTGAAGACAGTGTAGTGCAGCATTCAGTAGAAGTCACTTGGCCTGCCATAAAAATGTGTAACTTATTTTTCGAAGCCCCCTCTTAGTATAAATTCTGAGGAATCAGGGAACAGTCACTTCAGTAACGGAAATGTGAAATTAAACCTGTGCAGAGAGATCAAGGCTTCAATACAGAAAGCAATTACCGATAGATGTCAGTTGCGGTAGTTAGGTAGAGAAGAAAAGGCTCGCACAGGGTAGAGTAGCGTGGACAGTTCCATGAAACCAGTGTTCGGATTCAAGACAACGACGACTATGAGACGACGTTATAACAGTATCATTTAAGAAAGTCATCACACTTTCATAGGATTTCTTGACCTTAAAATATCGTTCGACTATGTGAAGTGATGCAATTTATTTGTTCTGTACATCATCGTCGCCAGGGCTAGTCGCTACTGCTATCGAAGCACTGTCATTACGGTAGGCCGAGTTTGTGAGTTCGTGAAACGGTTTCTGGTTCAGTACACCGCTAAGACAATTTCTCTCTGCCACTATCACACATCTATGCCCCAGTGTTAGGTAACAGGATAGGAGAACGAAGGTTTTACACCACTCCAACAAGTTAATAACAAAGTTATACAAATGAGTTAAAAGATTTACTTGTTTTTGTGACTAGTTAAATATTGAAGTCTGCAACACTGTTTGTAATATAACACAAAAAGGGCCCTCAATGGCTAAGTGCAAATAATCATAGGTAAACTTCACAGTACATACCAAATGCAATTACAATAACTATCTATTCAATTTTAAGAGCTCACTGAAGGACGTTCAGCCCTGGACGATTATCTATAACCAACTGGCGAGAGCTGTTCTTCTGTCTTCCGAGTGGGCTTTCTGTCCGTTGTCGTCCAGTCATTAGCTGACTGTACTTGGCCGGCAACTGGCCGAGGCGAAGTCGATATCTTTCTCTGCCTCGTGATGACTGGGTGTTGTGTGCTATCCTTAGGTTACTTAGGTTTAAGTAGTTCTAAGTTCTAGGGGACTGATGACCATAGATGTTAAGTCCCATATTGCTCAGAGCCATTTGAAGTCGATATCTTCATTCTCAGCGCCGCCAGTGGCGCTGGTGGAACTCGGGCAAGTGGCGAGTCTCTATGGCACTGGCGCCAGCTCGCATCTTTGCGCCTGTGGTGTTTTTTGCCCTGGATGCGTCTTGTTCGGAAGACACAGCAATTTGGAATCACAGGAAACCACGTATAAGCTGTAGAGAATGTCCAGCGATGTAAAATATATACGAGAGTGGTGCAATAAGAGTAGAAACCCAAGAGAGAAATGTTCCGATTAAAACGGACGTAACATAAGAATGTGGTGTTTGTCCTCTGCTGTTCAGCCAGTATATCGCAGAAAAAATGAAAGAAATAAGCTATACATTCAGAAATGGGATTAAAATTCCCTCTCGAAAAATAACATCAGTATCACAGAATCTGTTGCGTGGGGTGAACAGTCTGTTGAGTATATAATATGGATTGAGAGTATATCAAAGAAAGATTAAAATGTTAAGAAATGGCAGAAACGAGATTAGCGAGAACCTTAGCATGAAAATTGGGAATCATATTGTAAGGAGGCGAAGGAATTCTCCTGACATGGAAACAAAACGTTTGACGGTCGTAGCAAGAAAAATTTAAGACGCAGAGGCAGACGAAGTATGCCTCACTGTAAGGAGTCAACTAGCATCAAACATAGGCTGTAATTTGAGGAACAAATTTCTGAGAAAATGCATCTCGAAGGCAGCATTGATGGAGGTGGTCGACTGTGGGAAAACCCGAAATGAGAATCGACGTGTTTGATATGTCACACAAGAATGTTGAAAATTAAGTAGGCTGATAAAATAAGAAACAAGGAGGGTCTTTGTGGAATGGGTGAGGAAAAGGAATATTTGGAAAACATTGACTAGAAGAGTGGCTAGGTCAGTACGACTCGGGTTTAGACATTGGGTAATAACTTTCATGGTACTACGGGGAGACGTAGAGGATAAAAATTGTGGACAAAGTTAGGGATTAGAATTGACAGAACATGTAATTGAGGATGATGGGTGTGATTGCTACTGCGAAATGAAGCGATTAGCGGGAGATTGAAATACGTAACGTGGGCTGCATTAGATCAGACGATTGATGACCCACCTCCCAACGCTGTCGTTTTATTCTGAATAGCAGATGAGCACCAGCTACGTCGATTTCAAGAAGTACTGTCGTCAAAGATAGTAAATTGGAGAGAAATGCTGTATAACTATTAATTTCATCCAAGGGCTTCATGAGGTCGCATTCGCACGTCATTTCTATCGTTCGTGCTGTGCTGACAATGGCAAAGTAGTTACAAGGATGCTCGTTTCACAGAAGCAATAAACCTGTTACCTCGTGTTACAGTCTGATTTTTCGATATAGTACTTAAAAGTTGTCTTATATATTAAGCCAACTGGGTTCAATGTCAGTTTCATGTATGTGGCAAAGAAATACAGTTCCCGCCAAAAAGGACTCATCATCTTCGTATCTTACTCTTTCTCTAATTGGCGAAGTTTTTAAATTAAAACAGTTTAAATAACCGAAGAAATCGCGAAATGAAGTTTGATAAAACGCCTAGATAGGAATTCGGACTGATTCTTAATAAGCAGGTACACTTGAAATCTAAAGTAGGGTCTTAGATAAACAACCAGTAGGGCCTAACTCAACCCGCACTCCTGATTTTTTTAAGGAATCAAACTCTCATGTATAAAATGCCTTCAAACGTCTGATTACTTTGCAAATAAGTTAATGTGCTTTCATCAGCAGACACTGGGTGAGTAAAGTCTCTGTAATTTGCGCTCCATTTTCAGAAAAAACAGCTCTTCACTCGTCTCAGTGGCTATATCGTCATAATTTTGCAGGTACATTCAGTGATATACGTGGATACTGTTTGCAAAACGTGTTCCGAATATATTTAGCAGTAAAGAAGAAGTAAATTAAAAAGTCATACCAGATGCTAAAGTTTTCTGCATGAACAGCGGAAATATTGGGAGGAACGGGTGTATGTGCAGATACATGTGGTACTTTAATATGTACACAGATCATTGTGTTGGCTGTTTTTTCTCTGCGTCTAACTCTCTTCCAACGAACAACACATCAAAAACTTTACGAGCTGACGTTTTCTGCATGGTCGTTAACTGCGCCACTAAATGGACTACACGTGTCAGTACAGACAATCCGTTTTGCGCCCATCCGTCCACACTTCAGCACCTGACCTGCTGCCCAGGAGAAAATAAGCATTAATAGGTTGCTTGTGCCACATGTACCTGGAGGTACTAACCAACCTAAAAATATGTCTTGTAAGAGCTATAATTCTTAGGCTGTGAATGACGTAAATACTAATATATAACGTTGATCAGTACACCGTCCTTAGTGACGAACAGAAATACCTGCGCTTATACCGGTATACCCTGTGTAGTAAACAAACATTTCATTTCTTTATTATGTGAGAGATGTAGTCCAGAAAAGGTTTAGGAAAGGTTTTAAATTATTTGTAAAGTTCTATCATTGTCAAATACTGACGTGTTGCGAGTCTAACTGCCTCAAGTTGGATCGTACATAGTTTCTAACTTTAATTCTTGTCTTCTTATGTTAAACCTGTTGTAACGTAAGGTTATACCTCTTAATGGGTGGATTATCACAGCATTTTAGTCTCTTAATGTCCGTCAATAACTATATGAAATACTGGGAATCAAATTTTTGTTTTCTCTAGAAGCCGTTAGATAAGTAACCTGCAACTGGAACCATGTGACTGAGTGACCATTTTTGCCATTTGGTAATGCAGATTCTGGCGCGAACCTGAAAGATTTAAAAAAGATCGATGTACATTACTGGGCATGGCCGTGTTGGAGATGCTAAGCCCACACCTTCCTCCGGCTTACGAAATGCCTTATCCGGCCAGTTACAATGGCTTTTTTTGTATAGGGGCAATTACAAGGTATTCCAAAACATAACCAGTTCAGTAACCAAGAAAACAAAACCAATTTCACAAATAAATTTACATGCTTGAAAAGAAACGTTCTAGCTTTCGAAGAAGGAAAACGTCGTCTTCTGTTTCAGGAGCAATCACAGACAGTGGATGTTGACTTAAAGTTCATACGATGTCAGTCCCAAAGTAAAAAAAATAAATAAATGAATTATTGCGAAGTTGCGTAAAACTAAATCACTTGATCCAACCACTGCACGTCACAATCTGTAAACGTAACTGCTTTTTGAAATTGTGAAAATTGAAACAGCGACCCGGGCAGTTCCTGTCGTTCCATAGCGAGCTGCGAAAAACTTTCTGCTT
This sequence comes from Schistocerca americana, assembly GCF_021461395.2. Lineage (NCBI taxonomy): Eukaryota > Metazoa > Arthropoda > Insecta > Orthoptera > Acrididae > Schistocerca > Schistocerca americana. The sequence goes on from NC_060125.1 coordinate 128,021,998, forward strand.
GCAAACGCGTCACTCTCCAATTAATGGCAACTCTTTAATTAGCTGACATTTACCCCTGATAATTAGTTCTGCTGCACAGCGTAACTATTCATTACCTTCTGTAGCGCAGATAATTCAACTCCTGCGACCATTTTATGTAGTCTTCAAACAACAAAATGAGTTCACTGGTGTGGAAAATTTTCGCTGGTAGTTTCAAAGTTCTATAGTAATTTGTAATTTAAAAACCATTTCAGCGTACCAGTCCAGAGGTTCCACACTTCCAGCTTCCTTTTCGAAAAATAGTCGAAGTAGTTAAACAGACTTTTTATTGTCCTTCTTAATAGTTCTAATTTTTAAAATTACCGGCTTCTTTGCAACTTGAATCATGCGTAGGTCTGATTGTATTAGTTCCAAGAGTAACCCGCCCAATTTATCAGCAAAATTTATGTGCTACGTCACAGAAACAGTAAAAAAAAAGTCCTGTGACTTATCACGTGAATATCGTTCACAAGGTAGGTGGGTTATTCTTGTAACCGTATAATCGGATATGAGGATGTTCGTGTTGAACCGGAACTAGCCCTTTTAAGCAATCGAAGCGATCAAGACGGACAAAAAAAATCTGTTTTAGAGCTAGTGACTAGATGTTCTCAGAGGACATTATGTCAGTTATTGCATACAATGATAATGAGAAGGAAGATAACATTTAGTTTTATACAATGAGCGTGTTTATTACTTTGTGGGACGAACGTTATGTTCGTTATGAGTCAGTTTGACGCTTTAGAGTAGTTGGTTGATCACAATGAAAATTTTTGCCCGATGTACAGTACTTGTTGTGCGTATACACTGCAGTAGAAGGGCTCCATACAAATTATGAAAATGGATGTTTGTGTGTGTGTGTGTGTGTGTGTGTGTGTGTGTGTGTGTGTGTGTGTGTGTGTGTTTTCCACATGTCCTCCTAAACCATTGGGTCGATTTCAACCACACTTAGTACACATATCCCTTACAGTCAGACAACAGTCGCAGTTTGGGTAAGAACCACCTACTTATCACAGTTCAGGAGATGTGACGTGATAAAAAGTATGTGCACATCATGCACGACGTTTCAATTTATTATTACTTCTGTGCTACTACCTCTATTCGCAATAAATTTCTCAGACAGAAACCACATGTGCTGCTGAAAGAACTTACACAAATACATCACTGTACGACCCATAGGTCAAGAGATATGACGTCATAAACACTTAGATGGGTGAAAAAAATACCGCGTCATGCGTGAAGTTTTAACATATTTATTCTTTACCTCTCAGTGGAGTCTGCTTAAGGAAATACATGACACCTAGCAGCGCTTTTGACAGCTTCTAACTGCAGTATGCAAACGGCTGCAGGCGAAAACAACAGCCGTCTGTAGAGCTATGAAGAGGCGTTGCCATAGAGATGTTTACAAAATCGCGTAGTAGACACGCGAAGCAGCTTGTAACTGTAACACCGACCACGTTAAATGGCAATTAGTGCTAACGTTAAACCTCGCCGAGGAATTTTGGAGGAATTTGTGACCATGAGGTAATCTAATGGGAACAGAACAATCAGACTGGGATTCGTTTCCGAAACACTCCAGCAGAGTATGACCGACAGTAAACAGGTGGGTCAGGAACACACGTTCTCCCAGCACAAAAGTAAGTTGTAATATTGCGTATTAATATCGGTCGCCAGCCTAATTAGGCATTCTTTGGTCAAGCGCTGTAACAAAGCACAAGACACTGCTACGGCTAACCTAACCTTCCTTGACATACACACTAAACTCTTTCTTCATATCCGTTCACACTACAACACAGTAAACTAACCTTGCAGATAAATGTACTACTAACTTGGAAGTCAGACAAAGAAATGGCCAATGAGGTAGCAAGCAGTGACGTATGCCTCTCAACAACATGTACTTCAAATGAACTAGGTCCGGCAGTTTATAGAACCAATCACCAACACACATGAAACTAATAGCAGTACTAAACAGGGAAGAGCATGAAATGAATTAAATCAGGGGGTCTATCAATGATCATGCTGTATAATATCATTGCTTAGTACAGGATCTCTATGCCTGTGCATTAACCAACTTGCAGTAGAATAGCTAACGCAATAAATATTTCTTTCTCAAGCTCAGTTAGAATCTATTAAACAGAACGCAAATCTAACTACACTGACTTTGAAGGAGCCTTTGCTTTGCTTCATTAACTAACTAGCCTATCGCATGAAGTTCCCTAAACTTCCATGGTTTGAAGAACCATGCTCATTAACAAAACTACACAAGTATGCATGAGAAATGGTAAGTATTCTGATCAACGATTATTAATTAAGGAAAGCACAACGAACTCTAACTCTTTAAATAACAAATGTCCTTTTTTAAGCAGTCTTCTAACGTACTCGAAATATAGGTGGCTGTGCAAATGCCAACACAACATTAAATTCAACTTCAAACACTTTCTCATGAAATGAACACTGCCTTGTAATTCTGATCAAAGTGCATAACTGCAACAATTAATAATCTTTTTCACTTCAGATGAATATTATTGTTCTTTTAACTAACAACTTCACTATTTTCAGGCAGCTTTTCAAGTAAGGTAAATTATTTGAGAAAAGACTGCAGATTGATTTAAAAATGCACTGGAAGTGGAGTATTTCTCAAACTATAAAACTGGACTTTAAACACTGTAACTCCACACATTAGAAAGCAATCACAATCATTTTTACAACTGCCGAATAAGTTTTTCCGTACTAAACTAGGACACTCAGAATTAAATTCACTAGAATAGGATTCGTGTTCGGGTTTGTGATTTGGGATAACCACAGGTATAAGAGAGTGTTTAGCAACATCACGATTATTATTAAAATCAACCAAATGTCACAGATACCTGGTCCATCTACAGAGTGCCAAATATAAACAATTTAGTGGAAGGGTGGTGGTACCTGTGGCGCAGTTTGCAGCGGCTCTTAATCTGGCGGCGAGTACTGTTGACCTCGCTCTGTTGCAGATATTCTTGGCGTCGGAATAATGTTTCTAAAGGACCAAAAACCACGCCATGGTAATAGTATCACCAAATGCAGCATCCGAGGCCAGTTAAACACGGCTCTTAATCTCCTCTGGCCTCAAAACTCCAAGAATATGAGCCACAATGATCCGCTACTGCTAGCGAGGTGTTAACCACAGCACCGCTCAGCCCAAACTCCTTACCCGTCACGAAGGTCGAGTTGCCACTTACACGCCAACCATAGGTTTTGAGAAGTCATTTTACTAGGCAAGCAGTTTCGGCATCTCAATAATGCCATCATCAGGCAGGTGCACCACAAACTCGCGACCGTCCTGAAAGGTAGGCCGGCCGCGCCGCTGCTGGCCGAGCCTGCGTGTTTTGCTCCTTCGTCTCCTCATCCACGTCCTAGCGCCTCGTAGCCAGTCCGACGGCCAAATCCACGACCGCAAATCTCGCCGCGAGATCACAACAGGGGCAAAGATCGTAGTACAGCCGCGTAATCGATAGTCGTGCTTAAGAGTTGGTGTGCCAGAAAAGGCGCACCACGGCTCAGATATATACTGCATACCATGCACATGCAGAAAAGTTTATGTCGGAATGACTGGACTATCAGTCAACACCAGGATCAAAGAACATGAGCGACATGGCAGGCTGGGGCAGGTGGAGAAATCGTCCGTGGCAGAGCACGCACTGAGAGAGACCGACCGTGTAATAAAATTCGCCAACACGGAAGTTCTGGCTGTAGAGAATCACTCACACACCCGCCTGTTCAGACAATCTATACAAATACGGTACAAAAACACGGGAATAGCTGCAACAAAAAAGGAAAAAAGCCTTAAGGTAAATGGATCCTGGCTTCCTGTGCTGCAGCGAACGACCGTCGCAGGTAGCAAGAGGAGAATCGCATCGGAAATTACCTCGGAGAAGCCCTCGGACGTTGGCGCGCCAGGCACATAGTCTGCGGCTGCGAGCTCGGCTCCATTTCACTGCCGGCAATGGAGGGCGAAGCTCTGAGAATGCCAGCTACTCGTGCTGGCGAAACGTCAGTAAAATCGTCTGACGAACGTCGGCCGAAGAACTCAAGACAGAAGCCAATAGGCAGTTTTTCACTCAACACAGAAACATAGAATTGTATGCTCCTGAATATCCGTGAAGTTGACAAAATATGATCGAAGCCCTTATCAAGTTGGAGTATCATATGGGCTAAGGCAGGACTGGACAAAATTTCGGCTCGCGGGACGTGGCCGGGCCCGAGTGCCAAAGCTCTCAGCCTCGCTTTATATTCTCTCATCGCCACGACGCGCTGTCTGAGCACGAGAATGGGAAAGAGAGGAGAACAGCGAATGCGCAGCATCTAAATGGCAGTTCAATCGCACTGCATGGAACTTGTTGTTATATTTCACATTTCTCAACAACGTATCAAGTTTATAGTAGTAATTAATTACTTTTGGCACACTGAACACACTAACTTTTTTTTTTTTTTTTTTTTTTTTTTTTTTTTTTTTTTTTTTTTTTTTTGTACTAACTATCGGCAGGCAATTTGATAGAACTTTGCACTCAAGTTGTCACGTAATAGTGACTTATTTAGCATCATAATCCAGAAAACGTCACACAAATATGTCGATCGAAATATTGTAGCACTCCCGCACCTGAGGAAAGCAATGTAGATGTCATTGACAGTTTTAATGTAAAAAGATTTGAGCCGTGGGCGGCTCGCGTTGATGCCGTTTCTTCTTTGGCATTTTATCACATTCTAGTGGCATCTTATTGCTCCCTGAGTTATTACCATAACGATTTTCTGACTTGCCTCCGTCAGTGGCGGCAGCAGCAGCAGCAGCAGCAGGTGTGACCGCTATATTTCCCTGTGGTGGTGTGTGTGAGGCAGTCGGTCGGCTGCGACCCAGCAGTGAGGAAGTCTCCGCAGCGCGAGGTCAGGCCGGGGCCACTGCCATCGTGCACGCACGGTCGGATCTGTGTGGCACTAGCTGTGACAGCTGCAAGGTTCGTCGGCCACCGAACCAGGATACTGCAGTTGAGTAACCAGTTAACCTGTCTTGAAACCTCAACTGATGTGACATCTCTTCACCCATTGCCGGTTGTTGCTTCTGGGCCGTCCCCGCAGGCAGCAATGTATTGTGTGCTGGAGTCAGCAAAATTTTGCAGCCGTCTCCCTGTATGATGTTTAACTATTGAGTTGATTGTAAATTATTAGTGAAGTGCACCAGCGGTATCTTCTGCCTTGTGGCCGTTAACGTTCCGGTTACCTGCCCTGGTCGTTAGGGTAGTTCTCCAGCAGTGTGTTTTCCCCGCCGTGTTCATGCTGTCAAGCATGGTGTGTAGTTCGACAGCCTTGGTTGGACAGTGTTGTTCATACCTTTCTGAGGGGCTATTGTGCCTTGACTGTATTTAGACACCAATTGTCAAGACGTAGTACTCCTAGTATCTTTGTCTTCGCTGATATTTTCGGTTGTCGTTCCTTTGGTCAGGTGGAAGGGAATTGATTAGGTTGTTGGTTGGTCCTTCAGCCGTCCCTAGGACGTGTTGCCATCCGATTATTTAGTATTACGCTTGACTGCCTGTCTCACCTAATGTTAGAGTTTCCTCCCTGGTCGAGCCTTTGAACTCTTCTGAGCACCACTGTTCTGTTGTTTTGGATTGTGATTTACTTTTAGTCTCTAGTACAGTACGAGGCCTTAAGCCGGTATTAATGTAGTTTGTTTTAATGTTCAGTGTGTGGCTTTCAGCCGAAGTTTTAAGTAAAATATTTTAAGATAAAGCCCTCAGCTATCTTATATTAAAATTTCTAAAAATTTTTTTTTTGAAATTCCATTTATCCAGGCCTTAAGCCCTCAGTTCTTAAATTTTGTAACTAAGGCCTTCAGCCATGTGTATTATTTAAGGCAATTTTGATAACTTGTGTTCGGGCCTTCAGCCGTATTGTTTCTGAATTCTTTTAAGGGCATGTGTGATTAAGTGATTTAGCAAAATAAAGTTTGTGTATTTGTGCAACTAACAGCAACAGATTTGGGCCCCTTTCCACAACCTGATCCGCTCTGTCGTGCGAAACCAGATTTCAAGATTTTTCGTTGAAACTGCATTTACCTTGCAGTTCATTCAGTTACATCTACACATGCACAGCACACTTTCAGCTGAAACGGCAAACGGTCTCCAAAGCATCTCAAAACGAGAAGCAAGCCTGACAGTGCGCTCAAAACCTTTATCATACTATCCTTTTAATTCTTGCAAGGCCACCACCAATTCTTCAAACCTCGCACTGTATTTAACACCAGTGAGCTTAGGGAACTGGACTGTCTTTATTAGAATGTGTCTCTTCTGCAACGCTATTTTCTTTTTAAATGCATCGCTATCAGAAAGAAGTTACCTTGCAATGTTTTACTGTGCGCAGTGTCAAGTCCACTTAAAATGCGAAGTCTGCAGTCCATTCCAGATATTCTAATTTTCGTTCCTGCACTCGTTTTTCCTTCATAACTTCAACGGTAGCGAGTTTAAAACTGAAAAATCGTTTCAGGCATGCCCCTTGACTTAACCCACGTACTTTTCAGTAATATATGAAGTCTCCACACTCTTCGTTCATTTATACTGAACTGAACTGAAAACTGTTGCATCAGACACTGGAACAATGGACGCGACTTTAAGAATTTTACTATTCGTACCACCAATTTCTTCAAGCGTTCCATGCCTGCAAATTTAGCGCAAAGTACTTCTTGATATACATAAAAATTAACCCCGTCTACAGAACAAAGAATCCCGTCTGTCGATCGGTGTAATTTTTTCCTGTTTCATTGCCATCAAAATTTTTAAATTTTCTCTGTGTGGTACAGTAATCTCGTTTCACAGCAAATAATCAGTCTCCATCGCTTATTCGAGTTGAGAATTCTCATCCATTTCTTCTGTCATTTCCATCCAGTTTTAAAGGATTGTGACGACAGGTCGCTAACTGCCTCTTTTTGTACAAACAGCCCCTGTACCTGTGAATGTCCTTTATGGCACGAACAAATAGCTAAGGGTAAACACCGCTGACAACACGATTCCGACGAAATCGGAGACTTCTGCAGAAGGAAAAATGCCGTACCACAGTGAAAACTAAATCAATTGTCGCGTTGTTCCTGGTACTTCCGAGGACCGAGAAAACCCGAGTGGTACGCCAGGTTCTGGCACGCCTGTGGCCTGCACTCGTTGCACGCGTCACGTTTGCCACGCCGTGGCCGCCTCGGCTTAAGGTTTATGTCAAGGACAGCTTGAATGACACAACCTTTATTACACATGTGAAGAAATATATCATTGTACCCAAAATACACCACTGTTAAAGAATATATGTAAAAAACCATGTACAGCAATCTTCAGTCTCTTTTCCAGACGCGTATGTGCATTTATATCATAAACACACGGCTGGTTTGCGGAAAGAAAATCAACAGTTGTGTAGTTTACAAAACCATATAGCAGGTTTCTAGCATGAAATGGCTCTGAGCACTATGGGACTTAACATCTATGGTCATCAGCCCCTAGAACTTAGAACTACTTAAACCTAACTAACCTAAGGACATCACACAACACACAGTCATCACGAGGCAGAGGAAATCCCTGACCCCGCCGGGAATCGAACCCGGGAATCTGGGCGTGGGAAGCGAGAACGTTACCGCACGACCACGAGCTGCGGACTTTCTAGCATCCAGAACAACTGCAGAATGACCGTACAAAACACGACGGCTAATTCACTGAAGCGCCAAAGAAACTGGTATAGGGATGTGTATTCAAATACAGAGATATGTAAACAGACAGAATACGGTGCTACGGTCGGCAGCTCCTATATAGTACAAGTGTCTGGGGCAGTTATTAGATCGGTTACTGCTGCCACAATGACAGGTTATCAAGATTTAGTTGCGTTTGAACGCGGTGTTATAGTCGGCGCATGAGCTAGGGGTAGCAGCATCACCGAGTTAGCGATAAAGTGCCGATTTTCCCGTACGACCATTTCACGAGTGTACCATGAATATCTGGAATCCGGTAAAACATCAAATCTCTGACATCGCTGCGTCTGGAAAAAGATCCTACAAGAAAGGGACCAACGACAACTGAACAGAATAGTTCAACGTGACAGAAGTGGAACCCTTCCGCAAATTTATGTAGATTTCAATGCTGCGCCATCAACAAATGTCAGTGTGCAAACCATTCAATTAAATGTCATCGATATGGGGTTTTGGAGCCGAAGGCCCATTCCTGTTCCCTTGATGGCTGCACGACACAAAGCTCTTCCCTCGTCTAGGCCTATTAACACTGACCCTGGACTGTTGGTGGCTGGAAACATACTGCCTTGTCGAACTAGTCTCGTTTCAAATTGTATCGAACAGATGTACGTGTAAGAGTATTGAGACAACCTAATGAATCCGTGGTGCCTGCGTGTCAGCAGAGGACTGTTCAAAGCTAGTGGACGCTCTGTAAGGATATGGGGCGTGTGGAGCTGACGTGATATGGAACCACGTACACCTCTAGGTACGGCTCTGAAAGGTGACATGTATGTAAGCATCCTGTCTGCTCACCTGCATCCATTCACATCCATTGTGCATTCCGACGGACTTCCGCAATTCCAGCAGGACAATGCGACAGGAAAACTCTTCTGAGTTTAAACACTACCGCTGGCCGCCAGACTCCCCAGACATGAACATATTGAACATGCCTCGGATGCCTTGCAACGAGCTGTTCAGAAGAGATCTCATCCCCTCGTACTCTTACGAATTTATGGGCAGCCCTACAGGATTCATAGTGTCAGTTCCCTCTAGCACTACTTCAGATACTAGTCGAATCAATGCCACGTCGTTTTGCGGCACTTCAGCGTGCTCGCGGGGGTCCTACACGACATTAGGCAGGTGTATCAGTTTCCTTGGCTCTTCAGTGTAATATGTGCGGCGAGTGACCGCAGGGAGCGCAGACACTGCGCCGCAGCCTCTGCCTCGATGTACAGGGTTAGCCAGTGAAACGGGAAGATTTAAGTAGCTAATTCTTTAAGAATTTTTTTTAATTTAATGGTTAATAATACAAAGTACAAAGGTAGCCATTTACTGTACAATAAATGAAAAAAATATTTTTTGAATATAACAGCTGCCAAATGTCCTACGTTGGAATCTATGCACTTCTGCAGCCCAGCCTGGAAGTTTCCCATGACATTTTGCAGCATATTGACTGGTATTTCTTCAATTTCGTCCCGAATTCGTTGTTTTAGGGCTGGGATAGCTCTGGGTGGATAGTTCTGAAAAACATTTGTTTTTAAGTAACCCCATAGAAAAAGTCGCAGGTTATCAAATCTGGAGAGCGAGGGGGCCAAGAGATATCCCCATTTCGGGAAATGATGCCGCCTGGAGACAAAGCATTCACAGCATTCATGGCAGCTCTTGCAGTGTGGCTTGTTGCCCCATCTTGCTGGAACAGTATGTGTTCATTCACCGGAAAACGGGCGAGTTCTGGCGTAAGAAAGTTTTGGATCATAGCAATGTAACGCGCAGAGTTAACAGTCACAGCACTTCCATTGATATCCTTGAAGAAAAATGGGCCTAAGATTCCTCTTGCCGACATTGCGCACCAAACCGTTACTTTTTGAGCGGGACGAGGCGTTTCTTGAAGTGCACCAGGGTTTTCATCCGACCAGTAGCTGAAGTTTTGTTTATTAACAAAACCAGAGAGGTGGAGATTCGCCTCATCACTCATCCACAAGTGGTTTACTTGGTCGTCATTTTCTTCAAGTCTTCTGGCCATTTCCTCACAAAATTATGATCGTTTCTGATAGTCACTTGGTTTGAGAGATTGCACAATCTGTATTTTGTATGGGTGAAAATGTAAATCTTGACGAAGAATCATTCTCACCGAAGTATTACTTATTCCAAGACGTAGAGCATGTTATTTCGCAGACCGGCGTGGACTTGTGAGCATTGCCTGCTGAACAGCAGCGATGTTTTGAGGAGTTCGAACGATTTTGCACTCCCACCTCGTTTTTTAGACGTCGATCCAGTTTGTCGAGGTTGTTTATCCACGAACGAATTGCGTTAGCCGAGGGAACGGGCCTGCTGCGCGGTATGTTGAAATGGCGTCGAAAAGTAAGTCGCATTTTCACCAAACTCTCACCATTCGTATAATACGCTTTAACCGCGTAGCCACGATGTTCACCCGTCCAACGATCCATCGCAACTAAATGGCGGGACATGCAGGTAGAACGGAGCCGGCCACCATTACCCCCACCACTCACATTCCAGCTGTCAAGGCCATCTCCAATCTGCCCGTTTCACTGGCTAACCCTGTACTGTGTGTGTGTGTGTGTGAGACGCTGCGCCCCCTCGCTGGCCGGCGGTGCTGGACGCGGCGCGCTCCCTGTGACACAGTGGCGCCAGGTGGTGTGTGGCTAGCGGCTGCCTTTGGTGCGGTGGATGCGGCGGGGCGGGCCACGCGGGCTGCCCCGCGCCACTGCGCACAGTAGAGCCGCGGCTGGGGTCACCGCCTACCTAGCGGGCGGCGGGCAGAAGGCAGAGGGCAGCTGTTGCGTTGCTACGCGCCGTCTAGCGGGTGCTCTGGTGACAGCACGCGCGGCGCTCCTCTCTGACGCGGCTCCCCAGTGTGTGGCTGCCGAATCAGCCGCGGCGCGTCCGACCGTGACGGGCGCGGCTTCAGTCGCACAGGCCGCCCTTTCCAGCTGTCCACAGGCTGGAGGGCGGGCAGCCGAGACAGTACTCTCCCTGTCCACACACGTCACAAGCAGCATTCCACTCTGTTCAACGAGGTTATTCCGGCCCTTTCACTAGGCAGTTCCCAAAACAGAGGCGATACACACGCAGACAAGACTGGGGTGCGGGGAAAAAGGGGGATGGCTGGGGTGGGGGGGGGGGGGGGGCGTGATTACCTGTATTATTAAACGGCTAAAACGGTGACGCGCTTGTTGCAGGTTGCCAAGTTAGCGACAGTGAGCGATAATAAAAACATGATTTTCAGTATTTCTCGCTATTATTACCCAAGTTAAAAATGTCATAATCTACTCATTAAAAGGTATAATCTTACATTAAATATTTAACACAGAAAGTCAAATATTAAATTAGAAACTGCACATAAATATATACACTGACGCAGCGTAACTCAAGGGGGCGCAAATTACACAGACCTTATCAAACGTTTGGTAATGAGGGTACGTAGCGCCTTCCGACAAATTTTAAACATAATTTTATTCTAAAATTTTTCTCACTTATGGCATCACAAAATAATGAAAGGACAAAATGTGTATTTCATAATACGCCCGTCACGTAAATTGAAAAATTGATACTATAATATAACCATGAAATTATATTATTTAAATTGCATTGAATGGTTTTCCTTTTGTTATGATCATCTCCTGATGATATGCACTATTTCTCAAAAAGGTCTTCATGAACGTATAAAGTGACTATCACATTTTTGGTTTACCAGTTTTCGTTTTTTGACTTTCTCGTTACTGTGTAGGTGAATAATCGAAAACTAATGAAACCAACATATCTGAAGTTTTGCGTCTTCAACCATAAAGGCTTTGTATTCTTAATGTCAAATATTTGACACATTAATTCATTTGTAAAGCTCAAATGGTTCAAATGGCTCTGAGCACAATGGGACTTAACATCTGAGGTCATCAGTCCCCTAGAACTTACAACTACCTAAACCTAACTAACCTAATGACATCACACAAGTCCATGCCCGAGGCAGGATTCGAACCTGCGACTGTAGCGGTCGCGTGGTTCCAGACTGAAGCGTCTAGAACCGCGCGGCCACCACGGCCGCCCATTTGTAAAGCAATAAGACTTTTGAAACTATTTTGTTCATGGAAGATAGTCTTTAAGGAGACGTGGCTTTTTCACTAAATGCGTTAAAAATATACGGAGTCAATTTCGTAGTGGAAAGAAGTGTGTAAGAGGATGTAGGGGGAAGCAACAATAGATGGACACCTAGGGATGAATGGAGGAGTAAACAGCTTCAAATGGATGTAGCTTTCAGAAACTATTCAGACGCGAAGAGACCTGCTCAGTACAGACCAGCGTGGCGGCCAGAATTGGGATTGAAGATCACAACAACATTTTACTAACTACAGCTAAAAGAAACTGGCTGGCGATATATATTTCTAGCTCCTTTGAAAAGATAACAGTGAAAATGGATTAATGGTATAACAATATGTTCAGCTTGAAACACGCATAGACAGATGGTCGGATGGTGACAGCACCTACCTTTCCCAGGTGATCTACTTCTACAGCTACGCGATTACTCTGCAATTCACAATTAAGTACCTGACAGAGGGTTCATCAAACCACGGTCAAGCTATTTCTCTATCATTCCACTCTCAAAGAGCGCATGGGAGAAGCGAACACTTAAATCTTTCCCTATGAGGTCTTATTTCTCTTATTTATCACGAAGAGCATTTCTCGCTATGTAGGTGAGCGCCAACAAAATATTTTCACATTCTGAGGTGACTGAAATTTCATAAGAAGATCCCGCCGCGACGAAAAAGCCTTTATTTTGATGACTGCCACTCCAATTCGCGTATCACATCCGTGGCACTCGCTCCCCTGTTTCGCAGTGATGCAAAACGAGTTGTCCTTCCTGAACTTTTTAAGTGTCCTCCGTCAATCCTATCTGACATGTATACCACACCGCACAGTAGCACTGCAGAAGAGAGCCTACAAGCATATTGTAAGCCCTCTCACTGTTGTATTTCCTAAGTGTTCTACCAATAAATCACAGTCTTTGGTTTGCTTTCTGCAGAACATTATCTATGTTATCGTTCCAGTTTAACTTATTAGTAATTGTAATCTTTGAGTATATAGTTGAATTTACAGCGTTCAGATTTCTGTCATTTATCGTGTAACCGAAATTTAGCGGATTTATTTTATTACTCATGTTGATGATCCTAAACTTTTCATTATTTACAGACAGTTGTCACTTTTGCATCATACAGATATCTCGCATAAATCGTTTTGCAGCTGGTTTCTCTCATCTGATGAATTAAGAAGATCGGAAATGACAGGATTTGCAAACTATCTTAAGAGTACCGTAGAGATTGTCACCTGAATCGTTATTTAAAGCGAGGAAGTCTGAGGCGGTCACTGCACAGAAACGCCGGATGAAGAATGTGAACAGCTGACACTCAGTATACAACGCTACCCTTGTTAATCGTCGCGTAGCTTCTACCCACTTCATTAGCCCGTCATTCGACAGTTGATTTAATGTGAGAAATTATTTAAAAATTTAAATACTGGGAAAGAAAAGTTTGGATCAGGGAAATCTTTTGTTGTGCACGTAGCAAGAGGGACACCACAAACACTGCGAGAGGCCGCCTCCACACGGGCGCAGCCACTCCCTCGCCTGCTGCCTCTCAGCTCCGTGCAGCAGCCGCCAGGTGGAGCTCACAAACACGGACCTCTTCCTGCTCCTGCGGCTTTGCCTCCAGTGCGTCGCGTACATCTGCCCATAGTGTGGACACACAATAGGGAACGCTGGCACCTCCAGACTACTGTGCTTCCGCCTTGTACTGGCGGACACGGAAATTCTTCCTCTCGCAGGCACCAAACACGACTTGCCGCAATCACAGATACCAACCAGCAGCTTGGCAGTTAATTTCACTGCCTTCGGCCCGCTCAGTACAGTGTTCTGAAAAGTACGTTCCTGTCACTGTTTATGGGGAACGAGGACCAATACAGCCTGTCTGAACACACTAGTTTCGGTGATCCAATATCATATACTGCCAAGAGACAGCAAGGTTAGTTGGATAGCGGTATTTAGAATGTAACACGCCACTTGTCAAACTTGTGATGTTTTTACGGCAACAACAGGCTTTGGGACTATGTTAGACCATTATCAAGTGCTTGAAACTTCGTTGCCACTAGGAAGTAGAAGCTTTAAGCACTAGACGTAGTCCCAAAACATGTCGTTGTAAACGACAACAACTGATCCGTAATATTCTAAATACTGATCCATGAGACAGCTCTAGTATGGCTCCCCAACAGATTATTAGTTAGATTTCATTATATTAGGCTTAGGACATAAAGTGCCATGCACCAAACTGTATCAAAGTTGTAACCATTTCTAACAAACACTTCGTAAAAGTTATTTGTTATTTCTTGCTATGTTGCCGTCCGATCAGACAAATGTTTATTTATTGCAGTGTGCATTGGCTACCTTAATAGAAGCATAGCAGTTTTCTGCTACCATCGGTGTTTGGGCTGAACTAATAGTAGCATTCAGTTACTAAATTCACATCTGTACCTGTTACTTAACGAAAATAAGAAGCCACTGTCGCGTCTGTCTGTGAGAGGGTAAAACTGCCACGCTGTACCTCCCCCCCTCCCCCCTCCCCCTCCCCCTCCTCCTCCTCCTCCCTCCCCCTCCCCCCTACCCCCCACCTACACCACATTTTCTAGCAACGTCAAGGTGAAGGCGCGTCCTTTACCACATACACAACTGTACTCCCGTATGAAGAGCTCGAGTGCGTGGTATTGTTCTTGAGAAATGCCGCGCGCGCGCCTGTGTGATATTAACAACCACCTTGGTAACCAGACACGCCCGAACACCATGTCGTCGCATCTGGCAGCAAGGACTCAGTGCAGCGCGATAGTGTTTACAATCCACAAAACTACGCAGCCTTCTCATTTCGGTGAGCGGGCGAGCGACTATAGCGGCAAATTTCATTGATCCACCTTTTTCCCTGTGTTTCGATGAAGGATTAGATTTTGTGGACACTGTATGACAGGACCCGTTCTTCTGTACTGTAACATCATGAGATAATAGTGTATCTAGGCCAATTCATATCAGTTTTGTGAAACGGGGAACACAATGCTTGCAAAGTAAGATTCAGAACTGTCGGAAAACAGTTCACTGATCACCAAGTGTATCAATGCCGCCACTTGATAATGCATTCCTATTACCTATATTGTATTTGAGACACTGTAGCTTGTGTCAAAATTGTTCACATTCTAACAGTGTCAGTCGTGTGACGTTTAGATCCATGCTAATACCGTCTTCATTTACTTTTTCTGTGGTTCAGATGTTGGTTCCTATCCCTAAGAAAACACCGTGAACTGAAACCTCAAACCTATTGGGATTATTTACAATCAAGTGCTATTTCATATTTTCAATTGTGTGGGTAATAATTGTGAACAGCGAAATTGTTTTGCTGTTTCACGATAGGTGCCTCTGGGTATTTGCGGCGATAGTCACTATTCATTACATGTTCTGGTTTCTTTCAAACAGGCGGACGGTGTGACCGAGCGGTTCTAGGCGCTTCAATGTGGAGCCGCGCCACCGCTACGGTCGCAGGCTCGAATCCTGTCTCGGGCATGGATGTGTGTGATGTCCTTAGGTTAGTTAGGTTTAAGTAGTTCTAGGGGACTGATGACCTCAGATGTTAAGTCCCATAGTGCTCAGAGCCATTTGAACCATTTCTTTCAAACTGAGACGGAATTAAGGCGTCTGTCTGTGGAACGAGTTTGGTTTGGAAGATTTTTTTTTTTTTTCTGGGTACCCTTGTCTCTGAGCTAAATTAGCTGTTAGCGACATAACACGACTTGAGCTTGTAACGGCCATTTGTTGTTTTGGGATAATGACCTGGGTTTAGTTCTGTAATAATACTGAGTCTCTGCGATCTACTAAAATAACGGGGCGTAATTGCTTATCACAACAGCATGCTGTTTCTCTGCTTGGCTTCAAAGATCAGATTCCCGGGTTCGATTCCCGGCGGGGTCAGGGATTTTCTCTGCCTCGTGATGGCTGGGTGTTGTGTGCTGTCCTTAGGTTAGTTAGGTTTAAGTAGTTCTAAGTTCTAGGGGACTGATGACCATAGATGTTAAGTCCCATAGTGCTCAGAGCCATTTGAACCATTTGAACCATTTTTCAAAGATCATTTCTCCATTCCGGGATCTGTTAGATCTATCATAAAAATTCTCCTCCGTGTCATCGTTTTACGACTAGCAGCTTGAAACGAAGTATGTTTCAAAATTTTGCCACATTTTGTAAACTGTAAATGAGCGTTCGCAAGCATATACTGCTTGCCAGTAGGTTTTTTTTTTTTTTTTTTTTTTTTTTTTTTTCCCTCGTGCCTGCGCTGCTGCCGGCAGCAAAAATTCGGTGGTCCGTCGCGCGCGCGCGCGCTTTGCAGGAGGCAAATATATTCAATTATTAAAATACGTCGGCTTTCGGTGCGCATTTTTAAGTGACGGCAACTGGAGCTGAACAGATTAAATAATCTGTCATGTAAAATAAATGCGCTTAAAAATAATTACCGGCTGGGGATTATTTGGAGAATTAAATCTGTAAATCGTGTTAAAGCGTTCGTAAGCCGAATCACGCGCTCCATTAAAAATGACTGCTCGCCGGCCGGCCAAACAGTGTCGCAGTAATTTCGGAGAAAAATGGCGCAGCGTCACCCCGTGCGTGCATGTGGGTGTCCGATGCGGGCGCGCGTGGCTCACAGCGCCATCTTTACCACTTCGAACCCGACTTTGCTCTCTGCCAGCCTATCGCAACGATGCATGCCGAGGCGAAACACCATCAGCTATCTCAAGGGTAACTACGTGGTGTGCCCGGCGACTAATAACGAGGATGGCGCCTTCGATCCCCGTTAACACTCTCGCCCGCTTACTCGGACTTGGCAGGTGGCGTATCGGTTTTAGTCGAAAGCCGAAAGAGAGACAAATGCAGACACGGAGAAGGTAACTGCGAAGAAATCTTGGCTATCATCAGAAATGCCTCAGATGATCGATGGCAGAAGGAGATACAAAAACGTTCATGGGAAGGTCGCAATATAACAATGTAAATCACTTACGGATGAGATAAATAATAAAAGCAGTGAAGCCGAGGTAAAATGGTTGCTGGAAAAAGTGAAGGAATAGAAAAATAAATGGTCGTCAGAAGAACTGATTAAGCGAATACAAAAGTCAAAACGACCTTCGGTAATATTAAAAAAAGCAGCAACATTAAGAGTGCAACAGGAATATGGCAAACAGCAGAGGAGAGAGCGGAAAGTAAAAAAGAGGGCATTGAAAGCCTCTGCAAAGGGGAGTATATGTCTGACGGTGTGAAAGAAGAAGAAAGGGAGGAGTACGTGAAGAAGAAGAAGAAGAAGAAGAAGAAGGAGGAGGAGGAGGAGGAGGAGAAGAAGAAGAAATGAGAGTCGATGTGGAAGACATAATATTAAAGTCAGAGTTTATCAGAACTTTGAAAGACTTGCGTCCGTGTAAGGCAGGAGGGACAAAGAACAATCATTTGGAATTCCTAAAATCATTGGCGGAAGCGGCAACCAAACGTCTATTCACGTAGGTGTGTAGAATCTGTGAGACTGGAGACATACCATCCACACAATCCCGAAAATAGCAAGGCAGATAAGTCCGACAACTGTCGCACAATCTGCTTAACAGCGCTTGCATCCAAGTTGCTGACAGGATTAATATACAAAGGTATAAGAAACTTGAGGACCTGTTAGTTGGCGATCAGTTTGAATTTTGTAAAGGTAAGGGCATCAGAGAAGCGGTTCTGACGTTGCGCTTGATACTAGAAGCTTGAGCTAAGAAAAATCAATATACCTCCATAGGACTCGTTGACCCGTAAAAATTGTTCGACAATGTGAAGTGGTGCAAAATTTTCGTAATTCTGAGACAAATAGAAATAATTTATAAGAAAACACGGATAAAATAAAATATGTAGAAGAACCAAGAGAGAACAATGGTAATGGAAAACGAAGGACGAAATGCTCGGATTAAAGAGGATCTAAGGCAGGGATGTAGTCTTTCGACCTTAGTTTTCGGTTTATACATCGAAGAAACAATGACGGAAGTAAAAGAAAATATCAAGTGTTGGAAAGTTCAGAGTGAATGGATATCAATTGTAAGATCCAATGATGAGGTTGCCATCAGCAGTGAAAATGAGGAAGAATGACAGGACCTCCTGAATGTAATGAACAGTCTAATCCGTACACACTACGGTCTGAGAGTAAAACCCAAAAAGACGAAAGTAATGACGAGTCGTGGAAATGAGATCTGTAGTAAAGTTAACATCAAAATTTGCGACTGAGTAAGCAAAGCAGCACAACGCCTGCAAACTAAGAAGGACATAAAAAGCAGAATAGCACAGACAAAGAGGACCCTCCCGGTCTAAGAGAAGTGTACCAGTATCAAATATTGGCATAAGTTTGGGGAAGAAATTTCCGAGAATGTCTATTTGGAGCACGGTATCATGTAGTTATGAATCAACGGCGGTGGGAAAATCGGAAAAGTACGATTGTGAAGTATTTAAAATGCAGTGCTGTAAAAGGATGTTGAAAATCAGGTGGATTGATACGGAACGAGGTGGTGAAGAAAGGAGCGTATGGAAAGCACTGACAAGGAGAAGAGATGGGATAACAGCACGTGTGTTAAGATGTTAGGGAACCATTTAGTGCTACTGGAGGGAGCTGTAGAGGGCAAAAGACGTAGGGCAAAACAGAGAGTGGAATAACTTGTATTACCTCGTATAGTCTTAAAACGCAAAATACGAGTAACTAATCTTTAAGTAATTGAAATTCAGAGTAATTCCAATTCAGCAAAAGGCTGGCATGGCGCAAAATACTGGACGTTAACTAATATGTGGGAAACATACATCGTTAGTAGTGTTGCTTGATCAAATATCTAGGCGTAACGTTAAAAGCGATATGAAATGGAATGAGCACGTCAGGTTGCTAGTAGCGAAGGCGAATGCTCGAATTCGTTTTACTGAAAGAAGTTTGGGGACGTGTAGCTATTCTATCAAGGAGACGGCGTGTAGAACGCTAATGTAAACCACTATCCCCGCCAGGACAGACTAAAGGGGTACATCGAAACAACGCAACTCAGAGGCGTGCTGCTAGATATGTTACCGATAGGTTCAACACGCGAGTATGATGGAGATAATTCCTGAACTGAAATGAGAATCCATGGACGGAAGAAGTCGCTTCTTTCGTGGGGTACTACTGCGGAAATTTAGAAAACTGTCATTTTGAGGCCGACTGCACATCGACCCTTCTGCCGTCAATGAACATTTCCTGTAAAGGCTATGACTACAAGACAAATTAGAGCTTGTGCGGAGGCGCACAGACAGTCGTTTTTCCATAGCTCTGTTTGCGAGAGGAACAAGAAAGGTCATGGCTAGTATTGGTACGTGGTTCCCTACACCATACACCCACCTCGCGGTGGCTTGCCAACTATGTACGCAGGTGTAAATATAGATGGACGGACAGAGAACTTTTAAAAAAGCAAAAAAGTTCGTATATACATGTGGTCATTTTTTTTTTTATTTTCTTAGTGGCAGTCACTTTTTTGTTGTTACATGCTTGTTTTGTTTCTGCCTTTTTACTGTTGTTGCGGTGTTCAGTCCGACGATTGCTTTGATGCAGTTCTCCACGCTACTGTGTTCTGTGCAAGCCTCTTCATATCCGAATAATTACTGCAACATACATCCTTCTGAATCGCCTAACTGTATTCATCTCTTGGTCTCTCTACGATTTTTACCCTCCCCACCCCACACTTCCCTCCAGTACTAAACTGGTGATCCTTTGACGTCTCAGAATGTGCCCCATCAGCCAATTCCTTCTTCTAGTCAGTATGTGTCACAAATTTATTTGCTCATCAATCGCGTTCAGCACCCCCTCATTAGTTTGTGATCTACCCATCTAATCTTCAACCTTCTTCTGTAGCACCACACTTAAAAAGCTTCTATTCTCTTCTTGTCTAAACACTTTATCGTCCACGTTTCGCTTGCATACGTGGCTACACTCCAGACAAATACCTTCAGAAAAGACTTCCTAAAATTTAAATCTACATTCGATGTTAACAAATTTGTCTTCTTCGGAAGCGCTTTTCTTGCCGTTGCCAGTCCACATTTTGTATCCTCTCTGCTACGGACTTCATCAGTTTTGCTCCCCAAATAACAAAAGCCATCTACTACTTTAAGTGTCTCATTTGGTAATCTAATCCCTCAGCATCACCTGATTTTATTCAGTTAAATTCCATTATCCTTGTCTTACTGTTGTTGATCTTCATGTTATGTTCACCTTTCAAGGCACTGACAATTCCGTTTAACTGCCCTTCCAAGTCCTTTGCTGCCTCTGATAGAATTACAATGTCATTGGCAAACCTCAAATGTCATCTCCCTGAATATTATTCCTACTCCAAATTTTTCTTTGATTTCCCTTACTACTTGCCCAGAGTACAGTTTGAATAACATCGGAGGTAGGATACAACCCTGCCTACTTCCATCTTCCATCACTGCTTCCCCTTCATGCCCCTCAACTATTGTAACTGCCGTCTGGTTTCTGTACAAGTTGTAAATAGTATTTCGCTACCTGTATTTTAATCCTCCTACATTCAGAAGTTCAAGGAGAGTATTCCAGTCAACACTGTCAAAAGCTTTTTCTAAGTCTATAAATGCTGTAAATGTAGTGTTGCCTTTCCTTAACCTATCATCTAAAATGAGTCGTAGTGTCAGTATCACTTCGTGTATTTCTACATTTCTCCGAAATCCAAACAGCTCTTCTCCGAGGTGGGCTTCTACCATTGTTTCCATTTTTCTGTAAAGATTCGTGTTAGTATGTTGCAACCATGACTGATTAAACCGATACTTCTGTAATTTTCGCACCTGTCAGCACCTATCAGCTAATTCCTTCCTTTAGTCAAGTTGTGCCACAGATTTCTTGTCTCTCCAGTTCTATTCAGTACCTCCTCATTAGTTACATCATCTACCCATCTAATCTTCAGCTATCTTCTGTAGCACTACATTTGAAAAGCCTCCATTCTCTTCTTGTCTAAACTGTTTATCGTCTGTATTTCTCTTCCGTATGCGTAAACCCCAGACAAATACCTTCTGGAAAAACTTCCTAACACTCGTATCTACATTCGATGTTAATAAATTTCTCTTTCTCAGAAACGCTTTTCTTGTTATTGCCAGTCTACATTTTATATCTTCTCTACCTCTTCCATCAGTTATGTTGTTGGCCAAATGGCAGAACTCGTCTCCTGGTTTAAGTATCTCGTTTCCTAATCTAATTCCTCCAGTATCAGATGATTAACTTCGACTACATTCCATTATCCTTGTTTTGCTTTTGTTGATGTTCATCTTATATCCTCCATTGAAGACACTGTCCATTCCATTCAACTGCTCTTCCAAGTCCTTTGCTGTCTCTGACAGAATTGCAATGTCATCGGCGAACCTCAAAGTTTTTATTTCTTCTCCATGAATTTTAATACCTACTCCGAATTTTTCTTTTGTTTCCTTTACTGCTTGCTTAATATACAGGTTGAACAACATCGGGGAGAGGCTACAACCCCGTCTTACTCCCTTCCCAACCACTGCTTCCCTTTCATGTCCCTCGACTATTATAACTGCCATCTGGTTTCTGTACAAATCGTAAATAGCTTTCACTCCCTGTATTTTACCCCTGCCACCTTTACAATTTGAAAGAGAGTATTCCAGTCAACATTGTCAAAAGCTTTCTCTAAGTCTACAAATGCTAGAAACGTAGGTTTGCCTTTCCTTAATCTTTCTTCTAAGATTAGTCGTAAGGTGAGTATTGCCTCACGTGTTCCAGTGTTTCTACGGCTGCTTTCTTTGGGATTGGAATTATTATATTCTTCTTGAAGTCTGAGGGTATTTCGCCTGTTTCATACATCTTGCTCACCTGATGGTAGAGTTTTGTCAGGACTGGCTCTCCCAAGGCCGTCAGTAGTTCCAATGGAATGTTGTCTACTCCGGGGGCCATGTTTCTACTCAGGCTTTTCAGTGCTCTGTCAAACTCTTCACGCAGTATCATATCTCCCATTTCATCTTCATCTACATCCTCTTCCATTTCCATAATATTGTCCTCAAGTACATCGCCCTTGTATAGACCCTCTATATACTCCTTCCACCTTTCTGCTTTCCCTTCTTTGCTTAGAACTGGGTTTCCATCTGAGCTCTTGATATCCATACAAGTCGTTCTCTTATCTCGAAAGGTCTCTTTAATTTTCCTGTAGGCAGTATCTATCTTACCCCTAGTGAGATAGGCCTCTACATCCTTACATTTGTCCTCTAGCCATTCCTGCTTAGCTTTTTTGCACTTCCTGTCGATCTCATTTTTGAGACGTTTGTATTCCTTTTTGCCTGCTTCATTTACTGCATTTTTTATATTTTCTTCTTTCATCAATTAAATTCAATATTTCTTCTGTTACCCAAGGATTTCTACTAGCCCTCGTCTTTTTACCTACTTGATCCTCTGCTGCCTTCGCTACTTCATCCCTCAAAGCTACCCGTTCTTCTTCTACTGTATTTCTTTCCCCCATTCCTGTCAATTGTTCCTTATGCTCTCCCTGAAACTCTGTACAACCTCTGGTTCTTTCAGTTTATACAGGTCCCATCTCCTTAAATTCCCACCTTTTTGCAGTTTCTTCAGTTTTAATCTACAGGTCATAACCAATAGATTGTGGTCAGAGTCTACATCTGCCCCTGGAAATGTCTTACAATTTAAAACCTGGTTCCTAAATCTCTCTCTTACCATTATATAATCTATCTGATACCTTTTAGTATCTCCAGGGTTCTTCCATGTATACAACCTTCTTTCATGACTCTTAAACCAAGTGTTAGCTACGATTAAGTTGTGCTCTGTGCAAAATTCTACCAGGCGGCTTCCTCTTTCATTTCTTAGCCCCAATCCATATTCACCTACTATGTTTCCTTCTCTCCCTTTTCCTACACTCGAATTCCAGTCACCCATGACTATTAAATTTTCGTCTCCCTTCACAATCTGAGTAATTTCTTTTATTTCATCATACATTTCTTCAATTTCTTCGTCATCTGCAGAGCTAGTTGGCATATAAATGTGTACTACTGTAGTAGGTGTGGGCTTCGTATCTATCTTGGCCACAATAATGCGTTCGCTATGCTGTTTGTAGTAGCTTACCCGCATTCCTATTCATTATTAAACCTACTCCTGCATTACCCCTATTTGATTTTGTGTTTATAACCCTGTAGTCACCTGACCAGAAGTCTTGTTCCTCCTGCCACCGAACTTCACTAATTCCCACTATATCTAACTTCAACCTATCCATTTCCCTTTTTAAATTTTCTAACCTACTTGCCCGATTAAGGGATCTGACATTCCACGCTCCGATCCGTAGAACGCCAGTTTTCTTTCTCCTGATAACGACATCCTCTTGAGTAGTCCCCGCCCGGAGATCCGAATGGGGGACTATTTTACCTCCGGAATATTTTACCCAAGAGGACGCCATCATCATTTAATCATGCAGTAAAGCTGCATGCCCTCGGGAAAAATTACGGCTGTAGTTTCCCCTTGCTTTCAGCCGTTCGCAGTACCACCACAGCAAGGCCGTTTTGGTTATTGTTACAAGGCCAGATCAGTCAATCATCCAGACTGTTGCCCTTGCAACTACTGAAAAGGCTGCTTCCCCTCTTCAGGAACCACACGTTTGTCTGGCCTCTCAACAGATACCCCTCCGTTGTGGTTGCACCTACGGTACGGCTATCTGTATCGCTGAGGCACGCAAGCCTCCCCACCAACGGCAAGGTCCTTGGTTCATTTCAGAATTTCGAAGAGAGTATTCCAGCCAATCTTATCAGACTCTTTTTCTAAGTCTACAAATGTTGTAAACGTAGGTTTGCGTTTCCTTAAACTATTTTCTAAGAGGTGTCATAGGGTCAGTATTGCCTCGCGTGTTACTGTATTTCTACAAAATCCAAACTCGTCCTTCCAGAGGTCGGCTTCTACCAGTTTTTCCAAACGTTTGCGAAGAAATCGTTTTAGCATTTTGCAGCTATGACGTATAAAACTGATAGCTCGGTAATATTCACACCAGTCAGTACATACTTCCTTTGGAATTCGAATTATTACGCTCTTCCTGAAGTCAGAGGGTATTTCGCCTGTCTCATACATCTTGCACATCATATGGAATAATTTTGTCATGGATGGCTCTTTCAAGGCTATCAGTAGTTCTGATGGAATGTTGTCTACTCCCGGGGCCTTCTTTCGACTCAGGTCTTTCAGTGCTCTGTCAAATTCTTCTCGCAGTATAGTATCTCCCATCTCATCCTGATCTAGGTCGCCGTCCCTTTCTGTAACACTGCTTTCAAGTTCATCTCCCTTGTCCAAACCGTCTGCATACTCCTGCCACCTATCCATTCTTTGCTTGATATCCAGACAGGTGCTTCCCTTTTCTCCAGAGGCCTTTGTAATTTTCTTGTAGGCGGTATCTAGCTTTCTCCTAGCGAAATTTGCTTCTAAATACTAATATTTGTCCCCTAACCATTCCTGATTAGCCATTTTTCGTTTCCTGTCAATCTCATTTTTTAGGCGTTTGCATTCACTTTCACTTGCTTCATTTGCTACATTTTTAAATTTTCTTCTGCCATCAATTAAATTCAATATCTCCTGTATTGCCCATGGATTTCTAAGAAGCCTGGTCTTTTTACCTATTTGATCATGTGCTATTTCACCTCTCAAAGCTACCCATTCTTCTTCTACTGTATTCCCATCCCACGTTCTTGTCAATCGTTCCCTAATGCTCCCTCCGAAACGGTATAGGGAAGTTTCAAGCAAAAGCGTTCTTATGTCTATCTTAGTTGTCATGGTACCAGTAAATAAACAAACCCTTTTAGTATTGAGTACACTACCAGTAATGAAATTTCTCCAGTTCTTGCTGGGCTAGTGTTGAGTATGTACTGAATATTCTTCCCCTACCAGGAATCGAATCGGCTGTTTCCGAGAGGGGCGCCATCGAACAAGAGTGCGATAGCGACATTAGCTTCTCTGCCTTACTTTTATTGGGCTAGTGTGTCCTGTATATTTCTGCCTGAAATGTATTCTAATCAGCAGATGTCGGTCATGTACCTGATGCATGGCTTTGCGAACTGTAGTGCGTTTGAAGCCAGACGTTTGTATGCTGAAAGATTTATAGTGGACATTTTAGGAACAATACTCCTTTTCAAGAATAGACAAACGTCTTGTAGCGGCACATTTTTTGACAAAAGGTCATTTCATTGTGGACGACCAAATAGCGTTGGAACACCCGATTTAGAAGATTGAGCACTTCATCATATCAGAATAATAAGGGCAGTAGTACCTGAGAAATAGCAGAAACTGAGAATGTGAGTCCTGTGACTGCGTGGAAAGCGTTAAGAGAGCAATTGCTTTATCCATACCATCTCAGTGTAGAAAGTCTTACTGAAACAGATTTTCAATGCAGAAAAACTTTTTGTACTTGATTTCTGGAGATGTCTGCTCAGGGCCAACAGGTTCTGTCTCCCATTGAGCAATTAAAGTTGAACAAGAATGGAGTGCAGAATTTTCACAGCACTCATGCATGGACGGACAAAAATCCTCTCGCAGTGTCGAAAACAAGACAGCAAAAAGAGCTTAGCATTAATGTATGGCTTGTCATATTTGGAGAGAGATTAATTGGACATTTCAGATTCCATTGAACACCGACTGTAGTATCATTTATTGAATTAAAGTTAAAGCAATTACAGCACTCGGTCGCAAAAATTAAGTCTTTTGACCTGGTTTCGACACTTCTGTGAGTGCCTTCATCAGAAATTAAACATTCAAATTGGCATGTCACGTATAAAATAAATATCAAGCGATAAAGCTTTAGTCCCAAAATTTTTAAAGTCGAATGCGTGGAAAGCGAGCCACCGAGGGCTGTAATGGCTTTAACTTCAATTTGCAAACGGTCGCCGACCACGCAGCCATGTTTAAAGCTTTATCATATGTTGAGTTTGTAATGGAACATTAATCGTTTTGCTGGAAGACGTTCCACCAATGTTTCGTCAGAACATGTGGCTCATGCTTTGGCACACCATCTGCTTTTGCTCTGCAAGTAAGAACAATTTTAAAGCAGCGCCTCCCAAGTAAATGGATAGATGTGTGTGTGTGTGTGTGTGTGTGTGTGTGTGTGTGTGTGTGTGTGTGTGTGTGTGTGAGAGAGAGAGAGAGAGAGAGAGAGAGAGAGAGAGAGAGAGAGAGAGAGAGATGAGAATGCTCCATCTACTGATTTCAATTCATTTGAGGGCATTTTAGGGGCATTTAAAGACCTGCTTTATTCAACATCTATTACGAATGTTGACATTCTTCGCCAGCGTGTTCAAGAAGGATTTCCGTAGGTACAGCAGAACTACGAATGTGGGTGGGAGTGAGACAATCGACGACGCAATGTTTAGATACTTGTGTTGGAGCCATCGGTAGTCATTCTGACCATTTTATTTAGTCATCAGAAAACATTTGCAAAGAAAAAAATTAGTGTTGAACGAAGCTGGAAATTTGAAAACACAGTCAGAAACCAAACAAGTGTGTAACAACAAAGAAAAGTCTCCAACTAAGAAAATAGAAATGGCTGGCTCTGAGCACTATGGGACGCAACTGCTGAGGTCATTAGTCCCCTAGAACTTAGAACTAGTTAAACCTAACTAACCTAAGGACATCACAAACATCCATGCCCGAGGCAGGATTCGAACCTGCGACCGTAGCGGTCTTGCGGTTCCAGACTGCAGCGCCTTTAACCGCACGGCCACTTCGGCCGGCAAGAAAATAGAAATATTGACCTTTGTAGATATGAAATTTTGTACTTCTTTTGTAAGCCCTCTATCCGTTTGACGGAGGGTTTCCACATTAGTTAACATCCTGTACATTATCCAGTCAGTGGAGTAGGAATATAGGAGTAATACCGACGGAACATGATCTTAGTATCATTGTCTTGTAACGCAGCAGTGGTGCCGGGACACTGCTTGTCTGATGGTGTGCTGTCGCCCTGCTGCCGTTGCTCACGCAGCCGGATGCTAGTTACTACCAACTCTCACAGCACATCCACATACTGCGGGGCCCGTTACAGTATAAAGTTTCTGCAATATACTATCATAAATATTAGCACATTACTTTTCCTCCTCTTGCCGTTTCGCTTGGTCGCCCGGCAATATTAATCGAAAGCTTCCTGTCTTTTTAATGTAGACGAAGATTAAAATTTCGTACTGAATTTCGTCATACGAGATCCGTCACACAGTGATAAATTGTGAGCCTATTGTACTTCCATTGTTTTACTAATTTTCTTAATTCCATTAAAATTTGTTTCCCGTACTGTTATTTTGTATAAGTGACAAAAAACAGCTTTAATCTTTCAACTTATCGGAGTTCCGGCTGTGGTTTTAAAGCAGTTTTTTTAAGTTTCAGTCTACTGTGTCAAATGTCCTCGCTGTTCTGATAAGCCTTGCATGCAGCTCTTTTCCCTTTAAAATCGATCAGGGTCGCTAATCTAAACGTTGGCTGCAGTGTGTCATACAGCGGGGCTGGCCACAAAAGGCACTCGCTCTGTCTGTCGGCGAGAGGCCGGATAGGGGGAGAGGGGGGAGGGGAGGGGGAAAGGGGAGTGAGAGAGAGGGAGCTGAGGGTGAGAGAAGGGCTGGACGAAGCTGAGAAATCGTTTTAAGTGGTCTCCTTTTCAGGTTAAAAGCAGTCGGCGGCGGCGTGCACTCAACACGAATGCTTTTCCAAGTAAAGTGTATTGCCAGTCCTGTTGCCGCCGCCGCTGCTGCGGCCCAGCCGATCCGGGGGATCCCCGCCTCCCTCCTGCACCTCCCCTCCCTCCGCCCTCCCCTCCCCTCCCCCTCCCCCACCCCTTCCGCGGCGCCTCCCACCCTGTTTTGCTTGCTCTCTTCTCCGAGTCGGACAGAAGTGCGGAGTGGAGGGCTGCCGCGCCGAGGCGACTTGCCATTTCTGAGTGCCGCCGCTCCTCTAAGTGGCCGAGCAGTTAAAATGATAATCGGCTCTTAAACTCCGACAGCGGCGCGCACACCGGTCGCCGCGTCGACGCGCCCTCTCAGGCGAACAGCGGACACTCGGAACGGAAAAGTTAAGAACCCAGTCAGAAATTCGCAACCGACACATCGATAGAGAGCTACCCCACGCTCGCCTCCGCGAGGAGAAGCAGCGATTCTGTCCACAACCATCCTGCTTAACCACTCGGACCACAGATCACTTTTATTGCGTTGTTGCGGTTGTAGTTCCCAGCGAATATCATAACACGGAACCGAATAAATGTTTACTCCACTTCTTCGCTGCTTTCCATTCCGAGGCCCCCACATGAGGGATCGTGATTTGATGCGCAGTTTATTTCCGAAATGTCATTTCGCTGTCGACGCTCCAAAGTTCGATAGCTGTCGCGGGATGAGACGCGATATATCTACAGTTCCAATGGGAACTGCTAACTGGAACAGACAACTGCGCTATCTACGTATACTCCCCCATTTTATTAATGTATTATAGGTGGTGTTCCTCTAAATATCAACATAGTGCCAACAATCGATGTCGATTTGACGCGAGTTCAGTTGATCAGTTACTCCCCCGTAACATTAAGCATTGGACACAATTGGGGGCTACGACGAAAAAACTCATGGAAATGATGGATATAAAAGTTATGTCAGTCAGAGAGCTGAGGAAATGTGTTGAACCTTTCGCAAGCTGCCGACTGCTTTAGCTACCTAAACTTGAGCGAGTATCAACTTCGAACATCTGAAGACCGGAATGAATGCTTTCAATGGGAAGAGGAACCTAAAACGGAGACGGGTGAGCTATTCTAGCTGCTCTGAGAGTTATTGAGACTAGACTTTCTCCATCTCTGTTTACAGTTCTTTACCGGTAGTCGAAGATCGAACATTACTCGTTACAAAAAAAAAGAGGATGTATACATCCTGCAGGATACGTACAATCCGTGCAAAAAGTTTCGATGCTGAATTTTTTCCTGGCACATAAGCGACGTCAACGCAGTAACTACGGTGTCAGCTTGAACAAACAACCGCCGGCGGTCTTGGGCGCCATGTCACGGTTCACGCGGCTTTCCCCCCGTCGGAGGTTCGAGTCCACCGTCGGGCACGGGTGTGAGCGTTCTCCTTAATGTCAGTTAAAGTTAGGTTAATTAGTGTGTAAGCATAGGGACCGATGACATCAGTAGTTTGGTCCCATAGGATCTTACCACAAATTTCCAAATGAACTAACTACCGTAAACAGCGGACGTGCATTCGACCAGTCAGTTGTGAGCAGGCAGTGATAAGCAGTGGACGTGCGAGCGTAGTGTGTGAAATTTCTTGTACCGCCAGTGAGACTGGAGCAGTGAACTGAAAATGTCTAAATCAAGTGTATGAGACATTCTCCAGAATGTTTTGAAAAAAAAAAAACACACGTGCAGTTTTTCCAGCATATGTTGACTCCCGAACAAAAAACAACAACAGGCGGAGACTTGTCGTGACTTCACTGAAATGAAAAACGAGGACAGCTCTCTTCCGGAAAAACGCTACAGGTGACATTACTTAGCGTCATAAATACGAACCTAATTCAGTACTATAAAGTGCTGTATGAGTCTCTGATGGTCCATTAAGACCGAAAAAGGTGCGAATGTGACAACATGCCAAGTTTCGTATGGTGGTATGAAGGTCCCGTGCGTTGTACTCAAGTGGGGGGACACTACGCAGAGCATCTGAAGCACTAACACCACCGTCTTACTTTTTTCTCTACTATTTTAGTAATCCAGTCCAGAACCTTCCCGACAGATGCCATGTAGCCTGGGAGGGGGGGGGGGGGGGGCACTGTTCAGAGAACAATTTATAAAACTGGAGCCATCCTAATTGCCAGCAAATGATAGCCGTGCATAGAAACTTACGAGGAATCTGGTTGTTGAAACAAAGTGGCTGTTCGCGATTCTCGAAAAACAATTTGAGAAGATGGTGTTGTAACCTGTGGGAGAAAATTCAATGATAAAGTGCACACTTTTAATAATTCGCTGTGAAGAATGTTGTGCGGATAAGATTCCAGTACCACTCGTGTTTGTGGGCGTAGAAGTGCCAAAGTTATCAAATGTAAGCAGAACTCTGAAACTGTTATAGCAAAGATTGTTCTTTGGAAGTTATTTACTGTATTTATACATTGGTGTGCAATGCTTAAGGACGAAAGTAACATTTGCAATCGTGTCACTGAGAGGTAACACAGCGGGGTGAAACTTGGAAGTTACGTAGAAAGAACTGCTGCAGTACGGTACAGGTACAGTACAGAACAGTACAGTGTAGAAGGTAACTGCAACAAATACGCAGTGAGACGAACAGAAATGACACTTTTATTCAAAGACAATAATCACAATGAAGTCCCTACGATTCACGATGGTCCCCTGGACATTACAAAGGACGGGACATGGTTCTAAATAGTGTGTGTGGGCATTAAAAACGGCAGTGCACGCCCTGCAGTGTGTTTCCATGCTGGCGACGAGGTTAGTAAGGAATTCTTGTGGTAGAGTGCTCCATTCCTCTCCCAGCGCTGTTGACAATTGCTGGATGCTGGTTGCTGCGTGTGGACGGGCTGCAATATGTCTCCCCAACGAATCGCACACGTGCCTGGTGGGATTTAAGTAGGGACAGGGCAGTCCATTCACTGAATATTCTCTCGTTCCAAGAGGTTCTTCACCAGCGCTCTTCGATGCGGTCGCTCTTTGCCATCCATAAAAAATGAAGTCAGGGTCGAATGCTGCACTGAAAAAACGCACCAGGGAAGGAGTACAGAATCACAATGCTGACATGTGAGCGTACCGTGTTCAAAGATTTGGAAGCCAATACGCCCACGCTGCATTACGGTTCCGCTCACCATAACAGTCTGACGACCAAAAGCATAATGCTCGACGATGTTTCTGGGTGCATTACATGCTCCCGCCTCTCGCTATGTGAGTGTGCATCCAGAATCACCACTCAGACTGAGTCTTCTCTCATTCGAGAACTCGACCGCAGGGTCCTAATATGTCTGCTGGAAGCGGCACAAAAAGTACCCAGGTGCCAGTGATTGAAAAATTTATTTATGAAGGGTTAATAGCACATTTATTTTGATGTGGATAGAAACATACCCTGAAGCGCCAAAGAAACTGCTACACCTGCGTAATATCGTGTAGCGGCCCTGAGAGCGCGCAGAAGTGCCGCAACACGACGTGACATGGACTCGACTAATGTCTGAAGTAGTTCTGGAGGGAACTCACACCATGAATCCTGTAGGGCTGTCCATAAATCCGCAAGACTACGAGGGTGTGGAGCTCTCTTCTGAACAGCACGTTGCAAGGCACCCCAGATATGGTCAATAATGTTCATGTCTGGGGAGTTCGGTGGCCAGTTGAAGTGTTTAAAATCAGAAGAGTGTTCCTGGAGCCACTCCGTAGCAATTCTGCACGGGTGGGATGTCACATTGTCCTGCTGGAATTACCCGAGTCTGTCGGATTGCACCGTGGATATGAATGGATGCAGGTGATCAGACAGATGCTTACGTGTCACCTGTTAGAGTCGTATCTAAACGTATCAGGGGAACAATATCAATTCAGCTTCACACGCCTCACACCATTACAGAGCCTCCACCAGCTTGAACAGTCTCCCGTTGACATGCAGAGTCGCCGTGCGCAGTGGCCAGGCGGTTTGAGGCGCCATGTCACGGATTGCGGGGCCCCTCCCACCGGAAGTTTGATTCTTCCCTCGGGCATGGGTGTGTGTGTTGCCCTTAGTGTAAGTTAGTTTAAGTATTGTGTAAATTTAGTGACCGATGACCTCAGCAGTTTGGTCCCTTAGGAATTCACATACATTTTCCAACATGCCACCGATGTCCGTTTGGTGTGTGTTGCGTCGACGTTTACACATGAAACCATACAGACTTCAGCTTCTGCAAGGTTCATGGATTCATGATGTTGTCTCCATAGTCGTACACGTCCATCCGCTTGATACAATATGAAACGAGACTCGTCTGATCAGGGAACATGTTTCCAGAAATCCACAGTCCACTGTCAGTGTTGGCGTGCCAGGCGAGGCGTAAAGCTTTGTGTCGTGCAGTCATGAAGGGTATACGAGTGGCTTTTCGGCTTCGAAAGCCGATATCGATTATGTTTCGCTGAATGGTTCTCACGCTGACACTTGTTGGTCGCCCAGCATTGAAATCTGCAGCAATTTGCAGAAGGCTTGCACGTCTGTCACCTTGAGCGATTCTCTTCAGTCTCGGTTGGTCCCGTTGTTACAGGATCTTTTTCCGGACGCAGCGATGTCGGAGATTTGATGTTGTACCGGATTCCTGATATTAACGGTACGGTCGTTAAATGGTCGTACGGGAAAATCCCCACTTTATCACTACATGCATCTACATGCATTGCCCCAATCGGTCGTGCGACGACTATAACACCACGTTGAAACTCACTTAAATCTTGAGAACGTGCAGCAGTAACCGATCTAACAACTGCGACAGACACTTGTCGTCTTATATAGGCGTTGCCGACCGCAGCGCCTTATTCTGCCTGTTTACATATATCTCTATTTGAATATGCATATCTATACGAAGGTCTTTGGCGTTTCAGCGAAAAATTAGTATTTTCTTGAAATAGATACTTCTGACGGGCGAAGACCAGTGAGATTGTCGCTACATCTAACACCATTAAACACACTTATGAAAGTCTAACTTCCGTAGGACGCTCATTGTTAAAGTACGAACCGAATAAACAAAGTTTACGTCCCATAGGGAAAAAATTGCTTAAGTCTGGCGCGTACTCGTTTGTAAGTGAAAACAGGAATAAATTTACGAGTTCGGATGTCTGCCATGACGACAGATGATGATGATGTTTGGTTTGTGGGGCGCTCAAGTGCGCGGTTATCAGCGCCTGTACAAATTCGCAACCTTTGCTCTGTCCAACCTCGGCAATTTCATGAATGAGGATGAAATGATGAGGACTACACAAACACCCAGTCATCTGGAAGCAGGTGAAAATCCCTAACCCTGCCGGGAATGGAACCCGGGACCCCGTGCTCGGGAAGCGAGAACGCGTCCGCGAGACCACGAGCTGCGTACATGACGTTAGAGCTCCTGTCGTCACTGACAAGGAGGCCACGAACACTCATAGGTCGTCAGCTGTCAGTAAGGGTCACAAAGTCGTACGTGAACGGCAGGGATGTTGTGGAGGTGGCTCTCGCGTGAGAATCCTGATTTATGCAATTCTTGTGGAATAGGCGCCTGTTACAGGGAGAGAACTTGCCTGATCTAGTCTCGTCTGGCCTGGATCGAACACTGCACAGAATACCATTTGGTGTTAGGATACAGCTGAGCCTATTTTAGATCCTTTGTATTGTGTAAGAGAATAGGACTGCGCAGCCCATGGCCTATAGCGGCACTCGTATGGCCCCTGGTGGATGGCTGGATGACAGTCGCATGTTTTCCGGTTTGTTCGTCCCCTGACTGCTAGGCATCTTCGAAGCACGTAAGTGTTGTAAGTTGCCGACGCTGCAGGCGATAAGTCTCAGTACTGCAGGTCCATTCGTGCTTGTACAATGTAGCGGCCAACTGCTGCTCTAGTTGACCGTGGTCCACCACCACCTCTTCTTCTCCTTCTTCTTCTTGTGCCGTGCAGTCATCAATCGCTATGTGAAGGTGCATCCAGAATCAGACTGTTCGGAACGCTCCCAGTACACGTGAAACAGTGCTATGATCCATGCTAAACTCCTGGGCCACAGTTCGCCCTTCTTCCAGTTTCCTGAAGATTCTTCCATATGTTTTCCCCAGGCCATGTTGTAATAAACATCTTCACAGACGGTCAGTGATACACACACACACACACACACACACACACACACACACACACACACACAGTCGTTTTACGTTTATTCAACTGTCTGTGGTAACATGCTCCCGCACTTTCATCGACTTCCACCAAGTTGTCCACATGTTATCTCGTCCTGAAGTATTGCAGAACAGTGCACTTGAAAAAAGACACACGTAAATTAAGTATCTCTGTAAAGTATGGATGGAGTCGGTGTTAATTAAGAACCGAGGTTTATTAAGTATTTGGAGACGGTTGTTTTCCACCAGACGTGAAACAGTGCCGAATGGAAGGGAACACCTACTGTACTTGGTGGTGCCTGGACAGGAAGCTGCTCCGCCGGCCGCCCTACGGCGAGGAGACGCGGCCGCCGGCTACTGGCCGCTGTCTGCCCGCAGCGCACTATATATCCCGCGCCCCATTGACTCCGGCGCGCCTCAATGGAGCGCTGGCAGCGCCCCGCCGGCCCGCCCGCCAAAAGTTGGCCTTTTTACTCGCGCTCCCGCGGCCGCGGCGGCGCTGTGGCGGCGGGACATCCTGTTTTCCAGCTTTGGAAGCGCTCCAGGCCGGCGCTTTCTCGCCGCCGCCGTCGACGCGAAGAATGGGCCGGTCACGCCGAGTCACCTCTGCTGGCACCCGCTCACCTCGGCCGACTTTTTACACGGCGGCCGGCTTACAAGTAGCTAGCCTCCAACGCACGCGCTCGTCGTCATGTAAGTGACGTCGTTGTGCAAGCCAGATGCTCTCTCAGAAAAACACGATATGATTGAAAAAGAAAGGAAAAAAAGCAATGTACTGGCCAAAATAAAAAAAGTGCTACGAACATATGAACGTAAACAGATACGTGTTATGATATACCAGCTCGCTGTTCGTCAGTGACGGACTCTCCATTAGAGCATAGATCATATGGAGCGCGTATGACGTCATTATATTAAAACCGTTGTTGTTCTCTTCAGTCCTGAGACTGGTTTGATGCAGCTCTCCATCCTACTCCATCCTGTGCAAGCTTCTTCATCTCTCAGTACTTACTGCAACCTACATCCTTCTGAATCTGCTTAGTGTATTCATCTCTTGGTCTCCCTCTACGATTTTTACCCTCCACGCTTCCCTTCCAATGCTAAATTTGTGATCCCTTGATGCCTCAGGACATGTCCTACCAACCGATCCCTTCATCTTGCCAAGTTGTGCTACAAACTTCTCTTCTCCCCAATCCATTACAATACTTCCTCATTAGTTATGTGATCTACCCATCCAATCTTCAGCATTCTTCTGTAGCACCACATTTCCAAAGCTTCTATTCTCTTCTTGTCTAAACTATTTATCGTCCATGTTTCACTTCCATACATGGCTACACTCCATACAAATACTTTCAGAAATGACTTCCTGACACTTGAATCTATACCCGATGTTAACAAATTTCTCTTCTTCAGAAACGCTTTCCTTGCCATTGCCAGTCTACATTTGATGTCCTCTCTACTTCGACCATCATCAGTTATTTTGCTCCCCAAATAGCAAACCTCCTTTACCACTCTAAGTGTCTCATTTCCTAATCTAATTCCCTCAGCATCACTCGACTTAATTCGACTACATTCCATTATCCTCGTTATGCTTTTGTTGATGTTCATGTTCATGTTATATCCTCCTTTCAAGACACTGTCCATTACGTTCAACTCTCTTCCAAATCCTAAACCGTGGCCTACGATAAATACAGGCCTCCGCGCACGTCTGTATGACGTCGGCAGCGCAGTGTTACTGCCCACCGACACTAACACGTGAAGCCTGAGGCTCGCTTTACACTGTAAAAGAACTTTGACAATGATCTTTGCCAAAGTTTTAGTCAAACCGCTTTGACTAGACTACTTCAATGGATCTATTACACGATCGTTGTAGTTATTGGGAAATGAATGCCGAACAGTTAATCGCCTGCACAACAACACGTGTTGGTGGCGAGAGTATTATTTGAAAACAAAGAGAAATGGAAACGATTGTGGATGATACCGTGCATAGCGAGAAGAGAAGCTGAGAGTGTGCTCCAGAATTTGCTTTGTGACTACAGTGCGAGTACATGAAGAATAACGAAAATTATTTAATATGGCCGAAGAGACATTTCAGTTTGCCCCCAGGAAGTGGCCCCACATATCTGCATACACGATACCGGTTTAAAATGGCTCTGAGCACTATGCGACTTAACTTCTGACGTCATCAGTCGCCTAGAACTAACTAAACCAAACTAACCTAAGTACATCACACACAGCCATGCCCGAGGCAGGATTCGAACCTGCGACCGTAGCGGTTGCTCGGTTCCAGACTGTAGCGCCTAGAACCACAAGGCCACTCCGGACGACGATACCGATTTAAGACTAGCCGTTTCTTAATTTCATTTGTCGTAATCGATCTTTTTGGAAAGCTTGCAACTGTGTCATTGACGGTATAAAGGATGGAACTACACTGTTTAGATCTTTATTCATGCTTCATATGACACGTTTCGAGTGTTTATTCTCGTTATCAAGACGAGATATTGACGTACGCATTTTATGTGGTGTTTGTATGTTTGTTGCCCTGTCTCTCCTGCATTTCATTGCCGGGCGGAGTGGGCGAGCGGTTCTAGGCGCTACAGTCTGGAACCGCGCGACCGCTGAGGAGGCAGGTCCGAATCCTACCTCGGGCATTGATGTGTGTGATGTCCTTAGGTTAGTTAGGTTTAACTAGTTCTAAGTTCTAGGGGACTGATGACCTCAGAAGTTAAGTCCCATAGTGCTCAGAGCCATTTGAATCATTTTGCACTTCCTTTTCGTCTTATAGTTTACTGCAGTCTGACAGATTTCTTTTGTCCGATTTTCCGAATCATCGCAAACAATATGTATGTCAACATTTGTACCTGATCATGAGAATAAATTCTCGCGAAGCATCGTGCAGATCGTGGAAAATACGTAACTGGTGCAGTATTTCATTATTAGATCACGAATGCTGTTTCTGATAAAGATGGTTTCATGGATGGGTTAAGACTGTTAGCAACAGGCAAAAACTCTTCTATGAATTATTCAGAAACAGTCTTAATCGCATTTATTATAATTATACCGCCAACCGGTTTCAACCCGACGTAGAGGTCATAGTTTCCTGTCGTTATGTAAACAGGAGTGACACCACCAGCAGTCGACCAATGTTGTAAACGGCCAGAAGATGACCCCTAAGTCGGGTTGAAACCGGTTGACAGTATAATTATAATAAATGCGTTTGAGACTGTTTTTGAATAATTGATTAATCATACTAACCGCTGCTTCATCTCCACAACCATATTTTTTAAAAAGCTTGTCTAGCTTGCAGTACAGTCGTAGCCCCCGAATCCCGCAGTGTACCGTTTTACGTATTATTCCAGAAACATGTGAACCAATATATAAATCACTTAAGGAGGGATTCATCAGGGTTCAGTTGGGTTGTTTACACTACAAATCAATAATTTTTTTAACTTATGTACACTTTGAACACACTTGGCTTTCCACATCTCCAATCAAATGGCTCTGAGCACTATGCGACTTATCTGCTGAGGTCATCAGTCGCCTAGAACTTAGAACTAATTAAACCGAACTAACCTAAGGACATCACACACATCCATGATTGAGGCAGGATTCGAACCTGCGACCGTAGCGGTCGCGCGGTTCCAGACTGTAGCGCCTAGAACCGCTCGGCCACACAGGCCGGCCCATCTCCAATCCTTTCACATCTTTTCTTTTTATGCGTTAGCTTAACATCATCCAAAGTGCAGTTACTTCGAATACAGCTGACTGCTGCAGCTTTTCCAACCGCTTATTACAGTTTTTGTAAACATCGTTCTTTGTGTTATGAGGAAATTTGTATTCTCCACTACTGTGGTGGTAGCAACGCCGCAAATGTACTTCATTTTATAACTTAAATGCACTAAAAGGAGAGAAACGACATGTATACAGTGGAAAACTAGGTTAGGCTTCCGCTTTAACTTTTATCAAAGACCTTGGCTGAAAGCTTACCTGCTAGTAGAAGATTTGATAAGTATTAATCGTTGGCCACGAACAGTACACTGGTGACGTCACACAGACGTGTGCGTAGGCCTGTATTTGTCGTAGGACACGATGGAAACTAACATTTCGGTCAGCTGCCCAGAGGCGGCAACCATTTGCAGGCCACTTCTGGAATACAGACCACTTCTGGAGCGCTATTTCATTTGTCTTAACCTAATATTTTTAATAAAAGTGTCTTAATTACAGTGGTGAAATCTTGTGCAGCGTTTCGTTGCAGCGAAAGATATGTGAAAGGAGGTAATAATTTTTTCCACGTGTAAAGTTGTTTTAAAAACACACACATTTACGAACACCTTTTTCGGGAGTAAGTGAATTTACAGGCTGAAGCCAAGACGTAATATCGTTACCAAGTAGACTTCTATAACCTTCTATTTCAGAGTATACAGGGTGTTACAAAAAGGTACGGCCAAACTTTCAGGAAACATTCCTCACACACAAATAAAGAAAAGCTGTTATGATACAAATTAATCCACCACCTTAGTGATGGCTCTGAGCACTATGGGACTTAACATCTGTGGTCATCAGTCCCCTAGAACTTAGAACTACTTAAACCTAACTAACCTAAGGACATCACACACATCCATGCCCGAGGCAGGATTCGAACCTGCGACCGCAGCAGTCGCGCGGTTCCGGACTGAGCGCCTAGAACCGCTAGACCACCGCGGCCGGCCCTTAGTGATTAGCGGGTCCTAATGTTAATACAATATTATATGTTATCAACAGCTATTATTGTTATTACAATGTTACAATATTTATTTATGAGCTACAGACAGTGTGACAGGTTCATGTTAATAGGGAGATTTCCATATTAGAGCTCATTTTAGTTTCGTCAGTATGTACTATACTTCCTCGATTCACCTCCAGTTGGCCCAATTGAAGGAAGGTACGTTTCTATCGACAGGAAGGTACGTTTGTCCCTACAGGAAGACGTTCGAAGCAATCGATCAGCGTCCTCGCGAGCACGGAACATTCCAGCCTATGACTCGCGACTGGGGAAGACCTAGAACGACGAGGACACCTGCAATGGGCGAGGCAATTCTTCGTGCAGTTGACGATAACCCTAATGTCAGCCTCAGAGAAGTTGCTGCTGTACAAGGTAACGTTGACCACGTCACTGTATGGAGAGTGTTACGGGAGAACCAGTTGTTTCCGTACCATGTACAGCGTGTGCAGGCACTATCAGCAGCTGATTGGCCTCCACGGGTACACTTCTGCGAATGGTTCATCCAACAATCTGTCAATCCTCATTTCAGTGCAAATGTTCTCTTCCAACGTGATCAAATTGTAAATTTTCACAATCAACATGTGTTGGCTGACGAGAATCCGCACGCAATTGTGCAATCACGTCATCAACACAGATTTTCTGTGAACGTTTGGGCAGGCATTGTTGGTGATGTCTTGATTGGGCCCCATGTTCTTCCACCCACGCTCAATGGAGCACGTTATCATGATTTCATACGGGATACTCTACCTGTGCTGCTAGAACATGTGCCTTTACAAGTACGACACTACATGTGGTTCATGCATGATGGAGCTCCTGCACTTTTCAGTCCAAGTGTTCGTACGCTTCTCAACAACAGATTCGGTGACCGATGGATTGGTAGAGGCGGACCAATTCCATGGCCTCCACGTTCTCCTGACCTCAACCCTCTTGACTTTCATTTATGGGGGCATTTGAAAGCTCTTGTCTACGCAACCCCGGTACCTCGGCTGTGGTACAATACGCCATTCTCCAGGGCTGCATCAGCGCATCAGGGATTCCATGCGACGGAGGGTGGATGCATGTATCATCACTAACGGAGGACATTTTGAACATTTCCTGTAACAAAGTGCTTGAAGTCACGCTGGTACGTTCTGTTGCTGTGTGTTTCCATTCCATGATTAATGTGATTTGAAGAGAAGTAATAAAATGAGGTCTAACATGGAAAGTAAGCGTTTCCAGACACATGTCGTCATGACATATTTTCTGTCGTTGTGTGTGAGGAATGTTTCCTGAAAGTTTGGCCGTACCTTTTTGTAACACCCTGTATATTTGTGTGTAAGTATTATGAACTGAGTGATAAGTATAATTGTGCATGACGTCCCAGGTTCAATGTTCAATATCTAGGTATGTGACAAAAATGATCTTTCAAAGCAAAAAAGCATAGTAAACATGGGCTCTAAACTGCGTACCTCAAGAGCGATGAACAGTTGTGCAGTACAAGAGATGTCTCTCACAGAAACACGTATGGACGTGTGCTCGTAGCTATTAAGGTATGGACTTCAGTGTTTCGGCGTAACATCAAGCGCCGTCACGTCGGCCTGGAATGCAACAGCCGAGAAGGCCGTGAGGCGACGTCAGCCAATAGGATGCTGGCTAGGACGACACCACGGCAGGAGCGGCACTTATACGGCGAGAGTGTAAGAGACGCCCCGCGTAGCCTCGGGGCCACTAGAAGACGAGCCGTGATCCAAACTTTTTCTCCCCGATAACCTCCAGAAAATAATGAAAGGAAAAAAGTTTATCGCTTACTATATTTTTTATGTTCATGCAGTAAAACTCCTGCATGCAGCCTGATGTTTTAATTTATTACTTTTTTACTATTAACTGTATTCGTGACATATTTTGCACAGAATATTGAAACATACCGCTGAATGTAGGGATACTAGAAAAATTATATCATTATACGACACAGGCATCAGGACATATGACGTCATAAAACATTGGATGCGTAATAAAACTGCTGAATCATTGGTGAAATTTTAACCTTTTACTTCTTTACACAACACTTTCGCAGTTAGTAGACACATACACCACTGGAATTGTGTCTTTGTGCAGCCCATAGTTCATGAGTACGTCGTCATAAATACTGAACTGCTTGGAAACGAAACTGCTGTTCGAAATTCGCTATAGATTCAGGTGAAAAAATGTGTTCAAATGCATGTGAAATATGATACATTTACAAAGTGAACATTAATAAAACCAACGGATTCCTGACTGGAAATGGGGTGGGGAAGGTCCTACGAACATGTGCCTAGAAGTGGACAGTGGGCGTACAACGATAAGTAATTGTCCCCCTACAGAGCTGCATAGCATCTACGTCACAACAGATGTTCAAAGTGGCCTCCATGGAATGCAGTCCAGGCGTTCACACGTCGCATTGTGGACTGCCGCTCTCTTTCACACGTTTCGGCCTCTCTCCGAAAAACGTCACAAGCGTCGTGAACACGCTTTTGAAGGGTCTGCACATCAGGAGCTGGCTCAACATATGCAGCGTTCTTTAGATGCCCCCAGAGGTAAAAATTCAGGAGGTTTAAGTCCGATGATGTAGCAGGCCTCTGTGTCCTATCCAATGTCCGGGGAAGATGTTGAGGTCTCGGCGAACTGTAATGCGGAAGTGTGTGTGTGTGTGTGTGTGTGTGTGTGTGTGTGTGTGTGTGTGTGAGTGAGGGGGGGGGGGGGGGGGGAATGTTGCGTCATGCAGAAACCACATAACCTGTTGTGTTGCCAAAGGCACATTCTCAGCAGTCCACGCGGGGTATTCTGCATGCAGACCAGGCACGTTCCTCTGTCGAGGCATTATGGAATCATAACCGATCCATATATATGATCACCAAGAATCCCTGCCCACACACTAATGCTGAACCAATACTAATGAGACACCTCAACCATACCCTAAGGGTAGTAGCCCACAGATGACAAATATGCAGACTGATGATGCCAGTTCTGGTAAGGACTGGCTCGTCAGTAAAGAGGACTCATGCCAGAAATCCCATAATTGTGATGATCTGGTGCAAAAACCATTCTCAAAATCCTTCCCGTAGACGGGATAATCCTTGCACTCTTTGCATGTGATTGGGAT
The DNA here is from genome assembly GCF_021461395.2 of Schistocerca americana. Lineage (NCBI taxonomy): Eukaryota > Metazoa > Arthropoda > Insecta > Orthoptera > Acrididae > Schistocerca > Schistocerca americana. Next base: position 128,063,538 of record NC_060125.1, read on the forward strand.
AATAGCGGTTGCGGTGACGGATACAGATATTCGTACACCAGGTTGGCGGACCACGTGCTTGATGTTTGTGGTTGGGTTTCTACTCAGTATCCAGTAGAACCCGGTCCTCCAAATGTGGTGCACGCAGAGTGCGCCCCCCCTCACTGCACGTTCGTCTGCCTCAAATTATCCATAATTACACAAACGCCTAAAGAGGGCACCATTTGTTGTGTGTTGTGCTTTGTGTCTGTCATGGTGCCTAACGACCGTCTCCAGCTGCTTGGCTCTACACAAATACCATCTCAACTTGTACCCGACATGAATGCCTGACCAATCTGCTGCGTCGAACACACAGCCTGCAGCACACAAGGAACACGCGTCATGTGGTCGGAGGAGCTTCCATTCGTCAGCGCTACCTACCGTGGCAACAATGCGTTTCCGGAAACAACGATGCGTTTCCAGTCAGGAATCCGTTCCTGCAGTTTCTCGGTTTTGTTAGTGTTCACCCTGTACGTGAGAAATATATTTGGCATCTGCCTATGCAGACAAAGCCAGGAATAAAAAACTCATCCTAAGCTCCCTGATCGATTTCAACCAAATTTGGTACACATATTAATTACGATTTGGAAAGAAATACTCTGGGGGGGGGGGGGGGGGGAGGGGAGAGTAGGAAGGAAGAAGGGGATAGTTGAGATGAACAAGCGGAGAGGGTGGTGGGGGAGGAGATAGAGAAAGGAAAGAGGAAGAGAGGGACGTAAACGTGGCCAGGAAGAAATAGAGAGGGAGGGTGGACATCCTGCGCATGGCAGCCAGTCGCGCTTGTTGTTGACGCATAGAGCATCTTAATTGTGTTGAGAATGGTCAGTAGTCGGTGAGTTAGGCTGCCTTCCTGTTGACGTTCATTGCTCATTTCTTTTCGGTCGTGCTCTCTGTCCATACCTGCTTCCTTGACTGTCAGCACAGCACTTACTTCATCCATTCCGTGAGTAGCGTTTTGATGTTGTATTAGAATCAGAATAAGATTAGTGATCGCTCTGCAGGAAAACGACGTAACCACTGAAAGGGGTTCCTGTTAATTCCCTTGGAAACAGGCAGACGTTGTAATATGCTATGGCGTAGTCAACTCCGTTAATTTACAAACGTGTTTCATGGGCACCGAACGACAAATGGCTCTGAGAACTATGAGACTTAACATCTGAGGTCATCAGTCCCCTAGAACTTAGAACTACATAAACCTAACCTAAGGACATCACACACGTCCATGCCCGAGGCAGGATTCGAACCTGCGACCGTAGCGGTCGCGCGGTTCCAGACTGAAGCGCCTAGAACCGCTCGGCCACAACGACCGGCACCGAACGACAACTTCACCATTAATTTACCGTGAGAGTGGTGACTGGCTATATTTTGCTTGTATGATACTTCTTGTAAACTAGGTGGATCAGTTTTTCCGTGGATGACTCTTTCAAGGATTTCAATAATTTTGAGGGCTACGAGGGCCAGCGCGGGAGCGTTATCCCGTACGCGTGCTGTAGTCAGCATCACAATGTACAAGACAAACTACTATATACATAACTACGTCTAGATTGGGTCTTAGCATCTATTCCACAATGCCAGGTCTCGTAAGCGATGATATCTCGGTCGGCGAATGATTCCACTCCAGGTAGAGAGGCATTCTCACATCGAACGATAGTGAGAGTAAACCATCCACTTCCAGTACTCCCTGGATGTCTAGTTAATTTCAGTCTTGATGTTGCTACAGGGAGTACTGGAAGTGGATGGTTTACTCTCACTATCGTTCGATGTGAGAATGCCTCTCTATCTGGAGTGGAATCATTCGCCAACCGAGGTATCATCGCTTTCAAGACCTGGCATTGTGGAATCTTCTTTCCATTTCTGTCATCCAGTACTTTCTTAAATTATTCTCATAATATTATATCTCACATCCTATCTGCGTCTACTACTTCTTGCCTATTATAATACTGTCTTCATTTCCCTTACAGAGCCCCACTGTATATTCCTTTCAGCTTCCCCTTCTTTGCTTAGTGTAGGCTTGCCCTTGAGTCCTTGATATTCGTAGATTTGCTTCTCTTTTCTCGAAAGGTATATTTTATCTTCATATAGGAGGTATCTATTTGTTCTCTAGTTATACATCCTTCTGCAGCCTTGCGTTTGTCTACCCATTCCTGCTTACCCGTTTCGCACTTTCTGCCAACCTCGTTTTTAGACGTTTCCATTCCAAATTTCTTTCTTCATTTGTCACGTTTTCCTTATTTTCTCTTATTATAAGATAAATTCATTATCTTATGTGCTACCCAAGCATTTCTACTAGATCTTGCCTTTTTCCATACTTCATCATTTGCTGTCTTCTTTACTTCAATTCTCAAAGCTAACGATTCATCTGCATCCCCTTCCCATGTTACAATGTAATGTTCCGTAATACTCTCTCTGAAATTCTCAACAATTATTGGTTCTTTCAACTTACCCAGATCCCATCTCTTTAGTTTCCTACTTTTCTTAAAATTTCTGCAGTTCGCCACCAATAACCTGAGGTCAGATACCACTTACGCCCGCTGTCTTATAGTTCAAAATCTGGTTTCGAAACATTTGCCTTACGGTTGAAAGTATTTGTATGGAGTGTAGCCATGTATGGAAGTGAAACATGGACGATAAATAGTTTAGACAAGAAGAGAATAGAAGCTTTCGAAATGTGGTGCTACAGAAGAATGCTGAAGATTAGATGGGTAGATCACATAACTAATGAGGAGGTATTGAATAGAATTGGGGAGAAGAGGAGTTTGTGGCACAACTTGACTAGAAGAAGGGCTCGGTTGGTAGGACATGTTCTGAGGCATCAAGGGATCAGCAATTTAGTACTGGAGGGCAGCGTGGAGGGTAAAAATCGTAGAGGGTGACCAAGAGATGAATACACTAAGCAGATTCAGAAGGATGTAGGTTGCAGTAGTTACTGGGAGATGAAGAGGCTTGGACAGGATAGCGTAGCATGGAGAGCTGCATCAAACCAGTCTCAGGACTGAAGACCACAACAACATATACAGTCAGTCTGAAACCGTCCAGTGTCCCTGGGTCTCTGAAAAGTATACAGCTTTCTTACATGATTCTCAGAAAATGTGTTAACTTTGATTAAATTACTCCATCTCCAAAATTCTACCAGTCGGAGTACTTACTTCATTTCTTTGCCCTAGTCCCTATTTTCCAACTATTTTTCTTCCCTCTCCTGACCTACCATGGGTTCAAGTCTACCAATAGAATTAAGTTTTGCTCTCCCTTATTTAACCGACTTATTTTTACCTTTCAATCTCTTCATCATCTGCAGAGCTGGTTGGCATTAAACTCGTTCTAGTGTGGTGAGTGTTGGCTTACCGTCTATTTCGGCTACGATAGTGCTTTCACTATACTACTCGCAGCAGCTTACCCATACCTATTTTATTATTCACTAGCTGAGTACCTGGCGTTGCTCGGGTACGTATTTATTCCAATCTTCCGTCAGCCCATCTCCTCTTTGTCCACCTCCTCCCTCCCCTTTCTCTGTTCATCTCCTTCTCCTCCCTCTCTCCCCCTCCATCTCCTCCTTCCTCACCCCCTTCACTCTCCACGTAATCACTCGCACCCCAATGAGAAGTTGCTGGTTCTTTCGCCCACGATGTTTCTTTCCAGATAGTAAGTAATACGTTTATTAAATTTGGTTGAAATCGATCCAGGGACTTAGAAGGAGCTTTTCAGCCGTGCCTTAGCACGCTTCGCTCATATATTTCACATGCATATGAATCTAAATTCGCCGTGCAGTTTCGTTTCACGCTGCTCAATGTTTATTACGTCATATGTCCTGAACTTTGTGTCGTACATTGATGTAATTTTGAAGGTACATCCCGTGAATATTGTCTGCAGCAGGTTTTCACGCATTTCAGTGTTCATGAGGTCATCTCTCCTGAACTGTGTGTCGCACAATGCTGTAATTTTGCTGGCACACTCAGTGGAAGATATGGACGTTGTCTGCAAAATGTGTTGAGAGTACAGTTATTAGTAGAGAAGTAACAAATTAAACGGCGTGGCTGATGCAGCAGCTTTATAACAAGAACAGGCAAAAGCAGTAAACTATAAACTTTTTTTTCCTTTCATCAGTTTGTGGGGGTTGTCAGCGAGAAAAATTTCGTAAGGATTCCAAGTCACTGTGCTCTCATTCTCAAATACTGGAAGACTAAATCTGGCTGTTCACCCGTCGTGGGCACACATTTTCAAGGTTTCCACTGAGAATTTTGTTTACAAGTATTCCCTGACAAGTATTCACTCTAATAAGGGGGCAATCCCCTCTGAACGCATGAAAATAAGGTGTTATTTCAGGTGAAATTAAAAGTAATGGTAAATCTGATGATATAGTTTTATTCTTTACACTTTTGCCATAAGAAATCATTGTTGTGTCCACATCGGATACTCCTTGTAACCGCTGTATCACGTGCAAGCACCCTTGTAGCCAGAACACTGGTCATTGGCTGGAATTTCCCAAGCCCTCATGATGGATCTGTAAGAAAATTATTTTCTGTAAGTCATTTTCAAGATATTTTTTGTCATCCTACATAGCATAACTAAAAAATATTAAATTCTGACAAAACGGTTACGTGTTCAAACAAATGTCATTTTCTTCTCGAAAAATCGAGATAAAAGCGTGCACCCAAAATGGACTTTTGTGGATATCGCAAAACGGCTACGTACGCTGATAGCGAATTCCGTTTAAAATCTCGGCATCAAATTACGATCAAAATCGTACGTACCGTTCTCAGGTTAAGTTCCCTGATGATCTGAAAGGCTATAATGCTTTAATTTTGAGTCTTAAATGTTATGTGCTCGTTCTCGGATCTGCTATGCCTGCCGTTTGTTCATCGGATAGTAATAAATTACATTGACACCTACTGTGCTTCAAAGTGGTCTGTAAAGCCGAAATTGGCCAATCGTGCGAACTTAAGTGAATACTTGTCAACAACAGCCGGGGTGGAACTCCCGAAAATGTCTTTTAACAAATGTGGTAACCCACATGAAGAAACTGATCGAAAATTAAGTACGAAGCCAGTGGCTGCAGTACTGGTTCGAAGCGTTCGTCACGAAAGTTGTCCGTCGCGGCGTTCCGTAGTACGCCGTCTCAGTAAAGAACGAGTTGTCCTCGTGCAGCTGCCCTTTCGAACGAGCCGGCAGTGTGTGTGTAAGACACGGCAAGCGCCGCTGACACACTTGCTAGGGGCGAGGACTTCCCTTTGGCGGCGGCCAGAGTGGCGCAGAGTGGTGGAGTGGAGTGCCGGGTCGCCCACCCCCTCCCCCGCAGAGCAGAAAGTAAGTGGCAGTGGGCCGCCCTCCCCCCCCCCCCTCCCCCTTGCAGATGCCGCCGTAATGGCAGCTCGCCACAGCCGCCAGCTAATGGACGCGCGATTGGGCGCGGGTGGCGGGCGAGCGAGTGGCACGCCACGCACCGTGCCAGCAGAGGCGAGCAGAGGCGCTCACGCGTCGGGCAGAGTCAAGTGCAGCGGTGATGGCGAGGTCTCTGCTCACGGACACGTCTGTAGCCGGGTGGGAGGCGACAGGGGGCTGAAAACACACCAGGAAAAAACTCTCGCTGATCCTAAAGCGGCTGCGTGCACTGCAACACCTCACTAATCAGACCACTAGCTATTAGTGGTCATTAAAATGAGGTGTGTCCACTCTTCGCCTCCATAGCGGTTTGAGCTCTGCTGGGGGCGAATGTTTTTGGAGACACGGTAGCCCGCTGTTCCTAAAGAGAAAGTAGGGAGGCAGGACGCTCGGGTCTGGAGCGGCGTCGACCTTCTGACCCGTATCGTAGCGCTAAGGTCGAGACTCTGGGCAGGCCAGTCTATTTCAACGATCCAGTGCCTGCCAGATGCTCCTTTGTGACACCTCTGGTTTCAGGCAGCGTGGAAGTTGAGTGCCTGTCGGAACAAATGAATCCCGGTGACCAACAGAGGACAGTGTCGAAGCAGCACTGCATTCGCTTAGTGAGTGTGCCACCACCGTTCCGCCACGTGAATACACAGGCCAACAGTGTCCGCCGCATCTCGACCATTCCGTTGAATTTCCACCGTCGGAGAGTGATACGGCACCTCAAGTGCCACCGCTACACTTTCACGTCCACTCCAATGATGTCATTGTAGGATAGAACAAGTTTACCCGTACACAAAGACAGTAAGATAAGACAGTTAGACCAAGATCCACCGCTGACGCTGTACCTCAACCCACCACAAATAAAGAACCTCTGTCAATCGTGTACTTCGTCTGATAAGACTGCGTTACCATCTCGAGCATGCTACTGACTACTCGCCGACGACTTCGCTTTGATATTCGTTTTTTTCTCTGTATTTGGTTTGACGGTCGTACTTTAACGACAGTCTTGTGTCGTAAGTTCGTTGCACTCCATTGTAGCCTAGATTGCAATTGCCTTTCCCTTGTTGTGTAGGGTCCGCCAGTCATCTGCCCTGTTGCTCGATTCGGGCGGGGGTTTGAGTCCCGATACAAGGTGGTGTTCCCGTCTTACTTCGTCATCGCGTCTCGCCTGTTGTCTGACGTATGAACCAGTATCCGGCGACTCGCGGATGCCGCGCGGGATTAGCCGAGCGGTCTTGGGCGCTGCAGTCATGGACTGTGCGGCTGGTCCCGGCGGAGGTTCGAGTCCTCCCTCGGGGATGGGTGTGTGTGTTTGTCCTTAGGGTAATTTTTTTTAAAAAATCTTTATTTATCAAAACCAATATTATACAACATAACGCACCACCTAAAATCTTTAGTGGGTCGAAATTACCTACAATGTTACATTTCAGCAGCATTTACCAAAACTCTATTTTCTATTATTAGTATCGGCTACAGGAAGTTAGTTCTATGGGTATCTAAATGATCTACTGTTAGTCTACCATGCCATCTACTCAAACCTACTCTACTAACAATTACATCCTGTAGCGTTATAGGTGTGCCAGTAAAAGGATGTAAACCTACTATTTCATGGCCGTGCCCACCGAGCTAATCCCAGTGGGCGTTCCCGTAGCACTGGGCTGGCCTTAACGCAAATCGCTGCAGGTCTTGTAGAAGTATCCTACTATCTATTTCCTACAGGTAATTCTATTTACTGGGTCGTAATTAGTGTGCTTTAGTCTCTAGTCGGTGTGGTCGCGCCCTCATCCTAGTCCTGGATGCGTCGGATCCCGATCGCCACGGCGGTCGGCCAGTAGGCACCCCGGCGGAATGGGATGGTGCCTGGTGTCACATATTGGTTCCCTTAACTACTCAATCTCCCTACGGTATTCTCTTAGGACCTTGGCGGATGCCTCGCTGGCCACTTTATCAATGATAGTGAAGGTGATTGTGTCCCTAATAAGGTGAAAGGTGTCTGTGTTTGGTAATGAATTGCTTAAGTCAGCTGCAGCGTCGTCGGAAAGGGGACTCTCATAGACCACGTGATCCGGTGTGCCCGTTTTGGCACCACAGTCACACGATGGTGTCGCTCTTTTCCCGAAACGGCAAAGATATGCCGGGTACGGGCCATGCCCTGTAAGGAAGTGCAGCAGTCACTTGCTTGGCTGAAAACGCTTCATTCTCAGTCTTTCGTGAACGTTTGGTAAGAGTTGGTAAGTTCTTCTTCCTGTCTCATCCCCATCCCAGATTTCTTGCCAGAGTTCCTTCTTTTAATTGATATTTTGTCCTCCACTCTGATCCCCATAATATCCCTAGTTTTCTCAATTTGCTCCTTTTTTACCCAATACCATTTAGGTTAAATAGTGTGTAAGCTTAGCAGTTAAGTGCCATCAGATTTCACACACATTTGAACTTTGACTCGCGGATGTAGCAACGCCGTGCATTGTAATGCTGGTACAAACAGTTACTGTCTCTGAACTCTACCGTACAAAGTGCACAACGCAGTAAAATTTGTGCGTATCCTTCAGCATTTAGCGTGCTTATTTGCAAAAGGGGCATCACACCCCAGCCACAAAAAACACTGTCGTACAGTACCTCTGCCCACTTCACACTTCATCAGTGGCGCTTAACACGGTGGCAGATACTCGCCAAAACTCAAAACTTCCCATCGGATTGCCACTGTGTGAGCACTCCAGATCATTCGTTTTCAGTATTCTCCATCCAGTAGCGTCACTTTTCATTGACTACAGAAAAGCGATGTTTATGAGGAACCCATTCGTTCTAAGTCGCTACGCACAGCCATTGTGCTAACTGTATTGCTGGTAGCAAGAGTGATTCCCTCCGCGTATTTTTTACAACCATGCATCGCAATGTGATTCTCCTCAACGTACTTTTTATTCAATGACGAATTCTTTGAACTAACAGACGGCGTCGCTATGCGGAGCCCTTTGTCCCCTTTAGTAGCTAATCTCTTTATGGAGGACTTTGAGGACAGAGTACTTGAGTCTGCTGTTTTAAAACCTACGGTCTTCTGGCGGTACGTAGATCATTTTTGTTGTATGGCCTCATGGTAGACAGGAAATAGAGAAATTCCTTCATCACTTAAACTCATTACATGACAACATCAAATTCACGATGGAGATTGAAGAAGATGGCACTTTACCATTTCTAGACGTGCTAGTACGCCGTAAAAATGATGGGTCATTAGGACATTCTGTGTACAGGAAACCGACTCACACAGATCTGTATCTCCAGGCATCAAGCTGCCACCACTGAGCACAAACAGCCGGTGTTCTCAGTACCTTAATACATGGAGCGTATGTAATATTGGATGATGAAAACCTCCACGCAGAATTAGAACACTTGGAGAAGGTTTTTAAAGAGAATGGCTACACTTCACGCCAAATAAGGAAGGCCATGCGCAACTGTCACAACAAGAAGCAACGCACTGAGGACGCTGATGAGGACTTTAAATCAATTGCGTTCCTTCCATACGCCGGGAATGTGTCGTCGAAAATAGGCAGGTTACTGAAGAAAAATAAAATCGAGGTTATCTTCCGTCCACCAGTAAAGAACCGGGCCCTGGTTGGATCCGTTAAAGACGATTACACCTGAAAAAAGCAGGTGTCTACAAAATTCCATGTGAATGTGACTCACCATATATTGGCCAGACGACAAGAACTGTCCATGAACGATGTACAGAACATGAAAGATACACCCGTCTGTGGCAACCGTCAAAATCGGCAGTAGCAGAGCACTGTGTTTCTTTGGGACATTCAATAGAACACAATCGAACAAAAATTTTAGCTCCGGTTTCCGGATTTTGGGATACCGTAATCAAAGAATCAATGGAAATACGTCTTGCCGATAATCTTATAAATTGTGACAACGGCTTTCAGCTGGATAAAAATTGGAATCCTGTTATTAAAATTATACAATCACAGCGGAATCGACGGCGTCATTCGATATTCAATGACTAGATGATCTTTTACTTTCACCACCGAGGGCAGCACGTACAACTCGGCTATGCCGCGCATGTCAACACCTGACGCATGCGCAATAGGATGACAGTACATTTCGCATGCGCGAGATTCGGCATAAATGCCGCGACTTCACCTGGGCTCTTTTCTCGCCACTCCTCCCCCGGGCTTCCCCTCCCCTGTCCCTCTACTCCTCCTCCCATCTCAGCCATTGGAATCTTTGTTCTCCCCTCTCCCCCCGCCTCAACCTTCTTCACCTCTTGGCAGGTCCCCGGACTCGCACACGCTACGTGGACATTCGCGCGCCGGAGATCATCGCCATTAGTGTCTCGTGTGTGCCGTCGTGTTTAGTGTTCAGTGTTCACCGTCACACTCCATCGTTCACCTGTGCCATCGACATCTTCAGTGTTTGTGCGTCATGTCAACAGTTTGTAAAAATGGTTCAAATGGCTCTGAGCACTATGCGACTTAACTTCTGAGGTCATAGTCGCCTAGAACGTAGAACTAATTAAACCTAACTAACCTAAGGACATCACACACATCCATGCCCGAGGCAGGATTCGAACCTGCGACCGTAGCGGTCACGCGGTTCCAGACTGAAGCACCTTTAACCGCACGGCCACACCGGCCGGCAACAGTTTGTAGTGTGGATTATCGTCGAGTGTGAACGGCTCCGTGTTTGTATTTATGTGTCTAGTGTTTTATTACCCACCGTTGTGTAACTTATGTGTATTGTTTTTGTTATTTTCTCATTGTCTATTCCATGGCTGAAGAGCAGCGTAGAATGCTACTGACAGCCTGCCTGTTGTACAGGTTTTAAAATAACAATAAAGGAAAAAAAACTGGGCTCTTCAGTAGTTCTGTACTCACCTGATGATGGCCGGACGTCTCTGGGCCGAAATATCGTGGCAGAATGTCGGCGGGATCCGGCTGCATACCCGAAAATTATTAGAAGACGCATCGCAATATTCCACGGTCCCTGTCCGTCATTACATGAGGACCGCCTGGTCTTGGATACCTGTATTCCTCCGTATTTGAACTTCGCAGTGACATCGCCAAATGTGGACTTGGGTTGCTTCGAACGATTGAAGTGTCCCTGGTGGACCTGTTACTCAGGCGACATCCAGTGACTGCCCCACGTTAGAAGTCTCCCGATGAACCCGTCCTCTGCTGACAACACAGTACTCCCCGCCTCCTTTCATAGTGGCTTATCCCCCTACACACGACATAGGGAGATGCGGATACCGACGTACGTAGTGTATTTCGCGTTATGTTGACGGGCGAGGAGGCTGGTGGCCACAGGTGCCCTAACGTATCTGCTGGCAGCACTGTGTCACTGTGACAGGACCGGCCTGTGCACAGCACTGACCAGCTGCACCTCAAGCAGTCCGATTGCCATAGACTGAGGCATTCCACACAGTACCTACCAGGCTAGCACACCGCCACTACAAAATAATGAAGTACGGTAAAATGCTCTTTCTTTGCGTGAAATGACTGGTCGAAAGGAATGTTAAGATATATTAGGCAGGTCAATAAATGCCCACCGCGAACGCCAGGAATCGAACTCTGCAATTGTGAAAAGAACGAGGAAGAGTCCACTGGTACACCCATCCAAATTCCGCAAGTTGCCCTTCAGTCAGAAGAGGGCGTACGCACACTGATGAGTCGAAACATAGTGTCCACCTGCTTAATAGTCTTGGAACGCAGCCCAGCAGTGATTTTGCGTGACATGGATCTGCAAGTCGTTGGAAGTTTACAGACATACGTAAATGTCTGCGAACATACCACACAACTTCCGTAAGTTACGGGACCGTGGTTCGTAGGCGCGCAGCTGACGCCCGATAGCGTCCCAAAAACGTCCCATTGGGTTTAGACCAGGTAAATTTGCTGACCACGACATGGACGTGAGTTCCCAATCAGCATCCTCAGACCACTGTAGCGCGGTTCTGATCTTCTACCACCGACATTTATCCTTATGGAGGATACAATCGCCGTCGGGGAAGACATCTTGCCTGAAGCGCAGTCGATGTATAACAGGACTGGCGGGAATCTGTGTCACATCTGCAACAGCTTCGCTGTTTCCGAGATAGTCGTTTCCAGGTGCCGGGCCATAATCTGCGCTTATGTCAGCGGATTTGCCCGTTTGCGATTCTCCATTCGTCTCTCTTTCCGGTTACGCACTACACATCCCGCGTCACGTTCCCACGGGGCCCCCAGGACAAAGTGAGTCTCGCTCCAAGCGGTGGACACAGTCTCTTGGCCAATCAGTCTGTATTTATATAGACGAAACACCTGCGCTCCGGAGAACGACAAATGTGCGACAGTTTCCATTGCCGTTAAAACTCAATTTCCATCGGGTATCCTAATATGTACATTTTTGTGAGTAATTTTGTTGACTTAGAGTAACTGTCGATGATTGCAGCAGGTTGGCACTTTGCGTATACATCAGTAATTTTTATTTTTGGGTCATCAGTCTGCTGACTGGTGCGACGCGGCCCGCCACGAATTCCTCTCCTGTATCGACCTGTTCATCTCAGTGTAGCCCCAGTACCCAACGTGCTCAGTTGTTTGTTTGATGTATTGCACTCTCCGTCTCATTCCCCGATGTCTTAACACTCGTCCTGTCATCCTGCCCCGTGTTTTCCACATCTTCCTCGCCTCACCGATTCTGCGGAGAACCTTTTCACTCCTGATCACTTCACTAAACTTCAACATCTTCCTGTACCACCACATTTCAAACCCTTCTGTCCTCTTCTTCTCCGTTCCCTTAGATTCCACGATTCACTTCCGTACAATGCTGTGCTCCAAAATGTAACTTTTCAGAAATTTCTTTCCCATACTACCTTCAATATTTGCAACTAGTAGGAATACATTCTTCCCCCGTCCTAGTCTGTTTTTTATGTCCACCTTGCTTCATCCATCATGCGTCAGTTTGCTCCCAAAGTAGCAGAATTCCTTCACATTGTCCGTCATTTTGACATTAAGTTTATCACTGATCTTACCGCCGGTACTATTCATCGCTTTTGTCTTCCTTCTGACTGGATATCAGCTGAACAACACTTTATCACAGATTACCATATAATCTGCAGAAGACCAGAAGTTAGAACAAACACATGTCATTGGATAACTGACGTAAAATATGGAGAGTAATTGTCGCACAACACTTTTTTGTGCCTGGGCCACAAAAATCTTTGGTCATTTGCCAAATAGTATTAACAGTCTGACAGAAAGGCAACCAACATTTAAAGACAAATTTAAAAAATCTGAATGACAACTCCTACTACTTAATAGATGAATTATATTGTGTAAAGAAAACTTGTGTTAAACTGACACGTTCCAAGGTCATTACGAAATGCCGTACTCATGACTATGCAACAAATCTTAATGTAATGTGAACCACACTCTAACCAGGACAAGGTGCTGAGCTCTGCGTTTCAAGAATGTTTTAATCCAGTTGCTTATGTGGTTTGCCGGCCGGTGTGGCCGTGCGGTTCTAAGCGCGTCAGTTTGGAACCGCGTGACCGCTGCAGTCGCAGGTTCGAATCCTGCCTCGGGCATGGGTGTGTGTGATGTCCTTAGGTTAGTTAGGTTTAAGTAGTTCTAAGTTATAGGGGACTGATGACCTCAGTAGTTAAGTCCCATAGTGCTCAGAGCCATTTGAACCATTTTTTAGCTTATGTGGTTTGATTACGCCGTGGCGTTGGTTTGGCACAGAATGAAAAACTTCTAAAATTTACAGGACCAGCGAAATTATTACCTCAGATGGACAAAACCTAACAAAACTATAAGCTCAGGATAGCTGACATCGATTCCAATAATGTCTGCCAAGTAACCATAGGTTCGAAAGGAAAAGCTTTTGATGTATCGGACATGGATCCTGTGTGGAGTAATAGCGACGACGCTGTTCTGCTCGTCCTATCCAGATCCCTTTCTCAGTAATTAGTGTGTTCATTCAGTTCATTGATTCAGTCGAATAATGATTTAAGTGTTCCTTCAGTAACGCATTATGAACCATAAAGGTCACAATTGACAGTAATTAATAGCGAATCACACTTGTTGTTTATTATTGCGATTGTTCTTTCTCCAAAGAAATTCAAGTTACACTACGATTTAGAAAAATCCCGTACGTCGCAGGATGACAATGAGTTTCTTTACTCTGAAAGTTCTAGTTTCCTCTAAACAAGATGCAAATGATTAAACTGGACATAATCACCACCAAGCAACGAGCCGAAACACACATCTCACGAGTGCTGGCGAGCAAACTGTGTGATCCAAATTTTACCCCCCGTGTATGCATGTCATGAATAACAATGATTACTCATTAAACACGGTCAGCAGACAAAAATTATTCTGACAGTTGGCTGCACTTTAATCAGCTGTTGCTGTATGACTATTCATATTTCACGGCTAAGTATGAAACATTACTGCTCTACTATTTAAAAACGATTAAAAAGTCATAAATAATATTTCTGATGGTGTAGTAGCCTCGTAAAATGGACGGGATCAGGGAGAAAAAGTTTTATGGCAGAAGTTGACTAAAAGAAGAAATTAGTTGGTGCGATATATCCAGAGGCATCAAGGAATCTTGAACTGGAGAAGGGAGCGCAGCGTGCAAAGGGAGACCATGGCTTCGCTACGGTATGCGACTTCAGGTGGATGTAGGTTGCCATAAAAACTTTCAGCGGTTACGCTAGCACCAGTAACACGCCACCTCCGATTCTCTTCTCTTCCTACGTATAAATGACTTCTAACATCTGATTTTACAAATTAGGAAGGTTTTGAATATTTATAAGACATGAACTGTTTTCCTTTAAATATTTTTGTGGGCCAGTAAGCCGTAAAAATTTAAGAAAAGGTAGGACATTATCTTAAAACTTTGTTGGAAGTCGCAATGAGCTCTTAATACCAAACACTGAATGCGTATACTCTGGGTAATTCACTCTCTGTTTTGAGAAATGCCAGCTTCTGACGCATCCCAATGTTTATTACGTCAAGTGCCCTAAACAAGGCCAATGTGTTGCATAATGGTACAAATTTACAGGAACGTTTGGTAGTATATGTGAATACTGTCCGCAAAAGTTTCTGCATGTGCATCCTTCGGATTGATGATGGTCTCCTGGACATTACAAGAGGCGTGACATGATTCTTAATCGGGTGTTCCCATAACCACGTATGGCAATGCGTGCTGTGCAGTGTGCAAACGTGTCTGCTCTGAAAAAGGTTTGATATTATTGTAGTGTTTATTGGCAGTCGCTAAGTGCAGAATATAGTCTGCGTTATTTGAGCGCAGATCATACGTCCTATTTAGTAGATGCAGCTATGCAAACCAATAGTGACACAGTCATATCTATACCCACACTTTGGCTACCAATACCGTCCCGAACATATGTCCAGCTCATCTCTTCCAAAGGCGGCTCTCTACAACCTTTCCCAGCAAATTTCTAAAAGTGAATCTGTTCCTCTTCACAAATATTTATTTTCGATGCCTAGCAAACGCCTCAAATACAGAAGGCCACCGAATGGAAAAGGAGTCCAAATGCTCTCCGCCGAATAACGTGAGTAGCATCATGCTAGGGACGTTTGGATGCACCTCGTAAATTTCGCCCTACAGAAGGAATGTGGAAATAAAAGAAGCACAAGTAGAGCCTTTGCTCTGACAATACTGTGACGTGACTGTAGTGATAGGCAATGAGTCACAGTGTCAATGAGTGCCCTAACAGACGTTTCCCTGGTGGTGTCAAAAGTCGACAGGAAGTGCCACTGCCAAGGGTCATTGCTCGATGGAACTTAGAACATAACGTAGAAAGAACTGCTGCAGTGTAGTGCAGAAGGCAACCGAGAGAAATATGCGACGAGAAGAACAGGAATGATACTTTTATCCAAAGACAACAATTACACTCAAGTCACCGCAATTGATGATGGTTCAAATGGCTCCGAGCACTATGGGACTTAACATCTATGGTCGTCAGTCCCCTAGAACTTAGAACTACTTAAACCTAACTAACCTAAGGACACCACACAACACCCAGTCAACACGAGGCAGAGAAAATCCCTGACCCCGCCGGGAATCGAACCCGGGAACCCGGGCGCGGGAAGCGAGAACGCTACCTCACGACCACGAGCTGCGGACAATTGATGATGGTCCTCTGGACATTAGAAGAGGCCCGACATGATTCTTAGTAGGGTGTGTGAAGACCATGCTCTGCAACGTGCTTCCATGCTACGCCTCGTACGTCCACCAGCGCGATTCACAACTTCCGGTCGTAAAAGAGCAGGCCAACCCATTCGCCAAATAGCCGCTCGTTCCACCTCCGCTGCGGTGAGCCCGCGGAATGTCACCCATAAACATGGAGTCGAAGCCGAATGTGCCCCTGAAGTCATGCATGTGGGGAAGTAGTAAAGTGTCAAAATAACATTGACCGGGGAGCCTAGAATCTCTACTCAGACAGAATCTGTTCTCATCCGAAAAGAGCACGCAAATCCACTCCTTGTCGATGCAGTTCCCATGCTCTTGACTGCGTGCCTTGCAGCCCTGTTAATTGTGGTTAAAACGTTTGAGCCGGCCGAAGTGGACGTGCGGTTAAAGGCGCTGCAGTCTGGAACCGCAAGACCGCTACGGTCGCAGGTTCGAATCCTGCCTCTGGCATGGATATTTGTGATGTCCTTAGGTTAGTTAGGTTTAACTAGTTCTAAGTTCTAGGGGACTAATGACCTCAGCAGTTGAGTCCCATAGTGCTCGGAGCCATTTTAAAACGTTTGACGTCCGTACCTTATTGTCTGTCGCACAGTGTAGCGTTCACCTGCGGGTTAGGTGACATAGTCGAACTGCCCACAGTCTCTCTCTCTCTCTCTCTCTCTCTCTCTCTCTCTCTCTCTCTCTCTCTTTTTCCTTCAACTGCCTCACTGCGTCATGTTCTCCGGGGCCAGCACCACTTGGCTCTGTAAGGTCGCTGACCTTACGCCATGTGACGTCCAGCTTTCTGTGTACGACTGCGAGATTTCCGATAACATGCTCCCGCACTTCCCTACATATTCTAACATTCTGCGTGGTTTCTGTTTGTTCTAAATCATGTCTCCCTACCACTTTCGAGCAACGACGCTCTGAGCGTGTTTTTTAGGGAATTGACTAGTTTGAACCTGGGACCTGTTGCTGGTAAGGAGACGCCAGACCACACATGACATATAGAGTTCAGAAGAGTTCAGTGAGACTAGCGATGATATAATCAAATACTTAATGATTCCAGCGTCAGCTCCACTGCACTCCCTGTAAAAGAATCTTAATACTAACTAAATTTAGTGGAAGGGGTTCAAGGCTTTCCTGTTTTTAGTTAGCTGGTAAAATAACGTCGAAAAAGCAGTTAAGTTTACCATTAGAATTTTTATTCTACTTACAAAACTTCCTTTATAAATTGCACTATTGATAAAAGGAAATACTTTAATACAGGATGATAAAAACCAACTGCGTTCAACAAAAACGTGAACGAATATTCTCTGAATGGGTTTCAAAGTTCTATAATGGATCGAAGGATGACCTATGCCATATCACATGTATAATCTAGGTTTAAGCTAAGTTTCATAAAAGAGAAAACTATCAAAATGGTCTACAGTGACCCTCAATTATCTTTAATTATTTATTTAACTTGTCGTAAATTACAGTGGCTGATGTGGCTTCTCAATAATTATATAACAGAAAAATCATCGCATTTCAGATTTTAACTTCCAGTAGCAAATGTAAATACCACGAAGTTTAATTGACCATCGATGCGAGTACTACGTAAAAAGGGGATGTAACAGATGAGACTTCTGCAGTTATGAGTGAAGCCTTGTGCGCTCTTATGTGGCATCGCGTGCGTTCATTACCTTGTCGGTGGTTAGTCAGCGTCAGGGGGCGGCGGGCGGCGCAGCTCCACACACTTCGCCGTCTCGGAAGCAACTCTCTCTAACTTCTCTTTACTACAATTTACCGAAGTTTGTTTAAGAAAAAGGTATCTGGCTGTTTTTTCAACTGACCAATCAGAGTCTCAATGTTAATCTTAAGCTCCGCCTGCAAAAATTCTGTCTATCCAATGAGAAACGTTATACTTTTCGTGGTGGGGCAATGTTTTTAATGTTTGCTACGTATAGTCTACGCGTATAGTCTCACACTAAAACTTACAGCTGGTGTGGCCCTTTTAGTGTTATTCTAAGATCTATACTGTTCTTCTGGAGGGCACTATCTTTTAACACGGGCTGGGGGCTGCTCATGGCGATGTGGGTGTCCGTCCCTTATCGTAGGGCCTCTAACTTACACTACTCTGCTCTCGGCTTCTGTTCTCGTTTCTCCCCTCGGAACTGCGTCTGTTTCACGGTGGGAAGGTATGACATGCATTTAGGCGTTCTTATGTTAGTCTGTGGTATTCCATTTGCTCACTCGTTACTCGTAAATTTAATGTCAGGACTTATTCGGAGCTATGTGACGTACTGCCGGATTTGCTATCATGTCAGGGTTTTCATGGAAGGTGTTGGATTTGCCTGACAGCTTACAATATGCACCGAGTTTTTAAATGATCTCTATCTCATCCTTCAGTTTTTCAGAGCGCTGTATAATGTAAATAGTTGCACATACGTACTTTTTATTATAAAACAATGTCTTGTTATAACAGACGTATAGTATGATAATAGTGAGTAGAATGTGACTGCATTTTTTTTTTAATTCGGACAGTAATTCTTCGGACCACAGGTATTACCGAGTACTGCTGTTAGTTCTGTCGGTTTGCCATTCGCGCGTCCTGCCGGGGTTAGGTGGGCCCTGTCTCGGAGGCCGGATGCGGCGGGCAGGTGCCTGCCGCGTCGGACGAGGCTGATGCATCGCGCGGAGCTCTCCGGGATATTAGGGGCCGCCTCCTCCCGGGCTGCGACCGCCGCGGGAGCCATACGTCATACGTCGCGTATGCGCGGCTCATCCTTCAGCATTAACAAGTTGCGCGGCTACGCCCCTAACCAGGTTTGTCCGGCCTCCGGGAAAAAGTCGGCCCCACTTCCGCTGGAGTCGCGAGACGCGGACGCGGTCACTGCTGGAGTGGGGTCGGCAGCTCCGGACAGCGCCCGTGTGGCGTGGGACGCGGACTTTTCCCTCGCACCTTTCCAGTCCGCAACTGGCGATGATCGGAGGTAATGCCCGCCCGAAAAACATTGACCTATGCTGTCTTTTCGAAAATAGAAATTATGAGTGATATGCAAAGGACTTTTAAATTACCGCTACCAGTCACAAACTTTGTTAACTATTGTATTATTTATTTATTTTGCTACATGTTTCGAGGGAATACGTCATCTTCAGGCTAAATGAAATTACAAAAACAGTTTCACGAAAAGATTATACTGATGACACATAGTCTTTTCACAAATGCTCTCTTATACTGTGGAAGAAGAGGAAACTTTGGAAGCTAGACTGATATTTGCATGAAAATGTTTTGTAAGGTCACTCACTTCGTTCTTCTGGCGTGGCAGTCTCGTTGTGATGAGCTGAGGTGTTTCCATTTCCGTCATCTCTCGGCTTTCTTGATGACTGTTCACAAATTTTCACTAACGTAACAGTAACTTGGAAACACGATCACAAGAACAAATCTGTAGTGCAGTGGAAAACATGGCGGTCAAATTACAGCTGGTTTCGATTTGACTATCGATTTGTCGATCTATGTGGTGTCAGATGTTTACATGTCTTCTGCACGTCTTGTTATCGTATTACAGATGTAGGGTGACAAAAGACTTGGCAAACCGAATAAATCAGATGTAGCGAACCATATAACTGAAACATAACACAGTGTTACAATACACAACGATCTCAAAGTACTACATAATTTAAAAAAGAGCTGAAAAAGGGACATCTTTGAAGAAATGGAAATATTCATCCATGGCCACATGGGGAATAACGAGATCCTGAATGAAATGGCAGTCTTCAAAAATTCACATTTCTTTTCCAATTTCACTGCAGTGCTCTTAGAATAAAAGATACATAAAGTGACAGTCGTTTGACTCTAGTCCCAGCAATAGGTTAGAAATATGGAAAATTAATAGTTTATATCATGATTTGTACAATAATATTGTAACAGGTGCTCAATTTGTAAAGTATTTTGTCAACCTACATCTGTAATACGATAACAAGACGTGCAGAAGACACGTAAACATCTGACACCACATAGATCGATAGTCAAATGGAAACCAGCTGTATTATAACCGCCATATTGTCCACTGCACTACAGATTTGTTCCTGTGATCGTGTTTCCAAGTTACTGTTACGTTAGTGAAAATTTGTAAACAGTGATGAAGAAATCCAAGAGAGGCGCGGATATGGAAACACGACACAGCTCATCACAACGAGACTGCCACGCGAGAAGAACTAAGTGAGTGACTATTACAAAACATTTCCATGCAAACATCAGTCCAGCTTCCAAAGTGACATCGCCTCTTACAAAGTTTCCTCTTCTTCCACAGGATAACCACTGCATTTATGAAAAGACTATGTAACATCTGTATAATCATAACGTGAAATTGTTTTTGTAATTTCATTTAGTCTGAAGATGAGGTATTCCCTCGAAACATGTAGCAAAATAAATAAATAATACATAGTTAACAGAGTTTGTGACTGGTAGCGGCAATTTAAAAAACCTTTACATATTTCTTGAGACAGTCATGGTCAGAAAATTATGAGTGAAGTGGCTGTAGTAGAATTAGAGGAGGTGGACAAAAATATGGAAATAGCACGAGACTTGCATGCTTGAACATAAGTCCAGGTGCTAGCCAAACTGCGGGTATTGCTACTGTATTTGACCACGAACGGCTCCTGTGCATCGTCCTCAACGTTGGAAGTGTCTGTCGCGATCGGAGTGGTGCTCTGTGCACTAGTCAGCGCATTGTGTCGGAGCTAAGTGAAATCAAACGTGGACAAATTGTTGGTGCTCGTGTGGTGCGTGCTTCGGTAATCACGGTAGCCGAATGTTTGCTGTTTGTGGAGGCACCGTACTCAAGATTTCTACAGCGTATAGGGAAATCGAAAAGTCATTATGCGCTATTCACAATGAAGACGAATGTGTTGTCGAGTGATGATGGAAGATGGTCATTGAACAGGGGCCACTGCACAACTGAATGTCACACCGACGGATCTTGTCAGCGCCTAAGCAACACCAACGGACCTCCGTAAGCAGGAAATTGCAGGAAGAGCTACAAATCCAAAAAGACTCATCAGTGATGCAAGTCCCAGTAACAGGGAAACGTGGTACTAAAGCCATAAAACATGTACTATGGAGCAATAGAAGATTGTCATTTGGTCGGGTGAGCCCTGTTTCACATTGTTCTCATCTCCATATTACGTCCAAAGAGTGAAGCAGGTTCGGGTTGGCTGAAGAGATGGCCTGCCATGTCGATTCTCTGTAAGGTCGCATTACTGTCAAGGATTGTGTGACTATTTTGGCTGATCAGGTCCATCCCAACGTACATCATTTACCCCTGCAGCTCTCATAGTCAAGGACTGGTTTTGCGAGCGCGAGGATGTATTGTCGCGTATCGCCTGTCCACCACAGTCACAAGATCTCAACATTATGGAGCCTTTGTGGTCTACTTTGGAAAGAAGGGTGAGAGATCGCTATCCACCTGCATCATCGTTCCCTGGACTTGTGACTATTTTGCAGGAAGGCTGGGATGGGATTCCCTTGAAAAAACATTGCAAGGCCTGTATTTATCCATTCCGAGACTACTGGAAGGTGTTGTGAATGCCAAAGGATTTCTGCACTTTATTTGGCATCGTGATGTATTGTGTTGGTGGTGATTCCATATTTTTCGTCCGCCACAAGTGTAAGCATTATAACTTAAATACAGCAGCTAGAGACAAGAACAGAAAAAAGTATATGTTTTTTTTAACACTGAGTCTTCAACGTTTTCTGATGGGTCCTGCTACCCTCTTCGTGTGGGAGCAGTGCTTGCATCGTAAGTCGTCAATTATTTGTTAGAAATAGTCAAATGTCTGTCTTCTTCTACAGTCCCCTCAAGTACCATGGAAGTTGTTCCCTGGTGTCATAACACCTGCTCTATCATCCATACGTTCCTTCCTTCGCCGACTCAAGGGAAAACCACTTCCTTTCTTACCTTAATAGTCGACCTAACTTTCAACGTCTTTGTATAAGTGGCACATCTCAAACGCGTATATTTTCTTTTTTCTCGGTTCCCCACAGTTCATGATTACTTCGTACAGATATGAAAGGTACATTTTCAGAAGTTTCTTCCTCAGCTTAAGGCTGATTTTTGAGACGCCTAAACTGTTTCCGGCCAGCAGTGCCTTCTCTTTCCCGTGCCGGTCTAGTTTCTATGTCCTCCTTGTTTCGATCGTCGTGTGTTGTTTTGCTTCCGAGGCAACAGAATCTCTTCACTAGGTCTATTCAGTAGTCTCGAATTTTGATTTTAAGTTTAAAACTTATCTCTTTTCCTGTTACTCCTCGTTATTTTCATATTTCTTCTTTTAGTTCATATTCTGTTCTCATTTGATTGTTTATTCCTTCGAACAATTCTTGTAATTCTTCCTCACTTTCAATGTCATCAGCGAATCCTGTCATCGATATCGTTTAATCTGGATTTTAATCCCATTCCGATTCTTGTATCTCTGTCCTTGCTTCTTCGATGTACAGACTGAAGATTAGAGGAAAACGACTGTATTCCTATCATATGCCCTTTTAAAGAGCGCGAAACAATTAACTAAGACAAAGAAAGGCCGCAATATACAATGTCGCAAGCTTTATTTTTAAATATTCGAATGTGTTAATTGTTAAATGTGAATAATAATATTTGGGACTGGCTGCTGTATATAAGTTACAGTCTTTATACGTACCGCCCTACCTATAGACATGGCCTGTATTTCGTTGTTTCGTTGTTGTGAATCTATTAGCATATGCACGAACGGGCAGTTTAAAACGCAGACTAATTCATATGAATACTTTATTCACAGTAGAGAAAGTACCGGGTGATTAGTACGAGCTGTAAATAGTAGCGTCCATATAAGACTGGCTTCCGGCACTCTTGATATTTTTGGATTCGTCGATTTTGTTCCGTTAAGAATGACGTATTGAGTTTTATCTGCAGGCTACTTCTGACTGCAGTCACAAGACTCGGCAGACTGATACTTTGTCCAGTAGACAACAGAGCGGGACTGAGTGCTCTTGAGAACTGGAGGAACGCTGCAGTAAGCGGGCCGCCCTCGCCTACGGTACTCTGAATCTCGTGGACGAACAAAGCGATTCGAGTGTGTTGCGCCATCAGTGTTGAATTTCATGGGGGAGATTTTCACTCTCCGAAAACGTCATAATGCGTGGCCGTAATGTGTGTTCCGTAATTCTACAAAAGGGATGTGAACAACGTCAGATACCGAATGATGCCTGTGAAGGACGCGTAGCTGGCCAGGCACTAAAGTGACACAGCGATATTAGCGCCTAACAGTTTAAGAGGGTCTCGTTATGGGTCTGCTCTTGGCCCGGCGGTCGAATCGTGCAATGTACAGATTTGTGGAGCTTTCGGGTGTGACAGTGGGAATGTGGGGGCAGGTACACTCAGGTCCAAGGTTCTGGTCACCGCCGTCTGGCCGCAACAGTTGTGGGAAAGAACTGAGGCAACCACAAGGGGCGGAGGAGAGCAAATGAACCTTCACTGGTTGAGAGGCTATTAGGTGTTATTCCAGTGGCTACAAAGTCGAGTGACTCATATTTCGGTAACAGACACGACGTCGCATGCCGTCTGGCGTGAGCGCGCGTACTGATTCAGTTAGGAAGGGTCACAAAGCCATCATACTCTTCCCTGAGTCGAGCTGGCGCAGATGTCCTTGATCTGTGCTCTGGGATAGAGCTGACATGCAAGCTGTGGCGTGAAGTCGTACCAGACGGCTCCCCACACCGTGACGCGAGGACTAATACCGCTGTGCCTCTCCAAAACACTGGAAGAGCAGTATTTCTGCCCAGGTCATCGCCGTACTCGCCGACGATGGTCGTCCAAGGTAGTGCAGGACTGCGACTAACCGCTGAGTAGAACTCCGCGACCCCATTCGTCAGCAACACCTGCAACCCGGTCACGACGACCCTCCGAACGCAGCTGTTGGTGTCGCGTTGTTAGCGGCAGCCTCGCTAGTGTGGCTGCTGCTAGTCTCGAAATGTGCGGGACGACACAGTGGGTTTCAGGGAGTCTGTTACCTGTTCTCGGATGGCAGATGTCAAGAGGGGTTAACATGTGACTGGTGGACAGCACGGTGATCCTCTTCTGTCGTGGTTTGACGAAGTCGACAGGAATCTTGGCTACGAGTACGCCTGCCCTCACATTCCCATGAAGCCCATCATGGAGCCGGTGTCACATCCTGATGCACCACAAACCTTGAATATTGTACAACTCGAGCAACGGAGCAAATGGACAGTCACAGAGAGGGCCCTTTGAAGCTCTGCCAGCTGCTGATAACGCTGCTTCAGACGACTACGCGACATCTCCGTATCCTTTGCAGTTCACCCTCTGACGCTGTCAGCGCCAGTTACAACCCTACCAGGTCTCGTAACAACACAAAAGGCCAATAACACGAACGCATTGTGGTGGCTGTTGTACCTGTCACAGAAAATTGCAACCCTAGTCATTTACATCTGTACTGTGCAACCTGTTCAGTTTGATCTTCTGTTACTTTCACTTTTTGTCCTGTCGTGTACTGTCATGACCTTATTTTTAGTGTTGATTTCCATTTCGTGTCCTTGGAGTCCGTCTGCAACTCTGGAGATCGTTTTTTGCGTATTTTTTATCTGCAAGCAGTACTATATCATACCCAAATCTGTCTCATTTAGTCTTCGGTGTCCTATGCTTACTTCATCTTTCCCTGCTTCTAGTGTCTTCATTATCAAATCTTCGATACATACAGGGTGTATCGAAAAGAATCATACGATTTTAAAAAAATCATAACTATTATATTAGTTGAGATACGTGCGTGAACAACTTACTGTTGGAAAGAGAAAACTCTCGAGTTTTACATGGTTCCCGCTAGGTAGCAGCAGTATGCTCCCACTTCGGTTCTAGTAAAAATGGTGTCGGAATAAGAGAAAGCGTTTTGTGTTCTGAATTTTGCACAGGGTGGGTAAGTAATAACTGTTCAGCGTGACTTCCGTACTGGGTATGGCGTGGTTCCTCCTACAGCACAGAGCATTAGACGATGGCGTGAACAGTTCCGAGAAACAGGTTGTTTGTGTGAAGCCAAATCACCGGAACGTTGCCGAGTGTCTGACACAGACGTCGATCGCATCCCGCCATAGTCTCACAAGGAGTCCGCAGAAATCCGTTCGCGGTACAGGTCGTCAGCTCAATATGCCACCGATGTCCGTCTGGCGTCGTGTTGCGTCGACGTTTACACACGAAACCATACGAACTTCAGCTTCTGCAAGGTCTTTGTGAAGTTGGCAAGATGAAGGACGACAGTTTTCTTCCACGTTTAGTGTTTAGTGACGAGGCAATACTCCATTTGAATGGAAAAGTCAACCGTCATAATGTGAGAATATGGGGTATGGAACAACAACATGAAGTTGTACAATATCAGAAGGACTCTACAAAATTTTGTGTGTTTTGTACAGTTTCACAGGGAAAGGTGTATGGTCCATTTTCCTTTGCCGAGAACACTGTTACAGGAAGCACATATTTCGATGTTTTCCTTTTTACACAGTTGGAGGATGGTTCGAACGACTTCTTTTACCAATAGGATGGGGCACCGCCACATTGGCATCTGCAAGTGCGGGAATTTTTAAATCGAAAGATTACTGAGCAATGGATCGGTTACACTCGATCAAATGATTCAGCCTTACATTACTGGCGTCCAAGGTCACCGGACCTGACTGTACGCGATTATTTCTTGTCGAAGTTTATAAAAGACTGTGTTTATGTGCCTTCGTTACCAACAACAATTAATGAACGGAGACATCGCATAGCGGCAGCTATAGAAGCTGTAACTCAAGACATGCTCGCTGGAAGTGGGAACAATTTGAGCTCTGCACTGACAAATGCCGCGCATCTCAAGGGGGACATACTAAACATCTTTGAAAAAGTATGAAAAGAACTTTTTGTGTTTCCCGTTCATCAGAAAACAAAATTCATTGTATATGTGTATTAGTTTCAGAATTATAAACGTGCCACTCTGACTAGACTATACACCTAAACCTATACACCCTAAATAAACGGTGTTAGTGAGAGAGAATCCTGTCTTACGAGACACCAATCTGTCGTAACATTTCTCAGCTTCGTGATGCGAGTACACGACGAGGTATGTTTCCCAACCGCGTACTCAGAGACATTTACAAGAAACACTGTTTTAAACTCTTTGCGAACAGCACAGGAAACTTGTGTGCAACATAACCGTGTTTCCAGTGATGGTGTGGACTCGGCTTACGTGGCCAATACTATAGACGAAGAACAAGTCTTCTGGCACGATACCTGTACAGCGTGACAGGTACCTGACCCGGCCCAGCTGCTGTATCCTAGCCCAGGCCGCGGGGCAGCGAGACCGCCACAGCCAGAGCCAGAGCCAGGGCCGGCGCGGTGTGGGCCGTCCATCAGCGGCCGGCGCCCCCTGCACCGCCGGCCGCGAGGCTTTCAGCGGCGCACAATCCGCTGCGCGCAGAGCGGGTCGATGCGCGACACAAGTACTGTTCCAAGTGCTGCCGCATTCAGGAGGCCCGCCGCCGTAATGGACGGCCGGCACCGCCTACCGCCTACCGCCTCCCAAGGGCGCCCGCCTGCTGCCTTATGAAAGCAGCATATCGACTCTTGTCGCTGATCGATAAAGGCGGCCACGTGGTCGCCCATGTGCCCGCCTCTGGTCTCGCGACACCACCAGTCCCACTGACTGCGTCCAGCTGAGAGAACGCTCTCTCTCGTATTTGGTGACTAGCTCAGTACCCGGCGTTGCCCGGGTACGTATTTGTTCCAATCCTTCTCCCTCTCTCCATGTCGTCCAACCCTCACCCCACTCCTCTTGCTCCTGCCTCTATCCATCTCCTCCTCACTCCCTCTCTCTCTGTCAATTTCCTCATCAACCCTCTCTCATACTCTTACTTTTCTCTCTCCATTTCCAATGTCTGCGTCCATCTCTCCCCCTCTGTTCACCTTCTCTCACCATCTCCAAGTTATCACCTCCTCACCCTCCCCCCCCCCCCCCCCGACCATCACTACCACAATAGAAGGCTGGTTGTTCTTAGCCCCAAAATATTTCTTTCCAGGTTGTAAATAACATATGTACAAAGTTTGGTTAAAATAGATCCAGAGTCTCTGTCCCAGCGACTTTGCCAAAGTACGCCCATGTCACACATATTTCACGCATATCTAACGTTTGTGGCACATATTTATACATAATTTCGCCTGTATCTGTAGTTTATTCACCCTGCAGTTTCGTCTTCGCACAGCTTACTGTTGATGACTTCATATCCCCTGAACAATGTGCCTCAAAATGATGCAATTTTACAGGTGCATTCAGTGGTATGTGTGAATATTGTATGAAAAATGTGTCAAGAATAAATTTAGAAGTAAAGAAGTAATGGATTAAAACTTCATGCTTGATTGGGGCAGGTTTGAAATTACGTGTTAAGTTTATTACAACTTACCTCGTGCTCTTATTTTCAAGTACTGTATGAATAAAGTTTGGGAGTTCGCTTGTCGTCAGCTACACTTGTCCTTCATCACCACCCCTTTTATACGCATGTGGCTCTTACCCCCACAACCACTCGTCCCAGTCAGTTAATGATAAATGCGCGACGTTTGATTCAAATGGGTCCGGGGGTTTCAGGAGGAGATATGAAACATACATATGTACACACAAACCTACGTTCTCGACCATACAAATAGATACACTACGTGATCAAAAGTATCCGGACACCAGGCTCAAAATGACTTACAAGTTCGTGGCGCCCTCCATCGGTAATGCTGGATTTCATTATGGTGTTGGCTCAACGTTAGACTTTATGACAGCTTCCAGTCTCGCAACCACACCTTCAATCAGGTGCTGGAAAGTTTCTTGGGGAATAGCAGCCCATTCTTCACGGAGTGCTGCACTGAGGAGAGGTATCGATGTCGGTCGGTGAGGCCTGGCACGAATTTGGAGTTCCAAAACATCCCAAAAGTGTTACATAGGATTCAGGTCAGAACTCTATACAGGCCAGTCCATTCCAGGGATGTTATTGTCGTGTAACCACTCCGCCACAGGCCGTGCATTATGAACAGGTATTCGATCGTGCTGAAAGATGCAGTCGCCATCCCCGAACTGCTCTTCAACAGTGGCAAGCAAGTAGGAGCTTAAAACATCAATGTAGGCATGTGGGGTGATAGTGCCACGCAAACCAACAAGGGGTGCAAGCCCCCTCCATGAAAAACACGACCACACCGTAACACTACCACCGACCACACCGTAACACTACCACCTACGAATTTTACTGTTGGCACTACACACGTTGGCAGATAACGTTCAATGGACATTCGCCATACCCACACTTATGAGCAGTCGCTCGACCATGAAATCCAAGTTTTCTCACCTCCCGCCTAACTGTCATAGTACTTGCAGTGGATCCTGATGCAGTTTGGAATTCCTGTGTGATAGTCTGGATACATGTCTGCCTATTACACATTACGAGCCTTTTCAACTGTCGCCGGTCTCTTCAGTCAACAGCCGATGTCGGCCTGTACGCTTTTGTGCTGTACGTGTCCCTTCACGTTTCCACTTCAATATCGGAAACAGTGGACCTAGAGACGTTTAGGAGTGTGGAAATCTCGCGTACAGATGTATGACACAAGTGACATCCAATCGCCTGACCGCGTTCGAAGTCCGTGAGTTCCGCAGAGCGCCCCATTCTGCTCTCTCACGATGTCTAATGGCTACTGAGGTCGCTGACATGGAGTACCTGGCAATAGGTGGCAGCACAATGCATCTAATATAAAATAGTATGTTTTTTGGGGTGCCTGTATACTTTTGATCACGTAGTGTACACACAAGTGTTTTTATAGCATGTATGGACGCAAGAATGAAACATCGTGAGGGGTTAAAACTGAGTGTCAGACTGGGACTCAAACCTGGTACCTTACCTTTCGCCGGCAAGTGCCCTGCCACCTGAGCTACTCGAGAACGACACGTCCTCACAAATTTACATTCCAAAATTCACATAAGTTACCCTGCTTAACTAGTGGCATTAGTACTCCTGGAAGAGAGGATAATGCAGGGCCGAGCGGGATTAGCCGAGCGCTGCAGTCATGGACTGTGCGGCTGGTCCCGGCGGAGGTTCGAGTACTCCCTCGGGCATTGGTGTGTATGTTTGTCCTTAGGATAATTTAGGTTAAGCAGTGTGTAAGCTTAGGGACTGATGACCCTAGCAGTTAAGTCCCATAAGATTTTGCACACATTTGAACACAGCTTAGGGGGATGTTTCCAGAATGAATTTTCGCGCTGCAGCGAAGTGTGCACGGATACGAAACTGTCATGTGGGTTTGTGAGTCGTGTTCGTGTTATTCAGCTGGTAGAGCTTTTGCCCACGAAAGGCAAAACTACCTGTTTCGAAATCCGGTCCGGCACAGTTTTAATCTGCTATTAAGTTTCGTATCACCACATACTCCACTGCAGAGTAAAAATTCATTCTGGGAACAAGACTTATCTATTGCCTCTTGTCTCCTCTCATTGCAAAGACTGGTATGATGCGGTTCTCGTCGTTACATTGTCTTAGCACTGATGCACGTTGTAATGGAAATAGTCAGTGGTGCACTCTCGTTACGTAGCAGAGAACATGATGCATGCATTTAAATTCACTTCGTGATCCAATACAATTTGTCACAGATATCTTTTTTTTAACAATGCCGATATTAATGGAACATTCTCACATGTACTAATATAAAATGCACATAACAAACAGTCATTTTGATGCAAATAATGTATTTTTAACAATGTCGCATATATTTTATACATTCGTCTCACCGGAAATATCATCATCATCACATATCGTCATTACTAACATTAATCCGCCCGGATAGCCGACCGTGCTAAAACGCCGCTTGTAGCACTCGGGTTCTCGCTTCCCACGCCCGGGTTCCCGGGTTCGATTCCCGGCGGGGTCAGGGATTTTCTCTGCCTCGTGATGACTGGGTGTTGTGTGATGTCCTTAGGTTAGTTAGGTTTAACTAGTTCTAAGTTCTAGGGGACTGATGACCATAGATGTTAAGTCCCATAGTGCTCAGAGCCATTTTGTAGCACTCGGGGAGACGAGGTAGCGCTGGATCTAGGGCTGAGCCGGCCAGCCTAGCTTTGGTTTCTAAGCTCTTTCCCACATACTCAAATACATGAGGCACAAACGTTCCGAAAAAAAATCTCTCACTTGGACATGGCATTTATTCAGGACGCAGACAGATGGGACCCACAGATTCCGTCGCGAAGGAAGATCACCCAGTCACCAATTGTACTAACAATGCCACAACCTATATAGCAATGCCCAGCCCGCGTAGAAACGGGAAAAAGCAAAAGCAAAAGCAGAAGAGGAGAGAAAGATGTTAATCATCATCACTTTTAATAATGGTTCCTGAAAACTGAAATTGAAAATAAATTGCAACTGGAATGTGCACAAAATTGTCTTTGTATGGGGTGTAAAAGATACTTGCAGCATGTAATATCTTTGGACGCTTATGCCCTCTTGGCTGGAATTTACTACTTGCAGTCGGGAATGTTTTGAAACTAATTACGTGTATAGGATAATGACGTCTAGCGATGATAAGCAGAGCTAATCAGCAAAGATTATAATAAAATGTGGAGAAAAGAAGGAAAAGGTCTGCTACATTTCAGTTAACACAAAACAAAATTCCAACCCTAAAATGTGGTCCACAAGAAGGAATTTACCGTTAGACAGCATCTTAGCCTTAGTGAAAATGGACATCGAACGGAAGTGAAAGAAAACCTTTTGGTTTTTTGTTGTTTTTCACATTGACTTAAATATATTAATTACAGTTGTAATGCTCTCTCTTCTGTGTGCTTCTCGAGACACCGAGAAGTAACGGCGCAAACAGATGACTGTGGCAGTTAGCGGGGTTTGCTAAGTAATTATCATTACTTGGATTATTTTTTGCGAAGAGCGAGGGGCTATACCGTTCACTCCGAATGTCAGTTCCAGTCTTGAGTTTCTTTTATTTCCTTCACTGCTTCTTCGATGTGCGTGTTGAACAACAGGGCAAGGGGGCTACGTCCCTGTCTTCCGCGGTTTTCAATCCGAGGTGCTCTTTGTTAGCGTCCCAGTATCATTGCGCTGTCTCGGTAATAGTGTTCTTTCCGTTCTTATGTAGTCTTGCCACTCTGATCGTGAATTTTCTATTTGTATTGGGGTTACCAGTTTCATGTGATTTTGCTTACACCATTACCTGACTGATGTTTTCATCATGACTCAGGATATGTCGTCACAACCTATCCCTTCTTCTGTTCAGGTTGTGCCACAAATTTCTTTTCTCTCCAGGTCCATTCAGTACCTCCTCATTAGTTACGTGATCTGCCCATCAACTCTGCAGCATTCTTCTGTAGCAGCACATTTTAAAACCTTCTATTCTTGTCTAAGCTGTATAGCGTCCATGTTTCACTTCCATACATGGCTACGCTCCACACAAATGTGTTCAGAAAAGACTTCTTAGCATTTAACGTTATTTCGATGTTATCGAGAACTCTCCTTTTCAGAAATTTTTTACTATTTATCGAGAACTCTCTTTTTCAGAAATTTATTACTATTTCCATTCTTCATTTTATATTCCCTCTAATTCGGCCGTCATCAGTTATTTGGTTCCCCAAACAAGCAAAACTCATCTACTGCTTTTATTATCTCGTTTCCTAATTAATTTCCTCGCCATCATTTTTTTTTTAATTCGACAAGATTCCATTACCCTTGTTTTACTTTACGTGACGTCCATCTTATAACTCTTGTCAGAAACACTATCCATTCCATTCAACTGCTCCTTGGCAGCGTCTGCCAGAATCACGGCGTCGTCAGCAAAACGTATTATTTTTTTTATTTCGTCTTCCTGGACTAATTCCCTTCCAGAATTTCTGTTTGTCTTCTTTTATTGCTTCCTCAATGTACAGAGTGAAAAACCCTGCCAAATTGACCAACCTCATCTCACTCCATACTGAACGATTGCTTCTCTTTCATGTAATTCGACTCGTAACTGTGGTCTGGCTTGTCTACAAGTTGTAGATTGCCTTTTTCTCTGTATTATATGCTTGAGTCTCAAAGAGTGATAAAAAATTCCCATTTGTCTTGCAAGCACTAAACGACCAGTGATTTCCCAAGTACGCTGAGGGAAGAAAACTGCAACACTAAGGAGGAGTTGTGCGAGATAAACGAAAGTAGGTAGGCGTGTTTCTATATCTGAAATATAACGTCTATTCAAATTTCGCGCCCGTCTCTTCAGATTGGCACTTGTAGCACCACTATGAGGATGTCAATGAGATTTATTTTAAACACACACTGTAACGGTCGCGAGCATCAGTTACCTTTGGGATTGCACGTAGTTAACTCTGATGTTAGTCTAAGTGCCTGCGAGACTATGAAGGTGCCATTATCAACAACTCACCAAGTTTGAACGAGGTCGTGTAGTGAGGCTACAAAAGCCGGATGTTCCTTCGGCGATGCTGCAGAAAGACTTGGCAGGAGTGAAGCCACTGTACATGACTGCTGGCAGTGGTGGCCACGAGAGTGCATGGCCGCAAGACGACTGCCATCCCTACGGCCACGTGGCACTGCCGAGAGATAAGACCGCCGTGTTCGGCGTGTGGCTGTGGAGCATCGCACTGCACCTGCCGCGGTAATTTCAGCAGCAGTCGGCACCACAGTAACAACGAGCTCTTAAAAATCGGTTACTTCAAGGACAGCTCCGAGCCAGACGCCCTGAAGCGTGCATTCCACTGACCCCGAACCACCGCCATTCGCGACTTCAGTGGTGTCAAGCGAGAGCTGAATGGAGGGCAGGGTGAAGGTCAGTTGTGTTTTCTGGTGAAAGCTGATTCTGGCTCAGTGCCAGTGACGGCAGTGGGTTGCTTAGGGGGAGACCAGCTAAGCACCTGCACCCAGCCACTCCGCAGTCTAGAAACACTGGACGTACACCTGGACTTACTGTCTGGGGTGCGACTTCGTGTGACAACAGCGGCATTCTCGTGGTAAACCCATGGACCCTTACAGTCTGTTGCCGGCCGGTGTGGCCGAGCGGTTCTAGGAGCCCCAGTTTGGAACCGCGAGACCGCTACGGTCGCAGGTTCGAATGCTGCCTCGGGCATGGATGTGTGTGATGTCCTTGGGTTAGTTAGGTTAAAGTAGTTCTAAGTTCTAGGGGACTGATGACCTCAGATGTTAAGTTTCATAGTGCTCATAGCCAGAGCCTTACAGTCTGTTGATTCGACCTGTTGTGCCGCCACTCACGCACAGCTTTGCAGCATGTGTTTTCCAGCAGGATAACGCTCGCTCACACACCGCTGTTGTAACCCAACAAGCTCCACAGAGTGTCGGCACGTTGCTATGGCCTGCTGGAGCACCAGATCTATCTCCAATCGAGCACATATGAGACCTCATCGGACGACAATTCCAGCGTCATCCACAAACAGCATTCAACATTCTGGTGGTTACACGGGTTATTAATGTGCCTGCATTTCACATTTGCAGTGGGTTTTCTCGCACTTAGATTAACCTGTGATGATGCAACGTTTATCACTTAAATACGTTACTTAGACATATGTTTTCCCAAAATTTGATTACTATACGTTAATTATCTCCTCCTGTTGTGATTATTTTTTCGTCAGTCGAAAATTGGAAATTGTGTTAGGGTATTATGGAACCAAACTGCTGAGGTCATCGGTCCCTAAGCTTACACACTACTTACTCTAACTTAAACTAACACGCTAAGGACAACACATACACCATGCCCGAGGGAGGACTCGAACCTCCGACGGAGCCAGCCGCGCCGACCGTGACAAGGTGCCCTAGACCGCTCGGCTACCCCGCGCGGCGTCAAGGTATCCGATTTGCTGGTGAAGGCGCTAAGCTCGATTTGGGGAGGTGAGAAGTTGAAACCCGTATTCAGTCACTCACAGTTCTGTACTTCAACGATGAAAACGCGTGTATCTTGAGGTAAATATGTAAGTGAAGTTATGTGAGAATAGCTCCAGTTGCGTCTCACATGAATTCATCATATTAATGGCGTAATTTCCGCTGTTCTGCCGATTTCCGGATCGAGCCCTGTCAAGACTGCAGTTTAACGTTTGGCGATATTGTTGCGCTCGTTGGTCGGTGTCCCGTACCTGTCGTGCAGAGATGGGATCTATGGGTTCTGGACAGGCATACTCACTGGCACGCAGGATTTCAGCGGTCCCACGCGACTAGCAGCAGAGGAGTCAGAGAGCGTTCCCTCGTCCACTCAGGATCACCGTGCAATGGTATAGTATGCCTTTAGAAACGCAACACGATCACTTCTGTTTCGCATGGCTATTAATTTGGACAGCAAGCCTTAGATTTCTAAGCCGTTAATACGAGTGGCTGTGCCCTACCTTCATGGCTTAACTTTGAGCAAATTAACGCAAGACCACATGTGGCCTATTATATCTCTTAAAAAAAGTAGTGTAACTATATAGTTAGAGGAAACACTCTCCTAGTAAATTTGTTTGTCCTTTGATTTATCGCGATCTGTTACTAATTTTTAGTGGAGTTAGTTTTTACTTTTAGCTTTCAAAAAAAAATACAAAAGAGATATAATAAGCAAAATAATGAATTTCGTAGGTTGCCAATTACGTATTATCTATGGTTTTATAGAGCGCCAGGCTCCCTTCAAATTACTGTAAATGCAATAGCGTAGTGTTACTCAGCTCCAGTTCACTATCATAGAAAATAGACAAGTTTTAATAAAATTATTTCACTGGATTACTTCAATTAATCTCACTGAATATTTTTACATAATTTCTTCCGCTCCGGCTATCAGACATTGTGCTGTGAAAAAATATTTTTAAATGTACCGCGCAATGGCGGCTAATTGTTAACAATCAGAGATCACTGTTACTCGCTCCGCAGCAGCTGGAAACATGCTAAATAATTTTCATTAAATATTCTTTTCATAAGACAAATGTGGCGTAGGTTCTTGAAATAACACACGGAGATCACTTTATACTAATATATTCTTACTAGGACACAGTTTACACCATTAAGTATTTGCAATTACGTTACGACAGAAACAAATGCTAGCGCAGCACAATAGCTTGCGTACCTTATTCCAGCTAACACCAGAACGAACAGAACAAAACGGACTAGACAGAAAAATGCACATTGCATTGTGTTTTATACTTTTACAGAGATGATAATACTTCTTTTAATTACTTACACATTATAAGCTCATACACTAAAAATAATGTCTTTTCTGCATCTATCGATCTATATTGTATTCTTTTACAGTTAGTATTATTACCTTTCGCAGATAAATCGATGTTTGCAATTCATTTTCGGTCACATACAGTCATTTTTATTTATGTTTCACCTCGATAAGGGTGAATATTGCAAAAGGGACACTACAGGTCCTTGCTATTCTGACCAACCTCGATACCGGGGGTGTTTGCCTGTTGCTGGGCCCAACACAGTCTGGAGGCCTGTAACCTGAACTCTGATATAAACCTGATGAAACACTGTGGAAATTCATTCCCATACCAGTGTGTAAGGTGACCTCATCCTGAGAGATCTCACATATTAAGTAATGTACAAATGATTGAAATACTGTATATTATGTAA
The DNA here is from genome assembly GCF_021461395.2 of Schistocerca americana. Lineage (NCBI taxonomy): Eukaryota > Metazoa > Arthropoda > Insecta > Orthoptera > Acrididae > Schistocerca > Schistocerca americana. Next base: position 128,098,711 of record NC_060125.1, read on the forward strand.
GTGGATATCTGAACGTGCCCCTAAGCTCAGTGGGCCTTTGTGGTAGTTATCTGATTCTAAAAATATCATAAATAAGAAAAATTGTCGACGAGAGCGTTAGACTCCTCTGGCGATCACATGAATCGTGCGTCTTGTGTTCATTTGGTGCTGTCAACCAGTGCGGGCTGTTCAGGCGATTATTGCGTGAAAGACAGCCGAAGGAAGCAACGACAGCAAGGTGTCGGATCGGATGGAAGCGGGGGAGGGGTAGACCACGGATGACCTAGATGTGTGCGCAAAAAGAAGAAGACCATTGGGGATGGGATATCGAAGGTGCAAGATATACACGAGTACTAGAAGTAAAATAATGAAACAATTACACTTTCCGAAGTGCCTGACTCGACTAACCAAAGTGATAGAATCGATGCTAGTTTTATATAAGAGTTGACGCCGACAAACAAAGCCGAAAAAGATGATTCATAACTCAAAACGAATAATTGTGTATCTCTTCTTTGACCTAATCGTTTTGCCACAGAACGTTACCACGCAAGGCTCAATCAGCGCTCTTCACTGTCTTGAAGGTAAAACAGAGCACATTTGTGACGTGCTCAGGGAAGAAGATAGATTACGACACACTTTTCACATATGGAGTGGGACAGCCGGTGCTCAGCTACAAAGATGTCACGTGGTAGATTTTTTGACTAACATTTCCTCTTGCAATCAGATTAATTTACATAAAAAGTAAAACCGTTGCGGAAATAAAAGTAAAAATTGACATTTACGGGATTGTAAACATGAACAAACAGTTCTTATAGACAGAAAAAACATTAATAACTGGTGCAGTTAATCAAATGGATTACGGCCGTCAGTTGACTACACGGTACACATGTCTCACCGTCCTAAATACGTAACTATACAGCAGTTTTGTTACGTGTCACTCTATGCCCAGATGGGTTAGAACGATCGATTGTGACCGCCAGCCCGGTCGTGGTGGCCGAGTGGTTCTACACGCTTCAGTCCGGAACCGTGTGACTGCTGCGGTCGCTGGTTCGAATCCTGCCTCGGGCATGGATGTGTGTGAAGTCCTTAGGTTAGTTGGGTTTAAGTAGTTATAAGTTCTAGATGCCTCAGATGTCAAGTCCCACAGTGCTCAGAGCCATTTGAACCATTTTTTGTGTCCGCCAGATGTGCTTCTTGTATATACAGGTCACACTCTGTTTACCCCAAATCACGTACAAATCTAATCCTGTATTCTTCGTATGCTGCAGTGTACGCATAAAAAGTAAGATTCCGCTATTTCCTGTCCTTCCTGGTGTTAAGTTTCAGTTGCAGCAGTGTAGTGAAGCATTTTTATAATTTTGTATGGAAGCTGACGCTAATTACTTTTATCTTTAATGTAAGACACGGCAAGAGCAATTAAAAGAAAATAACCAGGTGCAAGTAGGACTCGCGTTCTGAAGGTTCCGTACAGGCTTAACTGTGTAAGCAGACAGTTCATCCACCCCAGGAACCGAGAATATCGACGATTCATACTGCCGAGGTATCAGGCGCAGGAATTCCAATAATTTACAGAATGTTTCAATTTTAAGCTTGAAATCGGATATCAAACGTCAAAAGAAATATTTTTCCGTTTGATATAACTACGAATTAAAAATTCTCCGACTTTTTCCTTTACTTTTACTGCGAATCATTCCTTCTTGCCAAATATCATGCTTCTAGGTCAACGGGAAGTACGTTATAGGTTTTGACGTCAGTTTGCGAGTATCAAAATGTGTGACAGGAATGACCGAATGTTTTGATTGCATTGACTGAGAAGCTTACGCGTACTACATCGCCAAAGGACTGCAGACGTTAATAAGTGACCTAAATTTCAACTTGATACGTCAAGGGTTTTTAGCAGTGGGAGAAACAAACAGACCGCCAGACGGACAACAAAGTGATCCTAAAAGGGTTCCTTTTTCACCGACTTTGGTAGTAAACCCTAACAATAAAATAAAAGAACGTAGACTTTACGTAAGAGAGAGATGCACTGCCAACAGCACTGTCCCCCCACCAAACAAATGCATACAGTGTGGGTGTACAGGAAATTTCCAGACCAGAGCTTGCCGAGATTTCGGGCGACGCCGCCGCCAGCGCGGATCTCCGTCGAAGACACACGGCCCCCGAGGCGGGCGGCGGATTTGATCGGCAGGGCGCGCCGCGCCGCGTCCCCCGGCAGGCGCGGCCTCCTGGGGGCCAGAGCTCTGCGAAAAATGCCCGCCGCCGGGCGGGGCCGGTGCTCATTGAAATATACGGGCGGGCTTATGAGGCGGCGATGGCGGCCCTGCCTCCGGCGCTCCCCGAGGGCCTCTGACGGACGCGCGCGGCCTAGCGCCTGTCACGCGGCAGGCCCGCCGCACACGCTACTGCACGCTTGCGCCGTACGTCTCGGCACCTTCGGCAGGAGATACTGCGCTGCACTGGCCGAGGCTCTGCCGCTGATCCCGCGCTACGCACAGTACGACCGGCGCCTGCCGTTCCTTCTGCCGCTGCTGGCGCCTTGCTGTCCTCACCAACGTTCAGTTAATGCAATAAAGTGTGCTAAATAAGTGCAGTTAACCCCTCCAATTATACAAATTTAGATCGCAACTGTAAATTCTGCTGTATTTTTCATCTGCTGTTCAATGTAACCCTATCCACGTAAAAACAACTTTATTTTTCATTTTTAGTTAAACATAGTCGGTTGTACCAACAACGTAATTACAGGAAAAGTACTTGTTCTAACAATAGTCGTACATGTATTTTGCCTATTGACTGCCAGGTACACCACTAAATACCATCATAAACCCACCCTAAGATCAAAAAAATTATATCACGCAGTCCAAATAATTCCTTAAGCATTTTTACATAATGTTTTTTATCTGTGATAGCATACGCATGGTGCAGAACAACTCCCTTAACCATAGGCAACCCTCACCACTCGCCTCAAGTCACCAAGCTCGCTTCCCGAGTATATGAGACATTTACCAAAGCTAACGGTCGGTGCTATGCTTTAAGTGGATATGAGTGTCCTCTATGTATGCAGTTCCTTTTTTCTTCTTAAAAAAAGAGTGCAGTCTAAAACATTTGTAAAAAGTTAAAACGATAAAAGAACGGAAGGAGATTTATTTATTATTTACCGTATAACAATACACACGAGACAGAGTTAAAATACATAAATAAATAAATACGACATGTATCTGATACATTAAACTAACAAACAATTGGCAAATTAAAACTGTGTGCCAGACCGAGACTCTAACTCGGGAACTTTGCCTTTCGCACGCAAGTGCTCTACCATCTGAGCTATCCAAGCACGACTCACGACATGTCCTCACAGCCTCAACTCCACCAGTACCTCCTACCTTCCAGACTTCACAGAAGCTCTCCTGCGAACGTTGCAGAATCAGGACTCCTGGAACAAAGGATATTGCGGCTTAGACTCAGCCTGGTGGGATGTTTCCAGGCAAAGGTCTCAAGTTCGGGTCTCAGCTTTAATCTGCCAGGAGGTTTCACATCAGCGCACACTCCGCTGCAGAGTGAAAATTTCATTCTGGTAACAAACAATTGTTATATGCCAACTAACATCCAATCTACTTATCCTGTCAAGATATGATGCTGCAGCCATGAAAAAGTCGTTTGGGCCACCCAGATAGGCTAACAGTTTATATAACAAAAATAATAATTATTATTATAAATAATAAAACAAAGAATAAAACGACTGCCACTGTAATAAAACATTACAAGCAAAATAACAAATAGCTCTACTTATATTTCATATTTTATGTTATTCTTTACATATTTTTTTATTGACTTCTTAAAAACAAAAAGTAGACTTTGTCCATAGGGAGCAAACTTAACCATCTAGCCGCAATTCGGATCTATTTAAAGATTAGCACTGGACTTTACTTTTAGCATATGACACACCTACTTGGGAAGCATACGCGATCACAACATGTAAGGAGCTGTCTGTATAATAAGGCTGCACTCTATATCACGCATTTGCTATCAGAGGTAAGATATATTTTGCAAATGTCGCTTAAAGAATTATTTTGAGTATTTAGTCTGATTTTTCGATACCAGGATAACTGATGATAGAACTTGGTACTAAGGCAGGTAGTCAGTAAACAAAGTAAGAGTCGCTAAAAACTGAAGCAAATTTTGTTTTTCTAAATCTATCTCTGAGTGGGATAAAAATAGAATGCCTTCCCTTGTAGAAACTCAGCAACTTGTCTTTTTTGTATAGTTTTTGTCTCTTAGGGAAAATATCTGTATAAGTCGCTTTTCATTATATCCGTATCTCCGACATTCACTTGTCATTTGACTTTATTATTTGTAGAACACGTACTCTCTTAACATACACAGTGTCTTCTTTAAGAATCATCTTAACTTGTGGTAGTATGGTATGTATGACTGGCGCAAGTCTGCTTGTATCGATAACAAATATAGAACAGGAGAAGCACAGTAATTCCGTTCCGATAACAACGTGTGTATTGAGGATGGCAATGATGCAATTTCACCAGGTCTCGCAGCGAAGCACTGATCGAGACAAAAAGGTATGAGCAGCTGAAAGATGAAGTGATTGTCTTCTTCTCCCCGAGTACACAGGGAAGAAATAGGCAGACCAATACCGTGTAGGCGGTTCTAGAACTGTAGTAACGATGGGTGAAGCTGATCCTTGCAGCAGCTGCTCTAATCCCTTGTCAACACGTCGAGTGATCATACCAGTGACGAGGCACCAGCGACAGGTATACTGCTGCACACATACACTCGTCCTTACCTGCAGTATTGAACAGCTGTTACATGCATAGTTACACGAATTGCACAGCGTTATATCGTGCGAAAACTGATCTTATTGATGAAATTTATAACAGTTGATATACAAGTGGAGTGCCCGCATCTCGTGGTCGTGCGGTAGCGTTCTCGCTTCCCACGCCCGGGTTCCCGGGTTCGATTCCCGGCGAGGCCAGGGATTTTCTCTGCCTCGTGATGGCTGGGTGTTGTGTGATGTCCTTAGGTTGGTTAGGTTTAAGTAGTTCTAAGTTCTAGAGGACTGATGACCTCAGAAGTTAAGTCCCATAGTGCTCAAAGCCATTTGAACCATTTTTTTGTTGCAGTTCTTTCTACAGTGAATGCAGGAATCTTACACTAATCTTTACAAATGTTTCAAGAATTCCCCTGGTGTTGTAGCGACGTAATGTGCGAACAACAGTACAAGTTGCCTACACTACCCTCGTCAGAATGACAGGGAAACAATTCGCCTTCGATAGCTGCTGGAGCGCTCCAGGAATTTCGAATATTTCAATCAGAGGTACCCGTTAAGACTCCTTGTTAACTGTCAAATTGCTTCATCCACTCTCTGACATTCGACGGAAGTTGCTTCGACTGATATACCTGTTAAGACAATTTGTAATATTCGCAGTTTTCTCTGCCTGGAAAGGCCATAGTGGTCCGTGATAATTTCGAACCAAGCTTGCAGCATCAGGGAGGAGTGAAGTTGCTTAAAAAGAACGATCGAAAGTAAAGTGCACACACCATTCCGGAACATTATGGAGGGGGCTAGTGTTTGGATGCGTCTCTTTCATTTGTGCCTCTGTGGACTTCCCCCGACGCGTCTTCGATTCGACGGGTCTACCCGGGTGAGCCCGTGAGCTGGCCGCAGAGTCCTCTTTCTCACCATAGCCCGGCTATCGCTGGATACAGAATTCAATATCCGTTCCCGCCCGTCTGCGGCGCGTACGTTTCGCCGGGACGACTTTTTCAGGAAATAACCTGTTATTTGCGGCAATAAGGCCCCCGGGGCAGAGAACCCAATTAGCGCTTCGGCCGGACGCGGGCGAGGCCCAAGGCAAGGAAAGCAAATTGGAAAGGCCGCGTGTGGCGTGGCGTGGCGTGGCGGCGACCGCGGGAAAGGCGCGGCTTCCCTGCTCTCCCCATGCGGCCGTCGGCGAACCACTGGCCCGGCTGCGTCCCACCGCGGGGTCTACAGAGGCGACGGGCGACTCGCCGCTGTACTTGCGCGCGGCAGCAGCTGAGTAGTACGCACTGATCACTAGGCAAAGCGAAATAGTCACCCGGCCGCAGCGAGATCTGACTTGGTCTCGTGCACAGGTACAGCCACGTTCCAATTCGGAGCAGAGCACGTTGTTATCTCGCAGTCCGAGCGTCATAGATGATCTAGGGAAGCACCTTCGCGGAAAGTCGTGACAACTTGCTGTCGACGTAATTAATTTTACTGGAAACGAGAACGAGAGAGATGTGACAGTGGCGACCGACCGACGGAAGGTGCAAGCAAATGTTCAAAAGCGAAAGAATGTGTCAGAATGAACGAGTCATTACATCCGGAAAGAGAACGCACTTCAAAAACAGATTACGACATTATATTTATTACGAAAAAAGGGGCAACAGAATTAAAGCGGCCAGTGGTTCATTTACACGAACCGTGGAATCACTCACACATACTACGCTATGAAAAAATCTTGGAAAATGACAGTGTGGGAAGAGTATTGTTATACAGCTGTGGCAGGCAACGTTTGAATTGATGTGAAAACAAAGTTTCGTTTCGTCTTCGTGTCTCCTTGTGAGTATAACAGAAATTCTTCAGACTACCATGCAGAAATACACAAAACAAAATCAAAAATAGGTAGGAAGGAGGTCAGTCGAACTTTTAGCATTAATTTAAACACTAAATCTACTCCTCTTTATTGCACTGACAAAATTTTGCAAGAAAATTATTCCTTTCGTACTTTCATAAGACCTGCTAAAGCGAATTCCTATGGATATGGTCTGGGGTCTTTCAAAGAATAGGATGTCTTACGAAGAATAGGGTCTGTAGTCTTACTATGTGAAGCATCTCGCTCTCCGAGGCTAAAATATAACTGCTGGTGCTTTTGCTGTTAATGATTAAACGTCCAGTGTCATCTGACCTGGTAGCAGCCTTACGATGCAACGCTTTATGCGACTTGCGCGTCAGTTTCGCTGCTTTTAAATTCGAGCAGCTTTCCAGTTGGCCCTGTAAGGCTGAGTGGAACTACTTCGAGACCTTCCAACCGCAGAAAAATTTTAAGTGGTCACTGAAAATCAGACGTTTTACTTTGGCGTTACTAGCCAAAAACTGACTACTAGAACAGACGGCCACTTTGCTTCTACTGGCGTGACATTAGCATGTGCTGTTGTGACTTTAAAAGAAAAGAAAGGCTGTGTATGATGCAAGGGAAGCGCACGATGACTACTGGAGGAAAGGTACTTTCACGAACGACCTAGACTGCACGTTAGGCTGCGACGTACAACACTCGTAAAATTATTTTGGGACACACACACACACACACACACACACACACACACACACACACACACACACACACACGCACACACACGCAGACGCACTATGGAAAACGAAACTCGAGTGATTTAGATGACTAGCATGCAGTATACGCGCATATGGAGGGGAAGTAGATGGTCAGTATTAATGAGTCCCTGCAGAGAAGAAGGCTACTTCCGTTACTTAGATGAGAGGCCAGTGGCTAATACTGCTTGGCGGACGGCGGGTGGCAGTGCAGTGGGAAGGAAGGTAAGCGTCGCGCACCCTCGCCGACTAACGGCTGTGTTGCCTCACGCAGGGGCCGACGTAATCCAGCGGCGGCGCTGCGCAGACTGATGGTCGGGATTGTGCGGACCCCGGCCGGACGCTGGGGATGAAAACAAAAGCCGCGCTAACGATGCGAGATGCGCGCCGGACACTCGGCCATCCGTCCGGCTCGAGACGGCAGGCAGTGGCGTCGCCAGCCAAATTTCCTCAGCAGGGAGCTGTTCACCGCAGCAGGCCCGGCACTGTTGCGCCACTGATACCAACACCACTCTGATGATCGTGATGATGATTACCACGACATCGAACAAAAAACTAGTCACACCCGATGAGACATCGCGCTAATACCGTGCACCACCGCCTCTGGCCACGATAATTTGCCTCAGTTCGGCAACAAAGAGCGTCCACCGTATTCTTCTGCTGCAGGCACACATCGATGGCGACTAGGTCCCATAGGACTACCAAATTGCGTGGTTGTTGATCATTGTTTCATCCGCTATTCCAATACGTCCTTTACGTGCTTTGTGGTGTCAGTGCGGTGCTATTCGAAGGGTAAGTAGAGGCGCGAGACGGTGCCTCGGGTTCATGAAAGCAGGAACTTACCCAGGCAGCTCTGTAAAGACGTCTCCTGCCGTCTTGGATGACAGGGGTGCCAACAGCGTATCCGCCATGAACAAAGAGCAGCTGTTGGTCACGGAGAACATCGTAGTTCATGTTCATGCTACCCTTGTAAGGAGGTAACAAGATGGCAACAGTTTACAAGAGAATTTCAATCTTGGTCTGTTCAGTGAACGGACGAAGTCGGGCAGCCATTGGCGCAAGGAAGTGGTCGGGGGGGGGGGGGGGGGGCAGGGATGACGAGATACTTTCACTGAACAGACAGAGGAACTGTGGGAGGAGACATGATGCGAAATAACGAATTCCAATTTACAAATTTTAATACATTGAGCGACCTAAAGTAATGGAAAGTTCCAAAAATAACAGTATACCAACTGAAACAAACTCTTCAATTATTTTTTTTATTAAACACTGACCAACAGAATTTTCACTGACAAAGACAACTCAAACTTAACCTATTTATTTATTACCCACAATATACAAGCCCAATGCAATCTGACTGCTATACATTGACCACATGACTTCCAATAACTAACACAAAACAATATCTCTGATTTGCAAGAAATCCTAACAGTTACACAAATACAAAAATTAAAGAAATATGAAACTACCTTCATTGCCTAACTCATTTTACTCACGAATCCCAATAGTGGAAACCACATTATTTTTCATAAGTCGCCGTCCGAAGTGGCCGAGCGGTTCTAGGCGCTACACTTGGCAATCGCGCGACCGCTACGGTCGCAGGTTCGAATCCAGCCTCGGGCATGGATGTGTGTGATGTCCTTAGGTTAGTTAGGTTTAAGTAGTTCTAAGTTCTAGGGGACTGATAACCACAGCAGTTAAGTCCCATAGTGCTCAGAGCCATTTGAACCTTTTTTTTTTTCATAAGTCACTTACCTCACAGAAAATCTTCATAACACGAACTACAGCATTTACAGCAAGTAGCAACAACAGCCAGCCAAATAAAAAGATTCCAACTACTCTAGAGTCGAACTACTATGTGGCATATGGTTAGCAAAAGAAAGATTTTGTTGAAGAGCAAACAATGTATTTAGAAAATTTTATCCTCTTTATGTGACATCCAGTTCCAAAAATAATATAGCTGTCAATAATTCCACTATAATGAAACTTTCACTTTACAGCGGAGTGTGCGCTGATATGGAACTTCCTGGCAGATTAAAAATGTGTGCCGGATCGAGACTCGAACTCGGGACCTTTGCCTTTCGCGGACAAGCGCGCCACCAACTGAGCTACCCAAGCACGACTCCCTCTCCCCCCCCCCCCCCCCTCCTCCGTCCTCACAGCTTTAATTCCGCCAGTACCTCGTCTCCTACCTCCTCCTCCTTGAGCACTTGCACTTGCCCGCGAAAGGCAAAGGTCCCGAGTTCGAGTCTCGGTCCAGCACACAGTTTTAATCTGCCACCAAGTTTCAATACTTCCACTACGCAAACGTAATCAACCATACATCCATTATCATACCTTTCCTTGCATATTTTCAAGAAACTTCATCTTACTTTACAACAGAGAGTCTCCACTGAGAAAAACATGTCCGTACACCTCTATCCACTCGGAAACTGCTAGTAGGTCCAATCACAGAATCTCTTGCCGAGGGCGCAGAGCTCTGTCAGCGATATTAACGCAGTCTATAGCGCTGACAACATGCAAACAGGCTACTTACACTATTAAAGGGAGAGAAATATTTTATAAACGTTGCGAAAGTCAGTATTTGCAGCAAGGGAAGGTGGCCTCACTTTTGATGGGGAATCTGGCGATTCAAATTCGTGCAGTTAAGTGCGACGCGGATGACAGCCCTCTAAAGACGTTGCACAGAACCTCACTCGTGGCTTTGGTAGATAGGACCTTCCCCAGGTGCTCCATAGTATTGGCGGAGTAAAAGTTCGATGGTAGTGACGTAGCACACGTGCCCTGGGATTATCTGCGGAGGTAGTTTGCTGCTGTTGATTTATTTATTTGTTGTATTATCTCTAACACATTTTTTGTCATGACTCGGTATGAAATTTATTTATATTAAACGTAAGTGAATGTTTACGAAAGTGTAGTCGTGACTTGTAACTTCCGCCAGTTGATAACATATGATCAGTAAAATTGTATTGAGAAGAACCCTGCGAAAACCGGCGTAACCTCAAAGCCTGAAAGAGGGTGGACCATTCACGGTAGGAAAACCAATGCCAAACCATCACAGAACCACGTCCGATATGCCCTCCACACACTCCGGGTTAAACTTCAGCGCACCGGACGCCCCCTCGCATCACCTGAAGAAGCGAAATCACGATTCGTCGCCTCCGAGCAGCTGCTCTTGATTTTCGGCATTGTTTGGCCCCTCAAAAGTGTGAAGATGTGAGCGGTGGCCTCTTACGAGGTACTCGAATGCCAATTTCCGTTACAGTCAGTTTCTTTCGCAACTTTTACTCGGGAACTATTTGACATGGACCTGAATTCATTCACATGTCGGACCCTAATGTTTCTTCCTGTTCCTTTCACAATCCCTCGAGGCCATGATCTAGTACGAGTGAAAGTAGGCCATTGCTTCCTACAACATATTTCTCTTCTAAAAAATTTTTTTTTCAATCATCAGTCTCCTGACTGATCTGATGCGGCCCGCCACGAATTCCTTTCCTGTGCCAACCTCTTCATCTCAGAGTAGCACTTGGAAATTACGTTCTCAGCTGTTTGCTGGATGTATTCCAAACTCTGTCTTCCTCTATAAATTGTGCCGTCTACAGCGCCCTCTATTACCATGGAAGTCACTCCATATCTTCCTCTCATCCTGTCCCTTCTCTTTGTTAGTATTTTTCACATATTCCTTGCCTCTCCAATTCTGCACGGAACCTCCTCGTTCCTTACCTTATCAGTCCACCTAATTTTCAACATTCGTTTGTAGCACCACATCTCAAATGCTTCGAGTATCTTTTGTTCCTGTTTTCCAACGGTCCATGTTTTACTACCATACAATGCTTTGCTCAAAACGTACATTCTCGGACATTTCTTCCTCAAATTGAGGTCTAGTAGTAGATTTTTCTCGGCTAGGAATGCCCTTTTGACCAGTTCTAGTCTACATTTTGTGTCTTCCTTGCTCCGTCCGCCACTGGTTATTTTGCAGCCTAGGTAGCAGAATTCCTTAACTTCATCTACTTAGTGACCATCAATTCTGATGCTCAGTTTCACGCCGTTCTCATTTCTGCTACTTCTTATTACTTTTCATCTTCCTTCGATTTACGCTCAATCCATATTCCGCACTCATTAGACTGTTCAGCAGATCACATAGTTGTTCTTCACTTTCACTCAGAATAACAAAGTCATCGGCGAATAGTTGTTCTTGACTTTCACTCAGGATAACAATGTCATCAGCGAATCGTATCATTGACATTCTTTCACCTCGAATTTTAATTCCACTTCAAAATCTTTCTTTTATTTCCATCATTGCTTCTTCGAAGTACAGATCGAACAGTAGGGGCGAAAGACTACATCCCTGTCTTACACTCTCTGTAAACTAAGCACCTCGTTCTTGATCGTCCATTCTTATTATTCCCTCTTGGTTGTTGTACATATTGTATATGACCCGCCTCTCCCTATAGCTTACCCCTATTTTTCTCAGAATTTCGAACATCTTGCACCATTTTACACTGTCAAACGCTTTTTCCATGTCGACAAATCCTATGAACGTGCCTTGATTTTTCTTTAGTCATGCTTCCGTTATCAAACGCAACGTCAGAGTTGCCTCTCTGGTGCCTTAATTTTACTCAAGCCAAACTGATCGTCATCAATCACATCCTCAATTTTCTTTCAAAAAAATGTTCAGATGTGTGTGAAATCTAAGTTTACACACTACTTAACCTAAATTACCCTAAGAACAAACACACACACCCATGCCCAAGGGAGGACTCGAACCTCCGCCGGGACCAGCCGCACAGTCCATGACTGCAGCGCCTTAAACCACTCGGCTAATCCCGCTCGACCCTGCATTATCCTCTCTTCCAAGAGTACTAATGCCGCTAGTTAAGCAGGATAACTTATGTGAAGTTTGGAATGTAAAGCTGTGAGGACGTGTCGTTCTCGAGCAGCTCAGGTGGCAGGGCACTTGCCGCCGAAAGGCAAGGTACCAGGTTTGAGTCCCAGTCTGACACACAGTTTCAACCTCACAGGATGTTCCATTCTTGTGCCTCAATTTTCTTTTCCATTCTTCTTTATACTATTCTTGCCAGCGGTTTGGATTCATGAACTGTTAAGCTGATTGTGCGATAATTCTCGCACTTACCATCTGTTGCAATCTTAGGTATAGTGTGGGTGAAATTTTTCCGAAAGTCAGTTGTTATGTCGCCAGACAAATACGTGCTACACACCAACGTGAATAGTCGTTTTGTTGCCACTTCCCCCTATGATTTTAGAAATTCTGATGGATTGTTATCTATTCCTTCTGCCTTATTTGATCTTAACACCTCCAAAGCTCTGTTAAATTCTGATTCTAATACTGGATCCTCTATCTCTTCTAAATAGACTCCTATTTCATCTTCTATCACATCAGACAAATCTTCCCCCTCATAGAGGCCTGCAAAGTAGTTCTTCCACTTATCCGCTCTCTTCTCTGCATTTAACAGCGGAATTCCCGTTGCACTGTTACTGTTATCACCCTTGCTTTTAATTTCACCGAATGTTGTCTTGACTTTGCTATATGCTGAGTCAGTGTTTCCGATAATCATTTCTTTTTCGATTTCTTCACATTTTTCATGTAGCCATTTCGTCTTAGCTTCTCTGCACTTCCAAGTTATTTGATTCCTCAGCGAGTTGTATTTCTGTATTCCTGAATTGCCCTGAACATTTCTGCAGTTCCTTCTTCAGCGATCAACTGACGTATCTCTTCTGTTACCCATAGTTTCTTCGCAGTTACCTTTCCTAAACAGCGCATAAGATGGCGTACGCCGTCCATCCACAAATTGCTGAGACTGAGTTTATTTGTGGCGTGTAAGCGATGTCAGCGCTGTAACTACGGTGGCAACTTGAACTAACAACTGTAAACCTCTGATTTGCATTTGACCATTCTGTTGTGAGCAGACAGTATTAGGTAGTGCACGTGCAGGCGCAAATGTGGCGTCGCAACCGCAGTGGCACAGCATCTATGAATTAGTTCTTCATGTTACAGAACGTTGTGAAGAAGAGAAAATTGTGGGAATTTATGGTAAGGTCTTATGGGATCAAACTGCTGAGGTCATAGGTTCCTAAGCCTACACACTACTTAATCTAACTTAAACTAACTTATGCTATGGACGACACACACACACACAGACACACACACACACACACACACACACACACACACACACACACACACACACACCTATCACACCCATGTCCGAGGGCGGACTCGAACCTCCGACGTGGGGAGCCGCACGGATCGTGATAAGGCGCCCCTGGCCGCGTGGCTATCCCACGCGGCTTTGAAGAAGAGAAAGTGTGTACAAAGTTTTCGCTGCAATCCTTGATTAAAAGAAACAAGAGCTACATACTGACACCTGCCGCGATCTGACTGAAAAGCAATTCTTTTCCAGAAAACGTCATCTCTGGTGACGAGACTTGGTGTCATCAATACCAACCTATCACAAAACGACCAAGTGCAGAAATTCACGTGAAAGGTCAGCACTTAGATGGCAGTATCCTTACTGAAGCCAATGATATACGTCAGTCGAAGATCATTCTAAAGAACGGCAGTTTAATTTACTTGCATACACTGCGAACTAACCTCCCCATTATCTAGCATAAATGTTCTACGGGATTCATGTCGAGCGATCTGGGTGGCCAAATTATTCTCTGGAATTGTCCAGAATGTTTTTCAAACCAATCGGAAACCACTGTGGCCAGGTGACATGGCGTATTGTCACGGCAATGAATAGCTGCAAATGGTGTCCAAGGAGCCGAAAATAACTATTTCCAGTGGAAGATCGGTTCAAGTGGACCAGGGAACCCAATGCATTCGATGTAAACACAGCCCACACCATTACGAAGCCACCACCAGCTTACACAGTGCCTTATTGATAGTTTGGGTCTCTGGCTTCCAGGGAATCTGTGCCGCACTCGAACCCTACCAACTGAAATCGGGACTGATCTGATGAGGCCACGGGTTTCCAATCGTGTACCATCCAACAGATACGTTCGTGAGCCCGGGAGAGGCACTGCAGGCGATGTTGTGCTGTCGGAAAAGGCACTCGCGGCGGTTGTCTGCCGCCGTAACTCATTAACGCCACATTTCGCCGCACCGCCGTAACTGATACGTTCGTCGTACGTCCCACATTGATTTCTGCAGTTATGTAACGCAGTGTTGGTTGTCTGCTAGCACTGAGGCAAATGCCGCTGCTCTCGGTCGTTATGTGAAGGTCGTCGGCCACTGCCTTATCCATGGTGAGAGGTAATGCCTGAAATTTGGTATTCTCTGGAGATACTTGACACCGTGGATCTCGGAATATTGAATTGCCTAACGATTTCCGAAATGGAATGCCATTCCAACTATTATGGCCCGTTCAAACTCTGTTAACTCCAGCCGTGCGGCCATAATCGGGTCGGAAACTTTTTGCTTGATTCACCTGCGTACGTATGACACCTCCCCTAACGAAATGCCCTTTTATACCTCGTATACGCAATACTACTGGCATCTGTAAATGTGCTACATCGCTATCCCATGACTTGTGTGAGCTCAGAGTAAGCCGGCCGCGGTGGCCGTGCGGTTCTAGGCGCACCAGTCCGCAGCCGCGCTGCTGCTACGGTCGCAGGTTCGAATCCTGCCTCGGGCATGGGTGTGTGTGATGTCCTTAGGTTAGTTAGGTTTTAGTAGTTCTAAGTTCTAGGGGACTAATGACAACAGCAGTTGAGTCCCATAGCGCTCAGAGCCATTTTTTTTTTTTTGAGCTCAGAGTAAACGTTGTGTGCATTGTACTCCAGGGGGAGGAGATCATGTAGAGGACCTGAAGGATTACAACCACCGCATGAACTTTACTTTTATTTATTTACACGTTAAGTTCCGTAGGACCAAATTGAGGAGCACATCTCCGAGGTCATGGAACGTGTCAGTACATGAACTTACAACATAAATGTAATAAACAGATAAAAATAAATATTCATGAACCAGAAAAAAAGTCAGCCCATAAGTTTAAGTCAACGCTACCAGCAATACAATAAGAATCAGCTTAATTTCTCAAGGAACTCCTCGACAGAATAGGAGTAGTGACCCATGAGGAAACTCTTCAGTTTCGATTTGAAAGCGCGTGGATTACTGCTAAGATTTTTGAATTCGAGTGGCAGCTTATTGAAAATGGATGCAGCACTATACTGCACACCTTTTTGCACAAGAGTTAAGGAAGTCCGATCCAAATGGAGGTTTGATTTCTGCCGAGTATTAACCGAGTGAAAGTTGCTTATTCCTGGGAATAAAATAATATTGGTAACAAGAAACGACAATAAGGAATATAAATATTGAGAGACCAAAGTCAAAATTCCCAGACTCGTGAACAGAGGTCGACAAGAGGTTCGTGAACTCACACCACTTATTGCCCGAACCGCCCGTTTCTGAGCGAAAAATATCCTTCTAGAATGGGAAGAGTTACCCCAAAACATAATACCATACGACATAAGTGAATGAAAATAAGGAAAGTAGACTAATTTACATGTCGAAGTATCACTCACTTTTGATACCGTTCGAATAGTAAAAATGGCTGTATTAAGTCTTTGAACAAAATCCTGAACGTGGGCTTTCCACGACAGCTTACTATCTATCTGAACACCTAGAAATTTGAACTGTTCAGTTTCACTAATCATATGCCCGTTCTGTGAGATTAAAACGTCAGGTTTTGTTGAATTGTGTGTTAGAAACTGTAAAAACTGAGTCTTACTGTGATTTAACGTTAGTTTATTTCCTAAAAGCCATGAAATGAGATCATGTACTGCACTATTTGAAACCGAGTCAATGTTGCACACAACATCCTTTACTACCAAGCTAGTGTCATCTGCAAACAGAAATATTTTAGAGTTACCCATAAGACTAGAGGGCATATCATTTCTATAAATAAGGAACAGGAGTGGCCCCAACACTGATCCCTGGGGCACCCCCCACTTGACAGTACCCCACTCAGATCCCACATCACAGCCGTTATCAACATTGTGAATAATGACCTTTTGCTGCCTGTTGCTAAAGTAAGAGGTGAGCCAATTGTGAGCTACTCACCTTATTCCGTAGTGGTCCAACTTCTGGAGCAATATTTTGTGATCAACACACTCAAATGCCTTAGTTAAATCAAAAAATACGCCAAACGTTCGAAACTTTTTGTTTAGCCCATCCAGTACCTTACAGAGAAAAGAGAATATAGTATTCTCAGTTGTTAAACAACTTCTAAAGCCGAACTGTACATTTGATAGCAAATTGTGTGATATAAAATGATCAATTAACCTTACACACACAGCCTTTTCGATAACTTTTGCAAACACTGATGGCATAGAAATAGGTCTAAAATTATCTACATTATCCCTCTCTCCCTTTTTATAAAGCGGCTTTACTACTGAGTACTTTAATCGCTCAGGAAACTGACCATTCCTAAAGGAAAATTTACAAATATGGCTAAATACAGGGCTAACATGTGCAGCACAGTACTGTAATATTCTACTAGACACTCCATCAAAGCCATAAGAGTCCTTGTTCTTCAGTGATTTAATTATTGACTCAATCGCCCTCTTGTCTGTATCACAGAGGAGTATTTAGGACATCAATCTCGGAAAGGCATTTGCTAAGAAATTTATATGATTTCCTGTAGAAACTAAGTTTTTATTTAATTCACCAGCAATGCTCAGAAAATGATTGTTAAATACTGTACATATATCTGATTTATCAGTAACAGAAATATTATAACTGCGAACTGACTTTATATCATCGACCTTGTGCTGCTGACCAGACACTTCCTTCACTACTGACCATATGGCTGTAATTTTATTTTGTGAATTAGCTATTCTATTTGCATACCACATACTCTTTGTCTTGCCAATAACATTTTTAAGCACCTCACAGTATGTAATGGGCTACTGTAGCTTGATTGTGACTGTTTCTAACATTTTGATACAATTCCCACTTTGTTCTACACGATATCCTTATCCCACTAGTCAATCACCCGGGCTGTCCATTAGTGCTAGTACCCCGTTTAGAATGTTGTCTGTCTGTTATTAATCCAGTCTCGAAACTTACTGGGTTGGCGTGGTAAATACGCTTACCTTAAAAGGTACGAAGACTGATCTGAATACCTTGAATAGCTGTAAAAGAAAGACGGGCACTATGGCTAGACAAATGAATAGTGGTGGAGAACCATTTCGTGTTGAGGCGTCGTCCGAAAGCGGTCAGACTTGAAATCTGGCGAGGACCGGCCGCTCTCGCAAATTGAATTCGGATGTCCGCACTGCCAGCCGGCGCGCGCCGAGGCAAAGTGGCGTCCCGTGGTCGCCAGTCCACGGGGTCCCGCAGGGTGTCGGCTTGTGTTTGGACGCGCATGCGCACACGGCCCGCCGGTACAGAGGCCCGCACTCCGGCGGCGACAAGACGCAGCACTTAGGAAGTCTGCCGTGGCGCGGAGCGGAGCGGGCCCACTCAGCGGACTGCCGCCCCCGCCTCCACCCCCACCCCCGCCTCCTGCCACCTGCCCGGCTCCGGCCAGGCCGCGAGCCCGCCACGGCGGCGGCGGCGGCGGCGGCGGCGGCGGCGACGACGACGACGACGACGACCTCCACTCCATCCGCACAGATTCCCAGATTGTATTCCATTAATTAAACTTTGGCAAATAAACTCCGACCGGCCTCCTCCTCTTTTCCTGGCCTTAATTAAAGAGAAAAGCAATTCATGCAGAGTTTTATGACCGGGCTAAATTACTCATTACACAATCCACTTCAATTCCATTAATGTCTGCGAGGAGGAGGAGGAGGAGTGAAGGAGCGGCGGGACGAGGAGGGGAAAACATGTTTATTCATGGTATGGCGGTGCTTTACGTCTGGCGACGCCGACGACGCTTAATGAGTTCCCCCCTAGCGCCGTGGCGGGCCTCTCTGGCCGCGCACTGAAGCCTCTCGCCTCGGCTCGAGTCGCCTCCGTTCCTGCACAGACCAGCTACCCGCGAAGCAGGCGCAGCACGCGCCGGTAGTGGTGGTGGCGGCTGTGGTTGTGGTTGTGGTCGTGCTGTGGCAGCTGCGGTCGCCACCACCTGCCACGTAAAGAGGAGTCGGTACCATCATATCAAGTCGATGTGGTTGTCAGTACTTGATGATTGATCATAACAGAAGTATTTGGCCATATGGAGTCTAGGTATTTGGCACCCACACTAAAGTCTGGAGGGAGGAAACTGGTTGAAATGACTCACAACGTTAAAAAAATGTAGAACCAAACATTTCCTACAGTGATGTTTTAATTACTTGATGGCTGACACTGCACACCTTGGAACTGGTTTCCTCCTATCGGAGTGCTCACACCCGAAACGTTCGCCGCAACCAAACTGCCACAGCGACTGGCCAGTGCACTTCCAAGTCCTTGTGTGCCATTCTTCCTTGATTTGCGTGGATCTCGAATCATGAGTCTGGCGCTTTTATTTCGTATTTTATCACACATAACCACACCAAAAACAACGGATATATTCATCGATGTTAATGAAATACACAAGTTTCATACAGTGCGCTGTCCAAGCACTACTGGCTACTTAGTAACAAGACGCGATTCGGCGTCGCATGGGCAGGTACCATAATCACAAAGATCGGCTTAAATTAGATAAGCTTCGCAAGGCATTGTGTGAAACCGAATTTTTGAAGGCTGCAATTCATCACTGCGACTGGGTCACCAGAGTCATAAATATAAGTAATTAGCCCAGTGTTGTAGCGTAGTGCATTGGTTAGCGTATAAACCTGACGTGCAGGAGGTCCAAAAAAATCCCGTCAAATGTAGCGAGCCTTTCATTTCGAAACCTAATCAAAAGAGTTTGATTATTATTCTCATTCAATTAAATCATTTTTCTTTCTAATTCTTTGACACGTCATTTTCATCGTCGTGGTGATTTTTTTATTTGTTCTTATTTTTCTTCCTATCATTCTTTTTTTCGCCTACAATCTGCGTGTGTCGCGTAAAATCTGCAACTGAATGCCAACTAGGACCGCTCACGGTAGAGCCACAGCTGACGTAGCCAGTGGCACGATAGTTGCAGGTAACCAATGGCAGCGGCTGGCATGAAATTAACAATTTGGTTTTAGCGATGAAACTGACTTTTTTCTGCATTCAGTTTCCTCGTTGGATTTAATGACCGTCAACAAAGTCACTGTGGTTTTAGTTCTTCCTTTGATTGTTGACTGCCGTTTTCTCGAATAAGTTGCACATCACGAGGTTGTGGCTAGTTTACGTCGTGAGTTTCAATTCATTGCTGCAAACACGAGTCTGCCGTAGTTCAGTCACTGGTCACGTAAAATCACCTGTCAACAGACCATCTCGTATTTGTGTCATACCTCGTGGCGGGCACTTCCAACATTGTTCCGCGTTACACACTAACAGCATTTGTGAAGTGGACCACCGTGTTGGTGTATTGTTGTGACGCAATAGGGAGTGGTAAAGCTGCGAGTCATCGTAATTTTTTAACTTCGATTTAATAAAGAATTAATAATAAAACTAATCTTAAGAACTAAGCAGCACTGTGTTAAAATCCAATACGAAAAAACAAGAAATATTCAATAACAGATTGATACCCTGGAGGTGAGGGTAAGTTACAGAAACCATTATAATAAATCGTTTAAAAATCAAAACCAGGTAGCAGGCCGCAAGGATATGGAGCATAATACTAAAACAAATAGCGTAATAATATTACACTGGGGCAAACCACGAAATAACTTCAATTTAAAGGTGCATACTGTATTCGAAAAAAACAGGTCAGAACTTGTTCTAAATAATTCTGCACACTGTCTTGTAAATAGCACAGTGGGAAGAAATCAGAACTATAATAAGACATAACGAATACAGTGGCAATTCAAAGTTATAACAAGATTAGAAGAATTTTTCACATACTTCTCGAAATAGGTTCACGCCTTGTACTCAAAGCGAGGTTATTGCTACAACATTAACAAGAAAATGCAAAAGGAACCACAGCGATAATTGCAAGAACACTGAATCAAACTCATCCAACATATGGCAAGGGTTTACTCTAGATAGATGAACTTACACCGCTAGGCAACAAGTGCAATAACATAATTCAGTGGTTGAGTGAGTTCTGATGCACAACAATTACGTGCTCAGAATCAACAATAGTTTATAACAAAATACTTAAAAACCACGCAGTTGTGGTTGCAATAGCACGGAGCAAAATCCCATCTACACAACGGCGACACTGCATGTGCTCTCCTATAAGCACAGTACCGAACGTATAGCGAAGATAGTTAACAACAACTTATACCGGAAAATTAGGGATCCACTATACGGCAACTAATTCACGCTGCCCCAATTCTTCCCTTCCAATAACCGACAGGAAGAGACTGCTGTATAGCGAACAGCAAGCCACGCGAGGATGCGATCAAATCCATCCTGCTTGCTGGTACTGCGGGGTTCTCTCACCTCGCTAGACATGCGGTCAAATCCATCTTGCTTGCTAGTACTGCCGGGTTCCGTCTGATGTACCACTGTGCGACAACTTACTCACAGCGATCAGTTCGAATATAACAAACTTTCTTGAGACTATCCACGAATCAGCACGGTTTTAGAAAGCATCGCACATGCGAAACTCAGCCTGCCCTTATCTTACATGATGTACTGAGAACTATGGATAAAGGGCAACAGGTAGATTCCAAATTTCTAGATTTCCTAATAGCATTAGACACTGCAGCCCACTGAAGATTGTTAACGAAGGTACATGTATGCAAAATAGGCTCCCAGATATGTGAAAGGCTCGAAGACCTCTTAAATAATAGAACCCAATATGTTGTCCTCGACGGTGAGAGTTTATCAGAGACAAGGGTATCACCAGGAGTGTCCCAGGGAAGTGTGATAGGACCGCTGCTGTTCTCTATATTCATACATAAATGACTTAGGGGACAGGGAGGGCAGTAAAAAATGGAAATGAGCGTATGGCATCGTTGGCAGCGGGGTCCTATACGGGGAAGATCGGCCGCCAAGTACAAGTCATATTTCAGTCGACGCCACATTATGCGACTTGCACGCCAGTGATGAGGATGAGATGATGATGACAACCCGGTCGGGAATCGAACCCGGGCCCACTTGCATGGGAGGCGAGCACGTTAACACTCAGCTAAGCAGGCTGACAGCGTGGACAGGAGTCTGCGGTTATTTGCTGCTGATGCCGTGGTGGAGGTAAGGTGCCGAAGTTGAATGACTGTAGAAAAATGCAAGACGACTTGGGCAAAATTTCCAGTCGGTCCGATGAATGGCAGCTAGCTCTAACTGTGCAAAAATGTATGTTAACGTGGATGAGTAGGAAGATCAAACCTGTAATGTAATACAGTATTTCTAGTGTCCTGCTTGACACAGACAAGTCGTCTATATATCTGGGCGTAACCAGTGGCGGATACAGAAAATCCTCAAGGAGGGGGCGCTGAAGATATCTTCAGCTAACTTTACTTTCACGGTTATAAAAAATAATCAAGTCACATGCAAAGTTTAAGAAAGTTTTATATAAACTGACTGTACGCAAATACAAGACAATGCCATCTTATAACATAAAAAAGTTACAGTTATGGTTCTCTTTCTTAAATGATGAATTCTATGCGCTTATTCTTCCTGGCAAATTGGTTAATTACGTCGTCAATAGGACAATCAGCGTCAGGGTCAGTGTTCAACAGACCTGAGCCGTTAAGTCGATCCTCCTTCATTGTCGACCTCAGCCATGTCTTTGTACCCAGCAACGTTGAATGTACCTTACGACGTATAGTATAAGGGGAGTTTCCAGCGATGTCATCCGGCAATTTATATGTGTGGAACTTTTGTTGTCGATTCCGTTCCTTTCTAGTACATTCGATAGAGAGCCTATATAGTAACAATGCGTTTTTACGAATCTTTTCGAAAAACACTATTACCGGAGATACACTATGTGATCTGGCTGAAAATGACTTACAAGTCCGTGGCGCCCTCCATCGGTAATGCTGGGATTCAATGGGTGTTGGTCCACCCTTAACCTCGATGACAACTTCCACTCTCGCAGGCATACGTTCAATCAGGTGCTGGAAGGTTTCTTAGGGAACGGCAACCCATTCTTCACGGGGTGCTGCACTGAGGAGAGGTATCGATGTCGGTCGGTGAGGCCTGGCACGAATTCGGAGTTCCAAAACATCCCAAAGGTGTTACATAGGATTCAGGTCAGAACTCTATGTAGGCCAGTCCATTCCAGGGATGTTATTGTCGTGTAACCACTCCGCCACAGGCCGTGCATTATGAACAGGTGTTCGATCGTGCTGAAAGATGCAGTCGCCATCCCCGAATTGCTCTTCAACAGTGGCAAGCAAGTAGCTGCTTAAAACATCAATGTAGGCATGTGCTGTGATAGTGCCACACAAAACAACAAGGGGAGCAGCTCCCTCCATGAAAATCACGACCACACCGTAACACCACCGCCTCCGAATTTTACTGTTGGCATTACACACGTTGGCAGATGACGTTCACTGGACATTCGCTATACCCACACTCTGCCTCGGATCGCCACACTATGTATCGTGATACGTCACTCCACACACCCTTTTTACACTGTTCAATCGTCCAATTTTTACGCTCTTTACACCACCGTTTGGCATTTACCGGCGTGATGTGTGGCTTATGAGCAGCCGCACGAACATGAAATCCAAGTTTTCTCACCTCCCGGCAACTGTCATTGTACTTGCAGTGGCTCCTACTGCAGTTTGCAATTCCTGTGTGATGGTCTGGATACATGTCTGCCTATTACACATTACGACCCTCTTCAACTGTCGGCGGTCTCTGTCAGTCAACAGACAAGGTCGACCTGTACGCTTTTGTGCTGTAAGTGTCCCTTCACGTTTCCAGTTCACTATCACATCGGAAACAGTGGACCTAGGGATGTTTAGGAGTGTGGAATTCTCGCGTACAGACGTATGACACAAGTGACACCCAATCACTTGAACACGTTCGAAGTCTTAGAGTTCTGCGTAGCGCCCCATTCTGCTCTCTCACCATGTCTAATGACTACTGAGGTCGCTGATATGGAGTACCTGGCAGTAGGTGGCAGCACACTTCACCTAACGTGAAAAACGTATGTTTTTTGATCACATAGTGTATACTCATTAATAATTTCCCATACCTAACTCGTATTACGAGTTAGGTATGGGGAACTATTTTTACGTTATTAGTAAAAATATTGTTAGGAGTCTCGTAACAATATTTTTGCTGGGTAATTACTATGAATTCCTATTATCAATACTTCTCAATCACTCTCGCTCTAGTCTAATCTTCACACTTGCACTTACTACAACTAGGACTTTTTACTTACTCATTCTTCACTCTTAATATTTCTGGTCATGAATGTAAACTAGCTCCCTATTCGGCGAATAGTCCGTACTTAAAACGCTACGTATTGAAGGTTCTCCGTACAAGAAAACAGTAGAATATTCGCGACTTTTCTCTAACAGATGCCAGATTAACGTATCGAGATCACTAGAATGGCGACGACTTTTCTTGTAGCTATGTATTGGCTATTTGCGTGTCAGACAGAAACGTATAAAATACGATGACGCGGACGCGCGTGCTACAGAGAAAAGTACAGCTACTCGATAACTCGATTCAGTCGAGTCTACTGACGAAAGAAACGAACAAATAGCGTGTGGGCTGACTGGCGGTTGCTGTGCGGGTGGCCCCGCAAGACGGAGGGCCGGGCACCCACATATGTCTCCGCCACTGGGCGTGACGTTGCAAAGCGATACGAGATGGAACCAGCATGTGAGAACTGTGGTAGGGGAGGCGAATGGTCGACTTCGGTTTGTTGGGGGAATTTTAGGAAAGAGTGGTTCACCTGTAAAGGAGGCCGCATATAGGAGACTGCTATGATATTGTTGAGTACTGCTCCAGTGTTTGGTATCCGTACCAGGTCGAATTGAAGGAAGACAGTGAAGCGGTTCGGAGGTGGGATGCTAGATTTGTTACCGGTCGGTTCGAACAACAAGTAGGTGTTACGCAGATGCTTCGGGGAATCAATGGACGGAAGGCGACATTCTTTTCGAGAAGCAGCATTGAGAAAATTGAGAGACCGGCTTTTAAAGCTGACTGCCGAACGATTCTACTGCCGCCAACATACATTGCGCATAAAGACCACGAAGATAAAATACGAGAAATTAGGGCTGATACGGAGGCATATAGATAATAGGTTTTCCCGCGCTCTGTTTGCGAGTGGAACGGGAAAGGAAACGACAGGTAGTGGTACAGGGTAGCCTCCGCCACGCACCGTACGGTGGTTTGAGGCTTGCCTATGTAGATGTCGGTGTTCCTCTTCCGGCTGTTCTGCGGGCCCCTGCTTGTTACTCCACTCGGTGGAGCACTCCGCGTCCCCAGCCGGACACGCACGCTGACTCGCACCGCTGCTGGCTCCGCGGCGCGCACGGCTCCTGTCACCACACTCACGGATTGGCGCTTCCGCACCCCTACTCTGGTCGCACGGCTTTTCAAAACAGCAGTTTAGTCCCCCTTAAACATCCCAACAACCACCACCAAAACAGCTGCAGCTGCGGGACATATTGCGACGAGACTGTTATTATTATTAATCGTACGGCAATCTGTACATCACAGATATAATAAGTAAATAATTTACAAATTTACAGACATATTATTTACATAAATGGTCACATCTGCTGTAATCTGTAAGGAGGCCGAGGGGTTTCAAGGATACAAATTTCCGAGGCACTCTTCGACACTATGTCTGCCTGCCTGCCTTGGAAAGCCACAGGTCCACTCAAAAATGGTTCAAATGGCTCTGAGCACTATGCGACTTAACTTCTGAGGTCATCAGTCGCCTAGAACTCAGAACTAATTAAACCTAACTAACCTAAGGACATCACACACATCCATGCCCGAGGCAGGATTCGAACCTGCGACCGTAGCGGTCACGCGGTTCCAGACTGAAGCGCCTTTAACCGCACGGCCACACCAGCCGGCCACAGGTCCACTCCACACTGTTCATGTTTTTCATTCGGATACTAGGCACCGCATCTCCCACTGTTATACCCATTCCCGTTCAGTGTACTCCATGTCCTAGAGGGCAGATTGAGCTCCCAGTACTCTGACATAGCCGCGCGGGATTAGCCGAGCGGTCTCAGGCGCTGCAGTCTTGGACTGTGAGGCTGGTCCCGGCGCGAGTCCTCCCTCGGGCATGGGTGTGTGTGTTTGTGCCTAGGAAATTTACGTTAAGTAGTGTGTAAGCTTAGGGACTGATGACCTTAGCAGTTAAGTCCCATAAGATTTCACACACATTTCAACGTTTTGAACTATGACATTTGGTTCTGAGAAGAAGAGTTCCTGACGCAACTAGTAAGATCTGAAGACGATCCAGATTGGTCGAAAAATGCAATCTAATCAAATATGTGCTACCTAAATGAGAATTATCTCAAATTGACAGGTTTTGTTATTAATTTGGAGGAAGCTGAGAAGGTGTGGTGGAGCGTTATTTGCGTCTAAATTATGTGCCGATTTGAGCTATGATCCACCGCGTCGGTACTTGTTCTGAGTTGGGAGTGTGTGCAGAGGAGTCTCTTGATTCGGATAGCTGGTGTGTCCTCATGAATCGGCAGGTGCTGCTTATTGCAGATTCTCTTATATTTCCTGAGAAGGATATTCTTTCTCTCAGGTAAGGTGCCGGATTGCAGCTCGGAGCAGGTAACCATAATACTGCAGTGGACTTCATTGTGCAGTAACAGTTCGCATCGATTGATTTTGATGCACCTCTACAATCTCCATTTGGCTACTGTTTATCCAGACAGGGCTGAAATACTTTGTTGTTGTGTATAGAAGGCCAAAGACGGACAATCGTAAGGTCGGCACTGCAGAAACGCATGTTGTAGCGCAAAATTTTTGCGGGATATTGTTTCTCAACGGCAATTTAGCCGCACTCTGTGTTAGATGTCGTTTAATGACAGCGTTCTTTCAAGAATAACTCCAAGGTACCGTAGATGTTTGTTACGGTTAACGATTAATGAAAACCACCTCAGCAATATTTTTTTACATTTATTCTGTTACGACCGATTTCGTTTCTTTGAACATCTTGAGATTGCAGAGTTGCGATGAAGTCAAGACATAGATGTTCTGCTGTGTAAAGTAAACTAAGCTGGTTTTCATTAACATCAATGTCAGCTGTTGGCTCAACATGGTCAACATTCTTTGTTATGAGTCAGTTCACAGTATGATAGGGCATTACTCAGTTGAAAGCATGTGGATTCATATTATAAAAGCTTCTCATGTGTCTCTTCTCAAAAAATTAGCTGAAAGCAAGAAAGAAAGCTCAAGTAGAAAGCATTAAAACAAAATAGCAGATAAACTGATGAACCAAAACATCAGGTTCATTGCCCACCGCGAGATTCAGTGCTGCGGAACAAAGACGATACGTGTGGCATATGGGAAGTCCACTGACGTAGGCGAGTACGAGAGAAGGCAGACTGTTTCGGCCCGGCGGCTGGACGGGCACCTTGGAAACGGCGAACTTGGTCAGTTGCTCGCGCACTACTGTAGTGAAAACCTGTGGAAAGCGATTGAAGAATGGTGAAACCAAGAGTAGGCGATGAGTTGTTTCACTTCGAGGCCTTAGCAACGTGAAGGTCGAGAGCTCTCTCTCTCTCTCTCTCTCTCTCTCTCTCTGTCTCTGTCTCTGTCTCTGTCTCACTCTCACTCTCACTCACTCTCCCTAAAGCAGAACACGCGGCGACCTCCGGCAGATTTGACGACAGAATTCAATGTTGGTGTACGCGGAAAAAAATGGTTCAAATGGCTCTGAGCACTATGGGACTTAACATCTGTGGTCATCAGTCCCCTAGAACTTAGAACTACTTAAACCTAACTAACCTAAGGACATCACACACATCCATGCCCGAGGCAGGATTCGAACCTGCGACCGTAGCAGTCGCGCTGTTCCGGACTGAGCGCCTGAACCGCTAGACCACCGCGGCCGGCGGTGTAGGCGGAGCCCACCGTCCAGCGCACACTGTCGAACCCAGGATTCCGCAGCAGACGACGCTTGTGTGTTAACATGTTCATCCAACGACATCGATCATAACGATTACAGTGGGTACGGGATCAACGGTCCCGGCGGAGGTTCCAGTCCTCCCTCGAATGGTGCAAATGGCTCTGAGCACTATAGGACTTAACATCTGAGGTCATCAGTCCCCTAGAACGCAGAACTACTTAAACCGAACTAACCTAAGGACATCACACACATCCATGCCCGAGGCAGGATTCGAACCTGCGACCGTAGCGGTCGCGTGGTTCCAGACTGAAGCGCATAGAACCGCACGGCCACACCGGCCGGCAGTCCTCCCTCGGGCATGGGTGTGTTAGGTTAAGTAGTATGTAAGCTTAGGGATTCATGATCTTAGCAGTTAAGTCCCATAAGATTTCACACACATTTGAACATTTTTGGGATCAACGAAATTGGATCGTGGATCAATGGAAATGCGTCGCTTCGTCGAATGTATCGCCTTTATTGTCAGGCGAAGTGGATGGTCGTGTTCGGACACGTTGTCTCCCAGACGAACGCCTGCCTGCTGTCCCCACGCACAACTCCACCGATGCCGGTCGGCTGGGCCAGCTAAATTATGCTGCCGGGGACGGTCAAATGGGCTTCGATGTGGCCTGTGGTGTAGTGATAGAACTCACACTGATACCTGGGCCTACGTCAACATTATTGCGCACCACCTGCATCCCTTCATTTGTGATGTCTTCCCCGACGGTGATGCACTCCCAGCGGGGTAACTGCCTGTGCTACATAGATTTCTGAAGCTTCATAATGAACTCACGTTGATGTCTTGGCCACAAAATTCGCCTGACCTGAACCCGGTGCAGCAAACGGGAGACGCTATCGAGTCCGTAACTGCCACCCTGTGGTGTACGGGGATTACGTGACCTGTGCGTAGACATCCAGTGTCCCGTACCTCCGGAAACTACCAACCACTTGTCGAAACCGTGCCAAGCAGAATCGCTGCGGATTTGCGTTTCAAAAGTGAACCAGTACACTTTTAAGCATGAGGTAATAACCTTTGGGCTCATCAATATACAGGTGGCTCCTTGATCGCTTAACAAAATAGGTGGCTGCTTGATCTCTTAACAATATATACATATACATATATATATTATATGCAACATACTATAATCTCAGTTTAAGTCTGGACAATTCACAAAATTTATAATGCGTACCACGGCTGTTTCGTCAAAATAGCGGCAGGCCCCTTCTTAAATTTACCGTTGCCCCGTATTACGAATAAAAAACACACAATTATAAATGTGATGTATCGAAATACAAAGTTCACAAGCTCCAAAAACTTGTGAGTCTTCTTGCTGTAGCAAGAAGCCATGGTTCACAGGACTGCAATATGGAGCGTGTGTAACATTCCAGTATTAATGTAGGCTTGTATTCTGCAGCTAAGCTAATATGAGGAATTAATTGCTAAATAAAACCCTTTTGTGAATGATGTGACTATTCTTGAAGATGTGTCAGAATCCCGCGCGGGATTAGCCGAGCGGTCTCAGGCGCTGCAGTCACGGCCTATGGGGCTGGTACCGGCGGAGGTTCGAGCCCTCCCTCGGGCATGGGTGTGTGTGTTTGTCCTTAGGATAACTTAGGTTAAGTAGTGTGTCAGCTTAGGGACTGATGACCTTAGCAGTTAAGTCCCGTAAGATTTCACACACATTTGGACATTTTTTTGTGTCAGAATAAACTCGAATTTCGACTGTGATCGTGTAACTTTGGATTTTTTAAAGAATCGGAATTCATGGAAAGAATTTTTAAATGGAACCCAGATCTCAAATAGCCGAATCACAGATTAGTAATTGTTAGTAATGTTCAAGTGGGGGAGTGCAACATTTTCTTCTTTTTTTTCTCCTCTGAGAACATCTCCTTTCTTCTGTCAAGATGATCTTGGTCCTTGTACTTTGCTGTTGCTGGAACCCCTTCTTTCTGTCCGCCTTCGTCCGAAATACCTCTTCACACCAGGTATCTGTTTCTTTAATCCCAACTTCTCCATTGCCTTTCTTATTTCGTGAATCCATTCTATGCTCGCCTTTAGTTCCGAGATGTAGTTGAAGATTTCCTTTGTCACTCTGCATTCGCTCGTTCTGAAGAGGTTCCCATTAAAGACTTCAGCCTTCTCTTGAGAATAGCGTGAGCGAGCTCCTCGCCCTGTTATCACAAACCTTCATTTTTCGTCTTCATCCATGTTCCATCGTTTCTCGTTTTGCTGTCAGAGTAAACTTTTTCTTTCCTACTTCTCTAGTTCTCCCATTTCTCGTTTCTTATTCAGTATCAGACATTTTCAACAGTAAACTGCTTCTGGCATTTCAACCGTGGTACAGTGCCCAATCTTAGCATTGGAGGAGATTGTTCCATTATTACGTCTATTCTGTGCTGCGCTGTATGGCAGTTCTCTATTTCTAGCTGTTCCTTGGTTTGCTTCTTTATCAGGCAACAAATTAAGGCAAGTAAATTTACAGCCGACCGCCCAAGACGGACAAATAGTACTTTAAACCATACGAATACTGCTTAAATGCAAACTTTGAATAAACTACTTATTTTTCGCTTTCTAATTAACTCTCACAGAACATTCACAGTTATAAAACATCTTGGTACAATGATAATGTATTTATCTTTGTTTCAACAATAAAAATAAACTTGACGTATCATCACCTCTTAACAACAGATACTATCTGAATCGAAATTTAATTGTGGAATAGTTGTTTTAATGACTCAAGTAAAATATTTAAATGATTAATAAATGATCTTAACAATTAACTCCGTTGACAGAACAACCTTGGTTAACATCCTTAGTGAGTTTGGAGCAGACAAGAAAACAGTCGCAATCGTCAAAGAAACACTTACGGATACCTATGCAAAAGTAAAGTTCCGTGGTGAGGTATCCAGACCATTCAAAATCAGAACAGGATTAAGACAAGGAGATGGGTTGTCACCTACCCTATTCAACTGTGTGCTAGAAAAAGTTATTAGAGAGTGGAGGAAGAAAACGACTGAAGAAGGAATACAAAAAATCAGATTAGGAAGAATAAAGGATGGATTAGAAGTAGATTGCCTCGCTTTTGCTGATGACTTAGCGATTCTGGCAGGAAGTTTGGAAGAAGCAGTCAAACAGATCAATATTCTGAATGAAACAGCAGAAAAAGCAGGACTGAAAATCTCCTTTGAAAAGACTGAGTACCTAACCAATGTAAAAGAGGCACCGAACAATATGATTACAAAGTATGGCCAGATAAAGAAGGTTTCTAATTTCAAATACTTAGGGGAAATCATCCAGCCCAATACTTCAGATAAAGAAGGAAATAAAACAAGAACAAGAAAAATGGAAATGGCATTCCAGCTAACAAAGAATGTGTACAACAAGAAGTCAGTATCAATTAACGCAAAAATAAGGCACTACAACACTGTGATTAAGCCAGAGTGTCTGTATGCATCTGAATGTTTAGCAATGAACACTAACAAGGAAATGGAAGCTATAGCAAAAAAGGAGCGAAAAATCATTAGAAGAGTACTTGGGCCGAGGTTTGAGAATGGGACTTGGAAGCTTAGAGGTAATAGAGAAGTGTATGACAAAATTGAGAAAGTGGGAGATACTATGAGGAAGAGAAGAGTAAGCTTTTACGCCCATTTGAAAAGAATGAATGATGAAAGGCTGACAAAGAAAATATTCATGTTTTTTGACAAGAACCCCAGAACCCAAATTACCTGGTTCAAAGAAGTCAAAGCAGACTTAGAGGAGATGGGTATAGGAGAAGATGATATAACCAAAAGAGACTTAATGAGAGACAAAATTCAACATTTTGAAGGATTTGAAGTGAAGAAGAGAAGAACTGGAGGAACAGTGTGGACAGAAGACCGAAGGGAGCAGCACAGAGAGAGGATGAAGACATATTGGCAGAAGAGAAAAGAGGAGGAGCGCAATAGGAGAAATGTACATTGAAAAATAGTTGTTTAACGCGGTCCCTAGACGGCCAAAATCGGGAAAAAATCTTAACAATACGACATTGAACTTCAATGACGTATTCGGAAAAGAAACCTGTTCCACGTAGTATGCATTACACAGTTCACTGTGCACCATTTTAGCCAACACAAGATATCGAAGCTAAGAAGCACATTTAAAGGCTGTAGATCAGTATTCTCTCGGGGGGGGGGGGGGGGGGGTGATGACATGAAGAGATGGTTCATCGTTGTACCACACACTTAGTTCCAGTACCGGAACAGCGCACACACACGGCTCTTCTTGATAGGAGCTTACGTTGCTTCTCTGTCTCCCCAGACCCGGAAGCACTCTTTAAGAGAGGTCTTTACCACAACTTTTAGCACCTACGATGCTTCGATGTTCCGAGATGTGTCCACGGCCTGGCGGCTGCTGTACAACTCGTCGAAGGCACCCAACTAGCGTAAACTAGCTGCACCTCTTCCTTTCCTCTTCTGTCTCCGTACGACACAGGGGCTTCCCTCAGTCTTTTGCCTATCTGAACTAACAATATTGCCTATGGATTCCTATACGGAATGGACCACAATTCCATCGACAAACTGTCAGCGGTGGTAGTATGCACCAAAACAAGAATAACACTCCAGTAAACACAGGCTCATCTGCCAATTCATCGGTCACGAAACGCAGCAGTGAGTGTACTGTTGCGCGATCCTTAGATAAGGTGGTGATAACTCGTCGTTCCGGACTGAAGCGTCTAGAACCGCTCGGCCACAACGTCCGGCGGCATGTTGGGATTTGAACACAGATCTCCCACTTTGCAATTCAACACCGTGACCACGTAACCACAGTGCCATAGCTTATCTCTTTTGCTCGATCTTGCACATATTGAGCTTGGACCTTTCACTGTTTGTATTTTGCATCTTTTCGCGGTTCAGTACACTTCCTTCCTGTTTTCATGCTTGATGAGCGTTCAGTTTTTCACGGGCTATCCAATGTGCCATCTTACCACTAAATGTGAGGGGGGGGGCTCGATGGGGAGTTTCCCTTGTCAATACTATGGACTTAGCTGAGATATGCACTCTTTTTCAGCTTTATCTCGCCGTAAGCAAGAAGAGGCGCCTGGTCGTTTCATTTCGCCGTGCGCCATTAGAAATACGTGTGCCCGCTCTTAAAAAGCTCCCAGCACTCGTTCACCCGGCCGCCGAAGCACTTCGCACCTGCCTCTCGCTGCCGACAAGTATACGGCAGTCGGCGAAGGCGCGCCCGCGGCGCCAAACTTTGGGCATTACGAGTAGATCAAGTTTCACGCCGCCTAAATTACGTCCTCACAAATAAAGTCAGCTAACTGAATTTCATATTTCACGAGACCAATGTGGAGCCGGCAGCAGTGTGAGAGAGAGGGAGGGAGAGAGGTGGAGGGGGGTATCAGCGCCGCGGTGGGCAGCTGCGCGAATTTTTAAATTAAAACTCCCCGGCTAATGAAACGCTGTTGCTGGGCGCGCAACTTTGCGGCGAGCGCCCCGTCCCGCGCTGACCATATAAGGTAAGTCTGGACACAAGTGTTAATAAAGTTTAGCTTAAGTTAAATTGGACTAAAACAACTAAAGTTAAAGCTCCTTGGCGCGGCTGTTTCATTACGGGTGGCTTGTAGAGAGGCGGTGGTGGCGGCAGTGGAGGTGGAGGTGGAGGTGGAGGTGGAGGTGGGGGGTATGCTACCCCTCTGCCCTCCCTCGTCCACCCCCCTCCCCCGCCGCCCACGCGTCGTGTCTTCTTCTCGCGCCGCGCACTCCTCGCCCGCTGTTCGCTCCTGCACGCGCACTCTCTCCGGCCTCACTCTCGAGATTTACTCCTTTAATTTTCTTCCTGCTCGCTGCGTTATTGAAAAAGTGCTTTTGTTTGGCTGGTTCGCGTGTCGCGGCGTCCACCGCCACAAGGGGCACGCACGCGCGCGCGCTGTGTCTGCACGTGCCACGCTTAGCATCTGCCCTACCGCGAACCGAGCCACTGTGCTCAAGCGGCCTCGCTGCAGCGTCCACCGTGGGACGTACCTCCTTCTTGTCGTGGTGGTCTGCAGTCCGGAGACAAGTTTCTTAGCGCGTTCCACGCTAGACTACGCTATACAAGCCTTTACATCTCTGCAGCCTACAGACTTGCTTCCTGTCTCCAACCATTGGACGTCCTGAAAAGCTTTTTACTCCTTACACTCCCCTCCACCACCAAATTATAGAATCTTCGAGGCATGAGGACATGTGCTACGAACCTTCTTTTAGTCATATTGTGCTGTAATCGTCTTTTTTTTTCTGCAGTTCCATTCAGTACCCCCTCATCATTTAGCGGATATACCCATCTAATTATCAACATTTTTGTGTGGCTACACATTTCAAAATATTCTATTTTCTCCTACTTCTACATCCATACTCCGCAAGCCACCTGACAGTGTGTGGCGGAGGGTACCCTGAGTGCCTCTATCGGTTCTCCCTTCTATTCCAGTGTCGTATTGTTCGTGGAAACAAGGATTGTCGGTATGCTTCTGTATGGGCTCTAATCTCTCTGATTTTATCCTCATGGTCTCTTCGCAAGATATACGTAGGAGGGAGCAATATACTGCTTGACTCTTCGGTGAAGGTATGTTCTCGAACCTTCAACAAATGCCCGTACCGAGCTACTAAGCGTCTCTCCTGCAGTGTCTTCCACTGGAGTTTATCTATCATCTCCGTAACGCTTTCGCGATTACTAAATGATCCTATAACGAAGCGCGCTGCTCTCCGTTGGATCTTCTCTATCTCTTCTATCAACCCTATCTGGTACGGATCCCACACTGGTGAGCAGTATTCAAGCAGTGGGCGAACAAGCGTACTGTAATCTACTTCCTTGGCTTTCGGATTGCATTTCATTAGGATTCTTCCAATGAATCTCAGTCTGGCATCTGCTTTACCGACGATCAACTTTATATGATCATTCCATTTTAAATCACTCCTAATGCGTACTCCCAGATAATTTATGGAATTAACTGCTTACAGTTGCTGACCTGCTATTTTGTAGCTAAATTATAAGGGATGTATCTTTCTATGTATTCGCAGCACATTACACTTGTCTACGTTGAGATTCAATTGCCATTCCCTGCACCATGCGTCAATTCGCTGCAGATCCTCCTGCATTTCAGTACAATTTTCCATTGTTACAACCTCTCGATATACCACAGCATCATCCGCAAAAAGCCTCAGTGAACTTCTGATGTCATCCACAAGGTGATTTATGTATATTGTGAATAGCAACGGTCCTTCGACACTCCCTGCGGCACACCTGAAATCATTCTTACTTCGGAAGACTTCTCTCCATTGAGAATGACGTGCTGCGTTCTGTTATCTAGGAACTCTTCAATCCAATCACACAATTGGTCTGATGGTCCATATGCTCTTACTTTGTTCATTAAACGACTGTGGGGAACTGTATCGAACGCCTTGCGGAAGTCAAGAAACACGGCATCTACCTGGGAACCTGTGTCTATGGCCCTCTGAGTCTCGTGGACGAATAGCGCGAGCTGGGTTTCACACAATCGTCTTTTTCGAAACCCATGCTGATTCCTACAGAGTAGATTTCTAGTTTCCAGAAAAGTCATTAAACTCGAACATAATAAGTGTTCCAAAATTCTACAACTGATCGACGTTAGAGATATAGATCTATAGTTCTGCACATCTGTTCGACGTCCCTTCTTGTATGAACCGTTTATCATCCATGGTTTAGTTCCTTACAAGGCTACACCCCAGACAAATACCATCTGAAATGACGTCGTAACACTAACTTCACATTCTAAATTATGGATCCGCCCCAGTTTAGCGCGGTATCGCTAAGAATCTACTGCCAAATGACTTATCTCTATATCTGAAAGGCAGTGTCCTGACTGACTGACTGACTGCTCACTTACTGACTCAACATCATCTAGCCAATACCGCTGAGGATAGAAACTAGAAATTTGAAGCGGGTGTTGATATTATACTGTCGTACAATAGAACCCGTTCTGATATTAATCCTAAAAGACGACTGGGCTGATCTTAATGGAAACAGAAAACACATCGAGATCTTAAAACAAGATGTCCCTTAAGTGATAAAAGACAAAGGTGTTAAAGTCCTGTGCTCTGGTTACTACGTGTCACTTCTATATATTGCCAATCGGCCAAACCAATCACCCAATCCCTTTTGCAGGTTGCCCTTACAACGGCTGCCAGCGCCCATAAACGTTTGATTATCAGTATTTCATATTTATGTTAATGACCGAATTTAGAAGTTTAAAATGCTGCCACACTCTAGTGATTGAGATTCACACTGAGCAGCGAAAACATTACGACCACTGTCCAGCGCGGCGCTGGATGCCGCCCGGTGGCGTTGCGCTCTTGTGACGCGACGACAGAAGTATGTAAGCGGGGATCACTCTAGCAAAGAGGTGGGGTGGAAATGAGGAAATCCACTGAGATCAGCGTTTTTGACGAAGGGCAGATTATTATTACGCAGAGCCTGTGAACGAGTCTTGAACAGTGAATTTACTTTGAAAATTTTTTCTCAAGAATTTGCTTTATTTACTAGCGATTCATCAAGAACATTAACACATTTAATCACACTATGTGAGCGTGAAGTAGTTGACAGTGGGTAACTGATGAAAACAAATCAAATTCTTTCAACAAATGGAAATTTTATTCCCAAAAGCCTTTTATTTTTAGAAACAGATTTAAAATTATAATCAGAAAGCACCCTCTAAAAATCAAGTTACAACTTATTCAGAGGCAGAAAGAACAAATTTTTGACTGTATGAGCTTTCGGGCTGAGAACCTTGCCGCTCCCTTTTGACACGGCCGTAGTCACAACCGCTAACAACAACCTCTGAAAGACTACACTGGTGCAAATCTGCAACACACCAGATTACCTTAAACTAAAAATTTTTAACAGCTCACACAAGCACATAAACTATGCACCCAGTAGGAGGGATGGAAATGGTACAAAACACTAACACTAAAAGATTAACTTGCCACCGAAGGTGCAACTTGATTTTTAAAAAAAAGTCTTACGGTGGAAGGGTGGCAACTTTACATGCTAAAATGACCATTTAAATAAAAACCCATGAAATGCAGTCTTACATTAAGATATACAAGGTTGGCCAAACGTGCTCTACATTACACATAGCCCGCCTCTCAAGATGATAGGCAAGATAAAAACATATTTCAGAAATTCGGCCGTTACACTCCAAGCAATAAATACGTTAACACAGATTCCGACAAACATGACAGAGGTAGCTATTAACGTACGGCAGACCGACAGAGAGACAGACAGACAGACACTAACTGCCTAACCAATGCGGACGGGAGACTGACGAGCAAGCTGGGGCGAGAGACTGACCAAGAAAACAAGTAGAATTTAACAAGTAAATGAAACAACATATCACGAATCACTGATGTTCTAAAAAACTGCGATGTCTGGCGAAGACCTGGCGCAGCACCCCCAAAACGCTCTGCCGAACCGTCCGCTGTCAGCCGCTTCAACGGACGCAGAAAGGCGCTCCGATCTCCCGTCTCACGGCGTCGCAGCTCTCACCGACCAGACCGATGTCGTGGGTTGGCTCCTGTTGCTCTCGTGTCGGCCGCGAAGCCACTACCCCTCGCTATACGGCACGGCCCACAGGACTCACGTGGCGACCTCACATGCGCCGACGCTCAAGACGGACAAGTCATCTTGTGTCCCAGTGCGCGACCGACCAACCGATCGATCCAACCACCAAGGACCATTGCCTGAACAAAAACGAGCAGACTGGCGGCCTAACACATATTAGCGCTCCGGACGACAGACAGACACTGACTGCCCCACACTGACCTGGCTGACCCCCTGCCCAGCTCATAGCGCCCCTTAAATGCACGTTAACAGGCAACCTTTCCCACCAGAGGGAGTCACCAAAGCTGCGATTGCCACAGCGGTGCCACCGCCAGAAACGGAGGGCGACTGTTTCACACTACGTGCTGCGGGTCGCTCTTCAAAACAGCAATTTTTACCACGGCTCAAGTATCCCGAAGACGGCCAAGCTGGTCGAATTTTCACGTTCTACTATCGCTAGCGTCTGCGGAAAGAGGTAGACCGACAATGAAACTCCCATTAGGCGCTAAATGGTTGGACGTCCGTCACTCTTCACCATAATGTAGGCTCTATGAACTAGGATAGATGTGTGGCATCTCTGGCGAAAGAGCACAATGTAAGTGCACACACTGTTCATCGTCATATTGACCCAACGACATCTACAGTTACGATTGCAGTGAGCACAGGTCCATCGGCATTGGAGCGTCGATCAATGGAAACGTGTCGGTTATTCGGCTGAATCACGTTTATGTTACACCAGGTCGACGGTCGTCTCCACAGACGCCGTCATCTAGGTGAACGGCGGCTCCAAACGCGCAGCGCGCCACCCATGCAGGCTGGTAGGAGCAGTGTCCTGCTGTAGGAGACATTCTTCCGTGCTTGCATGGGACCTGTGGTAGCAATCGATTACACGGCGACAGCTGAGAAGCACCTGCATCGCTTCATGCTTGATTCCTTCCCCGACGGCGATCTCATATTTCATCAGTATAATTGTCCGTGTCTGAGTCAGAACTGGGCTACGGTGGTTTGGGGAGCATTGTAGTGAACTTACATTGATGCCTCGGCGAATTCGCCTGATGTTTATGCCAAACAATATATCTGGTTTGCTATCGGGCGCAGTCACCACGTACGAAAATCAGCGGCCCGTTATTTATGCAAATTACGTGATCTGTGCATAGACACCTTGTGGTATCACGGCCAGACACCACACTTGCTAGGTGGTAGCCTTTAAATCGGCCGCGGTCCGTAGTATACGTCGGACCCGCGTGTCGCCACCATCAGTGATTGGAGACCGAGCGCCGCCACACGGCAGGTCTAGTCTAGAGAGACTCCCTAGCACTCGCCCCAGTTGTACAGCCGACTTTGCTAGCGATGGTTCACTGACTACATACGCTCTCATTTGCCAAGACGACAGTTCAGCATAGCTTTCAGCTACGTCATTTGCTACGACCTAGCAAGGCACCATATTCAGTTACTATTCTGAACAGATAATGTGGTGTCACCGCCAGACACCACACTTGCTAGGTGGTAGCCTTTAAATCGGCCGCGGTCCGTTAGTATACGTCGGACCTGCGTATCGCCACTATCAGTGATTGCAGACGGAGCGCCGCCACACGGCAGGTTTAGAGAGACTTCCTAGCACTCGCCCCAGTTGTACAGCCGACTTTGCTAGCGATGGTTCACTGACAAATTACGCTCTCATTAGCCGAGACGATAGTTAGCATAGCCTTCAGCTACGTCATTTGATACGACCTAGCAAGGCGCCATTATCATTTGCTATTTATCTTCTGATGCATGTACCGTCAGACCGATGATCACCAATTATGGATTAAAGTTATGTATTCCAGAAGCTCCGTACTTTTTTTTACTAGACTCAACTCCTTTAACTGTTCCAGACCTCACGCCAGCCTGCGTGAGCTTAAACGCGTGCCTTTCAGCTACCTCCTAGTGGCTTGGCTGTCTTGCCAAGTCACAACAGATAGTATTGTGAATCATGTACCGTCAAGAGCGACGTTCATCGTTAATGGATTAAAGTTAAGTATCAAACTAATTACGTCCGCTTTCTGAATTCTAAGTCCTTGTCATGTTCCAGACCTCACGTCAGTATAGTTCTTCCCTCCTCACGCCAGCCTGCGTGAGCTAAAACGCGTGCATATCGGCTTCCTCTAGTAACACGGTGTTGGCTCTTCTGCCAACACAACACACCCAATGCCACGTAAACCTACTAACAAACTATCTGATTTCTCATAAGCAGAATCCGTGATGTACTTCGCTCCCAAGACGGACAAACAAGCTGTTAAGCGAGGGATCACAACGTTTTGCCTCATCAGTGTATAATCTTACATTACAGGTTTAACACAATAAGGCAAGTATTAAAGTTAGAAAATCTCAAGGCAGCGTACCTCACCGCTCGCAAGTTACCCAAACCAGTATTTGACAGGGAGAGAACTCTACACAAAATAATGAAGGCCCTAACTACATTTACGCTGTCCATTTAGTAATCAGTTACTTCTTTACTACTAACGTTATGACCAAACAATATCCGCGTATCCCACTGAATGTACGTTCAAAATTATATCTTTGTACGACGCACATTTCATGAAATACGTCATAAACATTGATATGCGTTGGAAACTAGCTTTTCTTAGGACGAGGAGCAAATTAACCGGACTATACTCATCCAGTGGATGATCTGAAACTAATAAAATAAAAAACAGGGTCTTGCGTCTTCAGCCATAAGTGTTTTACATCCTTATCCTCATATATTTAACTTACTAACTCATTTGTGAAGTAATCGGGCGTCTGAAGCTGTTTTGCACATGCGAGTCCGATGCTTTTAAAGAGTCGACGATACTGGTGCTAGAATGAAATTTTCACTCTGCAGCGGAGTGTGCCCTGATATAAAACTTCCCGGCAGATTAAAACTGTGTGCCAGACCGAGACTCGAACTCGGGACCTTTGCCTATCGCTGGCAAGTGCTCTACCAACTGAGCTACCCAAGCACGACTCACGCCCCGTCCTCACAGCTTTACTTCTGCCAATACATCGGTTCGCAGGAGACCTTCTGAAAAGTTTGGAAGGTAGGAGACGAGGTACTGGCAGAAGTAAAGCTGTGAGGATGCGGCGTGGGTCGTGCTTGGGTAGCTCAGTTGGTAGAGCACTTGCCCGCGAGAGGCAAAGGTCCCGCGTTCGAGTCTCGGTCCGGCACACAGTTTTAATCTGCCAGGAAGTTTCATATCAGCGCACACTCCGCTGCAGAGTGAAAATCTCATTCTGGAAACATCCCCTAGGCTGTGGGTAAGCCATGTCTCCACAATATCCTTTCTTTCAGGAGTGCTAGTTCTGCAAGGTTTGCAGAAGAGCTTCTGTAAAGTTTGGAAGGTAGGAGACGAGGTAATGGCAGAAGTAAAGCTGTTAGGACGGGGCGTGAGTCGTGCTTGGGTTGCTCAGTTGGTAGAGCACTTTCCCGCGAAAGGCAAAGGTCCCGAGTTCGAGTCTCGGTCCGGCACATAGTTTTAATCTGTCAGGAAGTTTCATATCGATACTGGTGCT
This sequence comes from Schistocerca americana, assembly GCF_021461395.2. NCBI lineage: Eukaryota > Metazoa > Arthropoda > Insecta > Orthoptera > Acrididae > Schistocerca > Schistocerca americana. The sequence goes on from NC_060125.1 coordinate 128,139,257, forward strand.
ATCTAACAATAGTAAAGAAATAGTTAGGCAACGTCCTGACTGGCTGACTCGTCTCCGCCCAGTTCATACCGCCAAGTATAGAAACTTGAAATTTTTAGAGGGTATTCATCTTATACCGTAGGCGTCGCTTAAGAAGGGATTTTTGGAAATTCCAACAATAAGGGGGTGAATTAAGGGATGAAATTATTTTTGAAAACATGTCCCTATTAACGCAATTTTGAGGGTGCAACTAACTACGAAAAATGGTATTTGACTTCTCTGCCAGGAATAAAGAAATATGCGTTTGTGTGTTTTTGGGAATGTAATCCATGTGGGGGTGAAAATTGGACGAAAGTTGTTTGAAAATAAATAATTATCAAAAAATTACTAAAGTATGTTTAAAACTGCATCAATGGAAACTGATATTTGATTTCTCAGGTAGATATAAACAAGTATGTGTCAGCAGATGAAACTTTCTACGGAAATGTCACCATAAGAACGCAAAAGGCATTGCTGACAAAAACCTTGGACTCCAGCTACCAGAATCGCTTTTTGGTCAGAACAACACTCGGAAAAGACCGTGCTTCTACGGCTTTAATTAGCGTGAAAAGTTTAGAAGGTGTTGCATTTTGTGAACTATGCAAAAATTCGATTAAAGGAAAACAAAGAACATCTGTGCAGACCATGCGGTTTACGCGAGCCAAGCAGGAGCCGCTAAGCTAGTAAATTATGTACACAGACGCTGTGAATGATTCCATTAGTGGGAACCATATAAAAATCTGTACACTAGTTCCTGAGATTAGCATTCACATATAGACGGAATAAGGCGGCGGGGATCAGTAATTTATTATAAGTATAGTTTAAGATATTTCTCTTTCTCAGAAATGGTTTTGTCGCTGTTGGCGGTTGGCATATTATATTCTCTCTTCTTCGTCCGTGATCAGTTATTTTGGTACCCAGATAGCAAAACTCGGCTAAGCCTTTCAATGTCTCATTTCTCTCAGTTTCACCTGATTTAATTCGACTACGTTCCGTTCCCCTTGTTTCATGTTCGTTAATGTTCATCTTAATCCTGTTTTCAAGCCGCTGTCCGTTCGTTAAACTGCTCTTCCAAGGTTTTCTCTGTCTCTGACAGCAAACCTCAAAGTCCTTATTTCTTCTCCCTGAGCTTTCATTCCAGTCCATATTTTTCTTTCGTTTTCTTTATTGCTTGCTCATGGAACGTCTAACAACCCTGCCACAAGAAAGGTCAAATGATTGTGGTGTTGCTCACGCTGCTAAATACTGCATTTTCGGGCAACAACAAAGTTATTATGTGGTAGGTGTCATTAGAGCACAATTAATAAAGTCATTTCATGTAATAATGAATAAACTAGGCACTCTTCTTTTCGTGTTTCCCACGCTGGTCTCGTTATAAAATCATGGCTCAATCGTCGAAAATCTAGGTGGTGATGATTCCAAGCTCGGATGAAAAGAGCCCTAGGTTTTATTCTGCTATATTCAGAAGTTTTATAGATGTGTTTCACAAACCATTCTTGAAGATTAAACCTTTGAAAGTTAGCACAATGGTGATGTAAAAAAGTAATCAGCACTCCGAATTTAAGTTACACTTCTTTTTTATTGCTTTTGTTGCAATATCACGTAACACACAAAACATCACTTCACAATACAAAACATACTTGAAAACATCTTCCTCACTGTCAAAGTTCACATTTTATAAGCTGACGACAATATGCGTCTTTCCAACATGACGTTCAAGACTTGACTTTTTTAAGGTCCGACTCTCTAACTCTAATAATCGTTTACGCGCCCACAAATCAAGAGTTACAAGTACGTCAAAGATCATAGTGACAAAAGAAAGAATATACATAAGAACAATATCATTGCAATACAAACATATCGATGTATCAAAGTACCTCTACATGAATGAAATCAAATCTGAATGTTGTTTCAGAAATAAGTCAACTACTTTACAGAAACACAGTAAAATATTGCTGGTATCGAGTGGTTCAGGTGAGCTGCCGTAATGGTTACGTAATTGAAGTGCCATTACAAACGGACTGAACATAATGAATATGCTACATCGCTCCCTCACTGTCTTCTCTGTATAACGATGATAGTACGTAAGGATTCCCGAGAAGTGAACCGAATGCTGTGTTCCATAATATGCTGAACGCATGCTGTTCTTATTCAAAATGGGTGCTGGTGTAATGAAATTTATAAATTTCTTATCCACAAATTGTAAAGAGTACTGCTATCTTTTATGTGACGAGATAATTTTATGATACACCTTACTTCCCGATGGCTCCTGTAATTTTTCGAGCTGGGCGGGCTTTTCTCCGGCGGGGGCACTTGTCTTGCTGCTAAACGACAACAGTGGGAGTACGCCTGCTTAGCTGGATGGAAACGTGCTCGCCTCCCATGCAAGCGGGCCCGGGTTCGATTCTTGGCAATTGGCGGCCGACCTTCGCCGGGTGGGGCCTCCGGCCAACGGTGCCATACGCTGATTTCATTTTTAGCAACATTGGGCCAGTGCTACCGACCGCGCGTCCTGCTAGTGTGTGCTGAGCCGCGTCGCACATAAATAGTATGAAGAATTTGCTACAAAGTATATTAAGATTTGAAAGTGTTGGGTCGCATCGTAGAGCAAAAGAGATTTACAGTTCGGTTTATCCGCTGAAAAAGCGCGCAGGATTATTTATATTAAATGGAGTGGACTGTGTATTGAGGATATAAGATGGACATAAACAATAGGAATACAACGTCAATGGAATATCGTCGAATTAAACCACGAATGCTGAGGGAATTAGACAGTGAAAGTAATAAATCAGTTCTGCTATTTGGCCAGTAAAAGACGGAAGTAGAGAAGATATAAAATGTAACTGGCTATAGCAAGAAAATCGTTGTAGAAGAAGAGAAATTGGTTAACATCCAACCCAGAAATTCCTTTCTGAAAGTATTTGTCTGTAGCGTAGCCATGTAAGAAAGAGAAACGTGCACGATAAAAAATTCTGACAGGAACAAAACAGGCGCTTTCGAAATGCGGTGCTACAGAAGAGTGCTGAATATTTGATGGATAGATCATATAACTAATGAGGTGGTACTGAACAGAATTTGTGGCACAGCTTGACTAAAAGAAGGGATCGGCTGATAGGACACGCTCTGACGCATCAAGAGATCACCAGTGTGGTACTGGACCAAGAAATGAATACAGTAAACAGTCTGAAATGGATGTTTGTCGCAGGAGTTATTCGGAAATGCAGAGGCTTGCGCTGGACAGAGTATCGTGGCGAGCTGCATGAGACCAGGCTCTCGACTGAAGACCACAACAACAACAACGACGACCACACCATCTACGCTGACAGTGAGTGGTATTGTCCTCAGCTTCAAACATAAACTACGGGGAGAGACGAGAATGTTCCTATCATCTAAAATTTTCAATGTCTGTAAAAGGTAGACAAAGCAATACAATATTGTTTAAAATTGCCAGCGCCTTTTTAAATACATGATGATCAGGTTTTACTCCCAGACAACGAGAGTTATCAACAACTCATCAGACAGTAACTCTTGAATTCTGTTTCAAATCATGTCGTAGGGATAGATTCAAATAGATCTAAAGTAAGCACACAAAGGATTGTGTCCAATCTGTTCAAAGATAGTAACTGACAGTAACGTGGTATAGCAGGAATCGAATTTAAATATTGTCGTTAATATCGTATTGTAAAGACGAAAATCTGAGGAAAACATTAACTATAGTCAACGTGATGTGTGGCACTATGAAACAGAATGATTACCAACAAAACAGGAAAGTAGCAAAGGACACACAGTGAGACTTTGTAAAGTACTGGCAGTTCATATCCTTTTGTATGGTTACGAGCACAGGGCTCTGCACAGTAAGAGCAAACGCGCTAGTGTAAATGCGGAGGTTAAATTCATAACAAGAACGGTGAGACAAATGCTAAGGGATGAAGTAAGAAACGAAAATTTCAGACTGGAATTAAAGGTACTTGTTGTAAATGGAAAAACTGAGATTAACGTTATCCGTTTTTCGGATGCAAATTAGGGGTTGTTGCATTTTATCAGCAATAGTTGGTAACTTCCAATTCCGTCAATCGTGCTACACACTGGTACCTCGGGCGTGGCAGCTTATCGACTTCAATGGACACTGGGGCACCAGCAGAAGCGTCAAGCCGGCCGGTGTGGCCGACCGGTTCTAGGCGCTTCAGTCCGGAATTGCGCTGCTGCTACGGTCGCAGGTTCGAATCCTGCCTCGGGCATGGATGTGTGTGATGTCCTTAGGTTAGTTAGGTTTTAGTAGTTCTAAGTCTAGGAGACTGATGACCTCAGATGTTGAGTCCCATAGTGCTCAGAGCCATTTTGAGAAGAGTCAACTGGACCCCTTGACGCCTACAGCTGATACAGAGGCTGAGTGTGAAGGGGACTCATAAACTCCGGAAATTTGTTGTTAGAGTTGTAGTGCTGCGTTTTTATAACCTCATGATGAAGCCAATGTCCCTCGAAATGCGTTGTTGCACTGTGTCAAGTATGATTGAATTGGTTGGAAGCTATCAAATATTACAAAAGAAAACTGTGGAGTATTGCTCTAATGTAATTATCGTACCACTGAAAAGAATAATGAAATACATACTAGTGCCAGGGGCGTTGAGAAACGGGTGAAATCGTTGGAATTGAACAAAAGGTCTGATGGAATCTCTATCAGATTCTATACCGAATTTGCGGCTGAGTTAGCCTCTCTTTTGACTGTAATCTATCGTAGATCCTTCGAACATAAAAACTGTGCCCAGTAGTTGGAAGAAAACGCATCTCACTCCCGTCTACAAGGAGGACAGTGCATGTGATTTAATAAACTACCGTCCAATGTCCTTGACATCAATTTTTTGTAGAATCTTAGAAAATATCCTGAGCTCAAACATGATGAGACAGCTCGAACATAATTACTTCCTCCAACCAGTATGGATTCCGAAAACATCGACTATGTGAAACCCAACTCTCCCTTTTCTCACATGACATACTGAAAACCTTGGATCAAGGCAGTCGAATAGCTGGAGTATTCCTCGATTTCCAAAATTTTGTTTGGCTAAGTAGTATATCTATGCTTACTATGAAAAGTGCGATTGTGTGGTATATCAAGCGAAATTTGTGGGTAGATGGAGGATTTCTTGATAATGAGGCCGCAGCATGTTACCTTGGATGGAGAGTCATCCAGAATGTGGAGGTAACTTCAGGTGTGTTCCAGATGAGAAAAATTGTTCAAATGGCTCTGAGCCCTATGGGACTTAACATTTGAGGTCATCAGTCCCCTAGAACTACTTAAACCTAACTAATCTAAGGACATCACGCACATCCATGCCCAAGGCAGGATTCGAACCTGCGACCGTAGCGGTAGCGCGGTTCCAGACTGAAGCGCCTAGAACCGCGTGGCCACACTGGCCGACTCCCAGATGAGAGTATGATGGAGTTACCTACATATAATTGATTACTATCAGCAACAAGCTGCGTAAATATTCAATCAGATCTTGATAAGGTTTCAAAGTGGTGCAAAAATTTCCAACTTGCTCTAAATGTTCTGAAATGTAAAATTGCACCTCTTACCAAATGAAAAGAACGTAAGATCGTATAATATCAATGAGTCACAGTTGGATTCGGCCAACTCATATAAATACTTGGGAGAGGCAATTCTTAGGAATATGAAATGAAATAATGATCACACAGGCTCAATCAAGGGTTCGGTTACATGCATGGGACCAGTGCCAAATAGGATTAACAGGGGATATCGATGGTACACAGAGGACGCCAGAACAAATGATCTCAGGATTGTTCGATCCACAAGAGAGTGTCACAGAGATGCTGCAGAAACTGAATTGGCAACGAGCGAGCTGGTGGAATGGTAGCATTCAGAAGAGCGGCGGTTAAAATCCCGGTCTGGCCATCCTGGTCTGGGTTTTTCGCGGTTTCTCGAAAAGGCTTACGGCAACTTCCAGGGTGGTCCCTTTGAAAAGAAGACGCCCGATGTCCTCCTCTATCTGTAACCATCCCCAAGTCGACGAGAAGGAGGCTTGAAAGTGTCCGAGGACGTGGATATGGTCGAACTTGTGACATTAGAAAGGGGGATTTCACGTTAAATAGCATTCCGAAGAGTGAAAGACTGAGTCAGACACGTCATGGAGAGGGACGTGGCTAGTGAGATGAAAGGTCACTCTCTACGCCACAAGTAAAAATTAGGACATATCACGTTGGATTACGTCATTTATAGTAGAAAACCGAGTTTAGTGAGTTTTACAACTTACGTAGTATGACTATTTCCTGTTTCAAATCAGCAGCACTTACGATCCCTCGAAAACGTGACGTTTTTGGTACGACTTCCGTAATAAAATAACGGGAGGCCATATACTTGTGTTTAAAGTATTTTCATTTGTATTTGTCTTCGTACTACAGTTTGCGTATTATGAAAGTATGCCGTTTCAGGGCAACGTCACAATGGAGATTCGTAAAAAACTATGTATTTGTGTTACAATTTCGTATGATTAAATGACATACCTGCATTAAATACTCTAAGACAAGGTAATATCGAAGACATAAAGTTCTGTAACACCTTTTCAATGTACACTCCTGGAAATTGAAATAAGAACACCGTGAATTCATTGTCCCAGGAAGGGGGAACTTTATTGACACATTCCTGGGGTCAGATACATCACATGATCACACTGACAGAACCACAGGCACATAGACACAGGCAACAGAGCACGCATAATGTCGGCACTAGTACAGTGTATATCCACCTTTCGCAGCAATGCAGGCTGCTATTCTCCCATGGAGACGATCGTAGAGATGCTGGATGTAGTGCTGTGGAACGGCTTGCCATGCCATTTCCACCTGGCGCCTCAGTTGGACCAGCGTTCGTGCTGGACGTGCAGACCGCGTGAGACGACGCTTCATCCAGTCCCAAACATGCTCAATGGGGGACAGATCCGGAGATCTTGCTGGCCAGGGTAGTTGACTTACACATTCTAGAGCACGTTGGGTGGCACGGGATACATGTGGACGTGCATTGTCCTGTTGGAACAGCAAGTTCCCTTGCCGGTCTAGGAATGGTAGAACGATGGGTTCGATGACGGTTTGGATGTACCGTGCACTATTCAGTGTCCCCTCGACGATCACCAGTGGTGTACGACCAGTGTAGGAGATCGCTCCCCACACCATGATGCCGGGTGTTGGCCCTGTGTGCCTCGGTCGTATGCAGTCCTGATTGTGGCGCTCACCTGCACGGCGCCAAACACGCATACGACCATCATTGGCACCAAGGCAGAAGCGACTCTCATCGCTGAAGACGACACGTCTCCATTCGGCCCTCCATTCACGCCTGTCGCGACACCACTGGAGGCGGGCTGCACGATGTTGGGGCGTGAGCGGAAGACGGCCTAACGGTGTGCGTGACCGTAGCCCAGCTTCATGGAGACGGTTGCGAATGGTCCTCGCCGATACCCCAGGAGCAACAGTGTCCCTCATTTGCTGGGAAGTGGCGGTGCGGTCCCCTATGGCACTGCGTAGGATCCTACGGTCTTGGCGTGCATCCGCGCGTCGCTGCGGTCCGGTCCCAGGTCGACGGGCACGTGCACCTTCCGCCGACCACTGGCGACAACATCGATGTACTGTGGAGACCTCACGCCCCACGTGTTGTGCAATTCGGCGGTACGTCCACCCGGCCTCCCGCATGCCCACTATACGCCCTCGCTCAAAGTCCGTTAACTGCACATACGGTTCACGTCCGCGCTGTCGCGGCATGCTACCAGTGTTAAAGACTGCGATGGAGCTCCGTATGCCACGGCAAACTGGCTGGCACTGACGGCGGCGGTGCACAAATGCTGCGCAGCTAGCGCCATTCGACGGCCAACACCGCGGTTCCTGGTGTGTCCGCTGTGTCGTGCGTGTGATCATTGCTTGTACAGCCCTCTCGCAGTGTCCGGAGCAAGTATGGTGGGTCTGACACACCGGTGTCAATGTGTTCTTTTTTCCATTTCCAGGAGTGTAGAAGCGCAGAACTGACACTGAAACGTTCTTGGTTCGTGTCCTGGTATCATCTGTACGTACTCTTTGTCGCTCTTCTCGTTTTTAAAAGGTTCTGGGAGTTTAGGATTAATTTGATAGACGTGTGTAGGGTAATATTCGATGTTATGTAAATTTAAGAGCGCTGTCTGTTCAGGAGCAGAAGTAACTTTGTACGACTGATTCTGTAGTTATTCAGCACTTGTTTCTTTATTTATCAAAGAAATGTTCTATATTTTGAGACAAAAAAAACCCTTTATAAATGTTGTTTGTGACTGTGTGCGTAATCTCTCTATCTCTCTCTCTCTCTCTCTCTCTCTCTCTCTCTCTCTCTCTCTCTCTCTCTCTCTCACACACACACACACACACACACACACACACACACACACACACAAGCGCGCCCGCGCGCTCTTAAAGTACAAACAATTTAACACTGATAATGCACACTAAATAAATAGAGAGTTTGCATTGCTTGCAGTAAGTCAATTAGCATTTCGTGGTTTCAAGTGCTGTACTACAAACGTGCTAAAAATTCTGCTACTGAACAGAAGCTACTAATGAGAATCATCTTAAGATTTTACTAGAAACTGAGAATGAAGAAATAGCTTTTGCCTACTGCAAATTCCTGTCGCACTATTTGTGGTAGAAGTTTTAAAAACTGGTGTCCTTACTCACTAGAAAAAGAGTTTTTCTTTTTGTCTTGTATAATTCTCATGGGTATTGAAGCGTTTACTTATGTATATTACAAGTAGAATAACTTGGTCAGCATGTGGACAAAGGAGGAAATGTGCGTTTAATAGCAGTTTCCGTTTAAAAACTGTGTCCTTTGTACTCCAGATACAGCGGCAACTACCGGTGGAGAGCACTGCAGTAGCGAATGAGGGGGGGCGGGGGGTAGTTAGTGTTTAACGTCCCGTCGACAACGAGGTCATTAGAGACAGAGCGCAAGCTCGGGTTAGGGAAGGATTGGGAAGGAAATCGGCCGTGCCCTTTCAAAGGAACCATCCCGGCATTTGCCTGAAACGATTTAGGGAAATCACGGAAAACCTAAATCAGGATGGTTGGAGACGGGATTGAACCGTCGTCCTCCCGAATGCGAGTCCAGTGTGCTAACCACTGCGCCACCTCGCTCGGTAGCGAATGAGGATGAGAAGCAAATTTTGTTCCGTGTGGTGTAGCAGCCTCTTCTTCAGTTAGTACCAACGACGATGAATTATATATATAAAAGAGAGAGAGAGATACGTGAACAAAGATGACAGGACAACAGGACAGTGAATCAATCTGCCATTGTAATAGTATGGATAGTAAGACTGATATTTGGCTTGCTTCGTGCTTAAAGCTCTGTCAGTGCTATATAAAGAGAGAATGATGTTAACATACCATAAAATGGGGTGATTTTGGGTAGTTTTGAGGTTATTTTCACCATAACTTGCGTAGGTTATGTTACATTGCGTTGTTTGTTACAGAAGTGATGATATATATATATATATATATATATATATATATATATATATATATATATATATATATAATGACTAAAATAGCCTAAAAGTAGAAACTCTGCGTGTGTTTATATTTGCCTGAGACATGCAAATGGAGTGTCCAGAATGAACGCATGGATTGGGGTGATTCTGGATACATGTGTTTTTAAATCTGTATTTGAAATTACAAAGTATATGGGTGGAATTCGGACATAAATTGACTTTTTTTAAAATTCCACATTCTTCCAATTTGATTTTAGGGACATTTAACACATTTTAAGAATGACGGCAACTACAAATAAATGATCAGGATCGAGGCAGTGAATTTTATGTATTAAAAGTCAACTTTTATTTACCAACAAGTTAAATTGCAAATTTTTGAAGTTCTGAATCAAAATATTAAAAACAAACAAAGCAAGGCATACTACTAAAAGATTAAAATCAGTTTTCTTCCTCAACTTTCAAAATAAGTTGCAAACACTTTAAACACTGGCCGTAAAGTTACACGTACCATGTGAGGACGACTTCCTTTCTATCTCAGCTCCGCGGCCTGGAGTCACAGATTCTGCAAAATACTTCTGACACTCCAATTTCCACGATAATTTCGCTCGTATCTGTGAATACTACAGTTTTTGAGCTTGTAAAGTGCTCCATTTGTTCTCGCAGTTAAAAGCGTTCTCTTTCGCTCGCAGTGCCAAAGTAGATATGGAAACGAATATCTACCGGCGCAGTGTCCCAACTGCAGAGCTGCCGGGAAATTGCCTCAAATTCGGCCATATCGCGCCGGAGAAACAAAAGTGATCTGGCGAGATCGGCAGAGCGCGTGAGGGGGCGGTAAGCGTGTAGGCGACGTGTCCAGGGAGCAGCAATTTGGCGGGAAAACCTCGTTTCCGTTAGCAAAAACGCGCTCGCGCTCGCCAAGTGCAGCGGGTAACTGCGTCAGGAGGGCGGAGGGGTATTTTTGCCTTGCCGCGCGCGTCCGCGAGGCGGGCACAAGTGGATTTGGCGCGCGCGGAATGCTGTTTGCCCGTCGCAGCGGCGGAGTTTGCCGGAATCGGCCCAGTTGGCACGTAACGCCCCATTTGCGACGGATTACGCCGGCCGGTGTGGCCGGGCGCCGATGCCGCGCAGTGTCGCCAGCTGGGAGGCGAAAAGATAAATAATAAATTCGCCGAAAACAGTCTGTCCGTTACGGGGGCTGAAAGGGTAATGGAGGAGGTGGAGGAAGAGGCGGCAGCGGTGCGCTGCATTCGATTACCGCTCGCCAATCGGCGGGCCGCGCTCCCGCTGCAGACGGCCTGCGCGGGGAGTCCCCGACAAATGGAAAAACGAGAGAGCGTCGGGAATCCGGCGGCGCGCGAGTAATCGCTTTTAAATTCCGCGCCTTATTCGCGTGAATTATTGCGAGCGCGCGCCTGTATTGGCACAGAGTAGGCGTTCATAATAAATGCAACTAGCGCCCGGCTGGCGGCCGGCGTCGCGTGAATAAATGTATCGGCTCGTACCGCCAACTCGCGAGCGCGCGCGGCCGCGACGCCGGTTCGGCAGGGTGAATAAAAAACTAAGCAAACAAAAATTAAAAAACACGCCGGCGCCCGCGTCGGCTTCCGGGCGTACTATTGTTGCCGCCGCAGCCAGAATTAAATCCGGGTCCGCCCCCCGGAGCGGCGCGGCGCTGCGCGGAGTGGGTCCGTCAGGCGACTCCTGTAATTACGGGGGGTGTCCCATTCCTTCTCATTCATTTGGCAATTAAAATGAAATTTAATTATCGGTTTTAATGAATCGCTGCTGCCGCGGCAAGTTTGAGGGAGGGACGGGCCCCGGTCGGTCCCGTATTAAGCAGGAGGCGCCGCACCGTCCGTCTCCCGGAATTCGCGTGAAGTTAGCCCGCGGAAGCGACTCCTGGTGGGGAGGGAGCGATACGTGTGGCCTTCACGCATCTGGACCGTTACGAGCCCTCCCCCAGCACGAGGAAAGTGTCGCTTCATCCGCCGCTGCGGACCTGTCAAGTGTGAGGCAGGGACACGATAGAATCGATAAACCGCAGTGTACGCCTATAAGACTGCCTAGAAGAAGTGAAGCCCGAGAGGACCTCTTCGGGTTTGGTATCGTACAGGCGTGAACAGCGTCAGATGTTGAGTGGTCACTGTAAAAGAGGCGAGGATGCCACGAACTCCTGGGAGACAGCGCTATGAGCACATGGCAGAGTTCCAAAGGAGAGTCTTTGTGGGTATCCATTTGATCGGCTGGTCGAATCGCGCAGGGTCTAGATTTGTAGGACATCCAGTTGAGACACTGCCGCCATGTTGGACTGCATGGGAATGTAAGGGTAGGCGCATTCGACGGTCTACCGCGTCGGCCACAGAAAGGGAGGGTTCCCGTATTGCGCACCAAGCACATCGTGACCCCTTCACATAGGCACTTACCATCCGAGAACAAGTAATCAACCTTTCTTCTTTTTTTGTTGTTGCTCATGCTGCATTTGACTACTAGGGCCCACCACCTGCTGGCCGCAGTGCTCCACTCAGAATCGGTGGATGGAAAAAGTATGCGAAAACACAGTGTTGGAAATTTCCGAGTAGAACGATAAGATAAACAAAACCGAACATTGCTGTAATGCGCCACTTATCCGCTGTCACTGTCCATTTCCTCCATACCATCCAGCAGGAGGTCGGATGTACTCGTGCATCTTTTTATGCCAGACAAGGCTTTACTGCTGTAGTGTTCCTTTGCGTGCCATTCTGCGAGCATGTTTCTTTTGCTTTCGTAATGCTGTAAATACCACTGGCTGTTGCACAGTAGCTAACGCAAACCACAACTCATGCAATTTAAAATTGTTTAATGCAACCTTTAACCCAAAACCTTTTAGAACAGTCTTTCCTGCCGGCCCCTGTGGCCGAGCGGTTCTAGGCGCTTCAGTCCGGAACCGCGCGACCGCTACGATCGCAGGTTCGAATACTGCCTCGGGTGTGGATGTGCGTGATGTCCTTAGTTTGGTTATGTTTAAGTAGTTCTAAGTTCTAGGGGACTCATGACCTCAGATGTTAAGTCCCGTAGTGCTCAGAGCCATTTGAACCAATAGTCTTTCCTTATTTACTAACAGAGCAACTTCAGATGGTTCAAATAGCTCTGAGCAATATGGGACTTAACATCTGAGGTCATCAGTCCCCTAGAACTTAAAAATAATCTTCCATCACAACACATTATAATTATAAAACTATAACCCACCACCTTAATGTCCCCTAGAACTTAGAACTACTTAAACCTAACTAACCTAAGAACATCACACACATCCATGCCCGAGGCAGGATTCGAACCGGCGACCGTAGCGGTCGCTCGGTTCCATACTGTAGCGCCTAGAACCGCACGCCAGGGCCTTCTGACCTGCAAATCTTTGAACAGAGTACACTCACCGATTAACGTTATTGTGACACTCAGTGCGTCATTTTAGGAGTGCGTTCGACACTGACTTCATTTTTATGCAGCGAAATGTGCGACCGCACCGCGGAGGAGGAACAGGAGGAAATTTAGTGTTTAACGTCCGTCGACAAGGAGGTCATTAGAGACGGGGCACAGGTTCGCATTAGGGATGGATGGAGAAGTAAAGCGGCCGTGTTCGTTCGAAGGAACCATCCCGGCAATTTGCCTTAAGTGATTTAGGGAAATCACGGAAAACATAAATTAAAATGGCCGGACGCTCATGTGAACCGTCGTCCTCCCGAATGCGAGTCCAGTGTAGCACGTCCACATGCACCGACGATCATCCACCAGTTGTAAGTCGTGTTACATCTACATCTACATCTACATGACTACTCTGCAATTCACATTTAAGTGCTTGGTAGAGGGTTCATCGAACCACAATCATACTATCTCTCTACCATTCCACTCCCGAACAGCGCGCGGGAAAAACGAACACCTAAAGCTTTCTGTTCGAGCTCTGATTTCTCTTATTTTATTTTGATGATCATTCCTACCTGTGTAGGTTGGGCTCAACAAAATATTTTCTCATTCTGAAGAGAAAGTTGGTGACTGAAATTTCGTAAATAGATCACGCCGCGACGAAAAACGTCTTTGCTTTAATGACTTCCATCTCAACTCGAGTATCATATCTGCCACACTCCCTCCCCTATTACGTGATAATACAAAACGAGCTGCCCTTTTTTGCACCCTTTCGATGTCCTCCGTCAATCCCACCTGGTAAGGATCCCACACCGCGCAGCAATAGTCTAACAGAGGACGAACGAGTGTAGTATAAGCTGTCTCTTTAGTGGACTTGTTGCATATTCTAAGTGTCCTGCCAATGAAACGCAACCTTTGGCTCGCCTTCTCCACAATATTGTCTATGTGGTCTTTACAACTGAAGTTGTTCGTAATTTTTACACCCAGGTACTTAGTTGAGTTGACAGCCTTGAGAATTGTACTATTTATCGAGTAATCGAATTCCAACGGATTTCTTTTGGAACGCATGTGGATCACCTCACACTTTTCGTTATTTAGCGTCAACTGCCACCTGCCACACCGTACAGCAATCTTTTCTAAATCGCTTTGCACCTGATACTGGTCTTCGGATGACCTTACTAGACGGTAAATTACAGCATCATCTGCGAACAACCTAAGAGAGCTGCTCAGATTGTCACCCAGGTCATTTAGATAGATCAGAAACGGCAGAGGTCCCAGGACGCTTTCCTGGGGAACACCTAATATCACTTCAGTTTTACTCGATGATTTGCCGTCTATTACTACGAACTGCGACCTTCCTGACAGGAAATCACGAATCCAGTCGCACAACTGAGACGATAGTGGAGGAATGGGACGCCTTATGACGAGGACTGCTTACCGACATCGTGGCCAGCGTGGGAGCACGTCGCAGAGCGCGCGTTGACGTCTACGGTGATCTCACGCTCGATTAATGTCCATGGGGCCGTCACGAATCGCGGTGACTTTGCATGTATGGTGCAAGTTTCATCGAGCTGTGTTACTTGGAGTGACACATCGGGCGGCAGTTACTTCGGTGTACTTTCGCTGGTCTGGTGGAACGGCAGCCGCTGTCCCTCGCTGCCGTGACGCGGGCCGCCGGCCAGCCTGAGCCCGCCCCACCCCGGCGGCCGGCGCAGCCCCGCACAGCAGCGGCAGCGGGCGCGCGCGGCGCGTGGCGCGTGTTGCCGGTTTGCCTGCTCGCCAGGCGCCGCCGCCGCGCGGTCCGACGTAATTTGGTGCCGGCTCGTTTAATCACATCCCCCGCCGCCCCCGCCACCGCCGCCGCCGCCGCCCCTGCAGAAGACAATTACCTCGCCCTCGGTGGCTGCAGCGCGAATCCTTGCAATTAATCACACTCTCCCAGCTCCTGACATTTCATTAGCTTTTTTTTTTCCTCTCTCTCCTCCTTTACCTCCTCCTCGCCCTGCTTTTCCCTTTCCGCGGGCCCAATTTAATTAACATGGCAGTATTCGAGAGTTTAAATTTTTAATAATCAAATTACACTTTATAGCGAACTATGATTAAGGAAATTATGATTCTTTCCTTTCTTATTTTTCATTCTCTTCAACCGCGTCGCCTCCTTAACCTCCTCGCTCAGTAGCCCTTCCCGCGAAGTTGCTTCTATCACTCTTCCTCTTCTTCCGCCGGAGTTTGGGGTCATATTCTCCCCTCGCTATGGAAAGATGTGTTCGTGTAGCGACATTTATTTTCTCTTAAGAAAAGAGGGAATATAACCGCGTAGTACGACCATCAGCGATGTCTCCTGACCAGTCATAATGTCACTAAGAATAATCACTTATTTCTCTGTTTGTAGCGTGTAATTACGGCTGCAAACTGTATAACAGTTGTTGTTTGCCCTGTAGGCAACATCGACCACACAGCCAAGACCAGTTACAACCGTATTCAGTTAAAGTAACCTACAGAATAAGCTCAGCATTATGAAAAGTACTGTATACTAAGGAGGTAAAGCTACATTCACCATTACGTTACGTACAAGTCAATTCTTAGAATGGCTTCGTATCGACTATCATAGTATATCTATAATTTTCATAAACAAATATACTTTCTTAATACAAAACAGTACAGGAAGGTAGAATTCATTATTCCAAACATCGACCGTACTCAGTAAGATTACTTGAACCAAGTGAACTTCTAGTACAAAGTTTAATCTGTATATCCTGCTCTTTCAAGTATTCCGCTAATACTGGACTTATTTACATTGAACGTGTAGATGAAGTAGGTAGTACTACTATGTGGAGGTAAAATCTCCTGTAACCACTCCCAAACAGTACTTGTCGCCAAATGAAACTGTGTATGTTCCAGATCTTTTCACAAACATCTGTGATGTATATACGGTATGCAGACGGAAGCAATGGGTGGTAATACGTATCGAGAACGGGATTAGCACCTGGGTCTAATGCTCACTAAGCAAATGAGCTAACCACTACGCCACCGTGCCACAGTGGCTTTGCACAACTGCCCAGACACTAGCACGCCACCTCCTCAATCCAAATTCCTTTTCACGCCTACACCTGGGTTTCAGGCAGCCTCCCCCGTTTAGTTTGCTGCTGAGGAGCTATTCCAACACAGCTGCAGAGCCTCTGCAAGTTCGACTTTACGGGGAATACCAACTGGGCTGAGGCGTGAATGAGAATTTGGATTGAGGAGGGATACGTGCCAGGGTAGTCCGTACACTTGCGCAAAGCCACTGTGGCAGGGTCGTGTAGTGGTTAGCGCATCTGCCTCGTGGTACGAATTTTCATTCGTGGCCTCAGTCTCTGTATAGCACCTATTGTGTTTCCTTGTACTTCTGCGGGCTACCATCAAATGATCTAGTCTCGTGAGTTCGATCGTGACCACAGCTTCCAGAAACCAGAAGTATTGTTTAACGTAAATGTTTAATTAGCTTCACACAGTTGGACCGCCGTCGTGGAGAGTAGTCCGGTTGTATGGACGTCATGTCTCTGCCCTTACGTTGGTAACGTACACGCCATCGAAGGCTCCTGTGTTGGTAACCAGCTTTCTGGACCGTAGGTTTGAACTCAGCATGACGGATTGGTCTTAGACGAAACTGTCCTTCTCTAATGCTCCTCTTTAGTAAGAGGTCCAGTATTTCGTTATGGAAAATCCATCATGTCTGTAGAAAATGCATTTTAAAAAGATAAGTCTTCTCTCTGCAGCCACAGCTTCCTCTCTTTATCGGTACTTTTTCGTAGCAGAATCTCATGTCCAGTTAAGTGTCGAACGAATATCCCTACGCGTTGTCCCATAACTCTGAGTAATTCTTTCTTCTCTCCTATTTCTCGTGGAACCGTCACATTCGTTTTTCTGTCAGTCCAATTCTCCTCCAGAACCACATATCCACAGCTTCGAGGCGAGCTTTCTCGTGCTTTGTAACGTCCTGGATTTACATCCGTATGTCAAGATACTCCACACGCACGTCCTTACAAATCTTTTCTTAGCGTGGAACTGTTGGGTCAGAGCCGTCCTGCAGTGCCATTCGGATAAGGCGGAGGGGGCGCAGGGTGGTGCGACCTGATCCATTTCGTCGTGCTCCACGGCCTTCCACTAACCATTCGGCACTCACTTTGCACTGCCGCAACACTTCCTCCCACACGAGAAGCTATTTCCTGAATGGATGGATCACATTCTCTCATGTCAATAATACGCTCTCTTTCAAACTGACTGATTAGACGGTACGGTTCGCGCATACGTCTACGAGACATCCCGCACGTCTGATCAAGTCACACTGGGCCATTACCATGGATCTATAGCGACAACGAGAGCCGCAGGCACATTTTACCGGTAGGTGGTGGTGCGCAGCGATATCGATGTTGACCTTGAACCCGCGGACCCATATGGTTCAAATGCTACTGTTTTCTGTGGAACATACTAATGTCCTCTGAATATGAATGTTCTATCCCTATTCGTTCAACGTGTTCTGTTTTTATGAATATTGTACCTTACCTTCCCTAACTCTTACAAAATTCTCTCTCTCTCTCTCTCTCTCTCTCTCTCTCTCTCTCTCTCTCTCTTCCCTATTCAGCTCAGCTTATTGAATCTGACGCGCACCTAGCGTCTCGTCAAGTGATACCAACAAGCTTGAGCCGGCCGGTGTGGCCGTGCGGTTCTAAGCGCGTCAATTTGGAACCGCGTGACCGCTACGGTCGCAGGTTCGAATCCTGCCTCGGGCATGGATGTGTGTGATGTCCTTAGGTTAGTTAGGTTTAAGTAGTTCTAAGTTCTAGGGGACTGATGACCTCAGCAGTTAAGTCCCATAGTGCTCAGAGCCATTTGAACCATTTTGAACCAACAAGCTTGCACAGACGCAGACATGCCAACAGTCATCGCCAAAACGCCATTTGTTTGGAAGCAAGCGAGCTGCAATATACCGGGTAGAGAGGATGAAGTTGGACAGAACAGAGACATTCTAGGATGAAACTCGAAGTTAGCATTCCACTTCCAGTATTTGCCAGCAAAAAGTGGCGCGCATCGTAGCACTCATGTGTGTTCAGCATACAGGGTATCTCTCCTGAGAGTTTTCTGGCGAATTTTCTCTGCTGTTTCGGCAGGTACTTGAAATTTTGTTCTTGCTATGTGTAGACGTAGCCAGCCCAAACAAATACAGCTCGTCACGTCTTTTATACCGCGCCCAGCGTCGACGGAAAGCGTCGGTTTCTTTCCCGTTACAAACGAAATTACTTTCAAACCGGAATTTTACGTGCTGTTCCGACAGAGCGGTCCCATATTAGTCTAGAGCGACATTTGTGTCGTTGTAACGTACTAACAGGGTCACTGAAACACGAAGAACGGTCAGCGCTCCACCACCGGCAGCGCCGCCTTGCCCTACTGCTCAGTCGCTCACAGTGACGGAGACAAGCTGGTGGTGGCTCCATTATGCTATGGAGAACATTCACGTGGACATCCGTGGGTCCAGTAGAGCTCGTGCAGTTCACCATAGCGGCCAAAGAATACCGTACAATGATAACAGACCAAGTGCATCACTTCATGACGATCATGTTTCCCGACGGCAGTGACATTTTTCAACTAGTAAATGCGCCATGTCACTAGACTGGAAGTGTGATGAAACGGTACGAGGAACACCGTGGCGAGTTCCAATTCCCACCCCCCACCGAGAGATTTACGGGAATTATATGAAGATTGGTGATGTTGCAGCTCTCGACGAATGAAATTACAATGAAATCCAGACCATTACCTGCTTACAGGCGTTGATAAATATCGACGGGGACAGTTGAAAATGTGTACCCTGACCGGGACTCGAACCCGGGATCTGCTGCTTACATGGCAGACGTTCTGTCCGACTGAGCCACCAGTGACACATTGGACTCACTACTCGCTGCAGTCAATCTACCGATTCCCGTAAGAGTTTGAGCAATGTGAGTGCATCCGCACTGAAGAGGATCAATGGCCGGTAAGTTAGTGTCCCCGTTGGTATTTGTCAACGCCTCTATGGAGATAATGGTCTGGATTTCATTGCAGTTTCGTTTACGGAAATTCGGTGGCTTGTGTGTGCAAATGTGGTGACAACTCCCTACAGAGACCCACGAAGAGCTCATTGCTTCCATGCCACGACGCTTCGCCGCTGTTATCCGTGCCAAAGACAGACAGACGAGCTGCACGGTACATGGACATAACGCCGTGACTGATCAGTGTATAGTCCGGGTAATCTGCACGTCATGAGTTACACTGAATCAACAGAAGCACACAGTTTTGTAACCGTAATTCTTGTCTTATTTCGTCAAAATTTCGACATCAGATTGTACCTCTTTTGAGCAGTTTTTGAAAACATTTTAAATTCGGTCAATAATTACGCGAAATATTGAAAAGCAAATTTTTGTTACGCCTAGAAGCCTTTAGATAGGCAACCTGATTTTGTGTTCTGGGAGAGCACTTTCGACATACAGGTAACTGGATTTATGATTTCGTGTCATAATGATGACAGCTGGCGAAGTTTAGGGTGTATCATCGAACAAAACGAAAGGTGTATCTGCGGTTCCCCAAACAAGCGTTATAGGTCCTCTGCTTTAGGAGACTATCTGAGTAGCCTTCTTAGATTGTTTGCAGATGATCTTATCGTCTAGTATAGTCAATAGACCAAAAAGAATTGCAAAATTATTTGGATAATGCATTTGCTTAGTGAGTTAAGTAGCAACTGACCCAGAACAATAAAAAGTGAGAGGCCCTCCATATGAGTACTAAATAAATTCCGCTAAATTTCTTTTTCATGAAAAATACACAAACTTAATGTTGTCAAGTCAACTAAATAAGTATGGATTACAATTACGAATGACATAAACTGGAATCATTACAAAGAAAATGTTTTGGTGAAGGCGAACCAACGCTGTGTTTTATTGGCTGCGCACTTAAAAGATTACACAAATCGACAAAAGAAACTCCATATACTACAGCTGTCTGTTCTGATCTGGCGTACTGCGGCACCATGTCGGGTCCTTACCAAATAGGATTGATGGTGGTCATTGAAAGTGTTCGAAGAAGGGCAGCTCGTTTTGTATTATCACGAAACTAGGGAGACGGTGACGCGTATGTGCAAGCGAGTTGGGGCAGCGGTTATTAAAACAAAGGCATTTTTCGCTGCGGTGAGATCATTTTTAGAAATTTCAATCACCAGCTTTGTGTTCCCAATGTCGAAATATTTTCAATACTCGCATCCACATAAAACAAATCAGTGCTCGCACGGAAAAATCTGGTTGTTCATTTTTTCCAGGTGCGATTCGAGAGTGAAACTGTAGAAAAGTATTCTCAAAGTGCTGCCTTGAAACCTCTGCTAGACACTTAGGTGTGCATCGGAGTCGTCATATAAATGTAGAATAACGTTGTAGTCTCTTCTTGCAGCTAATTGAATTTCTATGAAATGTCTCTTCCTACAACCTCGAAATTCAATAATACTGTTTTAATTGGTGACCACGCCATGCTTACAGGGAATTTTATTCATATGTTTTAATTTCCAGCCGCAGGAGTTACTTGAGGTCAAGGGATTAAATTTTCGAAATTCTCCCTACAAAGGCAGAAAAGGAGAGGGGGCAAAACTGCAGTCAATGATAGTTTTCATTTCTGGCCAGACGAGAAGGTTGCAATTAACGAATGTTTCAAATTTTGAGCCGTGTGCGGCTCGCGTTGGTGCCGTTGGTAGGTCGGCATCGTGTAATGGGGGTAGTGGTGTCTCGGTTTCTTCTTCTGTGTACTGGCGCCACTATACGTTTGCTAGCGTTGTCTGTCGTCGGGTGGCAGCAGCAGCGTTTATCGATATCTAGTACCCATACATTGTTTGGAAGGACGTGAAGTGTTTTCCGGGGCGGGTGTGTCTGTGGTTCGGCTGGGACGGAGCAGCAGAGAGGTCTGGCAGCGCAGGGACATGATGGGACCGCTGGCAGCACGCAGGCACTGCCAGATCGAGGGGCCGTAGTTGCGACGGCCACAACCTCGTTGTCCACCCGACCCAGCTCGTTGAGTTGAGTGAACATTAATCCAGTAGCGAAACCTCCACTATTTTGTGATCACGCCGTTTGTTCGTGCATTGCTGCCCGAGGGTCGCCGTGAGACGAACAGCAGCAAGTGGAGCGTGTCGAGTTGGCGGAATCTATTAGCCGTCTTCTACTGCCTCTTATTAGTTTTGGAATTTTGTGTTATTATTTGGTGAAGAGCAACCAGCGGTATTTTACTGCCTAGTGGCCACTGACGTCCCAGTTACCTGCCCTGAAGGTCAGAGTATTTTTGCGGCAGTGTACTTTTCCTCGCCTTGCCGATGCTGTCCGGCATGACGTGTAGTTCGACAACCTCCTCTATTGCGGTGTGGATTGTGGTTTCTTTTGTCTACTTTCGCTGTAGTGGTTCCTTCTGCCTTTCGATATTTTAAACACCGGATTCTGAAGACGCAGTGCTGTCTGCCACTTCGCCCTCGCTTGAATTATTCCATCGTTGTACTGGTTATCACACGTTAGGTGGAATTGGTAAGAGGATTGATCGGCATTTAAACTGTGCCTAGTTTGAGTTGCCATCCTGTTAGGTGAGCATAACTCTTGGCTGCCTGTGTCACCGCTTACACAGCTGTAGGGATTTTTCCCAGGTCTATCTTTGGGGCACTGTCTGTTTATTTTGGTATTTTTAACGTGTAAATGTCTTCCTCATTTGTGATTCAGGCCTTCAGCCGTTAATTGTTCTGAAGTATTGCTTGTGGCCTTCAGCCGACAAATAATATTGAATTCTCTCTTCTTCATCTACATCAACATCTACATCCATACTCCGCAAGCCACCTGACGGTCTGTGGCGGAGGGTACCTTGAGTACCTCTATCGGTTCTCCCTTCTATTCCAGTCTCGTATTGTTCGGGGAAAGAAGAATTGTTGGTATGCCTCTGTGTGGGCTCTAATCTCTCTGATTTTATCCTCATGGTCTCTTCGCGAGATATACGTAGGAGGGAGCAATATACTGCTTGACTCCTCGGTGAAGGTATGTTCTCGAAACTTCAACAAAAGCCCGTACCGAGCTACTGAGTGTTTCTCCTGCAGAGTCTTCCACTGGAGTTTATCTATCATCTCCGTAACGCTTTCGCGATTACTAAATGATCGTGTAACGAAGCGCGCTGCTCTCCGTTGCATTTTCTCTATCTCTTCTATCAACCCCATCTGGTACGGATCCCACACTGGTGAGCAGTATTCAAGCAGTGGGCGAACAAGTGTACTGTAACCTACTTCCTTTGTTTTCGGATTGCATTTCCTTAGGATTCTTGCAATGAATCTCAGTCTGGGATCTGCTTTACCGACGATCAACTTTATATGATCATTCCATTTTTAATCACTCCTAATGCGTACTCTCAGATAATTTATGGAATTAACTGCTTCCAGTTGCTGACCTGCTACATTGTAGCTAAACGATAAGGGATCTTTCTTTCTATGTATTCGCAGCACATTTCACGTGTCTACTTTGAGATTCAATTGCCATTATTCGCTGCAGATCCTCCTGCATTTCAGTACAATTTTCCATTGTTACAACCTTAATAAGGCCTTCAGTTGCCTTTTGTGGCAGTCAGTTTCTTTTTTTCTTTTTCTTTCTTTTTTTTAATGATTGCTTTTAAAAAAAATTATTTCCTTAAATAAAGCGTATGTGTTTACTGTGCAACCAACGGCAACTGATTAGGCCCCGTGCACACCTTTTTCTGCTTTCCCTAAGTCCCACGTCTCAAATTTGACTCGCTGTTACTGCGAAACGTTTTCATAGCGTCTGATACAAGCTTCACGCGGGCCCTCACATTTATTCGGTTCGCGTTACGCGCGGAAAAGAAGGAATTGTCCGAGTTGCAGCAGAAGGCCGATGGCCGGCGCGGCGCTGGAGACGCCAGACACGGGGATCAATGTTGTACTTTGCCGGCATCCAATTAAAGGTATTGGAACTCGACGGCGTGAGGGCGGAGAGAGGGGGAGGAGCTAATTAGCCGCGGCCGTGGATGAAAGGGGGAGGGGTAGAGGGAGGGTTAGGACGGTGGCAGGGGGCGGGGGAGGGAAGAGCAGCGGAACGCAGCTGCGGCCCCCTACTGCACCTAGCTGCGACGGTGCGGCCGCGTCTGCACAGGCCGGCGGCCCGGCACGTCCTGAAGCCGGCAGGGCGTCTCCGTTCACCGTGGTAGAAACCTGCAGCCGTCTGCAGAGACGCACACCTACTGTCGCTTGTTCTCTTGTCTGGCACCCTGCCGTGGATCCAGAGAGGCGCGACGGGGAGGGAGCGCTATTTCGTACTGCCATCCCGCCTCCCCTCATCTATATAACATCATTGGCTGGGGATAGCATGGGGATCAGTCGCGACCAGAACGGCGGTACTTTCCTCGTTTAACCCACCCTTTTCCTCTGCAAGACGTGAGGAGTCGCTCGGATTCCATTTTAAACTGTAGGTCCCCTTTGCCCGGTTGGATAACTGCGGCAGACTAGGGACGGGAAAGTCGGTGAAGACTTGCCCGGGCCATTCAGCAACATTCCTATCTTGGATTTAATTATAACAATATCAATAATATGTTCAAAACTTCATATGATCGATAGTAATTTGCTTAGGGTGTATCAAAAAGAATCATCCGATTTAAAAAATCATAACTATCATACTATTTGAGATAGGGTGTATGGTCCATACTTCTTTGCCGAGAACATTGTTACAGGAAGCACGTATCTCGATATGCTTGTAATTTTATTTTCCCACAGTTGGAGACTAATTCGAATGACTTCATTTACCAACAGGGTGGAACACTGTAACACCGGCATGTCGAAGTGCGGGGAATTTTTAAGTCAAAGGATTACTGAGCGATGGATCGGTCGCACTGGACCAAATGATTCAGCGTTACGTTAACGGCCTGCAAGGTCACCGTACCTGACTGTATGTCGTTATTTCTTGTGGGGATTCATGAAAGACTCTGTTTATGTGCCTCCGTTACCAACAACAGTGAATGAACTGAGACATTGCATAACAGCAGGTGTGGAAGCTGTAACTCTAGACATGCTCGCAGCAAGTGGGAACAATTTGAATAGCGCATTGACATATGCCGTGCATCTCAAGGGTGGCGTATTGAACACCTACGAAAAGGTATGAAAAAAATCTTTTTTATTTCCCCGTTCATCAAAAAACAAAATTAATTGTATGTGTTTATTAGTTTCAGAAATATAGACGTGCCAAATCAGATGGTTCTTTTTAATACAACTTGTATTACGAAAGAAACCACTTACTTTTATCAGTGTTTCACTTCGCATTAATTTTGTGTCATACGTCTGCAGCCCATGGCTATGTGAACGTGTGAATGAGGGGAATGTTGTTTGGTTCTCTGAGTCCTTTCTGCCCACGATTCGGGAAAGTCAGTGTTTCCGTTTGTTTATATTTCTCCTTATGTAAGGCCCTTTCTCATTTCGTTTGCCTCGCTCAGCTCCCTGTGGTTTTCCGGTTCCACCTGTGGACTCAAAAATCGTGTCCGATTTGCTGTCTACTTAATTCTGCAAGACGTGCAATTAGGCTCTGTGTTTGCGTGCGTGATGCTGTTCCCCTTCAACACTGCCATAGGCTCTGGAACGAGTGCAGCAGGTACTGTCAGCCCGCGAATGTGCACCGCTTTTTGGCCGGAAATGCTCTCTGCAGCCGGTGAGTCCGCAAGCCCATCTATATAGAGAGCACTCAAATAAGCAATCGAAAATTGGTAAACATATCTTACAACTATATAGAATTCCTTGTCATTTTTATTTTCCAAAAAGTACGTAAGAAACTTGGAAACTTACGTACATAACTATGCAAACGCTTTTACTAAATGTTCGTTGGAGGATGAGAGGGAATGTGTGTGTGTGTGTGTGTGTGTGTGTGTGTGTGTGTGTGTGTGTGTGTGTGTGTGTGTGTGTGTGTGTGTGTTAGTGAGAGAGAGAGAGAGAGGGGGGGGGGGGGGGAAGGGGTCATGACATCCCGCTCCTTGAATCCCTCCTTCTGTTTAGTACCCTCTGTGTGCAGCATTCTTCTCAATTCTTCGCAGTAGCTTAGCACATGGATGGCGCATAGCTTAACGTCTCGATATGACATTATCCTAGTATATCATGCAGTAGACGTAAGATGCCCCAACGGCATACTGGTTGAAGGAGTCAGACACTGCAAGGTTTGTGAAACAGGACGATCGTTTCATAAGTCTGATAAAAAAGCAAGAAAAAATGATCATTCCGTAAACACCTTACTTCTAAAAAAAAAGGTTCAAATGGCTCTGAGCACTATGGGGCTTAACTTCTGAGGTCATGAGGTCATCAGTCCCCTAGAAAATAGAACTACTTAAACCTAACTAACCTAAGGACATAATACACATCCATACCCGAGGTAGGATTCGAACCTGCGACCGTAGCGGTCGAGCGGTCGCGCGGTTCCAGACTGTAGCGCCTAGAACCGCCGGCCACTCCGGCCGGCCCTTACTTGTCGACATAGTCTGATTGGAAGGATACACAATTGATCCAGCGATTCTCTAACTTTTGCATCCCTTAGGAAAAATCTAGGCTGTCAAATTCTACAAAATACTCATTGACTACAATTATCACTTTCTCATTTCATGAAAATTTCTTGGCGGCCGGGGTCTCCGAGTGGTTCTAGGTGCTACAGTCTGGAACCGGACGACCGCTACGGTCACAGGTTCGAATCCTGCCTCGGGCATGGATGTGTGTGAAGTCCTTAGGTTAGTTAGGTTTAAGTAGTTCTAAGTTCTAGGGGACTGATGACCTCAGAAGTGAAGTCCCATAGTGCTCAGGGCCATTTGAACCATTTGACCACAGCTGGTCGCAGAAAATTCACTCTTTCTCCTCTTCATATTCAGATGATGAGTCTTTCATCACGGTTTCTTTTTTTAAATTTCTTCCCAGCAAGCAAAAGTTTCAAGTTAGGGAACAGGAATAGGTCACATGAGGAACAGTCTAGTGAATAGAGTGGATGAGGAACCAAATCAATTCAAGTCCCAGTTCATACACTTTCGCCATTGTTATCGCTGATGCAGTAAGTGAAGCAGGCAAAAAGGAATACAAACGTCTCAAAAATGAGATCGACAGGAAGTGCAAAATGGCTAAGCAGGCATGGCTAGAGGACAAATGTGTGGATGTAGAGGCTTATCCCACTAGGGGTAACATAGATACTGCCTACAGGAAAATTAAGGAGACCTTTGGAGAAAAGAGAAACATTTTTATGAATATCAAGAGCTCAGATGGAAACCCAGTTCTAAGCAAAGAAGGGAAAGCAGAAAGGTGGAAGGAATATATAGAGGGTCTGTACAAGGGCGATGTAGTTGAGGGCAATGTTATAGAAATGGAAGAGGATGTAGATGAAGATGAAATGGGCGATATGATACTGCGTGAAAAGGTTGATAGAGCACTGAAAGACCTAAGTCGAAACATGGGCCTAGGAGTAGACAACATTCCATTAGAACTACTGACAGCCTTGGGAGAGCCAGTCCCGACAAAACTCTACCATCTGGTGAGCAAAATTGTAAGGTGTCAGGCAAATCCAACACCTTCCATGAAAACCCTGACATGATAAGCAAATCCAGTAATATGTCACATAGCTCCGAATAAATCGTGACATTAAATTAACCAAAGTAATACGAGTAACGAGTGAGCAAATGGAATACCACAGACTAACACAAGAATGCCTAAATGCATGTCATACCTTCCCACCGTGAGACAGACAGAGTTCCGAGGGGAGAAATGAGAACAGAAGCCGAGAGCAGAACCGTGTTAAGCTGGAAGGCTCTACGATAAGGGACTGACGGCCACCTACGTCGCCAGCTAACCGCTAGGACCACACCACCCGCAAGTTTTAGCGTGAGACTTTTTCGCGTCTCTGTTGCGTTAGGACCACCCCCTAGCCCATGTTAAAAGCTAGAGCCCTCCAGAAGAACAGTATAGATCTTACGATAACACAAAAAGGGCCACACCACCAGCAAATTTTTAGCGTGAGACTTTTTCGTGTCTCTGTTACGTTTCAAACTTTAAAAACATTGCCCCACCACGAAAAGCATAACGTTTCTCATTGAATAGACAGAATTTTTGTAGGCGGAGCTTAAGGTTAACATTGAGACCCTGATTGGTCAGATGAAAACACAGTCAGATAGTTTTTTTTAAACCATCTTCGGTAAATTGTAGTAAAGAGAAGTTAGAGAGAGTTGCTTCCGAGACGGCGAAGTGTGTGGAGCTGCGCCGCCCGCCGCCCCCTGACGCTGACTAACCACCGACAAGGTAATGAACGCACGCGATGCCACATAAGAGCGCATAAGGCTTCACTCAGAACTGCAGAAGTCTCATCTGTTACGTCCCCTTTTTACGTAGTACTCGCATCGATGGTCAATTAAACTTCGTGGTATTCACATTTGCTACTGGAAGTTAAAATCTGAAATGCGATGATTTTTCTGTTATATAATTATTGAGAAGCCACATCAGCCACTGTAATTTACGACAAGTTAAATAAATAATTAAAGATAATTGAGGGTCACTGTAGACCATTTTGATAGTTTTCTCTTTTATGAAACTTAGCTTAAACCTACATTATACATGTGATATGGCATAGGTCATCCTTCGATCCATTGTAGAACTTGGAAACCCATTCAGGGAATATTCGTTCACATTTTTGTTGAAAGCAGTTGGTTTTTACCATCCTGTATTAAAACATTTCCTTTTATCAATAGTGCAATTTATAAACAATGTTTTGCGAGTAGAATAAAATTTCCAATGGTAAACTTAACTGCTTTTTCGACGTTATTTTATCAGCTAACTAAAAATAGGAAAGTCTTGAACCCCTTCCACTAAATTTAGATAGTATTAAGATTATTTTACTGGGAGTGCAGTGGAGCTGACGCTGAAATCATTAAGTATTTGGTTATATTATCGCTAGTCTCACTGAACTCTTCTGAATTCTACATGTCATGTGTGGTCTGGCGTCTCCTTACCAGCAACAGGTCCCAGGTTCAAACTAGTCAATTCCCTAAAAAAACAAGCTCAGAGCGTCGTTGCGCGAAAGTGGTAGGGAGACACGATATAGAACAGACAGACACCACGCAGAATGTTAGAAAATGTATGGGACAGGCGAGATACCCTCAGACTTCAAGAAGAATATAATAATTCCAATCCCAAAGAAAGCAGGCATTGACAGATGTGAAAATTACCGAACTATCAGTTTAATAAGTCACAGCTGCAAAATACTAACGCGAATTCTTTGCAGACGAATGGAAAAACTGGTAGAAGCCGACCTCGGGGAAGATCAGTTTGTATTTCGTAGAAATATGGGAACACGTGAGGCAATACTGACCCTACGACTTATTTTAGAAGCTAGATTAAGAAAAGTCAAACCTACGTTTCTAGCATTTGTAGACTTAGAGAAAGCTTTTGACAATGTTGACTGTAATACTCTCTTTCAAATTCTGAAGGGAGCAGGGGTACAATACAGGGAGCGAAAGGCTATTTACAATTTGTACAGAAACCAGATGGCAGTAATAAGGGTCGAGGGGCATGAAAGGGAAGCAGTGGTTGGGTAGGTAGTGAGACAGGGTTGTAGCCTCTCCCCGATGTTGGTCAATCTGTATATTGAGCAACCAGTAAAGGAAACAAAGCCCGCATCTCGTGGTCGTGCGGTACCGTTCTCGCTTCCCACGCCCGGGTTCCCGCGTTCGATTCCCGGCGGGGTCAGGGATTTTCTCTGCCTCGTGATGGCTGGGTGTTGTGTGCTGTCCTTAGGTTAGTTAGGTTTAAGTAGTTCTAAGTTCTCGGGGACTGATGACCATAGATGTTAAGTCCCATAGTGCTCAGAGCCATTTAAACCATTTTAAAGGAAACAAAAAAAAATCGGAGCAAGTATTAAAATCCATCGAGAAGAAATAAAAACTTTGAGGTTCGCCGATGACGTTGTAATTCTGTCAGAGACAGCAAAGGACTTCGAAGAGGAGTTCAACGGAACAGACAGTGTCTTGAAAGGAGGATATGTGATGGACATCAACAAAAGCAAAACGAGGATAATGGAATGTAGTCGAAATAAGTCGGGTGATGCTAAGGGAATTAGATTAGGAAATGAGACACTTAAAGTAGTAAAGGAGTTTTGCTATTTGGGGAGCAAAATAACTGATGATGGTCGAAGTAGAGAGGATATAAAATGTAGACTGCCAATGGCAAGGAAAGCATTTCTGTAGAAGAGAAATTTGTTAACATCGAGTATAGGTTTAAGTGTCAGGAAGTCGGTTTCTAAAAGTATTTGTATGGGGTGTAGCCATGTATGGAAGTGAAACATGGACGATAAATAGTTTGGACAAGAAGAGAATAAAGCTTTCGAAATGTAGTGCTACAGAAGAATGCTGAAGATCAGATGGGTAGATCACATAACTAACGAGGAGGTACTGAATAGGTTTGGGGAGGAGTTTGTGGCACAACTTGACTAGAAGAAGGGATCGGTTGGTAGGACATGTTCTGAGGCATCAAGGGATCACCAATTTAGTATTGGAGGGCAGTGTGGAGGGTAAAAATCGTAGAGGGAGACCAAGAGATGAATACACTGAGCAGATTCGGAAGGATGTAGGTTGCAGTAAGTACTGGGAGATGAAGAAGCTTGCACAGGATAGAGTAGCATAGAGAGCTGCATCAAACCAGTCTCTGAAAACCAAAACAACAACAACAACATCGCTGATGCGTGGGATGGTGCGTTATCCTAGTGTAACAGCACTTTCTTGCGTGCCAACATTCGTCTTTTTTCAGTAAACGCAAGTTTCAGACACGCCAACAATGAAGCATAATACGTTCCATTTATGGTTTTACCGTTTTCCAAGTAATCTATGAGGCTTATTCTTAGGAATCCCAAAAACAATGGCCATCACTTTATTAACTGACAAAACGGTATTTGCCTCCTTCGGTGCACTTTCACCAGCCAGAGACCATTGTCTTGATGGCCGCTTTGACTCTGGTGTGTTGATAGATCCACGTTTCATTAAAATTCACAAATCAGGGCAAAAACCTTCGGTTGCGAATAAACATCGTCAAGAATTGCGCTGAAATGTTGTACCAGATGCGCTTTCGGTCGACTGTGAGCTATTGCGACACACACCTCGCGTACAGCTTCTTGAAAGCCAAGTCTCGGTGCAGGATACTACGAAATCGCTCAGTCGAAATAGTTACAGTCTCAGCAATCTCACTAATATTTGTTCGGTGGCTTTGCGTTACTATATCATGGATTTTGTCAATAGTTTACTCTGTGGTGGTCTTAACTGGTGGCCCGGAACGCGTTTCGTCTTCTGTGCTTGCCCAACCACGTTTAAATTCATTAATCCGAAAATAAATGGTCTTCAGTGGTGATGCAGTCCGTGGGAACGTTATCCAGTTCTGTTTTGATTTGTGTGACAGTCTAACCCTTCCAATGAAAACGTGTAATAATAGCACGAGATTCGGATATTTCCAGATTGAATCGCGGTCGACACACTGACCGACTCAGGCAGCTGTCTACATCTACATCTACATCTGCATACATACTCCGCAATCCACCATACGGTACGTGGCGGAGGGTACCTCGTACCACAACTGGTCCACTGTCTATATGCCTCTGTACGAGCCCTAATCTCTCTTATCTTTGTGGTCTTTCCGCGAAATATAAGTTGGCTGCAATAAGGTTGTACTGCAGTCAGCCTCAAACGCTGGTTCTCTAAATTTCCTCAGTAGCGATTCCCGAAAAGAACGACTCCTTTCCTCTAGAGACTCCCACACGAGTTCCTGAAGCATTTCCGTAACACTCGCGTGATGATCAAACCTACCAGTAGCAAATCTATCAGCCCGCCTCTGAATTGCTTGTATGTCCTCCCTCAATCCGACCTGATAGGCATCCCAAACGCTCGACCAGTACTCAAGAATAGGTCGTATTAGTGTTTTATAAGCGGTCTCCTTTACAGATAAACCACATCTTCCCAAAATTCTACCAATGAACCGAAGACGACTATCCGCCTTCCCCACAACTGCCATTACATGCTTGTCCCACTTCATATCGCTCTGCAATGTTACGCCCAAATATTTAATCGACGTGACTGTGTCAAGCGCTACACTACTAATGGAGTATCCAAACATTACGGGATTCTTATTCCTAATCATCTGCGTTAATTTACATTTATCTATATTTAGATTTAGCTGCCATTCTTTACGCCAATCACAAATCTTTTCCAAGTCATCTTGTATCCTCCTACAGCCACTCAACGACGACACCTTGCCGTACACCACAGCATCATCAGCAAACCGCCGTAAATTGCTATCCACTCTATCCAAAAGATCATTTATGTAGATAGAAAACAAAAGCGGACCTACTACACTTCCCTGGGGCACTGCAGATCATACCCCACCTCCGATGAACACTCACCATCGAGGACAACGTACGGGGTTCTATTACTTAAGAAGTCTTCGAGCCACTCACATATTTGGGAACCAATCACATATGCTCGTACCTTAGTTAGGAGTCTGCAGTGGGGCACCGAGTCAAACGCTTTCCGGAAGTCAAGGAATATGGCATCCGTCTGATACCCTTCATCCATGGTTCGCAAAATATCATGTGAAAAAAGGGCGAGTTGCGTTTCGCAGGAGCGATGCTTTCTAAAGCCGTGCTGATGCATGGACAGCAACTTCTCTGTCTCAAGGAAATTCATTATATTCGAACTGAGAATATGTTCGAAATCCTGCAACAAACCGATGTTAAGGATATTGGTCTGTAATTTTGAGGATCCGCCCTTCTACCCTTCTTATACACAGGCGTCAACTGCGCTTTTTTCCAGTCGCTCGGGACTTTACGTTGGGCAAGAGATTCGCGATAAATGCAAGCTAAGTAAGGAGCCAATGCAGTAGAGTACTCTCTGTAAAACCGAATTGGAATCCCATCAGGACCTGGCGATTTATTTATTTTCAACCCATTCAGCTGCTTTACAACCCCAGGGATGTCTATCACTATGTCCTCCATACGGGAATCTGTACGAGACTCAAACGACGGTATGTTTGTACGATCCTCCTGCGTGAAAGATTTCTCTAATGCTAAATTTAAAATTTCAGCTTTCGTTTTGCTGTGTTCCGTTGCCAGGCCAGACTGATCAGTGAGTGACTGGATGGAATCCTTCGACCCGCTTACCGATTTTACGTAAGACCAAAATTTCCTTGGGTTTTGAGCAAGATCTTTTGCTAAGGTATGACGGTGGTACTGGTTGTATGCTTCGCGCATCGCTCTTTTTACAGCAGCACGAACCTCTACTAACTTTTGCCTGTCCTCATTCTCCCGATCGTTCTTGTACCGCGAATACAACTGTCTTTGCCTCCTGAGCATTCTCCGAATTGCGCTGTTAAACCACGGTGGGTCTTTTCCGTCCGTAACCCACTTTTTTGGCACATACTTGTCCAATGCGCGATTTACAATGTGTTTAAAATTTGCCCATAATTCCATCGTACCGGAAGTAAATGAAGCCGATTCATTTACAAAGTGGGATGCTAACAACTTCTTATCTGCTCTTTCTAGTAAGAATACTCTCCTAGCTTGTCAACAATGAACTGTACACTGTGCATTGTTGAAATTCTCTATACGGTCTCTACGAATGTGTGACAGAATGTTTCATTCTTTCCTGAAAATTTACCAGACTTATCAAACCACCCTCGTAACAGTGAAAAAGTTGTAGATAGGCATCAGCTAAACAAATGTCGCCTTGACACATGGCAACGGGAACCACACACAACAGACACGGCAACAGGATCTTTGGAAGGACACACACTCAGACACACACACACATGTAGAAGCACACACAGAAAATGACACAAACACGTCAACAAGGCCGAACACACACACACACACACACACACACACACACACACACACACCACATAAAATATGGAGCACAACACCTGAAATAGATGAATAATACAGTTCTAAGAAAAGGAAACGTAGCACGTGATTGATCAGTATTTGTAAACAGCACTTTAATATGATAACTGATCAATGTTTGGGATAATGACTAACGAAAACAATGAGAAAAGCATCACGTCTAAGAAATACGGCATTCCGGAAGGCGAGGCTCGAAGTTTAAATAACGAGATTGCCCTTGTGCCTATGGCGTTGGTGAAAGGGAGCAGCATTAGGCTCACAAATATACAACGTAACTGAACACTGCAAAATTAAATCTAGATGTAGCAACACAGATAGTGCGACAGGTATGCCCTACGTAAACACATTAAAAAATGTAATAAGTAGTCTTAGTTCTTAGACCGTAGAAAGAAACAAATACACACAGTCACTGGTGATGCATTTCACTCAGTGATATAAGAAGACACAATTTCGTATGCTACTTCATGTGATTCAGGCCTGGTGTTCTGCTAATTATTTATATGTTAAACTTCGTTTCCACAGGAAAAGGAAAGCTGCAAATCTTTCTTTCCTGTCCTATTTATTTCTTCTAAATTAATAACATTTATTAAATCACACCCACCGTCTCCTGCAACTAATTTAATGTTCTTCGTAATGTGGAGCAACGTATGTTATATTTAAAATTGTAGAATCTACGAACTGTTTTCATAATATTAGGTTCGAATGGCTCCAAGCACTATAGGACTTAACATCTGAGGTCATCAGTCCCCTAGACTTAGAACTACTTAAACCAAACTTACCTAAGGACATCACACACATCCATGCCCGAGTCAGGATTCGAACCTGCGACCGTAGCAGCACCGCGGTACCGGACTGAAGCGCCTAGAACCGCTCGGCCACAGCCGCCGGCTAATATTAGGCAGCGGGTTCTTAAATAAGCATAAATGAAATGAAACAGACATTTGTAGCATATACGAACTTACATGAAGCTCTTTTTAGTCAGTGTACACAAATGAAACACACAGATATTTTAAAACAAGACATTAAGAACACCTCAAAGTTCGAAAGAGTATATTCCCTGAACCACGACCATCACACAACAAAAACAGAGACAGATTTAAAAGGACTAAAATTTATCCATAAGCTATACCAAAAACTTGCTATAGAATAAAGTTTCCGTGTACAGAATGAAATGTGCAGAAGAGAAACAGATTTCAGACGAGTACACTACAATCGCAACGGCGCACTACTGAACACATTAACGGAACCGTACAACACGACATAAAGAGAGAAAAACACACACACCGCGAAAGAGGGAGACAGAGAGAGAGAGAGAGAGAGAGAGAGAGAGAGAGAGAGAGAGGTCGAAAAGGACCAAAGGCACCGCAGCAACATAGACATTTTGTTTTGTTAAGTTCATGTCTGTGGAAGCTGTACTTACTGCACATCTGAGAGTATTTATTTGCTGTGTCCTACCATAGAGAACTCCACATTCAACACTATAAACTTTTCAGTGTTACAGTATTTTGCAAGACCTACAGTTCAGCGGTGTTACTGGTCACAATGATTCTGGACGTATGAGAAGAGTTGACTCAGAGCTATGGAGATAAATGTAGGAAAGTATATATGTGCTTCAATACGTTATTTGACGATAACGTTTGTTCACTGTTGCAGGACGACGACACTACCTCCCCGCTACAGCACCATACCGTGGGTTTTTCGCAAGCCAGTTTAACGACATAAAAGTATTCCAATCCATCTTATAATGAAGGCATGACCATCGAAAGGCGTGGTGGAGTTAAAAAATAAATTTAAAAAAAAAGGTGACTGAAGCAGTGATCTATAATTTGTTGTATAACAATGATTGTGCACTGCCTAGTTTTGTAAGGTAGTGTCATCAAAGTTGACGTGGGGTCGTAACCCCTGCCACCCACACAAGAGAAAGATGCTTCAGTAGGTGATAAGAGTTTTTTTTTTTTTTAGGATAAGGATGTTTATTAGAAATGGTAATACAAAGTGATATCTCCTTGTACAAGAATATATTTAGTTAAAACACCAGACAGTTTGCACCAAACATTTATCTTCTCATCTGCATTAATCCTACGACGATTCCTTGTGTAAAGTGAAAATGGCATGTCTGTTGTAACAACACATGTTCCATAATTACGGTTAGGTATAATTCCAACTGCAAAAGTGCGATAAGAAATAATGTCCCTCTCATTATAGGCTTCCAGTGTACAAGACAGTTGACAGTTGTTTCTTACTAATAATAATCGGTTTCCGAAGACGTACGTAACATGTATTGTTGAATTCAGATATCGCACCGTCTTGAACAGTCGCCGGTTGAGTACTGGTTTCGCGTCTGAAAAGACTCTGATTAGGAACTTGTACCAGCTGCTCTAAGTAAAAGTGTGGCATAGAATAGGAAAGTTTCGGTTCACGTAGGTGCCCTAAGTTTATTCATCAGGAACGACTAAGTAGATTAATTTAATATAATGCCTAGAACATATGGACAAAAACGTGTTGTAACTAATTCCCAGATTAGTAGTGACTATCTTGAGCTCGTCACATTCCTATAAGTGTTCAGCGGTAGTAGGACAAAGCGGAATGAAAATGCAAATGGAAGAAGTTTGTCGGAGGGTTTTTGGGAAGTACGGTGTGTCTGTAAGGAATGCCTCATACATAACGCAAGTACGACAAATTCCAGATTTGATTTTGAATTCGGAGACCCGCTGAACAGGTCAGAATAGCCCAAGCGAGGCTCGGTGGTCTTAAGTAGGCATCTTTGGAAGAAGGATGACGCTGTTCCCGCGAAGCTCTATTGGGCATGTTATAATGAAGGCATGACTATCGAAAGGCGTGGTGGAGTTAAAAAATAAATTTAAAAAAAGGTGACTGAAGCAGTGATCTATGATTTGTTGTATAACAATGATTGTGCACTGCCTAGTTTTACAAGGTAGTGTCATCAAAATTGACGTGGCAGCCAGCCAGAAGGTGTATTCGAAGAGGACTGGGCGTCCATTATAATGCCGCTATGGTAGCGGGCCCCCTAGGGATGAGTAAATGATGAGACAGATTTGGAAGCGTAGCGAGGCACACAGACAGTGATTTTTCCCTACCCCAGTGCAGGAATAGAATACTAAACGGAACTGACAACACTGCTACGATGAACGATGTGCCATACACTGTACAGTGGGTTGCTATTTATGTAGATGTGGATGTGTTAAAGTCTAGAAATACGGATAACTGTTAGTCAGCCTATGACAGGCTTCCCCTTGTGAGACAACTAGTACAGATAGTACAGCGGCCGCGTGTTTTCTCTGCGTGTTGCAGGTGAGTGCGCCGGAGCGCCCGCCGCTGCTTCCCCGTGCTGCTTCGCCCTGCGAGGTGAGCCCCAGCTCCCAGGGCCATCCTGCTTCACCTGCACTTGACCGCTTTCCTCAGATAAACGGCAGCCGGTACCTGAAACCTGTCGTACCTTGCTGGTTGCTTAGTGGGCTGTTCACGCTCGTGGTCTCGTGCTCTGGTGGCTGGTGTTGCTGCACCTGGATCACGAGGTCCCGGGTTCGATTTCCGGCCGAGTTGGGTATTTTCTCTGCCAGGGGACTGGGTGTTTCTGTTGTCCTCATCATTTCATCATCATCGTCATCACCATCATCATCATCACCATTCGTTATATTGGCAAGATTCGACTGCGTAAAAAATTTTAGTGTGAAAAATTGGGAATTTGTACGGGCGCGGTTGACCGCGAAGTCCAGCGCCCTACAAACCAAACATCATCAGTGGGCTGTTCACAAACTGAAGGCAGCCCCTATAGACGCACTATAGCTCTACTTCATTTTCTACACGCAGCACTTTAGCAAGAAAAAGATCACATCAGCATTTAACCAGTATAGTATATAACTCCCTTGTATAAAACAACTTCAAACGTTTGATTACTTTGCACATGAGTTAGTGTGATAAATATTTGGCGTTAAGTACGTAAAACCTTCATGATTCGAGACGCAAAACCCTAATTATGTCTGTTTTATTAGTGTAAGACTATTCGCGCATATACTAATGAAAATCACGTAATAGGTTAAAACGTTATGCTAGATGGTGAAGTTTTATCGCATGAACAATCATCATTAAGCAAGCTATATGTTCCTTTCCGTTCATTGTTTTCTTGGACTGTAAACAAGAAAAATTTTAGAAAAAGTTTCAAATTGTGTCTAAAGTTTGTTGGTAGTCTCTTACGGATGAGGATATACTGAGTAATTTGTGCTCCATTTTATGAGAAGCTAGTTTTCGAGGTATCTCAATGATTATAGCTCTTTATCTCCTGAAGTCTTTGTCGTTCAGTGATACACTACTGAATATACCTGCGAAATTATATTTGGATTTTGTGTTAAGAACGAAAATGATATGGTGGTAAAGAACTAACAAATTAAAACATCATACCAAATGCTGCAGATTTACTGCTTAATCAGCAAAAAAGAGGTAATCCATAAACATTTTTCCTTGCATTATTTTGTATAGTGTGTGAGCGAGAAACTGTTTCGTAAAGGTTTAATAATGTTGGAAGTGACGAGTGCTTTAATTCTCAAATAGTGGTTTACTATAATCTGGGTAACTTCTACGTCCTGAGATACCTCGGCTCAACTACCCAGTTTCTATCGGTAATACTTGACATACTGTGTTAAACCTTCAACGTATAATTGCGTTAAGTTGTGACAGCATCTTAAAGTTTTGAGTTCGGTCAATAATTATGTGAAATGCTGAGGATAAAATTTTTGTTCCCCCTGGAAGGCATTAGATAGGCAAGCTGCAGCTGGAACCGGATGACGATACCTCAGGCTAGCCGTTTTGCAAGAGACGGTGATGGGGTCGATCTTGAAAGGCGCGCTGCACCTGGCTCACTGGTAAGTCCCGGTGGTTTCGCTCTTTTGCTGAGCAGTAGCAGTACTGCGCAGAAAGTGCTTAGCATTCTACACCTTAAGAGGACGTACCAGAAACACGTGCTAGGGGATTACAAGGCGTGAGGAGAGATCGGGCCCCGCGCAATCCTCTGGAGCCGGCTGCAGCCGTCGCTCGCGTCCCGTTCGCCTCTTCCTCGGCTCCAGTCCAGTCCAGCGGTTAGCGTGTCGGCCTGACACGCCTGCTCGAGATGCCGCTAAAGAGAACGCAGCCTCTACCGAACGGGACTGCCGCAGATTCTGGGGCAGCGAGCGCCAAACCGAAACAGCACGAGACTGGCCCTCTACCGTGTCTCCGACCAGGGAACCTGCCCATCGCTCCCCCCTCAGATTTAGTTATAAGTTGGCACAGTGGATAGGCCTTGAAAAACTCAACACAGATCAATCGAGGAAGAAGTTGCGTGGAACTGTGAAAAAAAGAAGCAAAATGTACAAACTGAGTAGTCCACGTGCAAGATATGCAACATCAAGGAAAGTGTGAGCTCAGGAGCGCCGTGGTACCGTGGTTAGCGTGAGCAGTTGCGGAACGAGAGGTCCTTGGTTAAAGTCTCTCCTGGAGTGAAAAGTTCAATTTTTTATATAATTAACTTCGCTCTCCAAAATTCCAGGACATGTTCAGATTTGCTTGGACATATGCAGTATTTGACGGTCTACACACGGAAAAATTTGAAAACGTTAAAAACATATGTTTTGGCAGATCAGAGGGAAAACTGTGCGACTGTGAAACTATTGCATTCACTTGTTGCAGTTTATGTGACATACTCTTATGTTTTCATCACTTTTTTGGGAGTGATTATCACATCCACAAAGAAACCAAAATCGGGCAAGGTAGAAGAATCTTTTCAACCATTCGCCAAGTGTACAAGTTAGGTGGATCGACAACATATTCCTGTCACGTGACGCACATGCCGTCACCAGCGTAGTACAGAATATATCAGACGTGTTTTCCTGTGGAGGAATCGGTTGACCTATGACCTTGTGATCAAATGTTTTCGGTTCCCATTGGAGAGGCACGTCCTTTCGTCTACTAATCGCACGGTTTTGTGGTGCGGTCGCAAAACACAGACACTAAACTTATTACAGTGAACAGAGACGTCAGTGAACGAACGGACAGATCATAACTTCGCGAAAATAGAGAAAGTGAACTTTTCACTCGAGGGAAGACTTGAACTAAGGACCTCTTGTTCCGCAGCTGCTCACGCTGACCACGGGACCACGGCGCTCCTGACTTCATACTCTCCTTGATGTTGCCTACCTTGTACATGCACTATTCAGTTTGTATATTTTGCTTATTTTTTCATAGTTCCACACAACTTCTTCCTGTTTTCTCGATTGATCTGTGTTCAGATTTTCAAGGCCTATCCACTATGCCAAGTTATAACTAAATCTGAGGAAGGGGGGTGGGGGAGGTGATGGGGAGGTTCCCTTGTCAGTGTGTCGGCAGATTATACGCCCCATCCCCCTTCTATACATAACGTCAGTCACGATTCTTTCTTTACACTGAAACGCCATGAAACTGGTATAGGCATGCTTATTCAAATACAGAGATATGCAAACAGGCAGAATACGGTGATGCGGTCAGCAACGCCTATAGAAGACGATAAGTGTATTGCGCAGTTCTTGGATCGGTTACTGCTGCTACTATGGCAGGTTATCAAGCTTGAAGTGAGTTTGAACGCGGTGTTGTAGCCGGTGCACGAGCGATGGGACTCAGCATCTCAGAGGTGGCGATAAAGCGAGGATTTTCCCGTACAATCATATCACGAGTGTACCGAGAATATCAGGAATCCGGTAAAACATCAAATCTCCGACATCGCTCAGGCCGAAAAAAGATCCCTTAAGAACGGGACCAACGATGAATCGAGACAACCGTTCGACGTGACAGAAGTGCAACCCTTCTGCAAATTGCTGCAGATTTCAGTGCTGGGCCATCAGCAAGTGTCAGCGTGCAAACCATTCAACGAAACATCATCGATATGGGCTCTCGGAGCCGAAGGCCCACTCGTGTGTCCTTGATAACTGCGTGACACAAAGCTTTACGCCTCGCCTGGGCCCGTCAACACCGACATTGGACTATTGATGACTGGATACATGTTGCCTGATCGCACGAGTCTCGTACAAATTGTATCGAGCGGATGGACGTGTACGGGTATGGAGAAAACCTCATGAACTATGGACCCTGCATGTCAGCAGGGCACTCTTTAAGTTGGTGGAGGTTTTGAAATTGTGTGAGCGTGTGCAGTTGGAGTATTTGGGACCCCTTATACGTCTAGATACGACTCTGAAAGGTGACACGTGCGTAAGCATCCTGTATGATCATCTGCATCCATTCATGTCCATTGTGCATTCCGACTGACTTGGGTAATTCCAGCAGGATAATTGGACACGCCATATGTCCAGAATTGCTACAGAGTGGTTCCAGAAACACTCTTCTGAGTTTAAAGACTTCCGCCGGCCACCAAACTCGCCAGACATGAACATTGTTGAGAATATCTGGGACGCCTTGCAACGTGCTGTCCAGAAGTGCTCTCCACCCCCTCGTACTCGTACGGATTTATGGGCAGCCCTGCAGGATTCGTGGCGTCAGTTTCCTCCAGCACTACTTCAGACATTATTCGAGTCCATGTCACGTAGTGTTGCGGCACTTCCGCGTGCTCGCGCTGGCCCTACACAGTATTAGGCAGGTGGACCAGTTACTTTGGCTCTTCAGTGTATGTTAACAGTTATGAGGATTGCTTCTGAAATAATAAATAGATTACTTACTCTCTTGCCACAAATCTCGTTTTCAGCTGACTGCCACTTATATATCGCTGTTGTGAAATGCAACTACAGTGCGATAAAATACTTTGTTTTTCGTCTTCTGTTGTCAGACATATCCACAGCTTGTTCAGGAAAATCGTGTGCAAACTCTGCAATCCAGTGAACAGTGCATCGGGGAGGGTACATTGTAGCAATATTATCGGTTTTCTTTGCTGTTCAACAAGCGTATTGAGAGAGGCAAAATCTGACTCAGATGCTTCCGTAGTCCGCCGCATTAGTTCAGAGGTCAGAGCGTATGGCTACTATGCAGAGATTCCAGGTACCGCCAGGGATTTTTCGTCAGTGGGAGAACTGGAACAAAGAGCACTCAGCCTCGTAAAGCCAACTGAGAAGCAGGAGTGACTCCAAGGGCTGGGAAGCGGACGAGGCCGGGAGGGCGTTGTGATAGCCCCAGCCCCTCTCTACCTCATCTCGACGACTCCAATGGCAGAGGACGACGCGACGGTCGGTCGGCCGCTACCGAGTGGTCAGTGAGAACCGGACCGCGGAGCTTTACTTTGTCGTAAAGGGCCGAGTCCCTCTCGTTTTATTCTTTAAAAAATGGTTCTAATGGCTCTGAGCACTATGGGACTTAACATCTGAGGTCATCAGTCCCCTAGACTTAGAACTACTTAAACCTAACTAACCTAAGGAAATCACACACATTCATGCCCGAGGCAGGATTCGAACCTCCGACCGTAGCGGTCGAGCGGTTCCGGACTGAAGCGCCTAGAACCGCTCGGCCACTGCGGCCGGCTCTTATTCTTATCGTCCCCACCCGAGATATGCGATGGTGGCGTCATAACGGTCGCTCGGTCCTCTTCCAACGCAGGTTCTCTAAATTTAGCCACGGAGTTTCGCTAGAACTGCGTCGTCTTTTTCCAAGGATTCTCGTTTAAGTCTGTGTTTCGTTTATTTAGAATAATGCTTCCTAATGACTGAGATGTATTGATACGAAATTCATTGCACAAAAATCAAGAAAAGAACCAGGTCACAGTGTTTGTATATTTGTATCGTCATAGACATTTATTCGTGTAGAGTCGCTCGCAGATGTCACAGTATATGTTGATTTCTGTGCCGTTTTTTGAGACATGTCTCCTTTCTCGTTACTTGTAACATTTTTGT
The DNA here is from genome assembly GCF_021461395.2 of Schistocerca americana. Classification (NCBI taxonomy): domain Eukaryota; kingdom Metazoa; phylum Arthropoda; class Insecta; order Orthoptera; family Acrididae; genus Schistocerca; species Schistocerca americana. The sequence continues at coordinate 128,181,008 of NC_060125.1, forward strand.
TTATCTCCCTGTTGAGTATGCGACTTCACACGCTGAAGTATCTAGCATATTTTGTTTCAGTAGCTAACTTATTTATACCTACACACCTTTTAATTTTTAACTGGTATTGCTACATAGTTTTTCACGCAGAGAGAGAATGTATCTATTATTCACACTTAGAACAGTTGCAGCGAATTTTATACATCATCCTTTTTTTGTGGTCTCCACTTCCTCGGTAGTCTTTTTTAAACACAGTAACAGCTAGCGATAAAATGGCGTTTGCTATCGTACACCGAACGGCAGGATCGCCGCTGTCTGTGTCTCGTGGTTGCTGTAAGTAACTGCGCGGAGGATTTCTAGTTTTTGACGTTTTGGTAATATTACTCACTGTAGAAAAAACATCTAAGGGAACGGAACTTTGCAAAAGTATGCACAGTTTTTCTTCATTCTGACTGTGGTCGATACTGGTTTTGAAAGCCAGTGTCAGTTTCCGACTAAACGATAAGTGAAAGACAGGGTCAAAAGTTTTATTCCCACGTCGTCATCTGATAGCTCGCTGTCTGACATTCGGACTACGGATGTAGTATTGCTGCGATGTTGTTGAATTCGTAATTTTTCGACCTGAGGTTGCTTTTATATTCTTCATACACACCACAAAACCTGTTTCTCATTCCACAGCCGTACTCATGTCAGGTCTTCTTCCTGTTCCATTCGCGTGTATAGTGCGAGACTAACGTCTGTTTAATCTGTTTAAATGCCTCTGTGGCTGCCGTAATGAGTGTGACTCTGTCTTGGCTGTCCCTGTGGGAGCAATACGTTGGGGGCTGCAGTACTGGTTCTTGAAATTTCGTCAGTACGATGTAGCGGAACAGTTGGCGGTTGTGTTGGAGCTTGTGACCGATCGCGTTTCGCAGCATTATCGGCACTGGCTCCCGTCTGTTAGACAATTCTGTCCTCTTTATAGAAAAAAATGGTTCAAATGGCTCTGAGCACTATGGGACTCAACTGCTGAGGTCATTAGTCCCCTAGAACTTAGAACTAGTTAAACCTAACTAACCTAAGGACATCACAAACATCCATGCCCGAGGCAGGATTCGAACCTGCGACCGTAGCGGTCTTGCGGTTCCAGACTGCAGCGCCTTTAACCGCACGGCCACTTCGGCCGGCTGTCCTCTTTCGTCGTGCCCTTGTCTGTATACGCTCAACATCACCTGTTAGATATATCTTGTGTAGATCCCACACACTTGAGCAATATCCTAGGGTAAGTTGAAGGAGAATTTCTTAAGTAATATCCTTTGCATACTGACTGCGGTTTCTCAGTATCCTGCCACCCGCTTCGTTTGCTATTGAGTCTATGTGATGGGTCTTCTTGATAGCTCCCCCCCTTCACCTCCCCCACCCCGCCCCCCACGAAAAAAATGTTATGCCCAGATATTTACACGAGTTGATTGATTTCATCTATGACTCATTGATATTTTAGTTGCCTATGTCAAACATTCATAGATATCTCGAAAGCTAATATATTCTCTGCTAAAGGTAATACGGAATAATCGTTTATTTTGCCATAATCCGACGTGCCAGTTTCCAGTCTTCACGTTGCTTTCTCGTCCTACCCCTGTATTATTTCTTCATCCTCTCACTGTGTTTTTGTCCTCTCCTCGATCCAGTTTCAGCACTTTTCTTTTGCTTTATGCCTTGGAACCCTTCCATACAAAATATTGATTTTTGTACAAAAACGTCTCTTGATCTCTTATCATCTTTCGGCAAAGCTATTTAGATATCTGTGTAGTTAACTTCTTTCCTTCCGTTTTATACCTGTGACCTCCCTCTGACCGTGTCATATTTTTTCGTTATGATGTATTTCAACTTCTCACCGAGCAGGTGCTGGACTGACAGTCGGGAGAACGTCGGTTCGGTTCCCCCTCTGCCCATCCAGATTCTGGTTTTCCGTAGTTTCCGTAAACCGCTTAAATCGGTTGCTGGGATGGAGGTTTCTGAAAGGAAGTTGCTGATTTCTTTGTTCCATTCTTCCCCAGTCTCCGCAGGATTTTCGTCCCTAACGGCCTAGTCGTCGACGAGTCCCATCCACGGTCGAAGGAGTTACCCACTAAGAAATTGTTACGTTTCTGTGCCAGTGCTGTGGGGCTGCCGAAAAATCTGAGCTGACCAGACAAAATGTAAGTTGCGTCCTTAAAAGAGCTCACTGGTCGCTTTACAGCGCTGTGCATGAATCAGGATTGGTGCGAGGCAATCGTGTGACAATTTTGCGCTGACGTAATGCATGGCAATGAAGTGGTGTGTATGGACCACGCGGCTGGGCGCAGTCAATGTAGTAAGGTGGCTTGAAGTGCAAACGTGACATAATGGCGGAAAAAGCTATCGTGTTTGGATGTGTCCACATCTAAACCGTGAGTAAAGTTGCCTGACTTGTTGGTGTGTGCCGCCCCGAGTGGCCGAGCGGTTCTAGGCGCTACAGTCTGGAACCGCGAGACCGCTACGGTCGCAGGTTCGAATCCTGCCTCGGTCATGGATGTGTGTGATGTCCTTAGGTTAGTTAGGTTTAAGTAGTTCTAAGTTGTAGCGGACTGATGACCTCATCAGTTAAGTCCCATAGTGCTCAGAGCCATTTGAACCATTTTTTGTTGGTGTGTCAACGCGGACTGTCTAAAGCAGGGCCGGCCAAACGCTGCACAGTGTGCAGACGTGCGGAAGTGCTGCACATGTGCGCACGTGTGCGACAGGGAGCGACAGAGACATCTGTTACTAGACATGTGTCCTAAATGAACGGCGGCGGCTCCACTTTCCTGTTTATGTGGTACAAGCAAGAGGAAAATTGGTCATTAAACCGATTGTTTCAATGTATACTTACATTTAGGTTGGTTTTTTTTTTTTTTTTTTTTTTTTTTAATGTGTGAAGGGCTACGCTCAGCTAACTGTCGGTTATTATGCAGATTTCAGACGGAACTGATGAAAGACATAGCAATAATGGTACTGAAATAACAGGCGATCATCGAGAGGTCTGCGGTTCATTCTGTTCAAAGGTCAGTGAGAGAGAAATTATGTGGGTGTAACCGAGAGCACCGAGAATTAGTTATAGGAAACCTTGCATTAGTTTATTGTTATTTGAAATCATGAATAAGATTCGCTGGAAGTCGCTAAGTGCTCTCTTTCTTAAATACTAGCTCAAAACCATTACGCGTATTTACCTGCCGTCAGTCAAGCTTTCTTAATAAGAACCCACGGTTGTTAACTGTATTACATGTCTTACTGGGTTAAACTGTTAACATAAAAGTAGATGTCTCAATGAGTAGATTATGACAATATTTTAAATGTTTAATACGTGAAATACCTTCCCATGGTTGACTTGCAAGCTGTGGAAAGAGCACTAGAATGCGCCGGTACAGGGTATCCCAGCAAGTGGATAAAGCGACATCTGTGCGTAGAAACATGCACTACATGAACGCTGACGGCTGCGGCCTGCACGCTTTGACCCGGAAGTTGCATGTGTGCAGGAGCACCGCACGCGTGCAGAATTTCTGGGCGGCCCTGGTCTAAAGTGTCTACAAACTACCATTATCATTCGCGGACGTTAGAAGAGTGGTCGTAAAAGATCCTAGTCGACAGGAACAAGAGACGAGTGTCACACCTTGTCAACAACAGTCGGTTTCGAACGTGACAGGAGTTGCTGTCGTTAGCCGTTGTAGGACCGTCAAGTCAGTTCCAGAGCGAACAATGCCACGGAAAGAGCAGGCTGTGGATCTTTGGAGTCAGGTACGACTCAAAAGGCCATAAAAGTGCACATCATCTGGTATATAGCAACCCAACGAAAATATAATAGATGCACCATTAAATTATTGTAAACAAAGTATGTGACACAGATAATGTAATTGACTCTGTCGTAAGGCAGTCAGTAAATCCTAAGAAACAAACATGGGTCTTTCTGAAGTGATTGCTCAACAACAAGAATTACTTCAGAGTTCCACAAGGTTAAAGTTCATAAGCTTGACCAAATTAAAGTTCGAAGTGTAATGTAAAGTTTCCCAATTATTTCAATAAAGTTAAGTTTCGAAATAGAAACGGAAGTTAAAGACAGACGTCTTAAGACGACTTTAAAGTACAACAGCTTTAACAGAATCACTTGGAATTTCTGGGGCACGTACTTCACTGAACAAGTCCCGACGAGAGCACCAAAGAAATTGTCTAAATACTATCAGCGCTAAGACCGACACTGCTGAAGCTGCGAAGAAGTAGGGAAGCGTAGTGTACCGATCACTCGCGACGCATCAGCGGAACGTTGACGACGTCCGGTGGCTGGGTGACGCGCAGAGTGGAGACGCGTCCGCGTTGTAGAGTCTGATGTCCTGGCGAAGTCTTTCCGGGGCTGCTCACTGCGCTGCGACTGACTTCTGCAGCCGGAGTGCGGAGCTAAATTATTGTCTCGTGGAGTTGATACCCCATGTGTGATTGGGCTCAGTCGATTTCCGCGGAGGTAGGAGATAGTACGGCCTGCGCCCTCGTCTCGTTGAGCCGACCGTCGCCATTTGTCGGCATAGCGGCGCTGCTCGCTGGTTCGAGTTGCCGCGCCCCCTGCTACTGCAACCACGCCGTGACAGGCACAGCGAAACAAAATTAAAGGACCACTTTTTCCAAACCCCGTAATTGTCTCCCACTCCGACGTATAACTTTGAAATCAGGTTCAAAGGTGCCTCCAACCTTCTTTTCTAATGGTGCAAAAGCGTGCCGCCCTGCGACATCACCAGGGTTGCCAAGTATACCGCTTTAAAAGGAACTGTCCTGAATTTCCAGTTGAAAACCCGACTCCCGATCAAACCTTGTCGGGGTACATAAAAGTTCCATCATACAGAAATGGTTCTGTTTAGATACACTGAAGGGCCAGAGAAACTTGTACACCTGCCTGCTGTCGTGTAGGGCCGCAAAACGACGTGGCATGCACTCGACTAATGTCTGAAGTAGTGCTGGAGGGAATTGATACCATGAATCCTGCAGGGCTGTCCATAAATCCATAAGAGTACGAGGGAAGGGAGGTCTCTTCTGAACAACACGTTCCAAGGCGTCCCAGATATGCTCAGTAACGTTCATGTATGGTCAGTTTGGTGGACAGCGGAAATGTATAAACTCAGAACAGCGTTCATGGAGCCACTCTGTAGCAATTGTGGACGTATTGGGTGTAGCATTGTCCTACTGGCCGGCCGGAGTAGCCGTGCGGTTCTAGGCGCTACAGTCTGGAGCCGAGCGACCGCTACGGTCGCAGGTTCGAATCCTGCCTCGGGCATGGATGTGTGTGATGTCCTTAGGTTAGTTAGGTTTAATTAGTTCTAAGTGCTAGGCGACTGATGATCTCAGAAGTTAAGTCGCATAGTGCTCAGAGCCATTTGAACCTTTTTTTTTTGTTTCTTTTTTTTGTTTTTTCCTACTGGATTGCCCAAATCCGTCGGAATGCACAATGGATATGAACGGATGCAGGTAATCAGACAGGATGCTTACTTACGTGTCACCTGTCAGAGTCGTATCTAGACGTATCAGGGGTCCTATATCACTCCAACTGCATACGCCCCTGTTCGCAGCTCGTGGTCGTGCGGTAGCGCTCTCGCTTCCCGCGCCCGGGTTCCCGGGTTCGATTCCCGGCGGGATCAGGGATTTTCTCTGCCTCGTGATGACTGGGTGGTGTCCTTAGGTTACTTAGGTTTAAGTAGTTCTAAGTTCTAGGAGACTGATGACCATAGATGTTAAGTCCCATAGTGCTCAGAGCCATTCGAACCATTTTTTGCATACGCCCCACACCATTACAGAGCCTACAACGGCTTGAACAGTCCCGTGATGACTTGCAAAGTCCATAATGTTGTCTACATAAGCATAGAAGACCATCCGCTCGATACAATTTGAAACGAGACTCGTCCAACCAGGCAACATGTTCCCATTCATCAACAGCCCAATGTCGGTGTTGACCGGCCCAGGCGAGACGTACAGCTTTGTGTCCTGCAGTCACGAGTGTACACGAGTGGGCCTTCGGCTCCGAAAGCCCATTGTTTCGTTGAATAGTTCGCGCGCTGACACTTGTTGATGGCCCAACATTGAAATCTGCAGCAGTTTGCGGAATGGTTGCATTTCTGTCACGTTGAAAGAATCTCTTCAGTCGTCGTTGGGCCCGTTCTTGCAGGATCGTTTTCGGGCGGCATCGATGCCGGAGACTTGATGTTTTACCGGATTCCTGATATTAACGGTACACTCGCGAAATGGTCTTACGGCACAGTCCCCACTTCATCGCTACCTCAGAGATGCTGTGTCCCATCGCTTGTGCGCCGTCTATAACAGCACGTTCAAACTCACTTAAATCTTGGTAACCTGCCATTGTAGCAGCAGTAACCGACCTAACAACTGCACCAGACACTTGTTCTATTATAAAGGCGTTGTCGACCGTTTCTGCCTGTTTACATATTTGAATACGTATACGAATACGCATGGCAGTACCAGTTTCTTTGGCGCTCAGTGTATAAAAGACAATGTCCGGAATGACTGACTCACTCACTGACTCATCATTGCCCAGCCCAAGACGCTAAGGACAGAAACTTGAAATTTGGAGGTGTTGATCGGTAAGCGTCGTTAGGAACGGATTTTTTTTCGAAATACCACCCCTAATGGAGTGAAATAGGGGATGAAAGGTTTATTGAAAATATGTCGGTATTAAGGAAAGTTTGAAGCCAGACCTACGAAACTTGTTATTCTGTTTCTCGGTCAGAAATAAATAAATAAATACGTGATCGAGCATTTTTGGAAATTTAACCCCTATGACGGTGAAATAGTGAAATTTTTTTGAAAATAAATCATTCTCAAAGAACTGCTGCAGTATTTTTAAAGCTAGATATATGAAAATTGGTATTTGACTTATCGGTTACAAATAAAAATTACGTATTGCCGTGTTTTTGGAAATTCCACATCCCCTAAGGGAGTGAAATAGGAGATAAAAATTTTCACGTAATTATTCATTATGAAAAAATTTTCAAAGCTTTTGTATTCGGCTTCTCTGTGAAATGGGGAGTAAAAATCATTAAGAAACAGTTTAGTTCTATTAAAACATTTTGAAAGCTAAATCTATGAAAATTGGTATTTCACTTCCCGGTTACATATAAGGAAACGTGTTAGGGGTCTAAAGGTCCTGTGGAAATATCACCACAAGAACAGAAAAGGCGCGGTTAACAAAAACCTCAGACTGCATCTTCCAGAATCGCTTTCCGGTCAGAAATACATTCGGAAAAGTCCATGCTTCGATGGCCTTAATTAGCGTGAAAGGTTTAGAAGGTGTTCCAGTCTGTTAACAGTTCAAAAATTTGATTAAAGGAAAACGAAACAAATCTGTGCAGGAGCATACAGAGTACACGAGCGAAGCAGCGGGCGCTAACCTAGTACGTAATGTATCTGGAACTGTGGTTCGTGATACCAAACACATGGGGTTACGCAGATTAACCCGAACGTTGAGTGGACTTTCTCAGTTTCATAGCAAAAAAAAAAAAAGTTCGCACACATACGCTGCTCACAGAGACTTTACAGACTTTTCTGTGCAGTCGAGCATATGGCTCGTGGAGTAACGTTTTATAAGATTCTCGTAACTTCCTGGATTGGACTGACAGGTCATTAGGGCGGGTGCTACACTGTACGTCTGTCAGCCCAAGTCGGGGGTAATGGGGAGGTACAGCACCAGCCACAAGCGAGAACGGTCTTACAGATAAATTGAAATGAATCTTCAACGTGCAAACTCTTGAAATCTCTTTGAAGACTGCCTTGAGTTATGAGGAATGTTCCATGTCATGGATCTGAAGCTAATTTTTCCATAAGATTAACTTTTTATTGACTGCATCAATCTCGTCCGCCATATCTGTCAGTAAATCACGACTACGAAAGATTGTGCCACTGCTTTGTTTTCTCTTAACTCAGCTTTTTCCCTAATCATGTCTCCTTTGTGCCTGGTGTTGTTACGATTTTCCTGTGAATGTTTATCCAGTCCATAATACTGCGATTGTGTATTAAGCACTTTGCTTGACGTACAAAAAAATAATTCCCATTCAGCATTGAATGATGTGACTCTTCGGCTACCTCTACGTTGAACAAGTGCGTAGACGCCAGGGTGTTCCTAGTTCAGAACGTAAATCTAATCTGACACAGTTGGTGCTGCTGGCAAACTGCGACAGGCCGACTGCGTGGCTGTAGCGGCGTCCGGCTGCAGCCCTGCTTTCCTTTTCCCCTCCTGCTCCCTCCTCACCCCCCAGCCACACTCCCCGTGACGCTCAGAGCGCTGGGTAGCAGCGCGGTCACTAGTACTTTAAATACTGCCAACTCACTTTTTTAAAAATACACAGAATTCAGTCAGTATCTTTCTTCAGTTTAGTGCGAAAATTAGTTCTTAAACTGACGTTAACATTTTATTTGTTTTACAAAGAATAATGAAGAACATATGAGAAATGTACTCAACACAATTTTAAACAGGGGCTGTAAACATAATACTAGGTTTCAAAGATTTTTCCAACACCAAACGCTGACTGGAACTACGAGGGCAGTTCAATAAGTAATGCAGCACATTTTTTTTCTGAAACAGGGGTTGTTTTATTCAGCATTGAAAAACACCAGGTTATTCCCCAATCTTTTAGCTACACAACACTATTTTTCAACGTAATCTCCATTCAATGCTACGGCCTTACGCCACCTTGAAATGAGGGCCTGTATGTCTGCACGGTACCATTCCACTGGTCGATGTCGGAGCCAACGTCGTACTGCATCAATAACTTCTTCTTCATCCGCGTAGTGCCTCCCACGGATTGCGTCCTTCATTGGGCCAAACATATGGAAATCCGACGGTGCAAGATCGGGGTTGTAGGGTGCATGAGGAAGAACAGTCCACTGAAGTTTTGTGAGCTCCTCTCGGGTGCGAAGACTTGTGTGAGATCTTGCGTTGCCATGAAGAAGGAGAAGTTCGTTCAGATTTTTGTGCCTACGAACACGCTGAAGTCGTTTCTTCAATTTCTGAAGAGTAGCACAATACACTTCAGAGTTGATCGTTTGACCATGGGGAAGGACATCGAACAGAATAACCCCTTCAGCGTCCCAGAAGACTGTAAGCACGACTTTACCAGCTGAGGGTATGGCTTTAAACTTTTTCTTGGTAGGGGAGTGGGTGTGGCGCCACTCCATTGATTGCCGTTTTGTTTCAGGTTCGAAGTGATGAACCCATGTTTCATCGCCTGTAACAATCTTTGACAAGAAATTGTCACCCTCAGCCACATGACGAGCAAGCAATTCCGCACAGATGGTTCATCTTTGCTCTTTATGGTGTTCGGTTAGACAACGAGGGACCCAGCGGGAACAAACCTTTGAATATCCCAACTGGTGAACAATTGTGACAGCACTACCAACAGAGATGTCAAGTTGAGCACTGAGTTGTTTGATGGTGATCCGTCGATCATCTCGAACGAGTGTGTTCGCACGCTCCGCCATTGCAGGAGTCACAGCTATGCACGGCCGGCCCGCACGAGGGAGATCAGTCAGTCTTGCTTGACCTTGCGGCGATGATGACACACGCTTTGCCCAACGACTCACCGTGCTTTTGTCCACTGCCAGATCACCGTAGACATTCTGCAAGCGCCTATGAATATCTGAGATGCCCTGGTTTTCCGCCAAAAGAAACTCGATCACTGGCCGTTGTTTGCAACGCACATCCGTTACAGACGCCATTTTAACAGCTCCGTACAGCGCTGCCACCTGTCGGAAGTCAATGAAACTATACGAGACGAAGCGGGAATGTTTGAAAATATTCCACAAGAAATTTCCGGTTTTTTCAACCAAAATTGGCCGAGAAAAAAAATGTGTTGCATTACTTATTGAACTGCCCTCGTATCTTGCCCTGTTGTCTGACACGCTGGCAGAAATTGTTCCGCCAGTGGACGCGTACCTATTTGGTAAAACAGTCACACTCTCGCCTTCATTCGACTCATCGCCTGTCTCGGGCGCGTCTTGCACCTATTCTAGAGCCAGGAGGCGTGTCTCACATGGCGACGGCACGACCTTGGGGTCGGGGATTTGTCCGCAATTTTGTGTGGTGAAAGAGGACCCGTAACACCTCACGTGGTAAAAAAAAATTAGGACGCACTACCCGGAAAACCCCGCGAAAAATCGATCCAAAGTTTGTTAGGAGCCTTATGAGTATGAAATGTTAGCCGTCGTCTGGCCTAGGTGTTAAGGGCTCGGATACTTACGCCAGAGGTCTCGTGTTCGATTCCTCCTCTGGCACTTTTTTTCCTTCTGTTTCATTTTCTTTGGTTATTCCACCAATTATTCAGAAAGTTTCTCAAACCTACATTATCTTCAACAAATTAGTTTCATTATTGAATAAAAATTATTTTCTTTTTGTCCAACAACACAATTCCTGGCGGTGGTTTTCCATTTTTCATTGTAAAGTATACGAGGAGAAACATTGCCTTTTTAATCAGAATAACAAAGTCGATTGGAAAACATTCAAATTTTATACATACACTCCTGGAAATGGAAAAAAGAACACATTGACACCGGTGTGTCAGACCCACCATACTTGCTCCGGACACTGCGAGAGGGCTGTACAAGCAATGATCACACGCACGGCACAGCGGACACACCAGGAACCGCGGTGTTGGCCGTCGAATGGCGCTAGCTGCGCAGCATTTGTGCACCGCCGCCGTCAGTGTCAGCCAGTTTGCCGTGGCATACGGAGCTCCATCGCAGTCTTTAACACTGGTAGCATGCCGCGACAGAGTGGACGTGAACCGTATGTGCAGTTGACGGACTTTGAGCGAGGGCGTATAGTGGGCATGCGGGAGGCCGGGTGGACGTACCGCCGAATTGCTCAACACGTGGGGCGTGAGGTCTCCACAGTACATCGATGTTGTCGCCAGTGGTCGGCGGAAGGTGCACGTGCCCGTCGACCTGGGACCGGACCGCAGCGACGCACGGATGCACGCCAAGAAAAATGGTTCAAATGGCTCTGAGCACTATGGGACTCAACATCTTAGGTCATAAGTCCCCTAGAACTTAGAACTACTTAAACCTAACTAACCTAAGGACATCACACACACCCATGCCCGAGGCAGGATTCGAACCTGCGACCGTAGCACTCCCGCGGTTCCGGACTGCAGCGCCAGAACCGCTAGACCACCGCGGCCGGCTGCACGCCAAGACCGTAGGATCCTACGCAGTGCCGTAGGGGACCGCACCGCCACTTCCCAGCAAATTAGGGACACTGTTGCTCCTGGGGTATCGGCGAGGACCATTCGCAACCGTCTCCATGAAGCTGGGCTACGGTCCCGCACACCGTTAGGCCGTCTTCCGCTCACGCCCCAACATCGTGCAGCCCGCCTCCAGTGGTGCCGCGACAGGCGTGAATGGAGGGACGAATGGAGACGTGTCGTCTTCAGCGATGAGAGTCGCTTCTGCCTTGGTGCCAATGATGGTCGTATGCGTGTTTGGCGCCGTGCAGGTGAGCGCCACAATCAGGACTGCATACGACCGAGGCACACAGGGCCAACACCCGGCATCATGGTGTGGGGAGCGATCTCCTACACTGGCCGTACACCACTGGTGATCGTCGAGGGGACACTGAATAGTGCACGGTACATCCAAACCGTCATCGAACCCATCGTTCTACCATTCCTAGACCGGCAAGGGAACTTGCTGTTCCAACAGGACAATGCACGTCCGCATGTATCCCGTGCCACCCAAAGTGCTCTAGAAGGTGTAAGTCAACTACCCTGGCCAGCAAGATCTCCGGATCTGTCCCCCATTGAGCATGTTTGGGACTGGATGAAGCGTCGTCTCATGCGGTCTGCACGTCCAGCACGAACGCTGGTCCAACTGAGGCGCCAGGTGGAAATGGCATGGCAAGCCGTTCCACAGGACTACATCCAGCATCTCTACGATCGTCTCCATGGGAGAATAGCAGCCTGCATTGCTGCGAAAGGTGGATATACACTGTACTAGTGCCGACATTGTGCATGCTCTGTTGCCTGTGTCTATGTGCCTGTGGTTCTGTCAGTGTGATCATGTGATGTATCGGACCCCAGGAATGTGTCAATAAAGTTTCCCCTTCCTGGGACAATGAATTCACGGTGTTCTTATTTCAATTTCCAGGAGTGTATAATGATTATAAACAAGAACCGCAGTGGTAATTATCGTAAAAACAAACAAAGCAATAATTTTTGCGACATCTTGCGCAATATACAAAAGCAGATTTTTTAACATCACAGGGCGTTTGCAATAAATCTGTACAAAAACATGCCCCATTAACATTTACAAAAATGTTTCGAGTTTCTGACAATTTTGAGGCACACCAGGCATATTGAATCATGTCTCGGAATATTGGTGACGATAATTGATTGTGAATTATAGAATGAATTTTTATACAATCTTCGCAGGAATTAATTTCACTATTCTCCTGTAACAATACGCTGCAATTTTGCAAGCAACAGAAGGAAAAAAAAAGTGCCGGAGGAGGAATCGAACCCGAGAACTTTGGCGTAAGGGGCCGAGCGCTAACCGTGTACGCCAGACGGCGGCTCGGCAGCGGACTAACATTTTACACTCATAAGGCACCTAAGAAACTTTGGATCGATTTTTCTCTGGATTTTCCTAGTAGTGCGTCCTAATGTTCTAACCACGTGAGGTGTTAGGGGTCTTCTTTTACCACACAAAATTGCGGACAAATCCCCCTCCCTACGGTCGTGCCGTCTCCTTGTCAGCCCAAATCAGTGGAGCGCTCCGTTAGCTCGGAGACAGATCTCTGTGCCGGCGCTGACGTACGGCGTGGTAGGGGGTCCAGGAAACTTCAGGCGTTGGTGGGGATGATGCGCACTTTTCCAGGGAATGAAGGTTAAAGTTTTGCGCTCTTGCAAGAACTGCAAGTCTGATATGATTTCTGCGGACTGACTATGTGCAGCCTTGTGATTCCGGCGTGATTGTGTACTCAGCAACCGCACCTGAAGATGGCGACCAGATGGATCGCCGAAATATCGTGCAGTGAAGACGATCATATCCGGCAACATACCCGTGAAGAGCATAAACAAATGTGCAGCCTTGTTGTTTTGAACCACTGAAATTGTCGGCCTAATACTGAATTTTTGCAAGAATCTTTTGGTCCTCCTACAGATCTGAGGTTTTCACGTTCATCGGTTCTGTGTTACGCAGAGTGCATAAATTTCACGTTTTTACTCGAAACACTCGTTTTTTTAAGAAAAATAACTGTGAGGTTATGGGTTTTCAGAATTTGGGTGCTCTTAAGTGGCGTGTAGTGGGCTTTTTTTGTGAATTTTAATATGCTTTTTTTTTCATGTTACTTGCAGGTGATTTTTATAAAAAAATCAAATATTTTAGAGTCGCGACTAATCCATGACGTAGCCCGCTTTGATTTTACTCCTCCGAGATGGCTGGAATAATGTTACGGAAACAGGAAACAGCTCGAAATAATGAAAGATGATGTCCTACAAGCGCCACCAGACTAATGTGTTAAGTCTTGTGCTCTGGTTACAGTGTGTCACACGTCTGTATTACTAATCAGCTACAAACGATCATCCAGTCCCTATTCCAAGTTACCCTTCTAACAGCTGGCAGGGCTCACAGAAATTTGATTATGAATATTTCGTGTTTATATTATTGGGAGAATTTCCTATTTCAAAATGCCGCCATAGTCTACTGATTAAGAGGTACAATCTTACGTTACAGGTTTAACACAATAAGGCAAGTATTGAAGTCAGAAACTGTGCATATGTCTTGAAGCAGCGTTACAGAATTTCAAATAATTTCAAAACTTTTTCTTGCTATCACCGAATCCCGCTGTTCGCAGCACATTTTGCAAACAGTATCCACATATATCACTGAATGTACTTGCAAAATTATATCATTGTACGACACACATTTCAGGAGATACATCATAAACATTGACCTGCGTCAAAAATTACTTTTTCTTAAAACGGAGCGCAAATTACCCAGCTTGTACTCATCCATAAAAGTTTTACTTCCTTACCGTCAAATATTTAACACATTAACTCATCTGTAAAGTAATCAGACGTCTGAAGTTGTTTGTTTCGTACATGGGAATCCGATGGTCTTAAAATATCGAGGGAATTGGTATTATGCATCAGAGTACTACATTCCCTCGATAGTTTAAGCCCATCGGATTCCTATGTACAAAACAGCTTCAGACGTCTAATAACAGATGAGTTAATGTGTTGCATATATAAAGGCTATGCCCTGACTGACTCATCATGGACCAGCCCAGTCCGCTAACGACAGAAACTTGAAATTTGGAGATGGTATTGATAATATACTGCAGGCGTCGTTTAAGGAGGGATTTTTCGAAATTCCACCTCTGAGGGATCTAAGTAGCGGATGAGAGGTTTTTTAAAATACGTCGCTATTAAGGGACGAAATGGTGGATCAAAATTCTTAAGAAAGATTTCAATATATTAAAACAAATTTTAAAGCTACACCTATGAAAACTGGTATTTCATTTCCCAGTTAGATGCAAAGATATATGTGTTAGGGGGTGAGGGCTTCTATGGACATATCACTACAAGTACGCAGGAGGCGTGAGGAACAAAAATCTTGGACACCAGCCACCAGAATCGCTTTTTGGTCAGAAGTACCTCCGGAAGAGACAATACTTCTATGGTCTTAAGGTTTGCAATTTTTGAACGACGTTAAAAAATTCGGTTAAAGGAAATAAAAACGAACCTACCTGAGCGAAACAGCTGGCGCTAAGCTAGTATTTCATAGAATATTATGATCTCCACTTTAAATTGTTCATTATGGGTTTAAAATTGAGGTGCAGTCTTGCAAAAGATGTTGAAATTTAAAACTCTGCTTTTAGTATTAGTCAACAGCCGTTCTTATCGAGTAGAGACTCAGAAGTCGATGGCAACAATGATTAGTTATTTTCTGGAAGACCAACTAAGTAGTTTTATGAATATGTATTCGTCTTTAGACGGGGAAAGTAAAGAAGTGTCACTGCTGAAAGACAAAAGTTGAAACTAAGTTCAAGAGTGAATGGTGTAAACTGTAAAGTTTACTAGTGAATTCAAAATGGTAAAGATGATCATAATACTCACTGCACTTTGTGCCCCTCAGTATTTCAATGTTTCTCATGGGGGCTACAATGACGTTAAAAAACACGCAAACACTTCAACACATAGAACTTCTAATCAACATCGGCCTCGAGAACACAGGCGAAAGTTTTGTTTTACCTCTCATGGATTAGCAATACAAAGTATTAACTCCGGAAGCACCCTTTGTATTTAGCTCAGTTAAATGAAGGGCTTATTTCAATAGTGGTACCAGTCCATTTCTGTTCATTTAGAGATACAGAGTCCTAAGGTTAAATGAGCGCTGAAAAATCTGCAGTTGAGATACCAGAAATATTCAAGCATATGGCTTCTTGCAAGAGATGAACCTTTCTTTCTGTTTGTTTGGATCATTAATTTCAGAAACACTATAGGCAGAAAAGTGGAGGTAATAGACTTGTATCACTATTGAAATAAGCCCTTCGAATATACCCATAGCTATGTTTCTGGAGTTTGTTCTAGCAGTTGCTTCCATATTCAAAAATATCTGAGAAATATTCATGTGGACGCACAAGATGAACGAAAATGTTTCGTCAGTATTGGGTGCGTTTTCATGAGCTCGAGCAGTTAAGCAGTTTATTATTCTGTTTCTTCGGATACATCCAACAAAGAGCACATTAGAACTTCTCCACTGGTAGTGTGTTATTTTTCTCGAGAAGAACGTTTATGTACAAAACTTCTCTCTTTTTGAAGCAGTGATGCTGACACGTCTGGCTCACTTGCGGCAGTGGGCTTACCAAAGCATCTTCACCGCTGAAAAAAATCAGCAATTTTTCTGCTAATAGTACTTTTGTTAATCTTCTTCACGCCTAGCTACACACAGAAAATACAAACCTGATTCAAGCGGCTGTCATCTACTGAATAACGCGGCAAACAAGAAACAAATGCACTTCGAACTGTTGTAGAAGCCCTTATTACTGAGATATGAAGAGCGTTCAGTATGTAATGCAATACTTTTTTTTGAAGAAGCAGGTTGTTTTTATTCTGGATTGCAATACACCGTATCATTCCACACTCTTTTGGTGCCAAAAACCTTTTTCAACAAAATCTCCATTCAATAAGCCTGACACCACCTTCCTGAGAGGGCCTATATGCCCGCACAGTACCACTCCATTGGTCGACGGCTGAGTGAACATCGTGCTGCATCAGTAAATCTCCCCCCCCCCCCCCCCTCATCCATGTACTGCTTCCTGCATCCTTCATTGGGCTAAAGTGATGGAAGTCAGAAGGTGTGAGATCCGGGCTGTATGGTGATTGAGCAAGAACAGTCTAGTGAAGTTTTGTGAGCTTGGAACAACAGAGACGTCTAGTCGAGCAGCGGGGTGTTTGATGATGATCTGTCGATCACCTCGAATGAGAGTGTTCGCACGTTACAACATTGGAGGTTTCACAGCCGTGTGCGGCCTTACGGGACGTGAGAGATCGTACATATTTACCCGACCTTGTTGCAATGATGACAGGCATCTTGCACAACGACTCACTGCTATTTTATGCACTGCCAGTCATCCGTAGACATTCTCTGCGCCTATGAATATCTGCGATGTTCTGGTTTTCCGCCAAAAGAAACTCAATAACAGCCCTCTGCTCGGAACGCACCTCTAATACAGCCACCATTTTGGAGGCTAAGTATAGCGACGCCACCTATCAGAACTTCATGAACATAACAGCTGAAGCGGCAATATTTCTTGATGTCCCACAACCAATTCTGCCTTTTTCCAAGCGAAATTTGCCGAAAAAATGTGTTGCATTACTTATTGAACGCCCCTTGTATGTTATGAGCTCCATCGGTCTACTAAAAGAGTTAGTGAACTAAAGTATTTTTTTCCTCGGTGCATTGAATGGCGGGAGATTTTAAAATACATACCAACACGCTGGCTCTCGCTCATACTGGTCGTAGCGCGAGTACTAAAAATCTTAGAACCAAATCGAGTCGTACTTCCTCTTGCAGCAGTACACACCAAATATATTCGGAGACTTTTTCAAAGATGAATTACGTTTGGTATATATGGGATTGAGAATGAACATTGATGTCTATTTTGCATCG
The DNA here is from genome assembly GCF_021461395.2 of Schistocerca americana. NCBI lineage: Eukaryota > Metazoa > Arthropoda > Insecta > Orthoptera > Acrididae > Schistocerca > Schistocerca americana. Next base: position 128,198,180 of record NC_060125.1, read on the forward strand.
TTAAATGGAAAACTTCAATCTGATGACGCGCCTGTAACAGACTTACTTGATCTTGTGAACTATTTTAGAACCTCCCTGAAACAAAGAAAGCAAGATTGAGTTTTAAACGACTCTGTGGGAACCTGTCTCATTTTCAAGCCAGTAAATGATCATCGTGTCGAAACATGCAAAAGAGAAGCGGCGAGTTGCGGCATGGTTTATACCATCTTGACAAACCATCTGACTTTGAAGAGAAACAGTACAAATCTTTCAAACCATTTTCATTAACAAGAGACCAGAGCTCAGTTTCAGAATTCATAGAAATGACTTTTCGATACGAACTTCGTGTAATGAGGATTTCATGTTCGAGGAATTTGTGCAATTAAACACCTTTCTCAAGGAAGAGGAGATTAAATTTTTTAGTCGCTATGAAAACTGTGAAAATCGGTTCAAAGTTGTCACTTACGTGTTTTCTATACCTCATCCAAAAGCTCCCCCAGATAGAATTTTCAGCCTCATAAGCAACGCTTTTGGAGCTGAAAGAAACCGTTTGTCAGTGGTTACATAAGAAGCTGAATTAATGATGAATTAATCTACGCGCATGCAGTTTCGTCGTTTTCTCGACCAGGAAGAAGGGAAGATGCCCACTAAGGAGGTTGAAAAACCAGCGGGAATATCGAGGCGTACGTGTGTTTTCTCCAGTTGTCATAAAAAATCTCGATGTCGTTCAGAAAAAATCTGGCAACCCTGGACAGCATCCTCTGGCTCTCTTGGCAACGCTTCAGAGAGTAAGGCGTCAACGCGTACGAAAAAAGGCCTCAGCTCAGAAGTTCAGGTGAGCTTTATCGTGGGCTACTGATGCCACAATTCTGCTAAACACCACCGCGGACGTGTCACACGATGGGAAGGTCCTCACACACATTTCTACCCACATTTCACCTCTCTTCTTGACGCCTCCGCGATGGAGATCAGAACAGCGACCAGTGTTGATATCATGCGATTTTTACGGGCGCCCGACGGAAACATTTTAGACACACCGCCGGTCAGAATTCGTACGAAAAGGCCTCAGGGGGTGGCAGAAAGGGCGTCAACGAAACCACCCATCCTTGGAGCGTTGATTCCCACACATCTCCCTGTCGAAAACTACAGTTGGCAGTGCGATTTGCAGCGGGACAACATTCTTGATAATGTTCGACACTGCTGCCCCCCCAGGGCGTTAAAACCCTACTCTAAGGATATCGTGAGGCTGCAACTCCATTGAACGGATCTGTTCCCTATGGAGTGTACTGCGACCGCAATTTTTTGCTGTACTATGCACCTTTGATCAACGCTTTAAAAATGTGCCTGTCGGAAACTTTGAGACATATTCAGCTTCGTGGGCGCTGTAGAGCCTGAAAGTTAGGCAACGCTTCCACACACCTTTGGTGCCGATTGCCTACCTTCAGGCGCTAGAGCAGCTGCGAGACTAAACTAGTGTCGAAATTTCCAACAGGTACATTTTTAAATTGCTCTAAAAACGAGCGTGGGTGGCACCGAATGTGTTGCCGAATCGAGGGTGTCAAAAGGACTCTGCTATTTTATTCAATTAATGACTATGTTGCACCCGCGCTCTCCCCTCTCCTGTGATAACGCCGCAGGAGGGCGAGAAATAGAGGTGGTGAAAAAGTATCAGCACGCTATGCTGTTGCGGATCACGTTCAGCACTCGTCGCGTGGTTTTGAGTGGTTCCTAGTGGTTCTACCCTGTATACCAGAGCAGAAATTACGGTCGCAGTACAGCCCAAAGTGATCAAGGTGGTTGCAGCCTTACAATGTTCTTAAAATGGGCGTGAAACACCCAGGCAGTGGCAGCAGCGCCGAACGCTGTCAAGAACGTTGTCCTGTTATTCATTCCACTGTCCATTGCAGAGGCGGCAAAATAAGGGGTTAAATGTAGGCAAGGCAATCTTCTCATCGCGTGACACGTGCACGGTGGTGTTGGACAGAATTTTGGTGAAATTTAGTGCCAATGTGATATCATTCTCTCTTTCCAAACATTAATCCCGACTCGCGGGGTCTGCTGTTATGGTTAACAGGATTTGGCGTGTTAAGTTTAAGGGGTGGCCGGATGCCCTTCCTGTCGCCACCCCGTACCCCTGGGACAGAATTTGTGCACCCCCAACAGTTTGTGTCTAGTGTAAACTATGGAATAGAGTGAATGTATATTAAATGTCTGCGAGTTGTGTAACAGGCGAAACGTGGCGACTAGCCCGGTATTCACCTAGCGAGATGTTGAAAACCGCCTAAAAATCACATCCAGGCTGGCCAGCACACCGGCCCTCGTCGTTAGTCCGCCGCGCGGATTCGATGTGGGGCCGGCGCGCCCACCCGAGTCCAGGAAACGGCGCTTTAGCGCTCTTGGCTACCCTGGCGGGTCCCAGTGTGACATCATTAACCAACTTTAAAGGTCAAATGAATTTCTGAACTGTGGCCTCTTTGCACATGTGTCGACATCTTGCTGTTTGAAGCGTCGCTGAGCTCGAGGGTGATATCGCAGCGCACAACGGTTTTGCGCGATTACAGACGAGGTTTGTGGGCATCTTTGAGCGAAAATTCAAATTTACGCGTCCGTATAGGAGACAATTAAATGGTTTGGAAAAGTGATCCTTTAATTTTGTAGCGGAATGTGTTGCGCAGATAGTGTTGGCGCTTGCTGTTTGTGTAAAAAAAAAATGGCTCTGAGCACTATGGGACTTAATATCTGAGGTCATCAGTCCCTAGAACTTAGAACTACTTAAACCTAACTAACCTAAGGACATCACACACATCCATGCCCGAGGCAGGATTCGAACCTGCGACCGTAGCGATCGCGCGGTTCCAGACTGAAGCGCCTAGAACCGCTCGGCCACCCCGACCGGCATAAAACTGTCGTCTTCCACTTATATCCAGTGAGGAAAGGTCAAAGCGGACCGGAAAGAAATGCGAGAGGTCTTAACGGCTGCCATTACAAGAGCAGCTGTAATTCCTCCTCGTTTGGCTCTGATGCTGTGAACGTTCCATTGGAGGAAAAACGTGACGTGAAAAGGGGAAGAGGGGAAAAATCAAGAGTTGTCACCCTGGAGGCTGCCGAACGCCACACACTGGATTCTCATTCGGGAGGACGACGATCCAAACTTGCGTCCAGCCATCCTGTTTTAGGTTTTCCGTGATTTTCCTACATCGCTTCAGGCAAATGCTGGGATTGTCCCTTGGGAGGGCGCGGCCGACTTCCTTCCCCCTCATTCCTGACCGATGACCTCTCCGTTTGGTCCCGTCCCGCCCAAATCAACCAATCGATCTTCCACACATTCCAAGAGAACACTGGAGTCGCCAACGGGTTTCCTTTTATCATCTACACGGACAGCTGGCACTGAAGTGCGCTGCTTGTGCGGCGAGAAGACTTTTGCGGGGCTCCGCTGAAAGGCTTGCCAAATGGTCTCTTCTAGAATCCTTCATGAGAAGTGCAAGGTAGACGTGCACTCTTACATGTGTACAGTTGAGCCTGGAAGTCAAGTGGAATAGCGTGTGCTTGAAAACCGAATGATCGCGGGATCGAATACCGGTCGGATCACGGAATATTTCATTCTGCGTTTAACATAACCATCACCTCTCAGTGATGTGAATAGTCGTTAGGAATGACACGTGGTTCGGATGCCAAGTTAAGCAATATATCCACTTCCCCCGGTAACATTGCTAGGGAAGGTTAGAGACTCACGTTGCTAAAGAGGCGTCCAGTTGGAGGACTGATGCCAGGCAGTTGACTCACACAGGATTATTATAATACCTTTGCACAGACGTCTTATCTCTTAAAATGGCGATGCCAATGAAGATTGCCTGTCGGTACAGGCACAAGAATGCCAAAGCGCCGATGAAATGCACGCTGCATCGCAGTCAGTGATCTACACTTCTTCGGCTGCAAGACGCAACAGGCTTCGTGTTGATAAGGCCTCATCGCACATCACACTGAGCCTATAAAAACGATCGACGCATGAACCTACATCTAACTCGAGGCCAGGCCCCTTCTATCACACAAATTTCCTTTCCGGAGTGCCACTTTTATCGTAATTCAGAAAGTTTGTAATCTGAAACTTCCTGGCAGATTAAAACTGTGTGCCGGACCGAGACTCGAACTCGGGACCTTCGCCTTTCGCGGGCAAGTGCTCTACCAACTGAGCTACCCAAGCACGACTCACGCCCCGTCCTCACAGCTTTACTTCAGCCAGTACCTCGTCTCCTACCTTCCAGACTTTACAGAAGCTCTCCTGCGAACATTGCAGAACTAGCACTCCTGAAAGAAAGGATATTGCAGAGACATGGCTTAGCCATAGCCTGGGGGATGTTTCTAGAATGAAATTTTCACTCTACAGTGGATCGAAACTTTCTGGCAGATTAAAACTGTGTGGTCCTGAGTTCGAGTCTCGGTCCGACACACAGTTTTAATCTGCCAGGAAGTTTCATATCAGCGCACACTCCGTTGTAGAGTGAAAATTTCATTCTAGTTTGTAATCTGATTATAGAGCAGTTGTTTGTAATAACATCACAACATAGAAGACTGACATAACAAAAAAAAAAAAAAAAAAAAACTTCTAAGATTTTGCGAATGTTTTGCAGTTTGTCCGTGTTTTGTAGCAAATGTCCATCAGTAAATGTAAATTATTAAAGACTGGACGTTTTTGAAAAATATCTTGTATTGTCAGTAGCCTGCTGAAGAAGTGGAGAGTTACTTTCTGCTAGCGACGATGCCAGTTAACACGGTAAATGTCGTCGATACGCGAATGCTATCTACCAGTGTGGGCGCATTAATTTGTCTCTCGGAGACTCGACTGCAGAAAATAGAACTGGAAAGCGTTTTTTTTTTCCTGTGTGGAGGGAGAGGGGGAGGGGTCAGCCGATGCGACTGCTGCGGGGGGAGGGAAGGGGCGTGGCGGTTAGATTAATAACGCCCCCGGAGGCCCGGCGGAAGCGGTCGCGACAAAAACGGCAATTAAAAATCTCGAATGTAATTATGCAGATAACAATACGGCCGAAGTTTAGATAACAAAAATCTTGTGCATGATTAAAAAAAGGCTCTGGCTGGCACAAGACAATGGCGCATCTCGAGTACTAACTAACAATAATAATTAAAGTAATAAAACCACCAGTACCGACAACAACAACAACAACAACAACAACAACGTGTGGCGTAGGAAGTGGGGACCGGGTCGGGACGAGATGAGTCGAGATGAGGGCAGATAGAGGGGCGCGCGCGGCCAGTGTGCGCGAGTTATTAGGTTTATCGCGTGTCGCGCTGTAATGCGTGCAGTCAAGCCAGCACCGCAACTCGAATTAAGATATCGCTCCCGGGGCTCGCGTAAAGTAACTATAGGGGCGGTTTTAGGCGCCCCACGAAAACCACTTGGGCGAAATTGCTGCCCGCAGATGTCATGACTGGCTAATGAGTGCGCGCTGGCGCTGCACCCACCCCCTACCTCCTACTTCTACCGCAGTCACCCCTTCCCTCCACCCCGCCCCCCACCCTCTCTTTAATTTGCTCCTTTCCCCCTACCCCGGCCGACTCCACCGCCCATTAAATCTCCGGACTTAGCTTAATACAAAATGCATTGTTGTTCTTCCATTATGTAAATGAAAACTGAAACCAACAATCCGCGTACAGCCACGAGCACGTCAGTCCTCTTTTTTGCCGCCCCCCTCCCCAGACCCGCGCGTCTGCACTTCCTAACCCGCCCCGCACTTGCCGTTCTACCCTCGGATTTCAGCGTCGGCTCTCCGGAAAAGGCGGCGCATTCTCTGCGAGTCTCACAACTCCTGCTGCCATCTCATCCGCCGCCGTCGCTGTCGACCGCATGAAGCAGGCCGCTCGTCCCACAGCTAACGTTCAGCTCAAATTCGTGCTTTAAAAAAATTGTATACCGATGTTTTTCTTGTTGTGGTCTTCAGCCCAAAGATCGGTCTAATGCAGCTCTCCCAGCAAGCATGTCCATTTCCGAATAACTACTGCAACATACAACCTTGTGAATCTGTCTACTCATCTCTTGCTCTTCTTCTACGGTTTTTACCCCCACACTTCCCTCCCTGATTATCCCTTGATGCCTCAGAATGTGTCCAATCAACCGACACATTCTTCTAGTCAGGTTGTGTCACAAATTTTTCTCCCAATTTCCGTTTAGTACCTCCTCGTTAGTTACATGATCACCCATCTAGTCTTCAGCATTCTCCTGCAGCATATTTCGAAAGCTTCTATTCTCTTCCTGTTTAAGCTGTTTATCGTCCGTGATTCACTTTCGTACATGGCTACAGTCCGTGCAAATACATTCAGACAGGACTTCCTCAAATTTAAATGTATAAACTATGTAACAAACTTCTCTTCTTCAGAAACGATTTTCTTGCCATTGCCAGTCTACATTTTATATCCTCTCAACTCTACATCATTACTTATTTTATTGCCCAAATAGCAAAACTCACCTACAACGTTCAGTGATCCGTTTCCTAATCTAATCCCTCAGCAGCACCTGATTTTATTCAACTACGTTCCATTATCCTTATCTTTTTTTGTTGATGTTCATCTTATATTTTCCTTCCAAGACACTCTCCATTCCATTAAACTTCTCTTCGCCGGCCGGAGTGGCCGTGCGGTTCTAGGCGCTACAGTCTGGAACCGAGGGACCGCTACGGTCGCAGGTTCGAATCCTGCCTCGGGCATGGATGTGTGTGATGTCCTTAGGTTAGTTAGGTTTAATTAGTTCTAAGTTATAGGCGACTGATGACCTCAGTCGCATAGTGCTCAGAGCCATTTTAGCCAAACTACTCTTCCAACCCGTTGACTGTCTCCAACAGAATCACAATGTCATTGGCAACCTCAGAGTTTTTATTTATTCTGCCTGGTCTTTAATTCCTACTCGAAATTTTTCTATGGTTTTCTTTATTGCTCGGTCAATGTACAAATTGAATAACATCCGAGTAGGCTATAACCCCGTCTCACTCCCTTCTCAACCACTGCCTCTATTTCATGACCCTCGATGTTTCTAACTGCCGTCTGGTTTCAAAATAGCCTTTCGCTGCCTGCATTTTAGCCCTGCGTCGGCGGAAAAAATTCTTAACTATGACGGTACAGGGAAAATTCACAAAATTCAGAGAGTAATCTCACCGTCACCGTCACTCGCGCAAGCTGCTGTCAGTCCTACTTCAAGGACGCCTTTAATGAATTCAAGTCCAAATCACAACAGCGTACTTCGTAACTCTTCAGCAGAAGCACTAGTCCACGCCCAAACTACTAAACATTTCAATTAAAATGGAAAATCAACATATCTATATTTCCTTGTAGCGAATACAAAACGCGCCACTTAAAATCCCTAACTAGTTCTCATGTCAGTATAATGTTGAAGGAGAAACTGTCAATCCCAGCTTGACACTGTGTTGATTATACAGGACCAAGCCCAACATATCACAGCACTGTTTTTTCTTTTTTTTTAATATTTTGTGTAAGTTCAGCCTTCGGCCCCCACCACTGCGTGATCTTTGATGTTTGCTGTCGGCTGTCCGCTATCCACTATCCGTGGCCAGTTGCTCGGTGATACACACCGTGCTTGCTGCAACTATTTTTTGCAGTAGTTAAGCGCAGAATTGCTCGATTTCGGACCCTCAGCTCTTTCTTCATCAATCAACATCTCCTTGCGAGCAGATCGCGGAATTAGCTCTCTAAGTAAATTACCACGGTCGCGATGATCGTTCCCTACACACTCTCACAACTGGCAGTAAAAAATATTTATAAAAAAGAACACTGAATCGTATATACACTGTTATGGCACAGAAGTGATAACATAACTGAATTCTAATTTCCAAAAAATTCAAATTAAAGATCCTTATGACAGTTTATAGTAACAAACTTACTGTGGTCAGCAATTTCTTTAAAATAAATCCTCGACGCAAAACGCTGTAGAAATATGCATGACCACTACAGATCAATTAGCTTGGTCACAGTGAGCTTTTGACAGCAGCTTTACTCTTTTTGGCGCATTAAACTTTACACAGTTAAATGATGGCGTGATGGCAACCTTAGATCAATAGCTCTCACATACTTTAAACCGTGTGTTACACAATCTCAGCGATATCTGCGCAGTAAAAATTTAAAAGCAGTTCACAGTGGCAAGCTTCATAAATTAAACTCTCAATAAAACATCGCAGTCCTTTAAGTCCCTTCAGAGACACGCGGTTACAGACATCTGTAAGCGAGAGTCAAACGATACTTAGCACTAATTTTAAAACAAGGGGCGAACGAGAAAGGATCGTAGCACTCAGAACAAGTCCTTCACTTATGCTAGAGACCAGTGTACTAACATAGACGGTTTAACAAGGGCACAAGTTCACACGAGGCGGCAGCATTAACGCAACGCAACAAATGACACAAGCATGACAGAAGAGACCCAAATGTAACAACATCGCCGTAACGAACACAATGACAGCGCAATCATAAGTCGCTCATTCCCATACTCACGATCAGCCACAATGTATGCCGAGCGACGCAACTCAAATACTGATCGATAATCATGCCAGGTAATGGCAAGGAAATCGTTTCTGAAGAAGAGAAATTTGTTAACATCGAGTATAGATGTGTCAGGAAGTCGTTTCTGAAAATATTTGTATGGAGTGTAGCCATGTATGGAAGTGAAACATGGACGATAACTAGTTTGGACAAGAAGAGAATAGAAGCTTCCGAAATGTGGTGCTACAGAAGAATGCTGAAGATAAGGTGGGTAGATCACGTAACAAATGAGGAGGTATTGAATAGGATTGGGGAGAAGAGAAGGTTGTGGCACAACTTGACTAGAAGAAGGGATCGGTTGGTAGGACATGTTTTGAGGCATCAAGGGATCACAAATTTAGCATTGGGGGGCAGCGTGTAGGGTAAAAATCGTAGAGGGAGACCAAGAGATGAATACACTAAGCAGATTCAGAAGGATGTAGGTTGCAGTAGGTACTGGGAGATGAAGAAGCTTGCACAGGATAGAGTAGCATGGAGAGCTGCATCAAACCAGTCTCAGGACTGAAGACCACAACAACAACAACAATCATGCCAGACAAACAACATCAGTCAAACACTCAGGGGCAGTTGCTTCGCTTCACCGTCCAACAACAGTGAAGAGAAAATGTAAGCATGTCTGAATGAATAGGCACTGCGTCGTGTTCAGCCGTTATGAAATACGTGAAATGTATTCGCAGCTGCGAATACGAACAACCCATATACGAGAATATACATAATGAATGCACGAGTGCAGCTTTGAGACACATGGTTGTCGATATGTGTAAGTTGTGTCTGGCAGTGAGACATGCTCGGATAGCCTAATGGTAAGGCGACCGCTTGCGATAAGCGGGAAATCCGAGTTCGAGTCCCGGTCCGGAACAGATATTCATTGTGGTCATTCCATTGTACAGCTGACCATTTATCGTATCCGAATCTGTGAATACATTTCATGTAATCGTGTCACTTCCGCATCTGTCCTTATCGGAACGCGACGGGCGTAACGTCCACCAGGGCGCCGCACTCTCCCGATACACTCCAGCAATTGGTCTGTCCACCTCCTCGTCCCCGGGCAGACGCTTGCTGAGACGCTACACTAGCCGAAGCTGCTTCACTTGCTCCTCGGTCACGGATAACCCCAGCCAAACAGCACTCGCAGTAAGTCTTCTCTGATATAGATAGATTGAGATGTTTCTGGAGCTGCACAGAAGGGAATTATTTGAAACAAAAGCTCGTACTAGTACGTGGGAGTCTCTCTGTCTCACACCAGGCGGAAGGTGTGTTCAAGGTGTACGGAATAAAATAAAGAAATCAGAGCACAACTTAGCAGCAGGTTCGAGTATTATGGAATGACAATATTTGCAAAACTACAATGAAGAGACTGTGCAAGAATTGAGTGGAAATAACTGTGTTGTAGAGTGGATGCTGACAAAGAAACTTAAAGAAAGCCTGCAAGCAAATGAAATGATAGGATAAGAAATAGATGGATAGGGTAAGAAATAGAAGCATTAATTAGATTACGATTGTGAAATGAAGGTAGAAGGGGAGCAACTAGAGTACACGTTTAGACATTAATAGAGTATCTTAAAAATCCTCCAGGCACAAAGAGGTAGTTCTAGGAAGGGCTAGAATGCAGGAATTGCAGAGGCCAGGTAGACTGGGTTGCAGTAGGCGGCTTACTGCGCTGTATAACAACTACTGCAGTATATAGATATCTTTCGTTCCTAATTTAAATGCCGGCCGCTGTGTTGGCTAGGCGCTTCAGTCCAGAACCACGCTGCTGGTACGGTCACAGGTTCGAATCCTGCCTCAGGCATGGAAGTATGTGATATCCTTAGGTTAGTTAGGTTTAATTAGTTCTAAGTCTAGGAGACTGATGACCTCAGATGTTAAGTCCCATAGTGCTTACAGCGATTTGAACCATTTGAACTAATTTAAATACGACTGGGAAAAGCACTCTTGGACTACTGGGACACTGTGTAAAGGCTCACCTAGAAAACCGAAACTACAAACTAGTCCTGCGTTCTTTTTCAACACGAAACCGTCTGTGGAGTGGCAATGTGGGAGCAACAGCTGGATACCAGGCGCAGGGGATCGCGGCAGGAAACGCTGGTAGTGTTGAAAGTTATTCCGCGAGGTGGGTGGGCGCTGGCGGCGCTGCGGCCAAGGAATTGCGCGCAATGGAGAAATTCAATTAGCAAACGCGGAGCGGCTTCTAAATATTAGAACGTCACCGTTAAATGTTACACGCTTTTATCAGCGTAATTCCGCACCATTTACGTGTCGGAAGTCTGGTTATAGTCACTTCGGCCGTCGGGAATGGTGGGGGAGAAGGGGAATGAGGAGGGTGGGAGGGAGGGAGGGAAGGGAGTATCGGAGGGGCGAAGGCCCCTTAATTCCGGCCCGGTCCGTATGAAGCAGCAGCACTTTGCGCGTTAATCCGGCCACCCGCAGAGGCGTGCGAGCGACGAGGAGCCAGGTGGGGTGAGTGGTGAGGGGAGGGGGAATGTTGCGGCAGGGGTGAGGCAGGGGGGGGGGACGTGGAGAGGGCGCGGAGGGGAAACTAAAAGCTACGTATTCACTATTCAACTACTCTAATGGCACTCGGGAGTGCCGGCGTGCGAGCCGCGTTCCCGGCTAAATTGGGGGGAAACGCGCTCTGTGTGGGGGTTGGCAGCCCTGCTGCCGTGCCCCCAGGACTGAGGCTGTACGTCATACGCGGCCCGCCGGCCAACACACACACACACACACACACACACACACACACACACACAGTCATCTCCGAGTTTCTTCGTATATAGCCCTCGCGGCGCGGACGACCAAATGAAACCACTTTAATGTCCTTGTTAAAATCCTGCGCTGCCGAGCCAAAGCAGTAAAATACGATACCATTCGGCGAGAATAAGAGCTGTAACCAACTGCAACTGAAACTCTTGAACTAGAGAGGCTCACAAACGGGGCTCAGTGATCGCCCGTGGAAGTGTTGCTTGTGACTGGGAATTTCTTCATTGACAGGAGGCGCACATCTGCATGTGTACACAGCAAACCATCTTAAGGTGTATGGCGGGGGAAGTGGGATACTTGATGTGCCAAAGGAAGTCAACGATAAAGTCTTCTCGCATCTCGTAACCATTTTTCTACCGTTACGCCTTGTCTCTATGCAACATAATCACATCTGAACATTTAGTTATTTACTTATGTAATTATTTATTTAATCTGGAGTATACACTGTCACTAATATTCTACAACGGGCCGTATTTACCTTCCACGATTTTGTTTCTACATTCACTTTAAATAAAATGATGACTCTACACTTAAAAACATAGCAAAAATTATCTCTCTATACATATTACAAACTAAGGTCCCCCGCCGAGTTCTCTCTCTCTCTGTGTCTCTCTCTCTCTCTCTCTCTCTCTCTCTCTCTCTCTCTCTCTCTCTCTCTCTCTCTGTGTGTGTGTGTGTGTGTGTGTGTGTGTGTGTGTGTGTGTGTGTGTGTGTATGTGCAGGCTAGTTTCACGACCTGCTATAGGGGTTTTTATGCCGGTTTCACTGACAGATAGACTGATTCGCAAGAAAAGTTTGTGTACATAGTTTATAAATATTTCGTGCCAACTGCTGTCCTATGATGTCGATTATGTCGTGCCTCGTGACACTTTTCATGGCGTACACTGCTTACATCGTTATGTTGTACAAAAATGTAGACTAGATATTCAGTTACATTACGTTGTTCTCTCAATTTTAATCAATGGGCCGCAAATAAAATTACCTTCACGCAGGAGAAGTCGTATAATCATAGGGAAGTAATTTTATCCGTTCGAAGGTTGGATGGTTTGCTAGTTATTACTATTACTACCAGTATTAAACTCAGTCCGAACAAGCCTAGGAACACCAACCGGTACCGACCGGTAGCCGTGTCATCCTCAGCCGATAGGTGTCGCTAAATGCGGATATGGGGAAGGGGGGGGGAGCGGCATGTGGTCTGCACAACGCTCTCTCGGCCGTTGTCAGCTACCCTGACCAGAACTACCGCTATTACTACTGCTAAAACTACCTCCATCACCATACGTATCACTACACATCTTGATTCAACATTAATGTCTCTGCTGCTATTTGGATATGGACCTACAGATCACTGTACGCCTGTCTAACAATTTTTGCATCGTGATGCCTCATAGTCACTCAGTGACAGCCCAGTCCATAGGTTCACTGTCGGCTCCGTGGGCGTCGCAGAGAACGTCGTGAAGGAACCTAAAGTCTGCGTCCACTTCAGTTTAGAATGCAGCCTTTTGTCTGCACACTTTTCTCCCGTGTTCCTTCCCTGCAAGGTGAATCCCCCTGTTCCCAGAGCGCACAGTGACGATCTTCGCTGCGTGAAGACCGACGTCACCCCGGTCTCCAGGATTCTTCGGATGCCCAGATGTGCAGATCAGTACTCCACCGACACTGTTATGCCAAGAGTGGAGAAAGAGCGTCTAGGCTGAGATGTTGATGCGCCCCCCACGTCTTTTAAGACTCTGCGTCAACAATCTTGTTGTGTGTCTAACAGATTAATTCGTGGTGTGGGGTGCCCAGAACATCTGGGACAGCTGTAGCCGCTCCGCAAACAGAGGTCGTTCCCAGTTGTTGCTGTCTGGAGGACCTCCTCCTCTGCAGTCACATTCCTTCTCGCTGAGCTCGTGCACGTGGACTGTGGGCCGTCAGTGAGTGAGAGGCCATGAGGTACTCCACCGGCATTTACCCAGCCCATGCTCGATGGCTTCCTCTGTAGGCGCCATTCCAGCGCTCCTACCAAAGGCGACCGATCGTTTTCTGTCTGTGACTTGCATTACACTGACACTCTCAACTTCGTGGCAGTCGTCCCCTTCCAACCAATACGCAGCCGCTCTCTTTCATATTCTAGGTCAGGTGGATATATACCGAATGTTACTTCAACTGGCTTCAAAGATACAGCGCAGAAAGCTCCCCAAAGCAAGAGAAGTAATCCTCGATGTGCTTCGTTTAACACCTGCGCACACCTGCACGGACTTTGCTAAAGTTAATAAGAACATTTACGAAAATAGCGCCTCTAAACGCACATTTTAGCCGCTAAGTGCTCCATTTCCCAAATATTTTGTGAATATACTTTGGGTGATTTGCACACTGCGAGTCACGCTGCCTCAAAACATATGTCAGTTTTTTTAATTTTAATGCTTGACTTCTTGTGCTAAACTTTTAACGTATATTTATACTTCTTAATGAGTAAATTATGGCAACATTTTGATGTCTTAGGTTCGGTCAATAATTATCTGAAACTAGCTGAGTACCCAGCATTGCCTGGGGTATGTATTCAATCCAATGCTCTATTATTCTGCTCCTTCCCCCTCTGTCCATCACCCCCCCCCCTCTTCATTCATCTGTTCCCTCCCCTCTGTGCGTATCTCTTCCAGGTTGTAACTAGTATGTCACCCAGATTTGACTGGAATTGTTCATGGGGTTTAGGATGAGCTTTTTACCCGTGTCTTTGCTCGCATCTGCACATGTCAAATACATTTCACTCATATTTAATACGTTTTACACGTATTTGTACACATATTTCACCCATATCTCTAGTGAATTGCGCCCTGCTGTTTCAATTACAAGCAACTTAATATTTATGACGACGACTTTCGTGAACTATGTGCTGTACAGTGCTCCAATTTTGCAGATACATCCAGTGGTATGTGTGTTCCAGTGGTATATGTGCCTTTTTTTCTGCGAAATGTGTCCTTAATGGGTTTGGTAGTAAAGAAGGAATAAATTAGAGCGTCATGCACGATGCGGCAGTTTTTCACGCATCTCTCTATTCGACGTCGTATCTCCTGAACTACGAGTCGCACAGTGAAGTAATTTTTCAGGTGCATTCATCGGTGTACGTCAATACTGTCTGCAAAGTCTGTCACGAATACAATCAGTAGTAAAGAAGAGATAAATTAAGCCGTTGTGCTTCATGCAACAGTTGCACTGCACGAACAGCGAAAATGTAGCAAGCGAATCTCTTTTCCTTTCAGTATGTTGTGGAAGATGTCAGCACCTAAAAGTGTCGAAAAGATTTGAAATAATGTATAAAGTTTCTTACAAGTCTCTAAGTGCTGCCATTTTCAAACACTGGACGAGTGTACTATTGAACTATAATGCTTTTGCACCTCCACCCCGGTCCCTTTCACAGGCGGGCGTTTCTTATTCCCACAGCGTTTCCTTCCAGACAGTATAAGTCATATGTCGACCAAGTTTGGCTGAAATCGTTCCAGTAGTTCAGGAGGGGATGTCGAACATACGTACATACCTACATACACCTGTATAATTTGTGTGGATCGTGAAAAACAGATATTTTTGTCGCCCCTGGAAGAGCGCGGACAGGCATACTCGACGGCGGGCCGTGTAGCCGGCGCGGCTGGCCCTCGGGGCTTCGACACGCGGACCACCCGTTCGGGCGTCGGCAGCTCGTCTCCTTTTTAATATTTGTCGCTGGGCGCCATCACTCATTCGCACAGTGGCGGCGCCGGCGCCGGCTCCTGACCGCGGGAACATATTAAAGCGGGCGCGAGCAGCGGCCAGCCAGCCTTAATAAAGCCCGCCCTAATGAAAGCCGAATCAAACGGCCCTTATTTATGGGGGGAACCCACCACGCACTGGCCGCGTTCTCCGCACGGAGGGCAGCAGGCGGTGCCCTGCGGTCCAGTCCTTGCAAGGGAAATCCACCTCAGATTTAGTGGTAGAATCGCCAGTGGATAGACAAAAACCTGAACACAGATCATATATGCAATCAGGAAGAAGCTGCACTGAACTGTGAAAAGAGATGTGCGACGTCTACCGAATTTCAGTAGATAGACCATTTTCTTTGTGTGGTCACGGTGTTACAGTGCGAGGGGGGGTATTCGTGTTCATCTCTCTCTCTCAAACGTCATTTTGTTTTTCTTTTTTTCACAAAATTACGAAATGTCCGTCCGTTCATCGTAGTCTTCGAAATTCTCATACTATACATCGGTTATAGAATATGAGTCATGCGTAATGAATATACTCGTACACTGAAGAGCCATAAAACTGGTACGTCTGCCTAACGTCGTGTAGCGGCCCTGCGAGCACGCAGGCGACAAGACGTGACATGGACTCGACTAGTGTCCGAAGTAGCGCTGGAGGGAATTGACACAGAGAAACCTGCAGGGCTGTCCATAAATCCGTAACAGTACTAGCGTGTGGAGATCTCTTCTGAACAGCGCGTTACAAGGCAACCCAGATACGCCCAATAATGTTCATGTCAGAGGAGTTTGGTCGCCAGCTGAAGTCTTTAAACTCAGAATGTTTCTGGAGCCATTCTGTACCAATTCTGAACGTGTCGGGTGTCGCATTGTCCTGCTGGAATTGTCCAAGTCCGTCGGAATGCACAATGGACATGAGTGCATGCAACTGATCAAACAGGATGCTTACGTACATGTTACCTGTCAGTCGTATCTAAACGTATCAGGGGCCCCGTACCAGTCCAACTGCACACAGCCCACATCATTACAGAGCATCTGCCAGCTTGAACAGTTCCCTGCTGACATGCAGGGTCCATGGATTCATGAGGTTGTCTCTACACCCAAACACGTCCAGCCGCTCGATACAATTTGAAGCGAGACTCATCCAACCAGGCTGCATGTGGCTGCATGTTTCCAGTCATCAACAGTCCAATGTCGGTGCTGACGGGCTCAGGCGAGGCGTAAAGCTTTGCGTCGTCCGGTCATAAAGGGCACACGAGTGGGCCTTCGGCTCCGAGAGCCCATATCGATGATGTTTCGTTGAATGGTTTGCACGCTGACACTTGCTGATGGCCCAGTATTGGAATCTGTAGCAATTAGCGGGAGGCTTGCACTTCTGTCACGTTGAACGATTCTCTTCAGTTGTCGTTGGTCCCTTTCTTGCAGGAATGGTTCAAATGACTCTGAGCACTATGGGACTTAACTTCTGAGGTCATCAGTCCCCTAGAACTTAGAACTATTTAATCCTAACTAACCTAAGGATATCACACACATCCATGCCCGAGGCAGGATTCGAACCTGCGACCGTAGCGGTCGCGCGGCTCCAGACTGTAGCGCCTAGAAGCGCTCGGTCACTCCAGCCGGCGGCCGCAGTAATGTCGGAGATTTGATGTTTTATGTTTTACCGGATTCCTGATATTCACGGTACTCTCGCGAAATGGCCGTACGGGAAAATCCGCACTTCATCGCTACCTCGGAGATGATGTGCCCCATCGCTCGTACGCCGACGGTAACACCACGTTCAAACTGACTTAAATGTTGATAACCTGCCATTGTAGCGGCAGTAACCGATCGAAGAACTGCGCCAGACATTTGTTGCCTTATACAGGTGTTGCCGACCGCAGCGCCGTATTATTCCTGTTTACATATCTCTGTATTTGAATACGCATGCCTATACTAGTTTCTTTGGAGCTCCAGTGTATTACCTTAGCAAACAGGTCTCATGAATAGTGAGGGCAGGCGAGATGAAGCATACACCTCGCGTAAAAATGAGAACAATAAATAAACGGTTGTGAACTATGTTACAACAAAGCAATTCGAAAATCAAAACTTGCAAAAAAAAAAAAAAAATGGTTCAAATGGCTCTGAGCACTATGGGACTTAACATCTATGGTCATCAGTCCCCTAGAACTTGGAACTACTTAAACCTAACTAACCTAAGGACAGCACACAACACCCAGCCATCACGAGGCAGAGAAAATCCCTGACCCCGCCGGGAATCGAACCCGGGAACCCGGGCGTGGGAAGCGAGAACGCTACCGCACGACCACGAGATGCGGGCAAAACTTGCAAAACGAATGCAACAGGATAGTAGTTGCGTAGAACAAATGGACGGTACGTACGTCTGGAGGTCCCTTCCTTACACTTCGCTGTTACAAACGAACGTTACACCACGACACTGACACAAATTTGAATACAGCGACCAGACACGTCAGTGAACGAACGGACAGTTCGTAATTCAGTGAAAAAAAAAATTGAGGCACGGGGGAGATTTGAACATAGATCTTCCCCTTTGCTGTTCAACATCGTGACCGCGACTCCCTGACTAGACATACCCACTCGATAATGCACATCATGGAGAACTTAAGGCATTCACTGTTTACATTTTGATTCTTTTTTTTTTTTTCACCGTTCGGTACACTATTTCCCTGTTTTCATGCCCGATCTGTGTTCAGTTTTTGTCGGGCCGTCCACTGGGCTATCTTACAACTGAATTTGAGGGAGATGCGATTGGGAGTTTCCCTTGGCAGAGGGCGCTGAGCTGGCAAGGCACGCACCGCACAGCCAACAGGTAGTGTTCAGATAGCCTAAGGAAGGAGTCCATCGTGGCGGGTCGAGGAACTGTCGTACTCCCCATATGCACCTGTCGTCAGACACACACGTGTGCCAGAAAAAGAACTCGCTACTGCATAGCAGCCGCTGTTTCTGGGGCGGCTCGCTTGCGCGCAGCAAGTATACGGCTCTGTCAAGGGGGCAAATACGCTTAGACAACAGCTGTGCCGAAAACCAGACAAGTGCAAGAAGGACTCGCGCTCTGGGGGACCGTACAAAGTTACCTGTATATAGGTTTTGATGAGTAAGTTTGCGAGAGTCAAAATAAGTGACGTAAATGGACATATGTTCTGACTGCACTGACTTCGAAGCTTAAATTTTTTACGTCGACAACAGACCGTAGAACTTTGTATTTGACATAAATTTCAACTTGATAGCTCTACCAGTTCCCGGGGAAAAGGGGTCGTCACAGAATGATAGACAGACAGAGTGGTCCTGTAAGGGTTTCGTCTTTGCCAACTGAGGTACAGAACCCTAAAAGTAGGCTGATTACCAACAATTTACAATGATCTCTTGATAGACGTTTTACAATACTTACGTGTAGTATAAAGTAGTTATATGTCTGGTGTCTCTTCTTCCGGAAATGTCCACACATTCTTGATTTCGCGACCATGTACATAGATGACGCAAGAGAAGTACCGACATTAGTAATTGGAGTAATTCAACAGTGACCAAACTTGTGCAAGACAGGGGGCTGGGACACAAACTCCCCACCTCACGCGAGCGGTCCCCTTAATCGCTATCAGCGTACGCTTCCTTTCCAACCCAAATTCCCAACTCGTCGCACACCACTTCTGTAGCGCCCCCTTGGGCTTCATCCTTTGTCTGACAGAACAGACACCTCAGATATCATACATGGTCCAGTCACATTTGACAACCTGTCAAAAAAACACCTGAACAACCACTTTTTGCAGCACCCACCACTGCGAGACGTCCAGTGAAAGATTGAGGGAAGTTCTAGAAGGTACCAACAGCGACGTGGAGCCATGCCGACTCCAGCTGCGCTAGGTTTCTCGGTTGAGGATCCATGGTGCGAACAGCGCAGCCGAGTTTAGATTCTTCATTGGCTTTAAATATGAAGAGTCTGGTGGCCAGAGGAATACGGCAAACTCAGCCTGGTGCTCTCCTAACCACACATCAGACACTGTGAGTTCTGTGACACATTTCATTGTCCTGCTGGTAGATGCCATCAAACGAACTACATGTAGGGGTAGTCATGGACCTCCAGCATACATGGATACTTGTGTTGGTGCACTGCACAATCCAGAATGTCGAGATCATCCACGGAATGCCCTCCGACATGGAGCCCTGGTCCTTTTTGATGATTGTTGCATGGTGTTTGCTTTCAGATGTTTCACATAGTACGTGATCGAGGCCATCTGTCCGATGCAGCATCAAAAGTGATTCTTCCGGAAAAGCCAATTATCGCCACTCAGTGGACATCCAGTCGCGTACTGGGGTGCAGATTCCAGCCTTCGTCGCCGTTGAGCAGCAGTCAGCGTGGGTGCTTGAACCAGGCGCCTGCTGTGGAGGCCCATATGCAGCAACTTTCGCTGAATGGTTGTTGAGGAGACATATTTGGTAGACCATTGGTTCATTTGGTGATCTGTTGCTCAACAGTTGCACGTCTAATCGCTCGCAACATCTACACAGCCTTAGTTCACCCTTGTCATCTGTGGCTCGTGGTACATCACAGTGGTCTTGGAGCTGCTTTGGGATAACACCATTCCGACTTCCACTGTATACTTTAACCATAGAGACACTTGAACAGTTTCCCAACTTAGCCGTTTCGGAAATTCTTCCATTCTTGTCCTAAAAGCCAATGATTCTGCTCTTTCGGACGTCACATAAATCGCTCCGTTTCCGCGTTACAACCACAACTGTCTTGTTCCAATTTTATCATATGATGACATGATGGAGAACGTCTCTGTTGTTTGTAAAAAACACACATGTCATAAAAAAAGCGTGTAAACCGTCTGGGGATGAATCACAACGATTCGAAACCGGTAATGGTGCCCTTTGAATAAAGGAACTGAAAGTAAATTTGTAGCTGGTTGCTGTCCTAACACCATCAACATTTGTCCACAACTGTCTCGTTTTTTACGTCCCTCAACACGCTTTATATATCGTCCACTCCTAGTGCTGCAACTTGTCTTCCGTAAGTCGTTGCTGGACGTTGAAGTCGAAAATAGGTGGTGGTCACATTAATTTGACTGGTCTATGAAGTAATATATACACGTTTTGACGGTATTTCATGGTAATCTTCAGTGTGGGTGCACCCTGGGTCTGACCTCTTGTGGGAATCGTGCTAAATGACGCGGTGGAGCGCTACAGAAGGGGTGTGCGACAAGCTGGGATTTCGGTCTGGATAGGAAGCGTGCTCTGATAGCCGAAACGGTTAAGACGACTGCTCGCGTATAGTGGGAATCCGGGTTCGAGTCGCGGTCCTGCATAAACTTTCACTTGTCGCCACTGATCTACTTCAATGCCCTCATGTGGCTCACGTTAGTATTTCTTACATCAGGTACTACGAAGAATGTGTTTGGCGAGGGAGGTGAATGGTCGCTTCCACTGATACGTCTGTAAACATCGGTATAGCCCTCGATAAAATGAGCGATGACTGACGGCACTTGCATAATGTTCAGTTTAGCACTTCTTGGTGGCTGCTATCGGTAATTCATGAAACATTCGCTAAGACACAGTCCTAGGTACTAACTAATGAACTGTCTAACTGCTGAGTAGAGCCTTGCATCTGGTTATATCCACATTTGTCGAATATATGTCCTCTTAGGAACTGTTTTTGTGACGTCAAGCGGAATTTTAACGTCTTGTCGAATGCGTCCTCTTTCAAGCGTCACCTAAAATATGCTACGCCTTAATCGTAGGCACCTCGTCGATTTTCTATGAAGGCTGCGCCCCGTACCTTGTGGACAACACAGCAAGAAAGATACCCATTTTTTAATGACACAGGTGTCTGAGCGAGAGCGCTTTCAGACATAGGATCACCACGAAGCGTGATGAACAGATTACTGGGAACTGGATTGAGATATGGAGCTGCCATGCTCTGTCTATCGCTGACACAGACAACAGGGACTTGCATAGTGTAGAACTAGAGTCAGCTGCGACCTTAAGTGGAATTTTGTGGTGTTCAGTGATGAGTCTCACTTCCATTAGTGGAGATCCGATCGGCGATAATGGAAAACTACACGTCTTCTTGTCAGCGATAATGTTCAAACACTTAAACACAAAATGTTTCTGTCGAGGTCCCACAGTATTACTTGTAATTTGGCGTTCCAGCACTTGACCACCAGATCAAAAACTATAAAAATCATTTCGCAACATATTCCGTCCAAGTATAAGCGCGTTCTCGACGTCAGCGTGTCGACAGACGTCGCGGTGAGAGGTCACATGAAGTGGCCCTCCTTGAGACCAGTGTCTCTCCGACACGTGGAATTCCGCTGTGGGGAGCTACTGGATACGACAGCAGGACTGATTTGGTAATTGTTGAAGTGAGGCTGAGTGTTTGGCAGTGGTGGCCCAGATGGTAAACTCATGTGGCATACCTTATATGACCATTTTACTAATTGGCATATTCTAGATGGATAATGCAAAACTGTCTTCTAGAGCATGTCTGGAATGCGATGATAAGACACATTAGCCTCCAGCGTGCAAATTTCGTGGATGGAACAGCCTCTGTTTCAGCCAAGACGTTCCTGAATGATATTCGCAGACCGTTTGCTCCCACGCCACAGTCACTACTCGTGTATTCGTGCCTGTAGGGGATCACACCTCATGCTTATGTTGATAATTGACATTGGTTCGGAATCGAATTTATTATTGGTTTTGTGATAAATATCGGATTGGTACTTCATGGTGTGACATTTTCTATTTGCGTAAATGTACGATTAGCGTGAATTAAGGTAATTCCGTTGGGTTGTTTGCGGGGGGAAGAAACCAAACAGCGAGGTCATCGGGCTCATCGGATTAGGGAAGGACGGGGAACGAAGTCGGCCGTGCCCTTTCAGGGGAACTATCCCGGCATTTGCATGGAGCGATTTAGGGAAATCACGGAAAACCTAAATCAGGATCGCCGGACGCGGGATTGAACCGTCGTCCTCCCGAATGTGAGTCCAGTGTGCTAACCACTGCGCCACCTCGCTCCGTGGTAATTCCGTGATACTGATCTTTTTTTTCCTGACCCCGTAATATTAGCTTATGGATACATGGTTCTTGTTGTACGAAAAGAAGGATGTTTTACCAATAAATTGTCGACAGAATATGTAAAAAAATAACTTTACTGTAACAACTGAAATCAGTTTTCACAATGAAATGGTGAAAACAGATAACATCGTGACAATCGAGTTGGTTCCTGATAGCACTTGTGTTAGTCTGTGATAGTAAAATAACTCATGAATAGCACCTTTTTTCTACAGAAGCCGTTTTATTATCAAGACTTTGCTACACGTCGTTTAAGAATGTTACTAATAAAACATGTTATAAAAAATTAGAAAAGGTTTTTTATTTGGAATAAGAATGTTTGTGCATTTCTTAGCTTTGTCGTCAGAAATCCCGCCACACACAAATAACCTTTGTCTATCAGTTTCTGACGCTTTTCGTAATACTATGCGTCACACAGCTGCCTTTTGGTGAATTCTTATTTTTTGTATAATCATCAAAGAAGCCGCCACATGACACACGGCTTACCATCAGTGCCTTTTTAAACCCTTGAATCGGGACTACGTTTATTTGCAGTTTTACTTCCTCCCGATGTCGATGGTTTGCAATGATTCGGTGACCCATATGATCTTTGAAAAAAAAAAAAAACCAATTCATGTCCGACTTCTGCCTCAGGTTGTTTTCTTACCGTCGAACTCCTACGGAGAAACACTGCCCGTTTGCCAAGCGTCGCCGTTTACGGAAGTACAGACTGAGCCCTAGGTGTGGGACCGACCGTCTGAAATAGGTGAATAAACAGGAATTTAAGGTCAAGCAATCTGATATTGTGATAGAAGAAAACCTGTGATGCTGTATTATCAACAAGGCGGTCATTTTGGAAGCTGCCACCTTGGATGTAATTTTCAAGCGGTAAGGCTGTCATGTGACATATCGAACAGATAGAGAATTACACGAGAAAAACGGCGGTGTCTTCGACTTTCGCATAGCCTTACCGCTTCTCGACTGATGTACAGGACAAGGCAAACACTGGCAGCAACCCAGAAAGGCTTCAGTATGTGCTCGACGTTTCGTCCAACACGTTGTAAGGTAGTTGAAAACCACATCACCCATTCTTCATGGACTTCAGCCTCCACGAGTACCTTAATTCGCACTATTCACATAGGTTTGCGTTTCCGGCGAGATGTCGCGAGTGCTGCCGGCTAGAGTTGCCGTGCGGTTCTAGGCGCTACAGTTTGGAACCGAGCGACCGCTACGGTCGCAGGTTCGAATCCTGCCTCGGGCATGGATGTGTGTGATGTCCTTAGGTTAGTTAGGTTTAATTAGTTCTAAGTTCTAGGCGACTGATGACCTCAGAAGTTAAGTCGCATAGTGCTCAGAGCCATTTGAACCATTTTTTTTTTTTTTTTTTTCTCCCGAATGCTGCTCTCAGAACTCTTACATAACGATGCCAGAACGGTAGTTGATATTTGCTGCGTCCCGCGACGGGATTGTAATAAATTCCAACCTATACTTCCACCGCTTCCGAAGCTTCACTGCGACCGCTGTATAAAGGCATTGTGTTCTCTGTGCCGTAGAGATCGTCGTCGGACTACCCTTTCAATTAAAAATTAAATTACATTTCACTGATGTGCATACAAAATACGGTTGCTGGATTTGACATAGGGCTTATAAATAATGACATCTAACAATGCGATTAGTAATGAAAATTTACGCTATTTATTATCTACAAATTCAAGGGCGGACTTATGAAGAAACACCTAGTTGTCGTCGTAATTCCGACTTCAATATGACTCTATGCCCCATATTGTGTTTCATGCCAATATGGCTGTCCACCCCTTGAATAAATGGCACCAGGTTTCCCTTTAACTGCGACAAGCAACTCGTATTGTCATTCACCAATCCAATTTACAACTTTTTATCCTTCGTGTTTTATCCTAGAGGCGCCAAAAGGTTAGTGCCGAGACGCTGATTAACATGAAGTGTCATAATAAATTTTAAGATGTATAGTTCACTGTCATCGTCATCCATTTCAGTCACTTGAGGTGGCCTCTTGGAGTAGAGTAGAAGTGCATGCTCTTCCATTAGGGACGATCTTGAGCTTCCTGTTGCCAATTCATTCCAGCTGTCTTTCGTAAGTTTCTGTCCCATCTGTCCAGTGGTCTTCCCCTTCATCTTCTTTTGGCACATTGGGCTCCAGTCTGGTATTTGTTTTGACCATCTTCCATCCTTTCTTCGAGAGACATTTACTCCTTACGTTATGTCACTTATCTTCGTTGTACCTCTGATCTGTTACTTTCTGTCTGTCTTTGTGTATTCCAACACCGATCTTTCCATCCATCTTCGAGCTACTACATATTTTTGACAATGAACTCATTTAACGTCTATGTTTCACAACCATAAGTTATTACAGTTAATATGCACTGATTTATTCTACTCAACCGACATCTTAAATTTGGAAACTGAAGAATATCATCAGTAAGCTTGCAAGCCCCATTTAATACGCCAAAATATTTCTAGTTTTAAATCTCCTTTCACATTTCACTTTATCCGTTTGCAGTTGTGTGCTTACGATACGTATATCCCCCTCCAGTGATCTTGGTTTTGTCGTAGTTTATTCTTAGACAAAATTCAGAGCAGACTATATGCAAATTTGCTAAGAAAGATTTGCAAACGTAAGAATATCATCGACAAATCTTAGGTTGTTAAATGGCTTTCCCAGAACTTGGATTCGCTTTGTTTTCCCTTTCAGTTTAGTCACTGCGTTTTGTAGGGCTAC
Organism: Schistocerca americana; assembly: GCF_021461395.2. NCBI lineage: Eukaryota > Metazoa > Arthropoda > Insecta > Orthoptera > Acrididae > Schistocerca > Schistocerca americana. Next base: position 128,223,008 of record NC_060125.1, read on the forward strand.
TGAAAAAATGTAGAGTCACTTTGTTTTACACCCTCTTCAACAGGAATTCACATAATCAGGACTACACGTAGTTTCAATTATCTATTCCTTCAACATTTAGTGCGTACGTCTAAGTGGTACATCAGTCTTATAGGAAATGAACTGCTTTTTCTGTTGGATCGTCCAAATTTATGTAGCTGTGTTAGAATTTAAATGATGAGCAAAATTAAGTAAAAATCAACTTAATTAAACAAAATCGGTAATTGAAGGCAGAAAACGTACAGTCTAAATGTTGTTCATAGTGTCTTGTTACATTTTGTAAGGCATGCTGCAGTGGTTACTGTGTATTTGTTTTTCATAATTAGTTATGAAGACTTTAATCAGTTACTTAATTCAGACGCTTCTGAGCGGCTAATTGAGTGTGTAAATAAACACGTGAGTAGTTCATTCGATTCGCTTCGATAAACGCTTTCATTTCATAGGTTCATGTTCTCTGTAAGCTTAATCAGTATAAATCTTGTTATGATTATTTAAGAAAGTCGTTACAGATTCGTTTTAAACTTATTGAGTAACTATACTCTTCCATAGTCAATCTATCCATCAAAACAAGCATTCCGTTGATCTCTTTAATTTGGTGCATGGTGTTTGGCTGTACGACGGAGCAAGGTTAGCACGCTGGACTCGCATTCGGGAGGACGACGGTAGAAACGCACGTCCGGCCATCCTGATTTAGGTTTTCCGTGACTTTTCTAAATAGCTTCAGGAAAATATTGGGATTGTTCCATTGAAAGGGCACGGCCGACGTCCTTTCAATTCCAGCATTAATCCAACGCGACTGATGACCTCGCTGTTTGGTCTCCTACCCAGAATCAACAAACCTGGCCTGTACGTTTAGCGATTTACATTCGATGTGCTCAGATGTGTACCATAACGACTCTATGTGAGCTGCCAGCAACGTTCGTCATGTCACATCCGGATGGTGGCAAATCTGATAGAAGAACGTGAGTGCTGCCGCTGCTGCCACGCCCCCCCCCCCCTCGCTCCCCCCCCTCCCCCCATCTGCCACCGGCAGTGGTCAAACATCACAGCGGCACATAGACGGCCGGTCGCGCACTCGAAGCAAAACAGGCCGCCTCGCACTCGTTTCCGTATGTAGTTTCACAGTCTGTAGCCGTTATCGATCGTCCGGTTTCACGGAAATTCGCCTCCACGCTGTGGGTAAATGTTTGATGTGCGTGGGTAGCGTCGATTGAAATTCTCTGGGATAGATCGGGTGTTCTTCTCTCTCGATATCTGGGTGGTCTCAGCGTGTTCGGCTTGTCTTAACTGCAACAGTATTCTCACACCCTGTAAGGGTGTAACCAGTCATATCTCGGTAAGGAAGAAACATTATTCCTAACTCGCAAAGGAGTAAAGCTATATTGAAATGAGACAGACCATTGTTTTTCTGTATGTCTGACACGTCACACAAGCCAGATTTCCATGTGAAAATTACCAGTTGCTTCCACACTGACAGCCATGTTGGTGACGTTGCCTCACAGGCGGCAGTACTACTCGACTTTAAATTTCTGTTTATCCACCAACTCTCAGGGTTCCGTATCTCAGTTGCTAAAAACCCTTATAGCACCACTTTGTTACCCACCCATCTGTCTGGCCGTCCAAGTGTTAAGACCCCTTTGTCTCATGTCCGTGTAGGGATGCCATGTTCAAATCTGTGTCATGTACTATAGTCTACGGTCTCTTGGTAGTGAGAAAAATTTAAGCCTCTAAGTTAATTCAGTCAAAAAATACTGCAATTGTCACACACTTCGATACTCACAAACTCGGTAATCAGAACCCATAAAGGAAGTGTCTCTGTACAAGTCAGCCTTGTTGGACTACCAGTAAAGCGAGTAAATGGCAACCGAGAGGTTGCGGGATCGAATCTCCGCCGGATTATGGATTTTTCGGTCTTCGTTTTAGGCTAGCCTTCATCTGAACGATGGGAGGAGCCACGAGAATCGACATGTGGTTCAGATTCCTGTAGATCCCCTTTCCGCGGTTGGATATCTGGGACACGCGAGTAGCCAAAGTGGCGTCAAAGAGAGGGACTCGCACCAAGGCACTGAGCCACACAGAATTACTGTTATTAAAATTTCTTCCCTTCCATCGTTGATGCTGATAAAGCAACCGCGTACGATTTGAGATAAAAATACAGTCATTCTTGCCGAGGTTTTTATTTTGAAATTTCAGTGAAGAGCTTATCTTGTGGTAGGCATCTTCAGATTATCTACAATACAAAAAAGTTCTCTTACTTTTGGGGCTGTCATTTTAGAAATCGTTTACATTTCGATTTATAAGGCTATTTCATGTTCTGTGTATGAATATGGTCCTGCACAATTGGTAAAGTATAGACTATCCGACGCCATCTGTCTGATCCTACTGCACAGTTTGCACTCAAGACCGGATTACCACACTTTTCCGGATTCTGTGTTTGTCAATGGAGCCACTAATACATATTGTGCTCCCACTCCATGAAGCTCTGCTGTGCACCTGTTCCTAACCTGTACGGCGTCCTTCGGATTTTTCGGTATTTATTTTCACGGTCTACTTAGCCACCTTTTTCGAATCTAATTAACTTCAGTTCAAATGGTTCAAATGGCTCTGAGCACTATGGGACTCAACTGCTGAGGTCATTAGTCCCCTAGAACTTAGAACTACTTAAACCTAACTAACCTAAGGACATCACAAACATCCATGCCCGAGGCAGGATTCGAACCTGCGACCGTAGCGGTCTTGCGGTTCCAGACTGCAGCGCCTTTAACCGCACGGCCACTTCGGCCGGCTAATTAACTTCAGTTTATCAGAACTGAAAATTATTTCACTCCAATATTTCATCGTTTTGGTTCTTGTCAGGAATCACTTGATAGGTAGTGGGTATTTTCAACTTTTTCAAATCCTTATCGCATTTTGCCGACGTATTCGCATCGTGTAGTGATTTTTATGGATGGCATGTGCCGTGACCATTTTCTGTAAGACTGCATAAAAAAAATTTCCCGTAGAATATTATCCTCCACAAGATTGTATCAGGAAGTATCCTAATACCTATTTTTGTAATGTTTTGTATCTGAAGGTGCCTACCACAGGCGAAAGACGTCATTTAAATTTAAAAATAAAAACGTCGGCAACCAAGTCTGTATTTTTATCTCACATTATTATTGTTGTCTATGTACATAATTAAACAATGTTACTTACAATACGTCTTGAATGCAACATTATAATTCATTTGGCCGGTTTCGGTTCATCCAGAACCATCTTCACATCTGATATTTCGGTTACAGGAGTAACCAGTCCAAATCCAGCAACTTTCACATGACAGGCCGGAGTGGCCGTGCGGTTCTAGGCGCTACAGTCTGGAGCCGAGCGACCGCTACGGTCGCAGGTTCGAATCCTGTCTCGGGCATGGATGTATGTGATGTCCTTAGGTTAGTTAGGTTTAAATAGTTCTGAGTTCTAGCCGACTGATGACCTCAGAAGTTAAGTCGCATAGTGCTCAGAGCCAACTTTCACATGCTGTGTAATCACTGATTGCTGCTATCCCATCAGACATTATGTCTGTTTATGCAAAATACATAATTAAGTTCGTACGCAACACCCGGAACGCGACTCTTGCTCGTACTTGTCCGTGTTTTATACATACAGGGTGTAACAGGTACAGATGTAGCTCATTGCATTAGTATTTACTTCATTTGCATGTTAATCATTGTAGCCACAAGGCACTAGCACTTCGTCTTCAAGCCACAAGCGGCCCATCGTGACCATCCGACCGCAGTGTCATCCTAAGCTGAGGAAGCGGATAGGAGGGGCGTGTGGTCAGCGCACCCGTCTCCCTGCCGTTATGATGGTTTTCTTTGACCGGAGCCGCTACTATTCGGTCGACGAGCTCCTCAATTACCGTCACGAGACTGAGTGCACCACGAGAAATGGCAACAGTGCATGGCGGCCCGTATGGTCACCTATTCAAGTGCCGGCCACGCCCGACAGCGCTTAACTTCGATGATATGAGGGGGAAACAGGGTATCCACTGCGGCAAGACCGTTGCCTAGCCATAAGGAGAAGTACGTTTTTAGGTTGGTAGGTACCTACAAGCACATGTGACAGGAGCATATTTTTCCCTGGGCAGCGGGTCAGGTCTTGAAGAGTGGACACTTGGACACAAAACGGTTAGTGTACACTCACAGGTCTAGTGCATTTAGTGGTGCACGGGGTTGACGCAGGTTTTGGAAATCAGGGAATTTCAAACACGTCAGAGAAAACTGAAAAAAAAACACTAGAGATATCTCGTTTTTGTCTCAGTAGGTGAAATTGTTTGTTTACTGAGGCGTCATGCATCGTCCCTGGCGCGTGCGCTGTTTACCTATTCCGTCGTTCCTACCGCTTCTCTCCTTCCTACCACTCCCCTCAGCTTGCAGCCAGTGCTGCCACCAATTCTTACCGCAAGCCTAAAAGCTGCTCACGAGAGGTGGGGAGGCGTGAGGATTGTGGGAATATGTGAGTGCTCTTGTATTCTGACAAAAGCTATGGCTGAAACTTTGCTTGTGAGAGTGTGATTGTCTTTTCTACATGCCTGTCTGCGGCTCAGCAATCATCTTTACAGTGAGTTGCTACTTACTGCCGGCCGGAGTGGCCGTGCGGTTCTAGGCGCACAGTCTGGAACCGAACGACCGCTACGGTCGCAGGTTCGAATCCTGCCTCGGGCATGGATGTGTGTGATGTCCTTAGGTTAGTTAGGTTTAAGTAGTTCTACGTTCTAGGCGACTGATGACCTCAGAAGTTAAGTCGCATAGTGCTCAGAGCCATTTGAACCATTTGAACTGAAGTTAATTAGATTCGAAAAGGGTGGCTAAGTAGACGGTGAAAATAAATACCGAAAAATCCGAAGGACGCCGTACAGGTTAGGAACAGGTGCAATTATTACTGATTCTCACTGTATTTGAACAAGTTATCTATTGAACGATTGATCACCGTGGTCTCATTTCGTCAACATGCTGTCTGTGGCACGTGAATAGCTGCCCACACGAGTGGATTTCAGTGACGGGCCAAAACAGCAGGGCCGCGCGGGGTAGCCGTGCGGTCTGTGGCGTGCTGTGACTGTTTGCGCGGCTCCCCCCCACGGAGGTTCGAGTCCTCGCTCGGGCATGGGTGTGTGTGTTGTCCTTGGCGTAAATTTGTGTAAGTTAGTATAAGTAGTGTGTAAGCCTAGGGACCGATGACCTCAGCAGTTTGGTCTCATAAGACCTTACAACAAATTTCCAATTTTCAAAACGGCCTGATGGCTCAAATGGTTCAAATGGCTCCTAGCGCTATGGGACCTAACTGCTGAGGTCATCAGTCCCCTAGAACTTAGAACTACTTAAACCTGACTAACCTAGGGACATCACACACATCCATGCCCGTGGCAGGATTCGAACCTGCGACCGTAGCGGTCGCACGGTTCCAGACTGTAGCGCCTAGAAGCACTCGGCCACTCTGGCCGGCCCGGATGTTTCGGTGGGAGCTCATAATGGATCGGGCCTGCCGATCTGAAGCCATTCGGTGTCCACTGATGTGCAGGCCGTGCCCGTCCGATCCAGCCTCACCGACCTCCCCGCAGGCCGGGTCTGCCTGTGTGTGGCGTAACGCAGCGGATTTTCGTAGTTTATTCACGGACTCACGGCTGCGGTGCTCCTCAGCAGGCGAGAGACCATGGGCGAGGGATTTCATTTTATTGGCGGTCACCTACAGTGTTGGTTTACATAAGTCTTCCCAGCCTTATACACTTCTATCAAGAGGCTTATTTTTTCTGAGGTTATGTCCGAAATCAGTGAAGGTATTTTAAATCTGTCTTGCGACTCCAAGAAAATGCGTATTTTTTCACCAAATTTGTCTTGTTTTGTTGAAATAAAATAACATCAGAGGTCTTAATGAAACAGACATACCATTTGGCTTTCTTTCTCCATTTAAAAGCGGTTCATTACAAATGACGTTGTTGTAAGTACTGAAGATTTTTGCTCACATCAGGAAACGCCATCTGCTGGCAAGTTTTTTAAAATTATTTCCTTGTTTGCACAATTGTGTCTTGTACCGTAGCTGCAAAGACAGATTGTCAACTTACGTCTTAAGACTCTTGAGACCTCAAAATTTGTCGGGGAAAAATGGTAAAACTCGTCTGGAAATCAGGGAATTTCACTTGGGAAAACTTGTGGCAACCCCGGGTGCAGTTACGACTGTGCAGAAAACATCAGTTAGTAAATTATGTGACCCGTTTGTGGGAAGATTGTGCGACGTAGAGAAAAGGCAACCAACACACTGGTGTGTTTACTTAGTGCGCAGGTCGCACCAGTGTTTAAGAAGGGTATTAGGAGTAATCCATCGAACTACAGAGCTATATCATTGACGTCGGTTTGCAGTAGGGTTTTGGAGCAAGTACTGTATTCAAACATTATGAATCACCTCGAAGGGGACGGTCTATTGATACGCAATCAGCATGGTTTCAGAAAACATCGTTCTTGTGCAACGCAGCTAGCTCTTTATTCGCAAGAAGTAATGGCCGCTATCGACAGGGGATCTCAAGTTGATTCTGTATTTCTAGATTTCCGGAAAGCTTTTGACACCGTTCCTCACAAGCAACTTCTAATCAAGCTACGGGCCTATGGGGTATCGTCTCAGTTGTGCGACTGGATTCGTGATTTCTTGTCAGGAAGGTCGCAGTTCGTAGTAATAGACGGCAAATCATCCAGTAAAACTGAAATGATATCAGGTGTTCCCCAGGGACGCGTCTTGGGATCTCTGCTGTTCCTGATCTATGTAAATGACCTGGGTGACAATCTGAGCAGTTCTCTTAGGTTGTTCGCAGATGATGCTGTAATTTACCGTCTAGTAAGGTCATCCGAAGACCAGTATCAGTTGCAAAGCGATTTAGAAAAGATCGCTGTATGGTGTGGCAGGTGGCAGTTGACGCTAAATAAAGAAAAGTGTGAGGTGATCCACATGAGTTCCAAAAGAAATCCGTTGGAATTCGATTTCTCGATAAATAGTACAATTCTCAAGGCTGTCAATTCAACTAAGTACCTGGGTGTTAAAATTACGAACAACTTCAGTTGGAAAGACCACATAGATAATATTGTGGGGAAGGCGAGCCAAAGGTTGCGTTTCATTGGCAGGACACTTAGAAGATGCAACAAGTCCACTAAGGAGACAGCTTACACTACACTCGTTCGTCCTCTGTTAGACTATTGCTGCGCGGTGTGGGATCCTTACCAGGTGGGATTGACGGAGGACATGGAAAGGGTGCAAAAAAGGGCAGCTTGTTTTGTATTATCACGTAATAGGGGAGAGAGTGTGGCAGATATGATACGCGAGTTGGGATGGAAGTCATTAAAGCAAAGACGTTTTTCGTCGCAGCGAGATCTATTTACGAAATTTCAGTCACCAACTTTCTCTTCCGAATGCGAAAATATTTTGTTGAGCCCAACCTACATAGGTAGGAATGATCATCAAAATAAAATAAGAGAAATCAGAGCTCGAGCAGAAAGGTTTAGGTGTTCGTTTTCCCCCCGCGCGCTGTTCAGGAGTGGAATGGTAGAGAGATAGTATGATTGTGGTTCGATGAACCCCCTGCCAAGCACTTAAATGTGAGTTGGAGAGTAATCATGTAGATGTAGATGTACCACAAGTATCTGCACTTATACCCGTTATCCCCTGTGTATACGACGACGGTTCCTCGTCTTTGGACCACCGTGCGCTGGGCAGAGCTCGCCTTCGTGCAGGCCGCTGCCCCGCGACGGGCGTGTGAGGTGGGGACAAATCCCCGGGTTTCAGTTAGCCGGCCCGTTAAGCGCGGCCCGCCAGCCCGGCCGGCTGGCTGCCGCCCGTTCGCCAGTTCCGCATAAGCCCGGACGCCGGTCCCCTGCCGCCCTGAGAACGCACCACGTTCCAGAGTAATACGAGGTCAGCCGTGACACGGCACGACGCGGCGCCGCAGGTTCGCCGGCAATCCAATCTCGGCGGCGTTATTTAGAGATGGCTATCGGCGTTATTTATCGGCGCTTCAAACAGCTTACTGCGCGCGCGCCCGCTCAAAAGAGAATGGCGGCCAATGCTTTGCCGAATAGCCCGCCGGGACGGAGAGGGGGCCGCCCGGAATCGCTCGCGCGCACACACACACACACACACACACACACACACACACACACACACACACTCACTCACACACACACACACACACACACACACACACACGCACGCACGCACGCCGAGCGCTCGTTTATTGACCGAACGAACGCGAGCTAGCAGAGGCCCACGGCCTCCGGATAATTCCCTCGTCGGACATTTCTCGTTCTGCAGTATGACCGTAATGACGTCTCCCTTGATCCCTTCTATTCTCGAAACAATGGGTCCACAACATCTTGTCCGGCTTCTGCACGAACTGAGGAGATTGTTTTGACGTCTCCGCCGGTTGGTTTGCCGTTTGACATTTCGTTGCCATCCGGTTTATCGCAGACGAGTATCAGAGATTGAACGACTCCGGGGGACCAGTCTGTCGCGAGCATTCGGCTCCTCTGCCCTTAGCACTGCAGAAGCTTTGAGACCGGCCACTGCGTGCTAGCTCGCTGGCGGAAATATCACCTTAGCGTCACTCTCTGGTGTGCGTTTTATCGTGCCGTCTGTGTCAGAGATCAAACCTTGAATGTCACTTGACCTACACTACGCTTTACCAGCGATTGACAGTTGTAGAGCTAGACTGGAGGGAAGCCTTAAAGTGGTGACGTAATTGCAGCGTCCTCTGGGTGATATGGGACCCAGCCCACGTAGAAGAGCGCCAAGCTGCCTACCACTCAGGCGCAATATACGAGGGCAATTCCCCCCCCCCCCTCCTCCCCCCCTTCCAAGGTCCAATTTGTCGAGAAACGGGAACAACAGCAAAAATAAAAAATGTTTTATTTGCAACATTTAGCTACTTCTGTAAGAAGTCGCCGCTCCGAATTAGACATTTTTCGTAGCGTAAAGCCAACTTTCCAATACCACTGTGAGGTTAGGGAACCGCCTGTGCTTTCCGCCGGTTCTGTACGCTGATCTACATCTCTTTGTTTGCAACAAAGTACAAGAGACCAGTCTGAGAGGGAGCAGAGTGTGGGGTGTTTGGTTGCTGATCAAACGCTTACCACCGAAAACGCTGCAGCTGCAATGTGCCGACGAGCATTCTCATAAAGAAGGACAAAGCCTGGTGACGACATCCCTGTTCGATTCTTCTGAATTGTCCTTCGTAAACTGTTTCCTCGGATGGGCTGATCATCAGTTGACGCTCGCTTCCTTCCCTGACCACCTGCATGGTGAACATCTCTACGTACTGCTTCAAAGTTTCTGGTCCGTTGCCACACTTTGCTGTCACTCATGACAGTTACGCCATGTAGGCTGCATACAAATCAGGCGGAATCCCTCAGCATTCAGAAATCGAATGGCAGAAAGCACTTCATACTTGGTGGAAGACAGCTCACTGTATGTTCAGAACTGAAAAGTGCGACGTGACGCAGTCGACCGGCGTACTAGAGACACTGCATAACATGTCTGCGCTAAGTTTCATCGGATTTTGAGAGCGGTTTTAATTTCGTGACCGATTAAAAATGGTTCAAATGGCTCTAAGTACTATGGGACTTAGCATCTGAGGTCATGGACTTAGAACTACTTAAACCTAACTAACCTAAGGACATCACACACATCCATGCCCGAGGCAGGATTCGAACCTGCGACCTTAGGAGCAGCGTGGTTCCGGACTGAAGCGCCTAGAACCGCTCGGCCACAGCGGCCGGCCGTGACCGATTAGACCTCGAAAAAAGTAGGCCTCATGGTTATGTTTAGGCTCAAGAGACGGTGCACAAAAACAAAACGTTCCGCCTCTGCCTTACGTGACACAAATAGCAAATCAAGATCGATCCACCGAACGTGGATATAAGCAGACACAGTGTTCCACATCGTCATTAGCCAATCATAGGATATTTTAGAGGGTACCAGAAGAAAAATAAACAGCAAATGAAAATCCGTCTCTGAAACCGTCGTACATCGACGTAACGCAGCGTGGCATACACAGGAGATAAGCCCTGTCCACGCAGCACCTGGCTCCATCTTGTTCACTGGCGGTAATGGCAACCTGTCGCGATCTCTGAATAACAAACAATATTGCGAGACGTTCCGCGTACGTTCAGTCAGCGCAGAAAGTGACATTTGCTGCCGAGGGCTGCCTAGTGGCGAGATCCGGTGACCACAAATTGGATGCTCTGTTGCGTCGTTAGTTGACTTTTTCCGGTCAGGGGTCCCTGTTCTCGATTTGTTCCTCAAGACACCCTCTACAACCCCTCGAAGTTTGCCGCAACATTTCTGGGACACCCTGTGTAATGGATGTAGTTTCGCTTTGGTTTCAGCCGTTCTACAACACAGAAAGGCCATGATGTTTAACGTTATAAGGCCAGATCAGTAGACCACCCAGGCTCTCGCCCCAGCGACTACTGAAAAGGCTTCTGCGCCTCTTCAGGAACCACAGAACTGTCTGGCCTCTGCACAGATACCCCTGCAACATAGTTGCAAATGCATTTGGTTGGTGGAAGCCAGCCCGGCTAGCCATGCGGTCTAACGGACTGCTTCCCGGCGGGAAGACGTGCCGGTCCCCGGCACGAATCCGCACGGCGGATTAGTGTCGAGGTCCGGTTTGCCGGCCAGATTGTGGATGGTTTTTAAGGCGGTTTTGCATCTGCCTCGGCGAATGCGGACTGGTTCCCCTTATTCCGACTCAGTTGCACTATGTGGGCGATTGCTGCGCAAACACTGTCTCCACGTACGCGTACATCATAATTACTCTACCACGCGAACATTGGGGTTACACTCGTCTGGTATGAGACGTTCCTGGAGGCTGGGGGGATGGGAGGGGGGGGGGGGGTGTCGACTGGGGACCGAACCGCACAATAGCCCTGGGTTCGGTGTGCGGCGGCGGTGGGGTGAGTGGACTGCTGTAGCCTGTTGTGGGGCTGTGAACCACTGAGGGCTATGGCGGGGACGAAGCCTCTCCGTCGTTTCTAGGGCCCCAGTTCTATACATACATAGTGTAGGATATCCACATGAGTAGTACTGCTGTCAATAAATCATTTTCCCGTTTCGCTATCCAGTTTTGGGTTATGGGTAATTTTCACTTTCGTTTAAGGCGAATGTCGGTAATGTTCCTCTCAAAAGGGCGCAACCTTCCGCTTTACCTCTTCTCGTATGATCTCGTCGTCGATAAATTATAACCTTCGTGACTTCCTTAAGCTTTTGTGTAAATCAGACGAGTCCGTATGACAGTGCGTTGACACAGAATCACTTTCGTCCCGAAGCAAACTCACCCCGTCCCGCGTAGGAAACGCTGCTGAAGTCATCTTCGAGTTCAGCGATTCTAGGCGGTCGGCGGAGCACTGGGTAACGCCGTCAGAACAAACCTGCGAGGGCCGTCCACAGCGAGCGGGTGAGCAACCGCGGAGTTTCGAGCAGGCACAGCAACAGGTGTTCCACGAGAGAGCGCGCCGCAGGTAGCGAGCGCGGAAGCCGGCCGCCGCCCCTGCCTTGTACAGGGGCAGGAGCCAGCGCGCTTAGGAAGGGTTGACCGGCTGGCTGTCGCCAGGGGCTGCGCCAACGGCTTCACGGCGCGTCTGCTCGCAAACAAGAGGACAGGCGCGTCTGAGTCCCTCTGGGAAGGACGATGCCAGGTGCGTACGGAATACTGTGTGGATCTATCTACACAGTCCACAAACCTCTGTGCAGCTCGGGCCGTGGGTAATTCGTACCAATGTCTGGGAGGGAGATATGATTTTCTTTGCGCCTAGGTATGTGTCCTAATCTCTCTCAACTTTGCTTCGTCATTCTTACGCGAAATACAGGAGAGCGACAAAATATAGAAACACCACAAATTCAGCACGTTACCATCCCCATCAAGGAGTAAGAAACTCGTCAGAATTCAAAACAACTTCAGAGTCCTCTCGGAATGGATAAATACATGACCTGTATGGGTTTCCAGGGTATCTCGTAGTACTCTTCCTGGAAAATAGTGGCAAGTTCAGGGAACGATGGTGGAGGCGTATAGCGACCGCGCACCCTTCTCTCCATCTCTCCAACGTAGACCACAAAGCCTCAGTAGCCCCCCCAAGGAACTCACAAGTATTTGGTGAGTTCGAGCTTGGGCTTCCACAGGGGCCCAGCCTTGGCAGCACCTTATCCCTTCCGTGCTGCATGTCTGTCATCCTGCTATTCTTTTTCCCCTCCCTTGGGGAACAGATCTGGAATATTTTTGGGAATATGTCCTGAAGTTTTAGCAGGCTGACATCAGAACAGTCCTTACACTGATTTTTCTTTCTTTTTTTCTTCGTTTTCCATTTCCTATCCTTTCTCCGCTTCGGGGTCTGATGTTCTTCTTTGTTTCTTCTTCCACCCCGTGCAGTCTTGAAGGCCGGCCCACGCGTTTAACGATAACAGGTGACTGGGTAACGAGTAATTCCCAGCCCCAGGTCAACAGGTAGGGTTCACATGTACCCCCTGGTCCGGGCCAGGCCCAGGGAGGGGTGATTGCATGTGCTGTTATCTTCGCAAATTCATGCATTTGCCGCCCCTGTGAAATCCTACTCTCGTTTATTAATGGCACTTCACTTTTGCAGACCAATTACGATTCTCAAGCCCAAGAACTCCTCCCAGTTTTGCTTATCCTTGGCTCTCCTGTTCATTTTGAGGCCTATTGAATGCTGAATTCCTCACGTGGCTTTATTTACATCACTGTGCGACATGATCTGACCAAGGGAGAAATCCAAACATACCTTTCAGATCAGGGTGTCACTGCCGTCCAGTGGGCAATGAAAATGGTTGATGAAACCTTAGTGCCTACATGCACTCTTTTCCTCACCTTTGATGAGTAGTGCTTCCATTCAAAGATCAAAGCAGGCTACATTCCAAGTCCAATGTGTCGCTACCAGTGTGAGCGTTACAACCACACTCAACTCGCATTTCCTGTCGAAACACGGCCAAATGTGTTACTTGTGGTAGGGATACTCTTGAGGGCAATTGCCCGGCTCCTTCTACCCGCTGTGTCAATTACAATAGCGACTATGTGGCCTCATCCCGAGTATGTCCCGTGTATCGATGAGTGGGCCGTCCAGGAGATCTGGGCGAACGAAATAGTTCCGTACCCTGTCGCTCACAAGTTGACTAGTCGAAAGCCCCCCCCCCCCTCCCCCCCATTTTACCATCTGGCACTTACAATACTGTTCTTGTTACGCCTTGCTCCACAGTGGACACAGCCACGCAAACTTGCGACCTCAAATTCAACACCTCTGTTGCACAGTGGCCCAGTATCATGGTAGCACCCTGACTCCTCCTCCAGCTGTGCAACAAGCCACCACATCTTCGCCTCCAGCGGCGAAATCACCTGCTACACAAACCGCAGGCTGGACAGGCTCGAAGGAACACACCTGCGAAGACTTTTTTATCCCTCCAGTCAACAAACATTTGAGTCTTCAACCGCAAAGGCAACCAAGAAATCAAGCATCTTCTTCGCCGGCTCGGAGATCCTCTTCAATGGTGTGGCCACATGATACACTCACCTGGCCGACCTTTGTTTCCCTGGTGCACACCGCGAACTTCTTTTCTGCGCCAGAATCCGCAGGCCGGCCCGGTGAGAATCCTGACGCCTCTATAGATTTCATGAAACAGCATGCTCCAGCCTCTGCTCACTGTGGTAGCGAGTCTTCAAAGACTGGCACTCGGCAGCAACCAAAGTGACAACCATTCACTTTTCCTCTCCTCCCCTTTTCATGTCATGACTCTCTTCCAATGGAACGTTCTTAGCATTAGATCCAACAACGAGGAAATAACAGCTGCTCTTGCAGTCGCAGCATCCACTTGTTTTCTGGCGTTTTGACCTCTCGATTTTCTTTCCAGTCCACTTTGACCTTCCCACCGAGGACAACATACCATCTAATGCTAATGGGGACGTCGTGTTGCTCATCCAGGATGACATTAATAGCCAAACCATCTCACTAAACACCTGGCTGCAGTCCACATTTTCCTTCCTCGCTTCACCTTTTCTCTTTGTATCATCTACATCTGTCATTCAGTGTCACCAGAGTAGACTTCCTCTAGCTTTTGGGCTATTCCCTCCCCCTTTCTTTGCTGCTCAGTGACTTTAATGCACACCATCCCCTTTGGAGATCTTCCAGAACCTCTCCGAGAGGTACTCTTTTGGCTGACTGTCTCAATCAACTCAACCTCATCTGCCTTAAGACTGGAGGAGCCACGTTCCTGTCAGGCTCCACGCACACCTCTTTCCATCTGGTCCTCTCGTCCTGCAAGGCGCAGCTTGCCCATCGTCTGGAGTTGTCCATGCTCTCTGACACACACTCGAGAATTCGTTTCCCATATGTTTTCCGTTTGCTGACTCCTACCCCACCTATACTGGAGGCTTTGCTTCTCCCTGGCGACCTTCAACGAACAACATTTCCCCATTAGTGATGACCAGGTAGAATACCTCACAAAGTTATTCTTACCGGCGCACTTCACCTTTACGGCGCCGTTTCCCAGTCCCTTGGTGGACTGAGGCGTGCCGTGACACAATTCGTAGGCGTGCTCTCCGTGTTTTTATGCGTCATCCTACGACGGCGGACTGCATTCGCTATAAACAGTTGCGTGCAGTGTCGTTGCATTCTTCTGCATAGCAAAAAAGCTAGCTGGATTTCATTTATTAGTTCTTTTAAGAGTTTCACTCCCTCTTCCGACGTGTGACCTAACCTCCGACGGCTCTCTAGGGCCAAGGTCCATTCCCCAGTTTCCGGCCTGATCGTAGCAGATTACGTCATATGGACCTCATTGCTATCTCCAACACCTTAGGCCGCTATTTTGTGGAGATTTCAAGCTTCACCGACCATCACCCTGCCTTCGTCCATCGGAAAGGAGTGGAGGCGGCTCGGGTGATACCAAGCTGCTCTCAGAATCGTGAATGCTATAATGCCGCCGTTACTATAAGGGAGCTAGTTATGCTCTCAATTCATCCCGACCTTCCGCTCCAAGGTCGGACGATGTTCAGATTCAGATGTTGCAGCACTTTTCTCTTGCATGCAAGCACTGTCTCCGTATGTACAATTGCATCTGGGCAGATGACACGTTCCCAGACGCTAGCATGAAGCCACTGACATACCCATACCGAAGCACGGCAAGGAGAAATGCCATCCTTTTAGCTACCGCCCCATTTCTCTCACCAGCTGTGTTTGTAAGGTGATGGAACGTATGAGTCATGCCCGCCTGATGTGTTGGCTCGAGTCTCGCAGTTTACTAACAGCTGCACAGTGTGGGTTTCGAGCGCGCCGTTCTGCAGTTGACCATATCATCACTTTGTTAACGCATGTCATGAGCCGTTTTCTGTGGAAATACCAGACTGCAGCCGTTTATTTTTTTTTCCACCAGGCATCTCCGGCTCGCTTTTCGTTGACGATTTTGCGACCTATTGCAGTTCTCTACGGACTGTCTCCTTGAGCGGCGTCTTCAGCGATGTCTCGACCGTGTTTACTCGTGGAGCAGTGATAGTGTCTTTCGCTTTTCCACTGACAAAACCGTTTGTATGAATTTTTGCCTGGGCCATGTGTATCTTCCACTGGCTTTACATCACGGGCATGTTCCTCTTCCGTTCGCTAAAACCACGAAATTCCTGGGGCTCACGCTTGATAGAAAACGTTCTTAGTCCTCCCACGTGTCTTCTCTGGCCTACCGCTGTACCCGGTCCCTCATTGTCCTAAATGTTCTAAGCAGTACTTCCTGGGGAGCATATCGGACCACCGTCCATCGTTTGAACCGATCACTTGTGCTAGACTACGCTTCTGCACGTCGGTCCATCTTACGCTGTCCAAATACAATGCACCATCGTGGGATCCGTTTGGCCACTGACGCCTTTTACACTAGCCCTGTTGAGAGTCTTTACGCAGAAGCTGCGGAACTACCGTTGTCGTAACAGCATGATGTTCTCGTCAGCGGATACACATGCTGTTTGTCTGCCGTGCCTGGCCACCCCTCGTGTGCCTCCTTCTTCGATGACTCCACTGACAGCCAGTGTGGGTCAAGTCCCTTTTCGTTGTCACCTCCTGGAGTTCGGTTTCGGCCTTTGCTCCGGCAGCTTAATTTCACGCCAATTTTCCAGTGCGTGTGAACCACCGTGGCTTCTTTCAGCGGGCCGTGTTTACTTTGGACTTCATTCGCTTCCTAAGTAAACTACTCCATACTCGATCTGTCGCAGTAGATTTCTCGACCTTCGCACGGAACTTAGGGATAGCACATTCGTGGACACTGATGGCTCTCGGACTGACCATGGTGTCAGGTGTGCCTTCGTCATTGGCACTGACCATTTTCGGTATCAGCTTCCGAAACACTTCTCAGTATTTACAGTAGAGCTCATTGCCCTGTATCAGGCCACGCATCTGCTCCAATTCTCTCAGTGCCCCTCAGAACTCTGTGTCCTTTACACAGTACGTCCCTTAGTCCAACGGATCCAAGAAAGCTTCCAGTTGCTCACTCTTCAGGGACCCACTGTGTAGTTTATGTGGGTCTTTGGTCACGTCGGTCTGACAGGAAACAAGGCTGCTGCCGATGCGGCCAAAGCTGCAGTCCTAATACCTAAGCCTGCTGTCTCTTCCATTCCTTCCGATGATCTCCGTGTTGCCGTCTTCTGGTCTTACCTTTATGGGAACAGACGCCGGGGAATTGAACCTCTCCCAGCGGCTTGGCCGACCTCTTCTCGGCTCTCTCAAGGCGAGGATATGATTTTAACCGGCTTTTGTTCTGGGCACTGTCGCTTTAGCCATCTCCGTTTGTTAAAAGGTGATCCCCCACCATCTTGTGCTCATTGTCATTAACCTTTGACCGTTCTCCATTTCCTGACTGAATGTCCCTTTTTTCAGCCACTTACGTTGTAATGTATATTTGCCGTTTGAGTTATCGGCCGTTCTAGCGAACGACGCCTAAGTTATCGACCGCCTTTTACATTTTATCCGAAATATCAAAATGGCGAAGGACATCTAATCTTCAGGACCTCCATTGTCTCTACGGCGTATTCTGTGGACCTTTCTCGAAGACGAAGTCCTTGTTCTTAGCTCTCTTTCCTTCCATCGATTGGGCTGAACGTGTAGTCGTTTTTAACATCTGTTTCGTCTTAGTGTTGTAAGGTTCTGACACTGGCGCGTTGGTCCTAGTTGCTTTTGTGCTCCGAAACAAAACGAACAAACCAACAAAGCCTCAATAATACTGAGATCTGGTGACTGTGGCGGCCACGGGGGAATGTGACAACTCATACTCGTGGGCATGAACTAGTTCTGGACAACGCGAGCTGTGTGAACCGGGGTCCCGTCGTCTCGGAAGGCAGCATCACCATTGGGGAACAAACACTGTACCATGGAATGGACCTGACCAGCTACATGGTCATATAATCCTTGGAAATAATGCGACTTGTCAGGGCAACAGTGAAGCCGATGGAATACCACGATACGGGTGCCCAGATCATCACCGAAATCCCGTCATGTTTCACTCTTTGGAAGTTAGAAGCAGTGTGAAACAAAATTCATCCGACCAACTGACTTCCTTCCATTGCTCCATAGCCCAGGTTTTATGACTTCGGCACCGCTTTTTCTCGTTACGGGCATTTGCATCACTGATGAGTGGTTTAGGAATTCCAGCTGGACCTGTAATTTCCAGCTTAAGGAACTCCGTTCCTGTTGTTATGGTCTTGACGTGTTCCACGAGAGCGACATTCACTTCTGCAGTGACTTTTGCAACTGTCATCTTATTTTTCGTCACAGTCGTCTTGAATAACCGTCCGCCACGGTCGTTAAACAAACACCGTCGCCCCTGTTATGACCTAGTGGATGTGATGATCCTGTCTCCCTGTAAGCGGTATAAATCTTCGATACTGTTCTTCTCGAAACAGCAAACACTTCAGCTAGCTTGATCCGGATGCACCCACGACACGAGCATCAGCAACTTTCCCACGTTCTAACCCTCTTAGATCCGGCGCAGTACATACACAACTGCACACACAACTGCTTTGACCACGACAGACACTTGCAACGTATTGAGCGCACGGCACAGACGGCGTTCGTGGTCAAACAGAACAGCGCCACGTGCAGGTTCGGGTAACCTGTGCAGAACAGCGCCACGTGCAGGTTCGGGTAACCTGTGCAGAACAGCGCCACGTGCAGGTTCGGGTAACCTGTGCATTTAGTTTCAAGCATGCTTTCCTCGCGGTGTTTCCATACTTTTGTGCAACTCCTGTATGTGACTGTTGCAGCACAATGGTCGCACAATCATCCACGAATATGGTTTCTCTGTAATTATCCAACAGTTTTTCGCGAACTGTGCCGCATTTCTTTCAAAATCTGAAATTTATGTTCCCCGAGCATCTCTGTCACACTTTGATACGGGCTGAACCGACCTGTTAGGATGTTAGCAACGCGTCGCAGTATTATCCAGCGCTAACCCGCGAATTACTTTAATGACCAATCATAGTAAAACATTTCTTTCTATGGCTATTGCTAAATAAATAAATTTAGTATAGTATCAAATACAAAATTACTCCTTCTGAAATTACCGATTAATTTGTGTTCTACTCACGATTTATTAGTACCATAAACTGACTGCACATTTAACTATAGTAAATCCCCTGTATAGTGTAACTGGTACTTCGTGAATAAAGAAAACAATTTTCATTTACTTCTGTTCTTCTTCACTCATACAATACTCATACTGCTAACTACTACACATATAAAACAATTATAATTATGCAAATACATTAAATATTAGTCAAACATAGCGTTACTACACTGTTTTGACTACGACTGCTAACACTGTCCGTCAACTGCTGACCTCTGCCGTCTACTAGTACAACTACGTGCAGCTCTGTAACTCAGGTCCATGTCAGCTGGTGACATCTGTCGATGACTCATGCCTATAACGATATCGTCCTAACAAGTTACAAGAGCGATGCGAAGGCGCTACGCCTCACTCTGTAATGGTGTGGGCATGAGCAGTTGGAGTAACATGGCATCCACATTGCGCATTCCCATGGACTTGGGTAATTCTAGCAGGACAATGCGACATCCCACACGTCCAGAATTGCTACAGAGTGGCTCCAGGAACACTCTTCTGAGGTTAAATACTTCCGCTGGCCACGAAACTCCCCGGACATGAACATTATTGAGCATATATGGGATGCCTTGCAAAGTGTTCGTACTCTTACGGATTTATTGACAGCCCTCCAGGATTCATTGTGTCTGTTCCCTCCAGCACTACTTCAGGCTTTAGTCGAGTCCATGCCACGTTGTGTTGCGCCACTTCTGCGTGTTCGCGGGCGCCCTACAAGATATTAGGCAGATGTTGCAGTTCCTTTGGTTCTTCAGTGTATTGTTGTATGGCAATTTTTGTGGTATCGATAAAGTGTTATTCTCCAATACATTTTCGACGAATGTTCCGTTGTTTGGTTTAATAAAGAGAGAGATCAAGTTGTCACTGTGTTCACCTGTTGTAATTATTGATCTGCAAACCCTCTATATACACTATTATTAATACACAATGACGGATTTTCGTGCGTGTCTTTGCTATATTGGGTCCGCCATCTTGTTAGGAAATTTTTAACTGAAAATCCGTAATCAGCGACCACAAAAAACGCCTTATGATGCGTTTTGCCGTAATTAAACTTCTCCTTGGGGTTTCGGCTACTTTTTGGGGTTTCGGCCCCACTGTGCGACGTCTGCTGCTACAGGTGGAAGCGAACGGAAGGAGTCGCCACAGTGCTGTTGGTGTTCCCACGTACGACGGGCGTTCGTTCTCAATAAGTAATGCAACACTTTTTTCTCGGCCGTTTTCGGTTTAAAAAAGGCGGAATTTGTTGTGACATCGTGAAATAGTCCGCCTTCGGTCCCTATAGTTTCATGAAGCTCCGACAGGTGGCGGCGCTGTACGTAACCTTGAATATGGGGTTTGTAACGGTGCTTTCCAACTGGGGGCTATTGAGTTCCTTTTGGCAGAAAACCAGAGCATTGCAGATACTCATAGGTGCTTGCAGGATGTCTACGGAGACCTGGAATTGAACAAAATCACAGTGAGTCGTCGGGCGAGGCGAGGCATCTTTCATCATGGCAACAAGGTCAGGTAAACCTGGCCGATCTCATTCGTGTCCCAGGCAGCAAGCACACCGCTCTGCTACCCTCAGGAAATTGAAGAAACAATTTCAGCGTGCTCGTCGCCATAAAAGTACAAACGACTTCTCCTTCTCCGTGCACCCGAGAACAGCTCACAAAACATCATTGGACTGTTGTTCCTCATCCGTCCTAGCCCCCTGATGTCGCATCTTCCGACTTCCATCTCTTTAGTCGAATGAACGATGCACTCTCTGGGAAGCAGTGAGTGGATGAAGGGGAGGTTATTGACGCGGCAGGACGATGGCTCCGACGTCGACCAGTGGAGTGGTACCATGCGGGCAAACAGGACCTCCAGTATGGTGGCGCAAGGCCGTCACACTGAACGGAGATTATATCGGAAAATTGAGTTTTGTAGCCAAAAGAGCGGGCAGTAATATGGTGTACTGTAAAGCTGAATAAATCAAACTTGCTTTCAGAAAAAAGTGTTTTATTAGTTACTGAACGTCACTCGTAAAATGGTTATTGGCAACGTATTAAGCTTCCTTGAGGACATCCGGTGTTACTTTCGTCTATGTTGAAACTCGCAGTCCACTGTATCATAGCGGGTTCTATTAGCCAAATAACCGTCTTTGTTTTCCAAAAAATAAAAAAAATATTAATACTAACCATATAATTATTCGTCATGATACAGACAGCGTCTCATAATTATACGGTAGATTATAAATGTTCTATCGGTAATGAGACGGACAGTAAATACAAGCAGACAGCTACAAAAATGTAACACATAAGTAAGTTTATTTACGCTATGTACACTTAATAATTGAGTTATACGTAAGTTTGGACGGTACGGGTTCTTGTGTGGTCCGAGTTATATACAATTAGAAAAACGCTCCTGATACCAGAAAATAGTTGCACTTATCGTGACCAGAGCAGCTACTTCTTGATCAAGTAACTTCTCAAGTGCAGACCGCTTGCCAACAGCGCTCGGCAGACCAGACGGTCACCCATCCAAGTGTTAGCCAAGCCCGACAACGCTTAACTTCGGTGACCTGACGGAAACCGGTGCCACTACTGTGGCAAGGCCGTTGGCGTCCACCTAGTTCCAGTGTTCCTCTCTGCAGTCTTCCACACTGATGTTCATAAATCTGCACTTTATCTGCGGGAATTCTGGATTGCAAAAGGTTCAAATGGCTCTGAGCACTATGGGACTTAACATGTGAGGTCATCAGTCCCCTAGAACTGAGAACTACTTAAACCTAACTAACCTAAGGACATCACACACATCCATGCCCGAGGCAGGATTCGAACCCGCGACCGTAGCGGTCACGCGGTTCCAGACTGTAGCGCCTAGAACCGCACGGTCACCCCGGCCGGCTTCTGGTTTGCAGCTACTTAAAAACATGCACCAGCCAATCAGTCTCGAGCAGTGAGGTCACGTGGATCCACTCGCTCTGGCGGCGTATCTGCATGCGTGGCGCTCAGTTCGTGAGCTGAGCACGGCGCACAGTGTGCGGTCGACGGAGATGCTATCGATACTGTAATAAAAGTTGATGTTTTTTATCATAGTCGTTAGCAATTCTTTCTTTTAATGGCTAGTTCTACAACACCTCACTGCCAGCAGTTTGATAGTCTCCTTCTTCTTCTTCTTCTTGTTCATTATTTATACCATATTACGAGAGCTATTTGTACATTTGGCTTCTTGATTTTCCAGTGTTAGTTTTCAAGGTGGTGCAAGCTGCAAAATGCACAAGCATCCAGACTGCAACGTAGTTCTTTGATCTTGGGTATCTGTGTCTTTCTGTTCGTATCAATTCAGTTATGTCTACTATGGCAGGGAGTGCCCCATCGATCATCCCCTCTCTGATGGAGGAAATACAACGTATCACTCGCGCGTCCACCAGTAAACCTGCGAATCAATATATACTTGTTCTTCCACCAGTACTGTACTCTGCCGTCACATCTGTCACAGATGGCCGCCTGTCCTGCTTAAGACTGCGGGCAGGCGCGTTTTATGGACGTCCCACACCTTGCTCGCCGCCTGCTCGTGTCCCCGCAGTTCTTCAGCTACGTACCGTAGATCCTCCCAGCAGAGGCGAGCGAATAGCCGACCGGTTTCGCCTTTTCCGAGCTATTCGTTCCTAGGCGTCCAGCCCATAAGAATGTGTGCTTTATCGCAGTCGCTTTCGTCAGATGGTTTCCCCATTTGCGACCCGTATTGCCGCTGCCTTTGCTTTCTGGTGTCCGGAAACTTTCTTAGACCTAATATCGGGCCACGTCCGATATTTATTTCTTGTCAAGCCATACCTCGTCAAAGATACATCTCGTTGAGTGGTCGGGATATTATACTAATTGTTTCATTTTCTGTCTCCCTCGTCTTTAAGACCCTATGTAATTGACTGGTGCTACACCCGTTCTGATGCGTTCTCCTAATCTTCGAGCTTGATGTACTGCCACTGAGAATGTCATGTGAGGCAGGATAATCCTTTGGAGGCTCATTTAGCTCGGTACTAAGGAATCTCTTGCGCGATTGAAGTCCACCAGTTCCGCATTAAACACCGTGTGGAAGGTATCGCTCACCAAAAATCTATTTAAATTTTCCTGTATGCTCGTGTGAAATTCTTCGGGATTACGGATCTGAGAATCCGCCCGACCTATGTAGCTTTCCATGTGGTGTGGGTTTCATGCATTCTGCAGCTATCTGGCACGTGCCATTTCGTCTTTTATTGAGTTTCTTGGCATATGCGGATTGGTCTATGCGGGGGAATGCATATTTCGCTGTGGAAAAGCAAAGAGCTTGCACAGTCGTTCGCCGGCCGCAGTGGACGATCGGTTTTAGGCGCTTCAGTCTGGAACCGCGCCGCTGCTACGGTCGCAGGTTCGAATCGTACCTCGGGCATGGGTGCGTGTGATGTTCTTAGGTTAGTTAGGTTTAAGTAGTTCTAAGTTCTATGGGACTGATGACCTCAGATGTTAAGTCCCATAGTGCTCAGAGCCATTTGAACCATTTTGAACGACAGTCGTTCTTAATATAGTAGGTCTGGCTTCCCATTTGCTGTTCGCTAGATTCTTCAATATGTCGTTCCTAAGGCAATGATAATTGTATGTCAGTGATGTGTGCAACACGACACCCAGATATGTTGGTTTGTCTGTGTGTTCCAAGTGACATTCAGCTTCCTAGTTTCCTGTTGTATCTTCGAGGGGTTTGGTTTGAGGGAGTTCTCTTGGTAGCATTCAGTCACGATGTTTAGGGGGTTTTCCCGTTTCCCTTCTAAGTTCTCAAAGCTCTTTCCTTGTGCGATAATAGCCAGATCACCGGCATGAATGAAATTAGTATTATGGCCTGCTACTGATTGATCATTTGTGTATCGATTAACTTAAAGGAGGGCCAGGACACTGCCCAGAACGAGACCGTTCTCTTCTCGACACCATCGACTTTTCCCATCCTCTAGCGGTACAAAGTTTTGCAATAGAGATTCAATAACTTCTGTCAGCTGATGGTCCTCAGATGCGTTGCATAAGCTTTTCTTTTCGTGACAGTTGTATGCAGAACTTAAGTCTACCAGAGCTGCAACTGCTATTTGTTTCTTTTCGAATCCTTCCTCTGTGTGTTGTGTAGGAGACAGGTTTGACTTGTGCACGATTTTCCTGGTCTGAACTAGCCCTGTTGGAGAATGAGCTTTTGTTCTGCGGTATGTGCTACATGATTTTAAATGGTTTGTTCGTACAGCGTATGCAAATGGGACTAGAATGCTATTGGCCGGTGGTTGTTCGATTGGCTGCTTCATAAGCTTCATTACCACTGTGCCTTTGATTTTCTTCATAAATTTGGCACGTTTCACGCTTTTAGACAGTGGTTAATGAGCTGTAAAGTCCATCATTCGCCATTAGGAGCCGCGCGGGGTAGCCGTGCGGTCTGGGGCGCCTTGCCACGGTTCGCGCGGCTCCTCCCGCTGGAGGTTCGAGTCCTTCCTCGGGCATGGGTGTGTGTCTTGTCCTTAGCGTAGGTTAGTTTAAGTTATATTAAGTAGTGTGTAAGCCCAGGGACCGATGACCTCAGCAGTTTGGTCCCATAGGAACTTACCACAAATTTCCAAAAAATTTCGGCATTAAGACTAGGGCGTTTGACACGTTTCGTGCGTACATCGTCGACTCCAGCTGCTTTCCCATTTTTAATTGAACTGTGTCTAAGAATGATTCCCTATCCGGCTCTGTACCGTTTGTGTGTTTTCCTTACCGCATCACGTGGCGGCAACAGTACCAGGTCGCCTACAGTCACGCGATGTGCAGTGGTGACGATGTTTCGGCTCATCAGCGTCTCTCTCTGTTTCTTTTAAATAGTCGGAGCCTCAGCCTGGTGGCTCTGGTGGCGTAACCGCGGCCCCCGCGCTCAATTCCTCGAGTTGGTCCACCTGTGGCGACTCGCTGCCGCCAGACAATGCGGCGCCGCCCGCGGTGCGTCATAAAGACAGCCGGGGAGCGCCTGCCGGCGACAGTACAGTGGAGGCTGCGCTCATTGGCCGCCGCTAATGGCGACCCGCTATTCCGACTCTTCCTGCCGCGGCCCTGAATACCTGTCACCGGCAACGCCGGCGCAGACACAAAACACGAAAAGATTACCGAAAAACCTCCCGCGGTGACGCAGCGCCTGCCGCCTCTGACCTTTCCACGTCGCTGTAGTAAGCCGCTTACTCGTCTACCCTAGAAATGTCAGGCACGAGACTAGCAGCTCACGTGCGTGCGCTGTAGAAAAAGGAGGAGGAACGGCGTGTGCCGTCCCGTCGGTGACGAGCTCGGAGAACAATTCGAGAGTGCGAGTGGAAAACTTCCCGAGTGCCGATTTTTCGCGAAACACGTTTTCAGTGCTGGTGTGTTCTCGGTAACCTGTTGCATGCCTCTAGAGTCGACCCAAGTTGAAACATATGCTACTAGATGAATCGTGGCATTTGTGCTATTGTATTCCTCTCAGGAGTTCCACAACTTCAAAGATATGAGAAGTGGTTTTTCCTGACATTTCAACTAGTTAAGTACCTAACACTGTATTTCTGTACTCGTATTATCACAAATAAAATGTAGTGCCTCAGTATTATCGAAACAATAACTTTCTCCCTGCTATTTCGTCGAAAACTGACATTTTCCAGACCATGGCTGTATACAAGTCGAATGTTACAGACAAGAAAACATCAACACGCCACTGTTCATAGTACTGTTTATTCACACAAACAGCGCCGTTACCGGTTCCGCTCGACAGGTTTATCTTCAGATGGCTGTTCACGTTCGCCTGTTGTTCTTTATATTAGTTGTTGAAAAAAAAAAGCCAACAACTGACGTAAACAACATCACATGTAATATAAACGTGAAGAGTCCTCTGAAGGTAAACCCATCGGTTCCAAACCGGTAATGGTGCTATTTGTGTAAATAAATATCACTATTAAATACCTTTGTTGAAAAAAAAGCCAACAACTAATGTAACAAACACCACATGTAATATAAACGTGAAGAGTGCTTTGAAGATGAACCCGTCAGTTCTAATCCGGTAATGACGCTATTTGTGTAACTAAATACCTCTATTAACAGTGGCAGGTTACTGTTTTCTTCTCTCCTAGAATCACGTTGGAAAAATTTCTTTGTTGGCACTTACAATCAGTTTCCTGGCAGGGCGCTTAGACCGTTCTCAATTAAGTATTTATTTTCGAATTTGTCTCATAATTTTTTAGGCTGATGCGGTGAGCATCATAATTCCTTTTTGAATTTTTGGGATACAAATCAGTTATATACAGACAGGGGTATATTGTCTCTGCATTCCCCTTAGTCATTTCCACTCTCCAACTGGAGAAGGGTGGGCATAATTTGACGGTTCGCACATTGCTGCATTCGTACGAAAAGTGCATGAAGGTGTCACCCAAAACACGTTAAGTTACGCATACTCATTTGAAGGAGCCACGATATCGCGTTGTCTCGCAATCATGTTTTGTACGGTTTTGAGATCCTCCGAGATAAGGCGAGTTCGGATAAGTATTAAAAGTCTACGTAATAAGTTAGGTTTTCTAACATAGTAGCGCTGAAACAGTGGTTACTCAGCGACAAATTCCCAAATTGCCAACTAAAAACAACTTTTATAGAGTGACCCTCGAGTATGGTGTGTGTGTGTGTGTGTGTGTGTGTGTGTGTGTGTGTGTGTGTGTGTGTGTGTGTGTGTGTTGTCCTTAGCGTAAATTAGTTTAAGTAGTGTGTAAGTCAAGTGACCGATGACCTCAGCAGTTTGGTCCTATAGGAACTTGCCACAAATTTCCAAAAACTACGGAATGCAGTTAAGTCGGGCACAGTAGCCAGTATGCCCGCCCTTACTCAAAACTTTTTTTCTTCCACTTTCATTGTTCTCTATGTGAATAAATATCGAAAACTGACAGAGAAAGGTTTTCGAAGGATTTCGGTCATTTTTACCTCAAAACACCAAAAGGAAATTTATGACCACCTCCAGTTGTTGGAGACAAGATTTGTCGGCATGAAAGATAGCGGTCTGCGGTGCGAAACATTTGAACTGTCAGAGAGCAATAATAAGCTTAATTTTAGTAGATAGACTAGAACAACTGCAGACGGATGTGGGTTGCTAGTTTCCGGAGAAGATTTCCAACATTGACGTTGTTGCCAGGTATACATCCAATGTGCCCCCACGAACACTATGCAGCTATTGTTAAGGACATAATGACTGCTTGTGCGAAAACTGAGCCTAAAATTTTTTGATTCACTATACGTATACTTGGTAGTAATTATGAATTTTCCTTGAAAAAGTAAATAATAGTTATATAGTCAGTTTTTGCCTCTCAACATATAATTTGTACTGTAAACAAGTTTTTTTCCTCTCAGTATACATTTCCAAAGTTAAAGCTGGTTTTCTCAATCTATTTAACCCATTTTAGCTATGAAGTCATTATGCCCTACCCCGACAGGCACAACGGCCACTCGGCTATTTTTCAAACTATTTAGCAGCTGGAGTACCCGGCTTCGCTCAGGGTGTGTAGTACTTGAATAAAAGGATGAACTTTAAATATAACAGATAAAAATTTTATTAAAACGTATTCTATTTACAATACTTGTTTATATGCAATATTTTTCATTTTGTTGCGCGGGGTATATATGCACAAATTTTTGAATTTCCTACACGTAGAAGATTCTTCAATCCGTTCATTTTGCCGTTCTCCAGTTTCTCTGTTGCTCACGGTGCTCATCCTCGTTCGTTGGGTACTCAAACGTCCTCCGCGCTCCTCGTCTGTTCGTTTATTCGCTATTCTTTTTGTTTTCGTCGTTTTGCTTCAGAACTAGCAAAATCTCCTCCTCTTTTACGACTGGGCGTTGCCTAAAATATAAATCAAATCAACTTTTTATTAACAAATACATTAAGTACACTTTACGCAGTTTTCACACTTTATTTTCGATCTACATTCAGTCACTGTATCACTTCGACTACACTCACTTCACTGTTAGTTTCTATTCAGTCTCTGCACTACTTTTCCTCCCTTCGTCAATGATAAGAAACTGACGTTCGATCGCACATTGGATCTTGCTTTATGTACCGCTACCAATGGGTAGCGCCACAAGTGGCCAATTTCAGAACATACCAAAAAGGCTTCGAATGGTCTACAATGTTCCAGAACATTCCACAACATTCGAGAGTGTTCTGGAATGTTCCACGATGACCTGGGATGTTTCGAACGTTCTGGAATCTTTCCGAATGTTCCAGACTACTCCCGAATATTCCAGATAGTTGTGAAACATTCCGGAACATTCTGGAGTATTGTGGAATGCTCTCGAATACTTTCGAATGTTCTCGAATACTTTCGAGTGTCCTGGAATGTTCTAGATATTTCTAGAGGGTGAAACTTCCGAGTCCTTATATCTTCCAAAGCATGCCCATCGTGAAAATCGTGGACCTTTGTGAATGGGAGACAGAGGGATACCACACGATATAACTCCCTCGCTCGCACCGGTACTCTTTTCTCAGTTTTATCGGCACGCATGTACGTTATGTAGGCGCTTTCCCTTTCTCCGACGAGAATGAAAAAAGTCAGGCAGTTTGGAGGACTTTTGAGTTCCTAGATCAACTACAAGACAGCTATGAAAATAACAAAACAGTATTTGAAGAAGTGAGAGGTTATTTTCAGAATCAAAAAGATCGCTTCTCTGTTAAAAAGTACTCTTTCCGAGAATAAAATGAAAACTATCCGCAATTGCAGAATCTGCATCTACGTCGGCATGGATACTCTGCAAATCGCATTTAAGTGCCTGGCAGAGGGTTCATCGACTCACCTTCACAATTTTCTAGTATTCCAATCTCGTATAGCGCGCGGAAAGAACGAACACCTACATCTTTCCGTACGAGCTCTGATTTTCCTTATTTTATCATGGTGATCGTTTCTCCCTATGAGAACTAAGAAAAATTGTTGAGCAGCCGATTGAAAATAAATGGTACTCCCTGACCACGAACTCTAATGAGGTAGCTGTTATGTAGGTAAAACTGTCAACAATACGAAGATCGTCGTGACCACCACAGAAATTCACTAGATGCGGTCATGTTGTCTGAGCCTTCATCTGACATCTGAACTGGCTTTCCAAACTGCTGATCGAAGGTCAGACCTTTAGATTCCTAGTTTGGCACTCAACACTTTTTTTCTTATCCGTCTTGAATTCATCCTCCCCTTATAACCTCTCCTTCTGCTCTCCATCTTTTTGTCTTCTCGACCAGACTTCTTTTCCAATTGTTCTGTCTGTTAAGGTTCTTACCTAACATGTCGAAAGCAAATAAATTTGATCTGGTAAAACAAAATTAGGGTCCCTCTTCTTTCTTTTCCCTCTGCCTGTAGCCCTTTCTCTAAGAGGTCGGCATTGTTATACATCGGTCTTGGCACTGTTTTGCCTTCCTGACGGGACCACTCCCCCCCCCCCCCTCCCCCGCCGGGAAGGAATCTGTGTACGCCATCTGTCTTGCTTGTAGTGTAAACCTCATGTGCAAGTGTGAACGTATTCTAATGTCTCAGTTACGTGTATTTGAGGCGGGACTTTACTTATTGGATGTGAGAAACCAGCTAAAGTCCACATTCAGGTTGTTCGCTTTACCAGCCCCGTCGCCAATCCACGATGTGGATTCCATCCGGGGCAGGGGCTCACCTCCCCGTGTCCTGCACGCGGGCGCGTCAGCAGTCTCGGCTATCCGGGCGGATCGATAAACCAAAATTTAGTATAATGGAAGAAAATTGTCTTTGCTTCATAATATTAGAATATAGGGCACTTTTCGCAGCACTAAATATGAGGGTTTCTCAGAAAGTAATGAACCGCATTTTTTTTTCTTCAACAGTTCTTTAACGAACGTAATGAGAATTACACATCGAAAGATTGGTGATTTATCTACAAACCCTATTTTTCGACTTAATCTCTATCCCGTTGTATGGCCTTCCTGTAGCTCAAAACAAGGGCGTGTATGCCCTGTTGGTACCGATCCTTGTCCTGGTGGCGGAGCAGTGCTTCACTATGTGAATCACCTCCTCATCGTCCTCAAAATGTTTTCCACGAATGGCATCCTTTGATGGCCCAAACAAGTGGAAGTCCGAGGGGAGTGGTCAGGTGTGTCAGCCGTGGATGGTCTCCCCGACCACTGCATATCGTGGACCTCCGCCGAACCGGCTTCTGATGACCTCGCCCTCCGTGCCCAGCGACGAACTGTACTTGTGTCGGCAGCAGATGCTCCATAGACTTTGCACAAGCATTTGAGAATATTCCACACAGTTTCTTTCTCCGCAATGACGGCATGTTGCTTGTAACATACATCACCTACAGACGCTATTTTGGTCCTGCAACTACGCTGTGCGTCGGAAGTGACGGAAACTTTGCGCGCTCACTCAGCAGCCTCAAAATAATGCGTACATAACGTTGCGCATTCGTACCATTGTTTTCGGCTGAGAAAAAAATGCGGTGCATTACTTTCTGGGCAACCGTCGTAATATAAAATACGAAATAAACGTAAATAAGTTCCTTCTTCTTAATACCTAATCATCTTCATTGGTGCAATCTTCTTTCGTCACTTTCGCTACAGTCTTTATTCCGCATTGTACGCAGGGTCGGCAGGGTTAAGTACGGATTTGGCATGGTTAATGTTTAAGGGGTGGCCGGATGCCCTTCCTGCCGCCACATCACAACCCCCACCCAGGGACGGAATTAGTGTACCCCAGCTGTCTGCGTCAAGCGTAAATCGTGAAATAGTGCGAATGTGTTTCAAATGTCCGCGAGTCGTGTAACTGAGGCGGGACGTGGAGACCAATCCGGTAGTCACGTAGTA
The DNA here is from genome assembly GCF_021461395.2 of Schistocerca americana. Taxonomy (NCBI): domain Eukaryota; kingdom Metazoa; phylum Arthropoda; class Insecta; order Orthoptera; family Acrididae; genus Schistocerca; species Schistocerca americana. The sequence goes on from NC_060125.1 coordinate 128,253,512, forward strand.
GGGTGTGGAAAACCGCCTAAAAAACACATCCAGGCTGGCCGGCACACCGGCCGTCGTCGTTAATCCGCCGGGCGTATTCGATCCGAGGCCGGCGCGCCGACCCGAGTCCAGGAAGCAGTGCGTTAGCGCTCTCGGCTACCCTCTCGGGTAATCTTCTTTCGTCACTATATGGAGGAAAACAAATTAGTATGATAGCTCGTAGTTCAAATGGTTCAAATGGCTCTGATCACTATACGACTTAACTTCTGAGGTCATCAGTCGCCTAGAACTTAGAACTAATTAAACCTAACTAACCTAAGGACATCACACACATCCATGCCCGAGGCCGGATTCGAACCTGCGACCGGAGCGGTCGCTCGGCTCCAGACTGTAGCGCCTAGAACCGCACGGCCACTCCGACCGGCAGCTCGTAGTTGATACTTCCTTTAACATTAAAATAATTTCTTCTTCCATTATCTTACATTTTTTTCTTTTGAATTTACCTTATTCGTATTTCACTGAATTTCGATGGTGAAGTTACTCATAAAGAACACTGAACTACTCTATGAGTTGTTAGGACTCTAGATTATACATACCATGAGTTAACATATCCTGACTCAGTGTGTGTCACTAGATAACGTGAGTGTGAAGTACACACTGTAGGTGAAAACTGTAAGAGTACTGGATTGAAGTACCGTGGTTTCAGCCGGTTGTGTAACGGAGCAGCATTAATTCCCAGCCCGCATCTCGTGGTCGTGCGGTAGCGTTCTCGCTTCCCACGCCCGGGTTCCCGGGTTCGATTCCCGGCGGGGTCAGGAATTTTCTCTGCCTCGTGATGGCTGGGTGTTGTCTGCTGTCCGTAGGTTAGTTAGGTTTAAGTAGTTCTAAGTTCTAGGGGACTGATGACCATAGATGTTAAGTCCCATAGTGCTCAGAGCCATTTGAACCATTTGAGCCATTAATTCCCAGTACAGTTGTACTGTCACGTTCTTAGGGATCGCAAAGAAAATGTCACACTGAATACAGCGCACACAAGTACACTGCCTCACAGAAAAAGTGATTTGTCCAGGGGGGAGGAGGAAACGAAATGAAAGTTCACAGGTTGAGAGGGTGTGTGATGTTATCTCAGCAGGTACAAAACAGAGTCAAATTTACTGTGAGGCCGGTTATCAGTATGACACTGCAACCCGTCTGGCCTGGATCCGTGCACCGATACGGTTGGGAAGGATGTCGTGAAGCCGTTGCGTCTTCTCCTGAGGCAAGCTAGTCCACAACTATTTCAAAAGATCCTCAATATCTATTTACTAATTAATTAAGTAAAGACCTGCTGCCTGTTATTATATAGCAAGTAGTACATTTTGTGATTAGCTATGATGTGGCAGTTCTTCCCTTTATACCTTCTGCGTATATGGTTACGTCTCTTAAAATGTGTTGTCTTGACAGTGGTGATACTTAATTTAATGAATTGATTAGTTACGTTATAGTGTGTTATCGAAGGTAACAGTGGAGATTGGGAGTTGATTTAAGATGTCGTAGTCAGCTGCATCAGGAGCGAAGGCTCTGTAAAACTTCGAGCCAGTCAAACCTGACGCAGCGAAAGAAGAAGAAATGTCACATCATCAGATAGCGTTACTTGCCATGAAATGGTGTAACAAACAGCTACGCAGACAGCTTTTTTTTCCTGATTAATTCGCCATAGCGTTGAAGAACCTTCGCTTACTTTTGCTGTGTTTGTATCTTTGTCTCGTCTTCACTTCCTGCGTGCGATGTAGCATCCGATTCCGTATCTGTGCTCTTGTCTGTGTCGTTTGATGTGTACTGCTGATCTGTCCGACGTGAGGCCTGTCTAATTCTAGCGTGTGGTCTCTCCCACTTGTATGTCGCATATAGTGCTCGCGATACTTGGTCTGCGATATTGTTTCTAGAGTTCCAGTCGTCTCGTCTGCGTATCAATTGTCCTATGTCGTGGTTTCCTAAACTCGGTCTTATGTGTCCTAGAGCATCGCAGATGAACACTGTGTGTTCAGGTGTACCATTCTCACTACAGGCATAAGTGTGTGTCTGTTTTAGGCCAAACTTGTGGGCATGCACAGGATACTGGCTGTAGTGGCACCACCGTTTAAGGTAGGAAAAAGATTCGGTGCAGTATTTCTGAGCACACAAGTTACAGCCAGGCGCGGGCACGTTCGCAGTAAGTTACGCTTACCAGCGATTACGAAGCAGAATGGAAGCCGCAGGGCCGTAGAACCGCTGGAAAGAGTAAATGCAGCAGTTTTCATGGCGAAAGTTACAGGAAGAAGGGGCCCAGTGGCGTTCCTAGGTGTTATCAGAACATGACTTGGAGTGGTGCATTAGCAAAACAGAGGCGAACAGCCGCGTATAAATAGGTGCCGGTTTTCTAACGAGATCATTCAAATGTGGCAGCTCTCCTGGATGGCGGGGTATGTCACACCACTGGCCACACGCAGCAGCAGATGGGACGAAAGCGTTCCAGTCCACAGCGGGTGGCTGGTTCGACCCTCTGAGCCCAACACAGGGTCCGTAGCCAGCCAGCGGCGGGCCAGTCGATGGCTCGCTACCGCGGGCAGTCTTGTTGGCTCCCAACACACCCCGAAGGTATTCCGCAGCGAATGCCACTGAGTCGGCTGCTGGCGCATCGTGACGTCGTCAAAACACCACGGCTGTACACGGCCGACACGCCGCAGTACGTTGCATGGGTCGCTGAGGTAGCCTTCCACGCTGTTTTGCAGACAGCGAAGTGGCGTCCTCAGCATCACGGGACCCTGTGACACAGACAGAGAGGAATGCGGCACTGTAGCTGGGAATAATAAAACACATGAAGATCACGGCCGAGTATTAATAAGGCGCATCATGACAGTTTCCATCCCCATCCAACATTCCTCCACCACACGCCAACATCTACATCTGGCAGTGACAGCTACAGGGCCAAGGCCCGTGAGACAGTGCACCATCCCACATGATGGATTTATGTGCTTCAGATTCATCCGCTCTCGTATACTGGTGAATATAATATCCTGGATGCTGTCACTGGGATGGAGGCGACGTCCGGGGCTGGTCCCTGACATGTTCTGTTTGGGACATGCCTGGGGATGTTGCTGGCCACGTGAATACAACAACAAAAAAATGGCTCTGAGCACTATGCGACTTAACTTCTGAGGTCATCAGTCGCCTAGAACTTAGAACTAATTAAACCTAACTAACCTAAGGACATCACACGCATCCATGCCCGAGGCAGGATTCGAACCTGCGACCGTAGCGGTCGCTCGGCTCCAGACTGTAGCGCCCAGAACCGCACGGCCACTCCGGCCGGCCTACAACAACATCAAGCAGACATAATTGCGTAGGCCTCTGCAGCCAGAGTCAGTCGACATAACAGTTTTCTGGATATGGTACCATGCCATACATTATGACACGCTACCATACCCAGAAAACTTTTATCTCGATCAAGCTGACAATTCATAGACACACATGCCGTGTCTGGACGAGCATTGTCCTGTCGAAAAATGCACCAGGATCCTGTCATATGAGATGTAGTACACGAGGGAGCAGTCAAGAGTTCCCTCAGCGACTACCGGCAGTGACCTCACGTCACGCAGTGACACTGCCGGGCCCCTCTAAAACACTGAAAGAGTGTCACCTCTGGCCAGGTCGCCGCCATACCTGGCGACAATCGGTCGACCGCAGCAGTTCAGAACAGCGAGTCGTCGCCGAAGACACAACGTGGTGCCACTCATCAGCAGTTTGTGCTTCGTGGTCAGGTGATGACTTCTAACGCCGCCGGTTGTGTTGTGATGCTAACGCAGCCAATGCATGGGACGTTAATTCCCTGGTCCACCTGCTACCAGTCTCCGACCAGTGGTGCTGGATGACACAGGCAGTCCGTTACGTGCCCTCTGACGGTAGGCTCAGATGTGGGAAGGTTAACACGTTCTCGGCTCACGACGCGGCGAGCCTCTCTTGTGACGGTCAGTTGTGCTGGACCGGGTCCTTGACGACGAGTATGGTTGACCTAAAATTCCCATGCACTCCAACTTCGGGTCGCTGTCTCTCTCACCCCACGAATTTGAGGACTGTCCGATTCGGCTAACCTCATAAATAGTGACCCGCAATAAGGGCGCTTTCAAACTCTCTCTGCCGCTGATAACGCTCTCTCACTGCAGTACACGGTATCTCCGCGACCGTCAGTGATCTGGCGCTGTTTACGCCTCTTCTATACCACACCTAACCTGGTGACAAACCTCTGGTGCCTGTAGTGTCCGTAGCAGAGAACTGCAGCTCGAATTGTCTATGTACCCGCCGATGGCGAGCATGTTACAGTGACATCTGACTATATTGTCATGGCGCTTCACTTTTTGTTTTTTGTAAGGAAGCGTGTATTAGCAGTCATTCTTCCCGCACTTTAATAGCAAATGGAACGAACGAGAAGGAACTGTACTATGTAGTACAACGGGAAGTACCCTCTACCGTGCTCTTCAGTCTTTCGGTGTGCGTGTGTAGTTAGGAGAGGAAGTCAGCCGTGCTCTTTAAAAGCAACTATCCCGCCCGTTTCCCATAAGCGATTGAAGGAATTCACGGAAAACGTAACTCTGGAAGCATATCAGTCCAGTTGCTCTCTAGTACGGCACTGAGCTAGGTTGAAACCTATAGACATTCATCTACGTTGTGCGTTGTAAAGTTGACGAGTTGTGCTTGCGCTCTGACGGCACTGAAAGAAGCGAATCTCTAGCACCGTGACCTTCCACTAAACAAGACGTGTTGGTCGCAGTTTCCTTTCAGGTGCATTTAAACGTGTGCAAATTTTGCTGCGTTCTAGATGTACGCGGCCGCCGCACCAAGATGCGAGAGGAAGCGCACAGTGATTCAAAGTAACGCATGCATCTCGTTTGTGAATACGGACCACCGCTGCAAGTGTCTCCACTCTATTCGCGGAGAGACGCGCGACTGACGTTTCCGCTTCTCCACAGCATTTACTGGTTTTCATGACGGCTGCCTATTATTGAAAGACTAGGGTTTGCACTTTTTCGCATTAGCACCGTGGCCGAGTGGTCTAACGAAAAACTAATAGAATTTGTGGAGGATTATCGTAAATTTCCTTGTTTGTAATTCCGCCTGCAACAGACAGAGTGACAGGAAATGACTGTGTACAATTCCTCAAAATAGGAACAACGTGGATATAACGGCACACATCCGTGTCCACTGGAAGTGACCTTTACGTTAAATACACTCCTGGAAATGGAAAAAAGAACACATTGACACCGGTGTGTCAGACCCACCATACTTGCTCCGGACACTGCGAGAGGGCTGTACAAGCAATGATCACATGCACGGCACAGCGGACACACCAGGAACCGCGGTGTTGGCCGTCGAATGGCGCTAGCTGCGCAGCATTTGTGCACCGCCGCCGTCAGTGTCAGCCAGTTTGCCGTGGCATACGGAGCTCCATCGCAGTCTTTAACACTGGTAGCACGCCGCGACAGCGTGGACGTGAACCGTATGTGCAGTTGACGGACTTTGAGCGAGGGCGTATAGTGGGCATGCGGGAGGCCGGGTGGACATACCGCCGAATTGCTCAACACGTGGGGCGTGAGGTCTCCACAGTAAATCGATGTTGTCGCCAGTGGTCGGCGGAAGGTGCACGTGCCCGTCGACCCGGGACCGGACCGCAGCGACGCACGGATGCACGCCAAGACCGTAGGATCCTACGCAGTGCCGTAGGGGACCGCACCGCCACTTCCCAGCAAATTAGGGACACTGTTGCTCCTGGGGTATCGGCGAGGACCATTCGCAACCGTCTCCATGGACTGGGCTACGGTCCCGCACACCGTTAGGCCGTCTTCCGCTCACGCCCCAACATCGTGCAGCCCGCCTCCAGTGGTGTCGCGACAGGCGTGAATGGAGGGACGAATGGAGACGTGTCGTCTTCAGCGATGAGAGTCGCTTCTGCCTTGGTGCCAATGATGGTCGTATGCGTGTTTGGCGCCGTGCAGGTGAGCGCCACAATCAGGACTGCATATGACCGAGGCACACAGGGCCAACACCCGGCATCATGGTGTGGGGAGCGATCTCCTACACTGGCCGTACACCACTGGTGATCGTCGAGGGGACACTGAATAGTGCACGGTACATCTAAACCGTCATCGAACCCATCGTTCTACCATTCCTAGACCGGCAAGGGAACTTGCTGTTCCAACAGGACAATGCACGTCTGCATGTATCCCGTGCCACCCAACGTGCTCTAGAAGGTGTAAGTCAACTACCCTGGCCAGCAAGATCTCCGGATCTGTCCCCCATTGAGCATGTTTGGGACTGGATGAAGCGTCGTCTCACGCGGTCTGCACGTCCAGCACGAACGCTGGTCCAACTGAGGCGCCAGGTGGAAATGGCATGGCAAGCCGTTCCACAGGACTACATCCAGCATCTCTACGATCGTCTCCATGGAAGAATAGCAGCTTGCATTGCTGCGAAAGGTGGATATACACTGTACTAGTGCCGACATTGTGCATGCTCTGTTGCCTGTGTCTATGTGCCTGTGGTTCTGTCAGTGTGATCATGTGATGTATCTGACCCCAGGAATGCGTCAATAAAGTTTCCCCTTCCTGGGACAATGAATTCACGGTGTTCTTATTTCAATTTCCAGGAGTGTAGTTCTGATAACAAAAGCCTGCAGTGCCTTCAGAATTTTTAGAACAGGTATATCGAATATTGTAATAGAGGTACAGGAACTTCATGAGGAAGTTAATTATAGTGGCAATATTGTTTCACTTAAACACAATTACTTCTTCTCAGCGGAAAAAACAGACTACCCAACACAATACTACAAAATAAATGGCTCTGAGCACTATGGGACTTAACTTCTGAGATCATCAGTCCCCTAGAACTTAGAACCACTTAAACCTAACTAAGGACATCACACACACACACCCATTCCCGAGGCAGGATTCGAACCTGCTATCGTAGCAGTCGCGCGGTTCTGGACGGAAGCGCCTAGAACCGTTCGGCCACCCCGGCCGGCCACAATACTACAGCGAGTAGGAATAAGGCTGCGTAAATTTCTCTTTCCAGGCGACGCGTCCGTCGTAAGACGTAAAGTAAGTCACAAAGTTTTCTCAGCTAACTCTTACATCGGATCTGTCATTCCAAAAAGTAATTGGAAAAACACTTTGAAGAACAGTCCCAAGTTACTCCCAACATCTGCTCTCTATTTTCTTGATATTACTCATCCCTTTCCTGCGTTTTAACTGTCTATATACCCAGAATGAAGTTATACTTCTACGAAGGACGTTGTGTAAGGAAACAAATGTAAGAGTAATGAGTTCACCTGCTTCAGCTTCCATGTTGATTGGCTTCCAGAAAATTCTCCATACAGTAGTCAAAATCTGAAACGCTTTCGCAACTACACGTCGGGTCGTTAAAAGCCTGTAACTGTACAAATGCCTCGCGGATCCTGAGTCCCTTTCACCAGGAAATGGTTTCATTTCTAGGTTGATAACAGAAAGCCATTATGTGTGATGAAGACACATGGCTTGGGGGTTAATACTTCCTGGATGAGGCTCTTCCTGAAGGATATTTACCTTCCCGTTTCCAGTAGCTACCCCCTCCCCCCCTTTCTCCTCCCCTCCCGCCACGCCACCAGCCATGAGAAGTCCGGTCTGGAATACCTTCGATCTTCGTTTACGTACCGAAATACGAGTAAATAGTTTGCGTCGAACAGAGCAAATAAAACAACACTAAAATTTTGCTTGTAATTAAAATAGCTGTCTCCGCTGCTGTGTGGTCACTGCAGAACCACACGTTTGCCGTCCAAAGCTTCCAAAACAACGTTTGAAATTTCTTCGCTATCAGTGGCTCAAGAACATGAAAGATTACCTCAGCTACGATTACCTCAAAGTCACCCGCTGTCATACAAGTAACGTTTCTAAACAGCCTTCGGCCTGCCACCTTTATCTCTTTCACCCCCCTCACACATGCATTACGACGCAGAAGGTGTTCCTTTATGGAGTTCTGGCGTTTATTTCTCCTATCTCATCTTACTCTCATAATAATACGTCTGAGACGGCAGCCACTGCTAGCAAAGCGGTTCTTGAACCCTGGAATAGCCCGTCTGCTACGTTGTACTTGTGAACAGAATGGCGCACGCGCACATGTTGAGAATGCAGCAGGCCCTCTGTCAAGCACAGGGGTAGGGCGTCTAGACCTAAGGCGCTCAGCTGTAAACGCAGTTTTAGCACTTCTTCTATTCCTACTGTCGGGCTCCGGTGACTTACTGCGAGTAAACAAGGACTGTAAAAAAGTTCTGGTCTACCGAGTGCAACAGATGAGGTAGACAAGTTGTTCCTTGAGGAGGAGGTCGCCTCGCAGATGATACTGCCTGGATTCACGCAGACTGCAGTCTTTATTCCGAATGAAGTGGCTCAGTGGTAAAACACTGGAGTCGGTGGCGGTTCAAAAAACCGTCTGGCCGTCCAGACGGGTATTTTTTTGATTTCGCTAAAATCTTAAGGCAAATGCCGAGTATAGTGCCTTTGAATGGGCACAGCCCCATTATCTTCCCCATACTTCCTAACCCGGGCTTGTGCTCCGTCTCTATCGACCTCATAATAAATTGTGGCGTAAAGCATATTACCAAACATAAATTAAATTTAGACAGTTGCACGTAGCTGTAAATTCAAAAGTCGTGAACATAGCGGTTGCAAACACCTTGAGAGACACAAACTCTACGCGTTGGATCGAAGTTGTATGTCGCCTGGGTAATGTTCGTAATTGTGGTTGCTTTATTTTGGATAATGTCAGTAAATGACATCTTATCATTACAATGATATATTCCTGTTTTTCTTTTTTTTATTGTGTAGTTAAAGAGGTGTTCTCTAATATTTCAAATGGGTCGTACATTTACAATTTTCAACCTGTAAAAAATGGCTCTGAGCGCTATGGGACTTAACACCTGAGGTCATCAGTTCAAAAATGGTTCAAATGGCTCTGAGCACTATGGGACTTAACTTCTGAGGTCATCAGTCCCCTAGAACTTAGAACTACTTAAACCTAACTAACCTAAGGACATCACACACATCCATGCCCGAGGCAGGATTCGAACCTGCGACCGTAGCAGTCGCGCGGTTCCAGACTGAAGCGCCTAGAACCGCTCGGCCACCGAAGCCGGCTCTCTACCCGTAATTGTCCCACACTGCAGACATATACTGCGTTTAACAAAAGATTTTTATACTTATTAAACAAATAAACGAAATAATAATGAATTACGAGGAAACTTGAGCAAATTATAAAAATGGTTGAAGAAAATGAATATTTCTGGGCGGAAATAACAAAAGGCTACAATAGTATAGGAGGAATGCGGATAATCCCTCCAGCACTGCCATCTTGGAATGGAACATTTTCGGCTGGCAGCCCCTTATTGTAACTTGGTGATCCTACACGACAGTGGTGTTTTTCTAGACGGTCAGAATTCTCATGCATCCTGAAAAGAATCTGCAGAGTTAGTTACAGCTAATTAGTGTCAGTCAGTTTTTTGTGTATTTGCGATCTTATGTTACTATTAATCTCTACTACTTACACTTTTTGCACGTCTGTGTGGTTGCAATAACTAGTCACAATTTACATTTACAATTTTTAACGTGACGTAGCGGCAACAGTAGTCGCTCACGATTTACTGTATGTACGTTTGCTGAGTAAGCGCTGAAGTTTGCTTTTTGGTGTGCCTATGTTTCCAAACGTTTACTCGGTAAACGTAAACACCAGTCACGGATTAGGCCTTAGGCCCGTTCCCACTGGCCGGCTGCTGCCTACGGGACAGAGAGAAGGGCGGTCTGCTATGTTGCGACACGTCATCAGCATGTCGCCAGTCGCTGCAGCCGTTATTGCCAGTGGTTGAATCCCGATGATGCCGCTGCCTTTTTATTCGTGAAGCTTCTCGTTTCGCCCCCACGTGGTGATGTGGGCCCAGTTCCAGATCTCCCTACCACAGAAGAATCTGAGGAGGTAACGGGAATCGAACGCAAGTTGTTCTGCTCCGAAGGGAGCGATGCTAACCTTTCGACTGCCGAGGCGTGTAATATTTCTGCCCTTACAGCCATCATATTCATGTACAAGAAGGTCTTCCTAGAGCAGTTTGGAAGGCAGCAGTTGCAAGATGACGTCATGTGGTGTGAGGTACCGATGACAGATGGTTTACTCGGTACGGGTACCGTGAGGAAGTCCGCCTAAATTGTGGTCCTTCTTCGCGATTGACTGCTGCATTCGGAAGTTGCACGCCAAAATGATAATCTTCTGTTATTGATATTATAGAAATTAAAAAGAGTATTTACTTAAATTTCAGATTAAAGCATATCTCAATAGCGTGCTATCATTCCATTATTTTACAAGTATTAATAACCAGCAGAGTAGTAAACAACTACTAAACGAAGACAGACGAAGCACTTCGGTGATTTTCGGATCGCACCTAACTTGGATGGTGGGCGAAGTGGTTCGGCTGTGAGATCAGTGCTGGTTCGGCAGTCTCGGAGGAAAGACATGTTGTCCGCCGTGGTATCAGTTAAGACTTAATTTGCAATTGTAGTTTGTAAATGAGAGAACTTTAATTACGGAAATAAACAATTCATTAATTTGTTAAAGAACTGAAATTATTTGTGACTCTAAAGTGGAACATAATTGTGCAGTTTCTCGTGCTCTGCTAATAAATAGCGAGTGGCATCCCTACAACCAATACAGTTGAAAATTTAATTACTCACCTCATATCAGTTCTTCGCTAAGAGGTTCTTACAGCCTCAAGATTGCAAAAAAAAATGGCTCTGAGCACTATGCGACTTAACTTCTGAGGTCATCAGTCGCCTAAAACTTAGAACTAATTAAACCTAACTAACCTAAGGACATCACACACATCCATGCCCGAGGCAGGATTCGAACCTGCGACCGTAGCGGACGCTCGGTTCCAGACTGTAGCGCCTAGAGCCGCACGGCCACTCCGGCCGGCTCAAGATTACAGATTCACGATCTACGTGCCGATTTCTGCGCAGGGGACAACTACTATAGAAAACCGCAGGTTGGCGAACATTTATTGGAACTCATGCATTCCACTCAGAGTGGTAGGAGCAAATAGGAACCTCGAGAGTACTGCAGTCTTAGTATAAATGAGATCAGTGACACATCATCTGTGGTAACACAGAGGAGGTATGAGGAAGAGAAATTTTCGAAGGAACAGGTTTATCATACGCAAATATCCCTCTCCATCCCTCCATGCCTGTCTCTTTTTTTCAACTTGCCGCGCATCATCTTGCCACTGCTGCCTTCCCAACTCCTCTAAAATATGTTCAAATGAGTGTGAAATCTTATGGGACTTAACTGCTAAGGTCATCAGTCCCTAGTTTACACACTACTTAATCTAAGTTATCCTAAGGACGAACATGCCCGAGGGAGGACTCGAACCTCCGCCGGGACCAGCCGCACAGTCCATGACTGTAGCGCCTAAGACCGCTCGGCTAGTCCCGCGCAGCAACTCCTCTAAGAAGAGTTTGTCGTACTTGAATATGATGGCGAACAAAGTTTGCGTGGTGTAATCGGAATCATTGTTCAAGGTTTGAGCGCACAACAAGGTCTTTATCGTCTGTATTAAAATTTTATAAACCAGCTGTCGATAGAAATCGTAAAGTAATAAAACTTCAACAAGAATTACAATATAACTCCCTACACGCACGGGCGAGCGCGCGCGCACACACACACACACACACACACACACACACACACACACACACACACACATATACGTGGTTGGATGATCATTGGAATAAAAAGAATGCGCCAGCCACCATGCAACACACTAACATCTCCTCTTCTGGCCAGAAGCTTAGGTTCTTGTGCAGACACTACACCAAAGGGTTATAGCTGTACCATACACTTCTCGTTGTCATCATCTAAAGTACTAAAGTAGAGGCCATAGCCCCACACAAATTTAGTTCTGTCCTCCAACACAGTGTAGGATGCACTCAGTTAAGGTGTGGCGTTCAGTTATTTCCACACCAGAGGCATCACTGTATGGGGGATCTTCTCCCTGGAAGACAGCGCCCCATTCGGAGACAGGTCGGAGCCACTTCAGCTCGCCGGAGTGAACGCCACGGCTTATTGTCCCCCACTGCCACTCCTTCTCAACAGTGTTGTTCTGTACGGACGTGTTCGCCTCTAGTCCTCTTGTAACGCGGTCGATAGTTTGTCAGCGAGTGCCTTGATATCAGTCCATTTGTTTTGACTTTCGTACTTCATACCGCGGTGAGCCACGCGCGCTGCTGGGAAGTTGTCCCCCAGACGCTCAACTTGCCCGCCCCGCTGCTCATTGTCCCCGCCAGCTCTGCAGCACCCACCCCCCTCCCCCGCTGTCCACAGCGCCCCATGTCCTCTCCTGTCCTTGTCCTTGGCTGGCCGCTGTCTCTCTCCGCAGACAGGGAGGCGTGCCACGGTGTGGCCTGGTTCGCCGGCTTTTCACTCGGGCCGAGGCGCCCGCGGCAAGATTTGTGTGGCTAAATTACCGACCCGTTTAATTAAAATAGTTTGCGCCTCTCGCAGAACCGAGATGGCTGCTCCGCGCCCGTAGCGGCCGGGCGGCGCGCCGCTTCCGGAAAACTCGACAACACACCGCGTCTCGCAAGTGTCTGTCAAAAGTTGGCGCCGCAAACTGTGCACTCGTGTGTGGACACGGGCGCTGCTCACCTCCGCCACATGACAGCTGCCAGTTTCCGTGAAGTAAAGGCGCGCACTTTACTAATACTCTCAAGTTATGTCCACACGGTAGCTCATTCTTCGTGCGTAAGTGCAACCTGAGGGAACAGAGCGCATGCGCAAATAATTAGTGCGTACTGCTGGTATGCGAGCTCCCATAAACACAGGTTCTCTCATTGTTCAAGCAGGCACCTCAGCATCCACTTCTTCGCTCTGGAGTTTGTGCTGCGTTTATTGTGATGAAATGCGACAGAAAGAGAAAACACGAAGGCACGCATGAGTAACATGTTATCTAAATAACAGAGGTGCTATGTACGAAAAACACAGAGTGACGGCGCCATTTGTTTGCAGATTTCAGAAGAACGTCGTAGTAAGATTTCGGCTTTCGACGTTGTAAACTTCAACTCGTTATCTCTAGGCATGGTACTGTTAGGTGTAACGCAATTTCCGCGCGATAAGGTTGGTAATATCACTCCGTTATCCGGCAACCGGTGACTCATATAACCAGTCGGAGCAGTTTATTCCGCGGATCGCTCGAGTGATTTTCTTAGTTGCAATGCGAGTGCTAGTTGCTTTTCATTACGTAAATTATACCTTTTTAAAAAAAGATTCTATAGCTTCACACAAAAATGATTAACTATCAACATCCTTGGATTCGACATATTCAGAAATCTCATAGGCGAGCTACGTATCGGTTTGCAGCGTCAGGTGAAACACAAAATTCTTCAGCTGCAGATTACGACACACTGAAGAAATCCAAAACGAGGCTCTCAATCGAAAAATTGCGGTGAACGTGAACAAAAACCTAGCTATTGTTTCTACCTACAAACGAACAAACCAGACCGAAAAGTTATTACAGATGGAGAACCGTGGAAAAATTACGTCAAATATCGACGCCTCTTCACAGGTTCTAAATTAGCATTCAAAAAGCACATCGAATATACCCACAATAAAGGAATCGACTCTTTTGTCAAATATATCCCCTGACCAAATGAGATTCAGGAGATTCAAACGACACAAGAACTGAACTGAAAATTTTCAAAATGTTTCTTCTACTTACGCTCACTTATAGCGCAGAAATTTTGTCATTAGCCACCAATTAATAACTTCAAGAACGTTCAAGTTGTACTAAGCAAATTTCTGTGCATAGCAATAGATGCGCCTTGTTAGCTGCCAAACTCAATCATTCACACAGACCTTCAGATTCCAAAAATTCGAGTAACAAGCTAAAAACTTCTACACAAAAATGGAATATTTGCCACCTCAACTTGTGCATTCCATAGCACCAGTACCTCCACTCCCCCACCTAGAAATAAACTCCCTAGATTTATTCTTCATCTCAACAATTCAGTTTCTAAATTACCAAAAATCTTGGAACGCACAAAAAGGCAATACTCGTGATTAGTTCAAAAACATAGTTTTCGTAACCTTTAGGCTCACGTGAGAAATAAGTACGAGCCTTTGCTGTCCCCATCTGTACACGTAATGAATCCTGAATCCCCTCGAATTGCTCTTTATCGAAGTCACAACGGCTGGTTCTCGAACATAGCTACGAACTAACTTTTTGTGAACCGATATGTTGATTCGCAAATCTTTTATCTCCTCTGGTGTTGTGTAAGACGATTCTAGTTTTTGTTTATGAGTACTGATTAATGCTCGCGTTACGTGTAGTCGTAACGATCTCTGTTTACTGCGTTTGGGCTATTGAGTTAGCATCGACTCGGTTTTCACAAACTACGTGACCTGCGTTCTTTAGTATGAGGCCGCGTGTCTGTCACGGTCGGAAGCAGCAGACAGTTCCATCCCCAGTTAGAGCAGAGAACGTAGTCGAATACTGGTTGTGGGGAGATGTGGAGTAGCAAAACAGAGCTCTACGCACAAAACACCATCGCACTCACTTATTTTGCTACCCATTTATTTACGAAGAGCAGATGGTGAGTCCGCACGGGGACAAGAAGAGAGCAGCGAAAGCACTTTGTATAGAATGTGGGAGTGACAGAGACGGAAGACGAGCTGTTGCTTCTTCACCTAGCGGGCATTACTCGGTAGCCTTCTTGGATGGAACGCCGCTGCAAGCGTCACAGCTGATTTCTACCTCTATACTCCCTAGTATCTGGTGGAGGATACTTCGTGTGGCAACGTCGCTTCCTCTTTTTCTTTTCCTATCGCGTATTGTTCGCGGTAAGAACGATGCCTGGTAAGACCGTGTGTGAGCTCGAGTCTCTCTAAATATTACTTTCACGGACTTTTCGCGAGACACACTCGGGAGGAAGCAATATATCTTATATTGGTCAAATCTTGTAGGAACGTACCCTCTCTGAAGTTTAACAGTAAAGCAGAGACCACGCAGAACACCTGTCTTACGGCCTCCTGAGGACTCTTGCAGTGAATCTGTGTCTGCCGTTTGTCTCAGCCGGGATTTGGTGTATGAAGTCGTTCCACTTTAAATCTGACCGTACGGATACTCCTAGATATTTATGGGTGTGATTGCTTCCAGTGATTATTCTGCAATTGTACAATCATACAACAATGGGTGTTGCTGCCAGGTTATGTTCAACACGTAACATGTGTATATGTTGAAAGTCAGTTGCCAATCCCTGCACCAGGCGCTTATAGTGTGCACGTCTTCTTGCATTTCCCCAAATTCTTTGCACATATCAGCATCACCCGCAAAAAACCTCATGGAACTTCAGACATTATCCACTACGTCATTTACATATTTTGTGAAAAGTAATGATACTATAACGCACGCTCGGGGTACGCCCGATGTTGCATTTACGTCTGCAAAGTCCTCTCCGTTGAGAATGACATGCGACGTTCTGTTTGCTAGAAAGTCTCCGTCAAATTACACAGCTGGCCTGGTACTCATTCCGCTCTGTTCATTAGGCGACGTTGCTGAACTGCTTCGAACGCCTTCCGGCGGTCAAGCAGCATCGCATCGACCTGGGCGCCGGTATCTACTGCTTTCTAGCTACCTCTCGTGGACGAACAGGGAGCGACCGATGTTTTAGGAACGCATGTCTACTCTTACAGATGAAATATTTTGTGCCTACAAAAGTCATCATACGCGTAGACAGAAGACGTTCCAAAATTCTACAACAGACCGATATCAAAGTTATAAGGCTACGGTCTTTTGCGTTCGTTTAACGATCGGTCTTGACAATGGGGATGACCTGCGCTATTTTGTTCAGTCATCACGAACACTGCCCCCCTCCTGCTAACTACGGCACACTGCTGGGAGAAGAGGGATAAGTTCTCTCGCATCGTCTATTGTAAAATCGTATTGATGTCCTGTCAGGTCCAGTGACTTTTCATCTGAGCGATTTCAATTGCTTTTTTTTTTTTTTTTTTTTTACCCATGCTCACTTATTTCAGTATCTGATCTGTCATTGTCTCGTTCGGGCGACGCTTTACGGGAGGAACTACAGTTCCCAAAGTACTCATCCTATTTCGAAATTTTTTTTTTTTCACTACGGATACCTGTGGTAGGCCGGGGAAAACCACCGTTCAGGTCGTGTTGTCGGCGGGGCCGGGAGGTGCTTGCGCCTGATGTATTATACTAGGAGCCTTGTAGGCTCAACACAAACCGTTAGCGTCATTACCTTTATTACTTTCACCACAAGTACCTTTTCATTAGCAACTTTGAGCGAAGCACAAAATCAGTTACCTCTCTATTGTATTTCGTAAATAGTTTAGCAGGCTGGACATGGAGGTCTTAGTCTTAGTTTCTAGCTTTAACTTGCCCTAATCTCTTCTAGTTAAGGTAGTTTTTAGGATGGTAGATGTTAAAGACATGGTGAGCGATGGCCAGCGTCTTGAGGGTCATTCCAAGACCCGGGCCGCCGCCCACAACCAAGTGACGGGCGATATTATACCTATCTCTCCTCTATTCAATTCTCTTCCTTCCTTCTTTCTAAATATTTAATTTCGTTTTGTTTATTAATATCTCACTTGATTTAGTATTAGTTATAACTTTTTATAATGCTGCACAAAAAAAGATACCAAATAGAGCCCGCCTCCACGTGGCGGGACACGGGCAACGGTGTGAGTGGGGACGGGAAGCGGTGTGGTGTTACTTTGTCACTCTGGACCCCGGATCCAGTCACAGCGGCTAAGTGGCAACATACGACCCATCATAAGAATTTAGACGGTGGGTCATAAAAAGCAAGCAGCTAGTGAAAAAGAAATAATTCCGAAATCTGAGAATGGCCTCACCGTGCTGCCGGCTGCGCCGTATGGAACAGTTAAAGAACACCAAGACGTCGGCCTGCGCCCCCCCCCCCCCCCCCCGCCGGTCATACGCAATTCCTCCGCAGTAACAGAATTATTAATTTCACGGCATGGCGAGTACGATTCAAAAAGTTTCCTTCCTCCAGAGTGACGCGAATGTTTCCTAATTTAACATCCGTGCTCATTACGTTTGAGGGAAGATTGGGGGGAAAGCGAAATTCATAACGAAGATTAATCACCCGTGACGGCAATTCGCCCAAAAATCGGAAGTTGGTATTAAACGGGACGGGCGGGCTGCCCTCGGCTGGCCTCCCCTCCCCTCCCGCCTTCCCCCACCCCACCCCCCACCTACTGTTTTCTCCGAGGCGCCCCCACTCCCCCTCCCCCGCACCAACCTCGGGCAGACTTCTTCACGCACACACACACACACACACACACACACACACACACAGGGGGGCGGCTACCCATCCTACCACACGCTGGCTCGCTAGTGCGCGCGCAACTTTTTTAACGAGCAAATTGTGCTGGCGCGTTTTATTAATTAAAAAGTCTTTCCTAGGCTGCTCCTCTTTTTTTTCCTGCGGAGTTGGGACTTTCTGAAAGACAAATGAATGGTGCTCATTAGACGGCAGGGAAACAAGAGGCGGCGATATTGCGTTAAAAGCGGCCGACTAAAGATGGCGTGCCGGCGGGGCCCGAGGTGACGCAGCGCGCGGCCGGTAATGAAGACGAATGCGCCCAAATTCCGCGCGCCTACAAAATAAATCCATTACCCCGCGGGCGCGCCAGCCGGCGATCCGCGACCCCCGCCGACGCTGCGCTCCGTTCGGCCGCCGCCCGCGCAGCGCAGGTGCCTGCCGGCGTCGGCGCTCTCCTGAAACGCGCCGGTCTTTGCCCGGGAGTGGACTGCAGCGGGCATGGCCGAGGATTCGGCCCGCGGACCGCGCCGTGGCACTGAGCCCAGCTCGCACACACCCGCCCACCGCCACGGCACGCTGTCTGAGCGTCACGAGTAGGGATGGGTAGTTCGCGAACGAACGGGTGCAAAGGAACGGTTCACCAACATGAACGAAAGGGCCGAGGAACGATCGGTTCATAGTTCACTTCGGTCGCGGCAGTCTACTTATAGTTCCCGGGAACGAGGAACGATCGGTTCATAGTTCACTAGTTCACAAAGGTCGCGGCAGTCACTTCGGCAGTTCTCGTTCCAGCCTCGGTCGCGTGCTCGTCTCAGTCTCGGTCTCCCTCGGCTGCACTCGTCGTTCTTCGCATGACCACCTGTCTCAGCTCCACTGCCGACTGCTCCTCGTTAGTTCAGTATCCAGTTGTTCGTTTCGTTCGCTGCGCTCGCCTATTTTACATGTGTTCCAAAATGTTCTTGCACCTGGGTCTGGCTATTCAGCGTCCACGACCGATAATCAGAAAGTATTTTATAGTTATGTGAATTACATAAAAATTACGTTGTATGTATTAGGTACGTCTTTTCAGGTAACAAAAGGGCATATCAGCTCACTTCATTATATCGATGAACAGCAGTAGACATACTTATAACAAAGCAAGTTTTTTTTATTCATATATTTTTTGGTTTCATCGACTTGATTTAGCAGCTAACTTTCAATAATTTCCTTAATTTTTAGTGTAAGATAATTCGTATAAAACGATTTTCGTGTATTTTTCATATACAAAACATTACATTTAGGAAGGCTCTAATTATTTTTAAGTTTGGTTGTTTCCAATTTGCATTACCTGCTAGTTAGGTTTCTTTGAGAAAAAAAAAAAAAAAAAAAAGTGGGTTGTGGGTCATTTTGGCTCAGTAGGAAAAGCAGTGCCTCTCCATTTGAAAGACATAGATTGCCAAAAATCGTATTTACTTATTATCTCAAAAACATTTGTTCAGAAGGAGCTTTCAAACCAAAAACTTTATTACTGCGAACTTAATTATTATTATTACTGCTGCATTAACTTTAATAATGCAACATAAACACCTAATTTTTACTAAGCGTGTGACACAAGTATGATGAGAAAACCACATTTTATTTTATGCTTCCATAAAGTCTACTTCGCCTACGAACTCAGAGACAATTTGAAGTATGTATAGGGTGTAAACGATTATTGTTTACAACGTAGCATAGCTATGTAGTGGAAGTCGAAACGAAGAATTTCATACAAAACACTTGTGGTCTATTAAGATGGGAAATAGCCACCAACAGCTTTACAAGACTACATGTGCTATAGCCCATGCTTGTCGCGTGAGATTTTCATTACGTCTTCTCCAGCTCTCTACACATCGTCATCGATTGTTTAGCCATTGTTGTTTGCATTAGCTTGTTATTTCTTCACTGCTTAGTTATTACATATTTGTCTGTTTGTTATATCGGCTCGTAACGGTCAACACATCGTCCGTAATTGGCGAGCAGTCTGTACTCGGGGCCGGTTTTCCGTGCGCCACCCTGTGTTATTTCCCTGCGATGAGCTACACAACGGTACAGTTGGCTAAACGAGAGGTTCTGCAGAATCACAGAAATTACTTCTAAACGTGTGTAAGAATTCTGTAATGAATAAAAACTCTATACTCCAGGGGGGAGGCAAGTGCCCCCTCTTGGTGCCCTCCATCCTTCAGTCACCTACACTACTAGTTTTCAGTTATTCATAAGAAATATATACCAAGCGCAAATGAAGGGTGAACGAGTAAAAATGAACGGTTCCCAAAAGAGAACGATCAGCAGTGAACTAGTTCCCAAGGACGAACGAGTTTGCCTATCTCTAGTGACGTGGGGTGACTGCAATGCGCCGCGTTTAAATGGCAATACAGTCGCAATGCGTATGGTCCCGTTTTGTATTTCACACTTCTCAAGGACATAGATATAAAACAAAAGAAATAATCAGTATTATTCAATTATTTTTGGAACGCTGAAGAGATAATTTCGTCTGGTACAAACTGTCAGCGTACGAACAGACGAAGACAGTTTCATAGATTTCCGCATTCGGGTTGCCACGTAATCGTGGGTTATTTAGTATTGTAATCGAAATATTGCAGCATTTTTGAAACATAATAATGCAGACGTGAAAATACCTGAGGAATGTATGAGGGGCGTTCAAAAAGAAACGAGCCGCAGGCATAATTAGAGAAACCAGTAACTGTACGTTAGAAGTATTGACCCTGGCTGTTGAGACACTTGTCCCACCGTGACAGAAGGCGGTGAATGGCTGTCTCATAAAATTCCCGCCCGCCGGAGTGGCAGAGCGGTTCTAGGCGCTTCAGTCTGGAACCGCGCGACCGCTACGGTCGCAGGTTCGAATCCTGCCTCGGGCATGGTTGTGTGTGCTGTCCTTAGGTTAGTTAGGTTTAAGTAGTTCTAAAAGGCGAACCTCACCAACGCACCCCCCTCAGATTTAGTTATAAGTTGGCACCGTGGATAGGCCTTGAAAAACTGAACACAGATCAATCGAGAAAACAGGAACCTTTTTAAGAGGACCAGAAGTGGCGTAATCACAGGTAGAGAGGTCCGGACTGTGTGGAGGGTGGCCGAGAACCTCCCATTTGAATTTCTGCAGGAGTGCCACAACTGTGTTGGCCACATGAGATTTTGCATTGTCGTGGAGCAGAATGACCCCACAGGTGAGATTGCTTGGTCGTTTTGATTTGATCGGTTGGCGAAGGATGATCAAGGTTTGCGAGTAACGCTGGGCGTTCACTGTTGTCCCTGTGATTACACCATTTTTGGGTCCCTTAAAAAGACTCTGAGGGACAAGCGAGTCACCTCTGACGACGACGTCCAGCTGCACGTGCGGTACTGGTTAACACCGCAGCCCCGGGCATTGTATGAGATAGCCATTCACCGCCTTGTGTCACAGTGGGACAAGTGTCTCAACAGCCAGGGTCAATACTTCTAACGTACAGGTACTGGTTTCTGTAATTATGCCTCCGGCTCGTTTCTTTTTGAAACGTATAATATAGACGTGTTGGATAGTTTTAACGTTAAACGGATGTTCTTTAAAACGAGAATTACCTTGCAGGTCAAGCAGTTACATCTGCACATGTAAGCGGAAGCTTTCAACTGAAATGGCAAACGCTCTCGGAAACATGTAAGATTGGCAGTGTCCTCAAAATGTTTCCTTGTGGTTATTTCAAGGCCACAATGAATTATGGAAATCTTACGTTTCCTATAACTCAAGTATTAGAATGTGTTCCTTCTACAACATCATTTTCTTTTCATCCCCACCAAATCAGGAAGAAGTTGAAACTTGCTGACAGATTAAAACTGTGTGCCGCACTAAGACTTGATCTCGGGACCTTTGCCTGTCGCAGGAGAGCTTCTGTGAAGTTTGGAACGTAGGAGATGAGGTACTGGCAGAATTAAAGCAGTACTGAAAGGGTCGTGAGTCGTGCTTGGGTAGCTCAGATGGTAGAACAGTAGCCCGCGAAATGCAAAGGTTCTGAGTTCGAGTCTTAGTGCAGCACACAGTTTTAATTTGCCAGGAAGTTTGACATCGGCGAACTCTGCGCTGGAGAACGAAAATTTCATTCTGCATTAAGAACTTGTATCTCATCTTCCATTATCTTACTGTGGGCTGCATACAGTCACGTACACATAAAATACAAGGTCTGTATTGATTCCACTTGCTCTAATTTTCGTTTCTCCACTCCTTTTTCTGTTTAGTTCACTTCCATCCAAAACTATTGAAACTGACATCCTGCGTCCAACTTCAAACATTTTGTTCACGTGCTCCATTCCTGAAAATGTAGCACAAAGTGCTTTTTGGTGTACAGACCAATGAATTCCGTCTGTCGATCTTCGTAATTTATCGCACTTTCATTGCCAGTTAAATCTTTAAATTCTCTTTGCGTGGTACTGAAGTTTCGTTTCATAGCAAATTTGCAATAATTGCTGTTTATGCTACTGCATAATATATATCAAGAGCTCTCGTCCCCCTATTCTGTCATTCCTATTTGTTTTTGAAGGCTCGTGGAGATACATCACTAGACTGCCTGTTTTTGCCTCTTTCTCTGCAAATATCGGATGGGCCTGTGAACGTCCTTCATACCGCGAACTAATAGTGAACGGTAAACAGTGCTAACACCACGGTGTTGCCGAACTGAAGAGAGTTGTGCCGACCGAAAAATGCCACACCGCAGTACTAAGCGAAATGTCCCTCTGTACCGGGTACTTCCGGGAAGGAACTGCCAAAGCCGGGACAGCTCGCACCTTGGCCCGCTTATAACACTACTTTCCGCTACTGTTATACCATAACCTTAAAGTTGGAGGCACAGGGTGAAATAAAACTATCTTGATAAAGCAGTTATGGTATAAAGCAACAGAGCAGTGTTACCCTCTGAGAGGAATTTTGTTATGTTCACCGTGTTGTACCTAACGGAGGCGGCTTATCGGAAGTGAAAGTCAGGATTACGTAAATATTTAAACAGTAACAAACAATATTTTACCTATCTACACTGTTCATAGAATAAGGAAAACGGTCGCCAGCTTAATTAGGCAAGAGAATGATTGACATTCTTGTTCAAGAATATAAGTATGAGTAACTTTAATGGACAAACACAATCTATACAGGGTGAAAAGTATTTAAACCGACAAACTCTGGGAGGTTCTAGGGGACATCAAAACAAATATTTTTCCCTAATGTCATTTTTTCCTATGAGGATTATTTAAACCGGTGGAGGTCGTATTAAGATCTTCAGTTGTTAGAGGTCGTATTACGCTCTTCAGTTGCAGGCAACTGCTGTCCACCAGTGCACTAGTGCATTGTCTCTGTTTAATAATGGAACGATACACCTGGAGTGAGTACACTGATATGGTTGGTGCGTACTGCGTAGCGCACCACAACGGAAGAGCTGCACAGCGGGTTTATCAACAACAATATCCTAATCGGCGTATCCCGCATCATACGACCTTTGCTGCTGTGTACCAACGTCTGCCTGAGACCAGGTCATTTAGCAGATTACCTGGACAGGGACGCCGTCGCACGGTAAGAACGCTGCAACTTGAGGAAGCTGTCTTGCAGCTTGTGGAGCGGGATCCTTCAATCAGCACTCGTGAAATTGCACGTAACATGGGGACGAATCAGACGAATGTAAGAACAGTCCTTCGAGAGCAATTGTTACGTCCATTTCACTTACAGAGTGTCCGCAACCTGGAACCAGTTGATTATCCACCCAGAGCACAGTTTTCGCAGTGGTACCTGGGAGACTGTGAAATGCATCCTACATTTCCATCCTCTGTGTTGTTTACCGATGACGCAACGTTCGGGTGTGATGCACATTTCGCATGCTTGGAGTGAGGATAACCCACACGCCACGGTTACTAGCGCTCATGAAGTGCGGTTCTTCGTTAATGTGTGGGTCGGTGTTGTTGGGGACCGTTTAATTGGGCCGTATCTGCTACCTAGTTGTTGTGCCTTGGTCATAAAAAAATGGAAAAGTGTTCATCATCATCATGTGTTTGTTGGTTTAATTAATTTGCCGCCAGAGAAATCTTCCTCTACCGGTTTAAATACTCCTCATAGGAAAATATGACTTTAGGGAAAAATATTTGTTTTGATGTCCCCTAGAACCTCCCAGAGTTTGTCGGTTTAAATACTTTTCACCCTGTATTTTGCCACACGCGAGTGCAATGAACTCTGACACCTGCATATGTTCACGGTAAGATTGAAAGCTGGCAGAGCAGAACAGACTATTTGCATAAATATAACAGATAACAATACACACTATTACTTTCAGGGCTTAATCAAACTGAATGGTCTTTATAACATTACTATTAATATTCACTGTAGAATCATAAATTGGACATAGGTTCAGTATTACTTTTCAAACATTTTCCTAGCTGGCATAAATTGTATATGTAGTTCTCTGCAAAATTATGAACTGATCACAGGTTAAGTCTCTTTCAACTAAATACTTTTCTATTTAGAATGAAAGTTAAATGGAATTCACTAACAGGTTACTTCTCACTGTCTTTTGAATAAAGAAATTATTGTTTTCATAGATATTGGTCTTTCTATCAATCGTTATCTAGCATGAGCACAATAGACCATCTGTTGATCCTGTTACACCATTAATATGCACTTTTAATACACAAAGGGAGTCCAATATTGTACAGAAGTTCACTCGAATAGGAAGAGTAATTGAAACTTGCTATAATTAAATAGTGCACTTGCACTACTTTCAGTGGAGGGGGGCCCTTAATCTTGACCACTGTAGCAGAGCATACTAAACACACTTTCAATACACTAAAGAAACAAGTATTAGTTCTCAACTCTTACTGCAGTAGAACACAACTTGACATATATGTAAGAAACTGACTCACCTTTTGAGATTTGCAACAAGCAGCAATGTGATCATTTACCAAGTATAACTTTACCATCCTCAGTTTTATGAACTTTTAATTTTGAAATTGGCAACAATATATTAATAAGCAGTTTTAATTGAAAAATTATTTTCAGCAAGCATCATGTACTTTAGCTCACTCTCTTGCCACGTTAACTTTAACTTTCTTTCAATAAAGGACACTCGGTAAGCACTTTAGCGTGGGAGGGGCCCTAAGTGGATATGTGTCTGAGGATAAATCACGGTAGGTACAAAAGTTCAGTTAAAAATTACCTTGTACACTAAACATCCAATGAGCTGATCCTTCACTGTACATTACTATAGTGTTCCATTACAGTGATTGCGCAATGTGGTGGCGATTGCATGCTGGTAGGTGGATTTGCAGGTAGAATTGCCGGACTCTCTCATTTCTTGGTGGCGATGATAGACATCAATTCCAGAATAGCTCCAGCTCTTCATCCATCCGTCCGAGGCATTGGAAAGCCCCAGGAAAAGCCTCTCTCAGAACCAACGCAATATACAACTTTTACATGAGCAGTTGACAGTTTGGTAGCTCGTCCCCGACTGACTCTTTGTTCCACCTTTTCTACCTAGGGCAACCACAATTTGCGCGCGCTACACAGTTCCGTTCCCGAGAGCAACCACAACACCTTTTACATACAGAATAACTGATAACC
Source organism: Schistocerca americana (assembly GCF_021461395.2). Taxonomy (NCBI): domain Eukaryota; kingdom Metazoa; phylum Arthropoda; class Insecta; order Orthoptera; family Acrididae; genus Schistocerca; species Schistocerca americana. Next base: position 128,278,475 of record NC_060125.1, read on the forward strand.
CTAAGTGAAGGTCAGCAGTTTACATAACAGCAAACAAACATCTTAAATAAAACGGAACCTCTGCACATATTGATATTTCTATAAAAAAAAATTATTTAGATAAAATTATGCAACCTTAAAGATAACCAAAGAGATTAAGTGAGAAAGACAAAACATATCATTTGCTCATATTGCACATATCACAGAGATTACTCTTCATTACAGTATCGAATTAATTGTACATTAACTACAGAAGTTCAACTATGGGATGTTGAACAAAACAGAAAGCTAAATGAATCAACAAAAGGTATGTAGTGTGTAAGCTGCACGCGGGGAGTTTGGCGTGCCGTTGCTGCCTCTGGAGTATAGCATATCAGCTATATTCGACACTGTGGAGTCTGCTGTACGTTACGACTGTCTGTTGGCTGGTCGCTAAGAGGTTTCTCCGCGCATTGATCTGTTTAAGAACTTCGTATCCTACGAAGTCGTCAGATTCGGATTTAATTTCAGTTCAGTTTTACAGACAGTTTTCATGGACAATGGCTCTTTACTTAGCTCGCACGTATAGCGAGTCTCTCGCCCAACGCAGAGCGTCAAGCGTCTGGAAAAACGCGCGAGTGGCTACTGTGTAGCAGAAGGACCCGCAAAATTACAGGCCAATATCCTCAACATCGGTGTGCTGCAGAAGTCTAGAGCACATTCTAACTTCGAATATAATAAACCTCATTCAGAAAGCGTCGCCCGAGCGAAACTCGTGTGGCTGTTTCTCTCAAGATCCTGCGAGGAATGGATGAAGAGCAAGAGGCGGATTCCATACTCCTGGATTTCCTGGAAGGGCTTCACACAGTCCCGCCCTGAATACTGTTAACAAAGGTTCGAGGACACGGAACAGTTTCTCTGATATGTGAGTGGTTGGAAGACTTCCCTTGTAACAGAACCCAGTACGTTGCCCTCGGCGGCGAGGGTTCACCAGAGACAAGGTCATCGTCGTGAGGGCCCCACGGAAATGTGATAGGGCCGCTCTTATTCTATGCACAAACGATGCGAGCGGTAGAGTGAGTAGCAGACTATGGCCGTTTGCTGATGACGCTACAGTGTGAGGGAAAATGTCATTATTATTGACCTTAGAAGGATACAGATAATGACTTAAAATTCTTGGTTGGTGCGATGAATGGCAGCTTGCTCTAAATATAAAAAAATCTACTGCAAATGAGTACGACAAACAGTTGTGTACTGATCGAATACAGTCACTTCAATTAAATATGTAGGCGTAAGGTTACAGAGCGATGTGAAACGGAACAAGCACGTTTCAGACCATAGTAGGGAAGACCAGTGGTCGACTTTGGTTTATTGGGACAATTTTAAGAAAGTGTAGCACATCTACGAAGGAGACCGCGTCTGGAGCACTAGTGCGACCCATTCTTGAGTACTCCTTTAGTCTTTGGGATGCACGTCAGACGGATTAAAGGAAGGTATGGCAGCAGTTCAAAGGCGCGCTGCTAGATTTGTTGCCGACAAGATCGATCAATACGCGACTCTTACGAATCTGCTTTATGAATTCCCATTCTCAAATGGGACTCCCCGGAGAGACGACGGTGTGTTCTTTTTGCGAAGCACTAAAAATTTGTTGACTGCAGAACGGGCATCCTTCCGCCAACGTTCATTTTTACTTAAGGAGCACGAAGATAAAAGAAATAAAGACCTCGTACGAAGGCATACAGACGGTCCTTTTGTCCTCGCTCCATTTGCAAGGAACAGGAAAGAATGACGTAGTTGTAGATGGTACCGTCAGACACGCACTAGATATGGTAGCTTGAGGCGTATGTATCTAGATGCAGATTTACATGTACGACCGTCTGTTGGATAGTTGCTATGAGATTTGTCTGCTCACTGATCTCTTTCAGAATTTCGTTGAATTTTATTTCTGCATAGCAGGTCTTGTCATCATCCAAAAGAAACAACCCCATCGCTTCTGAGGTCTTTCTGTCTTCAACAGTGTCCACCTTGCGCATCAGTATAGGGGCACACTCAGAATGAATGTCTTGACAATTTTTTTTTCTTTTTAGTATGCAAATATTATATAACACTCATCTAAAATATATCTTGAGCGAGCGTGTTCACACACACACACACACACACACACACACACACACACACACACACACACACACATTCGTGGTCAACTAATAAATAATGTTGTTGCTGTTGTTTTTTGTTGTCTTCAGTCTGGCCTCTGGTTTGATGCAGCTGTCCTCGCTACTCTATCCTGTGCAAGCTTCATCTCCGAATACCTACTGCAACCTACATCCATCTGAAGCTTCTTGCTGTATTCCTCCTTTTGTCTCCCGCTACAGTTTTTGATCCCCACACTTCCTTTTGTTACCAACTGGCTATTCTACTACTAACCAAACACTTATTTTAGTCAAGTCGCGCAATAAAATTCTTTTCTCTCCGTCAGATTCAGTGCCTCCTCATTAGTTATTCCGGCAACCCATCTAACCTTCACTATTGTCCTGTAGCACTACATTTTAAAAGCTCCTATTCTCTACTTGTCTGAACTTTCGTACACGTCATTCCATACAGGGCTACACCCCAGACAAACTGGCACAGAAAAGAATTTCTAACATTTAAATCTATATTCGATGTTAAAAAAATTGGAGCTCCGGTATTTAAAGAGCTCTCCGTAGCTTTGTGACGTGCGGTTTACTATACATGACCGCATGTGGCCTCGTTATTCTGCTACCCTTGCTTTACTTCTCTCTTAGCAGCTAGTTAAATTGGACGATGGGTGTTTTCTCTAGCCGTGTCTATTGCTTCTTCCGGCGTCCCGCCGCGCGAACGAACGTGCGTCTTATTTTGTTGTCCTCCTCTGTTTTCCCACTGCGTGTGCTCGGTCTCATTCAGCTACTGCAGAGTTGCAGACTGCGCTGCCCGTCTGTCTTGAATCACCGTGCTTCTTGGTCCGCTGTTAATGGTGGCGTAACCGGCCTATCTTCCCTCAAAGTGGTCGAACTCCGTTAAAAATTTTATAACTTGGAACCCGTATTGCTCTGTGCCGTAACTACACTTTTATTAATAACACGGAAAAAAAATCACTATTCTGGTATGAAGGTTGAAAAGTAAAGTAATGTGTGAGCTTCTGTTGGGCCCCCTAGAGTCTCACCTGTACACAGAGGGAAGCCTGTGGTGCTGTTGTCCGAGCACACAGCGGGACATAATGCTGTTGTGGCCTGGCGTGTATAGACCGCGGTGTGTGCGACCAGTCCGTGTGTCCCTGGCTTCGGTAGGGGACGCCTAGCAGCGTGGCAACCCGCTAGCCGCAGATGTGTTCCACGGTGGTATGCGGACAGCCAAGTGCCCGGACACCCGATTAACAAATTCATCAGGGGTAATTCAAGGGTTCTAAAACCACCAAAGTCGACTGTTGGTCATGTCGCAGTGAAGCAGAAACACGAACGGTCAGCTGCAGCCCGACTGAGACCAGGCAGATCTCACGCGCTGATGGAGAGGAACCGTGGAGTACTGCGAAGTGTGTTTGTAAAAAGAAAAGCACATAAAATCAGCCGAACGAATCACTCGTGAGTTGCAAAGTGAGCGGTGCTCACTCCCAAGTATGCGTTTTCGTGAACTTCGCTGCCTAACTGTGTTTGGTTTCCCGCCCTTGTTGCGGTTACGTCGTGGTTCTTCTTCCTTCTATGTGTGGCAGCAGTGATGTGTATCGATATTTGCGCCGTGTACCATCTTTGGTTTGGTGAATATAGTTTCTGGCTAGGGGATCTGGAGGCAGTCGGACGGTTGTTGCGGACGAGGGAAGTTATCTCCACGCGGTGCAGTCGGCTGGGGCCGCTGGCAGCCCCTGCACAGTGTCGGAGCGTGTGTGGAGCTGTCCGATCGCTACGAACTTCATGGTTCACCGACCCTGGACGTCACACTTGAGGACTGGTTTCAAATACCCAAGCCACGTCCATTCATGTTTTTCTGGTTTGTTTCGGTGGTTTGCTGGTGGGGAGGTTTCCCTGTGAGCAACACCGACTGTTTCTACTGCTGAAATTTAGCCACCATGCGGCGCAATTAACTATTTTGGTCGACTACAATTTGAGTGCACTAGTGGAATTTTCTGTCTTGTTGACGTTAGCATCCTGGTTATCTGCCCTGGCCACTAACGTAATGTCAGGCAGCGTCCTTTCCTCACCTGTTGTCGCTGTCCAACATGGTGTGTAATTTTGACAGCTAATACATACTCCATTGTGGATTATCACGTTTGTAACCTTTCCGGTTTGAGTTCTCATGTACTGATTGACGGGAAACAAGTCGTCGTGTCGGTCGGTCTGTGGCTGTCCCCTGGTTGGGTTCCGACGGTTCAAGTCTAGTTGGGCTCACCACCTGTCTGGCCTAAGTGAACGAGGGCAGACCGATCTCCCTGGAGGCTTCTGAGTGCCACCGGTGTTTAATTATCTGTTATCAGCTACTTTAAATTCGAGGCTTATGGCTATTTTTTTGTATCCTTAAAAATTTTGCAAAATTAAGTTTTAAATTTATCTTTCAAGCTTAAACATTGCGGCCTTCTGCCTTTATGGTAATATGATTTAAAATTTTGAATCTTAATTGTGGCCTTCAGCTATCCGTATTGGACCTTGCATATGTATGTTGTATCTGCTTAGCCTTAAGGCTTTCCACGTAGCCGTGATACGTTTCATTATTTATTTGATTTGCCTCTTTAATTGCATTTTAATCTTGTTGATTTTTAATATTTCTTGTTGTTAAACAGTCTGGACTTCTGCCTTTAAAAGTCTATGGTAATATATTCTAAAAATTTGAAATTGAATTGAAGCCCTCAGCCATTTGTATTGCACTTTGCATATGTTTGCTGTTTTTTTTAAAATTAGTTTATTGCTATTTTAACTGGATTTTTATCTTGTCGATTTGTTAAGATTTCTTGTTTGGAGGCCTTCAGCCGTGAAAGTGTTGCATTCGGTAAAGGTCCGGCTATGTGCCGCTTTGGTTGTAAAGGTTACTAAATGACGATAAATGACAATTAGAAGGAGAAACTGACCTCAAACTTTGGCGCTTTCTAGAATCCCATTACCTGATCTGCCCAGCGGGCTTAGCGGGCGTATCACAAAGGGTTACCAACAATGCAGCTGGGACAGTGACTGTGCACAGAGCGTTAAAAGGAATGCATTAAAATGGCCGAGCAGCTCCTCATAAGCGACACATTTCGGCAGTTGTCAGCCGCGCTGGTTGAGGAACTGTACGTCCTATTACAAAGATTCCTTACCAACCTAGTGAGCAGCGTGGGACCACGTGGCAGAGCACGCGCTGCCGTCCGTGGTCATCACACACCCTACCAACAAGGGAATCTCCCCATCGCACCCCCCTCAGATTTAGTTATAAGTTGGCACAGTGGATAGGCCTCGAAAAGCTGAACACAGATCAATCGAGAAAACAGGAAGAAGTTGTGTGGAACTACGAAAAAAAATAAGCAAAATATACATACTGAGTAGTCTATGCGCAAGATAGGCAACATATAGGATACGTTGAATTCAGGAGCGCCGTGGTCCCGTAGTTAGCGTGAGCAGCTGCGGAACGAGAGATCCTTTGTTCAACTCTTACCTCGAGTGAAAAGTTTAATTTTTTATATAATCAACTTCGCTCTCCGAAATTTCAGGAGAGGCACGTCCTTTCGTCAACTAATCGCACGGTTTTGCGGTGCGGTCGCAAAACACAGACACTAAACTTATTACAGTGAACAGAGACGTTGATGAACGAACGGACAGATCATAACTTTGCGAAAATAAAGATAATAAACTTTTCCCTCGAGGGAAGACTTGAACCAAGGACCTCTCGTTCCGCAACTGCTCACGCTAACCACGGGGCCACGGTGCTCCTGAATTCAACGTATCCTATATGTTGCTTATCTTGCGCTGGACTACTCAGTATTTTCCTTATTTTTTTATAGTTCCACACAACTTCTTCCTGTTTTCTCGATTGATCTGTTTTCAGTTTTTCAAGGCCTATCCACTGTGCCAACTTATAACTAAATCTGAGGGGGGTGCGATGGGGAGGCTCCCTTGTAAGCAGCACATCCCAGCTGCTGTTATGTCCAGGGGAACATCACCAATTGCCGTAACTTCATCGTAATTTCTGTTCGTCTCATAGAATCTTTCAGTTACCTTCTGTACAAATTTATAGCAGTTCCTCCTATGTATTGTCCAAGTTTCATCGAGCTATTTTACTTGGGAGTGACACATCAAACGAAAGTTACTTTCGCTTTAAAGTTTTGCTCACCAGTATAGTAAACTTTGGATCTGACAGGTTGCGCATTTTCTAAATGCAATAAATAGCAGTTTCAAATGGTTCAAATGGCTCTGAGCACTATGGGACTCAACTGATGTGGTCATAAGTCCCCTAGAACTTAGAACTACTTAAACCTAACTAACCTAAGGACATCACACACATCCATGCCCGAAGCAGGATTCGAACCTGCGACCGTAGCAGTCGCGCGGTTCCAAACTGTAGCGCCTAGAACCGCTCGGCCACTCCGGCCGGCAAATAGCAGTTTCCTGTAAGAAAATATGTATTTTTGTTTTATCTGTGTTTTTTCCGTTGTGTCACTGGTACGCGTTAAATAATGGAGAGCTGAAATGGTGGACACGTCTTGACTAACGCCTGAAATGGATCAGAATTAACTAAAAACTGGCGATCTGTCAGAGTGGTGCTAGCGGAAAGCGCTGTAAAGTAGCGCACGTGGGGAAACTCGGAGCGCAGTCGGAGAGGCAGCCCTGCACACGGGAGGCGACGCAGCGTAGCGGCGCCTTAATCACGTGTTTTACACGTGCCCCGTGGCCCGGCACGCAGGTAATCTCATTGGGCGGGGCGCCCTTACCTCAATGGCTAGAGTAATCACCGGCGCGCTGAATATTCAGCACTTGTTAACGAGCGGCGCCGAGTCCGCCGGGGAGCGCGCTGCGCATGCGCGCCGCGGTGCGCCCGCGCGCCACACGGCGCCTTATTGAAAGGTTATTTCTGTGGCGACGCCGGCGCCACCAAATGAGCGGCTTGCAGCTTTCATCGCCGCGTCATCAGCGAACGGACAACAAAATAGGACGCCGCCGGCTTTTAATGACTTCTTTTGAAAACGCACCGTGCAGATCATTTCTTTATCCTTTTCTATTTTCCGCTCTCCAAGAGAGAGAGAGAGAGAGAGAGAGAGAGAGAGAGAGAGAGAGAAGCTGCAATTACATCGAGAAATGTCTTAACGCGGACAGCGCCCGGCGAGATACGTGCGTATCCCCGGCTGCCGTGTTTATTACGCGCGGAGCCATTATCCGTGCGTGTGTCGGCTAAACTGCGGGCCGCAAATGAGGCGGCGGTGCCAGCCATTCAACAGTTGGCGGACGCTCCGCGCTCAAAAGGCGAGCGCGCACAGGGGAAACAGAAAGGCGAGGCTGAGTGGGAGGGAACCGCAGTGCTACGCGCTACCGTTCGCTTAACTACGTCCCGCGCACCGCCGCGTTCCGAATTTTAGCAATTTGTGCGCGTGGCGAGTCCACTGTAAATAAATGGTAAGAGGTCAACGGGAAAACAGTTTCGCGAAGGAAGTAAAGGTGTGGCACTACCATACAGTACGAATATACACTGATGGGGAAAAAAAAGTCAACACCAAGAAGGAGTTGTGCGACGTAAACGAAAGTTGGTGGGCGGTTTCTACATCTTAAAGAGGAAGAGTCGCTCCAGTACCGTCACCATGAGGATACAAATCAGGTTTGCTTTAAATACGCGCTTCAACGGTGTAAGCGATGTTACTCGAGAATGCCATTAAGGCGACAGATACGCCATTATCAACATCTCACTAAGTATGATCGAGGGCTACAAGAAGCAAAATGCTGAAACCTGGGGGTCAAGGCAAGGCAGGATTCGGATACTATTGTGGACGGGGTCGTAATCAGTTACTATTGGTTGCCTTTTGCAGCTACACATTTATTTTTAAAACAATAATTCCAGACTCTACAATAAATAAGAAATAACACACATTATTAATGAAGGAATAAACAACTGTGTAAATAATAGTGTTTTCAGCGTGTTACAATTTAGCAAACCACCATAAAATACAGATACAGATAATGTTAAAAAAAAAAATAGCCACTGTGATCACGGCTGAAGGCCTTACACGCCAAGAATGGCAATAAATTAAGAATGTTGAAGAACTCGCTGGAATTACAATTTACAGGTATTGAAATATCAAAAGGTAAGTGGCCACAAAGACAGCAGAAGGTAACAGACGCCAAGAATGACAGTAAATAAGGTTTTAAGGCTTACTGCTAAAATACAAATATCGAATTATTTTTTCAAAGCAAATGACCACAATCACAGCTGAAGGCCTTACACGCCATGAACGGCAATTATATAAAAAGTTTAGAAACCTGCTGTAAAACAGCAAATACAAGCAAAGGTTAATTAAAAGAAACAAGCAATTGACCTCCAAACGGGTGAAATGAGATGATGGTAACCTTGTAACATAACCCTTACACTGCTAGATTTGTTCCAGAAGGCGACCGGAATTATAAACTAGACATACATAACCTTTAATGTAGGCACTACAAGGTATGGTAATAAATAATACAATAATAAAACACAAAGACCAGTCACAGGCAGTGCTCCAGCAACGTCCAACAACAAACACTTCCGCAAGCGATGAGATAGGCAGCCAAGAGTTGCAGCCACTTCACAAGATGGTAACTGAGACTAGTAGCAGTCTAACGAATGACTAATGATAATCTTGCTGAAGCTACCTAACGTCCAGTAAACCAAATGCAAGAATGGAACAACACGCCAAAGCCAAAACCGGCGGACTGCACTACACAAGCAGAATACTGCGCTTAGAGCACCTAGAACGAAAAGGGATCACTACCACCAGAGTAGAAGAATCACAAACGCTCTACAATCAAGAAAGCTGTCAAAACTACACGCCTTACTGAACAGCAGCGGCGAGGGAACGTACACAGCCATTACATACACTAACCCCCAGGGCAGGTTATTGGGGCGTTGGCGGCCACCAGGTGGGAAAAATACCGCTGGTTGAACTTGTCGAATTGTTACAAGGTGAACGCAGTAAATAGTAATAAGAAGTGGGGGAAAGCTAATCAAATCCGCTTTCCCCAAGCACTCCACTCCCCGCTCTTCGCCTCAGTGACACTACGAGCAGCAACACGAACCCATAAATGGTTCAAATGGCTCTGAGCACTATGGCACTTAACATCTGAGGTCATCAGTCCCCTAGAACTTAGAACTACTTAAACCTAACTAACCTAAGGACATCACTCACACCCATTCTCGAGGCAGGATTCGAACCTGCGACCGTAGCGGTCGCGCGGTTCCAGACTGAAGCGCCTAGAACCCCTCGGCCACACTGACCAGCGGGAATTTCATGAGACAGCCATTCACTGCCTTCTGTCAAAGTGGGACAAGTGTTAAAAAAATTTCTCCTCATCAGAAACAGTTTTCTTGTCATTGCCATTCAACGTTTTATATCCTCTGTACTTCGGCCATCGGCCGGCTGGTGTGACCGAGCGGTTCTAGGCGCTTCAGTTTGGACCGCGCGACCGCTACGGTCGCAGGTTCGAATCCTTCCTCGGGCATGGATGTGTGTGATGTCCCATAGTGCTGAGAGCCATTTGAACCACCCTGGCCGGCAACACCAACCCAAGTCACTGGAGAATCGCGATATGTCACGGTGGTGGAGATTTCTCTACTGAATTGAAATGCACTCATCTTAAAGCCTGTAGGATCTGCTTTACGACGAGGTCGTGCACCCTCGTGACCACAGACCTTCCATCCGGCAGTCCATGCGCGCCGCTAGCGGCCCCGGCGTGTTCTTGCACTGCGCTCAACTCGCTCCTCCAGAGTTCCTAAACGGATTACCACACTCACACGACACGGAAAAACAACGACGTCGCCCCAAAGATAGGGCAACAGTACTACATATCGATAACCACCGTTGCTGCCACTAGCGGACAGGCAACGCTTGCGAAACCGAGTGGCGCCGGCCAGCACAAGAAGAAGACAAACAAGAGCAACCATGCCAACTAAACTATACCGTCTGGCTTCCAACAGAGGGCGGAAACGTACAAACAGCACCAACGCGAGCCGCAGCACGGCTCAAATGTTCCTGCTGCGATACTGCAGAAACAATTGGCAGGCATGGAGACGCAGTACACGGGTGCCTGCAGCGGTGGTCATGAGAATACTGGGCTCCTGATGAACACGTGGCCATACCGAGAGAGAAGACCGTCGTGTTCGGCGTGTGGCTCTGGCGCATCGTACTGCATCTGCAGCGGCCATTTGAGCAGCAGCTGGCATCACTGTGACACAGAAGCCCTGTTGCATGCATTCCACTACCGCCATTTGCAACTTAAGAGAGAGCTCATTGAAGGGCGGGGTGGAGGTCCATTGCGTTTTCTGATGAAAGCTGGTCCTGCCGTGGTACCAATGATGGCCTTCTGTTGGTTAGGGCAGTTGAGGGCCTGAAACCAACCTGTTCACGGCCTAGACACACTGGACCTACGCTTGGAGTTACGGTCTGGGGCGCGATTTCGTATGACAACACGAGCGCTCTCGTGGGCATCCAATGAACCCTGCCTGCAAATTTGTCCTTCGGTGTGGTGATCCGTCCTGATGTGCTGCCATTCTTGAACAGCATCCCAGGGGGGTTCCAACAGCATACTTCCCCACACATACTGCTGTTGTGGCCCAAAATGCTGTACAGCGTGTCGCCATGTTTCCTTGGTCCGCTCGATAACCAGATCTGCCTCCAGTCGAGCACATATGGACAACATCGGACGACAACTCCAGCGCCCTCCACAAACAGCATCAACCGCCGCAGTGTTGACCGACCAAGTGCAACAGGCTTGCAATTCCATCCAACAAACTGACATCCGGCGCCTGTACAACACAATACATGCACATTTGCGCGCTTGCATTCAACATACGAGCGGTTACACCAGTTATTAATGTACCATAATTTCACATTTGCAATGGCTTATCTCGCGTTCATTTTAGCCTTTAATGTTAAGGTATTCTCGAATGACGAATGTATTCTCCAAATTTCATTACTCTACATTAGTTTTTCGTGTTGCGAGTTTGTCCGTCAGTGTATATGGACCTTCAGTGCATGGCGCTTTGCGCATGTGACCAACATAAAACGGAAACAGTCACGTGGCGCTGGTATGGCACCGATGATTGCGTTTGGCACTAAGACATAAATTTTAACATTGCAAATACGAGGGCGGTTCAGAAAGTAACTTCCGATTGGTCACAGTGCGGGTTGTGGGGGGAGTAGCGACGCCATCTGTGCGTTCACGCACTCAACAAGTCAGTCGGCATCAAGCCGTGGTCGAGTGAACGTCGTACCTGAGCTAGTTTAGTTTTTGTGGCAGTTTGAAATGTGTGCTGCAATAGAAAACCCCGCCAAATGTGAAGTGCGTGCTGTCATAAGGTTTTTTACAGCCAAAGGATATTCTGCAGCAGCTATTCATCGTGAGCTTTGTGCCGTGTACTGACCAAGAGTTATGAGTGAAGGAGTTGTCCGTGAATGGGTAAGTTTATTTAAAAGTGGACGAGAAAACGTTAATGATGAAGAGAGGAGTGGTAGACCATCATTGGTGACTGACGAACTCGTTCAGACAGTTGATGCAAAAGTTCGTGAAAATCGACGTTTCTCAATGTCGGAGTTGTCTACTGGTTTTCCACAGATTTCTAAGACTCTCTTGTACGAGATAGTGACATCAAGATTGGGTTACCGTAAGTTCTGTGCACGATGGGTGCCCAAAATTCTTACCGACCACCACAAAACTCAAAGAATGGCCTCTGCATTAGACTTTCTGTCACGTTATGAGGACGAAGGAGAACCATTGTTAAACAGAATCGTGACCGGTGACGAAACCTGGATTAAGTACGTGAACCCTGAGACAAAAGAACAATCAAAGATGTGGGCACATTCAAATTCGCCTACCAAACCAAGAAAAGCCTCGCAAGATTTTTCTGCCAGAAAACTGATGGCAACGGTGCTTTTGGGATGCCAAAGGGGTGTTGTTGGTTGAATTCATGGAACGTGGTACGACCATTAATCAAGACGTGTACTGTGAAACAATAAAAAAGTTACGACGGGCTATACAGAACAAACGCCGTGGTATGCTGACTTCCGGTATGGTTTTTTTGCACGATAACGCCCGTCCTCACTCTGCTCGCAGAGCAACGGCCCTTCTTGAGTCCTTCAAGTGGGACGTTATCAACCATCCACCTTACAGCCCAGACCTGGCGCCAAGTGATTATCACCTCTTCATGCATTTGAAGAAATGGCTCGGGTCACAGCGGTTTGATGACGACGAAGAGCTCAAAGATGCGGTCACAGGCTGGCTCCAGGCACAAGCGGGTGATTTTTATGCAGAAGGAATTTCAAAGCTTGTGAAGAGATACGATAAGTGCCTCAATCGCTATGGAGACTATGTAGAAAAATAGTGCAAAGATGTAGTTGTAAGATGTATATATTAAAATATTTTTATTTAACTTGGCGTATTTTTTTAAATCAACCCGATGTTACTTTCTGAACGGCCCTCGTATTTACACCGAGCGAGGTGGCGCAGTGGGTAGACACTGGACTCGCATTCGGGAGGACGACGGTTCAATCCTGCGTCCGGCCATCCTGATTTAGGTTTTCCGTGATTTCCTTAAATCGCTCTAGGCAAATGCGGGGATCGTTCCTTTCAAAGGGCACGGCCGACTTTCTTCCCCGTCCTTCCCTAATCCGATGAGACCGATGACCTCGCTGTCTGGTCTCCTTCCCCAAATCAACCCAACCCAAATATTTACTCTGCTTCCTGACCTACATCTCTACGTCTACTTGATTATTCTGCAATTCACAATAAAGTGCCTGACAGAGGGTCAACGAACCACCTTCAAGCTGTCTTTCTACCGTTCCACTCTCGAACGGCGCACGGGAGAAACGAGCACTTAAATTTGTCTGTGCGAGCTCTGATTTCTCTTACTTTTTCGTGGTGATCATTTCTCGCTATGTAGGTGGGTGCCAACACAATGTTTTCGATTGCCACTCCAGTTCACATTTCATATATGTAAATCTATCTCCCCTATTTCGCGATAATACAAATCGAGTTGCCCTTCTTTGAAATTCTTCGTTGTCATCCGTCAGTCACACCTGATGCGGATGCGACCCCGCACAGCAATACTTGAGGATATGGCGGACAAGCATGGAGTAAGCAGTCTCTTTAGTAGACCTGTTGCACCTTCTAAGTGTTCTGCCAATGAATAACAATCTTTGGTTTACTCTATCCGCAACATTATCTATGTGATCGTTGCAATTTAACTTATTTGTAATTGTAATCCCTAGGTATTTAGCTGAATTTACAGAGTTCAGATTTGTGTGACTTACCGCGTAATCGAAATTTAGCGGATTTCTTTTAGTGCTCATGTCAATAACTTCACACTTTTCCTTGTTCAGGGTCAATTGCCACTTCTTGCAACATAGAAATATCTGATCTAAATCATTTTGTAATTCGTTTTGGTCATCTGATGACTGTACAAGCCGGTAAATGACAGCACGGTCTGCAAACAATCTAAGAGAGCTTAACAGATTGTCTCCTTTATCGCTAATGTACATCAGAAACAATAGAGGACCTATAACACTTCTTTGTGGAACGCCAGGTATTACTTCCGTTTTACTCGATGACTTTCCGTCTATTACTACGAACTGAGACCTTTCTGACAGGAAATCACGAATCCAGTTGCACAACTGAGGCGATATTCCACAGGCTCGCAGTTTGGTTATAAGACACTAAATATTCATTTATAAAACAAAATGTTGCTGCTATGGATCCAATTCGAAATTAGTCAAAGGTGGGAACTACTTTTTCAAAGTGAGTATCTCAAAGATCAGATTATAGTTATCTTAATAATAAGAAGTACCTAACGTATCGATTTATATGGAAAAGACAGCGCGGTCAAGGCATCAAAATTCAGGCTCTTAGGATAAGCATTTTAGAGCATATTTTTCTGGACTTTTTTCCTTGTTATAATTCATACGACCGCCTCTGAAAATTGCCTAGCCTACAACCTCAGCAACAACAGTATCGGTACCTGCACTGTCGAAGGTACCAGAACGGTATTCGCTTACAACTTTCACTTCGGTCGTTTCCAGAACAGAGTCCTTTAACTAAAATCTATACATTTACTCTCCTCCGTCGCCATGAAAGCTTGTAACGTCATCACGGCCTCACTCTCTTTACGGCAGTCTGAATTATTTCCTTCTTATGATTGCGTTTTCTGAATAATTGTGCTTGTTCTAGAGAAGTCATAGAGTTACTAGGACGTTGTGAATGATTACGTGCGATTAGTATTTTACTTTATTCGCCGTGTAGGTCTTACGGGAAAAACAGTACCCCCAGCTGTGAAAGTCCCGCATCCAGTCAAAGACAAGGGCGGACATTGTTCGCCGTTCCAGTCCCTCCAGGATCCACTCAACCTATCAAGTCACTGTCAGGGTTCTTTCTTGGGGTGCAAAACACGGCGAGAGGCTGGCTAGGCTAGCTCGCCCGCCTCCTCCCAGTGCCGCGGTGAAGAAGGGCTTCATTCTACGTACAGCAGGGCCAATAGACCGGCCACAGGCTTGTGCCCTAGACTTTACCATTGCCTAAATATTACAGTTTCCCTAAGGTTGAACAGAGATTAAACATTGTACTCAGAAAGTAACACATAATAATTTACTTCCTACAAATATATCAGCTAATTTGCTACACGACGTAGCTCCAAACTCGGATTTGTCGGGCCACTTTCAAATTGCCGCTCTAGAAACGCATTTCGCAATAACACCTCAGCATAATTTGTTAAAACAGAGTTTCGGCAATATGGGTTGCGTCATTCACCAGTCCCTCTGCAGGTCATTTTGCAAATGGATGCTGTCTTCTGGCGTTGCTGCTTTGTTGTAGACAACAACATCAACTTCGAGCAGCCTTAAAGCGCTTCCGACGCTTTCTACTAGGTCAGTTTTGTACACTGTAAACAGTAAAGGTCCTATCACACTTCTTTGCGGTAGTACGGAAATTACCTTTGAATCTGTCGATTTTGTTCCTTTAAGACCGACGTGTTGGGTTCTATCTGCAAGGAAGTCTTGAAAGCAGCTGCATCCATTGATCAGGTACTCGGTAACCTCGTCTTTCACGAAACGGCACTGCGGGACGGAGTGAAATGCCTTCCTGAAGCCAATCGGCATCAACGTGAGCGCCTACGTCTGCAGCGCTGTGGATCTCGTGGATGAATCGAGTGGCTGAATTTCGCAAGATCTCTGTTTGCGTGAATCTATGATTTTTATAGGGGAAATTTTTGTTCCCTAAAAACGTAATAATCCTTCAACATAAAACATGTTCCACATTTCTACAACAGATTGACGTCAACGACACAGGCCTATAACTGTGTGCATCTGGCCTACGGCCCTTCCTGAAAAAGGGAAACACCTGCGCTTTTTTCGAATCGGTACGTACCCTTTATTGCTCCAACTGCTGCTTGAAGGGGAGCACGCTCTTTCACATAATCTTTGTAGAATCGTACAGGTATCTCATGTGGTCCTGATACCTTTCCTCACTCGACACATACTCCTACTCCGGGGACACTACCGCACTGTGGGAGTAGGCAACCTGTTGTTCTGACCAAACTGAGTATGGGGTGACGTTCGCGGATATGCGCACCAGAGGCGAAAATATAAGGCACTGTTAATGTTCGACTTCGGTCGGAATGTAAGTGGAAGAATCATTTGCGTCCTTTCGAGGGGAAAAGATATCAAAAGTAAGATTTTTGTCTGAATGTCAGTAACGGAGTTCATATTTGCTTGCCCGCATCTCGTGGTCGTGCGGTAGCGTTCTCGCTTCCCACGCCCGGGTTCCCGGGTTCGATTCCCGGCGGGGTCAGGGATTTTCTCTGCCTCGTGATGGCTGGGTGTTGTGTGCTGTCCTTAGGTTAGTTAGGTTTAAGTAGTTCTAAGTTCTAGGGGACTGATGACCGTAGCAGTTAAGTCCCATAGTGCTCAGAGCCATTTTGCCATATTTGCTGCCGGAATTCCTCACTGCGTCCATATACTAGGGTTTAATTCTTATTTTGTATTACTTTTTTTATGTTTGTATCAAAACGACTTCAAAAGGTAAGACAAAGAAAGCAAGTAACACAGCAGTGCTGCTACATACAGAAAAGTGTGACACATTAGTGGGAGCTTAATACTGAGCAGCAGACTCAGAGGCGGCACCGTATACCTGTTCCACATAACTGACTAGTGTGTTTTTTTAATTCTTATTTCATTTTTTAGGGTTCCGACCCGAGGGTCCTTACAGCCAACACATAAACAATATTATAAGTACCTTAACATCACAATAACGGGGCAAAGTATTTGACATGGCGGTAATAAAAACCCCGCAACATGACAAATTACAGATGCGTAAACTTTTTGTGTTGCAATCAATAGTTCATAACTAAATTGTAAACAATGTTACAATTTACAATATTACTCTTTACAAGTTTACAATTTACAATAGTACAAACGACTGTTTACAATGATATTTAACCCGTAACGTAGATGACTGTGTGGTCACTATTGTTATTGAGCTGTACGATTCGTCAGCCTCGGTTTCCATCAGCCACGTGATGACAGCAGCACCTTTCACCTGCCCAGTGGGTCTACCACTTCCAGATTTAGGCGACAATCTTCAAGTGTCTGCCTGTTCAGGGTTTTCAGCATTTCCGTGATGCTGTTCCATAAATCGATCTACCTTGTCGCCTTTGTGCTACGGCACTTCCCTAGTATTCAAACGATGAACCGAAGTTTGCCGCCTGCTTCACCTACGACTGAGCCAGTGTGATAGTTTCCTTGTATGACCTGAGCGATTCCATCTGTCTCGTATTCATATTGTAGTCACAGGATACGACCTTTTTTGTGAAGTGCACAATTTCACTTTTCTGAACACAGAAAGGAAGTTGCCTTCATTTGCACCACTTTGAATTCTCCTGAAGATCTGCCTGAATATTTGAAGGGATCGCATCACTGTAGATACTTGCATCATCTGAGAAAAGTCTGAGTTTACTATTGACATTGCCCGCAAGGTCTTTGACATACATTAACATCAAGGGTATCAACACATTTCCGTGCGACACAGTGGAAATTACTTCAACACCTGTCGATGATCGTGTATCCAGAATACCATACACCCCCAACTCTTGATATACCACAAATAATAGTGATTTCAAACGCTCAAAACTGCCCAAAAATGTGGTTAGAATACAAATCGCTCATCCCGAAAACAGTGGTACGAACCATTCGCATGCAAAACTGCGCCTCTTAACCAAGAGATACGTCTGATCGATCACCTCATCAAGGACTACGAGAGGAACTTTGGTAATGCAAAGTAACAAAATATAAATATAATAGGACCAAAATCACGCTGCAGACAAAAAGATGCTAACTTCTTGATGGGTGGTGCGGTGCACAATATAAGCTGTACGTGACAAGGGCGATTGATGTTGACTACAATATGAAAAACCGCAAGTAATGTAACACGATCGTCGTTTTGTCACCAGCCTTCTCTCTGTCGTATAAGATAAGCTCTCTGCACAGAAGTGAAAGCCTGTGTTACAATATGCTTTGTAAAAGGCTGGTTATGTCCCTGACAGGATAATCTTTCTAAAATGCAATTAGTGAAACGTTTAATATTGAACTTAAATGCAGAAGTGATGTTGGATGTGAAACAGTAGCTTTAGTAACATGTGAATTTCTTTCTGTTTCAGTTTGCTTTTACCAATTCATTGAAATCCTACATCTGCAGTTTAAGGACTGAACAGGTGTACAACGCTATAAGGTCAACAAAAAAGTTTGTTTTTCAGATAGCGTAATGACTGTAAGCAGAGGGAAATACAGCAACAAGTCACTGCTTTGAAATATGTGTATCTTTTGCCCTATTATATCGAGATTTTGTTTCTTCTCAATACCCAAATTCCTTTCTTAGACCGTGAACAGGTGGTTAATGTTCTCGTGGTAAGAAACGCTGCTTGGCATGCTAATGGGTCATGCCATTATAAGAATGCAGCCTCGCGGCAGTAACATTGAATAAACTGTTCTTGGGTTTCCAGTAGCGTCAAATGGTTGAAATTACACGAGCTTTCGCCCAAGTTCTCCTTAGCCATTGTTAAATGATATAACTGCCAGTGGGCTGCTGATAGGTCACTAGCTGTCGGCTGTGACGTCATTAGTGGTCACGACACCGCGAAATACGGGCATACATTGACTCGGCGTTCGATGCGCCCATTTCAAACGCGCGATCGCTGGAGACCACGTCATGCCGAGCTGGAGGTCACCGTCTCTATTTAGACTGTTACGATGGTTTTAATTTCAATAGCTTCTTTAATTATACAGTCCCAGAAGGCCTTAGTGGGAACAACGATAGAAGTTTCGTCAAATTTTATGCGATGAGACTTTTCTAAACCATGCTCAGCCAAAGTAGATTTGTCGGGGTAGCGCAGGCGATAAAACCTGTCACGCTCCTACCTGCTTTGTTGCACAGTGCGTACTGTAAGTCCGACGTAAAACTGGCCACACGGGCAACGTATCTTGTAGACCACAGGTGTTGGTAGACCTGTTGCGTCTTTAAGAAGTCTCATTAATTGACTGATTTTTGTCGGACACCTGAAGATCGATTTAAGTCTGTGTCTTTTCCGTAGGCGGCTTATCTTGCTCGACTTCCAGATTTCTTGTCTTTCTGTAGCTCCGAGTGGAGCAAGATGGCAGCTGAACAGACACAAGATTATATAGATCTTCAGGTCTTCGACAAAAATCCAGTAATTTCTGACACCACTTAAAGATACAGCAGGTCTTAGAACGTCAGGCATACAGTACGTATTGTGCACCAACGCAAGTAGGAGAGTGAAAGGTTTTATCGCGTAAGGTGCCCCGACAAATCCTGTTTGGCTCAGCATGCTTTAGAAATCTGTCTCGATACAAACGTACCGCGCCACGGCTATTGCCCCGTGCTAATCCATACATCAAATGGGCATCTGCCAACTCCGCATTTGTAAACATTGCACTGACTGCAAAACCACGTTCTTGACCGTTACGGTCGCAGGTTCGAATCCTGCCTCGGGCATGGATGTGTGTGATGTTCTTAGGTTAATTGTTGTTGTTGTTGTGGTCTTCAGTCCTGAGACTGGTTTGATGCAGCTCTCCATGCTACTCTATCCTGTGCAAGCTTTTTCATCTCCCAGTACCTACTGCAACCTACATCCTTCTGAATCTGCTTAGTGTATTCATCTCTTGGTCTCCCTCTACGATTTTTACCCTCCACGCTGCCCTCCAATACTAAATTGGTGATCCCTTGATGCCTCAGAACATGTCCTACCAACCGATCCCTTCTTCTGGTCAAGTTGTGCCACAAACTTCTCTTCTCCCCAATCCTATTCAATACTTCCTCATTAGTTATGTGATCTACCCATCTAATCTTCAGCATTCTTCTGTAGCACCACATTTCGAAAGCTTCTATTCTCTTCTTGTCCAAACTATTTATCGTCCATGTTTCACTTCCATACATGGCTACACTCCATACGAATACTTTCAGAAATGACTTCCTGACACTTAAATCTATACTGGATGTTAACAAATTTCTCTTCTTCAGAAACGCTTTCCTTGCCATTGCCAGCCTACATTTTATATCCTCTCTACTTCGACCATCATCAGTTATTTTGCTCCCCAAATAGCAAAACTCCTTTACTACTTTAAGTGCCTCATTTCCTAATCTAATTCCCTCAGCATCACCCGACTTAATTAGACTACATTCCATTATCCTTGTTTTGCTTTTGTTGATGTTCATCTTATATCCTCCTTTCAAGACACTGTCCATTCCATTCAACTGCTCTTCCAAGTCCTTTGCTGTCTCTGACAGAATTACACTGTCATCGGCGAACCTCAAAGTTTTTATTTCTTCTCCATGAATTTTAATACCTACTCCGAATTTTTCTTTTGTTTCCTTTACTGCTTGCTCAATATACAGATTGAACAACATCGGGGAGAGGCTACAACCCTGTCTTACTCCCTTCCCAACCACTGCTTCCCTTTCATGTCCCTCGACTCTTATAACTGCCATCTGGTTTCTGTACAAATTGTAAATAGCCTTTCGCTCCCTGTATTTTACCCCTGACACCTTTAGAATTTGAAAGAGAGTATTCCAGTCAACATTGTCAAAAGCTTTCTCTAAGTCTACAAATGCTAGAAACATAGGTTTGCCTTTCCTTAATCTTTCTTCTAAGATAAGTCGTAAGGTCAGTATTGCCTCACGTGTTCCAGTGTTTCTACGGAATCCAAACTGATCTTCCCCGAGGTTGGCTTCTACTAGTTTTTCCATTCGTCTGTAAAGAATTCGTGTTAGTATTTTGCAGCTGTGACTTATTAAGCTGATAGTTCGGTAATTTTCACATCTGTCAACACCTGCTTTCTTTGGGATTGGAATTATTATATTCTTCTTGAAGTCTGAGGGTATTTCGCCTGTTTCATACATCTTGCTCACCAGATGGTAGAGTTTTGTCAGGACTGGCTCTCCCACGGCCGTCAGTAGTTCCAATGGAATATTGTCTACTCCGGGGGCCTTGTTTCGACTAAGGTCTTTCAGTGCTCTGTCAAACTCTTCACGCAGTATCATATCTCCCATTTCATCTTCATCTACATCCTCTTCCATTTCCATAATATTGTCCTCAAGTACATCGCCCTTGTATAGACCCTCTATATACTCCTTCCACCTTTCTGCTTTCCCTTCTTTGCTTAGAACTGGGTTTCCATCTGAGGTCTTGATATTCATACAAGTCGTTCTCTTATCTCCAAAGGTCTCTTTAATTTTCCTGTAGGCGGTATCTATCTTACCCCTAGTGAGATAGGCCTCTACATCCTTACATTTGCCCTCTAGCCATCCCTGCTTAGCCATTTTGCACTTCCTGTCGATCTCATTTTTGAGACGTTTGTATTCCTTTTTGCCTGTTTCACTTACTGCATTTTTATATTTTCTCCTTTCATCAATTAAATTCAATATTTCTTCTGTTACCCAAGGATTTCTACTAGCTCTCGTCTTTTTACCTACTTGATCCTCTGCTGCCTTCACTACTTCATCCCTCAAAGCTACCCATTCTTCTTCTACTGTATTTATTTCCCCCATTCCTGTCAATTGCTCCCTTATGCTCTCCCTGAATCTCTGTACAACCTCTGGTTCTTTTAGTTTATCCAGGTCCCATCTCCTTAAATTCCCACCTTTTTGCAGTTTCTTCAGTTTTAATCTACAGGTCATAACCAATAGATTGTGGTCAGAGTCCACATCTGCCCCTGGAAATGTCTTACAATTTAAAACCTGGTTCCTAAATCTCTGTCTTACCATTATATAATCTATCTGATACCTTTTAGTATCGCCAGGGTTCTTCCATGTATACAACCTTCTTTCATGATTCTTAAACCAAGTGTTAGTTATGATTATGTTGTGCTCTGTGCAAAATTCGACCAGGCGGCTTCCTCTTTCATTTCTGTCCCCCAATCCATATTCACCTACTATGTTTCCTTCTCTCCCTTTTCCTACACTCGAATTCCAGTCACCCATGACTATTAAATTTTCGTCTCCCTTCACAATCTGAATAATTTCTTTTATTTCATCATACATTTCTTCAATTTCTTCGTCATCTGCAGAGCTAGTTGGCATATAAACTTGTACTACTCTAGTAGGCGTGGGCTTCGTATCTATCTTGGCCACAATAATGCGTTCACTATGCTGTTTGTAGTAGCTTACCCGCATTCCTATTTTCCTATTCATTATTAAACCTACTCCTGCATTACCCCTATTTGATTTTGTGTTTATAACCCTGCAGTCACCTGACCAAAAGTCTTGTTCCTCCTGCCACCGAACTTCACTAATTCCCACTATATCTAACTTCAACCTATCCATTTCCCTTTTTAAATTTTCTAACCTACCTGCCCGATTAAGGGATCTGACATTCCACGCTCCGATCCGTAGAACGCCAGTTTTCTTTCTCCTGATAACGACATCCTCTTGAGTAGTCCCCGCCCGGAGATCCGAATGGGGGACTATTTTACCTCCGGAATATTTTACCCAAGAGGACGCCATCATCATGTAATCATACAGTAAAGCTGCATGCCCTCGGGAAAAATTACGGCTGTAGTTTCCCCTTGCTTTCAGCCGTTCGCAGTACCAGCACAGCAAGGCCGTTTTGGTTATTGTTACAAGGCCAGATCAGTCAATCATCCAGACTGTTGCCCTTGCAACTACTGAAAAGGCTGCTGCCCCTCTTCAGGAACCACACGTTTGTCTGGCCTCTCAACAGATACCCCTCCGTTGTGGTTGCACCTACGGTACGGCTATCTGTATCGCTGAGGCACGCAAGCCTCCCCACCAGTTCTAGGGGACTGATGACCTCAGAAGTTAAGTCCCATAGTGCTCAGAACCATTTGAACCACGTTCGTGATGAACACTAACCTGTTGATGCTACGTACTGATGTGCTTGATGCTAGTAGAGTAGAGCAATGAGTCGCATGTCAACACAAGCACCGAAGTCAACATTAGCTTCCTTCAAGCTGTCGTGACACGATCTAACGGCTGTTGCGACTGTGTAACAAAAGAAGCCGTGAAAATAAAAATCGCAGATAACAGCCTCAATAGAGGCCGTGGCCTGCTACTCGGCGCGGCTTGTGATCCAGCGATCGCGGACTCATCGAACGCCGAGTCAATATTTGGCGATGCGGCGAGCACCAGTGGCGTCACAGCCGGCAGCTAGCGTATGCAAGGGCGTATTATCAGCCCGCTGGGAGTGACACCGCTTAACAATGACCAATGAGTGTATGGTCGAAAGCTCGTGGAATTTTAAGAATGTGCTATCTTTTTTATTTGACTCTGTAAGATGGCAAGAACTATGCCCCTTACATGAAGTCATTAAAGATCACCTAACTCACGTTGAGCGAACAGTAGGGCTGAACAAAAATGAATGACAAGGCACAATGCATCTTGTAGAGGGTATATAGTATGGACGCATTGGAATAATTAATGTCGAGTGATGGTTTTAAAGTAATTCACACGACATGAAAACTTTGTGGAAACGCGTCGATTTACTGGAGGCTAGTTTATCCCAGGGAAGTATTCGAGTTGATCGCGGCCGGGTAGCGGCGCGCGGCTGGGGAGTGGTGAAGGGAAGTGACAATAGCTTAGGGTAGCCCAAGCTCTGAGAAAGCGATAACGGGGCACGGCCTCCAGCTGCCTTAATGATGAGTGACAGTGAGTGGGTGGTTGACCCCATGCTGGTGTACCAGGAAGCAGGCGGAGAACTTGTACACCTGTTGATAAATGCCCGTCGTCTCATTTTCAGTGAAACATGCGAGTAAGCTGCGCAAAGCTACGGTGGAGCGGTCAACAGAGGCCAAAATATGTGTGTTCGTGACTATGGCAACTTCACGCTGAATTCACGGTCCGCAGAGTCTGAAGTAAATCAGGTGAAGAGCGACAGAATGAAATACGCCGGCCTCCGATGGGAACGTAGGACCGAGGAATTTGAAGTACTCTCCTGGGAGTCAGAATTCGGGAAAAATTGATGTTTTGTGCAGACGCTAACCTTGATGGGTGGCCTGGGAGAAGCTAAATAGCAGAAGTTGAGAGGAAGGGAAATTTTGTGGGAATTTGTTCACTTCCCAGAGCAGGCATTGGTCGGCGCTGGGAAGCAAAGCATAATTAACGGGACTTGCGCTGCAATTGGCGTAAGTGATTTTGCTGGAGGGGAAACTGAGGCGAAGAGCGGACTGGGAGAAGTCCCCATAGTGGTCTTCCGTTCCCAGCTTGCCTAGAGTGTGGACGTGGCGTTCTTTACTCAGCTTGCCTGAGAAAGAATGAGCATCTCTGCAGTTTAGGACTTAGCAAATGGAACGATTGAGCTTGGAGATAGAAAGTTTTGGTTCAGGTATGTACTGAGCAAGATAGCTAGGGGTGAATAGACGAGCGCAGCCTTGCAGCACCACGAGGTCGGCCGACGTCCACACAACGACGCCGCTCCGCCACGCTGTATTCGGTGATATTGCGCCCGCTCCGGCCACTGATTAATTAGTTGGATCACGTCGGCAAAGTTTCCGCGAGGGTTACATGGGCCGTGTATTGTAGAATTCTTCTCGCACTTCGCATTACGCCTGGGTCAGTCGATAGGAATTACTTTTGAGTTATCGCGCTTTACTCCACGCAAACGCAATTTATTACCACTGCCTGATAGGAGAGTCTTGTAATGTGATGATTGAAGGTCGGGAGTTAAAATAAATTTGTGCTAATCGACGGCATCTGTTTTCAATCAAGTAGTTGAAATCTCAAGTCACTTTCTTAATTAATTTTATGTTCAACATTTTCATCTGGTATTAGTTTTAGTTAAAAGTGATCAATTCTGAATCAATTAAATTCAACACTGCCACCGCAGTTCAATCAGGAGTCACAGGGCCTTATTACTTTTTTTTGCGTTATCCGATATTGCGGCAGTTTTGCACTCTCTGTTGATCCGTTAGTCAATTAGCTGGGGCGAACACACGCCAAAACCAGATAAGTGATGGATGGGGTGTTACAACTCATACCATTGGTTTTGGGATGAGCGATTTATATTCTAAGCACATGTCCCTGTGGTTTTGAGCGTACTACATGACGCGCTCGGACTGTGAGAACGTGTCGTAAGTTGAGGACCAGTGCGCAGGGGGAGCGCAGAGGCGCCTGCAGGCCGGCTGTTGACGCGACGTGTGGGCACGACGCCACGTCGCCGCCGGCTGCAGCCGGCTAATCACGGCCCGCGCTTCTAAGGAGCGAGCAAGACGCGGGCGCGTCTTTGTCCGCCGCCGCGCCGTCCCCGTCCTAATTACTGGCGGCCGGCGCTGCGCGGGACGTGCCGTCACAGCCGGCGTGGCGTCCGGGGCGGCTGCGTCCCGCCGCACCGCTGGGCGGGGCCCAGCAGCTGCGCTGCCGTGCTCGTGAGGCGGGGGCGTAAGGGGGTGTGCTCCAAAGTGTCAATTAGCACTTCCAAAAAATGAAGTTGCCTCACTATATTCTTGTTATCGAGCACTGCAGTCTTTCACGACCGGTGTGTGTGTCCTTCCTGATACCTGTTTTATGGGCATTAGGCCGTGGTCCGAGCCATATACAGGGTGTTACAAAAAGGTACGGCCAAACTTTCAGGAAACATTCCTCACACACAAATAAAGAAAAGATGTTATATGGACATGTGTCCGGAAACGCTTAATTTCCATGTTAGAGCTCATTTTAGTTTCGTCCGTATGTACTGTACTTCCTCGATTCACCGCCAGTTGGCCCAATTGAACGAAGGTAATGTTGACATCGGTGCTTGTGTTGACTTGCGACTCATTGCTCTACTCTACTAGCATCAAGCACATCAGTACGTAGCATCAACAGGTTAGTGTCCATCACGAACGTGGTTCAAATGGTTCAAATGTTTCTGAGCACTATGGGACTTAACTGCTGAGGTCATCAGTCCCCTAGAACTTAGAAATACTTAAACCTAACTAACCTAAGGACATCACACACATCCATGCCCGAGGCAGGATTCGAACCTGCGACCGTAGCGGTCACGAACGTGGTTTTGCAGTCAGTGCAATGTTTACAAATGCGGAGTTGGCAGACGCCCATTTGATGTATGGATTAGCACGGGGCAATAGCCGTGGCGCGGTACGTTTGTATCGAGACAGATTTCCAGAACGAAGGTGTCGCGACAGGAAGACGTTCGAAGCAATTGATCGGCGTCTTAGGGAGCACGAAACATTCCAGCCTATGACTCGCGACTGGGGAAGACCTAGAACGACGAGGATACCTGCAATGGATGAGGCAATTCTTCGTGCAGTTGACGATAACCCTAATGTCAGCGTCAGAGAAGTTGCTGCTGTACAAGGTAACGTTGACCACGTCACTGTATGGAGAGTGCTACGGGAGAACCAGTTGTTTCCGTACCGTGTACAGCGTGTGCAGGCACTATCATCAGCTAATTGGCCTCCACGGGTACACTTCTGCGAATGGTTCATCCAACAATGTGTCAATCCTCATTTCAGTGCAAATGTTCTCTTTACGGATGAGGCTTCAATCCAACGTGATCAAATTGTAAATTTTCACAATCAACATGTGTGGGCTGACGAGAATCCGCACGCAATTGTGCAATCACGTCATCAACACAGATTTTCTGTGAACGTTTGGGCAGGCATTGTTGGTGATGTCTTGATTGGGCCCCATGTTCTTCCACCTACGCTCAATGGAGCACGTTATCATGATTTCACACGGCATACTCTACCTGTGCTGCTAGAACATGTGCCTTTACAAGTACGACACTACATGTGGTTCATGCACGATGGAGCTCCTGCACATTTCAGTCGAAGTGTTCGTACGCTTCTCAACAACAGATTCGGGGACCGATGGATTGGTAGAGGCGGACCAATTCCATGGCCTCCACGCTCTCCTGACCTCAACCCTCTTCACTTTTATTTATAGGGGCATTTGAAAGCTCTTGTCTACACAACCCCTGTACCAAATGTAGAGAGTCTTCGTGCTCGTATTGTGGACGGCTGTGGTACAATACGCTATTCTCCAGGGCTGCATCAGCGCATCAGGGATTCCTTGCGACGGAGGGTGGATGCATGTATCCTCGCTAACGGAGGACATTTTGAACATTTCCTGTAACAAAGTGTTTGAAGTCACGCTGGTACGTTCTGTTGCTGTGTGTTTCCATTCCATGATTAATGTGATTTGAAGAGAAGTAATAAAATGAGCTCTAACATGGAAAGTAAGCGTTTCCGGACACATGTCCACATAACATATTTTCGTTCTTTGTGTGTGAGGAATGTTTCCTGAAAGTTTGGCCGTACCCTGTATGTCTGCCTAACGTTTAGTCCTTCCAGTACTGGAGACCTCATCAGAGGCTGTAACACTCAAAAAGGAGTTACAGTGTCAAGCAAGTTCATCTAGCCGAACTGTATCCACGTAACGCTCGAGCCGTTACGTCATCAGGCCAGTGCCTAAGGTCGTGAAGTCCCACCGACGAGTATTATGCAGCTTGCAGTGGGGACGAACTGGCGCTGTTTGCTTGATCTAGCCCTAATGCCCGCAGCTATTCTATTTTCAATGCTTCTTCTTTTCTGTTAGGTATTTTTGTGCAAACTGATGGAGTGTCAATGGGAAACGCTGTAAGTGTCGTTGCATCCAGTTTCTGTATGGAAAAAGTTGAGGCAACACACCTTCAGACGGTGAAGAACGAACACTCTTGCTGGTTTCGATACGTTGTTGATGCTTTCATTATAAGGCCTAATGCAGAGTTATATCTGTCAAAGTTCTCAAGTTTTCTGCATGCTATTAATCTCTACACCTCAATGCAGAGGTTGAACCATTTTAATCTTAAATGGTAAATTACTGGGTATAGAGACGATACACATTAAAATGATTTATATAAAAGTTGTGATTCTTCAGTTTCTCCCGGCGTATTTCTTGCTCGAACTGTCCACGGGTGTATTGCCGGTCCATAGTATCCAACGGGCAAAATATTTCGGCGGTCAGACAAGTCGCCATCGTCAGGTGCGCT
This sequence comes from Schistocerca americana, assembly GCF_021461395.2. Taxonomy (NCBI): domain Eukaryota; kingdom Metazoa; phylum Arthropoda; class Insecta; order Orthoptera; family Acrididae; genus Schistocerca; species Schistocerca americana. The sequence continues at coordinate 128,306,129 of NC_060125.1, forward strand.
GACGAACTGAGCTCCTGAGGGTGGGCGGCCTCCCGCCCTAAGGAGCTCAGTTCGTCAGCCCACCTGACGATGGCGACATGTCTGAGCGCCGAAATATTGTGCCCGTTTAAGGACCGGCAATACACCCGTGGACTGTTCGAGTATATAAAAGTTGTTGATAGGAAAGAGTGTTGCGCATTGCTATTAACGGCCGTGGCCTTGAACGTAATTTTCAAGCTGATTTCGTGGTTACAGTGGTTTTTTGAATGGGAACCTTAATGTCTGATTTAAGATTTGGAAAGAGTGGCAATTTTTACCTTTAAAATGATTCATTATTCGAAATCATCACGAGACTCAGTGAAGATCAAATAAGGAAATATGTTTTTAGTTCTAGCAGAGAAAAACTCGAAATACAGAGAGAGGACGGATACAGCAAAATACAACGTTAGATACAATTTGGTAGGGCCGTCCCGAGGAATGGAGGCGAGGGGACTCACCCGAAATCAAAGATCTATGTTTTGTTTGTTTTTTTCTATCTTTCAAATGCCATAACAACATTTATACGTTGTGATGTATTCGTTTTTGATAATAAACACGTTAACTAACACTTAGAGTTCAAATCTCTCTTCGCTATTTCCAAATCCGACATCACAAATAAGGGTTTCCATAAAATAAAACGCAACCTTGGAATTACCTTCGACAGTTAACTTTAAGATCATGGTTATTGGTAGTGATACGTGACCCCTTATACCCCTTTCAATTTGTATCTAACTTTGTATTTTGCTGTTTCCCTCCTCTGTTCCGATTTAATACCTACTAGAACCAAAAACGTATTTGCTTTCTTGACCTTCACTGATGACCTTGAATAATGTATCGCTTTATACGTAAAATTTGGCATTCTTTTCAAATCAGATATTAGTGTTCCCTCCAAATCACCTTGAAAACGACGACGTTCAAGGACACAGCCATTTGTAGCAATGCGGGAACCTCTACGCCACCAACAACTTTTATTCAAAACGTTTTGCTGTATCATCTCTATCCCCAGATGGATTAAAATGGCACAACCTGTATATAAATTGAAGTTCCGTGCTGCAGTTTCTTTCTATGTGTTCAAGCTAATCTCAGTAACTGCTGTGGGGATTTTGATCCAGTTCTGACTAATAGGTAGACTGATTCATGGGGGAGGTTTGTGTATATAATTTATAATATTCCTTGCAGACTGTCTGAACTTGTGCTGAGTTGAAGTCTCTCGCCACTATGAGAACCATGCCGTTGCCACCTAGTTGAACAGCCTCCGCAACTCGAGACAGCAGCAGCAACTCGAGAAAGCGGCGAAGCGTCGCCAAAATCCATGCCGGCTCTGGTAGCCTATCGATGAAGAGCGCGCCTGCAAACTGAAAGGTTGCGGTATCGAATCCCTACTTTTTCGTTCTGCCTTTTAACCTAGCCTTCACCTTTCTATGATGTGCAGATTCGCCAGAAGCGAAATGTGGTTGGGATTCCACGTTACACTGGAGGTGCCCTGTTTGTATGACAGGTCTCGGACACGCAAGTCGCCCAAGTGACGTACAATTCAGTGCAATCGTTCCAGATCAAATGCATAGCGAATAAACTTGCCTATATAAAAACTGACCTTTTCAATTTGTTAGCCAAAAAGTGAATCGTTTTCCTCAAAACCTTTTCAACAACTTTCCTTGGTTTACATAAAGAAACTTTTTCAGCAGCGCAGGACACGACTCAGGTTGAAGCTTTCTGCTTTCTTTCAAACAAATCTAGATGCGAACACGATTCTTCACGGGATAGGGCGAAAACGTTTGCCAGAAAGGGTCCGCGACAAAGAACTGCAGAAATGACTCTGAACAATGAACCAATGTGTGCTTTACCTTACAAGAGGAGTGTTGTCACAGGCTACATGACTATATCAGGCGCGTTTTATTTATTTATTCGAATAACACTTTCTCAGGATACGATAAATCAACTTCACTTTTGCTTCATTTACGTTGCTCCCACACTTCCTTGATCCTTCGAGAGTGTCGGTTCATTTCTTGCTGAGCCCACTTTCTTCCTTTTGCAGATCTCTTTATTTCCTGAGATCCCGCCTTTTGTGTTATTTCGCTTAAAAGGTATTCTGTTATCTATTATGTCCATTGGAATTCCTGTGTTTTTCATATCTTTTTCAATTTCAGTGAACCATGAGGGTTTGGAACTGTAGCTGTTTAGTAAGTTGACGATCTTTTTGGTTAGTCTTTTACTATCCACTCGGTGTAGGCGACCATAAAACTGTAGTCTTTTCCTCAATACATCACCTAGTTTTTCCATTTGCAGTTAGAGATCTCTGTTTGATCTTAATTTGTATTTATTGTTAGTATTGCTTCTAGGTCCCTTTAATTTCCTTAGGATTCTTCTTTCAACTTTTCCAGTTTTTCAAAACCATCAAATCTTGTTATTTAAGTATTTCTACTGCATATACATTGTGAGGCCTTACCACTATTTAACAGTCTTTTTTGGGTTTCAGGACAAAGTCTTTTATTATACCTTGTCATTTCGAATGAGCTTTCCATTTTATGTATTCTATTTCCTACGGCTATCTTTTCTTTTGTGTTGCTTCATATCCATTCTCCTATGTATTTATAGCAGTTTGTTTTAGATGTGCTGTTGTTTCACTTTCTTTGTGTCCTTCGGGCATGATCCATCCAGCCTGCCTCCGAGACATGATATGCTACGAATTACAATACATATCGAATCACACGTGATTCGCACAGAATATTTACGTTAGTAGTGAACACGTTAATTACATCATGATGGGTTCCCATCACTGCCATGATACGTCACTACAAACGCTAATTAAATGTGGGACCGATAACACTCATACGTCTGCGCTGCTTAAATCGTCAAATTTGTGTGAAAGTGATGATAGTCAGCTACCCACAGTTCTTCTATGACTTTTATGCATATCTCTGCTAAGCCGCCGCTAAACAAATTTACTGCTACGCCGGACAAGTCTCCCAGCCTTACGTAGCTTGTGCTATCCGTGCAAAGTCCTGGCGGATCGCTAGTTCCCGTATAAAATTCATTATGAAAAAGAGGAAGGAGGTCAAATATTAATTTTTGATGCAGACGTTTTTGCAAAACCTGATAGAACATCAGCGCTCAGATGAAACAGAAAACCCACTTCCGTGCACAGATTCCTTCACAGAAACTCTTAATTCCAATCTCAAACACAAAAGAGGACTGAGTAAAACATTGATGCACCGGGCTAAAAGAATCTTAGAACCAAAGTATTTAGAGGGCGAGCTCGATCATTTAAGAACTGCCTTCACAAGAAACGACTAGTCTGACACAGATAGAGTGCTACACCGTAGAATTTTTTTAGAGAAAATAACCGGCGAAAGGGAAGGTTTTCCTTCCATTCTTAAAAACCGTCACAGATCGCATCAGCAGAGTACTCAATACATGGTTTATATGCAGGGTTTAAACAAACAAGTAAGGTGCGCGAATATTTGAACCCTGCAATGCACATACGGCAGCCGCTTGCCACAGCAAGAGGACATAAAGTGTCTTGCAAATGCGGCCAGGTGTACACAGGAACTTGAGGCACAACGCTGCCACCTGCCGCAAGGAAAAAAAAAACAGCAGTTATCATCTGGACAACACGGATAATGCCGACAGTAGCAGATCATGCACTAGGACCAGAAAACCAACCATTTTTCTACTCCCATACTAGCCTAAGGTTTTATCAAAATCCAATCATCATAGTCTTGCAATGTACAGAGAGGGCATAGAAATTCAAAAACAATAACAACTTTAAGAAAAGGAAGAGGGATTGAAATTAGACGAGTTGTATCTCTCATTATCAAATAAAACAAACAGTGCCAACTCATCCTTGTTAGGAGCTTCACAGCGGACGCCGGCGCGACTCCACGATCCCAGGCAGTTGTTTCGTGGCGTCACAAACCGACCGTTGCCTGGGTACCTATGAACAGTTTGGCTTGTTCGAGACTGTAACTCCTTTCTGAGTCTTTGTCGCCTCAGATGATGTCTCCAGCAATGAAAGACATGTTAGGCGAAGAATACTTCTGACTGAAGGCCTAATGCCGATAAAACAAAAATCAGCAAGGACGTAATCTTCATTTGTCTGAAGGTACAAATCTGCAGTCCTGCTGAAATCCCTGCGCTAGAGGACCCAAAACAAAAACTGCGTAGCACAATGATAAAGAAGAGTAACTTCGGTAATCTGTTTTTCTACCTAAAGCGAGTAGGTGAGAGCGTACGACAAGAATGCAACACGATATGACACAGCGGTTAAACGTTGTAGTCCCTTCCATTGTGTTCAAAGAAGTTAAACAAGGTTCTTTAGGAACATGCATTTTCAGAACTAACTATTAACGTTTCACCGTTGGTAGCGGTAATCCGCTGCAAAGAAATGAAACAGTCAATAGAGAAGACAAATGGACAGATGTTGTACATTTTCATCACAGGAGGAAAATTCTCGATGTTTGGCACCGACGTAATTGCTCACAGATCGGTTTTAACCCCCTTCATCATTAGATGACAAATGACTATTACATTTGCAGGCCAAATAAGATTAGAACAGACATGTATGATATTAAATTAAGGACAGATGATCCGTATCCATTAATCTCGAAACACTGGGGCCGTACAGTTGACATCGATCGTACTGTTTCTGATTATTTATTCTGCGGTCAGAGAACACCCGCTGCTCGTCGTCTTCTGGAATGTAACATCCGGAATTTCCTGCCAATCAGCGTGAGTTAAATCAAACTATGATTATGAAGAGAGCCAAGGATCTGCAAGCCTGTAGCCCTGCAGGAGAATGGTTACAAGCGTTCCTGCTGCTCCTAGTACTTTCTGTTCTGATGATGCTGACACGCTGATCCTGATTTAAAAGACTCATCGCAATGTAATTATAACGAAAAAGTTTATATATGAGAGGTACTTACAAAGTTTCAATTATCGCCTCCAAAAAGCGAAGCAGTGCCGGTACAGTTAGAAATGTCCGGACCACAGAACCGTAGGCTCGCCGCAAGAGGGTGCAAAGCAAAATGGTGGAACCCACTTATAAAGTGGAGCACCGTCCGGTAATTAGTTTTCCGCATTTTAAGGGGAACGACGCTGTTATAATCCGCGCCGGGGTGGTGGAAGTTTCAGAAGACGACAGGGCGAAAACTACAATAGCACATGTCGGTGGATAGTGCATCTCTCCAGGTTCTGAACACACGATGAAGGTGTTCAATAATGGCAGGCGTCAATACGTGCACGCAATACAGTGAAGTTACTGACACGAATTACCCGGGAAGGCGCCACGGCGGCCCGATGTTCACCGGATTGCCTATCTGCAGCTAACTCGATGCGACAACTTAGCGGATGGTCTACCCACATGTTCTGATGCACCTGCTCCTTACAGCAGCTATCCACGGCGCGTATTACGAACGTAAAATTGGAGAGCTGCCTCTATCCACTGACATGCTGTACTTTTCGTGCAGACGTCTTCAAAAGCCACCGAGCTACTTACGAATAACTCTCTACATTTCAGAAACTGATCGTTCCCAAGAGACGGCGCAAATAAGCAAAACAAACAGTATTATAACCATTTACACATTCCCCTACCAGTATTCTGCAGATCTGTCTTCAAAATAACAGAGCTACGTGAAAAACTGATAAGGCCGTGTATACTTTTTTTTTATGTTGCTATATGTTTCGATTGATTACAATGTAATGAAACAGTCTCGCAAGGACGTTGGGACTTTTTGTGTTATGCACCTCTGTTTTACGCGCATCTCCTCGTGCCCGTCGCCGAGGTGGGTATGGAACCTGCGCTGACGGGGGGATGATGTGGTACTGCGGGTTCTGCCCCGTGTGTCGCTCCGATCTTGGTTACACACAAATGCACACGCACGCACTCACGCATATCCTGTGACGCGGCACTCGAATTCACATCTTCCCCATCAGTAGATCTACTCTTAGCATTTCGTTATTATAATTGGCGCTCCTATCCTGATTATGTGCAGGATGGGCGGGACGGGGCACTGCAATTACCGTACCCTTACAAATTTATGTTTTTCATGCAGAGAAATGGTGCTATCAGCACTATTATTGTCCACCATTCGTTGTTTCTTAATGGATATGGCCCGTGTCTCGTTAGGTAACGTACCATAACCTGACTGGAGTTTACACGGCCAAGCAATAGCTGGTCGACTCTTAGACTGCCGTCCCAGTCGTTCTGCCACGTGCCCACTTTCCAGTTCAAGAATTGAGCCACTGGTACTAACCCTCTCGTCTGAGATTTATTGGACTTTCTTTACCTTCCCTTTATGTGATTAGCAAGATCCTGGATGATTTTTCACCGCTGTGTCTACTGGGTAGATTCCGAGGATCACCAGTAAAGCATCGGTTGTGTTGTGCCAAACGCCCCTGTGAGAGTAAGGAGAACACCCGTCTCTGTTACAGGATTAGCCCGTTCCGTACACACCAATGTCTGAGCTCCCAAAGACTTGATTCGTAGCCTTTCATCGACGTGAAAATGGCATCTTGATAGGTTCTCACTGCATACAGCAAGGGCTTGTAGTTTGCTGTTACGGTACGGGCAATTTTGTGCATCATGTTTTCCTTCCTAGGTTAAGATTGTCTGGATGTGTTGCGTGAAATTACGCTTTACGTCCAGTTGGACTCCAGTTTTGTAAATTATGATATCGTCAGTATTGTGAGAATGATCATCACATCATCATCGTCATCATATTCATAATTCTCATCTTGTACAGTTTCCCGCCACTGGTAGGATCTGCTTGCAACATGTGTCGCGCCATCTTCTCCAGTGCTGCCCACACCTCCCTGTCGCTGCTCTGACGCAATCTTCTCCATTCTTCCAAATGCTTTCTTCCACTCCCTTGAGCAACTTACCCCTTGACCTTTTCCCTGGTCCCCCATATCGTGCATCTTCCTAGGCGTCGTCTTCCTCTTATCCAGTCCTTCTGCGTGACCATACCAATAAAATCCTTCTTCCTCAATCTACTCTTGTATGAGTTCTTAATGTGTTATCTCCGTTCACCATAAGATTTTCATGTCTTATCTATATCATTTTTGTTTCTCCTACCTCACTTCCCAAAAACTTCGTTTCACTTGCTCTCACCTTACTCTACTCACTTTATCCAAGAACCTGGTTTTTGCAGAGTACAACGAAACTGGTACATAAAACGACTGATATGTCACATTCTTACTTATCTCGAGGTTTTCTTTGCTCCATATCCTTTATCTCCCAGTTTTCATAAAGTTATCACCTTGCCCTGCACGTTCACTTATCTGAATTTACCATTACTTTCAATTTAGATTCATCAGGTACTTGAAATTTTCCTGGGCTCATTCTTTTCCAAATCGTGTCAGTTATCTTCTACACGTGCTTACGTAGTTAGTGGTTGTGAGGCTTCTCACTATGACTCCGGATTTCCTCAAAATCTTTCTTTAGCCTCACGCTCCCCAGAAGACCTGTCTTGTTCCTTGTAAGAGACTCTGTCCCTTACATAGTCTCCGGTGTCATATTTCTTATGAGTATATATTTCTTTTCTGCTTGTGACCATCAGTCGCAATTCTTTGCATTAAATTTTAGGTCATATTCCAGCGCAACTTCTTCTCAAGCATCTAACTGCTTCTGTACTTCCTCCTCCTTGTTACGTACACCATCAAATCGTCGGCAAACAACAGTCGTGTCTTCTTGTATTTTGTTCCTCTTGCCACTTATGTCATTAAATGATTCATCACCACTGTGGAAAGTAATGGAGATAGTGCACTTCCCTGCTACAGACCGTTTCTCTCTAACAGCCAACCTGTTCTGCCCTCTCACTTTCACACAAATCACAATTCCCTGTTACAACAATTCCTTTATCGTCGGCACAGTCTATTTCTGTACCCATTTCTTGCGTAGTGCCTCCCAAACTTTACATTCGGATACAATGTAGTATGCATCCATTAAATCCAGTAAGATCATCAGTAGACCTGTCCCACACTCATAGTGCTATTCCTGTAGCTGTTTCACTGCAAATATGAGACCTGCTGAGGAGCTTCCTGTACTGAAGCCATGATGTTCTTCCGTCAGCTGCGTTTCCAATATTCTCCAGATTCGTCTCTCTAAAACTTCTTTTTTTTTCCTCGCTGGCACTTTAGGTTAATGCTACTACAGCTTTATTTTCCAAATCCTTTGTCTTCTTTTCTTGAAGACAGGAAGGATTATCCCCATCTTAGCCTTTTGGGCTACTCATTTGCTTCGTTACAGCTCTCCTATACTCATATAATCTTATACAGCCACTGAGTCCCACCTCTTCTTCTGCTTTGATTATTTCGACACATAGTTCAGCCAAACCAAGAGCTTTTCCTCTTTTCGTGTTCTTCAATGCCTCATCCATTTCGGTCCACAATTTATATGATTTTCTATTTCCAGGCCACGCTCTATCTCTTTTACACCTCTGTCTTCCTCTACTGCTGCGTCTGGATTCAGCAAGTTATCAAAACATGTCCTCCAGAGCTCTTTGAGATCATACTTCTTGTCTACCTCTTTTTCATCTGTATCAACCATTTTTACGTTCCCTCAAATTCCTCGTCGCCCTTTTCTGATCATTCCAACAGTATTTTCTTATTTCGTGTGCTATCCTGTTCCATCACTGTGATCCATTTGCTATGCACTTCCAAGTTTCCTCTAAAACCGCATTCTGCGCATCCCTCTTTCTCACCTGGTATTCTTCTTTTGCTTCTGCTCTGGTTCCTGCCGACTTTACTATTCTCTAAACGCCTTATTCTTCTTCAGAACTGCTTCTTTAAATTCAGAATTCTGCCAAGATGTCTCCCGGTATCTCCTGCTATTTCCGATTCTCGCACGGACCACCTCTTATGGTTCTACTAGAGTGCTGTTAAATCTCGTCCAGTCTCCTACCCCAATTTGCAGCTATTCCAGCGGGGTTTTACTTGTCTTTTTCACGTATTGTTGCTTCAGCTGAGCTGCTTTTAGCTTCAGCTTCCGTACTCTTATTTGGTTTTCTGCTCATTTTCTCTCCTTAGTTTCTCTGATGTTCATTACTAATTCGTTGCTTTTAAAGTTCTTAAATTACGTGTGTAACACGTGTACTTCTCTTTTCAACAAAACGCATTTCAAATAATGTATGTATTTGAACTACATTTTATTGTATAAGCAGTGTTAAAGCGATGTAGTAAGCACTAATGTAAACTAATAATTATTATTATTTTAAAATCTGTTATGTATTTTATTGTTATTTTTGTTATTATTATTGAATTCATTTGCATTTGTGGCACACTAAAACTCTGAGTAGTGCGAATTATATTTGAGGGTGAGGCGTTAACTATAGACATTGATACTCTACAAAAAAAAAGTAGACTACAGACAGAACAACAACAACAACACCAAAAAAATCACGTGGAGGGGGTGTAGGTGTGACTCTCGTCCCTTTCTCTCCCTTCCAAACTACAGAGATGATAAAACACATTTTAAAAATAATTCTAGATCACGAAAATTCTGTCACCTCTCGCATCGAAACAGAACGCTGTGTCGGCGTACTGGACAGCAATGCTTTGCTGGTTTTCATCTGAAACTGATGTCGACGGTGTTGTTTACGTTGTAAAAAAAACCATTCAACCACCAAGATAGCATAAACTATATCGTTATTTGTTGTTTTCGCCTCGTTGCAGAGCCCGGGGCGCTGGAGCAGCAACAGCAGCAGCAGCAGCAGCAGCAGGCGGCGGCCGGGGGCGGAACGGGGGCGGCGGGCGCAGTGGCCGGCGTGGCAGTTGGCGTGGGGACGGCTGGCCGGCCAGTGGCGGCGGCGGGGGCGGCGGGGGCGGCGGTGGCCAGCGCGGGGGCCGGCGCGCCGCCCAGGGAGTGCGCCGGCTGCGGGAAGCGCATCACCGAGCGCTACCTGCTCAAGGTAGGCCTACACACACACACACACACACACACACACACACACACACACAGACGTAACTGAAAGAAGCGGCAGGCGACGTCACCGTCGGCTGGTGGTGTGTTCGCTCCAGACGGAACGCCAGCACGTCACGACGCTTAGTCCAGTACCAAACGGCGTTAGTGATGTTACAGGGTACCTTTGGTGACATAAAAAGTTGGAGTATAGTATCAGAACGAAGCAACTGCCAACGATAAAGTTTATTAATGGAAGAAGCTAACTTCATTACGGTGTTCTTCATAAAGTTCTTACGGTATTCTGCTCAGAAATGATAGATAGGAAAAGTGTAGTCCAATTATTTCAGAAGATCAACAGGTATTTCCAACAATATTAATGTGGGGCGACACTAAGAGCCTTTTAACCGTGTTCATTGTGGTTATTTAAGGTTATGTGTACCAAAACCTAAAACAAAACAATTGTACGAGGATAGTTTGAAAAGTTATCGGAATGGAATAGAAAGAAACGACTTACCTTAGCGGAAAACATTTACTTTTCAGTGTAGTTTCCTTGTGCACTAACGCACTTGTTCCAGCAATGATCCAAAGTATTGGTTCCATCTCCAAGATTATATTCCTCCAGGCCTGCACAAAATACCCGTCAACTTTTGCACTTGCACCTACATCTACTTATATATATATATATGGAAACATTCCACGTGGGAAAAATATATCTAAAAACAAACGAAAGCGTTCGTATTTTGATAGACACACAAATAAACACAAAAACACACACACAAAATTCAAGCTTTCGCAACCCATGGATGCTTCATCAGGAAAGAGGGAAGGAGAGGGGAAGACGAAAGGATGTGGGTTTTAAGGGTAAGGAGTCATTCCAATCCGGGAGCGGGAAGACTTACCTTTGAGGGAAAAAAGGACAGGTATACACTCGCGCGCGCGCACACACACACATATCCATCCGCTCATATACAGACACAAGCGTCTGTGGGCGCTTTGTTACTGCTCGCGCGGCTCCCCCCGTCGAAGGTTCCAGTCATCCGTTGGGCATTATGTGTGTGTTGTTTTTATTGTAAGATAGTTTAAGTTACATTAAGTAGTGTGTGAGCCTAGGGACCGACGACCTCAGCAGTTTGGTCCCATAGGAACTTACCACCACCCCCTATTATCATGTATCTTTTACTGTAATTGATCCATGACGTTGGCATAGTATTGTCCCGTAATTGTCTGACAAGTGGAAAGATATCAGCGTAATCCTTGCCCCATCCCAGAAAACTGTGCTTTGAAAATCGACATGGATTTCCTTTGCTTTCGTAGCTTTCTTTACAAAGTGCTTCATCATTGATCGAATATCGGCTTTCTCTCATCTTCACAAATCACTACACGGAAACAACAAAGAGACGTCCTCACCACAGATCTCAGAGCACTGACGCGTCACTTGTTTACTGATAGAGGATGACCCATTATTGCGTGGTAATCGTGTTGCGCTAGCGGTGACATCTAGCGGTGATTCCACGAACTTTGCAAACCACGTCGTATTTTTTACCATCCAAGAGCTGAATTATTCGTTGTCAAAAAGACGTTATTTAATAAAAAAAAGTCTTCATCTGTTAAAATTCTTATTCATCGTGGAAGAACAGTCATGGGATAAGCCAAGTTATCACGGAAGTCTTTGCAATATGTCACGAAAAGAAAGCAAAGTAGCACTTGGTAAATAAAGAACAAGAATGCGGAATAGCACGAAATCCACTACTGTAGCATAAGTGACCTTGGGAAATACATGTATGTTAACGACGACGACACCATCCATCTCACCAACGTCGATGTCAAAACTTTCTTGCCGACATACCTTCACGTTGATTTCCCGTTCTGTTGACGGCCTCCCTGAATGCCGCCATTTGAAGTGCATTGTGCAGTGTTCTGACATTCCGTTTCTTTGCGTCTAGTGTGGATCGATTTTCGAGTAAGTGACTTCCCTGCCTCGGTCAGCTACTCGTGGCTGGTGACCTTACTGCAACGCCTCTGTAGTATTATTTTCTGCACTGAAACTCGCTTATCACCAGTGATCGTTTTTGTTTACATGTTGGCGCCGAAACTGCGTGTATTCTGAGTGCTATCTGCTGCCAAGTTTGATAGCGAAAGGTTCCGGACTGAAGCGCCCAGAACCGGTCGGCCACGACGGCTGGCGTAGCGAAAGGAATTCATTACCTAACTCGTAATACAGTATCAGTATTAAGGAACTAGTGACTACTAATGTCCGAAGCGAAATTAATTGTGGACGTTCCTCAGACAGGTTGCGTGATAAATTCTTCGTATTGCTGAGACCCGAAGAAATAGGTTCAAAATGGTTCAAATGGCTCTGAGCACTATGGGACTCAACTGCTGAGGTCATTAGTCCCCTAGAACTTAGAACTAGTTAAACCTAACTAACCTAAGGACATCACAAACATCCATGCCCGAGGCAGGATTCGAACCTGCGACCGGAGCGGTCTTGCGGTTACAGACTGCAGCGCCTTTAACCGCACGGCCACTTCGGCCGGCCGAAGAAATAGGAAATGTGTCGTCCACACAGTTCAGAACATCAATATTTATTTGCTGCAGGAAATATAATGATGCAATCACGTCAAACAATATTTATAAGGCTATACAGAGCGGATTTTTACTTTGTCCTTCGTGTGTTGTTTTATTCCTAAGTGCCAAATAACATCCAGAACTATTTTTCTCCTTCGACAGACCTTGATGTTTGAAACATCATCAATTAATGAAAAAGCCAAATTAACGAAAATAACGATCGATAAGACTTCGCAATAACTTATGAAGAGAGAGAGATACGCGATGGAAGAAAATCCATTTCCACTATAAACGATACGGCTTCTGAGCATAGCGCGAGCCTGTTCTATGCATCTAATGCCGTCGGCCTAGACTGGACGTAGAATACTCGCGTTCCTTCTGGCGTAAAACAATACATCGAATGCTTACCGTCGCACAATACTTCTTGCGCTTTTTTAAGCAATGTTTCTTCAGTTTACCTTATCCACTGAAATTAAAAAAAAAATAACATTAGTATTGATAAACATATAAGCGGCCGAAGTACGTTTCGACAAAATTCTTCCGGGAGATTGGCGTGTCCTGATTTGATAATAATACCACACAGCCTAACAAAGGGAAAGCTAGATTCACTAGAAGCTAACTGGCAAGTGACTACTGACTTAGATAGCCGATGAATGCGAACAGTACCTTTTATATTGACTTGTATGGTTTGTACAAAATGGGTCGCTCATAGCGCAAGAATTGTAGAAATAACAAAAACCAGACACCTAATGTGCCATTTTATGGGTTTCCTAAGGACCATAAGAGAAATGAAACGGCACATTAAATGACTGCTTAATTACGATAGTCTAGAAACATTTACCGAGGAATAACGTTTCTTTTTTAAGAACAACGAGTGGATAGTAAACAGCAGAAGACACGATGAATTGCAGAAAGATATCATATACCTACACAGTAACGTGAAGTTCTGTTCCCTACACTTCCGAAAAAAACCAGTTTATGCGTTCTTTGAGTAGAAAATTGGTGTGAAACGCAGTTCCTACATTACTTAACGTACCATATAAATTACTGTTACTGCCGCTGGGGAGAGAAATACCCCATAAGCGTTATGATAAAATGACAAAAACGATAGAACTGTTTCCTGATTCAGAAGAAAATAGTTCCTCACCTATAGCTGCGCTGGAGCCACAAACGTCAAAATTCTGCTTCAAAAGTCGACTGAAGACATATTATTTATATTAAACAAGTATCTGTCAGTTAGAAAGTCGAGTGAAATGCAACAATGATCGAAACTTTAGAGTTTGTGCAAAACTTTTGCGTGTCAAACAAAGTGCCAATCTTAAGAACAGTCAGCAGTGTAAAAATGCATCGTTCCTATGGACAGCATACACAGTTTGTCCATATGTCATAATAGTATGTGTCATTACTCACTTGTAGAACATTTTTGGCTTATACATTTACATAGTTTTAATATTTGAATATTCTCTGTTACATTTGTTCAGTCTCTCCTTAGATTGTGTTTTGTATCGATGTCGCATATCTTTGTATAGTAATATTTGTACAGCTATAAATTCTCGCTGAAGTTGTGTGGACTATCTGTTTAGTATTAAGTTATCTGAAATGGCCTAAGAAGCCGAAAGTCCGTTCAGAAAGAACTAATAAATATTACTGTGGAACATTAATGCTTTGTATAAGTTATTAATACAGCATACTGTGTTTGCATTTACTTTGAGTGGGATAAATTGCAGTTATATGCAATTGTGAGAGTGTTTTCTTCCAGTGGACGTTATCCCCCCATGGAGCTCACCACCCTTTGGTGAGTTCATGCTTGGCTACCACGGGGCTCCAGCCCTTGCAGCACCTCTTCCCTTTCCGTTCTGCACGTCTGTCCTGCTACTCTTTTTCCCCTCCCGTGGGGAACATGGCAATGCGTTCCGAAGTTTCGGTAGCCCGGAATCGGAACAGTCTTTCATCTTTCTTCGTTCTGCATCTCCTCCCCTTCATCTACTTCGGCGTTTGAACTTTCTCTTTTGTTTCTTCATCCTCCCTGTGCCCTCCTGAAGAACGGCCCACGCGTTTGTCGCGTAACAGGTGACTGGGTAACGCGTAATTCCCAGCCCTGAGTCAACGAGTAGGGTTCGCACATACTCCCTGGTACAGGCCAGGCCCAGGGAGGGGTGACTGCCCGAGTTGTTACCTTCCCAAACTGCCAACTGGTCCCTCTTGCCAGGAGTTCGGAAGGTGTGACCTGAGGTGTGAACAATCACCTAAGGTGGGTGACCCCCCTCTGAGGTTGCCACCAGTTGGAAGGAGCTCGTCATCCTGGATGCTGGCAACCGTGGGAGATTGTTTCGCAATGAGCAAGTCACCATCTTAGTCTACATCTACTAAAAATGAACGGAATGAGGCTAAAGATTCAAATACTCTCCCAGCTGCACTTCGGTTCCTCATGGTATCACATACCAAAGGAGGTCAGTAGTTTGCTACAGTTAATCCGTTTATTATTCAGAAAGATGTTGATGCAGTTGCAGGACATGTGAAATCCTACTCTCGCTTACATAATGGCAGTTTGCTGTTGGAGACCAATTGTGATTTTCAGACCTAACAATTGCTTACAGCTTCGCTCCTGGCTATCCTGTTCGTGTCGAGGCCCATCGTATGCTGAATTCATCGCGTGGTGTTATTTACACTCGGCTGATTGATGGTCTGACCAAGGAAGAAACCCAAACTTAAAACTCTCATCAGGATGACACTGCGGTCCACCAGGTAACGAAAAAAGTTGCTCTTTTTCCCACATTTGACCGATTAGTGCTTCCATCAAAGATTAAGGCAGGCTATGAGGTCGTCATTGTCTGACTGTACATTCCAAACCCGTTGCCTTGCTACCAGTGTCACTGTTATTATCACACTCTCGTGTCCTGCCAAAACATGGTCACGTGTGTTACTTGTGGTAGAGATGCTCGCCTTCTTCTGCCCGCGCGCATCAACTGTAATGGCAACCATGCTGCCTCATCCCGTGAATGTCCCGTGTATCTCGATAAGCGGGTCGTCCAGGAGATCAAGGTGAAGGAAAAACTACCCTACCCTGTCACTCGCAAGTTGTTGGCTAGTCAAAAGCCCAGCATTTTACCATCTGGCGTTTATACCACCATTTTTACTACGCCTCGCTCTAGGAAGTACATGGCCACACAGACTTGCGACCTACAATTCAGTACTGCAGTTGTGAAAACGCCTAGTGTCACTGTAGCATCCCTGTCTCCTTCTCCTACAGCTACACAACAAGTCACCAGATCTTCGCGCCCGGCGTCTAATTCTCCTGCTACACAACCAGTAGGCCGGAAAGGACAAAAGAAAGAAGTGTTACCTCCCTCCAGCCAACAAACGTCTGAGTCTTCGTCTGCCAACCATAAAGGCTCCAAGAAATGAAACAAATGTAAACGGTCTTCTCCTTCCCCGAATCTGAGATCTTCTTCAATGGTGACCTCCATTTCGCCGGTGCACACTGCCTTCCATTTTCTGTCCTAGAATTCGCAGGTTGACCCAGGGAAAACGCCGACGCGTCTTTAGATTTCTTTTAATAGGGTTCTCCAGCCTCTGCGCCCTGTAGCGACGAGTTTTCGAAGACTGGCGCTCGGAAGCTACTGAGGTGACCACCCTTCATTTGCTCCTTCCTCCCTATTCCTCGTCATGACTCTTCTCCATTGGAACGTTCGTGACATTAGATCCAACAAGGAGGAATTACTGCTGTTCTTAGAACCACAGCGTCCAGGTTTTTCCTGCCTTCAGCAAATAAAACTGCGTCTTCTTTATTCCTGTCCGTTTTGACCTTTCCCCCAAGGACAGCATTCCATGTCATGGAGGTGTTATTCAGCTCATCTGGTATGACATCCATAGCCAAACCATCTCACTGAACACCTCGCAGCAAGCTGTTGCAGTCCATATTTTCCTTCCTCGTTTCATATTTTCGCTCTGAAATGTCTACATCCCTCTATCATTTGCTGTCACCAGGGCAGACTTCTTCCAGTTTATTGGTCAGCTCCACCCTTTTTCTCTGCCTGGCAACTGTATCGCCCACCGTCCCCATTGGGGCTCTTCAAGAATCTGTCCGAGAGGTTCCCTTTGGGCTAAACTTCTCGATCAACTCAGTCTCATCTGTCTTAAAACTGGAGAAGCCATGTTCCTTTCAGACTCCACACACACTTATTCCCATTTGGACCTCTCATTCTGCTCTGCCCAGCCTACCCATCGTCTCAAACGGTTCGTTCTCTCTGACACATACTTAAGTTACCATTTCCCGTGCGCTAACTGTTTGCTGACTCATACCACAACTGCATATAAATCCAACTCGCAGTTTCCTAAGGCCGACTGGAGGCTTTACGTCTCCCTGGAGACCTTCGATAAACAACATTTTCCTAGTTGTGATGACCAGGTAGAGCACCTTACAAACGTTATCCTTACCGCCACAGAACGTTCCATACCTCGCACTTTGTCTTTCCGTCTCGTGTCCCAGTCCTTTGATGGACTGAAGCATGCCGCAACGAGATTTGCGCACGGAGACTTGTTCTGCGCGTATTTAATCATCATACTATCATGCCGAACTGCATTCGCTACAAAAAGTTGTGTTGCGCAGTGTTGTCGCATTCTCCGGGATAGCATAAAAGCTAGTTGGATTTCATTTATTAGAGCTTTTAACAGTTTCACTCCTTCTTCCATCGTGTGGGGCAACCTCCGTCGGCATAGGTTTATTCCCTGATATCTAATGTGAGCATAGTAGATGATACTGTGGACCCTGAGGCTATCTCTAACAACTTAGACCGCTATTCTGCAGAACGTTCGAGCTCCACCCACTATCACCCCACCTTCTTCCCTCGGAAACGAGTGGAGGAGACATGAGTGATATCCTTCTCCACTCTCACTTCATCCCGATGTTCCGCCCCAGGGCCGGCCAGTGCTCATATTCCGATGTTACAGCACCTTCCTCATGCAGGTAGCCACATGATCCCTCGTACGTACAATCGCATTTAGACAGATGGCACGTTTCCCAGAAGATGGTCTCAAGCCGCTATCATATTCATACCTAAGCTTGGTAAGGACGGACACCTTCCTTTTAACTGCTGCCCCATTTCTCTCACCAGCTGTGTTTGCAAGGTGGTGGAATGTATGATTCATGGCCGCCTGATGTGGTGGCTTCGTCAACGAACTTGCAGTTCTCCAAGGACTTGTCTCCCTGGGCAGTGTCTTCAGCGATGTCTCGACCGTCTTTACTCGTGGAGCATCGACAGTGGCTTTCGCTTTTCCTCTGACAAAACCTTTATATGAATTTCTGGCGGCGCAATGGGTTTATTGCACCATCTTTGCATCTTGGGCTTGTTGCTCTTTCGTTCGCTGAAATACGAAATTCCTAGGGCTCATGCTTGACAAGAAACTTTATTGGCCTTCTCACGTGTCTTACTTGGCTGCACGCTCTACATGGTCCCTCAGTGTCCTACGTGCCGTAAGCAGTCCTTCCTGAGGAGCTGATTGGACCACCATTCCCCGTGTGTCCATTCAGAACTAGACTATGGTTGTTCCGTTTATTCATCTTAACACAATCCACCATTGTGGAATACGTTCGGCTAGCCCGGTTGAGAGTCTCTACCCAGAGACTGCCGAACTACCACTGTCATCCAGATCCTCCTAAGTGGATACGCATGCTCTTTGTCAGTCATGCCCAGCCACCCATACTAGGCCCTCTTTTTCGATGACTGGCTTGAGCGCCAGTATGGGGCGCGCCCTTCTTCTGTTACCTCCCAGAGTTGGCTTTCAGCTACTGCTACTGCAGCTTCACTTCACGCTACCTGGCACGATCCCTATGGGTATGAACCCTTCGCCACCTAGACGTCGTGTGGCGGCTACTGTTCATCTCAGACTTCATTCACTTCCTAAGGACAGTACTCTGGATTCGGTCTATCACTATCAGTTTCTCCACCTTCGCACGCAACTTAGCGATAGCACCTTCGTGTACACTGATGGCTGTTCTTCCCCTTCTATCAGGCCACCCAGTACACCCAGCAACATATTTTTAATTGTGTCATATGCTCTGATTCTCTGTGCCTTTCAGAGCCTCTGTGTGCTATGCAGAGTACAACCCTTACTACAACAGGTTCAAGAAAGCTTCCACTTGTTGACTCTTCAGGGACCCACTGTGATGTTCATGTGGGTTCCTTGTGACGTCCGTCTGACGGGAAATGAGGCTACTAACGCTGCTGCCAAGGCTTCCTACCTCGGCCTGCTAGCTCTTCCATTCCATCGGATGATCTCCGTGTTGCTGTCTGTCGGCAGATGCTGTCGCTTTGGCATCGCCACTGGTCTTCTCTTCATGGGAACCTGCACCGCGGGTATTAAATCTCTCCCAGCGGCTTGGTCGACCTCCACTCGGCCCTCTCGTCGCGAGGAGATCATTTTAGCTAGGTTGCATATTGGGCACTTTCTCTTTAGCCATCGCCTTTGGTTAAGTGGTGATCACCCGCCACTTCGACTGCAGTGGGTGTCGTGACTGCGTATGTTAAGACTGTGGCAACTACTTGTGATGAGTTACAGCCTTTCAAAACATACGTGAATGAGGAGCCAGCGGCCATCCAGTACAGTGATGCGTGTTTTGTCGGCAGGCGCTGGACCTGTTCTGGCACGAGGACTGCCTCAAGTGCGGCTGCTGCGACTGCAGGCTCGGCGAGGTGGGCTCCACGCTCTACACCAAGGCCAACCTCATCCTCTGCAAGAGGGACTACCTGAGGTGAGTCCATCTCAACCTGTCCGTGGAAGGACGCTCCAGTTTCAGTGGTATACTATAATGGTTCAGTTTAGACTATTTATAACGAATCTATCAAATTGAAGGTAAATACATGTAATTTATAAACGTTCTATATGTGCACCTTGAATTATTCAGCACACATCCAACCTAAAATACAATTCTTCCAACAATACAGTTAAAGGTTCAGGGTAATGGAAACAATAGCGTCTTCAATTCTGTATCTTAACTTTGACATATCATTAGGTAATGGCTGTATGTAGACAGGATCTTTTATAAAGCCCCAAAGATAAAAACGACATGGCATGATGTCAGGTGAACTTGGGAGCCCAGCAGGAAAGAGCTCTGTCGTGTTGACTATTACGACCAACCCAACAGTCAGGGGCTTCGACGTTCAACCACTGTCGTTCGACGAGATGCCAGAGGGGAAGAGGGGAAGAGTTCTATCTTGTTGGCAAATAATACACTCCTGGAAATGGAAAAAAGAACACATTGACACCGGTGTGTCAGACCCACCATACTCGCTCCGGACACTGCGAGAGGGCTGTACAAGCAATGATCACACGCACGGCACAGCGGACACACCAGGAACCGCGGTGTTGGCCGTCGAATGGCGCTAGCTGCGCAGCATTTGTGCACTGCCGCCGTCAGTGTCAGCCAGTTTGCCGTGGCATACGGAGCTCCACCGCAGTCTTTAACACTGGTAGCATGCCGCGACAGCGTGGACGTGAACCGTATGTGCAGTTGACGGACTTTGAGCGAGGGCGTATAGTGGGCATGCGGGAGGCCGGGTGGACGTACCGCCGAATTGCTCAACACGTGGGGCGTGAGGTCTCCACAGTACATCGATGTTGTCGCCAGTGGTCGGCGGAAGGTGCACGTGCCCGTCGACCTGGGACCGGACCGCAGCGACGCACGGATGCACGCCAAGACCGTAGGATCCTACGCAGTGCTGTAGGGGACCGCACCGCCACTTCCCAGCAAATTAGGGACACTGTTGCTCCTGGGGTATCGGCGAGGACCATTCGCAACCGTCTCCATGAAGCTGGGCTACGGTCCCGCACACCGTTAGGCCGTCTTCCGCTCACGTCCCAACATCGTGCAGCCCGCCTCCAGTGGTGTCGCGACAGGCGTGAATGGAGGGACGAATGGAGACGTGTCGTCTTCAGCGATGAGAGTCGCTTCTGCCTTGGTGCCAATGATGGTCGTATGCGTGTTTGGCGCCGTGCAGGTGAGCGCCACAATCAGGACTGCATACGACCGAGGCACACAGGACCAACACCCGGCATCATGGTGTGGGGAGCGATCTCCTACACTGGCCGTACACCACTGGTGATCGTCGAGGGGACACTGAATAGTGCACGGTACATCCAAACCGTCATCGAACCCATCGTTCTACCATTCCTAGACCGGCAAGGGAACTTGCTGTTCCAACAGGACAATGCACGTCCGCATGTATCCCGTGCCACCCAACGTGCTCTAGAAGGTGTAAGTCAACTACCCTGGCCAGCAAGATCTCCGGATCTGTCCCCCATTGAGCATGTTTGGGACTGGATGAAGCGTCGTCTCACGTGGTCTGCACGTCCAGCACGAACGCTGGTCCAACTGAGGCGCCAGGTGGAAATGGCATGGCAAGCCGTTCCACAGGACTACATCCAGCATCTCTACGATCGTCTCCATGGGAGAATAGCAGCCTGCATTGCAGCGAAAGGTGGATATACACTGTACTAGTGCCGACATTGTGCATGCTCTGTTGCCTGTGTCTATGTGCCTTTGGTTCTGTCAGTGTGATCATGTGATGTATCTGACCCCAGGAATGTGTCAATAAAGTTTCCCCTTCCTGGGACAATGAATTCACGGTGTTCTTATTTCAATTTCCAGGAGTGTATTTTCAGGTTCCCCTCCTAACTGGGACAGAGGAGCTCACAAAAATTCGTTGGATTGTTCTTCCCCATCCATCCTACAGCCCTGCTCTCGCACTTTCCGACTTCCATCTGTTTGGCGCAATGAAACATGCACTCCGCAGGACGCAGTACGTGGATGAGCGAGGTTATTGACGCACCAAAGACATTGGCTCCGACGTCGACCAGTAGAGTGGTAGTATGCGGGCATACAGGCCCTATCAGTAAGGCGGCGTAATGCTGTCGCATTGAACGGAGATTATGCTGAAAAACAGGTTTTTGTAGCCTGAAGATTGGGGAGTAACATAGTATATTCGAATCCAGAATAAAACCAACCTGCTTTCTGAAAAAAGTGCGCTGTATTACTTACTGAACGTCTCTCGCACAATCACTGTCGCTGCGTGTCCATTAATTTCACATGCGTAGCTACATCTCCCCGAAACACTGTCCTCCCTCTCCCACACAGCACCAACCAAACGCCTCCTCCATAAATAAAAAGTACATGAATACTCGTTGCTCTATGCTGGAAAGACGATAGCGCTGTGACTTAACAGGACCTCCCCTTTCTACAGTTACAACCTTTAGTCATCGGGAATAATATAAAATATGAAGGTGGCATTTATTTCCATTCTCGCTGAATGGAGGTGGGAACTTTTTGTAGGTTTTCTCAGCTGATTGATTGATCTCGCCAGCGAGGTCCAGCTCATGACGTAGAGCATGCCATCCAACAATTCCATCCGCCTTTATAAGTACTCTGCTTTTTCTTTTATTCTCTGTCTTGAAAGGTGGAGCGCGCTTGTTATAGGGGAAAGTGCCTATTATCGGGTTCTCTTTTGAAATTTAAAATTATCGGTAAATTAGAAGTTATGTTAAGTGTCTTACACTAGTACTCAGGAATATTTAAATACTGCCCTTCCAAAATATCTGCCAAATCTTTTCTCGTTCTTTAACATCAGAACAAAGAATTGAAACTTGTAGTTTTTACCTTCGGAGAGTATGGTTCCTAATTTCTGGTTTTCGGATTTCCTAATTACCCGTGAGTAAGACGAGTAAGCAAATCTCCTTTATAGGCTGACTGTATTTTACCTACACCCTGTCAATGAGCCGAAGGCTGCCGTTTCCTTCCGTACCACTGTCCCTTTGTGATCATCCCGTTTCATATGCGTGCAAATAGCTACACCCTACATAGCAGTAGAACGATTGCAACTGTGACTCATAGGAATTCACGCTTAAATCTTATCAAGATCTGACAATATTTGAGCTTCCCCAAAACCGTGGTCTCAACCAAGGGCTTGAAGTCAATTTTATTTTGATTATAGGGTGATGCGTCCCATACAACAATATCAAGGCAGTGTGTGTGTGTGTGTGTGTGTGTGTGTGTGTGTGTGTGTGTGTGTGTGTGTAAAAGAGAGAGAGAGAGAGAGAGAGAGAACAAAGTGTATGGTTTACTCCATTTCTGGTACCAGTTTACTGGCATGCTGAGAGAAGCTCACTATTCTGTATACTGTTTTATGAACGAGACAATCGAAGCAATTGATGGACGAAGTGGACCTGCACAAAGAAAGCCAAAGTCAACTGCAGCTGCCGGAAAGGTGAAGCCCTTGATTTCTGAGTTACGAGAGTGATTGTCGTTCTTGATTACTTTGCAAGGAGTAAAACAATAACTGTCGAAAACTATGCAAGTATTTTTCGCCAGATATATGTGAGACAGTGTGTGAAAAGGGACTTGAGGTACAAAAAAAAATTATCTTTCATTAAGACCATGAAAATTGTTTCGGCGATGGAAAATGTAAATTATATGAAGTACAGAACGTTGCAACGTTCGTACTGTTTTGATACTATTCACCAGATTTGGCACCTGTCTGACTTTCAGGTGCTCTCACATCATCACATCGAAACTTTTCTCTAAAACGTCACTAAAGGTCTGGAAGAAGAAATAAAAACTTTGAGGTTTGCCGATGACATTGTAATTTTGACGTAGAAAGCAAAAGGCTTTAAAGTTGGACGGAACGGATATAATCGTGATGAATATCCATAAAAGAAAAAAAAAATAATGGGATGTTTTCGAATTGAATCAAACGATGCTGAGGGAATTAGATAGGTAATGAAACGCTAAAAGTAGTTGGTGAATTTTGGAAGTGGGCAGCAAAATAATTGAAGATGGCCGAAGCTGAGAGGATATAAAATTCGGATTGGCAACAGCACGAAGGGCATTTCTAAAAGGGTAAATTGTTAACATCGAATATAAATATGTCAGTAAATTATTGCGAAAGTATTTGTATGGACTTTGGCCTAGTGCGGAAGCGAAACGTGGACAATAAACAGTTCAGACAACGAGCGAATAGAAGCTTTTGAAATGTAGTGCTAAAATGCTGAAGATGAGATAGGTTGATAGACTAATTAATGAGGCGGTACTGAATCGAATTGGGGGAAAAAGAATGTTATGGCACAACTTTACAAAACGAAAGGACCAGTTGATAGGAGACAGTCTGAGATATGCAGAATTCGTGAGTTTGGTAATAGAGGGAAGTGCGAGGGGTAGAGAACAGGGAGACCAAATCTTGAATACACAGAAGGTTCGAGTGGATGTAGGTTGGGTTAGTTCAGCGGAGAAGAATGGGCTTCGAGAGCTGAGACGAAGCAGTCTTGGGACAGAAACAGCAACACAAGAAGCATAAGGGAAGCCTGGATTTGATTGTTGGGCTAGTGGGGTGGGTTCAACAAATGCACGTGGTAATAAACTGGACTTGTAATAGAACACAAAACGGCACTATATACATGTTAATATATAAAATTTAAGTTATTGTGGATACCGGGTAGAAATCAATCGGTAAAATTCTTTTGTCAGTGGTATCTCGAAAGAGAAATTTTTCTATATGGCAGTGAAGTAAACGTCGTTTAGAGATGGCAGTAAACATTTGCGCATGCATGTCGGGAATCCACGTCTTTCCAGCAAGTGCTGCAGTATTAAACAGTAATGAGTTAGTGAACGGGGCAAGCAGAACAGTGAAAGTCATGAAGAGAGGAGAAGTACGTGGAAAAGAACTTCCATCTTGTTCAGTGCTGACTACACAGTATAGTAAAAGTAAGAGAGTCAGTGTAGTGTTTTCTGTCTCGACGACAGCGAAAGTCGTTAGACACAGATCTTTGCTCGCGTTTTTTGTTATTGCAACGGAAGGAAGGGCGCGTCCTTTTGAACGACATGTCCGAAAGAACAGATACCATCTTCATATAGATAAGGCTTACCAGCCAATGATCTTCTTCAATGCGAATGCACTCACATTGCCCGAACTCTTACGGGAATCTGTATATTGATTGCCGCTGGTAATGAGTATAGTGGGTAGGGGCACTAAAATGCCATACAGTGTTATAGCCCCTTTGCTGTTCCTTATCTATATAAACGATTTGAGAGACAATCTCAGCAGCTGTCTTAGGTTGTTTGCAGATGACGCTGTCGTTTATCGACTAATAAAGTCATCAGAAGGTCAAAACAAACTGCAAAACGATTTAGAAAATATATCTGAATGGTGCGAAAATTGGAAGTTGGCCCTAAATAACGAAAAGGGTGAGGTCATCCACATGAGTGCTAAGAGGAATTCGTTAAACTTCGGTTACACAATAAATAAGTTTAATCTGAAAGCCGTAAATTCGGCTAAATACGTAGGTATTACAATTACGAACAGCTTAAAGTGGAAGGAACACAGAAAAAGTTGTGGGGAAGGCTAACCAAAGACTACCTTTTATTGGCAGGACACGTAGAACATTTGACAGATCTACTATGGAAACTGCCTACACTACGCTTGTCTGTCCTCTCTTAGAATACTGCTGTGCAGTATGGGATACTTACCAGATAGGACTGACGGAGAACATCGAAAAAGTTCAAAGAAGGGCAGCACGTTTTGTATTATCGCGAAATATGGGAGAGAGCGTCACAGAAACGATACAGGATTTGGGCTGGACATCATTAAAAGAAAGGCGTTTTTCGTTGCGACGGAATCTTCTCACGAAATTCCAACCACCAACTTTCTCCTCCGAATGCGAAAATATTTTGTTGACGCCGACCTACATAGGGAGAAACGATCACCACGATAAAATAAGGGAAATCAGAGCTCGTACGGAAAGATATAGATGTTCGTTCTTTCCGCGCGCTGTACGAGATTGGACTAATAGAGAATTGTGAAGGTGGTTCGATGAACCCTCTGCCAGACACTTAAATGTGCTTTGCAGAGTATCCATGTAGATGCAAATGTAGAAATGTACTTTGTGGACAATAAGTTGAAAGTGTGGGTCGCACGGGGAGCGTGCCAGAGATAAGGCCCTGCAGTCACCTTATCCTGTGTGTCCTCGATGGCTCAGTCGGATAGAGCGTCTGCCATGTAAGTGGGAGATCCCGGGTTCGAGTTCCGGTCGGCGCACACATTTTCAACTACCCCGTTGATATATATCAACGCATGTAAGCAGCTAAAGGTCTGGATTTCATTGTAATTTCATTCTACGAGAGCTGCAAGATAACCAATGGTCCGAAAGAACAGATTCCATCTTCATAACCATATAAAAAATTATAAGATTCCGTTAATATGCAGAAGAGGAAACCTTATGTTCGAATGTTGTATCTACTTATTAATAATAATGAATATGAAATTAAATTAACAACTTTATATGGGTAAGCCCCCCCCCCCCCATGAACCATGGACCTTGCCGTTGGTGGGGAGGCTTGCGTGCCTCAGCGATACAGATAGCCGTACCGTAGGTACAACCACAACGGAGGGGTATCTGTTGAGAGGCCAGACAAAAGTATGGTTCCTGAAGAGGGGCAGCAGCCTTTTCAGTAGTTGCAGGGGCAACAGTCTGGATGATTGACTGATCTGCCTTGTAACAATAACCAAAACGGCCTTGCTGTGCGGGTACTGCGAACGGCTGAAAGCAAGGGGAAACTACAGCCGTAATTTTTCCCGAGGGCATGCAGCTTTACTGTATGATTAAATGATGATGGCGTCCTCTTGGGTAAAATATTCCGGAGGTAAAATAGTCCCCCATTCGGATCTCCGGGCGGGGACTACTCAAGAGGATGTTATCAGGAGAAAGAAAACTGGCGTTCTACGGATCGGAGCGTGGAATGTCAGATCCCTTAATCGGGCAGGTAGGTTAGAAAATTTAAAAAGGGAAATGGATGGGTTAAAGTTAGATATAGTGGGAATTAGTGAAGTTCGGTGGCAGGAGGAACAAGACTTCTGGTCAGGTGACTACGGGGTTATAAACACAAAATCAAATAGGGGTAATGCAGGAGTAGGTTTAATAATGAATAGGAAAATAGGAATGCGGGTAAGCTGCTAAAAACAGCATAGTGAACGCATTATTGTGGCCAAGATAGATACGAAGCTCACACCTACTACAGAAGTACAAGTTTATATGCCAACTAGCTCTGCAGATGACGAAGAAATTGAAGAAATGTATGATTACATAAAAGAAATCATTCAGATAGTGAAGGGAGATGAAAATTTAATAGTCATGGGTGACTGGAATTCGAGTGTAGGAAAAGGGAGAGAAGGAAACGTAGTAGGTGGATATGGATTGGGGCTAAGAAATGAAAGAGGAAGCCGCCTGGTAGAATTTTGCACAGAGCACAACTTAATCATAGCTAACACTTGGTTTAAGAAGCATGAAAGAAGGATGTATACATGGAAGAATCCTGGAGATACTAAAAGGTATCAGATAGATTATATAATGGCAAGACAGAGATTTAGGAACCAGGTTTTAAATTGTAGGACATTTCCAGGGGCAGATGTGGACTCTGACCACAATCTATTGGTTATGACCTGTAGATTAAAACTGAAGAAACTGCAAAAAGGTGGGAATTTAAGGAGGTGGGACCTGGATAAACTGAAAGAACCAGAGGTTGTACAGAGTTTCAGGGAGAGCATAGGGGAACAATTGACAGGAATGGGGGGAAAGAAATACGGTAGAAGAAGAATGGGTAGCTTTGAGGGATGAAGTAGTGAAGGCAGCAGAGGATAAAGTAGGTAAAAAGACGAGGGCTAGTAGAAATCCTTGGGTAACACAAGAAATATTGAATTTAATTGATGAAAGGAGAAAATATAAAAATGCAATAAATGAAGCAGGCAAAAAGGAATACAAACGTCTCAAAAATGAGATCGACAGGAAGTGCTAAATGGCTAAGCAGGGATGGCTAGAGGACAAATGTAAGGGTGTAGAGGCTTATCTCACTAGGGGTAAGATAGATACTCCAGAATGAGATTTTCACTCTGCAGCGGAGTGTGCGCTGATATGAAACTTCCTGGCAGATTAAAACTGTGTGCCCGACCGAGACTCGAACTCGGGACCTTTGCCTTTCGCGGGCAAGTGCTCTACCATCTGAGCTACCGAAGCACGACTCACGTCCGGTACTCACAGCTTTACTTCTGCCAGTATCTCGTCTCCTACCTTCCAAACTGTTTGGAAGGTAGGAGACGAGATACTGGCAGAAGTAAAGCTGTGAGTACCGGACGTGAGTCGTGCTTCGGTAGCTCAGATGGTAGAGCACTTGCCCGCGAAAGGCAAAGGTCCCGAGTTCGAGTCTCGGTCGGGCACACAGTTTTAATCTGCCAGGAAGTTTCAAGATAGATACTGTCTACAGGAAAATTAAAGAGACCTTTGGAGACAAGAGAACCACTTGTATGAACATCAAGAGCTCAGATGGAAACCCAGTTCTAAGCAAAGAAGGGAAAGCAGAAAGGTGGAAGGAGTATATAGAGGATCTATACAAGGGCGATGTACTTGAAGGCAATGTTATGGAAATGGAAGGGGATGTAGATGAAGATGAAATGGGAGATACGATACTGCGTGAAGAGGTTGACAGAGCAATGAAAGACCTGAGTCGAAACAAGGCCCCGGGAGTAGACAACATTCCATTGGAACTACTGACGGCCTTGGGAGAGCCAGTCCTGACAAAACTCTACCATCTGGTGAGCAAGATGTATGAAACAGGCGAAATACCCTCAGACTTCAAGAAGAATATAATAATTCCAATCCCAAAGAAAGCAGGTGTTGACAGATGTGAAAATTACCGAACAATCAGTTTAATAAGCCACAGCTGCAAAATACTAACACGAATTCTTTGCAGACGAATGGAAAAACTGGTAGAAGCCAACCTCGGGGAAGATCAGTTTGGATTTCGTAGAAATATTGGAACACGTGAGGCAATACTGACCTCACGACTTATCTTAGAAGAAAGATTAAGGAAAGGCAAACCTACTTTTCTAGCATTTGTAGACTTAGAGAAAGCTTTTGACAATGTTGACTGGAATACCCTCTTTCAAATTCTAAAGGTGGCAGGGGTAAAATACAGGGAGCGAAAGGCTATTTACAATTTGTACAGAAACCAGATAGCAGTTATAAGAGTCGAGGGGCATGAAAGGGAAGCAGTGGTTGGGAAGGGAGTAAGACAGGGTTGTAGCCTCTCCCCGATGTTATTCAATCTGTATATTGAGCAAGCAGTGAAGGAAACAAAATAAAATTCGGAGTAGGTATTAAAATCCATGGAGAAGAAATAAAAACTTTGAGGTTCGCCGATGACATTGTAATTCTGTCAGAGACAGCAAAGGACTTGGAAGAGCAGTCGAATGGAATGGACAGTGTCTTGAGAGGAGTATATAAGATGAACATCAACAAAAGCAAAACGAGGATAATGGAATGTAGTAGAATTAAGTCGGGTGATGCTGAGGGAATTAGATTAGGAAATGAGACACTTAAAGTAGTAAAGGAGTTTTGCTATTTGGGGAGCAAAATAACTGATGATGGTCGAAGTAGAGAGGATATAAAATGTAGATTGACAATGGCAAGGAAAGCGTTTCCGAAGAAGAGAAATTTGTTAACATCGAGTATAGATTTAAGTGTCAGAGAGTCTTTTCTGAAAGTATTTGTGTGGAGTGTAGCCATGTATGGAAGTGAAACATGGACGATAAATAGTTTGGACAAGAAGAGAATAGAAGCTGTTGAAATGTGGTGCTACAGAAGAATGCTGAAGATTAGATGGGTAGATCACATAACTAATGAGGAAGTATTGAATAGGATTGGGGAGAAGGGAAGGTTGTGGCACAACTTGACCAGAAGAAGGGATCAGTTGGTAGGACATGTTCTGAGGCAACAAGGGATCACCAATTTAGTATTGGAGGGCAGCGTGGAGGGTAAAAATCGTAGAGGGAGGCCAAGAGATGAATACACTAAGCAGATTCAGAAGGATATAGGTTGCAGTAGGTACTGGGAGATGAAGAACCTTGCACAGGATAGAGTAGCATGGAGAGCTGCATCAAACCAGTCTCAGGACTGAAGACCACAACAACAACAACAACATGGGTAAGGCTGGCTATATTCGGCTACTGCAAAGAGTTTAACGACTTCTGCCGACACAAAGACCTATTGATTTCGACTATAGATTGTAAAAATTTTCTAGGCACGTTCATCCCTGTTTTCTGTTCTGTATTTCTCGGTAAAGTCGGAAGTCATAGTTACACTTGTGTTCTGTTTGACGTCCCTGCGAACGTTAGTAATCAACTGATTAACTGGAAGTGTTAGAATAGGATTAATGGAATTTCACACTCGCTAATATAAATAAGTATCGCAGTTGAATGTGATCGTATCTATAACGTGCTCACACGGCACACTGGTACTTCCACGCCTTGCAGGCTATATCACGAGACGCAAGATTTTCAGATTTCGATGTACACTTGTTTCATCGCCGTAAAACTTGCAGTATCTGAGTATTGGCTAGTTAGAAGATAAAATCTGTAGGCGAAAATTCGTAGTGCACATGAATGTTTCCAAAAAGGCTAAGAAGGTGTCGACAAACCTAGTTGGGTTAGTAAATATTTCCATTTACCAGTTTTCTGGGAATCCCAGTGAATGACCGTCAATTCTTTTTTTTCCATTCAATTGTTTTTGCCAGTATTCGCCTTTATTGCTCCATTTACTTATCTATGCAATCATTCACTGTATTTTGTGGTCTGCTGCTGAAAGCATTGCTTTCTGTCGGATCTTTTACTGATCACTGTTAAACCTGGCAGTGAAAGAGGCATCAGTCGTCGGCTGACCGTTCTTTAGTTACGCCCGTCAGTGGAAGCCGGAGCAATGTCTGAACGCTTTGTTTGTGATGAAAGAGTTATTGACGGGGTAGACCTAACACAGTGAAGGAAAAAGGCGTACAGACGTTTATTGAGAGGATTAAAACGAGAAAGGATGGATATCTTGGTGAACTGTATCACTTTTGTTGCTGAAACGTGAAGAAAATCTTGTTAGAAAGATCATTGTGCTAGGATGGGTACAGTGAAAATGAGTCTCACGTTTATTGATCGCCAGTTCAAAAATTTTACCTTAAAACAAACTGTTTATGTTGTGGGGAAGAAACATCACATGATGAGATGAAAAAACCTTTTTGCCTAAAAGTGTTATTCGTGAAGTTACAAAGACTTTTCAAAATTGATAATGGAAATGGTGACAAAACAGAATAATGACTGGGGAACTCTAAAAAAATTTCGAGTATTGAAGATCATCTCGTTGTTGGAGGTCAATACTATGGTAATTGTGCCAAAATGGTTTTCAGATCTTATGCTCCTTTTCACTGTAGCGCTGGACGACAATAAGATGTTGAGGTATCTGCCTAGGTGAATTTCATTTACTAGCATTTAGAAGCAAATGAAGATAAACATTAGTTTGCACACCAAGACTTCCTGAAGAATTATCATGAATACTTCCCAGAGATCTAGACTATACAGAAAGGGCTGTTTTTTATTGGTTTTAAAAATAAGTCTTCACAAGGAAACTATTCTATTCTCTCGAAAAAAGGGCTACTCAGTCTTACCTGACATGCGGTATGAGGTCAGAAGCATTGACCAGCAAGAGGAATGTACCTGAATTGTTGACACTGCTGCTGTAATCCCGGAAGGGTGGGGGCGGGGGTTCAACCCCCAAAACCTGCTCTCTACGCCCATGACAACAAGTAGATAAATCAGTACAATATACGAGGATCGGAAAGTAACGCACAATAATTTTCTTCTCCCCTGGTATTGCAGCTAGAATGTTGAAATTTCACGACGATGTAGTCCGAAGTTTGCGCTACAAAGGTTATTTTGCTTTGATGTGCAGCTGTAGCGAGAGGAGCCTGAACTACGAAGCAGACATGGCGCACACGTTACTGTCGTCAACTTGTGAAGACCTGCGAAGCGTAGTTCGATATTTGTGGGCCTAAGGGCATATACCGAGTTAAATTCGCAGCGATATGCGTGGCGAGTGTGGGGACGACTGTATGGACCGTATCAATGTCTGCAGGTGGTGTGCAGTCTTGCAAGGGGGCCGTCTGAACATTAGTGATTCGCCACGCTCCGGGCGGACGGTAACAGCTGCAACACAACAGAATGTCGGGGCCATTGAGGCAGCAAATTTGAACGACCGACGATTCCAATTGCGGAACTTATCGCAGCAGTTTACCATTTCCTATGGTTCAGTGAACGATATTGTTCACGACACGTTGAAATTTCGTAAGGTTTGTGCGCTCTAGGTGCTTAAGAACGTGACAACCACAAGGACCAGCGAATGATGACAAGCTTGGGTCACTGAACGTGTTACGCCGCAGAAGGGCATGACTTTCTGAAAAGAATAGTCACTGGTGATGAGTCGTGAGCATACCACAACTTGTCCATTACCAAGCAGGCCTCAACTGAGTGGAAAAATGCCGGTTCCCCACTGCAAAAAATGTTCGAAGGAAACTGCTCGTGACATGAATACGCATGGTGTGTTGTTGTTGGACTTTGCTGAACATGGGACCACTGTGAATGCAGCACCCGACATCAAAACTTTGGTTAAGTTGCGTCGCGCCCTTCGTGGCAAACGTCACAACAGTAATGCTGGCGGTGTCGTACTTCTTCATGACAATGCTCCTCTCCCCCCCCCCCCCCTCCCCTCTGTTGCTGCTCCTGTTCGTGAGCAAATCGCCAAATGTTGGTGGGAGACCTCCACCATACAATCTAGACTTGGCACAGTTGGATTTTCATCTGTTCGGTGCCATAACAAAATTCGTAGGCGGCCAAAGCTTTGCGACAGATGCGGAAATAGCAGTCCGCAGGTGGCTATACTCCACCCGAACGAACTTCTACGAACAGGACATCTTGAAACGGGTACAATGATGGGAGAAATGTGTTGAGAACATTGGTGACTATGTGGAAAAGTAGGTAAAAGCTGTAAGTTCACTTTTGTGGTTTTTTTTTTTTTTTTTTTGCTCTGTTACCTATTGAATATTTTGGTAATAAAATTATTGTACGTTACTTTCCGATTTTCCTTGGTATTTTTACATAAAAGACACCGATTTTCAATGCCAGAGAGAGAAATTTACTCCTTTCTCTGATACGTGAGCAAAGTTTCGGAGATTTATGATGATTGCTTCCTCAGCGTGGCGAGTAGCACGAGATACAGGGAGAGGGAACGGCAGAACGAGGCGTAGGAGGGGGCGGGAAGTAGCGGCCGGAGGGGGAAATGGCAGCGTCCCCTGGGGCCCGGGAAACGAACCCGCGGCCGGCCAGTGTGGCCCGGCGCGCGCTATCCGCAGAGTTAATTAGTTTAGCCGCATTTGAGGCATTGTCCCGTTTAATTTCCTCCGATTGTTATCTGCGCCGGCGAAACGGGGGAGCCCGTCCGCTGGCGAGCCTCTTCCGGCGCGCGGCGCGGCCGTTTTATCTGAAAATGAAATCTTGGCAATCATCGAGCGAGCCGGAGATGCGGGATTGCGGCATTTGCTCCAGCTGCTGCCTGCTCGTGTAAACTGCCGCCGGGCGCAGCCTCGCTCCAGACGCTACGCCACGACTAAATTTTATACTCTATGTAATCGGTATTGTCGAGGCACTTACCCGTTACACAGAATTTGTTACTGGACGTCATTACAGACGAGTATAACGCGTTTAAAACATGCGGTTACCGCTGAGCAATGAGCACGCTGTTTCGTTGACAAATTAATGGCGCGTCAGTTGTCGGGGCGGGAATCGCAGATAGATATGGACCAAAACCTCGGCGGAGTTGTACCACTTTTCTCAGAAATTTTACACTGTTGACTAGGAGACGAGTGAAGTGGTTGTAGAAAACTGTAGCAGACGTGACAGGTATGATGGAAACAAACTGGAAAAAAACTATCATACGTGATTATTGTACTACACGCTGAGAAAATTTACAAAATTTCCGTTAATATGAACTTAGAAAACTAGAATAACGAGTCGTTGTAAAATATTAGTGACAACTCCACTATCATCACAACTGAACTTTATAATAGAAGTGAACCGTCTGCAAAAACGCGGGTGAGTCAAACTAACAAGATAGGTGGTATTGGAGACATTACATTTTCGCACAATTAACTCACGCCATCATTGGACGCGCGAAATGTATCTGGTAATAAGGAACTGGAGGATTACCGAGGACCTATAATATATACCTTCTCGAGGATTACGAATATTGTCGACTCCACCCACGACGGATACGAATTACAGTACATGCGGGGAAAAAACATGACGACTGATACAACATATTCGGTACTCCCTGTATTTCGCTGAGATTAAGAAACCGGAGGAATACGAAAATTACGAAGTACGCGGCAAAGAGTAATTGCATGTTTCCGTTAGGTACTTGGAGTCCACTCAGGATAACGAACTGAAGCAAGTACCAGTTATTCGGTATTTTTCCCGTTCTACTCACGTAAGGAATGAGGCAAAAATGATTGTTTACATGCCTCTGTGTGTGCTGTAATTAAATTAATCTTACCCTCACAAACCTATGGGAGCTGTATGAAGTGGATCGTAGTATATTGCTAGAGTCGTCATTTAAAGCCGGTTCTTGTAAGGAGGCTTTCTACTGATAGAATTCGCCTATCTTTACGAATTAATTTTACCAAATCGAAATGTTCCCCAGATCTTTTCTCATTTCCTTTTGATCTGCCAACAACTATACTTTCCAGCACCACCAGCGAACGATTTTATGGTGCTACAGGCGCTAATGATAAATCAGTTATTTACACTGACAACGTTAGCTTTCTTGGGACACTCCCCATATTACTTCATTTCCTATCGAACATTCACCGAACTAGCTTCTTCTTGTCTAATATGCAAGGTCAATCAGATATGGAAACAAAATTTTCAGAGTCTGACGTGGATATTCATTCTGTCCAATTGATCTTCAAAAGTTTGTTGGTTCAGTTCTTTCAACATCACAGTGACACACTTCCGCGGATCAAAAGACTCTGTTTCCGTTCGTGCTGGCTTTCTCTATATACATTCAATATCCCCTGCTAGTCTTATTTGGTGCAGGTCCCGCATACTTGAGCGATATTCTAGGATGGGTCGCACGACTGATTTGTAAGCAATCTCCTTTGCAGACTGGTTGCATTTCCCTTGTATTCTATTAATAAACCTAAAACTCCTACCTGCTTTACCAACGACAGATCCTACATGATCGTTCCACTTCATGTCCCTACGAAGTGTTACATCCAATTATTTGTATGAGACACCAGATGTGACTCTAATATTATTTTCATAGGATACTGTGCTTTCTTTCTTTTTGTGAAGTGTACAGTTTTACATTTTTGAACATCTAAAACAAGCTGCCAACCATTGCACCACTTTTGGAATCTTATCAAGGTCTGATTGAATATTTGTACAATTTCGTTCATGTTGTACTTAATTGTAGATAACTGCATCATCTGCTAAAAGTCTCAGCTTGCTATTAATATTGTCCGCAAGATCATTAATATACAACATGAACAGCAGTAGACCCAACACACTTCCCTGGGTACACACCAAGTTATTTCTAAATCTCTCGATGTCTCTCCATCCATAATAACGTGCTGCGTTCTCTCTATCAAGAACTCCTCAATCCAGCACATATTTCGTCCGATACTCCGTATGGTAAGCGAAGGGGTATTGAGTCAAATGCTTCCCATAAATCAAAAAAACCCGTGTACATCTACGTAACTGCCTTGATCCATGGCTTTCAGGATGCCATGTGACAAAGTGTGAGTTGGGTTTCACATGATCTATGTTTTCGAAATCCGTTGTGTTTGACCTCAGAACGTGTTCAAAGATTCTACAACAATTTGACGTCAAAGATATTACAGGTAGTTTGTGGATCACCTCTGATACTCTTCTTACGGACAGGTGTGACCCGTGCTTTCTTCCAACTACTGGGTGCACTTTTTTGTTCGAGGGTTCGATAGATTATATTTAGTAGAAAGGCTAACTCAGCTGCGATTTGGGTATAGAACATGATAGGGATTTCATCGGGTCCTGCAGCTTTATTCAGTTTTAACGATTTCAGCTGTTCTCAACTCCACCGACAATGTCAAATTCACTCATCTTTTCAGTGGTAGGGGAATCAAGTTAGAGCAATGCTCTCGGATTTTGCTTTTTAAAGGAACATTTGAAAACAGAGTTAAAGATTTGTGCTTTTGCTTTGCCACTCTCAACTTCAGTTACAACCTCGCCCATGAGTGATTGGACACTTAACTTTGGTGCCACTATCAGCCTTTAAATGTGACCAGATTTTCTTTTTTGGGGGGTGTTGGTGGGGGGTGGGAGGGGGGGGGAGGGGCAGGGGGATGTGAAAGATCATTTGACAGTATTCTGCTATGGTAGTCACTGAAAGCTTCACGTACTGTTCTCTGTCTAGTTTTCTGAAAATATGAATCTTTCTGCTTGTTTTAGCAGTCTTCCAAATGTGCCCTTTGTGTTTTGGTATTCATTGTTGCTATAATTGCGTTATGGTCACCGATACCAGCTTAAATATGGTCTTCCTCAAAGAGGTCAGGTCTGTTTGTTGCCATTAGACTTAATGTATTTCCAACACGAGAAGGATTCTGAACGATGTGGTATAGGTAGTTTTCAAAGAAGGAATTTAGTAACATATCACAGGATGTGGCTCAAATGGCTCTGAGCACTATGGGACTTAACTTCTGAGGTCATCAGTCCTGTAGAACTGAGAACTACTTAAACCTAACTAAGCTAAGGACATCACACACATCCATGCCCGAGGCAGGATTCGAACCTGCGACCGTAGCGGGGTTCCAGACTGTAGCGCCTAGAACCACGCGGCCAATTCGGCCAGCTTCACAGGATGTCTTTTCATGCCCACCACTGATAAAACTATAATTTTCCCAATCAATTGTTGGATGATTAAAGTTTCCTCCAATGATTACAGTATTATTGGGGAACTTATGTATAAGCAACTGAGATTTTCTCTAAAGTTTTCAGTTATATTAGGAGGAGAATCTGATGATCGATACAGAGAACCTATTATAATTTTTTGTTCGCCCTTTATACGGAGTCTTGCCCAAACAATTTCACATGCAGTTTGTTTCTATCTTGGGAAATTTGAGTTTCTTGTCTACTGCGACAAATACACCATATCCATTTCCCATTTCCCTATCGCTTCGGTATAAATTTGCCCCAAAGATCTCACTAATGTAACCTTCAGGTTTTAACCGGATTTCTATGCCTATTAATATGTGAACCTGAGTGTTTTTTAGAAGCGCTCAGAACTTTGTTATGATTGCTTCGGCAAGATTCTGATACTCTCATCAGATGGAGGCATTTCTTGGAATCTTAAACTGATACTTCTGAGTTTTCCACAGCTGTCGTTACCTGGATTGGAGGGAAAGTTGCCTAATCTGAAAGAACTCTTGCGTGTATCCCCCACACAGTCAGCTACTTGAGTAGCTACATCTGGTGTGTAGTGCACACGTGATTCATTTAGGACCCAGCAACTCTCAACTCTCACGTCTAGGAAGTGCCAGCCTAGCTTGTCACAGAACCCTGGGAGTTCTGGGTCAAGCATTCCAGTCGACTCAGAAGCAGGGGCCACGATTTGTTGTGGACACAATGCTGCAGATTGTGAGCTTCGTTGAAACTCTGTGAGCAAGGCTTGTATTCTCAGCTCTCTCTGCTAGTTGCAAGAATGGTCCAAGTATGAGCTCAGAGCCCAGACGATTGACATCTGTTCCAAAGTGCGTGACAGTTCGTAGGTGGTTGCACCCTGTTCCCTCAGTGGCTGCCGGAATAGTTTCTTCATCACGGTGAATGAGGCCCTCAGGCGTACTAACTTAGTGTACCTGGTGTATTTCTTTGCATCCCTTGCTGCCATTTCCCCAAGAAGTACCATTATTCGCCGTATGTTGAACTGTCAATGTTTAATGGACTCCTACCCTTTTGTGTTTGCCTCCATTTGACATGGGACATAGGTTTTCCCGAAACAGGTGAAGTTGTCCTATTTGCTCAGTTTCAGTGAATGAAAGCACCTCGAACTTGTTTGTTAGAAGGATCGGTGTAACACCCTGAGTCCTCATTGTTCCCTGTCTACCCTGTGCAGAATGGCTAGACCTAGTATTTACATGCTACTCAAAGTTAAGTTGACAGGTACTGATGGGACTTGTATTTCCTCCAGGAGAAACAGTGTCCACAAGAGAGGAGAGTACCTGAAGTACCTTTGGTACTTCTGGCACACAACTCTTGGTAACCCTTGCACACATCAGCTTGTAATGGTTTGTATCTTTCAAAATGGCTCTGAGCACTATGGAACTTAACATCGGAAGTCATCAGTCCCCTAGAATTTAGAACTACTTAAACCTTGCAAGGGCAACAGTCTGGATGATTGACTGATCTGGCCTTTTAACAATAACCAACACGGCCTTGCTGTGCTGGTACTGCGAACGGCTGAAAGCAAGGGGAAACTACGGCCGTAATTTTTCCCGAGGGCATGCAGCTTTACTGTATGATTAAATGATGATGGCGTCCTCTTGGGTAAAATATTCCGGAGGTAAAATAGTCCCCCATTCGGATCTCCGGGCAGGGACTACTCAAGAGCATGTCGTTATCAGGAGAAAGAAAACTGGCGTTCTACGGATCGGAGCGTGGAATGTCAGATCCCTTAATCGGGCAGGTAGGTTAGAAAATTTAAAAAGGGAAATGGATAGGTTAAAGTTAGATATAGTGGGAATTAGTGAAGTTCGGTGGCAGGAGGAACAAGACTTCTGGTCAGGTGACTACAGGGTTATAAACACAAAATCAAATAGGGGTAATGCAGGAGTAGGTTTAATAATGAATAGGAAAATAGGAATGCGGGTAAGCTACTACAAACAGCATAGTGAACGCATTATTGTGGCCAAGATAGATACGAAGCGCACACCTACTACAGTAGTACAAGTTTATATGTCAACTAGCTCTGCAGATGACGAAGAAATTGAAGAAATGTATGATGAAATAAAAGCAATTATTCAGATAGTGAAGGGAGACAAAAATTTAATAGTCATGGGTGACTGGAATTCGAGTGTAGGAAAAGGGAGAGAAGGAAAGTAGTAGGTGAATATGGATTGGGGCTAAGAAATGAAAGAGGAAGCCGCCTGGTAGAATTTTGCACAGAGTAGAAGTGCAAAATGGCTAAGCAGGGATGGCTAGAGGACAAATGTAAGGATGTAGAGGCTTATCTCACTAGGTGTAAGATAGATACTGCCTACAGGAAAATTAAAGAGACCTTTGGATATAAGAGAACCACTTATATGAATATCAAGAGCTCGGATGGAAACCCAGTTCTAAGCAAATAAGGGAAAGCAGAAAGGTGGAAGGAGAACATAGAGGGTCTATACAAGGGCGATGTACTTGAGGACAATATTACGAAATTGGAAGAGAATGTAGATGAAGATGAAATGGGAGATATGATACTGCGTGAAGAGTTTGACAGAGCACTGAAAGATCTGAGTTGAAACAAAGCCCCCGGAGTAGACAACATTCCATTGGAACTACTGACGGCCTTGGGAGAGCCAGTCCTGACAAAACTCTTACCATCTGGTGAGCAAGATGTATGAAACAGGCGAAATACCCTCAGACTTCAAGAAGAATATAATAATTCCAATCCCAAAGAAAGCAGGTGTTGACAGATGTGAAAATTACTGAACAATCAGTTTAATAAGCCACAGCTGCAAAATACTAACACGAATTCTTTACAGACGAATGGAAAAACTAGTAGAAGCCAACCTCGGGGAAGATCAGTTTGAATTCCGTAGAAACACTGGAACACGTGAGGCAATACTGACCTTACGACTTATCTTAGAAGAAAGATTAAGGAAAGGCAAACCTACTTTTCTAGCATTTGTAGACTTAGAGAAAGCTTTTGACAATGTTGACTGGAATACTCTCTTTCAAATTTTAAAGGTGGCAGGGGTAAAATATAGGGAGCGAAAGGCTATTTACAATTTGTACAGAAACCAGATGGCAGTTATAAGAGCCGAGGGACATGAAAGGAAAGCAGTGGTTGGGAAGGGAGTAAGACAGGGTTGTAGCCTCTCCCCGATGTTATTCAATCTGTATATTGAGCAAGCAGTAAAGGAAACAAAATAAAATTCGGAGTAGGTATTAAAATCCATGGAGAAGAAATAAAAACTTTGAGGTTCGCCGATGACATTGTAATTCCGTCAGAGACAGCAAAGGACTTGGAAGAGCAGTCGAATGGAATGGACAGTGTCTTGAGAGGAGTATATAAGATGAACATCAACAAAAGCAAAACGAGGATAATGGAATGTAGTAGAATTAAGTCGGGTGATGCTGAGGGAATTAGATTAGGAAATGAGACACTTAAAGTAGTAAAGGAGTTTTGCTATTTGGGGAGCAAAATAACTGATGATGGTCGAAGTAGAGAGGATATAAAATGTAGATTGACAATGGCTAGGAAAGCGTTTCCGAAGAAGAGAAATTTGTTAACATCGAGTATAGATTTAAGTGTCAGGAAGTCATTTCTGAAAGTATTTGTGTGGAGTGTAGCCATGTATGGAAGTGAAACATGGACGATAAATAGTTTGGACAAGAATAGAATAGAAGCTTTCGAAATGTGGTGCTACAGAAGAATGCAGAAGATTAGATGGGTAGATCACATAACTAATGAGGAAGTACTGAATAGGATTGGGGAGAAGAGAAGTTTGTGGCACAACTTGACCAGAAGAAGAGATCGGTTGCTAGGACATGTTGTGAGGCATCAAGGGATCACCAATTTAGTATTGGAGGGCAGCGTGGACGGTAAAAATCGTAAATGGAGACTAAGAGATGAATACACTAAGCAGATTCAGAAGGATGTAGGTTGCAGTAGGTACTGGGAGATGAAGAGGCTTGCACAGGATAGAGTAGCATGGAGAGCTGCATCAAACCAGTCTCAGGACTGAAGACCACAACAACAACAAACCTAACTAACCTAAGGACATCACACACATCCATGCCCAAGGCAGGATTCGAACCTGCGACCGTAGCAGTCGCGTGGTTCCAGACTGAAGCGCTTAGAACCGCTCGGTCACACCGTCCGGCTGTATCTTTCAGTTGCAGACTACTCAAATACATCCTCAAGTCTTAGCTTTGGAATTTTTTCTGGGTCACAAATAAACAAAATATCAGCAAACAACAGAAAAGAGCTATTAGAGTAATAACCAAAAACAGTAGCTGTGCTCAGTGTAAAGATATGTTTAAAATAGAGGGTACACTTTTATAGTTACTGCACAAACAGTTTTGTCCGTGACCATGGCACAGGTTCTAGACTGAACCTGCATTTACAAAAAAATAGTAAACATAAACCAAAACTAATGGAGGGACGCTGACACATCTTTTCAATCAAGCTACTGGAAAGGCGTAGAACACAAAACGAAAACCAAACATTCGCGTTGTGGTCCTGGTGTCAGTGGATAATGTGTTTGTAATGTGTGCAGTGATTACTATTCAGAAACGAATAAACTATATAGTACCGGTACTAAGTTTGTACATTACATGTGAAATAACTTACTTATAACAATGTATTAACAAAACAGTACTCTACACTCGGTATAGACTGACGGTGATTGCACACTTTCAAACAGGCCGGCCTTGTATTCGGCAATCCTGATTTAGGTTTTCCATGCTCTCTATAAAGGCCTAAATCACTTCAAGCAAATAACGGGACGATCATTGCTGGAATACCACCGTCGACTACCTCTTCCGTCCTTGTCAAACCAGACCTATTGTCAAGTATGGAAGTGCCTGTATAGATGAATTATGGTTTTGGTTCTTAAAGTTTTATACCATGTAAAGGTGATACACATAGTACACAACACGAATATGACAAAAATCGCAATGAATTTGACAAAAAGTTGCACCGAATTGGATACAGAAGCACCAGAATAAAAATATTGTAATATAATATTATAATATAATATATAATATTATAACATAATATATAATATTATAATATAATATTATAATAAGCAGAAATAAAACTGAAATTGCTTAAAAATAACACAGAATTTGGCCATAAAATAGAATGACTTTTCCTGTCCCCAGTTATTACGGCTTCTTCCCATTACATTTCCATATGGCGCAGAAGAATGGTTGCTTAAACGCATCTGCACGCATTGTAATTAACCCAGTCTTGCCCTACAGGAGCGATACATAGGAAGTTGTAGTCTTTTCTCTGATTCCTCATTCTTGAACGTTTGTGAGTAGGCTTCCATGGGATGGTTTGCATCTATCTTCGAGCATCTGGTAGTTCTCATTCTGTGTTGCTCTTCCATGGATCAAACGAATGTGTATCATTTGTGCTGCCTTTCTTTGCATGCATTCAATATTCCTTGTTAATCCTATTTGATGTAGTTCTCGCACTCTTGAGCAATATTCTAGGATGGGTTGCATGAATCAGTAGTAAACAAACTCCTTTGCAAACTTCATTTTCCTAGTGTTCTACTAATGAACCAAAGTATGGCTCCTAATTAACCTAGACTGAGCTTATGTGATCATTACAGCCAGGTATCTGTATTAGTTTAGTGATTACCACTGTGACTACTTGATGTTGTAGGCCTAGTTCAGAAAGTTATGTTTCTGCATTCTGAGTAGTTTACAGTTTTATATTTCCGAACATTTAAAGCAAGTTGCTAATCCTCTCACCACTTTTAAGCCCTATTAAGATCCGAATGAATATTTATCATGCTTTTTTTTTCTTTTTTCAAAAAACTCTTCATTACAGACAACTGCGTCAAGCTCAAGGTACTTATCTACATTAAGATATGGCAAATAATAATTAATGTGTTTTTCCATTTGTAGTTGTATTGTTTTGTTGTTGTTGTTGACAATGATGATGATGACGACGATGATGATGATGACGATGATGATGATGATGATCTCCCTCTATAGTATCCCCCCCCCCCCCCCCACACACACACACAAACACATACACTTCCCTCCATTACCAAACTGACTATTGCTCAATGTTCTATTGACCAGTCTCTTCTTTTAGTCAAATTGTGTCATAAATTTATTTTTTCCCCATTTAGATTAAGTACCTTCTCATTTATTACATGATCTACCCATCCGATCTTCAGCATTCTTCTGTAGCACCACATTTAAGAAGCTTGTATTCTGAGCTGAAATGCTTATCACACACACTTCATCTCCATACAGTGTTCCTCTGTAGCACTACACTCCAAAAGCTTCTACTCTCTTTTTGTCTAAACTTTATATTGTCCATATCTACTCCAGACACATACCTTCAGAAAAGAGTTCCTAACATTAAAATTTATTTCTATGTTACAAATTCCTGTTTTTCTGAAATTCTTTTCTTGCTGTAGCCAGTCTACATTCTGTATCCTCTCTTCTTTGGCTATCACCAGTTACCTTACTGCTCAAATAACAAACTCATCTGCTACTTTTAGTGTCTCGTTTCTTAATCTAATTCTCTCAGCATCACCTGATTTAATTCAGCCACATTCCATTAATCTTGTTTTACTTTTGTTGATGTTCATCTTACACTCTCTTTTCAAGACACTGTCCATTCCATTCAATTGCTCTTCCAAGTTCTTTGCCGTCTGTGAGAAAATTATAATTTAATTAGCTTGTTTGAGGATGTAAGTGCTTTTTGAGTCATTAAAGTCTCTGACAATGTCTCCGGCATTGGCAGACAAAATGTTTGGTGGAGCCTTGTTGTGGACCATGGCCTTACCCCTCCCCCCCCCCCCCCCCCAAAAAAAAAAACTTACCTTAGGGGGAAAAAAGGACAGGTATACACTCGCGTGCCCACACACACACACACACACACACACACACACACACACACACACACACACACACCCATCCGCATGTATACAGACACAGGAAGATATCTGCCTGTGTCTGTATATGTGCGGATGGATGTGCATGTGTGTGTGTGTGCGCGAGTGTTTACCTGTCCTTTTTCCCCCTAAGGTAAGTCTTTCCTCTCCCGGGATTGGAATGACTCCTTACCCTCTCCCTTAAAACCCACATCCTTTCGTCTTTCCCCCCGATAACTGCAATCTCTAAGCTTATTTGTGACAGTCTTTTTGTTGTGCCTATTTCCACTATATGGAGAGTGGCAACTTTCTTTTTCATAATATTTTTAATTCCATCCTGGATTTTCCATTGTTTGGTAAACCGTTCTGTGTGTTATGAATAAACAAGAGACATTCCATATGGAAATTAACTAATAAATGGTAGAAACATATCAACAGAACTATTATTAAATGTTTCAGGCTCTTTGGCACGACGGGGTCGTGCGCTGCCTGCAACAAGGTGATCCCAGCCTTTGAGATGGTGATGCGTGCTCGCAGCAATGTCTACCACCTGGAGTGCTTTGCCTGCCAGCAGTGCAACCACAGGTGAGGCAACATCGCTGAGCAAACAGTTGAATATGTTCAAGATGTATTGCTCTACTCCACTTGCCTTTTTTTCCCTGCAGTAGTCAATTGGGACATCCCTAGTATATCTCAACTACCAGAACAGCTTGTAGGGATAACATTGAGGCTACAAAATGTGGTGCAAAATGTATAGAATGGACAATGGGGTCTCAGTGTCAATAAAATGAAGAAAGTTGATACGCTAAATTACTTTAACAAAGAGTGGCTCGTGTGGCCTGGAGGCTTAGTACCAGTATGACCCAATGGCAATAATCAACAGATGCTAACATGCTCAAACTGAGTATCCGTGGTTTCCAGTGGTAACTGACTGATGTCTTAT
This sequence comes from Schistocerca americana, assembly GCF_021461395.2. Classification (NCBI taxonomy): domain Eukaryota; kingdom Metazoa; phylum Arthropoda; class Insecta; order Orthoptera; family Acrididae; genus Schistocerca; species Schistocerca americana. The sequence continues at coordinate 128,350,328 of NC_060125.1, forward strand.
TGATTTCCAGAACTCTTGTGCCCTCTATAGACTTCTTCACAACAAATATGTATTTCATTTACAAAATTCTGCATTTGTCTTGGGATGGATACCAAAAAATTATGCTAAGGCCAGAATCAAATAAACACTTTTATTGTTAATCATGCATTAAACAGAGATAAGAGAACTGATTTTTTTGTGCATTTTGAATTGCTAATTGTGTATCAACAGTAATGTTGTATGGAAGGAGCTAAGCACATAGACATATCCTTCAGTCCATAAATGAACAGAGATCACAGTGCCTGCTCTATTCCAGTGTCATTCAGCAACAATTTTTCACCAGGAAACAATGTCAGTGCCGCAAGATTCTAAAAAGTTTACATTGTTGCTGGCAGCAATCCCGTCTATTATGGCTTATAAAAATACAATTTTGTTACCATGCAGAATACTGCAACTCAAACTGCCATAGATTCCCCCTCATGCTATACAATAAGAATAAAGCAGTCTGGAAATTCTTTAGACTTGGGGTTTTCTCCAAACCTAAATATACTCTGTAGCAGTATACTGTGTGCCAGTATGTATTTCACAGTTGTGCACCTATCACAGCAACTCTCTTCAACGTTAAATAATTTCTCTCTGTTATGGTTCATTTTTGAACACTATTTCTGAGAGCTGGTTGCATCTATAACTGATCTATGTAAGAATTATAATCTTATGCATAGGACTCATTGTTAACACTAAATAAAATTATACAGGCTTTGTAACAGCTACTTTTGTTGTGAGTGTACCTCAGTCTGTCCTTTTTTTAAGTCTGCCACTCTAACTATTGTAGATCTTGGCCCAAGATGCATAATGTGCAAATAGCATACATGAGAACTTCATGAGGCTGAAATAACTCTAGTGAAAGTGTGTGTTTCCATTACTTTTCTCATCCTATATGAGATTTGATTACAAGAAATCACTCAAAAGTCAAGGAAAGTAGTGACATGGAAGAGGTTGCAGAGACTGAGAAGCAGACTGAAGATGAGATCATGGCAACTGCAAGAACATTGGAAACATGATATTAAATAAAACCCTCATGGTACTGGAACCAAGCATACCTTAATCAGCCTAAGCAATCATGTGCATATTTTGCCTGGACTGAATTAACATATGCAGGAGACACATGGGAAGGTTGTCGGATCATATACCCATTACTGCAGTATCCTCCAACATTCCTTTTTCTACATTCATCACTTACGTGAAAACAAACTACTTTCTTTCTTGCAGGTTGCATCTAACTTTTTATTTAAAAACATCTCAATCCTCCATCTCTTTATCAATAAACTATGTGTTACTTCAACAATTGCTAAACATGTATTTGGGTAGAGTGGGGAGAGAGAGAGAGGGGGTGGGGTGGGGGGGGGGGGGGGGGGCAGAGAGGATAATGAGCTATATTCCACATAATTCTTGTCATTGATGTATACTGAATCTTTGATGGTACGGGTAGTAATGGAGTACTATCGTGTAATATCTGGGAAAAGGAATCAGAGGAAAAGGATAATGAAGCACCAGCTAGAAATTTTAATATGTGACATTATACCTCATTGAAGAGAAAATAAACAAATGTGTAAAGCACAAAGGAGCTGCATTGAAGGCATTAATTTATTGACAAGAATTTACATGTACCATCATGCGAAAAGTAACTCTTTCATTTTTGCTATGTCATGCCTTCTTGTGTAGTTTATACATTTGATGGTTAAGGACAACACCATTCTTATTCAAGGCATTCTGCTCACATGACAGAGCTATAATTAAAGTTGATTATTTTTCTTTTGCATACAAGTAGGAATTTACGAGACCTATGACATCTTTCCTTGAGATTTAGATGATGGTTTTCATGTATTTAATGGTAGTTAACTGTTTCTGAACACTGTGTGTTTTTGTTTCCTATAGTCAGTGGAATGGTAAAAAGCCTGTAGTTCAGAAACACAATTTTTGTTTTATTTTGTCTTCACTGGATTGTCATCATTGCACCACCATGGAAACATATTAATAAGAGAGGCACACATAATTCTCTGATGGGCTCAGTATATTTCAGGAAATGGCAGATGCAAGTTACGGGTGATGTATTATTCACACACTCCTTTGTGACACTCAGTGTGATGGATGGTGGGCACTAGCCGAAATGGTTTAAATAAAAAATACCCAAGCAGCAATGACTTCTTCTCTCCACTGCCAACCTTCCCTGAATGCATAAGAACTGAGGCTAGATCCCATCTGCTTTTGTACATGGATGCAGACACTACACACAGAGTTAAAGACACAAGAAACAAAATGCATCACAGCAAAGACAATACAGAATAGTGGCAACAGTACTAATATACACAAATTGCATGCTGGGCTAAGGGTGGCAACAACCCAAACTAAGTAAATATCAGTCCAAAGTCATACATTGTCTTGCGATTGTTGATGATTCTGCTGCCCCATCAGCCACCACACTGAATTCTTTTCAGAGTGTACAGTTTGTATTAAAACATTATCAATAGTATAAACCTCTGCACATCCTAGCCTTAGAGAAATTGGTGTTTTAGGGTAGTCTTCAGTATATCCATAACAACTGACAGTAATTTCTAAAACATTTTTAAAAACATTGAATTATGTATATACATATTCATTGTGAAAGCTTTGATGTTAAAAGTATTTCCTATTCTGTGAGTATGTTCGAAAGCTATTAAATTTTCATCTATGATTCAGGTTTTGTGTTGGAGACCGTTTCTACCTGTGTGATAACAAGATCCTGTGTGAGTACGACTACGAGGAACGCCTCGTGTTTGCAAACATGGTGTACAACCCCAGCAGTCTGGCGCACATACGAAGGCAAGTCAGTAATTTGCAGGTATGCCCCACACGTACATGTACATGTTCGTGACTCATTCTCCTTGTATGACTTTTCCTCTTGTAGAGTCTACGAACATTCTAGAAAAAACACAAACATTCCAGTAATGTTCTACATTTAAAGAAATGTAAGTCCTCAGTGTTCATTATAGTTATATAATAATAGAATGCCACTTTTTTGTGAAAATACTGTCATTTTGAGCTTTATTTCTTATATGTTCTAAACAGTTACATTCACTAAACAACCATTTATTGTAAACCATGTTCAAACAACCATATCAGATTAAATTTATCAGAAACATTAAAGGACCTATTGTTGCTAAGGAAACAAATAATGGCAGTAAAAGTTACAGATCAACAGAGAAAAAAGCAAAATTCTCTTAAGAAAACTATAAAATTATGAGACAGCCTTACTGCCCAAAACTTAATGTCTAGAAGAAACATTAGCACTGTTGATGAACACGTATAAAAGTACAGTGTTCTCCTGATTATTCAATTGTAGATTATCTGGTTTGCAGATTATTCATGCATCTAACCAAAAAAATGCACTGTTTCTCTCTAGAAAAAGAGCAATAAACAAACCACTAACAATAAGTGTCATTTCCGTTATTTAAACAACTGCCGTGTGACAACACAGAATATGTGCTGGCACTAAAACAAAAATTAGAATTAATTAAAAGATTTGAGAACAGAGGAAACTGCTGCAAAACTAAGTGTTGATTATGGAACTGGAATGCACACTATTCAGGACATTGAAAAGAATAAACATAAAATATATGATTTTGTCAGAAAATAAGTCTATTTCTGGACACCTGCATGAAAAAGCATGAAGAGATTTACATTTGATGAATTAGATGCCTCTCTTTTGCAATTGTTTAGCCAAAAACGAGCAGGAGGTGTCATTGGTTCAGGTGTACTATAATGCTGATGAAAGTACTCTGTATTGGAAATATCTACCAACCAGAACCCTTGCTTTTAAGAGTGAAGTTCATGCTCCTGGATATAAGTTGTCTAAGGAACGCATTACAATTTTGTTCAGTGGTAATGCTTCTGGAAACCACAAAGTGAAACTACTACTGATTGGAAAATCAAAATAATCCCGAGCATTCAAGGATGTTGCACTATGGCTCTCCCTGTGCATTATTATGACCAAAAAGGAGTGTGGATGGATAGCGAAATTTTCAGAAAATCATTCCACTCAGATTTTGTACCACAACTTCAGCAGTCTCTATAAGAGAAAGGATTGCCACAGAAGGCTGTTCTATTGCTTAATAATGCCTCTTCGATCCTGATGAGAGGGTTCTCTTATCTCCTGATGGTCTCACTGTAATTATGTTTTTACCTCCCAATGTGACTGCCATTGGACCAGTTGCATCTGTAAAACAGCATTACTGGTTGGTACACTGAGAATGCAAGTTGATGAGGATGATTTGGTGGAATTCTGGAAGAAGTTGATAGTCCTAGATGCCACAAGCAGGATTTTTTATGCCCAGTAGGAAATCAAGCCACATACACTAATTCGATCATGGAGGAAAATTCTTCCAGATATAGAAGAAAGTGATTTTCAAGGTTTTGGTTATGAAGAAATAATAACTGCACAAATAATGTATCTGGCAATGGGTTTAAATGGTTTTGAAGATGTTGAAGGAAATTTGAATGAATGGCTAAATATTGATGCATGTGAACCCAACTTCTGGTACAGAGCGATGCCAAAACTGTGGCCGCTGCTTCACAACAAAACAAATGAGAGGACAATGAATGTGAAAGTTGGGATGAAGACAGTGACCTTGTCAGTCATTGTGCCACATTGCAGTGTGTTGTACTCTTCCAGATTATATGGGCCAGAAGAGGGTCTTGATACAATGAAATCTGAAGTACCGTGCAATTCCTGTCATAAGCAGATCAAATCACAGACTGTTTCAAGAAATAAACAGACCTACAGTACCTATGCACAGAACTTGTAGAAATGTTTGAATGAAGAATGCGTGTTTGAAAATATCTTGCCTTTTTTTTATTATTTGTGCATCTTCTCCCCTATATTACCCAAAAAAATCAGGAGTACACTTATATCCAAAATCCTAGCTTTAGGGACAAATAGTGCCATCCCCAGAGAGAGAGAGAGAGAGAGAGAGAGAGAGAGAGAGAGAGATGGGTATACGCCCCAAAGGAAGGGCAGGTCACTAAGACACCAGGGTGAGAGGGGTTGTTCTGAGGCAAAGATCTTTATAACCATCCCTAATAAGTTCCTTGCTTCTCCCTCAAGAGGGGTCAGTTCTGGAAGCTAGGATAGTGCATGTCCTTTTATGTGCACTGACATTTCTCCTGAAGGTGTGTAGTAGCCAGAAATTCTGTCTCACAATTTTACGGAGAAAGAAGCAGATCTATTATATTAAGAGAAACAAGCTAAAATCAGAGCAAATATATTACTCAGTCTGAAAGTGTGAATGCACCCAGTCATTTGGATGTATAATGTTGCATTTGAACACAAATGTACTTCAGAAGTGAAACAGCTCAATGAGCCACTCAGCCAGTAATGAGATGATATGCTTCAGTAAAATGATACACTAATTCTTTACAATATTAGAGACAGAAGGGAAGCATCTATGTATCAGTTATTGAAACAAGAACTAAGGTAGAGCTGAAAGGCAAATTAAAATCTTATGAGATCTCTTTGAATGCTTTTGAATAGTTCCTTTGACAGGAAAAAGAAAACTATATAAAAATACAACATGAAACCAAAATTCTCTGGACATCCTAAGCCTCTGTGACAACAGGTTACAAACAGAGAGAGATATAGGTCCAGTCACAATCCCACAACATTATAGACATATTTCCTGACAGAATGAGTCAGTGGAAAGAATGAATGAGTTCAAGCAAGACGTGGAAGAAGCAAAAAGATTGTATGTTCTCACTTCAGGGGCAAAATGGAGTTTCAAGCAAGCATCTTTTTGTTAGACCTAAAGAATTAACTAATAGAGATTGCCCATCTTGTTACTTCTCCAGCTGTTTGTGTCAACAATAATAGAAGACTTCCATTGTGGATCTGCCCCAGAGGCCAGTGACAGAATTCATTTACATGCAACAGAACCTGATTGATACTGTTATTCTGCTACCCAGACAGGGCTGCTTTGAGAACATTTTTCCACACGAGTGACTTATCTTCTCCAGCCCTTTTTCTCTTGTACACTTTCACCCATGTCAGTTTTCATGACTAATTTTGAAATGTACAAATCATGCAGTTTGGATATCCTTTCTCCTTGGCACCCCAAGTGGCTGCTACTAATTGTGACACATCCTGCATAAAAATCTTGCAGCTCAGAACTGACTGTTCTAGAAGACCAATGTCTAATACAATGGAGGAGACAACTCCATTGTTACTATGTGGATGGTTTCATATAACAGTGAGTCACACAGTGTGGCATGGCATGCAGGTGGCCATTTGGAAACTTATTGAAACTGCACTTTTGTTATTGAAATCAGTGGCAGTAGCACAACTGTGAAATATCTGGTGAACCATTTCTGTGTAAGAACATTGTGGCAGCAGTGAAATTTGGATATTGTTTTGATGATGGTTCAAGAGTTTTTGTCCTGATTCATGCACTGATCATTAATTTTTGTCAGTGGTAACACAACATTTTAGATAATACACTAATGTTAGTGTAATCTGCAACTGACAGAAAGAATGCCCCACATGAATCCAGACTCAGAAGATGTGGTAATGACACACCAGCAATAGATAATTAACTCCACATGGAGATGGTGTACACTTAAGCCAAGTGGCAGCCTCTCTTGTTTACCCATATAATTCAGCCTTACAAGAAGCTTGCCACTGAAGAGTTATGAACTAAAGTGGAAATCTGAAACCAAGCGCTGATGTGGCTCACTGATTTTGAAGTGCATAACACCAATTTGTGGCGCAGTTTGAACAGTGAAGAATGATTATTCTCTTGCAAAAAAAAAAAATCAAACTATGTGAACTCCTGGATGGAATAATTACAATATTATGAAAAGGATGGACTGCTACTCACCATATAGGGGAGATGTTAAATCACAGACAGACACAATAAAAAGACTGCTAAATATTTAAGCTTTTGGCCAAAGGGCTTTCTTCCAAAGTAGACAACACACAGATGCTAGTGGAGGAGGCTGGGGTGGGGATGGAGAGGGATGCAGAGTAGGGGTGGGGGACAGTAAAGTGCTGCTTGTGGGAGATTGCAGGGACATGGCAAGGGTAGGGTAGGGTAGGGCAGCTAGGTGCACTTGAGAGGTTAGGTGAGGGGAGGGAGGGGAATGGGAGTAGAAAACAAGAGAAGTAAGAGGGGAAAGAAAAAGAAAAAGAAAAAGAAAACAAGAGAAGTAAGAGGGGAAAAAGACTGTGGGTGCATTGGTGGATGGTGGAATAGAAGGCTGTGTAGCGCTGGAGTGGGTTTACAAAACGGGGTAGGTGGGTGAAAGACGGGGAGTATGAGGACAGTCAGTTTACAGGAAGGTATAATATATTGCAGAGAGAGTTCCCACCTGTGTGGTTCAGAAAAGTTAGTGTTGGTAGGAAGAAGCTAGATGGTGCAGGCTGTGAAGCACTCATTGATTCCAAACCTACAACCTACTTCCTGGGCACCATGATCAACTCACCCACAATTACTTCACATTTGAAGGCATCACGTACAAAGAAAACCATGGTACGGCAGTGGGCACCCACAAGGCATCATCCCATGCCAGCCTATTCATTGGCCATCTAGAGGAATCCTGGCTAGCAACCCAGTATCACAAACCTCTCACCTGGTTCAGATTCACTGGTTACATATTTGTGCTCTGGGCCAAGGGCGAGGACATCCTATTCACATTCCTCTTGGACCACAACACTTTCACCCTCATTCACTTCATCTGATCATCATCAATCCAACAAGCCACCTTCCTTGATGTTGACCTCCACCTCAAAGATGGCTGCATAAGTGCCTCTGTCTATATCAAACCTACTAACGACCAGCAATACCTCCACTTCAGCATCTGCCACTCATCCCAAACCAAGAAGTCCCTTTGATACTGCCTAGCCACTCATGGCCATCACGTCTGCAGTGATGAGCTGTCCCACTCTAAATATACCAAGGGTCTCACTGAGGCCTTCACAGACTGAAATTACTCTCCCACCCTTTTACTGAAAGAGATCTCCCATGCTTTATCTCTTTAGTTGCCCACCCCTCACATTGCCCTATCATCTGACCACAAAGGAGCATTCCCCTTGTGACTGGAGCAACTGAATCACATTTTCTGCCAGGGTTTTAGGTAACTCTCGTTGTGCTCTGAAATGAGGAATATTGAATGCACTCTCATTTCTGCCCCCCACAACACTGGTATTCTGCTGGCCAGTGAACCTATGCAATATCCTCATCCATCTGCACTCCACCCATACTCCCAACATCTTGCTTCATGGCTCATATCACTGTAATAGATCTAGATGCAAAACCTATCCCATACATCCTCCCACCATTGCCCACTCCAGTCGTCACAAGCATTACCTATCCCATCAAAGTTGGGACTACATGTGAAACTAGACATGTGATCTACAAACTAAGCTGCAACCATTGTGTTGGATTCTACGTGGACATGAAAACCATGAAAACCAACAAGCTGTCTCTCCGCATGACAGGCCACTGACAAACTATGGCCAAGAGAGAGCTGGAACACCAAGTTACTGAGCATGCTGCCCAACACAATGTTATTCACTTCAATGACTGCTTCATAGCATGCACCATCTGGATCCTTCCTACAGACACCAGATTTTTTGAATTGCACAGGTGGAAACTCTCCCTGCATATATTCCACATTCCCATAATCTCCCTGGCCTCAACCATCATTAGTTTATGCCTTCACCCACCTATTGCCATCCCTGCCCACACTCCAGCAATGAACAGCCTTCTATTCCACCATCCACCAACACACGTGCAGTCTTTTTTCCCCTCTTACTTTTCTCTTTTTCTGCCCCCTTTCCCCCTCCCCCTCATTTAACCTTCTGACAGTGTCTAGCTGCCCTACCCTGTCCCCACCATGCCCCTACATGCTTTCAAAAGCAGCACTGTACCATCCCCCACCCCTACCCTGCTATCCCTTCCCATCTGCACCTCAGTCTCCTTATTCCCACCACCCAGATATACTAACTTCTAAAGCCAGATAACATTTCAGTTGTTTACCTTGATCATTTTTGTATTGTCAGGAACCTATTATGTGGTATAAAATATGCCTCAGTATTCTTACCATATCAGTTAGAACCTGCCCTTTTCTGTACCAGTGTGGTAATGTAATTAATATTCTATAATTAGATCATTTAACTAATGAATATTTAAGTTAAATTATATAAACTTAATTTTATATTAATAACATATTACATTAAATTACATAATTGTATAAAATATATTTATTATATTATTTAATCTTTCTTTATTATTAGTGAAAAGAAAGATTAAATAAGAAAGAATATAATACATTTATTGGTATACATGTTCCATATTAATCTTTATTTATATACAATAGAGAAGTTGTTGTGGTCATACGTGGGAGTGTTTCTTTTTTTTGTCATTGTTTGTGGGTTTTTTTTCTTTAAATATTTGAATCTTTTATTTTTTCTTAATTTTATAAATTTTCAAACTTCTTATTTTTGTTTCCAAAAGTTTTATTCTTGCTTGTTTATTCACTTTTTCTTTGTATTATATGTAAGTTTCGTTAAACTAAATGTTCTTTTTGCAGTAATTTGATTTAATTATCAAGTGATTTTGGATTTAGCAGTTGATTTAGTATCGGCATAATTCATGCCAGCAGCTGCGGTTATACGATTGATGCAAGTGAATATTATTGGTTAAAACAGTTGTTTATATTTTTAGGGTTAAAATATAGATTTGTAAGGTGAAATGTTAAAATTTATTTGTAGCTCTTTTTATGAATCTGTGAAATTTAAATAATAAACTAGGATTAGATACCCTATTATTTTAAATGTTAATTATATTTACCAGGGTACTATTAGCTAAGGTCTTTAAACCCAAAGAATTTGGCGGTATCTCATTCCATTCAGAGGAACCTACCCCGTGATTGATAATACACGATTTACACTACTTGATTTATTTGTTTGTACATCTCCGTTATCAGAGAATCTTTTTAGAGTTATAATTCTCAAGATTTATAATTATAAAATATTTCAGGTCAAGGTGCAGCTTATAGTTAAGAGGAGGTGGGTTACAATAGATTTTTGTTTATAACGGATTTGATGGTTGAATACTGTTAATGAAGGTGGATTTGATAGTAATTTAATTTATTTAATTTAACTGATATTGGCTCTGAGGTGTGTACACATCGCCCGTCGCTCTCATTATTGATTATTCTATTTTGTTATTTTAAGGTAGCTTCAATTTAGATGAGATAAGTTGTAACATAGTAGATGTACTGGAAAGTGTATCTAGGAAGAGTTTCAAGATATAACTTATTAGTAAAGTGTTTCATTTACACTGAAAATTTTTCTGTGCAAATCAGGATATCTTGATTATTTATTTTATTATATTTATTTTTTGTTTATTTAATTATTTAATATAAATAATTTTGTCAAATTTTGTCTTAGTATATTTTGTAGAATAGATTTTTTAGATTATAGTTTATTGGTAATGTAATTGTTTTATGAAATATTATTTTCAATTTTAAAAAGTAGATTTTATTTATTGTACCTTTTGTATCATGGTTTATCAAAATTTTGGTATTTACTTTACTTGTCTCAATTTGGGTTGATTTATAAATAATTTATAGTTAATGTATCACAATTATTATTAAATTATTTATAGAAATGAGATGTTAATCGTTTCCCAAGATATCTAGTTTCTTAAGAAAAAATGTAATTTTTTGAAGTTAATTGTTTTTATTTAATTTTTTAAGTATAAATATTAACTTATTTATTCTTTAAGGGATAAGCTTTGAAGTTAATAACCTATAATTTGTTTTATAAAATATAATAGTAAGCTTTAAACCAGCTATCTTAAAGATTACATTTTAGTTCATTATTTTTTATTTTGATTTTATAAATACTTTAGGTTTTTTATTAAGATTATTAATTTAATTTTAAAATTTTTGTAATAATGATAGAATTAGTATATTTATTTGTATATAATTTTTACCTTGTAAATTTACTATAAGGAACTAGGCAAAATTGATTTCCGCCTGTTTATCAAAAACATGTCCTCTTGAAAATACTTTGAGGTCCGGCCTGCTCACTGAGCGGATTTTTAAAGAGCCGCGGTATTTTGACCGTGCAAAGGTAGCATAATCATTAGTCTCTTAATTAGTGGCTGGAATGAATGGCTTGACGAGAAATCAACTCTCTCTTAATAAATTTTTGAATTTAACTTTTGAGTTAAAAGGCTTAAATTCTTCTTTAGGATGAGAAGACCCTATAGAGCTTAACATTTTACTTTTATATAGTTTTTTTGTTTGTCTTTCTACATTTAAAGATGATGTTTTGTTGGGGTGACATGAAGAATAAATAAACTCTTCATTATTATATCATTTATTTATGTTTGTTGTTTTGATCCATAATTTATGATCATAAGATTAAGTTACCTTAGGGATAACAGCGTAATTGTTTTTGAGAGCTCATATCAACAAAGCAGATTGCAACCTCGATGTTGGATTAAGAAAAATTTTGGGTGCAGGAGCCCAGTAATTAGGTCTGTTCGACCTTTAAATTCTTACATGATCTGAGTTCAAACCGGCGTGAGCCAGGTCGGTTTCTATCCTAAGATTATTAATTCATATTAGTACGAAAGGACCATATGGTTGAAATATTTTTTATTGTATTGATTAATATTAATTAGATTACTATTTTGACAGATTAATGTGTTGAATTTAGAATTCATTTATTTAGATTTTTTCTACAAATAGTATTGATATTTTATGATTTATTTATGTTTATTTTGAATTTTCTTTTATTAGTTATTTGTGTTTTAATTAGTGTTGCTTTTTTAACTTTATTAGAGCGTAAGGTTTTAGGTTATATCCAAATTCGAAAGGGTCCAAATAAAGTAGGATTTGTAGGAATTCCACAACCTTTTAGTGATGCTATTAAGTTAATTTGTAAGGAGCAGCCAATTCCTATTATATCTAATTATTTACTTTATTATTTTTCTCCTGTTTTTAATTTAATAATTTCCTTGGCTGTTTGGGTAATTTTCCCTTACTTAACTTATATATGTTCTTTTTCTTATGGATTTTTGTTTTTTTTATGTTGTACAAGATTAGGTGTTTATACCGTTATAATTGCTGGTTGGTCTTCTAATTCAAATTATTCTTTATTAGGTTCTCTTCGGTCTATTGCTCAAACAATTTCATATGAAGTTAGTTTGGCTTTAATTTTATTATCTTTAATTATTGTAATTGGTAGTTTTAACATGTTTGAGTTTATAAATTATCAGCTTTATTGTTGATTTATTATTATTTCTTTTCCTTTAGCTTTAGCTTGTTTTGCTTCTTGTTTAGCTGAGACTAACCGTATTCCTTTTGACTTTGCCGAAGGTGAATCTGAGTTAGTTTCAGGTTTTAATATTGAATATGGTGCAGGCGGGTTTACTTTAATTTTTTTAGCTGAGTACACTAGAATTGTTTTTATAAGAATATTATTAGCTTTAATTTTTTTAGGCGGCGATTTTTATTCTTTTATATTTTTTATTAAGCTTGCTGTTATGTCCTTTGGTTTTATTTGAGTTCGGGGTACATTACCACGTTTTTGTTATGATAAGTTAATGTACTTCGCTTGAAAAAGTTTTTTACCTTTATCTTTGAATTTTTTTATTTTCTTTGTTGGTTTAAAGATTTTATTTATCTCATTTATTTAGTGAAATTTTTTAAGAAAAGTTAATAGAAGAGTTAAACTTCTAGTTTTATGTTTTCAAAACATATGCTTTCCCTAAGCTAATTAACTTATTATTCCTTAATTAGTTTATCTCATGCGTTTGCAACATGGACATTAATTACGAAGTATGTAAAGTAGATAATTGTTAAGATTTGTCCTGTTATAATATAAGGTTTTTCAACAGGTCGTTTACCAATTCATGTTAATAAGCATACAACTACTATAATTCAGAATAAAATCTGATTAAGAGGATAGAATTGAATACCTCGGAATGGTGTTTTATTATAAATGGTAAAATTATTAAGATTCTAATTGATAGGAATAATGCAATAACACCTCCTACCTTATTAGGAATTGATCGTAGAATTGCATATGCAAATAAAATACATCATTCTGGTTGAATATGAACGGGGGTTACTAACGGGTTAGCAGGCACAAAATTATCTGGGTCTCCTAGGAGGTAAGGATTAATTAAGCACAGTATGATTAATAATGATGTTATTAGTACAAATGTAATAGATCCTTGAAAGTAAAGTATGGGTGAAATGGAATTTTTTCAATATCTCCATTTAGGCCTAAGGGGTTATTAGACCCTGTTTGGTGAAGAAAGAATAAATGAATTCCTGCCATTGCAGCAATAATAAATGGTAGTACAAAATGGAATGTAAAGAATCGATTTAATGTTGCATTATCAACAGCCAACCCTCCCCACACTCATTGAACTAAATCTGTTCCTAAATATGGAATTGCTGATAATAAATTAGTAATTACTGTCGCACCTCAAAATGATATTTGACCTCAAGGTAAAACGTATCCTATAAATGCAGTTGCTATAACTAAGAATAGAATTACTGTACCAATTATTCAGGTGTGTATGTATATGTAAGATCCATAGTAAATTCCTCGTCCTACATGCAAATAAATATAAATAAAAAATATAGAAGCTCCATTTGCATGTAAGGTTCGAATAATTCAACCATTATTTACATCTCGGCAGATGTGTACTACACTACTAAATGCTATTTCAATATTTGATGTATAATGTATAGCTAAAAATAGTCCAGTTACAATTTGAATTACCAAACATAACCCTAGTAGTGACCCAAAATTTCATCAAAATGAAATATTTGTTGGTGCAGGTAAATCAACTAATTAAAGGATGTCTTAATCATAAGGGTTTATTCATTAGTAAATTATCTTATTTTACGAATAGCCCCTAGTTAATATTACTGATTTTAACAACTGCTAATAGTGCTAAAAAAAAATTATTACTATTACTGTGATAATGAATGTTGGTCTATTATATAGTTCTTCTAAAGATATTGTTATTTCTTGATAATTGATTGAATTATCAATATTTATAGTTTCAGTATTCTTGAAAAAGTCTATAAATATTGATATATCTAAAATAATTAAGGTTGATATAATAAATACCCATATTGTTAAGGTAATAATTATGGTAATTGATTTAGGTTGAAATATTTCGTTTGATGCAATTCTTGTAATATAAATAAATAGAACTAATATACCACCAAGAAAAGTTAAAAATAAAATATATGATAATCAATATCTTTCCATTATTGTTCCTGTTATTAGTCCAACTAGAAAAGTTTGTAGGATAATGAAAAGCATTATTGATACTGGGTGTCTTAATTTAATAAAATTAATATTTATTACGTTTGATAGTGATATAATTATTATTTTGATCATTTCAGGGGTTAGTTTATTTAAAATATCGGTTTTGGGGACCGATGATGGAATCTTTTCCACCTCTGAAGTTTTAAAAGTGGGGGCTGGACTTATTTCCGGTTTACAAGACCGGCGTTTTTTTTAAACTATTAAAACTAATGTTTATATTCTCTGTCTTTACTTCTTTATTGGTTTATTTTGCTGGTGTTTATGTTTTTTCTTCTAAACGTAAGCATTTATTAATGGTTCTTTTGATATTAGAATATATTGTTCTTTCTTTATTTATATTAATTATTGTTTTTCTTATTGAGTTTGATTATGATTATTTTTTTCCTGTTATTTTTTTGGTTTTTTGCTGTTTGTGAAGGTGCTTTAGGTCTTTCTATTTTAGTTTCAATAATTCGTTCTCATGGAAATGATTTTTTAAATTCTTTTGGTTTATCTTTATGTAAAAGTATTTATTTATAACTATTTTTTTGGTCCCTCTTTGTTTGGTTAATAATTGTTGATGGTTCGTTCACCCTTTAATATTTCTGTCTAGTTTTATTTTTATAATTTGTGTTTATTCATACGCAGATTTGAATATAATTAGATATTATTTTGGTATTGATTATTTTCTTTTAGTTTGATTTTGCTAAGTTTTTGAATTTGTTCGTTAATAATTACTGCTAGAGGTTCAGTTTATTTCAGTTCTTATCATTCTATTTTTTTGTTTTTATGGTCTTAATTTTAATGATTATGCTTTATTGTTCGTTTGCTAGATTGAATCTTCTTTCTTTTTATATTTTTTTTAGGCTAGATTAGTTCCTACTTTTCTTTTGATTTTGGGTTGAGGTTATCAACCTGAATGTTTACAGGCTGGTGTTTATTTAATTTTTTATACTTTGGTTGCTAGATTACCTTTATTATTAGTTTTATTTAGGGTTTATGGTTTTTCTAATACTTAATAGTTTCCTTTATTGGTTGATTTTGGTTCTTATTATTTTATATTTCATGTATTTATAATTCTTGCTTTTTTAGTTAAGATGCCAATATTTTTGGTTCATTTATGGCTTCCTAAGGCTCATGTTGAGGCCCCTATTTCAGGTAGAATGATTCTTGCTGGTGTTTTATTAAAGTTAGGTGGTTATGGTATTTTTCGTGTTACGAAGGTTATTTCTTATTTGGGTTTAAAGTTTCATTATTTTTGATTGTCTTTAGGTTTATCTGGTGGGGTTATTGTTAGATTTATTTGTTTTCGGCAGGTTGATTTAAAGTCTTTAATTGCATATTCTTCTGTTGCCCATATAAGAATGGTTATTGGAGGATTGATGACTATGAATTGGTGAGGTTGTATAGGTTCTCTTTCTTTAATGGTTGGTCATGGTTTATGTTCTTCTGGGTTATTTTGTTTATCTGATATTATTTATGAACGTTTAGGTAGACGAAGACTGTTAATTAACAAGGGTATAATTAATTTGATACCAAGAATGGCTTTATGATGATTCCTTTTAAGATCATCTAATATAGCTGCTCCTCCTTCTCTAAACTTGGTAGGTGAACTTAGATTATTAAATAGAATTATGTCCTGATCTTCTTTTAGATTTTTTGCTTTAATTTTTTTTGTCTTTTTTTAGAGCTGTTTATACTTTATATATGTATTCTTATTCTCAGCATGGTAATTATTATTCTGGTGTTTATACTTATTCTCTTGGTTACTTTCGTGGGTATCATCTTTTACTTTTACATTGATTGCCTTTAAATATTCTTTGTTTAAAGGGCGAGTATTTTTTTGATTAGGTTGCTTAAGTATTTTAATTAAAAATGTTGTTTTGTGGAATCAATTATATGAATTTTTCATCTTAGGCCGTGAATTTATTTTCTATTTGTTCTTTGAGTTTTTTTCTAGAACTATAATTTTTATTTTGGGTATTTATTATTTAATAATTGATTATAGAGTTTTTGTTGAATGAGAACTTTTTAATTTAAATGGTTCTATGGTTGTTATGACTTTAATTTTGGGTTGAATGTCTCTTATTTTTATGTCTTTTGTTATATATATTTCTTCTTAGGTTATTTATTATAGAGAGGATTATATATCGGGAGAAAAGAATATAAATCGTTTTATTTTTATTGTTTTAATATTTATTCTTTCTATAGGTTTTTTAATTATTAGCCCTAATTTGATTAGAATTTTATTAGGATGGGATGGTTTAGGTTTGGTTTCTTATTGTTTAGTTATTTACTACCAAAATGTGAAATCTTATAGTGCAGATATGTTAACTGCTCTTTCTAATCGTATTGGTGATGTTGCTATTTTAATTTCTATTGCTTGAATATTGAATTTTGGTGGTTGTAATTATATTTGTTATTATGATTTTATTTCTAATTCTTTTGAAATAAAGCTTATTACTATATTAATTGTTTTAGCAGCTATAACTAAAAGAGCTCAAATCCCCTTTTCTTCTTGACTTCCTGCTGCTACGGCTGCTCCTACTCCTGTTTCTGCTTTAGTTCATTCTTCTAATCTCTCACCATCACCCGACTTAATTCTACTACATTCCATTATCCTCGTTTTGCTTTTGTTGATGTTCATCTTATATACTCCTTTCAAGACACTGTCCATTCCATTCAACTGCTCTTCCAAGACCTTTGCTGTCGCTGACAGAATTACAATGTCATCGGCGAACCTCAAAGTTTTTACTTCTTCTCCATGAATTTTAATACCTACTCTGAATTTTTCTTTTGTTTCCTTTACTGCTTGCTCAATATACAGATTGAATAACATCGGGGAGAGGCTACAAACCTGTCTTACTCCCTTTCCAACCACTGCTTCCCTTTCATGTCTCTTGACTCTTATAACTGCCATCTGGTTTCTGTACAAATTGTAAATAGCCTTTTGCTTCCTGTATTTTACCCCTGCCACCTTTAGAATTTGAAAGAGAGTATTCCAGTCAACATTGTCAAAAGCTTTCTCTAAGTCTACAAATGCTAGAAACGTAGGTTTGCCTTTCCTTAATCTTTCTTCTAAGATAAGTCGTAAGATCAGTATTGCCTCACGTGTTCCAGTATTTCTACGGAATCCAAACTGATCAGCCCCGAGGTCTGCTTCTACTAATTTTTCCATTCGTCTGTAAAGAATTCGTGTTAGTATTTTGCAGCTGTGGCTTATTAAACTGATTGTTCGGTAATTTTCCCATCTGTCAACACCTGCTTTCTTTGGGATTGGAATTATTATATTCTTCTTGAAGTCTAAGGGTATTTTGCTTGTTTCATACATCTTGCTCACCAGATGGTAGAGTTTTGTCAGGACTGGCTCTCCCAAGGCTGTCAGTAGTTCTAATGGAATGTTGTCTACTCCGGGGGCCTTGTTTCGACTCAGGTCTTTCAGTGCTCTGTCAAACTCTTCACACAGTATTGTATCTCCCATTTCATCTTCCTCTACATCCTCTTCCATTTCCATAATATTGTCCTCAAGTACATCGCCCTTGTATAGACCCTCTATATACTCCTTCCACCTTTCTGCTTTCCCTTCTTTGCTTAGAACTGGGTTTCCATCTGAGCTCTTGATGTTCATACAAGTGGTTCTCTTATCTCCAAAGGTCTCTTTAATTTTCCTGTAGGCAGTATCTATCTTACCCCTAGTATAAGCCTCTACATCCTTACATTTGTCTGCTTAGCCATTTTGCACTTCCTGTCGATCTCATTTTTGAGACGTTTGTATTCCTTTTTGCCTGCTTCATTTACTGCATTTTTATATTTTCTCCTTTCATCAATTAAATTCAATATTTCTTCTGTTACCCAAGGATTTCTACTAGCCCTCGTCTTATTACCTACTTGATTCTCTGCTGCCTTCACTACTTCATCCCTCAAAGCTACCCATTCTTCTTCTACTGTATTTCTTTCCCCCATTCCTGTCAATTGTTCTCTTATGCTCTCCCTGAAACTCTGTACAACCTCTGGTTCTTTCAGTTTATCCAGGTCCCATCTCCTTAAATTCCCACCTTTTTGCAGTATCTTCAGTTTTAATCTACAGGTCATAACCAATAGATTGTGGTCAGAGTCCACATCTGCCCCTGGAAATGTCTTACAATTTAAAACCTGGTTCCTAAATCTCTGTCTTGCCATTATATAATCTATCTGATACCTTTTAGTATCTCCAGGATTCTTCCATGTATACAACCTTCTTTCATGATTCTTAAACCAAGTGTTAGCCATGATTATGTTGTGCCCTGTGCAAAATTCTACCAGGTGGCTTCCTCTTTCATTTCTTAGCCCCAATCTATATTCACCGACTACGTTTCCTTCTCTCCCTTTTCCTACACTCGAATTCCAGTCACCCATGACTATTAAATTTTCGTCTCCCTTCACTATCTGAATAATTTCTTTTATTTCATCATACATTTCTTCAATTTCTTCGTCATTTGCAGAGCTAGTTGGCATATAAACTTGTACTTCTGTAGTAGGTGTGAGCTTCGTATCTATCTTGGCCACAATAAAGCGTTCACTATGCTGTTTGTAGTAGCTTACCCGCATTCCTATTTTCCTATTCATTATTAAACCTACTCCTGCATTGCCCCTATTTGATTTTGTGTTTATAACCCTGTAGTCACCTGACCAGAAGTCTTGTTCCTCCTACCACCGAACTTCACTAATTCCCACTATATCTAACTTTAACCTACCCATTTCCCTTTTTAAATTTTCTAACCTACCTGCCCGATTAAGGGATCTGACATTCCACGCTCCGATCCGTAGAACACCACTTTTCTTTCTCCTGATAACGATATCCTCTTGAGTAGTCCCCGCCCGGAGATCCGAATGGGGGACTATTTTACCTCCGGAATATTTTACCCAAGAGGACGCCATCAGCATTTAATCATACAGTAAAGCTGTATGCCCTCGGGAAAAATTACGGCCATAGTTTCCCCTTGCTTTCAGCCATTCGGAGTACCAACACAGCAAGGCTGTTTTGGTTATTGTTACAAGGCCAGATCAGTCAATCATCCAGACTGTTGCCCTTGCAACTACCGAAAAGGCTGCTGCTCCTTTTCAGGAACCACATGTTTGTCTGGCCTCTCAACAGATACCCCTCCGTTGTGGTTGTACCTACGGTACGGCTATCTGTATCGCTGAGGCACGCAAGCCTCCCCACCAACGGCAAGGTCTATGGTTCATGGGGGGGGGGGGGGGGTGATGGATATGAGCTAATAAAAATTTATTTGACAATGCCCTGTTCAGTTATGAATCAACTATCACAAATTGTGAATAAACTAACATATACATCTAGCATTACAGGGAAGAAGAAAATATAAAATGATTGTGACAGCTTGCTCACATACACCTCTTATGATGCAACTCTTTGGCTGGGTCTTTGGAAAAATTAATATTCTCGATAGAAAGTTGAATAGTCCCAAATATGCCAGCTTTGTCGGTTAAACATTATCAGAATTGCTAGAAAACATTCTTCATTGTACAAAGCACATACGACGTGCTAAAAACATGATGATTGTCCCTCATGATCTGCATTTACAGCATGCGATGTTCTGAACAGAAAGTTCCCAAACAAATAGATTGGCTGAGTAATATGCATCACTTGGATGGTTCATTCTGTATATTTTTTCTTTGGGTAATAGTCTAGGAACTTGTCCACCAGGATCTACAGTCAATGTGCAAAAACAAATGAGAGCATATTAGTATAAGATCATCACATCAGAAATGCTTGAATGAGCAAACCTCTTTTCTCTTCTTCTCCTCCTCCTCCTCCTCCTCCTCCTCCTTCTTCTTCCTCTTCTTCTCTACAATGCTTGATGGGCCTTGACCTACTCTAGGACATAGTTCCATTTGTCTCTCTCCAGTGTCTTGCATGTCAATCCTTTGTCAATAATAATTATTAGGTCATCTTGTATGTCATCCATGTTTTGGTCTTCCCTTGCTTCTTCATTCCATTGTTGCATCACTATTTTTTGGGGGTATTCTCATGATTCATACAAAAACCATAGCAAACCCATTTCAGGTAGTTTATTTTAATGAACTTTATGAATTCAAGATCTTTATATAATCTGTAAAATTCAAAACTATATCATTTATACTATACTCCACCTTCACTAGTCACCCATTGATTTTGCACAATGCTTCCATTCAAAACATCCTAATATGTTTTCATACTAATGTGTCAATGTCTATGTTTCTGATCTGTATGTTTATATGGGGCATATTAAAGTTTTAGACAGTTGACATTTTGTTTTTTTGGACTTAAGTTGTTTGGCCAGACCGTAATAGCGTTTGTTAGCTGAGTGGATGCTTCACTTTATTTTCACATTAATGTCATTTTGTGATATGAACAGGGTTCCCAGGTAGACAACTCCACTAACGGATTCTGTTCACACCTATCAAATTCCAGCACCTTATTTAGTCTCATTTCTGTTGCTGCTGCCCCCAGTGCCTTATATGTTTCTTTTGCAGCTAGTTCTGCTTTTGCAGTAATATCCACATCATCTGCATAAGTCAGAACTTGCAATGTTCTGTTGAATCTTGTGCCTCATATATTGATTTGAACTGAACCTATTACTATCTCTAGTGCTATGTTAAATACCGCATATGAGAGTGCATCCTTTTGGCTCAATCAACAGTTTGTCTCAAAGTCACATGTGCAGTACATGATTTTCTGAACAGAAAGTTACCAGACAAAGGACTGGCTTAGTAGTGTGCATCAGTTGGCTAGCTCATTCAAAAAAAAATTTTTGTGGGTAATAGTCAAGTAAATTGTATTCCATGATCTACAATCAGAGTAAGAAAATATGCGAGAGCACATAATGTGTATCAGAAATGCTTGAATGAACTAATCAGTCAATGATAAAATAATTTCAAAATTTTTTACATGATATGAATTTTACTTTTTAGTTGTAACTGTTTTATTGCACTGTTGCAACTCAGCTTTTATGCCTATTAAAGTCTATGATTTGGTGTTATATCACAGAAATACATTAAAAATAGTGTTCTTGCAGGGCTGTACCACTCCTGATGGTAATATGCTTGAAAATGGCACAAAAGTGCAATAGCACAATAAAACAGATGCAGCTAAGAGGCAACATGACATTATTTAAAAATCTTAGAAAAGCAGTGATCCCTTATGACAAGAAGTAAATTTCAGAAATGTGTCAGCTATGCAGATCATTGCTTTAAGCATTAAATAAAATGAAGTAAGACAAGAATTGGATCTAGTGTCGTATTTTAGATACTCAAAAAGGATAGGTATTAAGAATTGCAATGGGCATTAAAAAAAAAAAAGCTGTTTTCCAAGTTCAGTTTCATTTAATCACAATACATCATTCAAGTGATTTTTGATAGCAGAACACATAGGGTTTTTGGAACCAAATAATCTGTTTGATCCATTTACTTGTCACATCAAAAATTGCGTACTTATTGTAGAGATAGTTGCAATACAACAAACAGCAGTTTTTTGTCATAATTTAATAGTCCCTACCACATTTTTAAAATCCTGGTTTTTGGGTGTCATTTTATGCTACATAATTTCTCCAGTTAATAAGAGCATTGAGGCATTTTGTACCAGATAAAGACAATTTTAAAGTTTTTGTTCAAGGTAATGTTTTAGTTGAGTTGTGAGCAATTCTTATATGTATTACTTTTTTCTTGTATGTTATGTTTGACAAAGAAAAAAGATCACAAACTAACTATATAACTTTTTTTCAGCCAGCAGGAGACAATTTAACCATCAACTACGAGAACCATGTTGCACACCTCCATCATGCACAACCAACAGGACAGCCACACTCGTACAGTGATAAAGTGTCCATCCCCAATACCAACCAACATGGTCGTGATGATGGCTCTAGTGGTTATGGCAGCCCAGACTCTGAAACATTTGACACCCAGTGCAACTGATTTGGACCTATTTGTTTAGCTACATCAAGGTAGTAGCAGTCTATGTGACTCATTCCAAACAAACACTGGAAGACTGCTTATTTAATTTTTTGAAGGAAAAAGCAGAATATGGAAGTGAATGCCCAAAGTGCAGTGAAATGCCATATAAGTAACAGTTTATAACAGAGGAATGACTTTTGTATACTGTGGACTCAAACTGTTGCAACCAGTGAGTGACAAAGTGTGTGATATTATCAGATGTGAAATGTATTTAGCTTTTCTTAGAATTACAAAATTTACCAATATATAAACTTGAGAAGAATCTGAAAAGATTTCAAGCCTCACCTTGTTATACTCAAACATTTTCCTGTAAAATAAGTTACTAGAAAGAAATCATTTGCAAAATATAATTGTAAATGACAAAAATGCAATATACATCAGAAACTGTAATACATAAAGCTAAAGAGACTGTAAAGATATTTTTACACATAGTTTGTGAATCTGTGCTAGTCGATTCGCCAAATATGAAACTTTGTTTCACGTATCCTTATTAATGAAGTATACGAAATTAAGAAAGAATATAATGGAGATCAGTATCCTCATGTATACCATGTAGTGGCCAGTGACAAAATAATGAAAAATTTACTCAGACGTGTACAGTATAATTCAGAGACATAATAAAATATTTCAATCAACTGTGTAATTAAATACAATGTGCTCAAGGAATCTGTGCAAAATTTGGAAGTATTGTCACTCTGTACTTTTTAAATGTCAGTGTTCCAGTAGGAGAAAGCTTAAACAAGTGAACTACAGTGATATTATATTACACTTAATGAAATATAAGGTCATGACTTCACTATTGCCCTAATTATGCTCCAACATGGCATGTTTAGTCCAAGAGACTCCAATGACTGGGCAAGAATCTTTTGTTATTGTTAAAAATCTGGGGAAAATTATAAAACTTTTCAGTTGTGAGTGAAGGTTGACAGGGATATAAATGGTTTAATATATGCTGAAATAATTGTGAAAACCAATAGAATATTTTCTTGAGGCTTTTCTCATTTTGTTTACTTGCATTAATATGGAGTAGAAAAGCTGTCAGAGGATGTTTGCAAATAGGAAGCTAAGATGAAGTCTTTGCATTCAATGAATTTTATCAGAGTCTTGAACTAAAACAAGTGTAAATGTAATAAACAGGCATCTTGTAACGTTCATTAAGAGTATGGAAAATACAACAGTAATAATAAGTCCCAGAATGATAAGGGACTTTCCTATAAGAACTACAGCAGCAGTAAAAATGGAATCACAGGGAAAACTGATTCACCCTAGGTTCAAAACAAAAGTTCACAAATAATACAACTGACAGCAAAGCCAGTCTAAAATACCTATTGAAAATTTAACACTATGTCTTTCTGATTGTGAAACCAGAGACTATAATATGATCTTTGTCCTTTAAAATTTTGTTTTTAGAAGTTTCCCATAACCTTGTCCCCTCCCCCAACAATCCCCACTCCTCCACACTGACTCAAGGCTTAATGAACAAGTAAGTAAGATAAAAGGAAGGTAGAGTTTAGAATCTTGAAATAAAATTGCAATTATAGCACCAGACAAATAACAAACTAATTCTGAATAGTTCTCCTCAGAAGAGCCGTAAGGATCACACTTTCCTGTGGAAGTGGGATTGTTCATGTAAAGGTGAGGTTGGAATTTAATCAGAAGCAGATTTATGGGCCCTAAGCCAGCCATTGCAAACCTAAGAACCATAGTAATCTACTCACAAGTAGTGTGGCAAGTAAGACTCATGCCTTCAGTGCTAACCAATGTGTATCTCAACAGACCATGGTTCGTAATTAGTAATCACTGGTGTTGCCACTGGGCATAAACAGCCAGTAATAAATTGCATGGTTATAGAAATGGGTGAAAAATTATGTTCTGACTAGTGGATGCAAATTAATTGCTGTGTGCTTGGTGAATGATAGATCTAACATAATATGTTTGTTTTTCTGTAACTGTCTGTGGTTACAAACTGGATACAGTAGGCACATTATTCTAAAGTGGTTTATGCAAAAGCATGCTTTCAGGAATTACATGCATAAATAAGTAATGTGTGATCCCTATGCTTTTTCATGAGGATGTGGTTTTGAAGAAGTGTGCATTTCAGAACAAGTTGGGTGACATTCATCTTCTGGCTGCACTGTTTCTATACACTGTGGACTAAATTAGCACAAGGTTACAGTTTATCACTGTCAAGCCTACTGGGCCATAAATATTTACAATAATAATCATTTACTGTTTCATAGAGGCATCTATATAGCTTTAATATACCTTGCAACATGGTTCTGAATTTTTATATTCACTTAGGTCTGTTATTTCTGAGTGCTGGTAGGTGACATCAAAAGGCCAACTTGGCAATGAATCCCTTTTTTTTGTTTTCCAGAAATTTTTTGAAAGGATTGGGTACAAAATAGAGCAACCTGTCGTCTGCAAGACAAAGCTCACCAATAAACCAGTGGTTCATCAATATGCTTGTTAGCAGAGTCTCTTCTGTCCACAGAGAAGATATGTTTGTCTGTTTTTATTTTCATGCAATCTTAAAGAATAGATAACTCCATTGAATTTTACATATTAAGAAAATAATCTCAGACTTTCATGCCTGGTTTCAGATGGAAAGTTTCTAGTTATGTATGAGTGTACTATGTCTTTCTTTTCTTCTTCATTAATTTTCTAGGATATGACCTTGCTTCGAAACAACAAAATAATGATCCTATCTGCTTATTGTGGTGGATATAATATAAGTGGAAATTAAGATAATGATCCAAATCTCTTTACTGTGATGAGTATGAAACAAGAGGAAATTGCTTGTGAATTGAATGTATAATCATTCAGTTATGCCTCTTCAACAAATGTAACAGAATTCATATGATTATGGTCTAACTTCTACTGTCAACTTACAGTTTCAAGGGAGCATAGCCTTTACAATAGTTAATTTTCTTTGGAACTACAATGAATCACATTTTTTCTCTCATTAACAAGTGGAATATAGTGACACTCACTTGCTAGTTCCTTAAAAAGAAGAAATGTTTCACAACTTACATAATTTGATTGAATTATTTTCTTGTCATGTCTTTTTTAATGAATTGAGGAAGATATCTTGCTGATTACTAAAACAAATATTTGCGTGGATGTAAAACAGTTTGTGAAAATTAATTTTGTTGACAACTGCAATTTATGTATGCAAAAGGAGATGCCAAAGAGCTTTAGGCCTTCTTTCAGTACTTAAACTGGAACTTACATCAACTGGAAAAAGCAGAGTTTGATGTGAAACTGACTACATGTACAAAAATTTTATACTGTGTAAATTTCAGAGCTGTAAGACCCCTAATCTTGAAGTGTCAGTGTGTTGTAAACATTGTATTTATTAATATCAATTTTGCATTTTAATTGAACATTTATTAAGGGAGGAAACCTCTCGGTCAGTTTCAGTAACTGCTGCCTTTTTTATCCTCACTTTCTGTGATTGTATAGCTTAAGTCTGTTATACTTTTCACAAAATTTAAATATGTTTATACAATAAAGTGGAGCTAAGTGCACTTTCCTTTCTTCCATTTATTTTGGGAAAACACTCTCTGTAAGTTTTTCTGAAAATTAAATGTAAATATGTTACCATGAACAAAGATGAAATAAATGTTGTCTTTTGTTACACAAATGTTTCCACACAACTTAATGTTTTTATTTCTGAATCATACTCATTTTTTATGCCAGGAAGTTTTCACATAACATTGTTGGGATGAACACATTATTACATGGAAATGGAAATGAGCGTCTGGTGTCATTGGCCAGGAGGCCCCTTGCAGGGCAGGTCCGGCCGCCCTGGTGCAGGTCTTATTACATTCGACATCACACTGGGCAACCTGCATGCTGGATGGGGATGAAATGATGATGAAGACAACACAACACCCAGTCCCTGAGCGGAGAAAATGTCTGACCCAGCTGGGAATCGAACCCGGGCCCATAGGATGGCAATCTGCCACTCTGACCACTCAGCTATAGGGCCACACACGTTATTACATGATTAAGTGTAAAGCACTACAAAATTGTTACAAATGCATGTTCCATTTTTCACAATACATGAGCCGTGTGGTTGTTTTAAAACAAATATCCAGTGCTTAATCGATACTGCATGAGCCGTGAATCAGTGACAAATTTGGTGAAAAGGAAATCAGTCATTCTCTTATTGTTGCAGCCTGCAACATATAAAAATAAATAATAATCATGTTTTCTTCTAGTATTATTCATTATCAAATTGCTATATTTTCCAGAGTATTACATGTACAAATTTGAATGAACCCTCTGACAAGTCAAACAACTCTTTGAACATTTGTGTCAGACTTCTTTCAATATATTTAATATCTCCTGTTAGTACTGTTTGGTATAGGACCCACACACTTGAGCTATATTCTAAGATGTGATGGCCAAGTATTTTGTAAGCAGGTTTCTTTGTAGAGTGACTGCATTTTCCTAGTGTATTACCAATGAACTGAAGTCTGCCATGTACTAAACCTGCAGTTGATCCTGGGTGACCATTCCACATCATATACCCACAAATTGTAATGCACAAGTATTTACACAAGTTGTGACTCATTGGTATTGAAATCATAGGATACTACTTTTCTGCATTTTGTGAAGTGCACAATTTTATATTTCTGTACATTTAAAGCAAGTTGCCAATTTTTGTGTCTCTTTGACATCTTATTGAGATCTGACCTGATGTTTCTGAAGCTTTTATCAGACAATGCTTCATTAAACATAACTGAATTCTTCACAAAAAGTCAAAAACTACTATTTATATTTTCAGAAAGATCAATAATATGTAGCAGAAACAGCAGGGCTCCCAGTACATTTACCTTGTGGTATGCCTGAAATCATTGCCATGTCTGTTGATGACTCTGCACTCAAGACAACATACTGAGATCTTCCTATCAAAGGCCTTCCATCCATTCACAAACTTTTTTCAATACCCTATACAATCGCACCTCTGTTAAATGTGTGTCTGGTATTGAGTAAAAAGATTTTGGAAGTCAAGACATCCTGTATCCATTTGTTTGCCTTGATCCATGGCTTTCAGGATGTCATGTACAAGGTGTGATCAAAAGGTAATGCAGTTGTATCTATACAACCAAATATATTGATCCAAATCATACAATCTATTAAGATTCATCAAAGTACTTGCTTTGAGCAGTGATTCCACCATGACTGGTATGCTTTCTGGAAGGTGGTGTCTGGAATTTTCTTTAGAGCATGTGTTATCACCTTTTAGATGTCCTCAGTGGTATAAAATGGCACCCTTTCATCTTTGTTTTGATGTGCGGAAACAGGAAGAACTCTGACGGTGCCATGTTGGAACTGTATGGTGGCTGCAGCAGCATTGCCAATTTGCACTTCGCTAGGAACTCCTGAATCAACAGACCCGTATGGCACAGTGTGTTGTCATGGTGCAGCACCCGCATTGAAGTGAGCATGTGCCTTGTGTAGGTAATGTGATCTGCTAGTCTTTCTAATATTCTGAAGTAACAGGCTGTTCAGTCATTGCTTGGTACAAACTCTGAATGGATCAAGCCTTTCATATTGAAGGAGGTGAGAACATGGTTTTCGTTTTTTATTTGTTCATTCTTGCTTTCTTGTGTTTGTTCATTCTTGCTTTCTTGTGTTTGGAATATATGGGAGTATGCCTCTCTGAACTTTGGCATTTCATTTCTGAGTCATACCCAAAAACCCATCTCTCACAGCCGGCGATGACATTGTCTAAAAAGCCTGGGTCTTTTTCCAGCTGTTCCATAAGTTCTGTCATGACCTCCAAATAGTTGAGCTTCTGTTTGTCACTCAACACTTTTGGAACCAATTTGGCACACACTTTATGCATGTTCAAAACATCAGTAATGATGTTAAATATAGCCCCATATGACATGTTTAGCTCATCTGCTAGCCACCAAAGCCTTGTACATTTGTTGGCATTCAGAAAAACACACACACACACACACACACACACACACACACACACACAGGTTACATTACCAAGTGTTGAACTTGTTGACTGTCATCCAGAGCCGGCTTTATCAATAACCTCTTCCCAGCCCTCGTTAAATTGTTTTAGCCACCTGGAAACTTGTGAGTAAGACATCGCAGACCCTGCAGGCCTCTTGAATCATTTTGTAAGTTTGAGCCAGAGGGTTTTTGAGTTTTGAACAAAACTTGATTCAACAGCATTACTCCAAAGTTGACTGTGTCTTGAACAACAACACAAGCAGTGGACAAGGATTTACGCAAAACAATGATGCTGACAGTTCCACAGTTTCAAGCAGACTGTGGAAGGAAGTGCTGGAAATCTGATGCCCCCCCCACTCCACCATTCCTTGCCATCAGTGTAGTGCTCTGGCCAATAGGAGCATGAGGAAACGATCAGTTGCACTACATTTTGATCACACCTTGTAAGAGGATTCTGTATGATCCATATTTATGGAAGCCATACTGGTTACCATGGATATCATTCAGTTCAAGATACCACATTACATTTGAGCTCAGCATGTGTTCCAAGAGTTTACAATAGATTGATATCAATGGTATTGAACAGTAGTTATGTGCATCAGTTCTGCCTATCCTTCCTGCAGACAGGGTGTGACTTGTGCCTTCTTCCAGCCATTAGGCATAGTTTTCTGTTTGAAGGACCAATGGTATATTACAGTTACAATATGAGCTATCTCAGCTGCATATTTTGAATAGGATCTGATAGGGATTCCATCAGGCCCTTAAGCCTTGCTTAATTTTTGTGATTTCATCTTATCCTCCATGCTATGTCACTCATGTTCACAGTGGAATGAGAATTATACTGGGGCTGTACTTATATGCCTTCCTTAGTAAAGGAACACTTGAGAAAAGAATTCAGAATTGCTGCTTTTGCTTTGCTGCCCTTAATTTCTGTTCCTGCACTATCCATGAGTGTCTAGAAAATAACTTTGTTGCAACAGATAGCAGTAACATATGATTAAAGTCTTCTTGGTTTTACTAGGTACATATGTATCCAGTCCTTGGTCAACTGTTCCCTTAAACTTGAGCCACAGTTCTCTTTGTGCCTTTCAGATGTGGCATAACTGCCTCTTTATATTTTACTGAATATGTAAATTGTTCTACTTGTTTCAGCTGTCATTTCTGTACTTTTTTATGTTCTTTGTTCATAATCAAACCAATCTTGTGACATAGAACACATTCTGGATATGGCACAGTTGGGTTTTTTTATGCAGGTGGGTGGCTAAAGAATCATGTTCAGTAGCTGAGTGGCATATGGCTATTGATTCTCTTCTTGGTCCATCACATACTACTACGTACTTGTCCATGAGGTTTTTCCCTCACATGAAATTTTATTGAATCATTTTAATTTTTCTTGACATGTGTTGTTAATGGTGCATTTTACTGCGAAGTATGGCATTTTAATTTTTCAAACTGTTTAATTTTTGTGCCCTTTTTGACTAGAAAATCTGCTGTTTCATTACCATTAATACCAGTGATAAGGTATCCACTGAATTCCAGTTTTATTTTTCTTCTTTTGTAGAGATTTAATTGGCCTTCTTTAGTCTGAATAGTTTTTATATCTTGCATGTTGATAAGTGTTAATATTGTTGCTCTAACATCACAAAATATGTCTGTTTTGTTGAATGTGTGTAAAAAGTTGTTTAACTGACTTATTGCAATTCTGATAGCTTCAGCTCCACCTTCAATATTTGAGTGGTGTGGTTCTAAGGTCTGGCAGAAAGAGAGAATTTTTCTGTATATTCCTACACCAATGTTTTCTTCTTTTTCCATTGATGAGCCATGTGAGTAGAAGGGGAACCACTGCTCTTCGATGTATCTCAGATTTATTGTTTCCAGTACCATAGTTTCACTATCAATTTGTGTGTTTCACTTTTTTTTTATAGTTACTCATTAAGTATTTTAATTGAGGAAGTGTAACTGTAGAGAGTGAGAAAATAAATTCTTCAGCATCAATTTCTGGCAGCTTATGTTGTGATTTTATGTCTTGTAGTTTTTGGATGATGCCAATCGACGTTTTAACTGTCTTCTATTATTATTATTATTATTATTATTATTATTATTATTTCTTTCCTTTCTCAGATGTTATGTCTGGTTAAAAATAGAAAGTGATGCGGACCTTGATCAAGTGTGACTTCCTTTTAACTGTACGGTATATGTTACATTGCATTTAGGAACTTTCGGGTAATTAACACGTATCAATAATTACAGATTTCTGTAGTTGTATATAAACCTATGGATGTAGCTGTATTGCATTGATGTACTGGCAGATATTGTGTGGTATGACTCCTGTAGTCCATAGTTATTATTATTGTTATTATTATTGTTATTATTACTATTATTATTATATGGATCTTTATTTTTTAGCTATTTGATATGACTGGATAGCCAAATCAATTTCTCACACTGAAGTAGTTGTAATCTTTGAATACTTAAGTCAATACAGACAGAATTCTCATACATCCTAAAGATGACTATTTGCTCCACCAGTTTGTATTATTAATCCCTGGTGTGAACTGTCTCAAACCTGTTGTATTGCTAGTATCAGCTGTTAAAAGTGGTTCACTACCACATTCTGAAACTGGTCTTACGTAGGTTTAGTAGGTATTGAGGAGTAGTGTTTCTGAACACCCCTGTTTACTACTGGCTAATCTCTTCAGTATGCTGATTCTGTTTTTTGCTTTCTCAGCAGTTTTATTTATGTGTGTGTGCCAGTTTAATTTTTGATCCATACATGCCCCCAAATATTTAGTATGTTCAGAATGCTGTATATTTTCCCCTTCAGTTTTTATTTTTGGATGAGAGTGACATAAAATATTCAATAGCAGATTTTCTGAGTATTTATTGCCATAAGGTTTTGATGTTACTGTTCTTGAAGTCAGTTTATCACTTGATTCATTATATTTTCTTTTGTTGTTTGGAAATGAAATACAGATAACATCATAATCTGCATACAGTGTGGTTTTTACTTCTTGTGGTGTAGATACATATGAGGAGAGATCATTGATGTGTGTTAAATGATGTCAGATTGGTCACAGTACCTTGATGAACTCCCTTCTTAGATTTATTATATTTACTTAATGTGTTATTTATTTAGTTGAACATAATCTGTCTTGTGTGAGGGCATACATCCATTTCAACATTCTCTCAGAAATGTTTAAATTTTGTATTTTTTCTAGTGATTTTATTCTCCATAATGTGTTTTGTCCATATTATCTGGTGTTTCTCATGGTTTTAGTATTGGTATAATGATGGTTTTTCTTGTTTTGTTGATGCATCTGCCTCATGTACACTAATAAGTTTCATATGGATGTCCACAAACAGATGATGGCAATTTGTTGCCTTTGGATATATCTCCATCATGAGTGGTCTTCTAAAATATTTGTTCCAGGTAGTTTTCAGAGAAAACATTTCATTTCATAATAATTTCAAGGCCTGTCATGCTCACCATTTGCAGAAGTGCTGTTACCCCAGTCACTTCTTGGATTATTTAAGTCTTCTCCAATGACAGCTGGTGAATATATTTATTAGTTAGCTGAGCATTTCTGTGAAGGTTTTGGTTACAGCTGGAGGTGAATCTGGTAGTTACCAGAAAGACCCAGTTACATTTGTTTCACTCTTGATACTGAGTCTCACTGAAACAATCTTGCATCCAGCTTCAGTTTCTCAGTGGATTTGAGTTTCTTGTTTTCTTTGACAAAGAAACCATCTGAAAGTGCTTCCATTTGCCTATCCTTTAAATATACACATAAATTTACCTTCAAATTTCAGCTTTTACCCTGCATTTTGTATCTAGCATTAGGAGTGATTCAAACTCTAGCATTTTTGTTGTGAATGCTGCAGCAGCTGATTAGTAAGATTTTAATCATTTCATCAGGCAAAAGGAGGTGGGGGTTGGGGGTGGGTGTATTTTTGTGAGCGTTATGCTAACACTTCACTCCTACAGCTATCATGATTTGGATCAGATGGAGCTGCCAAAGCTCTTGAGTGGACTCTGCATACAATCAGCCACTTGGGTAGCAGCCTCTGAGGCATAGCACACCCCTGACCATTTAGGGAAACCATACAGTTCTTAATCTTATGACACAAGTCTAAGAAGTCACTTGCCCGCTAAAGGCAAAGGTCCCGAGTTCGAGTCTCGGTTGGGCACACAGTTTTAATCTGCCAGGAAGTCTCATATCAGCGCACACTCCGCTGCAGAGTGAAAATCTCATTCGGGAATGCCTTGCTTGTTGTCAGTGTTCCCAACCATCACAGATGCAATGGCTGCTCAGCCACAGTGTCTGCAAGAAACCAATGCACACTAAGCTATAACTGCCTGCCATGAAGTATCCCCCGGCACAGCACCATACTGGAGACGATGTTGATATTTGGTTTGTGGGGCACTCAACTGCGCTGTCATCAGCACCCGTACAAAGTCCCAAGTTTTACACAGTCCAAATTTTTCATACCCAATCTAGTCACTGTCATGAATGATGATGATGACGATGAAATGATGAGGACAACACAAACACCCTGTCTCCGAGCAGAGAAAATCCCCAACCCAGCCGGGAACTGAACCCAGGACCCCGTGATCCAGAGGTAGCAATGCAAGCCACTAGACCATGAGCTGTGGATAACACCGTACTGTTACACACACTGCTACATAATACAAGAAAAACATGACATGATGATAACTTGTGCCACAAGATGAACCACCTATGTGAAGTAGTCACAAAGAAAGGCTGGCAGCCCTGCAGCCAGGCGACTAGCGCGAGTTTTGGTGTTCTCGTAAAGATAAGTCATTTTAGATTATAAAACATATAGATTAGTACTGATTACATGGTAAATAAGTGTATTGGTGTGCCGTTTAAGTCTACCATTAAAGGTTTCATTTTTCTTTACGTAATATAGCAGAAAACGCAAAAAGACCGTACAGTCATATTTTCTGTTTACGTTCTGCTGAAGCAAATCTACAGAATTTCGTTTAGTTGTTCCTTGCTCTCTCCAGCAATTTAACTTAGCGTACCTCTTCATTATTTAACTAGCATTTCCGGAAAGTAGTGTAAAGTTTAAGTTGTTGTTTCAGAAACTTTGCACTTTTGTTTTTGTTTACACACAGTTGCGTAAACAGTTGCGTATAGGCCAAATTTGTGTAACCATATTTTCGTGTTTATCTGTAATTTAACTGACTTATTCTTAATAAACTATTACGTTTATCATGAGTGAAAAGTGCTTGTCTTGCCATAGAATTGTTAGGTCGGGGCATTAGTGTGATGGGTGCTGTAGTTTTTTCCATGTGGGTGACTGTAGTGGCGTGGGAATAGGGGAAGTAAATGAGACTCATCAGTGGTTTTGTAGGATTTGTAGTAGAGATAGGAAGATACTAGAGCAGGAGGGGAAAATTGCCGCCCTTCAGGCTGAGTTAGACAAGGCCAGGGGAGATCTTGACAGGCTAAGGAGGGAGAAGGGTAAAGAGAGGTGGGAAGTGGCAACAGGCAACAGGAGGAACAGGCCTAGAACTTTGTCTGACAGCTTTATGGTGAATGTGGAAAATAGATTTGACCTGTTGCTTCAGTTAGAAGCTGGTGAGCCTCAAGCAGTTGCAGGTGTAGACAGGGCACAACAAACTTTCAGCAGCAAATTGAAAAGTAAGAATGTAGGGAAATCAGTAAAGAGAAAGAAAGTGTTGTTGTTAGGTAGTTCCCATGGAAGAGGTGTTGGCCAACTTTTGCAGGATGAACTAGGATCAGAATACCAGGTCACCAATTTTTTTAAACCTAGTGCTGGTCTGGAGCAGGTGACAGAGGATTTAGGATCACTTTGCAAAGATTTCACTAAGGAAGACACCGTGGTTATAGTGGGTGGGGCAGGTAACAGTATTGACAGAGATCCTGGGTACAGTATAGAGTGTGACCTGGCGAAGATTGCATCAGCATCGAAGCATACTAGTGTTGAGTTTGTATCTGTTCTTGGGCGCCATGACCGACCTCATTTGAACTCTTCTGTCAAGAGAGTTAATTTGGAGCTGGAACGGCTGCTCATGTCGGGTGCGGGGTCACACATTGGTGTGGTTCATGTTGATTCTCTCAGTAGGTGGGATTATACTAGGCATGGCCTTCACCTCAACAGGAAGGGGAAGGGTAAATTGGCTGGGGAAATAGCAGGAAAGTTAAAGGGGGGAGGCACTGTCATGAGTGGTAAAATACCAGTGGTTATAGGATTCAGAAAAGACCCTTTTTTAGGGTAAGGAGGACAGAAAGAAAGCAAATTTTAAGAGAGGTTAGAACTGAGACAAACCTTCAGTTTGAGAAAGAAATCAAAAAACATAATTCCAGCTTATTACATCAGCATAAACAGCCATTGTTTAAGAATTTTCAACTGTCAGCAGATATTTTAACTCCACCCAATTTTAACTCAGTCAATGAGAAATGTCAGCTATCTTTATTGCATCAAAATATTCGAGGACTGAGAAATAAAATTAATGAATTAACTATCTGCATAGATGAATTAGAGTCTTCAAACCCAGCTGACATAATCTGTCTCTGTGAACATCATGTGACCACTGGTATAGAACTTTAAGTGTTACAGGGTTTAGGTTAGCATCTCACTTTTGTAGATCAGAAATGGAGAAAGGAGGAGTTGCCACATTCATCAGGAACTGTCATAAATTTAAGAACATAGACATTCATAAATTTTGCCTAGAACAGCATATGGAAGCATGTGCAACAGAATTAGAATTTCACAAAAAAGTCCTTCATAATATTAAGTGTATATCGAGCACCTGCAGGTAACTTTAATCTGTTTGTCAACCACCTTGAAGCTGTACTGGCCCATTTAACAACCAAAAACAAAGAAATAGTGGTTGCTGGTGATTTCAATGTATATTTCCTTAAAGACTCTCCCAATAAGAACTTATTTGAGTTAGTAACACTATCATTCAACTTAAATCCCACTGTAAAGTTCCCCACTAAGATAGCCACTTGCTCACAAACAGCCATTGATAATATCTTGATAGAAAAGTCCAATGAACAAAATTATATTACAAAACCAATAGTCAATGGCCTCTCAGACCATGACATGCAGTTCCTTCTGTTAAATGTTAATACTGAACAGGATATAAAATCTGTTAAATCTGAGCTCAAGAGGGTAATCAGTAAGCCAAAAATTGATTATTTTAGGACACTCCTCAGAGACATTTACTGGACTGATGTTTACAGTGCTCATGGCATGAATGAAAAATATAACATTTTTGCTAACAAAGTGCTTACCTTATTCGAACACTGCTTTCTCCCAAAACTTACCAAGGTTAGAGCAAAGTCTACAAAGAAGCCATGGATTACTCGAGGAATAGGGGTATCATGTAAAACAAAAAGAAAACTGTATCTGTCAATCTGAAACATTTCCAATGTTGATGCTATAGCACATTATAAGAAATACTGCAAAATATTAAAGACTGTAATACGGATGTCAAAGCAAATATATTACAAGGAAAAGATAGTCATATCAGATAACAAAATAAAGACAATACGGGATATAGTGAAGGAGGAGACCGGTAGAACCAGACATGAAGAGGAACAAATAGCATTAAGAGTAAATGATACATTGGTGACAGATGTGTATAGTGTTGCAGAACTTTTTAACAAACATTTTATAACTGTTACTGAAAAGATGGGGTTGTCAGGTTCGGTAGATGCTGCTATGGATTACCTTAGACCAGACATTTCAAGTAACTTCCATAATATGAATTTGACCCTCACAACCCCAACAGAAATAATGTCCATCATAAAATCTTTAAAATCAAAAACATCTAGTGGGTATGATGAAATATCAACAAAGTTAATTAAACAATGTGATTATGAGCTAAGTAACATATTAAGCTATCTGTGTAACCAGTCATTTATTAGTGGAATATTTCCTGAATGGCTGAAATATGCTGAAGTTAAGCCACTGTTTAAGAAGGGAGATAAAGAAATAGCATCAAATTTCCGCCCAATTTCACTGTTGCCAGCATTCTCAAAAATTTTCGAAAAAGTAATGTACAGCCGTCTTTATAACCATCTTATCTCAAATAACATACTGTCAAAGTCACAGTTTGGATTTCTAAAAGGTTCTGATATTGAGAAGGCTATCTACACTTACAGTGAAAATGTGATTAATTCATTAGACAAAAAATTGCAGGCAACTGGTATATTTTGTGATCTGTCAAAGGCATTTGACTGTGTAAATCACAATATCCTTTTAAGTAAACTAGAATATTATAGTATAACAGGAAATGCTGCAAAATGGTTCAAATCTTATATCTCTGGCAGGAAACAAAGGGTGTTATTAGGAAAGAGACATGTATCAAGCTATCAGGCATCATCCAACTGGGAACTAATTACATGTGGGGTCCCCACAAGGTTCCATTTTGGGGCCCTTACTTTTTCTTGTGTATATCAATGACCTTTCATCAGTAACATTACCAGATGCCAAGTTTGTTTTGTTTGCCGATGATACAAACATTGCAATAAATAGCAAATCAAGTGTAGTCTTAGAAAGATCAGCCAATAAAATATTTGTGGACATTAATCACTGGTTCCTAGCCAATTCTTTGTCACTAAACTTTGAAAAAACACACTACATGCAGTTCAGAACTTGTAAGGGTTGTCCCAAGAGTATATGTCTAACATACGATGACAAGAAGATAGAAGAAGTGGACAGTGTTAAATTCTTGGGATTACAGCCTGATAATAAATTCAACTGGGAGGAGCACACCACAGAACTGCTGAAGCGTCGTAACAAATCTCTGTTTGCAATGCGAATTTTGTCAGACATAGGGGATATAAAAATGAAAAAGCTGGCATACTATGCTTACTTTCATTTCATAATGTCATATGGGATTATTTTTTGCGGTAATTCATCAAGCCAAGCTAAAGTTTTCCGGGCACAAAAACGTGCAGTGAGAGTTATATGTGGTGTGAACTCAAGAACATCCTGCAGAAGCCTGTTTAGGGAACTAGGGATACTAACTACTGCTTTCCAATATATTTATTCCTTAATGAAATTTGTCATTAAAAATATATCACTTTTTCAAACCAACAGCTCAATTCATGGAATCAATACTAGAAATAAGAATAATCTTCACAAGGATTTAAAGTAACTTAGTCTTGTACAAAAAGGTGTGCATTATTCAGAAACACACATTTTCAATACATCTACATCTACATCTACATTTATACTCCGCAAGCCACCCAATGGTGTGTGGCGGAGGGCACTTTACGTGCCACTGTCATTACCTCCCTTTCCTGTTCCAGTCGCGTATGGTTCGTGGGAAGAACGACTGTCTGAAACCCTCCGTGCGCACTCTAACCTTCTAATTTTAAATTCGTGATCTCCTCGGGAGGTATAAGTAGGGGGAAGCAATATATTCGATACCTCATCCAGAAACGCACCCTCTCGAAACCTGGCGAGCAAGCTACACCGCGATGCAGAGCGCCTCTCTTGCAGAGTCTGCCACTTGAGTTTATTAAACATCTCCGTAACGCTATCACGGTTACCAAATAACCCTGTGACGAAACGCGCCGCTCTTCTTTGGATCTTCTCTATCTCCTCCGTCAAACCGACCTGGTACGGATCCCACACTGATGAGCAATACTCAAGTATAGGTCGAACGAGTGTTTTGTAAGCCACCTCCTTTGTTGATGGACTACATTTTCTAAGCACTCTCCCAATGAATCTCAACCTGGTACCCGCCTTACCAACAATTAATTTTATATGATCATTCCACTTCAAATCGTTCCGCACGCATACTCCCAGATATTTTACAGAAGTAACTGCTACCAGTGTTTGTTCCGCTATCATATAATCATACAATAAAGGATCCTTCTTTCTATGTATTCGCAATACATTACATTTGTCTATGTTAAGGGTCAGTTGCCACTCCCTGCACCAAGTGCCTATCCGCTGCAGATATTCCTGCATTTCGCTACAATTTTCTAATGCTTGCCAGCAGCCATAAAAAGCTTAACCGCCAATGAAATTCAGTTTAAGAGAAGCCTAAAGGATTTATTGGTGGCCAACTCCATCTACTCCATTGATGAATTTCTTAGTAAAACCAACTGATTTGTATATAAGTACAACATAACTTCTGCACAATGTCAGTGCAGTAATGTGTTCATTGAAAATTTGTGTGTGTGTGTGTGTGTGTGTGTGTGTGTGTGTGTGTGTGTGTGTGTGTGTAAGTATAATCTAACTTCTGCACCATTTCAGTGCAGTAATGTGTTCATTGTAAATAAGTATTACAGTAGTTGTATTACCTTATAAATAAATAAAAACCTTTTTATTTTAAATTCAGTGCATTAGTATTTGTAAAATGACTCTTAGTGTTCATTAAAAAATGACGATCATTCCACTTGGGACCTGTGGAATGGTACATTAGCTTATTTGTTTTAGTTGTAAATATTTGTCATGTATTGTTGATTTTAAGACATGTTCCACATCCTGGAGGACCTCCTCACTACGGATCAATTGGAATGAAAGTAAATCTAATCTAATCTAATCTAAATGCAGACAACAATAATTCCATAAATGATGTGATCTCAAGTAAGACTCGCATTAAATTTATATTTTTGATGCTCTGTGGATCATTGTCAGGTAAGCTATGCCGGCTGATTAAAGGTGAGAGCATCAAATTGATCTCAAGCTCTCCCACAAAAATGTGACTATTTTTTAGGACATCTATGATGTACAAAATATCCTGCAAGATCTTATATTGGATAAACAGTGTACAATAATGCAGGAGGGAGTATGAGAGGTTTTCTCACTCATGTTACCCCTAGAAATTTTCTGTGACTGAACATGGTCTCGCAAATAGTAACCGAATAAAATTTTATGAAACCTGGCTAGCACTTAAAATCTTATGAGACACTGCAGTTAAAGCAGCAAATTAAATACTAATCACTGACAACAGTTTAATAGAGATGGCGATCTACAGCTCAGCATGGCATGGGATCCAGCAGTCATGAGGTTCAAGCAGGCGCATCAAATCAAGAGTCAATATATATCCCAATATGCCTACCTGCAGGCATCTGTGATGTCACAGCCAGCAGCTGGAGTACGTAACAAAGTATGCTTAGCTCATCAGCAGTTATACCACTGACAATGTCGAGGAGTACTTCAGCAAAAGCTCATGTCTTTTTAACCACTTGAAACAGCTGGAAGCCAATGAACATTCTACTTTTTCAGTGTTGTGATGTTTCCATAAGAACAATCACTTTCTCCTCTTGTCATATTTTTAAAGCCCCATAAATTGAGATGAGCTGCCTTCATCACAACAACATGCATTAAACCTCTGACTGTTCTGGACATGTCAGTGCGCGACAGTCCTACCGTTCTTGGATGCTCTGGATGTGTTTACATGTACCATTGATGCTTCCCTCAGGTGTTCTTAGATGTATATACGTGCACCCCTTTGCTACCACCTTTGTGCTTCCAAAGTGTTCACACAGCCAGCTGCTCAGGTCTCTGTGTGCTCTGGATGGGTTAACGTGCGAAGCACTTAGTGGCCACGCAGAGCAGCCAAATATCCACATTTCTGCCCAAAGTGCACAGCAGGATTCCATTGTTCAACCTGTGTGCATTGCTGCTGTGATCTTATTTGTGTTGCTGTCTTCATCTTCGTTTGTGACTGAGAAAATGGCACACCATTATGGCTGCACAGAAGAAGAAATCATGAAGGTGGTGACAGGCAATTACATATGGTACTTGGCATCACAGGATAAAAGAAACAGATGTAGAGTTTCAGATGCATGCACATAGAGGCCATTGCAATAGTGTTTGGAGAGACTAGTTGGCAAACTGATGTCATTACACGTAACTATAATGCATAACACTTTCAGTATCAGTAGAACGGTCAGTGTGCCAGGACATTCCGTTGCTGCTACAGATAAGGCAAGTACACATTTGTCTGTGAATTATATTTACGAGCTTTGATGTGGATACTAGTTTAGTTTCTGTTTAAATTCTTGCATATTTTGGTGTTTACTAGGCATTAATAACTGTGTAGTGTATAGTTTTGCTGTCATTGGTATGGATAGGGACTGTGACTACCGTGTCAGATGTGAGCTGACTTGGAGACCCTTTGCGCACAGTGCCAGGTGGTGTTGTCTTTGGTAAAACAGCTTGAGGCTGTTGACAATGGGAGTCATTGAGGTGGCCAGACATGGGGATCAATGGGGCGTCCAGGGCATCCCACATGTCTCCTAACTGGTTCAGTACTGTAGCCATTCTGCGTACTGCTCACAGTGAAGATGACCCTTCAGCTGTGGTCGAGTGGGAGGTCACTCCAATGTGTGGCAAGCAGTGAAAGACTTTCCAGGAGGACCTCCCTGGATCATCTGATGAACAGGTTTTGGGTGCTATCTCTGGCTGACATAGTTCTTGGGCCAGATGCAGTCAGTCGATCTGTTCTAGAGGAAGCCTCTCAGCCCACAAGGTATGGGGATTCACAAAGGGTGGAATTACTACCAGTTGGGAGCTCTAACATTAGGTGTGTAATGAGGCCCCTCACAGATATGGCTGCCCAGGAGGGGAAGCCTTTCCAGATGTGGAAAGGCTGCTTCTGGAGGTTCTGAAGAGCACAGGGTGCAGCCAGCTGAAGGTGGTGGCTCATGTCAGAACTAACAATGTGTGTCATTTTGGACTGGAAGATATTTTCTCTGGTTTCAGCCACCTAGCCCCAGTGGGGCTTGTGAGATGGAAGGAAGAACTTGGCATCTGTAGTATCATTGACAAAACCAACTGTGGTCGCTTGGTACAGAGCCAAAAGGAAGGTCAGAATCAGATGCTCTGACAGTTCTGTGACTCTGTAGGCTGCGGATTCCTTGACTTGTGCCATAGGATGGTGGCTTTCCAGGTTCTGCTTGAGAGGTCAGCAGTCCACTGCACACAGGAAGCAGCTACTTGGGTAATGGGGGCAGTGTCAAAGGGACTGGGAGATATTTCAGGTTAGAGGGTCTCGGGAAACTGTAAAAAGAGTGTCAGTCTAAAAGGGTGCAGGACAAACACAGGAAGGTAGGCCGTGCAAGAATTGGTATTGTAGTTGTAAATTGTTGTAGCTGTGTTGGAAAAGAACCAGGGCTCCATTCACTAATAGAGAGCACTGAAGTTCAAAGCATTACAGTTATAGAAAGCTGGCTAAAGCCAGAAATAAATTCAGCTGAAATTTTTACAAAGGACCTAACCATGTTCAGAAAGGGCAGATTAAATACAGTTGGTAGTGGAATGTTTATTGCTGTCGGAAGTAGTTTACCATGTAGTGAAGCTGAAGTAGATAATGTCTATGAGTTAGGGTGGGTAGACATTATATCTGACTACCCAAATAAACTAATAATTGGTTGGTTGGTTGTTTTGGGGGACGAGACCAAACTGCGAGGTCATCAGTCTCATTGGATTTGGGAAGGATGGGTAAGGAAGTCGGCCGTGCCCTTTTCAAAGGAACCATCCTGGCATTTGCCTGAAGAGATTTAGGGAAATCACGGAAAACCTAAATCAGCATGGCCGGACGCAGGATTGACCCGTAGTCCTCCCGAATGCCAGTCCAGTGTGCTAACCACTGCGCCACCTCGCTTGGTAAACTAACTACAGTTGCTGCACAGTTCAAAGAAAACTAGAGTCTCATTTCAAATAGGTACCCCATTCATAGATTTCAATCTACCTTCGATATGTTAGTGAAAATACTTGTTTAAAGGTGGTGGTAGGCATAAAATGTCTTCCAAAATCATTCTGAATTCATTCTCAAAAAATTATTTTGATCAATTAGTTCATGAGTCCACTCGAAGTGTAAATGGTTGCAAAAACATACTTATCTCTTTTTAACAAATACTTCTGTGCAAACAGGGAGCATCATGATGGATACAGTGATTAGTTACCACAGGGTTGTTGTAGCTGGACAAGATACTGTAACATCAAAACCCACCAAAAGCAAATGCAAAATACGCCTACTTAAAAAAAAAGCAGTTAAAAATTCACCTAAAGCTTTCCTAAGGCACAGTCTCCAATCCTTCCAGCTTGACTATGCAAGTGTATTTCAGATGTGGTTTAAACTCAAAGAGATATTATCGACAGCAACATTTATACTGGATGATAGTTATTGAACTATATGAAATAAAATCATCATAACTTCTGAATGGTTTGCATTAGGTCGTTCGAACTGCATGGTTGGCCGCAGGCCATGATGGGAATTAATATGAGCATGTGCACGCACCTTGTTGCTGCCAGCCATTTGCACATGAAAATGTCATGCTACAGTGTGTCTAAGCATTCAGTCCTCCTGAGGGCGTACTACGTGAGCAATAACAGTCCAACTGCAGCTCAAAGGATGTTTGCAACTGAGTTCAAGCTGAAGACAACCAGACCAAGTGTGCTAACAATCAAGAATTTGATTCACAAGTTTAACAGAACATTGGTGTTCATGATGACAATGGTGGGAATCCGGTGACAACACCTGAAAACATAGAGAAGACACATGCTGTGTTTCAAACCAGCCCCAGGAAATTGATCAGACAAGCTATGCAACAGGTGGGAATCAGCCAGGAGACATTATGATAAATTGTTTTTGAAGACTTGCATCTCTTTCCATAGATTAAGGCCCAGGGCCATTATTGAACTACACAAAAAAACATAAATTAGTTATAAACTGTGCCTTGCACACACTTTGTTCAACATGTAAACGTCACTACA
This sequence comes from Schistocerca americana, assembly GCF_021461395.2. Classification (NCBI taxonomy): domain Eukaryota; kingdom Metazoa; phylum Arthropoda; class Insecta; order Orthoptera; family Acrididae; genus Schistocerca; species Schistocerca americana. The sequence goes on from NC_060125.1 coordinate 128,393,394, forward strand.
GATATTCAGATTTAGGTTATGACATGTTTGATATGCCTCCCATGATTGGTGATGATGGGGTGCAGGCAAACAGTGGTATTCTGCATGGTCCCACTGAAGTGTCAGAACATTGGTGCTGTCAATGACCTCCTGAATGCATTTCCAGACGTCTAGACACACACACACACACACACACACACACACACACACAGTGAATTTTTCCACTGTGCACAAACTCTAGGCAATGATCGATGAAAGATTGCAGAACAAAGAAGGTCTGATGAATTTATGTCCAGAAATGCTTGGTTTTCATTCTAGAGACCATTTATTCAATCACACATTGCTATAGAGACTGCAGTCTAATACGCGCTGCGCCATGCAGCCACAGTAACATCTGAACAGTCAAGAGCAACATGAATATGCTGCTCCCCTCATCTGATCCATCGATCAGGGAAGACACGATTGGGATGCATCCAAACATCAATGGTGAAGTGGGCTGCATCACCATCATCCAGCAACCATATAACCCTTCCACTCATCAATGTCACTTCTTCCAGCAGGGGAGGCAAAGTCACCCACAAGAAATGCCAATAGTTCTGGCCTGTTAGGCGATGTGGCAGGAAACTGGTCCCAAAATATAGTTGCCAATTAACCCCAGCCCACACATTCTGGCAAAACACTGTTGCAAACATTCAATGCTGTGGTTGTTGGTCGCGGACATAGGTCTCCTGATACATCGCTGCCTGCCGCCCGTTTCCATTTGCCTTTGTGTAAGTAAACACCTTGTCAGCATGCTCTTGATATGAATACAGAACCATTTTGTATAAGGCTGTATCACATCCATTACGAAGTTAGTCAGCAAGAGAAGTGAATCTGACACTACATTACCAATTACTACGGCTGGAGAGGGCGCTAGGGCACGATGTATGAAGAAAAGTACCACCCGCTAGGAGGAAACCATGAAACTGCAACTATTGCTTCATAGTACAGCACTTATTAGGCCGCAGCCTCCGTAACAAAGTATGATTGAATAAATCATCTCTAGCACAGAAACTATGCATTTCCAGACATAAGTTCATTAAACCTTTTTTTGTTCTGTATCCTCTCATCGCTCTACCCCTAGAGTTCAAACTCAGTTTTTATACAGGGTGACTTTTCCTCTCCATCACAGAAGCAATGAAAGCAGGAAATAATTATGCCAAATTTCAAAGAATGCAAAAACCCTCAAGATTGCCGAAGTTTTAGAGAAGCTCAAAATTTAGCACAAAATTCAAACCAAGAAGCAAGAAGCTGTTAATATTTTCCACTACGAAATTCTGTCTTGAAATGTGGCAGAAAATCCAAAGATATTTTGGTCATATGCAAACGCACCAGCAGAAAGACACTGTGTGATAATGGTGATGTCATGGATGACAGTGCCACTAAAGCAGAGTTACTACATATAGTTTTCTGAAATTCCTTCACCAAATAAAATGAAGTAAATATTCCAGAATCCAAATCTATAACAACTGCCAAATGAGTGACTTAGAAGTAGATATCCTTGGTATAACGAAGCAGCTTAAATCACTTAATAAAGGCGAGCCCTCTGGTCGAGACTGTATACTATTCAGACTTCTTTTAGAGTATGCTGATACAATAGCTCCATAGTTAGGAATCACGTACAAAGATTCACTCGCAGAACGATCTGTACCTAAAGACTGGAAAGTTGTGCAGGTCATACCAATATCCATGAAAGGAAATAGGAGTAATCCACTGAAATACAGACCCACATCACTAATGTCGATTTGTAGTAGGTTTTTGGAACATATACTGAGTCTGAACATTACAAGTTACTTCGAAGAAAACATTTTATTGACAAACAGCCAATACATATTCAGAGAATATCATTGTCGTGAAACACAACTAGCTCTTTATTCTCATGAGGAATGAATTATACTGACAGGTTGTCGAACTGATTCTATATTTTTAGATTTCCAGAAGGCTTCTGACACCATTCCTCACAAGATACTTCTCATCTAATTGTGCGCCTATGGAGAATCCTTCAGTTGTGTGACTGGCATTCCCCAAGAAATTGTTATAGGTCCTCAGCAGTGCTTGATCTCCATTCCAGATTTAGGAAACAATCCGAATGGCTCTCTCAGATTGTTTGCAGATGAAGCTGTCATTTACCATCTTGTAAAGTCATCAGATGATCAAAACCAATTGCAGAACAATTTAGACAAGATATCTATTTGGTACAAAATGTGCCAATTGACTATACAGAGGTTTTTTCCCCCCTAACTCCAGAGACTGATTGATGAGAGGATTTGGGTTCAAAAAAGGTCCAGATATGCATCTTTTCCATGCTAGAGACCATTTGTTCAATCATGCTTTGTTACAGAGACTGCAGTCTAATACACGCTGTACCATGTGGTGACAGTTACAGTATGCATGGTTTCCTCCTAGAAGGTGCTACGGTTCCTCAATCATCATGCCCCAGTGCCCTCTCAAGCCGCAGTAATTGGTGATGTTGTGCCTGATTTACTTTTCTTGCTGACTCACCTTGTAGTGGGTGTGATACAGCATTGTACACAATGGTTCCATATATGAATTGATAGCTTGCAGACATGATGTTTACTTATGGAAAGGCAAATGGCAAGGGGTGGCGAGCAGCAATGTAGTATCATGAAATCTACCTCCGCCAATAACAACCACAGCATTCACTGTCTGCAACAGTGTTTCACTGTTCGCCTGACACAAGGTCATTTTCAGGAAGCAGGAAATCATGAAGGACGTACCTGAAATGTTCAGATGCCAGACTTGCAGGAAAATGTGATTAGCACTGCGGAAGGCAACTGCTGCATCAATACCAGGCAGATGGCCCGCCAGTATGCCAGACGACCGTGTGGAACACTCTCCATGACAACTGTTACTATCCTCATCACTTCAGCATTTGCAGGGCTTACTAGTGACAGACTTTCCACATTGGTGGCAGTTTTGTCACTGGTTTCTTCATCAGGCAACCACAATTCTGGGATTTGTGTCATCCATCATATTCACAAATGAGGCCACCTTTATGCAGAGCAGTATCTTCAACTTTCATAACAGTTTTCTGTGGGATAGTATGCAGAGACCCCATGGTTTGATGACATAATTGCAGTTGGAATATATGGGCTGGGATAATTAGTGACAATATTTTGGGACCAATCTCCTTCCACATTGCCTAACAGGCTAGAACTATTGGTGTTTCTTGCAGATGACTTTACACCCGCTGTTGGAACAAGTGCCACTGATGATTCGAAGGGTTATGTGGTTGCTACATGTTGGTGCTCCAGCCCATTTCATCATTAATGTCTAGACGCATGTCAATCATGTCTTCCCAGATCAATGGATCACACGAGAACGTCCAGTTGCATGGCTTGCGCATTCACCAGTCCTCAATCTGTACGATTCCTGGTTAGGGGGCCATTTCAAAAGAATGGTGTGTGCAAAGCCCATTCCAGACATGGAAACAATGGAGCAGTGTATTCATGCTGCCTTTGATGCTGTTTGGATGCCTGGCTGATGTGAACAAGTGAGACAAATCACAGTACAGTGCATACCCACATGTGCTGAGGCACATGGAAACCATTTTCAACACATACTGTAACTATGCCACCCACTAGGAGGAAACCATGCATACTGTAACTGTTGCAGCATGGTACTGCGTGTATAACACCACAATCTCTGTGACAATGTATGATTGAATAAATGATGTCTAGTTCGAAACCATGCATTTCTGGACATAAGTTCATTAGACATTTCTTATTCTGTATCCTCTCATTAATCAATTCCCAGAGCTTGTACGTGGTAGCAAAACCCTGTATCTAATTAAAAAAATATGAAGTACCGTAATCCACATGTGTACTAAAAGGAATTTGATAAATTTTGGTTACAGGATAAAACACACAAATTTAAATGCTTTAAATTCAACTAAATACTTTGGGATTACAGTTAAGAATGACTGAAACTGGAATGGACACATAGATAATGTTATGGAAAATGAAATAAAAGACTGCAATTTATTGCCAGAAAACTCAGAAAATACAACATATCCACTAAAGAGAATGCTTAGACTGTGCTTGTCACCCATCTTCTGGAGTACTGTACTGTGTTGAGGGATCCACATCACATAGGATTGCAAAGGGCACCTCATTTTGTAGTATCACAATATAGGGAGAGGGCAACAAAGATATGCCATGCAAATTGGGGTGGCAATCATCAGACCAAAGGTGTTTTTCACTGCAGCAGGGCCTTCTTAGAAATTTCAATCACAAACATTGTCCTTAGAGTGTGAAAATATTTTCTTGGCACCCACCTACATAGCGAGGAATGATCATCATAATAAAATGACAGAAATCAGAGCTCATATGGATAGATTTAAGTGTTCTGTCCTCCCACACACTGTTTGGAAGTGGAATGGTAGAGAAACAGTATGACTGTGGTTCGAGAAACCCTCTGCCAGTCACTTGGTTGTGAACCAAGGAATAAACATGCAGATGTAGATCTGTGTGATCTGGCATTTAAATGCCTTGCTTTCTTTTTTCACCATGCAGAGATAATGCACAGGTTTCTTTTATTCCTTGTACATTATTTCCTGCTTCTATTGTTTTATCGTGTCAAGGTTTCTTACGCTATATCTACTATCGATATTCACCATTTCGATTGTGTTTGTTATTGTTTTCAAACATACCTTTATTTGCATATATATTACAAGAGGTACTGAGACTGTGGCCATTTCAAAGATATACTTTGGTTGAAGCACCCGTGTAAGGCCATATTGGATTTCGTCAAGCTCGTATTTGGTGTTTTTTGTATTATAACTTATAGCCTAGAAATAAATGCCATTCCAAAATGTTTGTACATTGAGAATCTCTCAGAAAGGTACAATTTATTGACGTTAAACATTACATAACATATTATTGACGTTTAAGGATTTCAGGAGACATATGACTGACAGCAAAGCTCAGTAACACTCTTGGTCAGTCTGATGTGGTGGGTGAGTAGTGAATGAGGAGGTCGATTTTACGATGAAGGAATTTTTGATTGAGTCCTCCCAACTGCAAAAACTTTATTTTTCAACTTCACAATTCCGTACTAATACCGCTATGTAAATAACGAGTATAAAGTGTGCAGGTTGTCATTTTCAAAGAAAGGAATGACAGTAACACTTTCCAAATTTGCAGTGAGTGGACCAGCCAAACATACAAATAGTTTTTGCTTTAAAGGTGGATTCACACTTGTCAGAATGTCACTGCCATGTAACCATCACATTTTTTAACATTGACGACAGAGGAATTCCTGAGCACTCACACTATATGGCATGTCAACGTCAAAAGAACGCTGTGCCATTACAGCTGGTTAATAAAATACTCACTAGAGGTGCTATTTCATGGTTCATGGTAGATCATCATAAAATGACAAAATTTAGTGTAAAGCAGTTTGCGATGATTGCTGTTGCACTTGATGATGAAGAACAGAGAGCAAAAAGAGCCTGGATTAGAAAAATATTAAAAACTTGAGACTGTGAAGGAGAGTTCCACACTCTTTACAAGGAGCTGGAAGAGAAGGTGTTATTGTTCTATAAATACTTCAAAATGTCTGAAAAACATTTTTTTCACCTGTTAAGCAAGATACATATGAAAATTACTAAGAGAAAATCAAGATTTAGGCATCCAGTATCACCGCGACAGAAGCTAATGGTTTGCCTACTTTATGTCTAGATGGGCTATGTTTGCATACATTTCTGTTACCTGCTGTTCGACATTAATTTATTACGAAGCTTGTTTTAAACTTCTGCATGCCGCATCAGCTTCACTCCTGGTTTCTCTTTCCACTATTCCACTGGAAAAATCCTGAGTAAAGCTCACTGAAAGAGATACATATCATTCATTTTGCGATTTATTCCTTCAGGATCTAAAATAAAATACTCTTAATTTAGTACTGTCTTCCAGTACATATTAAGACTTTTTTGTGAAAACAATCAGTGGGGAATACATTCATATTAGTTCACACTGTGTACTTAATGTGACAGATGCTCACCAAGTTGGCTTCACTATTACCTGTCGAAATTTCTTCCCAGGAAACCTTGACATGATGCTCACATGATGTGACGTGTCGACCCACCATTTGAACTACAGAGGATAATCTTTTGACGTGATGTACATAATAGTGAAGTTTTGTTTACTCGTCTGCTAGAATGGCAGCTGCAGTCAGAATGATACCTTGACAACAGAGACATTTATCGATGCCAAAGGATGTCTCTGAAAGCAGCGCAGCCAGAGTACCTTTCGTGACATTTATACAAATAAAGGCATATGTTTTTGAGTGCTATTGATTGTACTTTGTGAAGTTTGTTGCGAGTGAAGTAAGTGTTGATTTACATTTTCTCTGGTTTCGTACGTTTTCATAAAAATGCCATGAATAAAGAAATTCTCACCTAAATTAAAATTCAAAGGAAATAAATACATAAAGCTAAATGAGGTTAGTTGTAGTGGGTCAATGGAACCAAGAAGATAATCACAACCTCAAAAATAAAGTGCAGTGTCTTGATGGAGTTTCCTCCTAGTTAGCTTGTGGAGGTGAACACGCTTTTGAAAATACTGTGGTGAATCTTAGCATGAACTGCAATTTCATTTCAAAAAATACTGTGTGCAGAATATGCAGTGATGAGTTATCCTTTGGAGAGAATCAGTGTCATCACACAGGGATTATGCCAAACCTGATGTTGAATTGTACAGAATGTGGTGCAGTTGCTACAACAATACCAGAAATGGCAAATAATTTGTACAAGAATAACGTAAGGCTAGTTTGTGGTCTCAGATTTATTGGTAAAGGGATGGAGGCAGGCAAACTTTTATGTGTATTACTTGACATTCCAAATCCACCTGTAAAATTTATGATGTACAATAAAATTATTGGAACTGCTGTTGCTGAAGTTTGTAGCAACTCAATGAAGGAAGCAGCTGAAGAAGAACTCAAAGAAAGTGATGACAGTGCAAGTGGGGACGTTTGTGCATGTTTTTATAGCAGTTGACAGAAATGTGGCCACACTTCACTAAATGGTGCTACGACAGCTGCATCATTTGATACACAGGCAAGGTAATTGCTATAGAGATTGTACGCTAGTGCTCTAAAACTTGTGGCAGTGAAAGTGAGAAAGAGTATGAATGTAACTGTCAGATGGATTATATTAGTCCATGTGGTGGAATGGAAGTAGCAGGAATTCTCAGAATTTTTAATCATTCAGTGGCAAAAGGAGGTGTCAGGTACACACAATATTTAGGGGATGGTGATAGTAAGGCTTATGACTGGATATGTGCAGAACAACCCTATGGTCCTAATGTCTTAATTTCTAAATTAGAATGCATTTGGAACGTCCAGAAGAGAATGGGGTCCAGGTTGAGAAGATTATTAAGAGAAAATCAAAAATAGTACTGGAAGATGGTAATAAGATGTGCGACAAAGGCCGCCCAACAAATGTTGAAATAGATATATTACAGAATTATTGTCACTTGGCGATAAGAAGAAATGTTGGGAATTTAGAAAACCTGAAAAAAACTGTATGGACTATCTTTTTCTATAAGCTTTCCACAAATGAAAATCCTCAGTACTATCTCTGCCCAAATGATACTGACACTTGGTGCAAGTATATGGGAAGTGCAACGTATGACCACAAACATTTTTTTCCTGCGTCAGTAGTGAATGAAATTAAAGCTATAAGTAATGATACTTTGTTGAATAAATGTCTTCATAGGAATATGCAAAATTTATATGAATATGTGAAATCTATCATTTGGACCCACTTGCCGAAAACTGTATTTGTTCAGATTACAACCCTCAAGCTATTTTATGCTTCAGTGATGGTGTAATAAGGAAACTGGATGTTTTGGAAATATTAGGCATAAAATCTAGTTGAAATACTGCAAAACCCTTCATGCAAATAGATAAAGAGAGAATCCACAAAGCAGAAATTGCTAATTTAAAATGCACAAAAGAAGCTATACAGAAAAGAAGAGGCACCAGGAGAATAAAAAGTCAGTATGATTCAGATGATGTTCAGTATGGTGCAGGAAAATATTAATGGTAAGTAATCCTCATCAATAACTAGTCTACAATTGCTATACTAAACTTTAAAATGACTTTTCTGAAAACCAAAATTTTTTTTTTTTACTTTCAGGTACCATTATTTTCTAAACTAATTGAATTAGAAATATGAAATTTGGTCAATCTGTACTCAGGATGGTAATAAGTTATTACAAGTAAATTGAGAACCACTAACTGAACAGAAACTGTTTTATAACAATTAATGTATCAAAAAAGTGAAATTTTATTAGTGAAAGAACAAAAAAATTTCTTCAAATCCATAAGAGGTATTTTGTTCATTTTACTTGTGAATGCAGGAATATATGTTATGTACATTAAGTAAAAATTTCACTGCTTTAGCACTTATAGTTCTTTTGAAAAGTGTATCTATTCAAAGAGTGAAATAGCATTGGCAGAACAGGGAAAAGATTCAAGTATTAATCATACTGCAACATACACACCTCTTTGCGTGGTATCATTTGCAAAAAACCGCATTTCAATATCTTGAATTGTTTATGAAATACGATGTGTGGTACGACCACATCATTCACATCGGGCATGGCCAGAACACTGGGCACAATACTCGCAACCCTCTTGTGGATGCAAAAATCAGTATCTTGAGAACAGTGGGATATATATCACTCTGCTTTCAGCTTTAAATATAATTTCAGGATGTTAGGTACATTTCACATGCTGCTATCAATGACATAAAATGAACCGTACTCAAAGTCTACACAATGTATTTTTACCATTGCAAAAATGTTAAAATATTGTACAATGCTTTACTCCACTGAATGTGGCACAGTAACTACAACGAATAATGAAAGGAAAATTAGTTATTTCTTAGGTGAAGATATCATACTGTAAGAAATGAAAGAATAAAATTTTTCGCCAGAAAGTTTGCTTAAAATCGGATGTTAATGTATTTCATAATGGTTGACATGTCCACTCAAGCCTGTTATTGACAATTCATGTAACTCTCCCATAGGTATAACAACCAATATCTTCACATCAGTGATACATGTCAGTGTGGTATCAGCTCTAAGAACAGTTTGGAAATGTTACCTATATTTCATATGTTGCAATAAATGTCTTACACAATGTGTTTTCACCTCTGGAAAAATCAAAAACATTCTTCACTGTTTTATTGAACTGTATGCAGCACAGTAAAAACAAATAACCAATAGCAATTTGGTTCTTTATCAAGTGAAGATATCATGGTGTAAGATGTGAAAGAATCAAAATTTTTGTCAAACAGCTCAGTTAAAATTGGATAATAATTATTTCACCAGTGGCCCACATCTTCTCAAACATTTTGCTGACAGTTAATGAATGGACTCAATAAACATTTAGAAGTAGTATTATGACTGCTGATGTTTTACAGTGATATCACTTGTAGATTCATCCTTTCCTCCAGTTATTCCAATCATGAATAGATGTTGGACAGCAGGTTTATGGAAGAGTAGCTATGAAACAATACTAAGTTACTGAGATGAATTGAAAGTGACACTTTTATTTACTCATGGCCTTCTAACACCCTACTAAAATTTCCAGGACAGTTGTAATTCTTAGGCATGAAACTATAACAACACATTTGTTTGTCTATGCAGTGATTCATTTCAAGAGGAGGGTTAAAGAGAACAACTTAATTTGTTAGAGTAACTGTATTTATTGTGTATTGGGGAGGTGTACAGGGGAGGTGGGCCATATGGCAAAACCAGTTCACAGGTAGCTGTCTGTACTCTGTCTCACAGTGCTGGAAGCAGTATAAGGCCACAAAAAGCTGCACTTTCCACAGAATGCAGTGAGTATGTCTGTAGCAGCCACAGGGTCAATAAATCCACATACAAGCTGAACTGCGAATACTGGAAAATTTTTAATTAGCGGAGAGGCATTGCACTGTGATGGTGTATCTACAGGATTAGTAAATACTCTGGCAGAATCTCACATCAGAAGTAATGGTGTAGTCACTGCAGTCTCCAAGTGGAAACTTACATGAGTATAATAATCTGAATGCAGTACTGAAGAAAGGCACCAAAGACTCAGGGAAAGATCTCTTGTCAACAAAAAGATGTCACAATGGTATGAAATTAACCTGAAACACAGTGTAACATAAACAGTCTGGAGTCAGATTGTGGCCTGATCACCTACAAATTAACACAGAAGTATACAAAGATAAATCCAAAGCAGTTGCAGAGGGATTCAGTTGGTATAACTGCCCCTTGCAGTCACACGTAGTAATTGAGATGAGGAACTTTTAACAACTGCAAATGTACAGTACACATGTGTGTGTATGGTCAGGCACAGAGTACTGGACAATGTTTTAGTGCTAAAGTAATACTGAGTCTTGTGTAATTTTTAAAATGACATGCTATCTACCAACAAGGAAGAAAGAACTGTCATTAGCACAGAAATCCAAACAGTATAAAAGCGTGTTCTATAAAGTGTTTTGTTTGTCTTGTGCAATAGTGCATTTGCCTATCAGCCACAGTAATCCATCATTTTATTTGAAGAAAATAACAAACCACGGAATTGTCAAAAGGTCACTGTGAATGGCAAGAACTGTACAAAATAGAAATGTTAGTAGAGAGTATGTTCCCTCAATAGGAGTAGGAATTGCCTGTTGGAAGGTTGTTATTAGTGGACAATGAAATCAGGACTTATAGAAGCAAACTGTCACTTATGCTAGCTACCTCCACAACAATAGTGACTTAAGTAGTCATGGTAACAGCTAGATTATAATTCATGTACTTTGACAGATGTCACCAGTCAAAAATTGTCACAAAATTATGGACCGCTCTTGCTGTAATGTTCTTTCATATTCAGTACTCTAATTGTAGTGAAACTGTCTTGTTATTGTTGTTTATGCTATGTTACAATTTTTTGGAGAGTTAATTCTTGTGTTACATATATTTGCTTTAACTAACCACAGAAAATAATGTCACATCTAATGTGGCAGCAACAGCACAACGTTCCTTCACAGATTTAATTAAAGCAAGAGACTGAAAATCTGTTTGAAAGGACACTTTCTCCCACAGTTCATATTGCCGCTGTCTTAACACAATGGCTCTTTAGTAACACGATGCACATGTGCAATGTCAAGTCGCATTGTTACAAGCTGAAGCTAGTAGCTACATTAAACACTAGTGTTATATAATCCAAGGTAATATATGAAAGTAAGTGAATTTGTTTCAGTAAAAGATTGGTTATTGCTCATGACAATCTGTGTGTTCCATGAAATATCTAACCAGAGAGGTTTATGGTGTATCTGACCGAGGGAAAAACAGAAAAACATCATCACAGATCGAGTTACTCTCAAAATGTATGCCTCACACACCAGTGCAGTTGCAGTTAAATATTACTTTCTCCAAGTTTTGGGCCTCATTATACCACTGATGATGCAACTACAGGTATTGAGTTATATACAGAAAAGACTTCAAAGTATTACTTTTGACAAACTATTCCTTCCATATTATATGTGTAACATAATCTCTCTCCTATACAGTCACAGACATTCCAAACAGTTAGGTCACCTGGACTGAATCCACTTAAAAGTAGTCATTTATGTTTCACAAGCATGTTTATTACTTCAACACTTCAGGAATACCTGTGACACATCCAACTGCCCTGTCTTAAAATAATCATGATTACACTGATATAGTGGTTAATACATTATCCAGACGTAAGTGAGACACCAAACCTGGCTGCAAAACTCTTTAAACAGATTTAGAAGTCTCACAGCAATAACAGTCATATAAATAATCTGAAACAAGAGGTTTTGAAACCATTTAGAGGCTGATACACAGGTTCATCCTTTTGTGGCACATGTCACAGCAACAGGTGCATTTGTCTGCATAAATTGCATTCCTCAGACCAGTATTATAGGAGAATTTATTTTCATAAATGCTAAAAGTGACGTATGTCACAAGTGCATGGTCGGTGGCATCCGTGGAAACAAGTGATCCATCAGCTTGCTGTTGCTATTGGATCTTTTATGACCCAATCCACAGCCATGTAATTGTTCACATATGTGTTCACGAAAGTGCTTCTTCATACTACTCTTATAAAAGAATTTCTGTTGTCAAAATTTACAACTGCATGATGTTTCCCAAGTGAAGTAGACATTCTGTCCTGAGGCCACTGCTTTCCATTAATGCCTTTAGACACACATCACAGCTTTACTGGCATTCACCATTATGCACACGCAAATGTGAGTTCAGTATAGTACTTTGTGCAAATGTCTGATTGCAAACCCCACAGTTGTCTGGGCATTCACTAGTGTGCAGCTGCAAACAGTGCTGTAAGTGCCAACTTGCAGCAAACACCACAGCTGTATGGGCATTCACCAGTGTGTTGCTGTGAATGCTGCTTCAAGTAAGAACTTTTTGTGAACGTCTTGTTACATATGATACAACTGTATGCATTTTTACCAGTTTGGAGAAGTGAATGTATCTTCAGAGAGCTACTTGTTGTGACTGTCTTATTGCAAACACCACAGCTGTATGTGCGGTCACCAGTGTGCAGCTGTGAACGCTTTTTCAGGCAGCTACTTGTTATGTATGTTTTGTTGCAAATATTGCAGCTGTATGGCCTTCTGCCACTGTGGAGGCATGAATGTATCTTCACATAGCTCCTAAACGTGAATGTCTTGTTGCAAATGTCACAGCAAATGGGGCATTTACCAGTGAGCTAATCTAATTGTTTCTTAAAATGGTCAGACCTTCTGAATATTCTGTCACATACACTGCAGGAATGCAGAGATTCAGGACTCTCCTCATGTGTGTGCTCCTTCAGGTCCTCCAACTTTCCAAATGCCTTTTTACAGATGGTGCACCTGTGCACCAGATGTTTGGTACCATTTTTGTTCCCAAAGGCAGATCTGTGTTTAGTGATCAGACCACTGCTGCCTTCAGTACCACTGTTGTCCTCCACGCCAACAACGACAGTGCTGCAGAAAAGTGAAAAAAAATTGTCAGATCGATTTTTCATAACAGTACAGTTACATTTACTAATGGAGTGTAAATTTCTCATGAGATTCCTGTGAATGCACTGTACAAGAAATTTGGCACACTAAGTTATAAATGACGATCAATATTTAGGCTTGGTTGAACCAATACATACTTTTTAGTTCATATGCTGTATGGCTTCAGATCATAGAAGTTTCCAAATTTGTCAGAGAGCACTGAGAAGAGATAAATGCAACCAGATTTACTGATAACATGTCACTGCAAAGTGAAATATCAGGTGTGAGAAATTAGCTGATAGGTCCTATGGAAATCTAATGCATACCACATGAAGATGTATTTAGGAATTTACCCTCCCTCTTTCCCAGCTATGAATCTTGCCACAGTGGGGTTGCTTCTGTGAGTCAATGATACAGACAGCTGTATCACAGGTGAAGACTCATCAGAGGGGTGTGTGTGGTTAGATTAGATTAATATACAGTGTTGAAGAGGGACACCAGCCGTTTCAGTGGTTGCTGTGGGATCAGTCTGGATGACTGACTGTTGGACCTTGTAATGTTAGTCAGTGTGGCCATGCTATATTAGTACTGTAAGCAGGTGTAATGAAATGGAAATTAAAGCTGTTTATACATACCCAGGACAAGATTCAGTGTAAGGATTAATGGGTATGGCATCCTCTTGGATAAATATTTCAGAAGTAAAATAGGGGGTTAAAGAATGAGGAATCAACACATATTTTAATATAAGTAACGCATGAGGAGGATTAATAATGAACAAGAAAATAGAAATGTAGGTGAGCAGTCATGAATAGCTTAGTGACAGCCTTATCTTAGCTAACAACCACAACAGTAATGCCACTGCATAAGCCTACTATCTACACAGACGATAAGATTGATAAAAATATGATGATATAAAGCAAATTATTCAGTTCTTCACAAAATTTAATTGTACTGGTGACTGGAGTAACAGGGTGCAGAAATGGATTACAGGGAAAGGCAGAGACAGAAAAACATTAGGAAGGCATTGGCTGAGTGAACAGAATGACCGGAGAGTTTTGCATAGAGCAGAATTTAATCATTAAAGACGTTTTCTTTAAGAATCATGGAAGTAGGTTTTATACATGGGAGATACATAGAGACACTAGAAAGGTTCAAACATATTACATAGTTACATGACAGAGTCTTGGGACCAGATTTTCTACGGGAAAATATTTCCAGGAGTGTATGCACAATCCAAAATTTATTGCTTATGAACTGCATATTAAAAATTAACAAATCACAGACAGGCATGAAATCAAGGAAGAGGGGCTTGCATAAACTGAAAGAACTTGAAACGAAATTAAAGAAATGAAACTTCTGAAAATTTTAGAGCACTTGCAGTTTTGGAAAGCTCTACTGAACTACTGATTGCAACACAGGACACGATAACAATAGAAGATTCTGCACAGATATGAGACGCAATAAACTTCAATGCAGGAGAGAATAAATAAATGAAAATCATTAAATAACAAACAAAATACTGAATTTAGCTGATGAAAGGAGAAAATATAGAACTTCAGAAAATGAAGCAGGCAAGAAGGTTTATACATACATATAAAAATGTAGAAGACAAATTGCAAAAGGACAAAACAAAAATTGTTAGAGGAGAAATGCAAAGCTGTAGGAGACTGCATTAACATCAGGAAGGCAGATGCAACACAAAGGAAAATTAAAGAAGCCATTGAGGGAAGAGAAGCAGGTGAGTGAATATCAAAAGCTCTGATGGTATGACAATATATGCATACAAGGAAAGCCTGAAAGCTGGAAGGAATTTATAGTAGGTGACACAATTAAACAAAGCTAATGACAATATTAGGGACAGGGAAGATGAAGTACATGAAGCTGAGATGGGATGTGTAATACTGTGAGAAGAATTTGAGTGAGTACTAAAAATGTAAAGTTGAAACAAGGCCCCTGAAGTAGATGCTATTCCCTCACAATCTTTCAGATCCATGGGAGAGCCAATCATGGCAACATTATTCCACCTGGTATGCAGCATCTATCTGACAGGCGAAATACCCCTCATCTTCACGAAGAGTGTCATAATACCAGTTCCAAAAAGGGCAGATGGTGACAGGTGTTAATACTCCCAAACTATCAGATTTTCAGATTTTTAGGTCATGGTCACAAAACGCTAACATGTATTATTTGCAGGAAAACTGGTAGGATCTGAAATCTGCGAATATCAATTTGTGTTTCAGAGAAATGTAGAAACACATGATGCAATACTACTCAATCTGACTAATCTTAGAAGACAGGGTGAGAAAGGGAAAATTTACATTTATAGCATTTGTAGATACGGAAAAAGATTTTGACACTGTTGACCGGAGTAGAATCTTTGAAATTATGAGGCCAGCAAGGATAAAATAGTATGAGCAAAAGGTAATATACAACCTCAACAAACAGAAGACTGCAGTTTTAAGAGTCGAAAACACGACAAGGAGGCAGCAGTTTAGAAGGGAATGGGACAAGACTGGTGACTGGTGTGTATCCCCAATGTTACTCAATCTGCACACTGAGGAAGCAGTGAGGGAAACAAATCAGAGCTTCAGATATGAAGATATGAACTCAAATGTAATGCAATAGATGAAAATTGTCACTTAGATGGTAAATGAAATAACTAATTGTGATACACTAAGCTGAACTGGATGAACAGAGTGTTATGGCACAATGTGCCTAAAATATGTAGTGGCTGTTAGGACATGTGCTGAGGCATCAATGAATCATGGTTTGGTAATGGAGGTAAGTGTGGGAGGTAAAGTATAGAGCTGGGACCTTAGACTGACTACAGTAGCGAGGTTGAAATTATGTAATTTGCTGTGGTTATGCAGATATGTAGAGACTAGCATAGGAAAGAGCAGCATACAGAGTTGGAGTAAAAACAGTGTTCATTGTCGACAGGAGACCAGTACAACTACAACATGTTGTTGGAAGCTCACCTACATGTCGCAACATGTGAGATGTGAGGACACTTTCTTCGTGGCTACACTGCTAGTCACAGAAACATATGAGCTTACCTTGTTTGGACTGGTACTATAAATGACACATCGTTTGTGGAGGATTTGATAAAATATTTTACACACTGATGGACCACAGAACAAATATTGTACTCAGAAAGGCCTGGGTAGAACACATCAATGTTAGGCACGAAATATCTAAATATCAATGTGTGTTTTCTTGAAAATGTATACAGATATCTGTCTTCAAAATACAGTCTTCAGGTACACCAGCATGCAGGTCAGTACTCCACAGTAAATTAAAAAATTTAACAAGACATTTTTTGCACCATGTAGAGCTTAATTACCTGTTTCATCTGTTGACTGATTGATACATTATTTCATACATAATAGCCCAATACCAAAATTACAAAACTGGAATTACTACTGTCACATAATGTTTACAACATATTGAATGTAGATGCTGTTTGCTGTGGTATATTTTTACTACTTCTGCTTATTAGGTGTTTACATCGGCTGTCAATGTATCAAACTGATTGCCTACATGTACTTTTTGAGTATTTAGCATTTTCATGGTATTCTCATATTTAAAATGGTTACTATTTTCATCTTAAAGTTCCTCCTGCATTTAAAAAACAACTCTGAAATACTTTCAGAGTTTTTGACAATGACTTTACGTTCTTAGTGAGAACGAATATCCACATGACTTTGTGACTGAATGTTTTTACAGTTCTGAGGATGATTCCATTGATAGTGTCATAATTAGACCCATAAAGAAGCGTATGGTGGCAATGTTTTCAAGTCATTGTGACAATAACAATGAAGGTGATTCTGTTCTTGTGAATTATTCATTTTGTCCTATGATAAAATGGCTGGTGAGAAACTGACAGTCACGCACTCTTGCTACCATTTTGAATGTCATCCTGGGGTCATTACAAGCAGATGAGCAAGGACAGTTCAGGCACCAAAGCATGTCATCTATGAGTTATATGGTCCCCCCCGCCCCACTGACAAACACCAATTGCTCTATGTATAAAATGGTGGTAAACATGAATTTTTGTGGGAAATTAAAGAAAAATGGTCCAACTGTGCTACTGTTCTCTCCTATGATGCCTGCGGCTGTTGTCCTAAGCTCAGAATTAAAGATGGCAACCACAGCTCACTAACCCAGACTTGTGATACGAGCGCCAGTCTAACAATAGTGTCACAACCCAGCTCAGACCTGTCAGGCTATTTACCCTGAAGCGCCAAAGAAACTGATGTAGGCACATGTACTCAATTACAGAGATACATAAACAGATAGAATACAATGCTGCGGTCAGCAACACCAATATAAGACAACATGTTTCTGGCACAGTTGTTAGATCAGTTACTGCTGCTACAATGGAAGGTTATGAAGATTTAAGTGCATTTGAACGTGATGTTATTGACAGTACATGCACGATGCGACACAGCATCTCTGATGTAGCGATGAAGTGGGGATTTTTCTGTACAACCATTTCACAAGTGCTGCAGATTTCAATGCTGGCCCATCAACAAGTGTCAGCGTGAAAACCATTCAATGAAACATCATCAATATGGGCTTTTGGAACCAAAAGCCCACTCGTGTCTGTTGATGACTGCATGACGCAAAACTTTACGCCTTGCCTGAGCCCGTCGGCACTGATATTGGACTGTTGATGACTGGAAACATGTTGCCTGGTTGGACGAATCTCATTTCAAATTCTATTGAGCAGATGCATATGTACGAGAATGGAGACGACCTCATGAATCCATGGACCTTACATATCAGCAGGGGAATTTTCAAACTGGTGGAGGCTCTGTAATGGTGTGGGGCATGTGCAGCAGGAGTGAGATGGGACTCCTGATATGTCTAGATATGACTCTGACAGGTGACATGTACGCAAGATCCTGTCTGATCACCCGCATCCATTCATGTCCATTGTGCATTCCAATGGAATTCCAGCAGGACAATGTGACACCCCACATGACCAGAATTGCTACACAGTGGCGCCAGGAACACTTTTTTGATTTTAAACACTTCCACTGCCCACCAAACTCCCCAGACACGGACATTACTGAGCATATCTGGGATGCCTTGCAGCGTGCTGTTCGGAAGAGATCTCCACCCCCATGTACTCCCTCAGATTTATGGACAGCCCTGTAGGATTCATGGTGTCAATTCCTTCAAGCACTACTTCAGATATTAGTTGAGTCGATGTCACCTAATGTTGCACAACTTCTGCATACTCGCGGGGTCCCTACACGATATTCGGCAGGGGACCCAGTTTCTTTGCCTCTTCAGTGTATAACTGCATAGAATTCTGGTATGCTGTCCCAGAGCTGGAATACTGACCTCGACTCCATCACATCACAATCCACCTCAGAGCTGGTGGGCTATGTATAATGGTGTAGAGTTGTGGTACACTGTTCCAGAGGTGGAAAATGAGGACACTCTGAAATGTTGCAATCCAGCTCCTACTTGTTGGGCTATTTATAAAAGTGTAGAATTCAAATAAACGAGTGCAGTTGTGGGCATACTGGAACAGGCTCTATGGCATCAGAACCCAAGTTCTGGAATACTGGCACTATGATATCAGGAACGGAGGATGTTTGTGCAGGTCCAGGCCTGTCTGCTGACCTATTTTACATGTTTTTCCTCCAAGCTACTATTCCCTCAGTGGTGTATGGTCACTGCCTACTGCTTCTCCTAACTGTAAGTTCAGATCTCTCCACCTGCATCTTTATTTAAATAAATACCAGGAGTGACAGAATCTTCTGCACACACCCCCACACTGGCATCCTGACTTACTGCACTAAGTTAAAGTGCAACCTGTATGCTGAGTAGTAGGAACAATTATGTCTTCATTTAAACAAGTACCTTACCAGGGAGAGCTCCCTATTACATGGCCATGAAGTTCATGATCGTCAGATCTGTCGACAAGACTGCCACGACCCCATCTGTAGTACCCATACTAAGAGCAAAGGTGCCCTAGAGTCGTGCCACCATGCATGTCTGACACCTCTGTAAAGATAAAAACCACACGCATACTACTGATTCAATAACCTAACACAAAATGATATATAGAAGTTCTGATTCCCAATGTTACTATGCTGTTGTGACAGCACTGTAGTAAGAGCCTGTGTGACTTTAATTAAAATGATGGGAAAGATGGAAAATGCAGAAACCACACTTGCACTTTAACCTGAATAACAGGGAGTCAAAATTCACATAAGCTGAAAATAATGTGCATGGATTCACACGTATGTTCTGCATGGAAATTGAAAAACTAGAGATGCACATTCATCCTCCTGGTGGTCGATACTTATGGGATGGCTCTGAAGACCTCCCCCCCCCCCCCCCCCCCCCCCCCCCCCAAAAAAAAATAAATAAATAAATAAAATAAAAAAAATAGTTCAGGTACTGTGCTTATAAAATTCACCAAAACATGTGTCAATGGACAGTGATTATTTCATTGGTAGTAACATGACCAACCACCAAACGTGATTACATTATTTACATGTAGAGTTGCACCCATCAAAAATGTGGCAACTATACAGGTATATGGTGGGTAAGTATGATCTTTTGTAACTGAATTACACATCTAAAGGTTCCCACTTCACATGTTCCACTATGCACACATCCCCACAGGATTTGTAAATGGAGTCAGCTAACCTGCATACAGAAATCTGTCTTCCAACCAATTCTCCTGTGCTTTATGAGACAAAAGAATGACTCAGCTTTAACCACTCTATTGATTGGAAAGTGGAAAGTCTAAGTATGTGTTCCTTTGTCAATCAGTCATAGGATTTGTATCTGTCACTTACCATTTCTTACTAATCTGTTGGCGTTAACACCGTAGTTATAAATCATACCTTATGCCATCTCCTTCTTCAGTCAGGCACTTTATAATTTCATAAGTTGACTACAGAATTGTAAGTACTTTTGGAGTCTGTGAAATCAAGTTTCATGCAGACGGAATGTAGTTTAACCACTATAGCAAATGAAATATTGTTAAATGCAGTTACTGCACCAGTTTGAAAAACTCCACAAAGAGCTTCCTGGCTTACAAATGCACACTATGGTCTCCTTACAACCCAGTGGTCATGTTGCAGAACTTTGTTACACAATCTACATCTCCATGCTGCACTCATGACATTAGAAGCCCCCACAGGAATTGTAAATGCAGACAGCTGACATGCATGCTGAATATCATTGCATGTATGTTGAACAACACATGGCAGTACTATCCACTGAATTATCAGTGTTCCAATTTATGGTGCAAATCCAAAAATACAACAACTAGGAAACTGCAAGTTCGACACACATTTTAACGAATACTGCTGCACTCTTCAATCCAATCATAAGTCCAGCATGACATTCTGTATTTTGCTCATGTGGTGACATTTCAGGATTACTTTTAACACTAACCAGAAGTCAGGAATGAACTATACCTTCCACCACATGATGACAACATAAATGAAGAACAGTTTGTATGGAGACACATCATCATTCTATTTGCATGTTGAATAGGAAAGCAAATAACTAGCAGTGATATAAGATATACACCACAATACATTGTATGAACATTTGCAGAGTATGCATAGTCAGTTTCCCAATGTGTGACACTTACCAGAAGCAGTATTAAATTCTTTAACACCACACACACACACACACACACTCACTACACACATTACACCTCACCACACACCACAAGCCACACCACACATGATACCACACCACGCACAATACACATGCACCACGCCATTCACCAAACACCACAGTCCAGCACAAGCAACACATCACACTCCACAAAACACAACAGATGATGAACCACACACATCACCCAAACCACACATCACACACCCAACAGAACTAACATAGCACACAACACCTAATACACACAACACACACCACACACTACACATACCATACAAGACATCTCAGACACCATACACAGTATGCAATTGCACACCACTTGCCACACCATACCTCACTACTGAACACACAAAACAGCACAACAGACCACACCATATGACACACCATAGACACTATACTACACACACCAGAAAGTGCACATCATACACTCTACACATAGCACACATACTATAATCGCACACTGCCCAGACACACCACACACCTCATTTCTGGTGAATTGTAGTAGTTCGTATAGGCATGTGGATTTCTGTTGCTTTGTTGGTATAGAACTAGCAATTGTAGTAGTAATAGTAGTAGTAGTAGATTCACTTAGTAGGTCTCATGGCAAATTGAGATTGCAATAGGTTCCCAAATAGCTGCCAAGGATTCCCAGCCAGAAGTACATCGATCCACACACTATTTTGAAGGATGAGATTGTTATTTTTAATTGACAATGATTTTTACTGTAGGTATGCCTTGGTGTATTGAAAATCTGATACTGATGCAGATGAAACACACCCAACAACCGTGTAAACATATATCAACAAGAAGAATACCATAGAGTACACTTGCATATTAGCAACATCATTCAGCAAGTATTATCCTTACCTGTACAGATTTCACAAATTTTCTGGACAAATCTTATACAGCTCAGCCATCAGAACACTTCAGAAGAAGTCTCTGCTATGAATTTCTAGCAAGTTATTCACATGTGACATTCCAACACAGTAAACCACCAAGCACAGTAACAATATTTCTATGACATTGCCCTACAAGTACAAATGTGCCTGGTTCTAAGTTTAAAATCATGACATCTTTGAAGATGTCAGAGACTAAGATTGGTGACCTGTGACTCTGAGCACAGTCCAAAATAGTTGCTCCAATTCCTGAAGCATGGAAGCCATCTACCACCTCACCTCATCACGAGGCACCATCTGCCTTCTACCACCTCCACACACAAGAAACTGACATACACAGTTGAATGTAAATATGAAACCATTCCTCTCTCACACAACGTTTATTATTCATTATGTTTGTATGTGTATGTCTGTCTTTTTAATTATTTTTAAAAACAAAGATGATGTGACTTACTGAACGAAAATGCTGGCAGGTCGATAGACACACAAAAAAACACAAATATACACACGAAATTCAAGCTTTCGCAACAAACTGTTGCTTCATCAGGAAAGAGGGAAGGAGAGGGAAAGACGAAAGGCTGTGGGTTTTAAGGGAGAGGGTAAGGAGTCATTCCAATCCCGGGAGCGGAAAGACTTACCTTGGGGGAAAAAAGGACAGGTATACACTCGCACACACACACATATCCATCCGCACATACACAGACACAAGTAGACATTTGTAAAGGCAAAGAGTTTGGGCAGAGATGTCAGTCGAGGCGGAAGTAGAGGCAAAGATGTTGTTGAAAGACTGGTGAGGTATGAGCGGCGGAAAATTGAAATTAGCATAGATTGAGGCCTGGCGGATAACGAGAAGAGAGGATATACTGAAGGGCAAGTTCCATCTCCGGAGTTCTGACAGGTTGGTGTTAGTGGGAAGTATCCAGATAACCCGGACGGTGTAACACTGTGCCAAGATGTGCTGACCGTGCACCAAGGCATGTTTAGCCACAGGGTGATCCTGATTACCAACAAACACTGTCTGCCTGTGTCCATTCATGCGAATGGACAATTTGTTGCTGGTCATTCCCACATAAAAAGCTTCACAGTGTAGGCAGGTCAGTTGGTAAATCACGTGGGTGCTTTCACACGTGGCTCTGCCTTTGATCGTGTACACCTTCCGGGTTACAGGACTGGAGTAGGTGGTGGTGGGAGGGTGCATGGGACAGGTTTTACACAGGAGGCGGTTACAAGGGTAGGAGCCAGAGGGTAGGGAAGGTGGTTTGGGGATTTCATAGGGATGAACTAAGAGGTTACGAAGGTTAGGTGGACGGCGGAAAGACACTCTTGGTGGAGTGGGGAGGATTTCATGAAGGATGGATCTCATTTCAGGGCAGGATTTGAGGAAGTCGTATCCCTGCTGGAGAGCCACATTCAGAGTCTGATCCAGGCCCGGAATGTATCCTGTAACAAGTGGGGCACTTTTGTGGTTCTTCTGTGGGTGGTTCTGGGTATTAGGGGATGAGGAAGTGGCTCTGGTTATTTGCTTCTGTACCAGGTCAGGAGGGTAGTTGCGGGATGTGAAAGCTGTTTTCAGGTTGTTGGTGTAATGGTTCAGGGATTCCGGACTGGAGCAGATTCGTTTGCCACGAAGACCTAGGCTGTAGGGAAGGGACCGTTTGATGTGGAATGGGTGGCAGCTGTCATAATGGAGGTACTGTTGCTTGTTGGTGGGTTTGATGTGGACGGACGTGTGAAGCTGGCCATTGGACAGGTGGAGGTCAACGTCAAGGAAAGTGGCATGGGATTTGGAGTAGGACCAGGTGAATCTGATGGAACCAAAGGAGTTGAGGTTGGGGAGGAAATTCTGGAGTTCTTCTTCACTGTGAGTCCAGATCATGAAGATGTCATCAATAAATCTGTACCAAACTTTGGGTTGGCAGGCCTGGGTAACCAAGAAGGCCTCCTCTAAGTGACCCATGAATAGGTTGGCGTACGAGGGGGCCATCCTGGTGCCCATGGCTGTTCCCTTTAATTGTTGGTATGTCTGGCCTTCGAAAGTGAAGAAGTTGTGGGTCAGGATGAAGCTGGCTAAGGTAATGAGGAAAGAGGTTTTTTGTAGGGTGGCAGGTGATCGGCGTGAAAGGAAGTGCTCCATCGCAGCGAGGCCCTGGACGTGCGGAATATTTGTGTATAAAGAAGTGGCATCAATGGTTACAAGGATGGTTTCCAGGGTAACAGACTGGGTAGGGATTCCAGGCGTTCGAGAAAGTGGTTGGTGTCTTTGATGAAGGATGGGAGACTGCATGTAATGGGATGAAGGTGTTGATCTACATAGGCAGAGATACGTTCTGTGGGGGCTTGGTAGCCAGCTACAATGGGACGGCCGGGATGATTGGGTTTGTGAATTTTAGGAAGAAGGTAGAAGGTAGGGGTGCGGGGTGTTGGTGGGGTCAGGAGGTTGATGGAGTCAGGTGAAAGGTTTTGTAGGGGGCCTAAGGTTCTGAGGATTCCTTGAAGCTCTGCCTGGACATCAGGAATGGGATTACCTTGGCAAACTTTGTATGTAGTGTTGTCTGAAAGCTGACGCAGTCCCTCAGCCACATACTCCCGACGATCAAGTACCACGGTCGTGGAACCCTTGTCCGCCGGAAAAATGACGATGGATCGGTCAGCCTTCAGATCACGGGTAGCCTGGGCTTCAGCAGTGGTGATGTTGGGAGTAGGATTGAGGTTTTTTAAGAAGGATTGAGAGGCAAGGCTGGAAGTCAGAAATTCCTGGAAGGTTTGGAGAGGGTGATTTTGAGGAAGAGGAGGTGGATCCCGCTGTGACAGAGGACGGAACTGTTCCAGGCAGTGTTCACTTTGGATAGTGTCTTGGGGAGTTGGACCATTAGGAGTAGGAGTAGGATCATTTTTCGTGGCAAAGTGATATTTCCAGCAGAGAGTACGGGTGTAGGACAGTAAATCTTTGACAAGGGTTGTTTGGTTGAATCTGGGAGTGGGGCTGAAGGTGAGGCCTTTGGATAGGACAGAGGTTTTGGATTGGGAGAGAGGTTTGGAGGAAAGGTTAAGTACTGAATTAGGATGTTGTGGTTCCAGATTGTGTTGATTGGAATTTTGAGGTTTTGGTGGGAGTGGAGCTGGAAGTGGGAGATTGAGTAGATGGGAGAGACTGAGTCTGTGTGCAATGAGAGGAGGTTGAGGTTTGCTGGAAAAGTTGTGAAGGGTGAGTGAGTTGCCTTTCCGGAGGTGGGAAACCAAGAGATTGGATAGTTTTTTGATGTGGAGGGTGGCGTGCTGTTGTAATTTGCGATTGGCCTGTGGGAGGATGCTCTGAACAGTCGGTGTGGATGTGGAAGAGGAAAGATTGAGGACTTTTATTAAGGATAGGAGTTGACGGGTGTGTTCATTGGCTGAGTTGATGTGTAGGTGAAGGATTAGGTGGGTGAGGGCAATGGATTGTTCAGTTTGGAACTGGTATAGGGACTGATGGAAAGAAGGATTACAGCCAGAGATGGGAACTTTAAGTGTGAGGCCTTTGGGGGTAATGCCAAATGTCAGACAAGCCTGAGAAAATAGAATATGGGAGTGTTATCTGGCTAGGGCGAAGGCATGTTTGTGGAGGGAATGTAAATAAAACTTAATGGGGTCATTGTGGGGAAGTTGTGAGGGTGACATGGTATTAGAAGGTGTAAAGTGTAACATGAGGCTGAAATGAAAATGAAAATAAAAATATATGGCGAGAGATAAGGTGAACTAGTAAGCAACTGGAGATCTGGTGTGAAAAAAGACGAAAAAGTGTTGGTTATAGCTGGGCTATGTTGATCCTGTGGTGAACTTGGGTTGGTAGACAACGATGTGCACAAAGGTTATGTGGTTGTGTTGCCGCCAAAACACGTTAAAGGGTGGAGCAATTCGGGAAAATTTCGAAAAAACTGCGTGTAAATGTATGAAAAGGAGTTGTTTAGTGGTGGCAGATTGTGAAAATGAGGCTAACAATTGTCTGACGAAGAAATAATGACGTTAAAACCTGTGGGAAGCGGCTAAAAAAGATCAGTGATGTGGGAAAAACGGAAATGGAAAAAAAAAACGAAAGTTATAAGAACTAGCCGAAATGGCTGTTTAATAGCTGAAAGGAACTGTTTGTGAAATCGAAACGGTAGATTTTGTAGCAGCGGTATTGTTGAAAGCGGTAAAAAGATCAGTGATGTGGGAAAAACGGAAATGGAAAAAAAACGAAAGTTATAAGAACTAGCCGAAATGGCTGTTTAATAGCTGAAAGGAACTGTTTGTGAAATCGAAACGGTAGATTTTGTAGCAGCGGTATTGTTGAAAGCGGAAAAAAATACCGCTGCTACAAAATCCACCGTTTCGATTTCACAAACAGTTCCTTTCAGCTATTAAACAGCCATTTCGGCTAGTTCTTATAACTTTCGTTTTTTTTCCATTTCCGTTTTTCCCACATCACTGATCTTTATTAGCCGCTTCCCACAGGTTTTAACGTCATTATTTCTTCGTCAGACAATTGTTAGCCACATTTTCATAATCTGCCACCACTAAACCACTCCTTTTAATACATTTACACGCAGTTTTTTCGAAATTTTCCCGAATTGCTCCACCCTTTAACGTGTTTTTGGCGGCAACACAACCACATAACCTTTGTGCACATCGTTGTCTACCAACCCAAGTTCACCACAGGATCAACATAGCCCAGCTATAACCAACACTTTTTCGTCTTTTTTCACACCAGGTCTCCAGTTGCTTACTAGTTCACTTTATCTCTCGCCATATATTTTTATTTTCATTTTCATTTCAGCCTCATGTTACACTTTCCACCTTCTAATACCATGTCACCCTCACAACTTCCCCACAATGACCCCATTAAGTTTTATTTACATTCCCTCCACAAACATGCCTTCGCCCTAGCCAGATTACACTCCCATATTCTACGAGGGCCGTTCAGAAAATAACCTCCGGTTGATTTAAAAAAAATACACCAAGTTAAATAAAAATATTTTAATATATACATCTTACAACTACATCTTTGCACTATTTTTCTACATAGTCTCCATAGCGATTGAAGCACTTATCGTATCTCTTCACAAGCTTTGAAATTCCTTCTGCATAAAAATCACCCGCTTTTGCCTGGAGCCAGCCTGTGACCGCATCTTTGAGCTCATCGTCGTCATCAAACCGCTGTGACCCGAGCCATTTCTTCAAATGCATGAAGAGGTAATAATCACTTGGCGCCAGGTCTGGGCTGTAAGGTGGATGGTTGATAACGTCCCACTTGAAGGACTCAAGAAGGGCCGTTGTTCTGCGAGCAGAGTGAGGACGGGCGTTATCGTGCAAAAAAACGATACCGGAAGTCAGCATACCACGGCGTTTGTTCTGTATAGCCCGTCATAACTTTTTTATTGTTTCACAGTACACGTCTTGATTAATGGTCGTACCACGTTCCATGAATTCAACCAGCAACACCCCTTTGGCATCCCAAAACACCGTTGCCATCAGTTTTCTGGCAGAAAAATCTTGCGAGGCTTTTCTTGGTTTGGTAGGCGAATTTGAATGTGCCCACATCTTTGATTGTTCTTTTGTCTCAGGGTTCACGTACTTAATCCAGGTTTCATCACCGGTCACGATTCTGTTTAACAATGGTTCTCCTTCGTCCTCATAACGTGACAGAAAGTCTAATGCAGAGGCCATTCTTTGAGTTTTGTGGTGGTTGGTAAGAATTTTGCGCACCCATCGTGCACAGAACTTACGGTAACCCAATCTTGCTGTCACTATCTCGTACAAGAGAGTCTTAGAAATCTGTGGAAAACCAGTAGACAACTCCGACATTGAGAAACGTCGATTTTCACGAACTTTTGCATCAACTGTCTGAACGAGTTCGTCAGTCACCAGTGATGGTCTACCACTCCTCTCTTCATCATGAACGTTTTCTCGACCACTTTTAAATAAACGTACCCATTCACGGACAACTCCTTCACTCATAACTCTTGGTCCGTACACGGCACAAAGCTCACGATGAATAGCTGCTGCAGAATATCCTTTGGCTGTAAAAAACCTTATGACAGCACGCACTTCACATTTGGCAGGGTTTTCTATTGCAGCACACATTTCAAACTGCCACAAAAACTAAACTAGCGCAGGTACGACATTCACTCGACCACGGCTTGATGCCGACTGACCTGTTGAGTGCGTGAACGCACAGATGGCGTCGCTACTCCCCCCAAAACCCGCACTGTGACCAATCGGAGGTTACTTTCTGAACCGCCCTCGTATTTTCTCAGGCTTGTCTGACATTTGGCATTACCCCCAAAGGCCTCACACTTAAAGTTCCCATCTCTGGCTGTAATCCTTCTTTCCATCAGTCCCTATACCAGTTCCAAACTGAACAATCCATTGCCCTCACCCACCTAATCCTTCACCTACACATCAACTCAGCCAATGAACACACCCGTCAACTCCTATCCTTAATAAAAGTCCTCAATCTTTCCTCTTCCACATCCACACCGACTGTTCAGAGCATCCTCCCACAGGCCAATCGCAAATTACAACAGCACGCCACCCTCCACATCAAAAAACTATCCAATCTCTTGGTTTCCCACCTCCGGAAAGGCAACTCACTCACCCTTCACAACTTTTCCAGCAAACCTCAACCTCCTCTCATTGCACACAGACTCAGTCTCTCCCATCTACTCAATCTCCCACTTCCAGCTCCACTCCCACCAAAACCTCAAAATTCCAATCAACACAATCTGGAACCACAACACCCTAATTCAGTACTTAACCTTTCCTCCAAACCTCTCTCCCAATCCAAAACCTCTGTCCTATCCAAAGGCCTCACCTTCAGCCCCACTCCCAGATTCAACCAAACAACCCTTGTCAAAGATTTACTGTCCTACACCCGTACTCTCTGCTGGAAATATCACTTTGCCACGAAAAATGATCCTAATCCTACTCCTAATGGTCCAACTCCCCAAGACACTATCCAAATTGAACACTGCCTGGAACAGTTCCGTCCTCCGTCACAGCGGGACCCACCTCCTCTTCCTCAAAATCACCCTCTCCAAACCTTCCAGGAATTTCTGACTTCCAGCCTTGCCTCTCAATCCTTCTTAAAAAACCTCAATCCTACTCCCAACATCACCACTGCTGAAGCCCAGGCTACCCGTGATCTGAAGGCTGACCGATCCATCGTCATTTTTCCGGCGGAGAAGGGTTCCACGACCGTGGTACTTGATCGTCGGGAGTATGTGGCTGAGGGACTGCGTCAGCTTTCAGACAACACTACATACAAAGTTTGCCAAGGTAATCCCATTCCTGATGTCCAGGCAGAGCTTCAAGGAATCCTCAGAACCTTAGGCCCCCTACAAAACCTTTCACCTGACTCCATCAACCTCCTGACCCCACCAACACCCCGCACCCCTACCTTCTACCTTCTTCCTAAAATTCACAAACCCAATCATCCCGGCCGTCCCATTGTAGCTGGCTACCAAGCCCCCACAGAACGTATCTCTGCCTATGTAGATCAACACCTTCATCCCATTACATGCAGTCTCCCATCCTTCATCAAAGACACCAACCACTTTCTCGAACGCCTGGAATCCCTACCCAGTCTGTTACCCCTGGAAACCATCCTTGTAACCATTGATGCCACTTCTTTATACACAAATATTCCGCACGTCCAGGGCCTCGCTGCGATGGAGCACTTCCTTTCACGCCGATCACCTGCCACCCTACAAAAAACCTCTTTCCTCATTACCTTAGCCAGCTTCATCCTGACCCACAACTTCTTCACTTTCGAAGGCCAGACATACCAACAATTAAAGGGAACAGCCATGGGCACCAGGATGGCCCCCTCGTACGCCAACCTATTCATGGGTCACTTAGAGGAAGCCTTCTTGGTTACCCAGGCCTGCCAACCCAAAGTTTGGTACAGATTTATTGATGACATCTTCATGATCTGGACTCACAGTGAAGAAGAACTCCAGAATTTCCTCCCCAACCTCAACTCCTTTGGTTCCATCAGATTCACCTGGTCCTACTCCAAATCCCATGCCACTTTCCTTGACGTTGACCTCCACCTGTCCAATGGCCAGCTTCACACGTCCGTCCACATCAAACCCACCAACAAGCAACAGTACCTCCATTATGACAGCTGCCACCCATTCCACATCAAACGGTCCCTTCCCTACAGCCTAGGTCTTCGTGGCAAACGAATCTGCTCCAGTCCGGAATCCCTGAACCATTACACCAACAACCTGAAAACAGCTTTCACATCCCGCAACTACCCTCCTGACCTGGCACAGAAGCAAATAACCAGAGCCACTTCCTCATCCCCTAATACCCAGAACCACCCACAGAAGAACCACAAAAGTGCCCCACTTGTGACAGGATACATTCCGGGACTGGATCAGACTCTGAATGTGGCTCTCCAGCAGGGATACGACTTCCTCAAATCCTGCCCTGAAATGAGATCCGTCCTTCATGAAATCCTCCCCACTCCACCAAGAGTGTCTTTCCGTCGTCCACCTAACCTTTGTAACCTCTTAGTTCACCCCTATGAAATCCCCAAACCACCTTCCCTACCCTCTGGCTCCTACCCTTGTAACCGTCTCCTGTGTAAAACCTGTCCCATGCACCCTCCAACCACCACCTACTCCAGTCCTGTAACCCGGAAGGTGTACACGATCAAAGGCAGAGCCACGTGTGAAAGCACCCACGTGATTTACCAACTGACCTGCCTACACTGTGAAGCTTTTTATGTGGGAATGACCAGCAACAAATTGTCCATTCACATGAATGGACACAGGCAGACAGTGTTTGTTGGTAATCAGGATCACCCTGTGGCTAAACATGCCTTGGTGCACGGCCAGCACATCTTGGCACAGTGTTACACCGTCCAGGTTATCTGGATACTTCCCACTAACACCAACCTGTCAGAACTCCGGAGATGGGAACTTGCCCTTCAGTATATCCTCTCTTCTCGTTATTCGCCAGGCCTCAATCTACGCTAATTTCAATTTTCCGCCTCTCATACCTCACCTGTCTTTCAACAACATCTTTGCCTCTACTTCCGCCTTGACTGACAACTCTGCCCAAACTCTTTGCCTTTACAAATGTCTGCTTGTGTCTGTGTATGTGTGGATGGACATGTGTGTGTGTGCGAGTGTATACCTGTCCTTTTTTCCCCCATGGTAAGTCTTTCCGCTGCCGGGATTGGAATGACTCCTTACCCTCTCCCTCAAAACCCACATCCTTTCGTCTTTCCCTCTCCTTCCCTCTTTCCTGATGAAGCAACAGTTTGTTGCGAAAGCTTGAATTTCGTGTGTATTTTGTGTTTTTTTGTGTTTCTATCGACCTGCCAGCATTTTCGTTCAGTAAGTCACATCATCTTTGTTTTTAGATATATTTTTCCCATGTGGAATGTTTCCCTCTATTATATTCGTATTTTTAATTGTTTTCTTTTATTTCTCCCTTAGTTCAACAGCTCCACAATGCAGACAATACAGTTCCTGATACATCTGAGCAGAAGCAACACATATCAAATCTTGCATCCAAACATACTCGCTAATTCAGCATTTAGGACGTTTGAGCGAAAATCAAATACATTTGAGCAGCATACATTCTGAACCATCCCATCTGAAGCACTCAAAAGACTTTACTTGAGAAACATTTCACTAATGGAACACAGTTCATTACAAGAGCTGACTACTGTCGACTTCTTCTCAGCAGTGTTATTTCAGATCACCAGTCATTCACACACTTGATCCTACAACTGTCAGTTCGTCTGTTCTCATTAATAATCCATGATATCAGAAAATACTTGATGAGGACAAAATATGAGGCAAATCTCACAAACATACTAGAAGCTTATAAAGGTATCATATCAAGTGTTCTGCCAACATACATAGTTCCTAGGGCTCATAATATAGGAAGAATAACTGCAAATCTGAAATCAACATAGCAGATGCAGCATCAGATATACTGGAGCAGCATGCACAACTGGTTCCAGAAAAGCTCTATGAGACCTCGCACTGGCAATGCATGCTATTTCTAGTCTGCATCCCCCTATATCGTTACCCTACTGACTGTGACCAGCAAGGGGATGTCTAAACCACAAGCACATTCCATCAGTTGTTTACAGCTATGCTACTCCCATCTCAATACTATTTCAAGTTTACAAGCATGTTTTGCACTACATTAGATTGCAACACTGTAAACCACATAGCAGAGTAATAGTATTTACATAATGTTACTCTACACCCACTAACCTGCAATGCATCTGTCTCAGCAAGTGTCTTATAGTTCCCACTGTAATGACAGCTTAAGACTATCAATGACAAGTGCAGTTTATGTTGTAAATTAAATCATAAGTAATCCCATGTGTGGCTTTAATGTTCTAGGACAAAACTTCAAGAATTTTGATAAATAATACCTGAAACCGTCACGGTATATATATTTTCATGAAACAAAAGGTCTAAGAGCTATGTTTTCTGGTACAGTTTCTTGCAGTTTCTCCTGACATATGACTATTGCTAGGTATCTTCCTACCACATTCCTGTAGTGGTGGTACAAGTCTGCAACACATTTGATTGTCAAGAAGATAGATATCCAACAAGGTAGTGAGACAGTGTTTGAAATCCTAATAATAATAAGCATCCAGGAGTGAGATAGGTGGGTTGACAAGGGGTAAGACAAAGTTACAGTCCTACTAACATACAGTTGATCATGTACATTGAAGCAAGAACTGAACCACATAAGGTGTTTGTAGCAGAAAGGGGGACTAGGATGAACTCCAAACATTTACCTATAAACAGGAGCATGAAGAAGAATGTAGCTCAAGTTTAAGTGAATAGTTGTGGAATGTCGTTGCTCAAAAATTTAAGTGTGTACAGGAGAGTGTGTACAGGAGAGCGATGCAAGATGTCTTTGTCAGGGAACCCTAGAACAACCAAATCTCCCACCAAGTATGAAATGCATGCTGAGGGGTTTCGCCTGATTTCCATGTAGCCCACAATACATATGTCATGCATGACAGCAAAATCTGGCAATGTTTCACAACTTTGAAGGAGGACATATAGATGTTTATGATGCAGGTGGTTAGGGATGGATTATGATCTTGTTCAGCAAGTGGATTAGACTATTTGAGAAATCCATCAACAAAGAACAATTCAGAACAAGTGAAGAGGAATGTTGTCATCAGGCACTGTCCTTGTTTCTGAAAGCGTTCGGCCACACACTACAGCTGCAACAAAGACGCTTCTGCTGCATTTTTGGTGGGAAGTGATTGATCAGCCACCATACAACCTGTACTTGGATTTCTCTGATTTTCAAATCTTTGCTCACATGAAATGCTGGCTATGAGAAGACTACTTCAGCACAGTCAAAGAGTTCCTGACCAGTGTAGAAAATTGGAAAGCACATGTAGCTGCTTTCTATGATGAGGGTATTGGAAAGTTGCTACTACACTGTGACAAATGTCTAAGTCAGAGTGGCAACTATGAAGCTAAAAATGAAAGCTAAAAAATGAAATAAAGCTAAATGTTGCAAATAAAACATTTTTGATGTTCACGGTCATTGCCATTTAGCAACTGATGGGATCTTGGAGGAAAAATTGCTACCCTGACGTTTTCACAGTCTGTGGATTGCAATAAATTTGAACAGATTTGGTCATTCTGACAACATGAAACTGAGTAACAGCTCTGGAAGACTTTTTAAAATTCAATCTGTGCTGGATTATTTCCTCAGGAAATTTGGGACACTTAAGAAAGCAAAGCCACAAATTCTGGACAGGGAGATGATTTGGTAAAGCAGACATCTGAGATTTCGAATACACAACCCTGCAAAGATTACAAACTACGGTTTATTTGTTAGGATGGTGTGTGCGAGTGACACAAGCTACATTTGCAGTGTAGAGTTTTACGCTGGTGAAGGGAAGAAATTGGAAGACACTGTTCTCTCAATTCTTGGCTGTTATCTTGGTGTGTGGCACCATATCAACCAGGATAATTAATATAATAGTACCTCTACTGCAGATTTACTATTTAAAAACCAAACAAGAGTCTGTGGTACTATTAGGGTTAACAGAAGTTCCCCACAAACTTTGAAAGCCAAAGTAACAAGAATGAAGAAAGATGACATAGATTTCTTTAGAAGAGGCAACATTCTTTTCCTTGTATGGAAAGACAAGTAAGATGTCAGAATTATATAAATAATTCATAACACTTCTGTGTCAAACACATGAAAGAAAATAGAAAAACTGGAGAGTATTTATTGAAGCTTGTGTGTGTAAATCAATACAATGCTCACATGAAATGAGCTGAATGTGCAGATCAGTACGTTTCTTACTAACCTGTTTTAAGGAAATGAACAAAAACGTTGTCCTTTATCTAGTAGAGTGTGGACTTCTCAATTCTTTTGGAATTTACAATGCTCTGAACCAGAGAAAAAAAGAAATACAGCGAGTTTGTCATTTCGGTGGCGAAATACTGGGTTACTGATGATTATAATGAAGGCTCTCCAGACAGGGACAGAGTTTGTCCAGTGCATCCCCTAGTGGAGCAGCGAGAGCACTACATGAAGATCTACCTGGCAGGCAGTCAGGTGACAAGAAGCAGCATGAAGCTGTGTTCATTTAAAACAATGGAAGACAGAAATTTCCTACCAAAGGCTGTAGAGTTTGAGCTGCCTGCAGAAAAAATAAATAAATAAATAAAAAATAAAAATAAAAAAATTTAAAAAAAAATAAAATAAAATGGAAGAAGACATATGCTCAAATTTTGTGCAGTTCCACTTCACAGAAAGAAATTTTTTACACAGTATCATATATTAAAAAATTACTAGACTCAAAGATAAATACAATATGAAAAAATAGTAACTGTAAAGGATAAGCTACCTTGATAAATCAAAGCAAAGGGCTCAGTCATAATATTTGCAAATTGTCTTTGTGTGTTAATGAAATGCTTAGTGTATTGTAATAATAATATATTTTATAACAAAGTAATATATCATCAAATGTGCAATGAACAAATAAGAGTATTTTTTGTTTGTGTGATATGAAGGGTGATTATAATTAAAGTTAAACATTCAAACCACTGTAGAAATAACACCATTGTTCAGAATGATGTCAAATTGCAACGGAATATTATTGGAGAAGGGGAAATATGTATGGCAGAAGAAAAATAAATAGTTACAAAGTGTAGCAATAGATGGCGCCTTAAGCATCATAATTTAATAGTGGTCGACTACAAATGACAAATGAATCATACAGCAATGCCTAAGGTGCACATTTGACATTAAACAAAGTGTATTCCTCAGTGTGCATGGGTGTACAGGTGTGATAGTGTTAGTTATGTAAGCCCATCCACCATGGCAAGGTCATATCACATAGAATGGGAAAAATCAGTTTTTAACTCTCCTGAGACCAAAAACTACACAAAAAGCATCGCTCACATCAGTTTTTAACTGTCCTGAGGCCAAAAAATGCATAAAAAGCATCAATTACATTGGTTATTAACTGTCCTGAGGCCAAAAACCGCATAAAATGCATCAGTCACATAGGTTTTTAATTGTCCTGAGGCCAAAAATGGCAAAAAAAGCATCAATCAAAATCAAATCAGATTATTAATTTCTGTGTGATTGGTGTAAAACATGTTTAATATGCTGTCCACCGTTTTCTGCAACAAGCTAAAATCAAGACACAGCACGTTCCACAACTAATCGAAGCGTTACCAGTTTCACATTCAGATTGTGTTGTACAATGCATGCCTTCAATGCAGCTAAGTTTGCAATTAAAACACTGAACACAAAGTCTTTCAGATAGCCCCACAGCCAGAAGTCACACGGATTAAGATCAGGTGATCAGGATGGCCAGGTTGTAGGGAAATGGTGCTTCAGCAGCTGCTTAACTGGATTTGCAATGTGCGGAGGTGTGTCATCTTGCATAAAAATGATCCCATCCATGCTGTTGGAGAGCTGGAATGACTTGGTTGTGCCAAAGACACTCATAGCACTTACCAGTGATGGTACAGGTAACAGGACCGGAAGCACCTGTCTTTTCAAAAAAATATGGCCCTATGATAAATGATGCCCTAAACCCGTACCACACAGTGACCTTTTCAGGATGAAGTGGTGCTGGTTGATTTGTGTGAGGATTTCCCATTGCCCATATTTGGCAATTCTGTGTATTGACATATGCTGTCAGATGGATGTGGGCATTGTCTGTCCACAAAATCTTCCGCGGCCAATCATTGTCCACTACCATGTGAGCAACAAATTCTAAAGCAAAGGTCTCTCTTGATGGCAGGTCAACAGGAAGCAACTCCTGCACATGGGTAATTTTGAATGGATAGCAAAGAAGGCTGTTTCATAGGATTTCACATTGCTCATGGGTATGTCGAATGTTAAGGCAATTACACGTTTGCGCACCACCACTTGACTCCTCCTGCATTGCCATGGCCACTGCTCCCACTGGCGTCAAATCAATTCATTTCCTCCCTCTAATAGGTGGCACACCAAAAGAACCCATCTTTTCGAATTTCTGAATCATTTTCTCCAGACCCACAGCAGTCATCAGACTAATGACTTTTTTCAAACCCTTTAGTGTCCGGAACTTTTGCAGAGTGACTGGTGCAGTCATCATTCTTGTAATACAGCTTTACAAGCAGAGGGCGATCCTGCCTTGAGACAGTCTTGGTAAACATTGCAGGTGCAAAAGGAGCAAAAGCTGTGTACTTGGCGTGTTTATACCAACTTCAATAGGTCGTATGCATGACAGGTGGGTTCATTTACATGTTCTGACACATACAGCACCATCTATTGATCAATTTTCACACTTTTTTTTCTTTTGCAATATATTTCCCTCTTCTCTAATAATATTCCGTTGCAATTGGACATCATTCTGACCAGTGGTGCTATTTTTACAGCATTTTGAACGTTTAACTTTAATTATAATCGCTCTGTAATACATTTATTGTTTTGCACACCAAAAAAATGGTTCAAATGGCTCTGAGCACTATGGGACTCAACTTCTGAGGTCATTAGTCCCCTACAACTTACAACTAACTAACCTAAGGACATCACACACATCCATGCCCGAGGCAGGATTCGAACCTGCGACCGTAGCGGTCTCGCAGTTCCAGACTGCAGCACCTAGAACCGCACAGCTACTTCGGCCAGCTTTGCTCATCAATATGTTGGATTATGGTAATTATTTTTAAATTTTGTTTATAATTTCATTGCTATTACGGTTTATAAAAGGTAGTGATTGAATGCTTGCATTAAAAATTGTTGTTTCATAATATGGACAAACATTTTATGCTCAAACAACAAAACTTTACAATGAAAAAGATACAGGGTTGAAGAAGTGTAAATTTGTTTTATGGTTATATGCAAAAACAAACACAGCTGACTGTAAAAATACCATTTGCATAGTCAAACAACTGCCCCAAAAAGAGATTAAAGGACCTGCAAGAAAGGTAAGTTATGTGGACCACATGCAAATTATGCAGAACATAATACGCAGCTACTGTGGTAATATGGAATAAAATATGCAGGCTTCATGTGTTTGTAATGTAACTTACTCATACTTAAGAGTACTCCAGCAGTATGCAACATTCAATTCATCCAAACATATCAATCTTTTGCAAGTCTGACGTAGTTGTGTTGGATCATTTGCAAGAGCTGAATATAGGGAAACACACGATATCACACAAAGATGGTTCCACTGATCTCAAATTTCATTTCTGAGTCCAAATATATAAACATCTTGCTGTTCTGGTAAAAGTCCCACTCACTGGGAATCCATTTTATTTCGAATACTTTACATGTAACCTACATGACCAACCATACTCGGCAAATCACAATGAAGCACAAAGAAGAGGACACTTCCAACTGTATTTCTATCACCTATTAGTGTTTATTCTTGTTCCATTCACGTGTCGTGCATGGTACAAATGATCACTAAAATGTCTCTGTGCGTGGAGTGATTGGTATAATCTTGTCTTCACAGAGGTATGAGAGTGATATAAAGAGAGCTTAAAAATATCTACAGAGATTCTTCAGCTAATACTGGCTCTTGAAACATTGTAAGTAGGCTGTCAATGGAAATTTGGTATTTATCTGCATCTACGTCTACATACATACTCCGGAAAACACTGTACGGTGCATGGCAGAGAGTACCTTGCACCACTACCAGTCATTTCATATCCTGTTCCACTTGCAAATAGAGCAAGGGAAAAACGGTTGTCTAAAAGCCTCCATACGACCCCTAATTTCTCGCATCTTATCTTCGTGGTCCTTACGTGAAATGTATGTTGTGGAAATAGAATCATTCTGCAATCAGCCTCAAATGCCAGTTCTCTAGATTTGCACAATAGTGCCTCATGGAGAGAGTGTCATTCGCCCTCTAGGGTCTCTCATTCAAGTTCACTAAGTATTTCTGAAAAACTCACATGTTGGTCAAACCTACCAGTAACAAAACTAGCAGCCTGCCTCTGAATTGCTACAATATCTGTCTTTAACCCGACCTGTTGTAGGTCCCAACACTCATACAGTACTCAAGAATGGGTCACAATAGCACACTATATGTCGTCTCCTTTAGGGATGAGCTACACTTTCCCAAAATTCTCTCAATAAAACAAAGTCAAGCATTCACCTTCCCTACTATCAATCTGATATGCTGATTCCACTGATACATCTTTGGAACATTACGCTTGAATATTTAATCAAAGTGACTGCCTCAACCTGCAGCCTATTAATGCTGTATTCTAACGTTACAGGACTTCTTTTTCCTATTCATCTGCTTTAACTTACATTTTTCTACATTTAGAGCAAGCTACCATTCATCACATCAACGAGAAATTCTGTGAACATCATTTTGAATATTCCTACAGTCAGTCAATGATGCCCTCTTCCCATACGCCACAGTGTCCTCGGCAAACAGCTGTAAATTGCTGTTCACACTGTCTGTCAGGTCAAGCTTCCCTGGGGCACTCCTGACAATAGCCTTCTTCGAGGACCACATACTGGGTTCTTTTACTTAAGAAGTCTTCAAGCCACTTACATATCTGGGAGCGTGAACTGTGTGCTCGGACCTTCATCAAATGGTTAAAAAAAAAAAAAAAAGAATATCTAATCTGCCTGTTGTCCTCCATCCACATGAGAAAAGGGCAAACTGAGTTTCACATAAGTGATGCTTTCTAAATCTGTGCTGATCTGTGAACAGAAGGTTTTCTGTCTCAAGGAAATTTATTATATTTGATCTTGGAATATGTTCAGGAGTTCTGCAGCAAACCAATGTTAATAATTAATTATATTGGTCAGTTCTTTTACCTTTCTTATTTAAAGGAGTTGTCACCTGCACTTTTTTCCATTCACTTGGGACATTTTCCTGGGCGAGAGATTAGCAATAAATGCAGACTAAGTAAGAGGCCAATACTGCAGAGTAGTCTGTAAATCCGAAGTGGGGTTCCAGCTGAGCATGGTTACTTATTAGATTTCAAATTTTTCAGTTGCTTCTCTGTGCCACAGATGTCATTTTGTATGTGTTTCATGCAAGAGTCTGTACAGCAGTATGATCCTCTTGCATGAATTATTTCTTAAATGTTAAATTTAAAACTTCAGCTTTCCTTCTGCAGTCTTTGGGATGGACAGAAGCCTTCGACCCGCTTAGTGATTTTACACATGACCAGAATTTTCTCAGGTTCTTGGCAATATCTTTCGTTCAGGTACTGTATGATGGTGGAAGTTGATGTGTGCTTTGTGCATTGCCCTTCTTACAGATGCAGGAATTTCTACTAACTTTCACCTGTCAACAATTTGTGCATTATTTTTTGAACTGACAGTGCAACAGCTCTATTTCCTCAGCATCTTCCAAATTTGATTATTAAACCACAGAATGTCATTTCCATCCTTAATTCATTTATTTGGCACAGAAATCTCCAAAGAGTGATTTATAATTAGTTTAAACTTTGCCCATAATCCCTCTATATCTGCTTTTTGTAGCATAAACAATCTCCGCTCCTTTTTGAGAGATTTATTAATATTAGTAACCATTGTCACTATGAAGACTTCTTCAGGCCCGTTTGTACCAACACAGTCTAAAATTTTTCCAATGTGTGTGGGTTGTCTAACTAGTTGATCAAGGAAGTTTTTGGAAAACATGATCAGTAGTACATTGCAAGACTGACTGACTGTACCACCTGCAGTGAATCCATAGACATCCCAGTCTACACTCAGTAGGTTAAAGTCATCTACAACCAGTATTGTACGATCTGGGTATTTATGTGCTACTAAACATAGACTTCCTTTGAATGACCCTAGAACTGTCACAGCAGAATCGGCAGGCCGGTAATAACATCCAGCAATTAGTTTGGTTCCACCTAGACATGTTACATGTAACGTGGTAACAACTGTCACACTCAAGTTTGAACTAAATATTTTTGTCAACTTCAATGAACACACTCCCTCATACAGCATATTCAAGTGTCAGCCAGTACAGATCTTTCAATATGTCAACAACCCTCTCCTGCAAGTAAAAAGAAAAATGGGAAACAGACTTTCTGTTGCCATTCCTTGTATACCTTCAGTATCCTCTGTTAGTCACATTTGGTACAGGTCTCGTACATTTAATACTGTATTTGCAACATGTAAGTGTTTTCTGAGGAATTTCTTTGGCGGATAGATTGCATTTTCTGAGTACCCTATCAATCGACTAAATCCTGCCACCTGCATTACCTATGAATGAGCCTATGTAATCACTCCATTCCCTGCTCCCACCAATTATTACACCCACATATTTGAATGAGTTGACTGATTTCAGCTAAGACTCATTGATATTGTGCTTGTTTCTGCATTTTGAGGAATGTGCAGTTTTACATTTGAAGCAAGTTGCCAACCTTTGCAACAGTTCTAAATCTTATCTAGGACAGAATGATTGTTTGTGTAGCCTTTTCGAGACAGTACTTCCACATAAATAAATAACTGCATCAGCTGCAAAGTGTATTATCACTTTCAATACTGTCTTTCAGGTTATTAATATACAGTATCAACAATAAGTGTTCCAATACACTTCTCTGAGGTCTGCCTGAATTTGCTTCTATTCCTGTCACTGAATCTCCATCCAAGACAACATGCTGTGTCCAATCTATTAAAAAAATATTCAGTCCAGTCACAAGTTTCATTTATTAGCCAATAAGATCTTTCTTTCATTAGTAAGTGGTACTGTGGTATGGAATCAAATGATTTTCAGAAATTAATTAATACTACAACCCCCTGGTTATAGTTTACTATAGCTTTCAAGATGAATTGTGAGAGTGATGGCATGGATAAAATCACTGTCTTTTATGTATCTCATTTTATTTGAGTTGACGTGTGTATATTTGTGAATCTTGTTCATATAGTAAAGGGTAAATCAGCTGTAAAATCTGCATACAATCTTACAGAAATTTCATGAGTTCCTAGGGCATTGATAAACTTTTATGGTTTCAGCTGTTCGCTACATTACTGAAACTATTATCACTATTCTTGCAGTGGTGCAAGTAATATTCTCTTGCAGTATGCTGAAATTTTCCACTTTAAAGGAACATTTGAAAATCGATTTCAGCATTTCTGCTCTTGTCATTCTTTGATTCTTGTGTCATCAGTAAGTGTCTGGACAGTAAATTTGTTACCACTGTCTTAAAAAGGAGCAGAATGGCTTTGGCCTTTGTGAGCAGACTCCCTAAAAGAGTCTGTTATGGGTCACAGCTGAGGGTTCACTCATTGCCCTTCAGACAATCAAACACATTTAATTCCACATCTCTCTATCTATAACTCACCCTCTGTTTGTACCTGTTATGCAGCAGTCACTCTATCCTTAGGAGTTTCTTTAAAAAATTGTAGAGTATGGAGGGTTCATTCCTTCACAAACAGTTTTGCTATATACATATCTATCCCCTCCTTGGTTAACTGCAAAGTGTATATAAAACATATGGATTTATTCTTGACATCAAATGCTATAAAATCTTCATATGAACATGGGTCCAAAAATCTTTCACTAGGAAGCTATGAAAGTATTTTGTTATTCATGGCTGAAGATTGATACATTTACCCAACACATTTAAATTTACAGAAATAGCTCAAAATGCCCACCTCTTGCTTTCATGCTTCCTTTGAACCTCTATTTCATACTTTGTGGAAAACTCCTGCTGTCTTTGATATTTGGTCGAATCTATTTTCGATGCACTCCCTCAAGACATGTTGAATATGCTAATGGTTCTTAGTACCTGCAGAGCAAAAGATCCACTGTATTTGAACCTGGCAATTGGTTGGCAATGCAATAGGTTCCCTGTGAGCAACGCACCTCTTTCATAACTGTTTACTGAGATACTGGCAAAGTATACATGTAAAGTGAGGTTGAGCATCATCTTATACAAACAACATTCATTGGATGACATCTAGAGGTTTATCATTCAGTGAATTAAGCAACTCATATCTGAGAAAATGCAGATATATTTGTGCTGTAAGGCATTGCTGAGAGAAGTAGTGAACAAAGAATCAGTCAAGAATGATCCCACCCAACATGTCAATGTCCATCTTGTCACATTTCATGAGGGTTTTCATACACCCAGATGTAGTTCTTATGACAACTGAAGAACCCATCACTTGGAAAGCTAGCCTCATCAGTGAATAATCTATGTGCCAAGAGCTGAAGAAACACTACACACTGCCCTATTATGTGTAGACAGAAAGTTCTTAGCTGGAAAACTGAATCATTTAAACCTTGAATCCCTTGAAGATGATGTGGGTATAATAGATTTTCGTACAGAATGCTCCAACTGTCACAGAATTACTGCCTTCTCTTCTCGCAACTCTCCCCATACTTGTTAATGGAGTTTCATCCACAGTATGAAGAATTTGTTCTTCATGCCCAGGCATTCACATAGCACATGGTCTCCCGCCATTTGCAATTCTCTTTTCATATGAGGCTGCCTCTTGCAAATCTTGGTAGAGTAGTACTCAAGTTCTTGTGAGAGATAACTGCCTCTCATGGTAACAATGAGCTCAAATTTAATGTACTGCCTCCACATCCCCATCTGCTAGGCTGTACATGCAATGTGTATCCTACATTACAAACACTGAATACAACATTGTGATGGAAAGTACTTTAAAATAGAACAAACGACATACAGACAAAATACACAGATACCATGAACAACTGTAAACATGAATATGAGCGAAAATGCACATCTGTGGCAA
This sequence comes from Schistocerca americana, assembly GCF_021461395.2. NCBI lineage: Eukaryota > Metazoa > Arthropoda > Insecta > Orthoptera > Acrididae > Schistocerca > Schistocerca americana. The sequence goes on from NC_060125.1 coordinate 128,436,219, forward strand.
ATTGCACTATTGGATGTCAATACAGGGAATTCCTTACATACCTTCCTATCAAAAGATTTTTAGGTCCATAATCATATGGGCATGCTGAGTGTTTTGATGTCAAGAATAAATCCCTAAAGATTTTGACACTTTTTGTACACTTCACATTCTTCTACACACCTGCAACATTATGAGCTGATGTCTTGCAAAGACAAAGGAGCGGTGGGGGTGGTGGGAGGTATGGAGTTTATTTTGACAGCAAGAGCCACTGGGCCAGCAATGGCTTGCACCCAAGAAAGCGAGCAGCTACAAGAAACAGCTTGCCACAAGAGTCATATCTCACCTTGTGGATGGGAAAGAAACCATTGGGGGCAATGTAAATGATGATAAAGGGACTTCAAAAGCAGGCACTGTGTACCGATTCCAATATGGCTACAGTAATTTCAGTAAAATTATGTTCCACAGCCTATCATCAAGAACCATAAAACTCACCATGGATATTGTGAGGCTGAGACATCACAGAATGAAACAGTTCATAACTGTATAACAGTTAATGCAAATTGTTACATTTCTTTACAGTTAAGAATTTTACTATAGAAAAAGTGAAACTGAAATTCCGCATACACTTTGAAATCACAATAACACATATAACTGTATAGCAGTTAATGCAAATTGTTACATTTCTTTACAGTTAAGAATTTTACTACAGAAAAAGTGAAACTGAAATTCCGCATACACTTTTAAATCACAATAACATATATTAGAAATGAGTTGAAAGATGGAAATCTCATCTATCACCATAATGAAACCAAACATTAATTATTTTAGCCATATCAAAAATTACAGCTGATTTAAGTACAGTATGACTACCACAATGTGCCAGTATTCAGTCTCCCAGAGAACGTGAATTAACCTGATATATTTACCATGACAACTATTTAAAATTTAAGCTATTAGTTGGTTTCTCAATTATTCAAATGGTCATTAATAAAATCATGAATAAATCTGAAATAGTAAAAGCCCTCCATAATATGAAAGCATATATTTATAGATGGTGGAGAAAGCTGGCCACCTTTGTTTACTAAATTAACATACTTTGTTTGTGTTATGAAAAATATGATTTACATTTTAATTAATGTTTAATGTTATGCTGAACTTCTAATATCTGGAGAGCTCACAAAATGACTGTCAATGTGAGGCAACTATTTTAATTTAATCTGTATGCACCACATCAGACCAAATATTTTGAGACTCAATTAATGAACAAGTGAGAAAAGTTAAGATGGTGGTTTAAATGGTTCAGATAGTCTATTTAGTTTCCCCCAATTGAGTGCAATCCACAGAACATTCATAACACATGTGAGACTTTTCAGTATTTAGTTATTTTGTGATACATTTGCATAGATAGCACTGACCATCATCACCTGTGATGATTCTATCCAGAAAACTCTTGTCTGCATGTTGTATTTCAATCAAGTCATGGCAAGTCTCCACATATCACTCACCACATGCTCATACTCTGCATCTGACACGGCAGTACCTGAAAGTTCGCTGGAGAATTCGGTTATGTTGGCCAGTGTCGTTTCGTTAAACTTCTCCACAAAATGCAGATATTCATGTGGATGTATTTGTTTCTTCATTATGGGCTGAAATTTAGCTTTATTGGGAATGGAGCCTGAGTGAGATGTAAATCCCCATGACACACTATTCCATCTTAGTGAGCCTAGAAAGTGCAGTAATGTCATCTTGGTGATTCTCTTCAAAAACTAAACATATTTTTCCGTGCTGTCTAGCAGAATACTAAACTGATCATGGTACAGACTGAAATAAGTCAAGGGCCCCACAAGGAAGTAAACATTATACCCACTTAAATTATTGATGAAAACAGGTATGTGTCATGGCAAATGGTAATTCAAGCTGCATGAATTGTGGGCAGTACCATGTTATTTGCCAGTTACATTGCAATGATCCCTTCACAGTGTTTCAGCTTTATTAGCTAATGGCTCCCCACAAGTACAGCAATCAACAGTATATGTGTATTGTAGCAATCAACTGTATACTTGTACTGTGATCTACTGTTTTGCAAGGTTTTCAAGCTCAGAGACCAACCACATTGCAAGATCATCCCCAATGTATGACAGAAAATCATTACATTTCGAATCAGATGCACATATAGTTTAATACACTGCCACAAGAAGTAAATGTTATTTTTGGAGCAGTGGGGTCACCCTCAAAGCCTGCCACAGTAGCGAGAATGCACTTGAAGTCAGCATATACAACAAAGGGTACTTTCTCCTTGTAGAGAGAATCCTTAAACTTGATGAATTTATATGCCTCAATGGGTATTTCTACAAGTATCAGGTCGTGTGTAGAGCAATCCGCCAGATTCTCTATTTGCTTGCTTGTAGTAAACCAGTTCAGGATCCTACAGCAAAAATGCCATTCATGACTGAGTTTACTGAACCGAGGGCAAAGAAAGTAGGCCACTGATGATAACGTTTTCTTGGGTTATCAGCTGAGTCAAGGAATCGTGCTGCAGAAATTTGTCGGAAGTTTGACACAGAAATGACGTGCTGACTCAGCTGATAATGTGAGAAAGCTTCATCATCAAGACTTCCAAGAAAGCCTACATTCCCATATAAGGCAGTACATGTTTTTTGATCCAGAAGTAGTGCTGCTTCTGATCCTTGAAGATGTTATGCACACTGACCAGCGATTTTGATGAAGTAAAGATTCAAACACTTAAAAATAACATCACCATCATGTGACTTACATTGCTGCAAGACTTGTACAATAATAGATACATTGGAATTTGGCATCTTAAATTTACAGATATCCTGAGGGCTTATGGGACATTCAATACCATCATGTTTATAATACCTACAAATATCCACTTGGCATTTACTGGTATGCTCAGGATTTTGTTTAATTTTTCTCTCACAAGCCGTAAGTGACCACAGTCTATACAAAACATGAAATGCCATTGTAGTTTTGGACATTAATAATGCCTTTTTTACCAGCTGTACCCTTGGGAGAGGAATGTGGGAAGATCGCACATGCATTGAATCAAACACATGCACATGAGCATCCATATACAGGACCCTACTAAGAGCTTTCCTAGGATCTCTTTCTTGGCATTCAGAGAGTAGGGCCAATGATAGCTTTAGCATAAAGTGCTCAAACTTCCCAGCAACTGGGTTGCCCTGCGATAACACTCCATTATCACCCTGCTTACGTATAATGGTGTTTTCAGGGACAAGAGTCATGTCACAACATAACTTAGTGATACATCTAATGGCGGGATAGTGCGGCTTGTTCACAGTCTTGGAGAGTTCAATTTACCAGTCAACCGAGGTGGCTGATACAGCAGAAATCAGCAAATGGTGAGTGTACAGCATTTGTAAGGTACTTCCTACTTTCAGAGAAGAGCGCATTATACTTTATTTCCAGTTTTGTTATTTCACATACGTGAAGTGAATGTATCAGTGGTGCAGTATGAATGGAGTAAGGAATGAGTGGTAGGGTCCCACACTGGCTTGCAGAGACAGGTGGCCATCTGATGCTCTCACAGCCACCAGCGGGATGAGGTGCCAATGCAGAAATTACTTGTGACATCAGCGAAGTGATACGTACAGAAAGTACATTTGTTATAGTGTGAATCAAGTAACTGTTATTTGTAAATATTAGTAGAACTTATCCAAGTTACCCAGGACCGGTACTTTTATACTACTATACTCCCAATTTTAGGTCAAAATTCGCGTGTTTTCATTTAAAAAACATCTATTTTATATTAAATTACTTAGAATATTAATAAAAATATTTTTTATTATCATGTTCACTTATTATAAATTCATTATTTTTTAAATCAAAGGCGAATGTAAGAAAATAAATAAAATGAATAATGTTCAATGTAAGAAATCTATTCCTTACCTAATTACTTACAGTTCTACCACATTCACAAGTAACTTTAATTTTCAGATAATATTTTTCAAATTCTTTAAAAAACCAAAAATATCCATCTATTCAATATTTATCTTTATAAAATTCATGAACATTCTTTTTCTCTAGACAGTCACCACACTGTTTTAGCTGTTTGCTACTGTCCATTTAAAGGATATAAAATTTAATAGTAAAAAATAAAATTTTTAAAAAGTTTTCACAGAGTGAATTCCAGGTCATGAAATTCATTATTTCTATTTTTAAGTTTCTTCATTCCTTAATATTTCAGTTTCATCTGTTCTTTTTCAGTTACTTGTAAATCCAAATCAATAATCAAAATATAATATCTATCATGTAAAATAATCTCAAACTCATTATTAAGCTCCATACAATTTTTTTCCATATCAATTTTTAAATATTCTTATCCAGTAATATTGTGTAACACATTTACCTCTAACTCAATTTTTAAATCTCTTTTGAGACATTTGTGTTGCTGAGCCTCTTGATTAGTCTCCATTTATATAGAAAAATTCTTATTAGATTTTTTATTATTTGTAATGTCTGTATGGAAATGTATCTATTTTATTTTCCAAAACATATCTTTTGCCATCATGAGGACTGAACGCTTTCTTGTTTATTTCAACTGTGTATATTTTGTGTTTTTCATTTCGAATCGTATAAATTTTTCTGTGCTGTTCCCTATTGTTAAACAAACAAGAATTATAATCTTCTAAGCTTATTCTAAGTTTAGCAATACATTTTTTAACTCCTTTACATTTTTTTCTCTATTTTATTACCAACTTTATAACCATACATTTTGCTCTCAAGCTACAAAATTCTTCCATTATTTTCTCCATTGCATTCATTTTTCATTTTTCCTAAATCTTTCTTGGTTACTTGTGGAATACCATAAATATTATTTTCAGGATACTCACTAGTATCAAATTTCTCAGTCATCATTTTCATGTCTTCACAGGAATCTTCAGATTTTATATTGTAGATATAGCTGTCAATATTTTCTCCTTATTTTGGTTTCATTGTTCTGTAGTGAAAATCATTCACAAGTTCTTTAGATAACTCAGTTGTACTCATTCCAACACAGATTGGTTTATTAAATGTAAATTTTGTTTTATTGATATGAATAGCAAAAAGATTTTCATTAAATATAGTTCTTCCTTTAAAGTTTGGTTTAGCTATAATTTTATCACACTTATCTCCATCTGATACTAATTTTATATCAACTCTATTTCTAATATTTTTCACTGCCTTACCAAATACTGAATTATTCAACAATTTATAGAAATATTTTTGAAAATCATTTTTGGCTTTAGTTCTCATTTCTGTATTTAAATCTATATACTACTTTAACCAATCTGATTATTTAAATTTTAAAATTCTATGTATTTTTGTTAATTTCATCCATAATGCTAAATATTGTTTAAGATTTCTATAGTGAACTACATATTTTTTTATGATTCACAGTTTTCATAGACTTGCTTACTTTAGTTCCTCGTACAATTTCATTTTCAGGGGCTAATGATAAATCTTTATGTAGATCATGTAATTCTTTTGGATATTCTAAATCTACTTCAAAAATATATCCTATTTTAGCAGTATCTTATATTTCACTTACCCTACTCAGTTGCTGACTAATCTTTATCTTACCCTGCATCTTGATGGCTACTGAATGAATTACAAACTTCTCTTATTTTGGCCTGCCTAATTGATTTTGGAAACTGTTAATTTGTCTATCAGAACTTAACTCAGAAAGCCCTTTGTTTTTTGTATATCACCAAATTGTTTAAGATGCTAGTTGCTCCCTACAGTGCTTCAAAATTAAAAAATATCTGAGAGCACAGTGCCTCGCGCTAGACATTGTTGAGATCCATTCTTGCATCATTCCCGCTAGCATAGTCAAGACTTTCCAATGCCATAGGAATTGTCTGGTAATGCTGTCATCATAACAGCGATTTGTGAGTGAGGGACTGATTGGTCCTGCTAAATTTCCTTGGCTTTTCTTTAATATTCTGAATAATTCCCACTTAAGATATTGTACTTTTCAAAATTCTTTGATTCCAAAATGGACGTTTCGTGCACAAGATACCGCTACTTTCATCTTTCACATTGCGAGCTATCTACGTCAGCTACGATTATGGCAATGAAAGTGTGTTCACTACAGCAATGCCTTGTCGGCCTAACTGTAAAGTGCTCCCTTTCTAAAACAGTGGCAGCTTTCAAAATTATTCTCATTTTTTTGTGGCAAAAGCTTTGTCTTATCACTTCCTGTTACTACTACATTAACTGACCCGCTAACTGTCACAACCGATGTCATGAATGTTAACACTCATTCTCACATTGTCTCCTGGCAACCTCATCTATGTCGCAGGAACCTCTTTAGATCACCAACAAAACAGGAGAAAATCTCTTGGACAGATTCGAAGCAACCGTTAGTGACACGAATCTGTGTTCTGTTCATCATCCCAGTATCAAGCAAGATGGGACAAACCATAGAATCTATGAACAAGCTTGCAAGTATGTGTTACTTATGGTAGATCTAGAGATGAAAAACATATGAAAGTGCACAAATGCACATTAAGTTGTTTTGTTTCTACTTCCGTAGTCACATGTTCAATTTTTCCTGTGAATCCACAATTTGATTTATTACTATGTGTCATCTATGTTTTAGCCTATTATCCATAACATCTCTACATTTTGGCAGTATTCCCAATAATCCAGTTGTGCAGGACACTAGAATGGAACTAGATACAGTCCATCTGAGGTAAACAGTGCATAGTAGCTTACTATTTACTGACATTTTCGACAGGGTTGTTTTGCACACCTTTTTAGTTTTGTTACAATATGCTTTCGCCACAAGCTGAATTGGTTAAATACTGCAACTCATTTGTATGTTTTAGTGGTGTAACCATATATCAGTTGGAAGTTGTCCCTTAGATTGATGTCTCGAAGCGCAGCTCCACTGAAAGCTGGCTGAAGTAGGCTGTGGATAGCAGTGAGGACATTGTGAGCAATCCATGAAGATCTTCATATTGCTAGTACAGATGAGAGTTGGCAATATTGCTGATGATGTTTGGCACCTCATGACTGTTCACTCATTTTCGGGATCCGTGCAAAGCGATTATGCTAAATCCTCTTAACAGTCTGTTTTCATACTGATGAAGTAATCTGAATAGTCATTACATACATATGAGATCAACATTGTAAGTTCAATTTTTCAACCCTAGGAAGGTAATTCAACACTTAAATTTCACCTGGTTTTGTATTTCATGTTGTGAACTGTCTGCACTGATTATCATGCGAGCAATGGCAGAGAGCTAAACCAGTGTCATGTTTGCTCCATGGCATCATTCTCATCCCATGGTGCTATGTAAGGGTAGTTTCTGGTTCAGATCTCACTGGATTACCAATGTGTATCACTTCATTTTTCTTCTCTGGAAACAGCCACAAAAGAATTCACTAACTAAATGTTACAAAAACCTTTGTATTGTGCCAGCTGAACATCAGCCTGTTTTTATTTTTAATTCTCAACATTCTTTTGTAATGCAAGAAACGTCTTTCACTGTCAGTTTGTTACTGATACTATTATTATTGTCATCTGTTCGCTCGCCAGAGTTTTCCTATCCCTATTTTGTACCAATGCGTGTGACTAGTTAATGTGAAAGAATGGAATATTGCATGTTCTGCCATCATAGAGTGCGTGACTTTAGGAAGTATCAGGAGATAATGCTGCATAAGAACCAAACAAACTCTTGCCCCATCTCAGAGCCTGTATACAACGAGCACGACAAACATTTTGCCACTTCACCGACTTATGCTACATAATCCTAATGTAAGATGAGACAGTGAGACAGAAAATTAAAATTCTGGGCTCACAGAATCCAATATTTCACATACGTTACAACTGTTCTTATCTTTAACATAACACTATGAGGCCCAGTAACCAATACTGTGATCAGATACACATACTCCCACTGAGAGGAGAAGGGTATCACCCGAGCCTCCTCCATTCATTTCCAATGGAAGAAGGCAGAGTGATAGTGGGTAGAGCTCGAAATCTCTGCAGAACAGCAGCCTAATATGTTGGAGACAGCAGTGCAGTCTACAATGACGTCATCTGCTAGTCAGCCTGGAAATTGAGGAATGGACCTTGGACTCGGAGAGCCACAGTAGGAGTAGATAGGCCCACATGATGGAAGAGGGAGTTGAACTGTTAAAAGAAATGAAATCCAGCAAGCTTTTTTACTGTCCTGAAGAATTCGGTGACACTGTGCATGCAACTGTTTATAATGAATAGTCCACAATTGTAGGATGAAGATTAAAAATGTGGAGAGCATGTCTTCGCACGCAAATTGCGTTGTGGCATGCGTTAGACCACAAAGGGACCGGGGCACGGCACGGTAAAGATGAAGTGCAAGGAATGGAACATTCTGTGGTTGTAAGAATAATGTTTAGAAGGTATTCTACCTGGTCATCACAACTGGGGAAATCCTGTTTGGTGAAGACGGCCAGAGAGGAGTACAGCCTCCATTCAGCCTTAGAAAGCTGCCAATTGGGTTTACACATAGGTGGGGCAGGAGTCAGCAAATGGATAGCACACAGGAAATGGTTGCTTGAGTACATGTCAGAGACAACAGACAAATCGAGACAACAAGCAAGCTGGCAGTGCAGAATGACAGGTTCAAATGGAAACATGTTTGCATGAAGTCTGAAAGAAACACGGGTGCTCCAGCGTTAAGGCAGATGAGGTTGAACTGATTGAGATAGTCAGCCAAGAGGACATTTTTTGGACAGGTTCTGGAAGAGCCACAGAGGGTGAAGGAGTTGACCAATTAGCTGGAGGAAGTCCTCCTTTGTGACACCAAATCATGGTCAGATGCAGACAGTACAAAGAGAAAAGGTGGAGCAAGGAAGGAAAATGTGGACTGCAACAGCTTGCAGCAGCCAGGTGTTCAGTGAGATGGTTTGACTATGAAAGTCATCCCAGACGAGCAGCATGACTCCCCCATGAGATGAAATGCTATCCTCAGGGGGAAGGTCAAAAAGAACTGTAAGAAAATGTGAGAGGTCAAACCAGTCACAAGGACACAATTTTGTAACATGCATGTAGAAAACAAGGGGACACTGCAATTCCAGGAGTAGCCACAATTCCTCTTTGTTCTACATCTACATGATTACTCTGTTATTCACAATTAAGTGCCTGGCAGAGTGTTCAATGAACCACTGTCAAGCTGTCTCTGTATTGTTCCACTCTCAAATGGCATGCGGGAAAAACTAGCACTTAAATTTTTCTCTGCAAGCCCTGATTTCTCTTATTTTATCATGATGATCATTTATGTAGGTGAGTGCCAACATAATGTTTTCACAATTGGAGGAGAAAATGCCTTGGTTTTAATGACTGCCACTCCAATTCACGTATCATGTCTGTGGTATCATCTCCCCTATTTCACGACAATACAAGTCACCCTTCCCTGAACTTTTTCAACATCATCCCTCAGTCCCACCTGATGTGCAACTCACACCACACAGCAATACTCCAGAATAGGGTGGACAAGTGTAGTGCAAGTAGTCTCTTTAGTAGATCTGTTGCAACTTTAAGTATTCTGCCAATGAATCACAGTCTTCGATATGCTCTACCCACAGCATTATCTATGTGATTGTTCCAATTTAGGTTATTTGTAATTGTAATTCTTAAGTATTTAGTTGAATTTACAGTTTTCAGATTTGTGTGAGATGTTGCATAATCGAAATTTAGTGGATTTCTTTTAGTACTCATGTGAATAAGTTCACACTTTTCTTTATTCAGGGTCAATTTCCACTTTTCGCATCACACATATATCTTATCTAAATCATTTTGCAGTTTGTTTTGGTCATCTGGTGACTTTACAAGACGGTAAATGACAGCATCATCTGCAAATAACGTAAGAGGGCTACTCAGATTGTCTCCTGTGTTGTTAATATAGATCAGGAACAACAGAGGGCCTATAACACTTCCTTGGGGAATGCCGGATACTACTTCTGTTTTGCTTGTTGACTTTCTGCTTATTACTACGAACTGTGACCTTTCTGACACAGCTGAGGCGACATTCCATAGGCACACAGTTTGGTTAGAAGGTGCTGGTGAGGAACGGTGTCAAAAGCCTTCTGGAGATCTAAAAATATGGAATCAATTTGACATCCCCTGTCGATAGCACTCATTACTTCATGAATATAAAGACCTACTTGTGTTTCACAAGAACAATGTTTCCTGAATGCATGCTAACTATGTATCAATAAATCGTTTTCTTCTAGCTAATTCATAATGTTCGAACACAGTATATGTTCCAAAACCCTGCTGCAAATAGATGTTAGCGATATGGGCCAGCAATTCAGCAGTCACTCTTATTTCCCTGGTTCGGTATTGGTGTGACTTGAGCAATTTTCCAGTCTTTAGGTATGGAACTTTCTGTGGGGAGTGGTTGTATGTAATTGCTAAATATGGACCTATTGCATCAGCATACTCTGAAAGGAACGTGACTGGCATACAATCTGGACCAGAAGCCTTACCTTTATTAAGTAATTTAAGCTGCTTTGCTACACTGAGGATATCTATTTCTATGTTCCACAACTTGGTAGTTGTTCTTGATTGGAATCTGGGAATATTTACTGTGTCTTCATTGGTGAAGGAGTTTTAGAAAACCGTGTTTAATAACTCTACTCTAGTGTCACTATCATCAGTGAATTCACCACTGTTATCGTGCAGTGAAGGTATTGATTGCATCTTGCCACTGGTGTGCTTTATATATGACCAGAATCTCTTTGGGTTTTCTGCCAGATTCTGAGGAAGTGTTTTGTTGTGGAAATTATTAAAAGCATCTCACATTGAAGCACATGCTATATTTCAAACTTCTGCAAAACTTCGCCAATCTTGGGGATTTTGCGTTGTTTTAAATTTGGCATGCTTTTTTTGTTGCTTCTGCAACAGCAATCTGATCCGTTCTGTGAACCATGGGGGATCAGTACCATCACTTATTAATTTATGTGGCATATATCTCTCAACTGCTGTTGATACTATCTCTTTGAAATCATTCCACATCTTTTCTATGCTTACGTGATCAGACCAGAAGGAATGGAGACTGTCTCTTAAAAAGTTTCCTGACTTGGTAGAGCACAAGTGTCCCGTTTGTCTCAAGTTGCTACGTCAATATGCTATCTCAAATTGGCCTACAAAATCTACGCAAGCTACAGCGCATGCACGTTGAGTGAGTATTTCAACATTCTCGCACGCTCTTCACACAAACAATTAGTTATTGAGAAAAAAAATGAATAGGACCTTTTTTTATAGGAAATTTAAAATAGTTTAATTTTGCACTGTGACACTTTTTCGCTGGAGGGTGCGGTTTTCGAGTTATTCAAGAAAAATGCACAAGAGTGATATTAAATGTGTTCTATCTCGGAAACCATTTGGAATAGGCATACGTCCACACAGCTTTTGTTCAGAATCACTAATATTATTACCCCTCAAAGCATGTACCTTTCCTCCCGACTCACCCTATATTTGTTCAGCAAGGGTGACAGGATACAAATTTCAGAATATCTCAGCAGTTAACATCAAATGTTTGGTGATGAGGATGAAGATGTGAAGAACAAGTGGAAAAAATTCAAAGGCATCGTTCAATATGTCCTAGACAAGTATGTTCCGAGTAAGGTTTTAAGGGATGGGAAAGATCCACCATGGGTTTTAATAGCCATGTTAGAAAGGTGCTACATAAACAAAGAGCATTTCATTTCAGATTCAAGAGGAGTAAAAACCTAGCTGACAAACAAAAGCTGAATGAAGCAAAAATGAGCCTAAGGAGAGCAATGAGAGAAGCGTTCAATGATTTTGAAAGTAAGATGTTGTCAACTGACCTGAATAAAAACCCTACGAGATTTTGTTCATATGTGAAATCAGTAAGATTAGATTAGATTAGATTAGATTAATACTAGTTCCATGGATCATGAATACGATATTTCGTAATGATGTGGAACGAGTCGAATTTTACAATACATGACATAATTAGGTTAATTTAACAACAGACTTAAGTTAATATAACAACTTTATTTTTTTGTGTTTTTTTGTTTTTCTTTATTTTTTATTTTTATTTTTTTTTTTTCTTTAATATTTTTGTTTTTTTTTCTTTTTTTTCTTAATTTATATCTAAAAATTCCTCTATGGAGTAGAAGGAGTTGTCATTCAGATATTCTTTTAATTTCTTCTTAAATACTTGTTGGTTATCTGTCAGACTTCTGACACTATTTGGTAAGTGACCAAAGACTTTAGTGGCAGTATAATTCACCCCTTTCTGTGCCAAAGTTAGATTTAATCTTGAATAGTGAAGATCGTCCTTTCTCCTAGTATTGTAGTTATGCACACTGCTATTACTTTTGAATTGGGTTTGGTTGTTAATAACAAATTTCATAAGAGAGTATATATACTGAGAACCTACTGTGAATATCCCTAGATCCTTAAATAAATGTCTGCAGGATGATCTTGGGTGGACTCCAGCTATTATTCTGATTACACGGTTTTGTGCAATAAAGTAAGTGGGTCAAAATCATCTATTGATTCAGCGACCACACTGGCACCAAAATTGAAGGTAACAGAAAGAAGGCCAAAATACTGGATTCAGTCTTCCAAAGTTGTTTCACTGTGGAAGATCGTAACACTGTCCCTCCTTTCAATCATTGTACGAATGTTGAAATGGCAGATGGCAGATATTGAGATAACCAATTGCAGAATTGAAAAGCAGCTACAATTGCTTAGTAGCGGAATGGTGTCAGGACCAGATGAAATACCTATAAGATTCTATAAAGATTATGTGAAAGAACTTGCTCCCCTTCTAACGGTAATTTATCATAGATAAAGCAAGGAAAGGTACCTAACAATTGGAAAAAAAGTGCAGGACATATTGTTTTTAATAAATGCCGTAAGGCAAATCCACCCAATGATAGATCTATATTGTTGACATCAATCTGTTGTAGAATTATGGAACATGTTTTATGCTCAATAATTATGACGTTTTTGGAACATGAACGTCTTCTGTACAAAAATCAACATGGATTCCACAAACAGAGATCCTGCGAAGCTCAGCTTGCTCTGTTCCTCCATGAGATCCATAGTGCAGTGGACAATGGCGCTCAGGCTGATACCGTGTTCCTTGATTTCAGTAAGGCATTCAAAACTGTCCCACATTGGCGTTTAATGAAAAAAATACAAACTTACGGATTATCAGAGCAGACATTTGATTGGATTTGAGACTTTCTTGCAGATAGAACTTAACACGTCCCTCTTAATGGAACAAAATCGACAGATATAAAGCTAATATCTGGAGTACCACAGGGAAGTGCAAAAGGACCATTGCTGTTTACCAAATATATAAATGATCCAGTGGAAAGTGTCGGTTGCTTTTTAAGGCTATTTGCAGATGACGCAATTGTCTATAGCAAAGTAGCAATGCCACAAGATAATAAGAATTTTTAGAACGACCTGCAGAGAACTGATGAATTGTGCAGGCTCTGGCAGTTGATCCTGAACATAAATAATTATAACATATTGTGCATACATAGGAAAAAACCCGCTACTGTACAGCTAAACTATTGATGACAAACAGCTGCAGACAGTGACTGCCATAAAGTATCCGTGCGTAACTATCCAGAGCAATCTTAAGTGAAATGGCCGCATAAAACAGATAGTGGGAAAAACAGAGACCAGGCTCAGATTCATCAGAAGAATCTTAAGGAAATGTAACTCATCCATGAAAAAAGTGGCTTATAAGGCACTTGTTTGCCCAATTCTTGAATATTGTTCATCTATCCGTGATTCCTATCAGATTGGACTGGTAGAGGAGATAGAGAAGATCAAACGAGGAGAGGTGCATTTCATCACGGGATTGTTTAGCTGGCAAGAGAACTAAACAAACTCCACTGGCAGATGTTAAAAGAGAGGCATTGTGCATCATGGGGAGATTTACAATAGAAATTTCTGGACAGCACTTTTCAGGAGGAGTCAGACAACAAATTACTTCCTCCCCCCTCCCCCACATACATCTCACATATTGATCACAAGGAGAAAATTCAAGAAATTGTACTCGGCTACACACAAATTTTCTTATTTACTGTATATAACGTATTATTCTGAAGCATGGCCCATATCACAATGCTTCATGTGCTGTTGGTGTGTTTAACATCTGCTACTGCATGTTGAGCTAATGGTTAACATCCATCCCCACTGTAATGTTACACATTCAGACACACTATTCATCTGTCTAGGGTTGGCAGGAGATGTACCAGTAACGGAAGTATTTAAGGCAGTCAGAAATATGGCTCCTTACAACTCACAGAAATTCAATAATAAATCACAGTTCCATTGTCAAGCACATCCGAATACATATGCAGTCTCAGAAAAGTGAAGCACATCCAATGAAACAATAACATATTTTAAAACCTACAAAAGTGAATAATTTATTGTTACCAAATATCTACACAATGAAACTCAAAACTAACCACCTTTAAATGATTTGTGTGACTTCAACAGTGTCACAGATCGTAGCATAGCACTTTAGCTATTGTGGTGTGTGTACTGTAAGACATTCGGTACACACACCATCAGATTATTTGACTTGTCGCTCTATGCGAGTGTCAGCAATATGTCTCGTGGTCTTATCGTGGCGTGTTTATCTTCTGCTGTTAGGTCAGATGACACAAATGCCACTTGCGCGCTTAGAGTAGCAGACTGACGGTGACCAACTTTAAACAGAACTTGATTAATTTTCACACACATTTATTAAAATAATAAAAAGCATAGATATTACGTAACTTGATTCTGGATGCTGTTTGCAATTGACAATCTGAAGTTCCTTTGGTCTTGGTACATTAATCTTATTCTCACATATCTTCGATACTTGACAAAGTGTCTATTCATTTATCTTCATGGCTATGTACAGGAATATGATAATCTTATTAGGCACAGACTGAAACTTGATTATAGACTAATGCAGACTGAGTAATCGGAGGTCTGTACACTCGTTATAATACCTCGAGCATTCAGGTATCACTGCACGAGTGTGATCCGTGAGGAGAAAAGGTTCTACGTTAGCAGCAATCTCATTGGCTGCGTTACATATTAATACGCGGATCGGCGGAAGCAGAATTTGGTCTGTCTCTAAGACAGCGCCATCTCGTAGTGTGGAGATGCACGAGCGATGCACCTGCGCTGTTGTGCTTAGCAGGGCGCAGTCTATAGGGGAAAGTTGTGTGTGCGCTGACTACGTGGAACTATGTACACAACAGCTATCATCCCTGAAAGCTTAACATCTGTATCTATTTTATTTATTGATGTATTACGTTTTTATACCTTTTTCATTGTGAAAACGTCTGTCAGATCATTGTGTTCTGCACAATAACACAGCAATTGAATGCAGCATGAATGGCAAATGTTTTGTCATATTTGTGTAGTTATTTAATAAGTATTTTACTACTTTTGCCAGTAACTTAATTTAAATTTTGATGATAGTTGAAACTAAAAACCACTGTAACTTAAAAGTGATCACTTGCATGTATTGGCTGACACCATACTTGAAAAGAGTGCCAGAAGATGCTTCTGTCAAGATGGCCTAAGGAACTGTTTAATGTGAACACACATGTGCAAGAATTCCGGCTAGTTCATTTATGAATGAACTATTATTTGTACTTATTTTAAATGGTCTAATTGTGGCCAAATATTTGTGACATTCTTGTTATTAAAAATTGTTACAATTTATTATTTTAGAGCTGAAAGTGGTCAAGTTTAGTCACGCCTAGAGAACACAAGAATAATGTATTTTTGGTGAATGTGGCTTTCAACCAATGAGAATTAGCTAGTGGCGGTACAGTACTGGAATCAAGTAAAGATGGGCACTTTTTGAGAGGTGCTCTCAAGGGAGCGATTAAGGACTTTTACATTAAGATGTGGAAGAAGGCTGACCTGCCTGAGGTACCATAAGATACTTTTGTGTAGTTGATAAATTCTGGGCTATAAATGTCTGCTAGACTGCTTTAACTTGCAATGGGACTTTAACTTTCATAAAGTCAGAAGAGGCCCCAGTTCAGAACTCAGACTTTTTCTCCCTGCAGTAACACGATTCACATTTTCCGTCGCACTTCACATAGTGTAGACCGGGAACTGTCTGCTAGGCATGCCCGTGTGAACTGACTGGGCACGGCCAGTGCTGACTGAGTTGTTGTTGTTCCGCCAGCAGAGGGGGCGGCCGAATTCTCGCGTGCCCTCTGGTGAAATGGGAGATAAGATACTGCGTGAAGAGTTTGATAGAGCAATGAAAGACCTGAGTCGAAACAAGGCCCCGGGAGTAGACAATATTCCATTAGAACTACTGATGGCCTTGGGAGAGCCAGTCATGACAAAACTCTACCATCTGGTGGGCAAGATGTATGAGACAGGCGAAATACCCTCAGACTTCAAGAAGAATATAATAATTCCAATCCCAAAGAAAGCAGGTGTTGACAGATGTGAAAATTACCAAACTATCAGTTTAATAAGTCACAGCTGCAAAATACTAACGCGAATTCTTTATAGACGAATGGAAAAACTGGTAGAAGCTGACCTCGGGGAAGATCAGTTTGGATTCCATAGAAATGTTGGAACACGTGAGGCAATACTAACCTTACGACTTATCTTAGAAGAAAGATTAAGAAAAGGCAAACCTACGTTTCTAGAATTTGTAGACTTAGAGAAAGCTTTTGACAATGTTAACTGGAATACTCTCTTTCAAATTCTGATGGTGGCAGGGGTAAAATACAGGGAGCGAAAGGCTATTTACAATTTGTACAGAAACCAGATGGCAGTTATAAGAGTCGAGGGGCATGAAAGGGAAGCAGTGGTTGGGAAAGAAGTGAGACAGGGTTGCAGCCTCTCCCCGATGTTATTCAATCTGTATATTGAGCAAGCAGTAAAGGAAACAAAAGAAAAATTCGGAGTAGGTATTAAAATTCATGGAGAAGAAGTAAAAACCTTGAGGTTTGCCGATGACATTGTGTTTCTGTCAGAGACAGCAAAGGACTTGGAAGAGCAGTTGAACGGAATGGACAGTGTCTTGAAAGGAGGATATAAGATGAACATCAACAAAAGCAAAACGAGGATAATGGAATGTAGTCAAATTAAGTCGGGTGATGCTGAGGGAATTAGATTAGGAAATGAGACACTTAAAGTAGTAAAGGAGTTTTGCTATTTAGGGAGTAAAATAACTGATGATTGTCGAAGTAGAGAGGATATAAAATTTAGACTGGCAAAGGCAAGGAAAGCATTTCTGAAGAAGAGAAATTTGTTAACATTGAGTATAGATTTAAGTGTCAGGAAGTCGTTTCTGAAAGTATTTGTATGGAGTGTAGCCATGTACGGAAGTGAAACATGGACGATAACTAGTTTGGACAAGAAGAGAATAGAAGCTTTCGAAATGTGGTGCTACAGAAGAATGCTGAAGATAAGGTGGGTAGATCACGTAACTAATGAGGAGGTATTGAATAGGATTGGGGAGAAGAGAAGTTTGTGGCACAACTTGACTAGAAGAAGGGATCGGTTGGTAGGGCATGTTTTGAGGCATCAAGGGATCACAAATTTAGCACTGGAGGGCAGCGTGGAGGGTAAAAATCGTAGAGGGAGACCAAGAGATGAATACACTAAGCAGATTCAGAAGGATGTAGGTTGCAGTAGGTACTGGGAGATGAAGAAGCTTGCACACGATAGAGTAGCATGGAGAGCTGCATCAAACCAGTCTCAGGACTGAAGACCACAACAACAACAACAACTCTGGTGGACGGGACTTTACTTGCAGCAACTACTGTCCGTGACGCGCCCTGCCGATGTGCGCCTCCCGCGATCTTTCTGGGGGCTACTGCACTCCTCCTCCTTCGGGGGGGGGGGGGGGGGGGGGGGGGACGACGACACTGTGATCCACTGCGTCGAAAAGTGGAGCGTTGTGCAGTAGCGATGACCTCCACGTCCATCGGAAGGCTGGAGTCGGTGGGATCTGCCAACCCTCGAGCCGGAACCTTCGAATATGGTTGGAAGTGACCCACACGAAGAGGCCCCCGTCATCCCACCACCGGAGCCCAGGACAGAACGGGCGACAAGCCGTCGAACTCCAGATCCCGAGCCACCTCGGGAGGGGCAAGACTCAGTGGCGGTGACGATGGTGAAGGGACAATTACAGGTGAACCAGCCTCCTGACAAACCGGGCCTGCAAGGAGGACCAGCTCTCGCAGGGGCATCTCTAACGCTGGCGATGCCGGTGCTGGAACTACTGGAGACCACCAAGACTGAGAACCATTGAAGTGTGGGAGTCACAGGGGGGAGGGGCGGTAGCGTCCCCTGAGAAAACAACACGGGTGCCGGCAAAGGGGAAGCCGGCGCCTGAAGGATCGGAGGGTGGGTGCCCAAATGTGGACGTAGCTGATTTTAGTGATGATGCAACTCCCGGTCCCCCGCCTGCAAGGTATAGAGCCGGCGGCCATTGCAGCGCAGGACCACCACCGGTATCCAACATGAATTGCGACCAAACCCATGTGCCTGGACTGACATACCCGGTGGAAAGCCAGGTACCCCGTTTTGCGAAGACTATTGAGGACCAGGCAGGAGGAGTTGCGGCAGAGTCCTAGGTTGGCGCCCGTGGAGAAGCTCTGCGGAGCTGTGTTCTCCCATCGGTGTGGTCAAGTATGCCATCAGGAAAAACGTCAACGCCTCCTCCGCAGGAAATTCGTGCACATACTTTTTCATCTGTGTCTTAAATGTGCACACCATGAGCTCGGCTTTCCCATTCGATTGTGGATGAAAGGGGGGAGAGCAAACATGCCGAATACCGAAGCGCCTACAAAAATCCTGGAAGGTCTGCGAAATAAACTGAGATCCATTGTCCGATACCAGGGTGACTGGCAGACCTTCCATAGAAAAGAATTTTGCTAGTGCCTGGATTGCAACTTCTGAAGTGGTTGAGGAGCAGTGAACCACATATGGGAATGGGGAATAAGCATCAATGACGAATGAGCCAAAAGCCATTGAGAAACGGGTCTGCTAAATCTATGTGAACACGTTCCCATGCCTGGGTTACAGGTGGCCATGAAGAGAACGCTGACCTAGGAGATGCCTGTTGGCTCACACACTGGTAACAGGCAGCCACCAAGTGCTCAATTTCTCTGTCAATACCAGGCCAATACACATGTACGTGAGCCAAGGTTTTAGTACGGGAAACACCCCAGTGCCCCTCATGTAATAACCTGAGAACCTCCTTTCGCAAACTTGCAGGAACAACCACATGAGGAGCTGTATCATCGGTAGCCAGAAGGAGAACTTTTTCCAAGACTGAGGCGGTCTCGTAGAACAAAATAATTATGAAAAGGGTCCGAGGCCTGGCCTGGAGGTCGGTACGACCACCCCTGCTGAACGAGGCGAACTACTTGCCGGAGAACCACGTCAGCTGCCATTTCCCTGGCGACTCTAGAACTAGTGATCAGGAAGCCATCAACCACTTGGTGGGACGCCACATCCAAAAGAAAACACATAATCTCCTCCCGATCGAACTTAGGATCTGGGCCCACCAGAAGATGGGAAAGAGCGTCGATGTTGGCATGCTGTCCGGTAGGGCGAAAATGAATGTCATAATGGTACTTAGAGAGGAACAAGGCCCAGCACTGCAGTCTGTGAGCCACTCTATCTGGAATCTGAGAGGCAGGGCCAAATAACGATATTAATGGCTTATGGTCGGTGATTAACTGAAACTTCGTGCCATACAAGAAAGGGTGAAACTTGGTAACTGTGTAGACAATTGCCAAAGCCTCTTTTCCACCTGGGAGTAATGGGCCTGCAGGGGACTAAGAGTTTTAGACGCAAACGCCAGTGGCTGCTCAGAGCCATCCGCATTGCGATGGGCCAGGACCGCCCCCACCCCATACTGCGAAGCATCTGTAGCCAGGACCAACAGCTTTTTGGGGTCAAAAGTAGCCAAACAAGGCACTGACGTGAGGAGGCCCTTCAACGAGGTGAACGCTCACTCGCATGCAGGCGACCAATCAAAAGGAACACCCTTGCGCAGAAGGCAGTAAAGGGGGTGGGCTACGGTGGAAGCCCCGGGAATGAACCGGTGGTAATAGGCAATCTTGCCTAAAAAAGCTTGTAACTCCTTCAGCAAATCGGGACGTGAAAGGTCGACGATACCTTGGACCAAACTTCCTAGCAGCTGGACACCGTGCCGAGAGATGGTGTAGCCAACATATTCAATGGACGGTTGGAAGAAGTTCGACTTACGCAGTTTGCAATGCAGGCCCACGGACCTGAATTTGAGAAAGAGGGTTCGAAGGTTGTGCTGCGGCCTGTGAAAATTATGCCGTCCAGGTAATTAATACAATGAGGGATTGTCGACGTGGCGTGCTCAAGATAACGCTGGAATATCGCTGGGGCACTGGATATTCTGAAGGCCACGGCGGAGAACAATTCATCAGAACGAGGCAAGGGACAGGTGTCCACCACCAATTGGGAATTAATGGTGGCCTTGAAATTGCCACAAAGACGTAATTTTCCCGAGCGTTTCCTGACAATAATGAGGGGCGAAGTCCACTTACTAGAAGAAATGGGAAGATCGACCCCTAGGGCTGTCAGCCGGTCTAGCTCTGCTTTTACCTGAGGTCGGAGAGCCAAGGGGATCTGCCTCGCGTGTAGAAAACGCGGGCGAGCCGAAGCCTTCAACGTTAAGTGAGCTTCAAAGTCTGAAACACGCCCCAGGCCCTTCTCAAAGATATCCTTAAAGTCAGAGATCAAAGATTTCAATGATTGATAGGGAACGTCTTTGGAGACCAACTGTACAGTGTCTGTGATAGAAAAACCGAAAGCTTGAAAGGCATCCAATCCAAAAAGGTTAGCGGAGCTCACATCACTGACAACAATAAAAGTAAGAGGCTGAGTGACTGATTTGTAAGTAATGTCGGTAGTGAATTGCCCCAGTAGGAGAATGAACTGTTTACCATTACCGCGTAGACACCGGTAAAGTAGCGCCAAAGGGGGCAACCCAAGGTCGGAGTAAGTTTTTCTTGCTAGTCTTCCTGCCAGCTGCGAACACGATACAGGCTTTGTTTACACACTAGCGTCCCGTTTTCCTAGCACTGACACCTTCTTCACGCCAGTATCTACTTGCAGTTGTAATCGGCGCGACCGAACTGACACCTCGATAAAGAGTTTGTGTGCCAATGCGTCGGGAGCCCGGCCCGAAGAAACTTTCTGAATGTCAACGTCCATGTCCTCTGTACCTGCTTCCTTCGATTCTTTTGAGGCTGAACGGCAAACTTTAGCAATGTGTCCCTTTTTATTACATTTGCGACAAACGGCCCAATGCTGGGTGCACTCTGACCGATCATGATGTATGTAGCACGACGCACAGGAAGGTAACAGGGGCCGGTGGCCGGAACTCTGTTTACGCGCCATTCGGGAGCGGCTGTAGCTGCCAGATTGTACTGCTCGTACGTCGTCCACCCCGGACGTAGTGGATGCGGCCACGCTGCCCTCAACTGCCGCGACGTCGCACCACACTTCCAACTGTTTACCTGCGGTGTGAGAGACTTCATACGATTGAGCAATGGACATGACTTCCTCAAGGGAAGGGTCTTCCAACTGCAGGGCCCGTTGCCGGACCTCCCTATCAGGAGCAGAACGAACAATGACGTCGCATACCATAACATGGGCATACGACTCTCGCGACTGCTCCGTGACAAAATGACACTTGTGACTAAGACCGGGCAGGGTACCGGACCATGTCCAGTAAGACTGATGGGGCTGTTTCTTGCATTGATAGAACTCGACCCTAGCTGCCACAACATGCGTGCGGCAGCGATAATATGAAGACAGCAAGGAACATAAGGTGTCAAAAGACAAGGACGTGGGTTCCTGCAACGGCGCTAGCTGCCGCAAAACTTGAGATATCCAAGACAAGAAAAGAGCACGACATACCTCCGCATCGGCAACATGAAATGCCTGGAAATGTTGACCAAAGGCGATGGCTGTCTCGTCATACGGGGGAAAGGGAGGAGGGAACGGCGCTGGAGCAGACTGCGTGGAGAGCAACGCCGGAAGCACTTGTTTCATGGTTGCCAAGAGCTCCATCTGCTGCTCAACCAAAACCCGCACTAAAACCTACATGCCGTGGATAAGCTGCAAAACCAGAACGATGACGCAACATGCGAAAGAACTACCCTATTCATTGCCAATTGTGTAGTAACATGATTCACGTTTTCCGTCACACTTCACATAGTGTAGACCAGGAACTGTCTGCTAGGCATGCCAGTGTGAACTGACTGGGCATGGCCCGTGCTGCCTGAGTTGTTGTTGTTCTGCCAGCAGAGGGCGCGGCCGAATTCTTGCGTGCCCTCTGGTGGACGGGACTTTACTTGCAGCAAATACTGTCCGTGACACGCCATGCCGATGTGCACCTCCCGCAATCTTTCTGGTGGCTACTGCACTCCCTGTATTATGGAATTAAAACTAGACACAGTATGAGTATCTATTCCTTATCTCTTGTGTGTTTATGCATAAACTGTCACGCAGAATCGTGAATTATTTTGAGCTAATGACTATTGCATTTACTGTGATCACAAAACGAACTGAAGTTTTATGCATTTCTTGGATGACTACTTACCTCGAGGATTCTGATACCATTCTTGTAACACAATTACCTTCATTGCATTTTAATAAGGTTATCTTTCTGACTGTTGTATAA
This sequence comes from Schistocerca americana, assembly GCF_021461395.2. NCBI lineage: Eukaryota > Metazoa > Arthropoda > Insecta > Orthoptera > Acrididae > Schistocerca > Schistocerca americana. The sequence goes on from NC_060125.1 coordinate 128,458,922, forward strand.
CTTGTAATTGTAGGACCACTTACCGTTTATTTGAGATTAGTTACTGGAATAAACATTATTTAATGTAATTCTCTGGCGTCATCTTCAAAAATTTCAGACATTAGAATAAAACCATTTTACTAATTATTTATTACCTTTTATTTAATATTTTTGATTATTTTATTAATTCATACTTCTAACTGATGCATTCACAATTTGACAGCAAGATCACAGGTACATGTTATTATTTGTAGCGAGTTTAGGTGCAGGGCATGACAGAAGATCTAAATGGTCGCCCCTGCGAATTTATTGAGCCATTCTTTTTAAACAGAGCTATGCATAGCCCAGTTTTCTAAGTATCTCATTACCGATCCTTTTTTTTTTTTTTTTTCAAAATTAAAAAAAAAAAAAAAAAAAAACATTTTCATGTGACAATGTCAGCACTGTAAGTGTTGCAAGTAGCAGTTACGGCTGAAGAATAGCAGGTGTTGGAATATGCCTATACCTGCACATGTCAACAGCTTGTGCTTCACAAACAATAAAGTCACTTCTAAATACTCACAGTCATGCTGGAGGATTGTTGTTTGGTCTCTTTATACTCCAATCCCACCAACCAACCATGCTGAAGGATATTATATCAAGTTATCTGATACACATATTCTACTTCTTTTTTCTTCACTTTTCAAATAAGTGTGTCGTGTTGCAAGATTAACAATTGAGGACAGTTTATAAGAGATGTGAGCACACTTGATCCCTCATGAGAAATGTCAATGTTATAAAAAGTGTATGCCAAATGATACTTTTTCATGGGTTCCGTTTCTTATTATGTCATGATGAATGTATTCGTCAATGAGTGTCCACTGTTTGCCAGGTGGACAGGAATTATGTGGGCTACCCATATCAAGACATGACATTTGCATACTGCAAAACTCTATTCATCAGGCAAGGTGATTAGAGGATATCAATTTAGTGCAGCCCAAGCTTACTTATGTTTTCTCTTGTCTCAACAGACTAACAATTTTATCAAAGCTTAGTGTGAGCTATTTTTAAGTGTGCCTTCTCCCCAACTTTGCGGAAAAGAAATATTAATTATAATGAAGCTAGAAAACGTTGTCATATAATAAACTTTGTACAACTGGGGTACAAACAGAAAGAAAAATAAATGTAGACATTACTCAATTGCAGGAATGCTTGCTGTTGGTTGAATAGGAGCCTATGGCTGAGTGTGTCGCAGCAGAAAAGCACGTGGAAATCACAAATACTGATCAACAGTATTCATCAAATCGTGTGCATATGTGCGTATTGCCATATTTTCAGCTGTGCTGTTTATAATGTTAAGCTGCAAACACAGTACACAAAATCAAAAATTTACAATACAAAAAAACTGTACAATACCTTTCTGCTGTACTGTGATTATGTGTCAACTTAGCTTCATCCTTGAGCTCCTGAAAGAAGGATGGAGAACATCTGTAATAATAATAAATAATAATAATAACAACAATAATAATAACAATAATCACAACAACACCTGTGTGGAGTTGCCATTCTGCCATCAGGCACGTCCCCAGATATAAGATGGAGAAATATTGATCAGGTATGGAGGGTATCAGAGAAAAAAAGATATCTTGGGTGGACCAAAACTGCCATCCATAGATCACGTCTCTATGACATGTTAGTGTCAGTGTTCAGCAGCACCTGCACCACGTTATAGATGCAGCTGAGTAGTCAACTTTGGAGCCCACAACCTAAGAAGTTATTTCAGTATCATCACAGCAAAGTGTTCCTAAAGCAATTAAGCATGCTGACAATGTCCCCAACAGATGTAACTGCTGCAGGTGATAAGTAACAAGGTAAAACCATCAATACAACAAGTCACGCATCTGTGCGTTTTGGTTTCGGGGAGCCCAAAACAACACGCAAGGACGATTCGGATCACTGTTGTAAATACAATCACAAAATTAAAACCCAGAATAAGCCATTGGCTTGGAACATTAAAAGCTGACTGTACAAAGCAGTTGATTCTAGACATGCACAAAAAAGAACTTTGATCTAGCTTGCCTTGGAAACCTGCATCACATAAACATTACTCTGTGATTGCTTCACTGCAAACTAGGATCAACAGTAACTAGCAACATTTTGCAAACTGAATCAAGTTCAGTTGCAGTCATTATGTAACAATCTAGTGAAACTATAAAAGAATAGATTTTGTTTAACTCGAGTACAAGCTGAAGATAAATATAAAATAAAGTGCTGTTAACACTCCCACACTGATGATCTTAGAAATGATTTTTTGGATTTATAAAGTTATGTCCAAGAGAGTAATGGTGATGTAGATAATGACTACAGTTAATTGCTCCAATAACAATTCTTAATGGAAAGTATGACTGGGAAATTCGAACTATTTGCAGCAAACAGTTAAGTTTATGGAGATCGACTACATTCAATAATGACTGAACATCTATTACAAAAATGACTCTAAGCTTGAACAGCAGTAACTACACATGTCGTATTAACTTTTAATCTATCAAACAAGTGCATAATCTGCTGTGGCAACTGCACATCAATTAATGAACAGAAATAGTATGAACGTGTAAGACAATTATTAAGGTCATGTTTACAGGCCAATTACGGAATGAAGTTGTCTTGGAAGCTTAGTGATTACGTGCTGAACTAAAGTGCCAATGGTACAGCAGTGGGTGAATGTAGGTCAGACCCAGGATTCCCCCCCCCCTCCCCCCCCCCCCCCCACACCTCTGACAATGCTGGTTAATCTGCAAAACAGCAAGCTGCAATGCACTGCATCATTGTACATATTAAACTGTTGGTCCCCAAATAGCTGGATATCAAATGTCTGAGAAAGGCAATTATCATATCAATGAACCACTGTAGTGGTAAGACCAACCTTTTAGTAGGCAGCAAACAACATAAATGTGTGCTCTGTGTTAATAATTTCTTTAGCAATGAGTAACAATGGCTTTAATACCTCCTAAGTATTAAAAAGCACGTTCAGCAAATGCTGAAAGTATAACATGATGCCACAGTCATCTACAGTTTGTGTTCACAGTGCAGCTGGATGTACCTCCTAATGGAAAATGCTAGGCGGCCAAAAATTATCAACTGTGAAACGATATATTCTCTTGAATATTGGTTACAAAGATAACAATGACAACTCTATGTTTTGAAACCATACCACCGGACAATGAAACATGCTTTTTCCTAGCATTAAGGGCCACTGTGATGGCCAGCACTCCATGTCCAAGAACCTTAGTGCTGAGAATTATACAGTTTCTGCAGTATTGATTGGCATCTTCATTGACCACACCTGGTGTACCATGAGCTGCTCTCAGCTATGCAAGAGAGAGAGCACTTTTAAACCTGCCGTCAGGGCAAGCTCACTATCCGTCACTTGCTGTTCTCCATTGGGTGGCGCCAAGCATACTGCCACCAGAGCTGATATGATCTAACTACATGCAACACTGATTGGCCATCTTTTTAAGCAACCATGCTCAGCATTTCACACTGAGGTTTAGTGCATTGACAGACTTATCAACATTAGTACAAAAGACTGCAGTGAGGACAATATGTCAACTTAGCATGACACTACTAAACATTACTGTGTGTCAGAGACTTAAGTAAGTGTATCAGCATTCAAGAATATTTGTTACAATCAAGAACTTTATTCTCTCTGTATGTAGCTCAGCACCACAGAAGAACCTACAACAGTTCAAGTTACATATATCTCAACTCCTAATTTACACAGTGAAAATGAACATATTACTGAGTTATCTTCTTGTACACGCCTAACTGTGTTTGTTGGCCACCTCCTTTACCAGTACAACTGATTCTTTTCATTTGTTTTGCAGATATCTACTTCTACATTTTTTAGCTGTAGAGAAGTTTCTTTAAGAAGCTTGAAAGGCTTCATCTACTTATTTTACTCCATCTTTACAAAATGAAACATAGAATAATAAACATTCTGTATCTATGATGTAAGATTAATTCCTGCAGTCAAAAAGCAATAATCATGTCAATGGTTGATTTAGAGGTGTTGCCAAGCATGTGTCATTCAGTTGGTCTATGTCCAGTGTTACACAACGTAATTCATTAGCTGCATTCATTTTCTGAATACAAAGGGGAACTCACATGCTGGGCCTCAACAGTTTCCTTCATACTTACAGGTTCTGGAGATCAGTGGCCAGACACCAGTTTACAATAGCAGTATGACACAATTCTCAAAAATATTCAAAAAAATTGACTTTGAAGATTTACTCGTGCTGTTGAGTACAAAACATTTCATGTAATGTAACAGAACTGGTAGTAAATGAGTGCACAGCACCAAAATCTAGTAATTGCAAAGTTACTGGTTTCAATCCCGCTTAAAGGAATTCTCTTTTTTTATTTTTATTTATTTATTTATTTTTTTATTCAATATTTATTAGCAAATGGTAATTTTAATTAATAAATACAGGATTAAAAAATAACATTTCACCATTTTTTATTACTAATGACATGTAATGCAAGTATTCACAACAAAATAAAACTCTGCACAAAAATGCAAAACATCACATTTATTTCTAATCACTGAACAATATTATTGACATACAGGTTCAATCTAAAAGTTGCATACAGACTTAAGGAGCTGACTGAAAAGTCAAAATACAACAACTTTAGAATAGGAGCTTATGGTCTTGGAAGTAATCCTCAGCCAGTGAAAGCTTATGAATGTCAAGAACACCAAGGATAATCAATGCACATACACCGCAACTTCAGCACAGATAATGTACCATTCATGCATACATACAATGCATACATACAACTTCTTGTTGTTCAAACAAATTCCATCTGTTGTCATGCTGTTAAGGTCTCATGTATAAGTTGATGTGTACATATATCTGATTACCATTTGTCATTGGAAATAATTTATTTCTGGAAGTAAATCTAACTGTATATCTAAAAACAAAGATGCTGTAACTTACCAAATGAAACATTGGTATGCTGATAGAGACAATAACAAACACTAAAACACACACACACACAAATTTCAAGCTTTCGCAACCCACGGTTGCTTCATCAGGAAAGAGGGAAACAAAGGGAAAGACGAAAGGATGTGGGTTTTGAGGGTGAGGGGAAGGAGTCATTTCAATCCCGGGAGCGGAAAGTTACAGCATCTTTGTTTTTAGATATATTTTTCCCAAGTGGAATGTTTCCCTCTATTATATTCATATCTGTAAATGTAACTGGATAGATGAAAAATCTATTCACCAAGAGGTAGCAGGAGACAACACACATAAAAATGCACTGAAATTTGCATGCTTTCAGAGCCTGTGCCTCCTCCTTCTGGCAGAAGGGTTGAAGGGGAATGAAGAGGGGTGAAGGAAAAGGACTACTGAAATTTAGGAAATGGTGAGAGTTCAGAACAGTTGCCCAGAACCCCAGGTCACGACAGACTTCCTAGATGGGATGAGAAGGAATCTGTGCTCTTTGAGACAAATGGGTTGTTATTGCAGTACTTCTATGGACTAGTAATGTGCACTGCAGCATTCCCAAAGACAAATGCAATGTTTGGGGCATGTACAGTACTTTGCAAAATGTAATAGTACACTTACAGTGTCTGACGATGTTTGTGGTTGCCTTATATGCTTGGTAGTGTGTGTCATAATTCTGTGTGATGTAGTTATGGTTGTATTGAACATGGTGGTCACAGCTGAGTAAACAGAACATCATCTCTGCTAAACTTAAGGTACATGCGCACTGTTTGTCCTTGTTGTTCCAACAGTCCAAAGCATTCACAGAACTACTTCCAATATCATAAATTCCTACTCCAATATTGTTGTATGTTAAATCCTTCAATTTGTGCATGACCTTCTGAATACTGCTTTACATACTTTTCTTTTAACAGTAACACATTTCACATTTCTTTACCAAATTTTTATTACTTTCTTATGGCTGGTAACGAAAAATAAATGTATATTATTCACAAAAATCATAATTCAGTATTTGCTTGTGTGGTGATTAATATATCCATTTGATAAAAAAAAAATTGAAATAATTTTTTTTAAAAGGTTGCTAAAATCAGATTCGTACCTCCAACTTTGCTATTACAAGACTTTTACACTATACTCTCAGCTACCGATGACTCTGTTACGGTTTTTGAAATGTTTTGTACTCATCAGTTCTTGGAAATCATCAAATCTTGAGCAACTTGTACTGTCTCCTTGTAAGATCAACATTGATTTCCAGAGAGTGCCATTTATACAGTAGCCTCTAAATATTCTAGCACTGATAAAAGGTAATAAACCCAAAGAACTGGCAAATATGCTCAATTCACTACAAAGTAAAATATCATCATTTCAACAAACCAGATTTACACATGAAGAAACACCAGATTCAGATAATTATAGTATGTGCAAAGAGAAACCAGGAAAAACCTCACTAGGTACTACATTCATAATTAACAAATCATTAACAGATTCAGTGCTAAATTTTTCAATACCTTCAGGAAGATTCTCTCTTCTCACAGTACAGTATGGGAATAAGAGGTACACATTAATTAATGCATATGCGTCAACCAATAATGACAAGAAAAAAATAACCCAGAGAAACTACAGGAGTTCTGGGAACAATGGTACAAAGTTAGATAAAGTGCCATGTAAAAATGTATACATTTTATTAGGAGGATTAAGAAAATCTATTTGGAAAAATTATTTGCAATGATTCCGTTTGCACATAAATGAATATAAATAGAAAAGACTCGTACATCTGTGTGAAAATTTTCACATGAAAATAGCACTAACAAAATTCATAAAGTTACCTAAAAACATGATCAACCAATAACATGATTAGAGAATTTCAGGTAGATCATGTTGCAACAACTGAGTGGAATTCCAAAGGGATAATGAAAGTGAAAAAAAAAGATGCAATAAAGAAACTGATCATTTTTTTCAACAAAAGTAAGCAAACACTCCTATAATTAGGGTATCTACAGCTAAAATAATTATGCATAATGAAAGGAACACTCAAACAAATTAAAATATATTGAGATGTTGAAATGCTGCTTAAAACTGACTGAGAGTCAAATTTGCCACATTAGCTGTTTTATTGCAGTTGCTCAGAGACTGGCACCATGCACTTACATCCTCAGGTGTTCTTAAGGTCTAATTGTCCCACATTATTTAAAATGCATTAAGCAATTTAGTTGACATGGGACATTAAAGTGTTCCTTTCAATATATATAGGGTGATTCATGGAGATATGTTATTCTACAAGCAAAATTATAGACAAAAGTTCATATAGACATAGGTCCGCAAATGGTTAGTTATGGCTAATAAGATATTTTACCTGAAATTCAGCAACTTCGCTAATATAAAACCATCACAAAACTGTACAAGGATAAAGTATAGCATGGTTTCCATTTATTTTATTGTTATTAATCTGGTGAATCTAATAAAACATGTCCCAGGCACATACCTGCAGTAGTTTTCCAGAATATCCACAGAAAGAAAGAAGTAATTTTGTAAAATTTTTAATTTATTAACTACTTGGCCCAAGTTGCTTTTTTAAATTCTAGACAACTGCACAAAGTTTTCAACAGAAGTTGTAGAGAATTTAATTTTGGAAAAATTCCTCTGTAGTAAATTTGAAAGATATCCCTATTTCATAAATAATCTGCAAACTACAACAGTTACTATGTGGTTTCACTTAAATACACTGTTGTTGTTATGTTCTTTCACTGAAAAATACAGAAAACTCACTCGTTTCAAGGTTTGGAAATGACCGAAACAACTCACTATCGGTTACCAACAATGACATAAAAGTTCCTACATTCTTAATGGAAAGTAAACAAATTTATTTGTATAATAATCTCTCTTCCTCTGGATGTTCTGTAAAACTGCTGCAGGTACATGTCTGGGACATGTTTTATTAAATTCACTAGTCCAGTAACAACAAAACAAATGTAAATCAAGCTTTATTTAACCCTGTACAGGTTTGCAATGGCTTCATATTAGCGAAGTCACTAAATTTCAGGCAAAGCATGAGAAAATTAGATTCAGGGAATGGAGAAGAAGTAGAAGAGAAATTACATCATGAAGCAAAACAAAAAATCCCAGAGAAAAGAATACAAAACACCTGTGGTGGACAATGGAGTGTGACAAGGGCATAACAGAAAAACTAAAGGCCTGAAAAATATGGCATGCTAATAAAAATGAAGAAGAATTGAAGAATACAACAGCATAAAAAGAACATAAAATTATTAGGAACATTGAGACAATGTACAAGAAAGAGCAATTAGATTTGACAGATCACAACTTCATGAAGAAATTAAAGAAATTTCAGCCATGTTTTGGGCTATGAACAATAGAGACAAGTGCAAAAACTCAGCCAAGTATAAAAATGTTGAGGCTTTTATGGCCACATGTTGGTTTATTGCCTGTTGGCTTTTGTCTCAGAAAGTACAAAAGAAAAAGGCATCACGAGCTTCAGAAACAGATAAGTAATGTGGGAGCAAGTTTGGAAACCATTCTAATACACACAGCTCAATCCATACAAACACTGCATGCTGATTTGCACCATGGTGCACCGCATTACGATGTTAATTATGATTACAGTCTTCATCTGAGTTTGTTTTTTGGAAAACGGGTACATTATTTGTGTATTCCAGTGTCCTAAAATTTAATAATGATACACCAAGAATGTGCTGCGCAGGTGGAAAGCAAAATTTGCCAGAATTATGTTAATTATCTGAACCATTATCAACACTGGTGTCAGGTGACATGAGCCAATCGAAATATTTCTTGGCAAATATATGCAAGTACAGTTCATGATTCCTAATAAGACTGTTCAGTGCAGTAAATATCGTATGCAAGAATTAAATGATAGCAGTCAAAATACAATAAAAAAATTATAATCATGCAGGATCACTACCACCACTGCCAAACACACTCACAATTTTTTATTTAATTTATTTCGTGGGAAAAATTGATAAACAAATCAACTGTCACTGTGTTACAAACTGTAGTCAATCAACATTATCAACAGATCATCATGATATTTCTGTGCCTACATTCAAACAAAAACTAAAATCTTTAAAGGATTTCAAATTCAAGCAACATGTTTTTGAACAGACACACTGTTGGATGTATTCCACTGAATGGCAAAATAGAGAACTGCACATGCACACATTTTTATTTGGTTGATCAAAAACGTCACATCACATCAAATTGATCAAGTCATCTTAGCAGAAATACCAGATGCTGATACCATTTTGCACTTATTTGAAGTCATCACCAAAAACACGATTCATAGTCCATGTGATTTACTAAACAATAATCCACCATGCAAGTTCGGTATGAAATACACGGAACAATACACAAGAGACTTCTTTGTTGAGACTATTGCTGGGCATCCAGTCTACTGTCTATGATCAACCAAAGACAACAGCAAATTCATCAGATAAAAAAATAAAAAAAAAAAAAAAATAAATAAAAATAAAAATAAAAATAAAAAAAAAAAAACGAAACTATGGCGCTGAAGTCGATACTTGCTGGGTTGTATCATATTCACCATTACTCTAAGAAAATACACAAAGAACACATCAAAATTGAGTATTACCAGTTTGATGAAATCGATCAAGTACATTAACTGCAATTTTCTCATTGTGCACAGATGATACGCTTACTAGAGAGTTACTTCATTCTGAAGTGCCAACATACTAAGCATGGAATGCAACAGCTGACAATTTCCAATATCGTAAGTGAGGTAAAACAGCTGCAGAATATCCCAATTTATATTTGACCAATGTGTTAGTCCATGTGTACATTATTCACTCAAACAATGAATAATGTTTTAACTTGCATTTACTATTAATTAATGTACATGGACCAATATCCTTCCAAGAACTGAGAACAGCAGACAGTCAAGTATGTGGCACTTATCGTGAAGCCTGCAAGAGTTAAATCTTGAGACTGATGCACATTTGGACAGTTCGCGAGCTGATGCATCAAATACTGCTCAACCACAGCAAATACATATGTTATTTGCAATTATATCAACAATATGCTTCTGAACCAATCCAAAGGATCTTTGGGAATAACACAAGCTACAAATCAAAATATAGATATTCAATTTATACTAATTGTTTATTATGAAGCATTTGTTTCAATTGAAGACATGTTTGGCACTGGTAAAATTGGGAATGGCTGTGCCTCCTTGCATGTGATTTGCAAAGACAAACACACTCTGATGTCGACAGATTAGGCATGTTTGTTCAAACAAATCTTCCAAAATTGGTTAGAAAACAACACTTAGCATATGACAGAATTATGAATGCAATTACTAGCAAAGGAGTGAACTGAATTTCCTTGATGCACTCAGAGGCACAGGCATAACTTTTCTTGAATGAGATTTTTACTCTGCAGTGGAGTGTGCACTGATATGAAACTTCCTGGCAGATTAAAACTGTGTGCCAGACTGAGACTTGAACTCGGGACCTTTGCCTTTCACGGGCAAGTACTCTACCAACTGAGCTACCCAAGCACGACGGGCTTTAATAAAGCTAATTGGTTACACATGTATCATTCAAAATATTTTCCATCGCTGGCCATTACTTTCTCCCACCTTTCGGGCAGTGTACAAATCCTGCGTCGAAAAAATTGTTCATCTTTTGAAGCGATCCATGAATTGATCCAATTTGTGACTTCTTCATGAGATCGGAAGTGTTGGTCAGCCAGGCCATGTGCTATTGAGGTAGGGTGGGGTAAGACTTCCCATTTTAACATTTCCAAGTATGTTTTGACCTCTTATGCAACGTGGGGCAAACATTGTCATGCTGCAAAATCACTTTATGGTGTCTCTCGCTGTACTGCGGGCATTTGTCTTTTAATCCTCAGCTGAAATGCATTAATTGCTTTTGATAATGAGCAACTGTGATTGTGTCACTTGGTTTTAACACCTCATAGTACACAACGCTAAGCTGGTCCCACCAAATGCAGAGCATGATCTTGGAGCCATGAATATTCGGTTTGGCCGTCGACGTGGAAGCACGGCCGGGATATCCCCAGGATTTTTTTGCATATAGGGTTATTGCAATGAACCCTTTTTTTGACCCCAGTCACAATACGATGCATAAATCCCTTCCGTTTTTGCCTCTGAAGCAACTGTACACAAACACACAAACGCCATTCAACATCTCTTGGTTTCAGCTCACGTGGAACCCAAGTTTCTTCTTTCTGAATCATGCCCATAGCCTTGAGACATTTTGAAATGGCTTGCTGTGTCACTCCCACTAATCATGCCCATTCTTCTTGAGTTTGACGCAATGTCTCCAATTCTGCATCTTTGAAAACATTCTGTCTTCCACCACTATGCCGGTCTACGACGTTAAAACCACTATTCTTGAAGTGTTGAAACCACTTATGATGCAGACACAAATCAACTAATGTTTGAATGAGGTTATGTTGACTGAGGTCCAAGCTAACTGCCTGATGTCTGCGATCTATTTCATTCGACCGCTATTTACCATTGTCACCACCTATCGGCAAACAGTGGAAGCAAAGTTGTACACCTTGTACATTTTCACTTTTCATTCAGTAAAACAGCCACATGAGGCACAACTTTTTAATTTATTACTTCTTTACTTCAAAATGTATTGGTGACACACTTTGCAGACAGTATTAACATATACCACTGATTGTACTCGCAAAATTATGTCATTCTATGATAGATAATTCAAGCGATATTAGGTCACAAACACTGAAATGTGTGAAAAACTGCTGCATTTATTTCTTTTTTGCAACTAATGCTATTCACAGCACATTTCACAGACAGTATTGAATGACATTACTGAAAGTACCTACAAAATTATGTCAACGTATGACACACAGTTCAGGGAATATGACATTGGGCTGCATGGAAATGAAGCTGCAGAGCAAAGTCTGCTAGAGATACAGGTAAAATATGTGTACAGATATGTGTGAAATATGTTAGACATATGTGCAATATATGTTATGTAGGTTTGTGGGGAAAGTCATGAGTAAAAATCTACTCACAAAACCTCTGGACTGATTTCAATCAAACTTGGTACACACCTCCTATGCAGGGGAGGATGGGGGGAGAAGGAATAGGGTTGATACATGGACAGAGAATGAGGGGAGGAAGAGATTGACAGAGGGAGAGGGCATGGACGATGCGGATACAGATTTGGGGGAGGGAGGAGATGGATACAGAGAGGGTGGAGGATGAGATGGAGAGGGAGCTGGGGAAGAGGAATTGGACAGAGAAAAGAGATAGAAAATGAGATGAGAGAGAGGGGGAGGGGGAGATGGGTAAGAGTGTGAGGGTGAAAGAGGGGAACAGAGAGGAGGAGAAAGAGATGGAAGGAAAGGGGTGGAGGAGACAGGCAGAGAGATGGGAAAGGAGGAGATGGACTAACAGAATTAGAATAAATGCATATCTGGGCACTACCAGGTATGCAGCTAATTATCTAATAAATAGGAGAGTGCAACTGCAGTGCACAATTTTTTATGTTTATTTGTACGTGGCAAGTAATCTGGAGGGGTGATGCATGTCTTCAAGCTGGAACAACAATGGTATTAACTATGCAAGTAGCAGTATCTGCAGGGGCACCTGTGCCCACTTGATGTATCATTAACTATGCAAGTGGCAGTGCCAATGGGGTCATTTGTGCACAATCCGTGTATCACCACCCCATGTCGTACTAGTGCATAAGCACTGGAACACTGGCCACAGATGACAATAGGAAAAAAATCTATACACGCAAACAAAAGGTCAATTTTGAAATACGTATTAATTCTATTGTAAAGTTTAAAGTTGCCAAAACAACAGACACAGTCTTGTTACCTACATTGTGAAGTTGTTCATAAAAGAAGTGTCTGTATTTTGTGAAACAATGTAAGAAATCACTGCTGAAGGATTCTTCATGTCTATTTCTGAGAGCTGAAACATTTAATTTCTAGCACACTTAAGAGTCCAATGGTGACAAAGTTTGAAGACCAGCAGCATAATTGTCTCACATAAACATATTTCAGGTGCAGAGATTGATAACTGCGAGTCAACAAACTCAAAAATCGTTCTCACATACATACGGGAACATTGGATTCTGACACCCTGGTGAAAGTCCCCACAAAAATTAATGCTGTAACTGGATCAAACTGATAAAGAATGTTAATACTAACTAAAACATGGGAATTAATCAAGAAGAAATAAAAATTTTAATCGTGCAATATTATGATAAGGAAAGCAGCTACTCACCATATAGCGGAGACGCTGAGTCACAAATGAGCACAACGAAAAGACCCTCACAATTTAAGCTTTCGGTCATTGGTTTTCATCAACAATAGACACACACACACACACACACACACACACACACACACACACACACACACATATATACGCAAACACAACTCACACATACGACTGCAGTCATGTGTTTGAGTTGTGTTTGCATGAGAGTGTGTGACTGCAGTCGTATGCTTGAGTTGTGTGTGTGTGTGTGTGTGTGTGTGTGTGTGTGTGTGTGTGTGTGTGTGTGTGGGTGGGTGGGTGGGTGGGTGCACGCGTGCATGTGCGTGTGCACATCTAGTGTTGACAAAAGCCAATGGCCAAAAGCTTTAATTGTGAGAGTCTTTTTGTTGTGGCTATCTGCAACTCAACATCTGCGCTATATGGTGAGTAGCAAGTTAGCTTCTCATAATATTGTTACATTCTATCCTGGATTTTCCATTGTTTAAATTTTAATCTGAGATCGAGTGGAAAGTTGTTGCTGTTGTCCTTGACAACTGACAAAATTCATGCAGAAATGCATAGCTAACAACATGTTCACTGAACATTAAACATTAAAAAGGAATAATTTTGCCAGTAAGTAATAGTCACAGTAACCGGCAAAAGTCACATCGTGAGATGGAAGAGTGGTGATCAACAACTATTGAGTGCAACAACAGTATTCATCGACTATGCAGTAGCCACTTACCAGTTGAACATATTCTCAGTTCAGATTACTAAATTTTCTTGAGACTGAGAAGCTTATGTCTACAAATCAGCATGGTTTTAGAAAGCATCATTCATGTGAAACTCAGCTCGCCATTTTCTCACAACATACTGTGAACTTTAGATTAAGGGCAACAGGCAGATTCCATATTTCTAGATTGCCACAAAGCGTCTGACACAGTGCTCCACTGCAAGCTGACAAAGAAGCACAAGCATATGGAATAGGTTCACAGATACATGAGTGGCTCAAACACTTCTTATGTTATAGAACCCAGTATGTTGTCCTTGATGGCGAATGTTCATCAGAGGCAAAGGTATCATCGCGAGTGCCTTAGGGAAATGTGATAGGACCACTAACACTCTCTATATACATAAATGATTTGGCGGAAAGGGCAGGAAGCAATCTGTGGTTGTTTGCTGATGGCACTGTGATGTACAGTAAGGTGTCAAAGTTGAGTGATGGTAGGAGGACACAAGATGACTTAGACAAAAGTTTTAGTTGGTGTAGTGAATAGCGGTTGGCCCTAAATGTAGAAGAATGTATGTTAATAGAGATGAATAGGAAAAACCAAACCCACAATGTTTGGATATAGCATTAGTAGTGTACTGCTTGACATGGTCACATCATTTAAATATCTGGATGTAATACTGCAAAGTGATATGAAATAGAATGAGCATGTGAATATTGTGACAGGAAAGGTGAGTGGTTGACTTCAGTTTATTAGGAGAGTTCTAGGAGAGTGTGGTTCATCTGTAAAGGAGACTGCATAAAGGACATTAGTGTGAGCTATTTTTGAATACTGCTCAAGTGTTTGGAATCCGTACCAGGCTGGATTAAAAGAACACATCAAGGAAATTCAGAGGTGGGCTGCTAGATATGTTACTGGTAGGTTCAAACACCACACAAGTATTACAGAGATGCCTTGGGAATTAAAATAGAAATCCCTGGAGGGAAGGCGACATTCTTTTCATGGGTCACTAGTGAGAAAATGTATAGAACCAGTGTTTGAAGCTGATTGCCAAATCATTCTGTTGCCTCCACCATACACTGTGCATAAGAACTACGTAAATAAGATACAAGAAACTAGGGCTCATACAGAGGCATATAGACAGTCACTTTTCCCTCACTCTGTTTGCAAGCAGAATAGGAAAGGAAATTACTAGTATTGGTACAGGGTAGCCTCTGGTATTTGCCATAAGGTGGACTGGGGAGTATCGCTGTACATATAGACAACCTATGACCATCCAACCTCACTGAGTTGCTGTGATGCGGTTCCAGCTAATATCGCAACATGACGGGCATTGCAACTTAGTTTGATGAGCTGCATTGAAGCCAAGTTGTTATTATTTTTTAATTTCATTTTGTGATGGAGTGTGTTTTGCACAGATGAAATTGATTTTGTTATTCAAAAAAAGTCTGTAACAAAGTCACCCACTCTTTAAACAGTTACTGGCGGGAGAAGATTACTTATAAACATATCATCTTAAATACTGTACACCAGTGGTCACTCAACAAAAAGCACAAAGGAGAAATTAAAGGATTTGTTTGCTTCCTTAGTGTGTAAATAACTGCAGACTTAAAGGTGGGTATGAATGTTCATGGTGAGGAGTTAAATTCTGAATGAAAAGCAGATTTACAGGCAGATTTAAAGGCTCTGTGTGACGAATTAAAAACTTATCTTAAGGTTCAATTTGACAGCAGTAATGCTAACCTATTAGAACAATTAAAGGCTCAATGTGATGCCTTAGGGACATTTGTCTTCAACAGTTTGCAGTTTCCATTAAGACTTTCATTTGTAATGACTGTCAACAAAGCACAGGGACAACTGCTAGAACTGTGTGGACCAAATTTGGCAAATGCATGTTTCTCATATGGACAGCTGAATGTGACCTGCTGACACATTGGTAAACATTTTGATTTATTTGTGTATGCAACAGATGGAAAACCAAAGAATACCATGTCCCCAAAAGCACTAGAATAGCAGAATTTAGGCACAAACACTTTCTTCCTGTCAGTGGCACTGGAACATATACTGGATGCTTGCTATTAATCAAATAAAATATTATTTCTACTTGTACTGAGTTCAGACTCACATAATACATTTTTTAGGGCAACACTTTTGTCTCTGAATGTCTGCTTTATGTGAATCTCTCCATGAATATTTATATATGTGATGTTGCTGTTGTGGTCTTCAGTCCAGAGACTGGTTTGATGCAGCTCTCCATGCTACTCTATTCTGTACAAGCTTCTTCATCTCCCAGTACCTACTGCAACCTACAACCTTCTGAATCTGTTTAGTGTATTCATCTCTTGGTCTCCCTCTATGATTTTTACCTTCCACTCTGCCCTCCAATACTAAATTGGTGATCCCTTGATGCCTCAGAATATGTCCTACCAACCGATCTCTTCTTCTAATCAAGTTGTGCCACAAATTTCTCTTCTCCCCAATTCTATTCACTACCTCTTCATTAGTTATGTGATCTACCCATCTAATCTTCAGCATTCTTCTGTAGCATCACATTTCGAAAGCTTCTATTCCCTTCTTGTCTAAACTATTTATCGTCCATGTTTCACTTCCATACATGGCTACACTCCATACAAATACTTTCAGAAATGACTTCCTGACACTTAAATCTATACTTGATGTTAACAAATTCCTCATTGACCGTCGTAGCAAAACTCAGTTACTACTTTAAGTGTCTCATTTCTAAATCTAATTCTCTCTGCATCACCCAATTTAATTCAACTACATTCCATTATCCTCATTTTGCTTTTGTTGACATTCGTCTTATATCCTCCTATCAAGACACTGTCCTTTCCGTTCAGCTGCTCTGCCAGGTCCTTTGCTGTCTCAAAGTTTTTATTTCTTCTCTGTGGATTTTAATTCCTACTCCAAATTTGTCTTTTGTTTCCTTTACTGCTTGCTCAATATACAGATTGAATAACATCAGGGAGAGGCTACAACCCTGTCTCACTCCCTTCCCAACCACTGCTTCCCTTTCATGCCCCTCGACTCTTATAACTGCCATCTGGTTCTGTACAACATGTAAATAGCATTTCGCTCCCTGTATTTTACCCCTGCCACCTTCAGAATTTGAAAGAGAGTATTCCAGTCAACATTGTCAAAAGCTTTTTCTAAGTCTACAAATGCTAGAAATGTAGGTTTGCCTTTCCTTAATCTATTTTCTAAGATAAGTCATAGGGTCAGTATTGCCTCACATGTTCCAACATTTTTACGGAATCCAAACCGATATTCCCCGAGGTTGGCTTCTACCTGTTTTTCCATTCGTCTGTAAAGAATTCGTGTTAGTATTTTGCAGCTGTGGGTTATTAAACTGATAGTTCGGTAATTTTCACATCTGTGAACATCTGCTTTCTTTGGGATTTGGTATTATTATATTATTCTTGAAGTCTGAGGGTATTTTGCCTGTCTCATACATCTTGCTCACCAGATGGTAGAGTTGTGTAAGGGCTGACTCCCAAGGCTATCAGTAGTTATAATGGAATGTTGTCTACTCCCGGGGCCTTGTTTCGACTTAGGTCTTTCAGTGCTCTGTCAAACTCTTCACGCAGTATCATATCTCCCATTCCATTTTCATCTACATCCTCTTCCATTTCCATAATATTGTCCTCAAGAACATCTCTCTTGTATAGACCCTCTATACTCCTTCCACCTTTCTGCTTTCTCTTCTTTGCTTAGAACTGGGTTTCCATCTGAGCTCTTGATATTCATGCAAGTGGTTCTCTTTTCTCCAAAAGTCTCTCTAATTTCCTTGTAGGCAGTATCTATCTTACCCCTAGTGATATATGCCTCTACATCATTACATTTATCCTCTAGCCATCCCTGCTTCGCCATTTTGCACTTCCTGTCGATCTCATTTTTGAGACGTTTGTATTCCTTTTTGCCTGCTTCATTTACTGCATTTTTGTATTTTCTCCTTTCATCAATTAAATTGAGTATCTCTTCTGTTACTCAAGGATTTCTATTAGCCCTTGACTTTTTTACCTACTTGATCCTCTGCTGCCTTCACTATTTCATCTCACAAAGCTACCCATTCTCCTTCTACTGTATTTCTTTCCCCCATTCTTGTCAATTGTTCCCTAATGCTCTCCCTGAAACTCTCTACAACCTCTGATTCTGTCAGTTTATCCAGGTCCCATCTCCTTAAATTCCCACCTTTTTGCAATTTCTTCAGTTTTAATCTACAATTCATAACCAATAGATTGTCATCAGAGTCCACATCTGCTCCTGGAAATGTCTTACAATTTAAAACCTGGCTCCTAAATCTCTACCTTACCATTATATAATCGATCTGAGATCTTCCAGTATCTCCAGGCTTCTTCCATGTATACAACTTTCTTTCATGATTCTTGAACCAAGTGTTAGCTATGATTAAGTTATGCTCTGTGCAAAATTCTACCAGGTGGCTTCCTCTTTCATTTCTTACCCCCACTCCATATTCACCTACTACGTTTCCTTCTCTTCCTTTTCCTACTATCGAATTCCAGGCACCCATGACTATTAAATTTTTGTCTCCCTTCACTATCTGAATAATTTCTCTTATCTCATCATACATTTCATCAATCTCTTCATCATCTTGTGGAGCTAGTTGGCATATAAACTTGTACTACTGTGGTAGGTGTGGGTTTTGTATCTATCTTGGCCACAATAATGCATTCATGTTTGTAGTAGCTCACCCGCATTCCAAATTTTTTATTCATTATTAAACCTTTTCCTGCATTACCCCTATTTGATTTTGTATTTATAACCCTTTATTCACCTGACCAGAAGTATTGTTCCACCTTCCACCAAACTTCACTAATTCCCACTATATCTAACTTTGATCCATCCATTTCCCTTTTTAAATGTTCTAACCTACCTACCTGACTAAGGGATCTGACATTCCACACTCCGACCCGTAGAACATCAGTTTTCTTTCGCCTGATAACAACGTCCTCCTGAGTAGTCCCTCCCCAGAGATCCAAATGGGGGACTATTTTATCTCCGGAATATTTTACCCAAGAGGAACCCATCATCATTTAACCATACAGTAAAGCTGCATGCACTCGGGAAAAATTACGGCTGTAGTTTCCCCTTGATTTCAGCCATTCGCAGTACCAGCACAGCAAGGCCGTTTTCGTTAGTGTTAGAAGGCCAGATCAGGCAATCATCCAGACTGATGAGCCCGCAATTACTGAAAAGGCTGCTGCCCCGCTTCAGGAACCACACGTTTGTCTGGCCTCTCAACAGATACCCCTCCGTTGTGGTTGCACCTACGGTACAGCTATCTGTATCACTGAGGCACCCAAGCCTCCCCACCAACAGCAAGGTCCATGGTTCATATATGTGATAGAATGGTTAATTTTTTTGGCAAATAGTTACACAAAAATCTTCAATTTTGAAATAACCCTGTCATTGTTGGTACAGTCATAGTGAGTGATTGGAAATAAAGCTAACAGTGAATGCTGAAAACTACGACCTTCAAATGAAATATATTTCATCATAATTAGAAATTCTGAAATAAAAACATTAATCAAACAACATAAATATATGTTGTCATCAGGAAGCATCTGAACTGTCACTTGTATGTTGAGTGTAAATTTCAGCAGACAATTTTTCAATAACAGAAAGAGAAACAAATAGGTGTCAAACACAAGGGAATAAAAAATCAAATTTTGGGCACAAATCTTGGGCATTATTAGTGTTCAAGAATACTATATTGCCAACAACAGTTCGATATAGACTCTTCCACTGCTTTTCCAGTCTTTGGAAATATTATTTTGCTTGTACAAAACTAGCAAAGTAAGTCTATTTGTTTGCTATCAAGAACTGAATTGTATACATCCTTCAATTTCACACATTATAAAATATCTGGTATTAACATTACAGTTAAATGACATGAATACAACAATGGAGGAAATTATTTATTAGATAAAAGAAGCATTATCAGATTGTGAAATAAAATAATCCCAGATGGCACAACTCATCATCCATTATCTATATTACTACAATTAATTAACTATTCTGCATACACCAGGAAGAGAAAAGAAGGAACATCACTGAACACATACCACATAAGAATCCTTACCACAAGTTCATTCAAATGCAATGAGTTTACTGACTGTGTAAGTCAGTGGGAGGATTTAATACTATATTCTCCCATATTCCATGAAATTGTGAAATTTTAAACAGAGCAATAGCCTGTTGCTGTGGGTGCTTGTTGACTTGCCATCCATCGTATATATTCATTCAGTGTAAGTCAAATTTCATGTTGCTGCTCACGTTGCGCTCAATACCATATTGAGGCGAGTGGTGTGCAGGAGCTGTTAAACCACAGGTATTTTACGCCTATCTGTAGCTGCAGCAGCAAGGTTAAATGTAGTCAACAGCACAGTTGTGAAATGCAATTGCTTTAAAACTTATCAATCAGATTCAAGTCAGGAAGTTCTAATACAACAGCAAATGGATGAAGATAATAGGAGAGACAAAAGAAGGCAATAAATTGTGTTAAATAAGCACCTCTTTTATATGTTTGTAAATCACTGAAGGTGCCTGCTACAACTAGGTGAAATGTGTTTTGTTGGAAAAATAATCGAAACTCAGTCATAAAAGAGAAATAGTTATTCTTATCTACAGGATAAATAACATTCTCCAATAGTATGGGTATTCGGTACACACAAATTGGTGATAGACAGCACCTGTTAATTTGTAATTTGTCTGGTAAAGTTTATGGTGCTATGAGTCTGTCACCTACAATTCCTGACAACATACTGACACTAAAGTGAACTTGATCCCTTGCTTCCACGATTGCTTGATAATTTTCTTCTATTTACACGTGGTTATTGTGCTATTATCTCAGTGTGAATCTTGTCTCACCCTTAAATAAAATGCAAGTTGCACTTGCACAGCACTGACCACGTGAAAGTGTGGTTTATGTGTTCAGTAGCGCCAATTTTTGCATACTTATCCTACAAAAATCAGCCATTGCAATGCTCCATAAAGGGTATGCAAACTGCATGAGGTCTACTACAGTCCCTCATTCTTATTGTGAATGCACCCATTTCTGGAAGTCTGCTGAACATTTTCTAAACAGAATAGGGCACCAAGTATGATGTTCACTCTATGTAACAATTGCTTGTCAATTAATGCCACTGGTTAAACTGCAGCAGAATATCGTGTCTGCCATGCAATAATAGGATTCCATGTCACTCTTTATCTTGTTCACACTTCACAGGATCAGTAATACTGTTCTGATGCCAGCATAACATCAAACTGACTAATATAGAACGGATTGTCTGACAGCATTACGTATAGAGACAAACGCAACCAATACAGAATGAGCACTGTACGTCAACTGGAGAATTTCCTACACCACTAAGTACTGGCTTTCTCAGCAGGTGTGAGATGGCCCATACCTACACAAGTTTCTGCTTTTGCACACCTGTTAACAGAACTGTTTTTATAGTAATGCCCAGCACTACCTCCTGTGAGAAAAGTTGTCCTTTCTAGACACTCTGTACACATCAATATAAGAACTAAACAGCATTGGCTGTCAAATCTTTTGCTCCCCATCAAATCACTTTTGTCCATAACATTCACAAGCTAATCCAACATTCCACAGGCAGCAATTTGACCTTACTAGTATCACATGGCTGCCACCAACACACCAACAGTGGACAGGCCACACGGAACATAACTCACCTCACCATCGCCCTCGCTCATTGCATCCTCCATATCCTCCTCACATTCCTCATCCTCCATTTTCCCACTATCCTGAGTTCTAGGCCCTGGAAAATCATCTGAAGGTGAATATTCCTGAAACAGTTAGAAAATGCTACATAAGCTGAGGGACAGGAAATAACAAACTTTCCAGCAAAAGCACAAAGAAATGATCAGCTCACTTCCTTTTGTTTTCTTTTAATAAATGTGTTTGTGGAAGTGATCATAGCTATGAATGTGGTACCACACAAGTATCACGCACAAAATTTATACTGTTTCATAAGTACAATACAGTCAGATAACACAGCTGTTCAAACACATTAAAGATAAGCCATTATCGTTGGATTATCACCAAATCGCCTGGACGTCAATGGAATGTCAAATGGTGCTATACCCACACTAGAAAGAATGTGAATGTGCACCCCATCACTCAGCATGACACTCAACAGGGAAACTGAGCATACAATGGGTAGCCTGTCTTATAAATAGTTGGAATGTAGTATCAACATTTAGGAACTGGCAATGCTGACACAGTTTAATGGTCAAGGAAAACTGTTTTGAGAATAAACTCGTTTAGATCGCTTATCATATTTCATTATTTTAATTTCATTTTGGTTACTGCTCTCGTCAGGTCAAAACTTTAAAATTTGAAAAACAATTTTCAATGTCACATTCAATGACATCCCACTTACGCAAATGTTTTACCGGAATGGATACTGGACATTGTTTTACAATTTCCAAGTTTTGACCATATCATGGCATCAGTCAATACAGCATTATAAGTAAAGAAATACGTTAAACAATCTAGATGGCTTTTTCACAAAGTCCCCACAATAACACAGTTTTCTTACAGCTGTGCCAGTATCATTATGGTCTGATTTAAAGTAGTTGTCACTTGACAGGCAACGGGCTGCAGGGCTCCCGCCACCAATAAACCAATGGCAGCCGGCGCTGACGGCAGCCACTGCGTTGCCGCTTCGCTCTGCTGAGCTGACTAAGGCAAGGCATTGTGCCAGCCAGCCAGTCCTCAGCGAGCCGTTGTAGACGTGCGGTTGAGAGATTTGAGTGACTTGTAGCTTCGCGTGTTTACGATGTCTGATGGAAGCAGTCGCAAGAGAGGGAGACCGAGGCTGCACACTCCTCAGAAACCTCCGAAAAGTGGCAGGCATGGCGTCATTATACGCAGTCAGGTGCGTGAATACGTGTGTTCCTTAAGGGAGTATTTTGAGAGAGGGGGGGATACAGGAGGGCCTCTCATTCCTTCGGATAAGGTGGTGGAGTGAACTGCAGCTGCTCTGCAAGTTAGCGAATGAACAGTAGTAAGAATCAGCAAGGAGAAATTCATGAAAGAAGGCTCAAGTGAATCATCTAAATTGGAGACACCTGGGAAAAAGAGGCGACTAGAGAAGAGGGTCACAAAACTTCACTCTTTTCAGGAAGATGCCATTCATCATCAAATATATGCATTTTATTTGAGGAAGGAGTATCCGACACTCAAATAACTACATGCTACCCTTACAGCGGCTGATCTGTTTCAGGGTAGTAAATCGTCTTTGTTACGAGTCGTGAAAATGTTAGGATTCCGATATAAATCCATCTCTGGCAGAAAGTTATTAATGGAACGCAAAGATATTGCAGCCTGGTGATGCCGCTTTCTTAGAGAATTAGTGGGGACAAATTTTGGTGGTATTGTTTGGCTTGATGAAACGTGGGTGAATGCAGGACACAGTTTAAAAACAGGCTGGACAGATGGTACCATCAGCGGTAGTATGGCAGCTCCGATCGGCAGAGAAAAAGGATAATTGTAGCACATGCCGGAAATTCAAAAAGTTTCATTCCAAATTGTCTGCTGCTATTCAGTTCAAATAAGACCTCTGACTACCACAAAGAGATGAACCACAATACTTTTGTGAAATGGTTTGAAGTCTGTGTGCTCCAGAACATAATAAAAAACTTATATCATTGTTATGGATACCGCTCCTTATCACTCAGTAATACAAGATAAATCACCCACAAAAGCAATGAAGAAAAACGACATTGTTAGCTGGTTACAGAAACATAAGGTGCAGTTCGACAGTAATTTGACAAGGGCAGAATTATTAGAACGTGTATCCCAACACAAGCCAAAGAACCCGACTTACGTTGTGGACGAAGTAGCAAAAAAATACAGGCATAAAGTGCTCAGATTGCCTCCTTACCATTGCCATTTCAACGCAATAGAGCTGATTTGGGCTCAGGTTAAACAGCGTATTGCTGCAGAAAATAAGAAATTCACATTAACCAAAGTGGAACGCCTTTTGAAAGAGGCAGTTGAAATTGTGACATCGGAAGACTGGCAGAAGGCAGTGCATCACGTGAAAGGATTGATACAGGGCGCATGGAACAATGAAGGTATCTTACAGCAAAGTGTCGAAGACTTGATTATATCTGTCAATACGAGCATTGACATGGATAGTTCCACTGACTCTGACTCTGAATTAAGCGGTGTTTTCACATTGCCTGATTAGTGTGTAGTGTACTTACTGCCATCAAATATTGTGTTTGTGAATTTATTTCGATTAATTCTTATTCTTGTTGTGAGAATAAGAAATACTGTTTGGCCAGCTCTCGTCGTCTCCTTACAGTAAGTTAGACTGAATTTTAATTCTATTTCATTTTGTACACACACCAAGATGTTATTCAATGTGTGTAATAGTTTTCGAGATTTGCAATCTAAAGAAGAAATCTTTTTCCAGACGCGAAAATTTCTCACATTTCAATAGTTAATGTAACGGCCCTAATTAAAATTAAGAGAAGATGTTTGATATGCTTATAGATACCACTGAGACCGATACTGTACGTAAATTTCAAAATATTTACATAATATTTATAGGAGATAGAGATTTTAAACGTCATACTTGTTTCGAGTTCAGTACTGATAGGGTTGCTTAAAAACGCTGTCTTCAGAAATTTGTACATGGGAAACATAATGCTCTATGAAAACTTGCTGAGTGCATTATTTTGGTAATGAATGGAAAAAAATATTTTGCTGTGATGTCAATAGTTTTTCAGTAATGATGTGATAAGTTAGAAGCCGTTTGCGAAATCAAGAATTTAAATGGTATCAAACAAATTAACGTAACTCTTGTCCTAATTAAAATTAAGAATAGATATTTGACAGTTTGAGAGATATTGTAGAGATATACATCATATGTGGGTTTGAAACTTTTTACTTATTTTTTGTAGAAGATACAGGCTTTAAACGATTTTCTATCGCCGGGGGTAGCGATGCGCTGAGACGGCTACCTCCAGCCAATGCTTGACATGACAACGCCGCAACTTCGCAGCGCAAACTTCAAGTGACAACTACTTTAAATCAGACTATAGTCAGTGTATAGCAGTCATATATAAACAGTTCTTTTTGTACTCTGCACCAACTATAAACATATATTGTCATTCAAGTCAACACCTAATGCATCTAAGTTAGTTGGTTGATATGGGAGAGGGGAACAAACAGTGAGGTCATCGGCCTCATTGGATTAGGGAAGGATGGGGAAGGAAGTCAGCCGTGCCCTTTCAAGCCAACCATCCTTGCATTTGCCTGGAACAATTTACTGAAATCAAGGAAAATAGTAAAATAAACTAATATTACATGTGCACTGTTGTAACGGCTCAACCTCCACCTGCATTAACTATAGGATTGCTACAACTCACAGAAGTGGCAAAATAATTCTTTGCTTTCAGGTAGTGTGGTTATTATGAGAGAACAATCATAGCAAAAACATAAAATTGTATGAAATAAACAAACAAATAAAATAATAAAGAAGCAGCAGCTCTATGTTAGCCTACCCTGTGCATGACTCTCTAAATCAGTATATCTACTGAAACCTACATCCATCTGAATTCACTTACTACTGTCAAACCTCAGAATTTGTCTAAAATTCTTAGCTGTCACATACAAATTAACTTTTGCTTCATGCCTTTGGACACGTCCTAACAACCAATATGTTCTTCTAGTCAAGCTACACCACAAACTTTTACTCTCCCAGAATCTATGCAGTACCTCAACAATACTTACTTTATCTACCCACCCAATCTTAAACATTCTTCTGTAATATCTCATTTAATAAGCTTCTGTTCTCTTCTTAAATATGCTGTTTATTTTCCACATTTCACCTCCATATAATATTGCACTCTTGACTAATACTTTCAGAAAAGACTTTATAACACTAACATATATTAGATATTAACAGTTTTTTCTTTTTCAAGAACGCTTTTCTGGCTACTGCAAATCTGCATTTTATGTCCTCTTTTCTGTCATTCATTTTGCTGCCCAAGTAGGAAAACTCGTCTATAACTCTGTAAGAGTCGTTGGGTTGTCACCTTTACAGATGCTGGACGATGAAGTGTGGAGCACAGTAGTGAGCACCTGTCACGCACACTGACTGCTAATGAGAGAGACAGCATTAGCAGTTTAGACAGTTATTATTTACAATCGAATAATCATCTCCTTGACACCAGCGAGGTCAGTGGAGGTGGCATGCAGAACTGGAATGCACTGACGCATCCATATCAGCAGTCTTGAGGCGGTCAGTGAGGTCAAGGCTGCTAGCACAGCAGAAGTGATGTCACGCAGGCCACTTTCCTAACTGGCAGCAGGCATCGTTTGTCTGGTGGTGGTGCCCTACAGCTTGATGACACGGTTTACTAGGGCACACTCGTGGATAGATAATGAGCATTCTAGAAAGCTTCTAGTAGCTCTGTACGGTATGACGGTGGTGGTAGTGTCAATTCACCGGGGGAAGGCAGTGGATGCCAGCGTCCACTTACAAATGCAAGTGTGGGTAGCAGCAGCTGTCACGCCTCCCCAATACAGTGGCAGATTGACAGTGTGCCAAACACCGTCAGTTTGCCCCCTAGCAAGCTGGTGGTAGAAGACTCCGAGTCTTCACATCAGCAGAGAAGAGGTGAGCAGTTCATAACAGTTAAGTTCAACAGACGGGGCTGGCTGCAGTCTCGATGGTAGTAGTTGCAAATGGTGTCAGCATGAGAGTCACTGGTGCTGCCTCTGTGCTGGCTCACTGCAACTGGAATAGAGAGAGGCTCGAGAGGCCAAGTATAACTGGCCGTGGGAGGTAATGACATTATCCCTCGGCGAGGATGACTGAATGTGGCCCAGTTTTCTGGGCTCGTCAGCATTCTTAACCACTCTTCTAAGTCTCAACTGTGGCTTGCAGCTCTTCAGCTTGGCACCTTCTCCAATGTCAGCAGGTTGAAAGGCATTTTTGTGTAAGATTTACATACAGTTACTGCACCTTGCAGTGCTGTCAGAATGACATTATGTTACCTCCAAAGCAAAGTCATACTGCCGAACTGCCAATTCTGACATCTTGTTCGACCAATGTGTGGCAATGACCTCGGCTGTGAGTCACAATATTTGCAGTTCTGGTTCTCCTGCCAGTTTGATATTCCTGACATTCCTGTTGTGATACTGAGCTCAAGCCTGTCTTGGATTGGATCAGTGCTGGCTGCGAAAAACTTTTAAAACAATATATATTCACCCAGTATATCTTTCTGCAATGCAACAACTTTTAGCATTTCATTTCCTAATTTCATTCCGTCAACATCAACTGATTTAATTTGACTACTGATCTTCAAAGTTCTCCACTGTCTTTGACAGAATTGCAATGTCAGTGACAAATCCCAAACCCACAAATTTAATTTCTTTTCCGTATTTCTCCCTGGTTTCCTTTACTGCTTGCTCCAAGTCATATCAAATAACCTGGAAGACATGCTACAACCCTGTCTCACCCGTTTCTCAACTACTGCTTCCCATTCCCGTGTTTTGATTCAGGGCTGCAGTATTGTTGTCAAATATGTTGTAGACAACCTTTTACTTCCCACAGTTTATCCCAGATAACATTATAACTCCATTGAGTGTACACAGACAACACTGCCATAAGTTTTTTCTAAACCTACTAATGGTGTTTCTGTTCACAGCCTGTGGAAAAAAATTATTTGAGATTCTAGCAACCAATTGTTCACCAAGTGGTGTACCTCTTCTTTGGAATGGAATTTCTTTGTGTTGTTTGCTTCTATGGTGGATCCAATTACATGGAAATCAGTGGTGTGAGGTCTCATCAGTATAACGGATGGGGAAGTACTGCTGGCCAGGGAGTGGATTTTCTGGACTATTGGTTGGTTGGTTGGTTGGAGGGTTAAGAGACTAAACAATGAGATCATCAGCCCTATGGTAAAGAGACAGGTCATCTAGAGTTGTGACAGCAGACAGAAATTTGACTGAATTATGAAAGTATGTAGGAATGGCAAAATCGAGTCACTGAAACAATATTGAGGCTGGAGCTAAGATGTAATTTAAAGAGATGTAAATTTGTAAGGCCAATATGCAGCTCAACGAGTAGATGAGGATGGCGCCAGCATTCATCTGTGGTTAGAGAAACCTCACTTGCAGCCGACCTCCACCAATCAATGCATGGAGTAAGGAATGCATTCTAGCATGGAAATTCATAATAATACAAGTGAGACGTCTAAAACTGCACAGAACATCAGTTGGACTGACAATGATAAAATAATGTGAGGGAAATATTCAGGTCAGTATGTGGATGGGGCCAGTTAAGTGTTTCCTGGCGCTAAGCATATAATGGGGCCCGTCCCACCCATGGTTGTCCTACCCCAGCTACGTTATAGCAAAAGTGTTAAAGACACAAATAATAACAACTATTCTGAAGGGAACATAAAAACCAGCTCAACTGTCTTTCCTCATAAAATAACATCATGGATAAGAAACACTTAACACGCTGTGTTCGTCAGAGTGCTACCCTTATAAAATTATATGGGATGCAGCAGTGAAAAGAGCTAACCCCATTGAAATATGATTAAAATTGAGTAAAAGAGGAATGACAAAGGTAGATGGTAAAGGACACAGGGTTGAGGGTCCCCAGGTCCAGCAAGCAGTGGGAGATGACCCAATCCCATTCACACTGTGTCCCCTCCCCCCCCCCCCAGCAGTAGTTTAAAATGTTATATCCGAGAATAAAAACCACTTTCATGTAGAAAACACAGAAACAGATCAGCTTTCCATGAATTGTCTCACAATTTTAGAGGCAAAGGATCTGGAAGACAATGCTTGGCACAGAGAGTGAGAAGGAGGAGTCATACCATGAGGATGTGAGCTACTGTCTGTAAGGTTCTGCAACCATAATGTGGTGGTGCTTTTTTAAATAAAATAAAAGTATCAAAATGGTGAAAACATAGGACAAGGAATAGGAGTATGAGCGTCATGCTGCAGTATTCTCCTTGATGGTGCAGAGTTTATTAAAAGAGGCAGCAATCCACCAGATGTTCCAACTTCAAGTGAGGACAGGTCTTATCTGCATATGCAACTCTGTTCCTGCAATAATCAAAGCAAATATACGAGAAGTAATTGCATCTTGTCAAATGGAAAGCCAGTTCATTCTCTGGGATACCCATATGACCTGAGATCCAGAGAAAAACAACTTAGCAGGCAGTATGACTGAGGCCCAAGAGAAAGCCAGCAACAGCAGATATCACTGGGTGACAAGAGTAACATCGATCAATAGCCGCGAGATTGCTCACTGAGATAATGCAAATTAAAAGACATTCAATGGAGATCTGTTTAATATAATGTAGGGTTCTGTCAATGATCATCAGCTCTGTCATAATAAAGACTATCTGATCCAGCAAACAAATGTTGTTCCTGACCACTTGGAGACGTATCCATGGCTTCACAGCTGTCAGGGTAAATGATGGTAGGACCCTACTACTCCTGAAGCATCAAAAGGAACAGGCACTGAAGGGTCATGGGGGCAACAAACTTACGGAAATGAAAATAGACCAGTTCCAATTCATTGTCTGGATACTAACCAAGGAAGGGTGGAAGGAGGGGGGCGAAAGAGGAGGAATTGCAGAAAGGGCTTTGAACCACATTTCCACTGGTAATGCCACCCGAGAGTCAATGTCTTGGGGTCAACACCCCTTCTATGCAAAAAGACTTTAAGAATTTGGATAACTTGGAAGTTTTTGGATGGTGATTGCAGAAGTGAGCAAGGGCTGCTAGCAATCAATTGAAGACGGAAAATTTCCATTTTGGCAAAGAGACTTTTTAACAGACTAGTCCAGAAAGCACCAATAGCCACTCACTTCATGATGATGAACTGACTCCCACAAACTCAAAACTGAAGTTGCAGCTGAGCCGTAAGTCCATCAACTGTAGCCCAATCGGAATGAGACCAGAGCCTGATAAATAGAGAGTAGAGTGGTGTGATTCGCACCCAAAGAGTAATGGGTAAAGATGCAGAGCTCATTAATCTTTCCCATGAAGCTAGTTTTTAGTTGAATATTGGACAGCATATCCACTTTTTATCAAAGAAGGGTCTTAAAAATTGGGACTGTGTGACAACACCCCAACAGTAGACACCCAAGTACAGCTCTAAGTTAAGTGGACTGTTGTATGACAACAGAAAGGCATGACTTGTGCTTTCACCAGACAGAATTACAACCCATGGGAAAGGATCTGAGCAGGAGCCATTTGGATTGCATGTTGGACCTAGCATTCAGCCAAGGTAAATGGAAATTCCGTGTGGTTAGGGCTTCCCATCGGGTAGACCGTTCGCCTGGTGCAAGTCTTTCGAGTTGATGCCACTTCAGCAACTTGCATGTCAATGGGGATGAAATGATGACAATATGGACAACGCAACACCAAGTCCCTGAGTGGAGAAAATCTCAGACCCAGCTGGGAATCTAACGCAGATCATTAGATATGACATGCCGTCACGCTGACCATTCACCTACCAGGGATTCAGCCAAGTTTACAGACTGCGAGCTACACTACATGCAAAATTCTTTGAGATTGTTGTATACCATGACATTTCATTAGGAAATG
The DNA here is from genome assembly GCF_021461395.2 of Schistocerca americana. Taxonomy (NCBI): domain Eukaryota; kingdom Metazoa; phylum Arthropoda; class Insecta; order Orthoptera; family Acrididae; genus Schistocerca; species Schistocerca americana. The sequence goes on from NC_060125.1 coordinate 128,489,528, forward strand.
CCATGGTACACTCTTAGGCCCTTTGAGAAATGGAAGACTATACGTGAATATGCAGAAGAACTGTTACTTTACGTTAACCTAGCTAGAGTGAAGCAAAACATTTTTGCTAGGCTTCTGTTTACCTAGGGCCAACAATATAAGCAGTTGCCTCTCCCTTGGGCATGAGTGGTGCATAGACGTCATCACCTGCTGTTGTGGATAGTTATTTTGTGCAGCTGCTGATGGAAGGTGTTATGGTGGCTCACCAAGCAATAACCAAAGAGCCTGTATTACCAATTAATGTTATGTAAAACCTAATGATTTGACATACCCTGTCACTATGGGAAATTAGAGAGACCTCTGGAGAAAAGAGAACCACTTGCACAAATACCAAGAGCTCATATGGAAAACTGGTCCTAAGCAAAGAAGGAAAAGCTGAAAGGTGGCTGGAGTATATAGAGGTCTATACAAGGGAGATGCACTTTAGAGCAATATTATAGAAATGGAAGAGGACATAGATGAAGATGATATAGGAGATAAGATACTGTGTGAAAAATTAGACAGAGCACTGAAAGACCTACGTTGAAACAAGGCCCCAGGAATAGACAACATTCTATTAGAACTACCAACAGCCTTGGGAGAGCCAGCCATGACAAAACTCTTTCATCTGGTGAGCAGGATGTATGAGACTGGCTAAATGCTCTCCGACTTCAAGAAGAATATAATAATTCCAATTTCAAAGAAAGCAGGTGCTGACAGATGTGAAAATTACCGAACTATGAATTTAATAAGTCATGGCTGTCAAATACAAACACGAATTCTTTACACAAGAACGGAGAAACTGGTAGAAGCCAACCGGGGGAAAGTCAGTTTGGATTCTGAAGAAATGTAGGAACACAGGAGGCAATACTGACTCTATGACTTCTGATAGAAGATGGGTTAAGGAAATAAACCTACATTTATAGCATCTGTAGACTTAGAAAAAGCTTTTGACAATGTTGACAGAGATACTCGCTTTGAAATTCTGAAAGTAGCAGGGATAAAATGCGGGAAGCAAAAGGCTATTTACAACTTGTACAGAAACCAGGTGGTACGTATAAAAGTCGAGAGGCATGAAAGGGAAGCAGTGGTTGAGAATGGAGTGAGACAGGGTTGTAGCCAATCTACACTGTTATTTAATCCTTACATTGAGCAAGCAGTAAAGGAAACGAAAGAAAAATTTGGAGCAGGAATTAAAGGCCAGGGAGAAGAAATAAAAACTCTGAGGTTTGCCATTGACATTGTATTTCTGTTAAGAGACAGCAAAGGTCTTGGAAGAGCAGTTGAACAGCATGGACAGTGTCCTGCTAGGATGATATACGATGAACATCAACAAAAGCAAAATAAGGATAATGAATGTAGTCAAATTAAATCAGGTGATGCTGAGGGAATTAGATTAGGAAATGGCACACTGAAAGTAACAGATGAGTGTTGCTATTTGGGTAGCAATATAACTGATGATGGCTGAAGTACAGAGGATATAAAATGTACACTGGCAATGACAATGAAAGCTTTTCTGAAACAGAGCAATTTGCTAACATCGAGTTCAAATTTAAGTGTAAGGATGTCTTTTCTGAAAGTACTTGTATGGAGTGTTGCCACATTTGGAAGTGAAACATGGATGATACACAATTTAAACAAGAAGAGAACAGAAGCTTTTGAAATGTGGTCCTACAGAAGAACATTGAAGATTAAATGAGTATCACGTAACTAATGATGTGGTACTAAATATAATTGTGGAGAGGAGAAATCTGTGGTACAACTTGACTAAAAGAGTGGATCGGTTGGTAGGACACATTCTGATACATCAATTTGGTAATGGCAGGAAGTGTGGGGGACACAAACTGTAGTGGGAGACCAAGAGATGAATACAGTAAGCAGATTCAGAAGCATATAGGTTGCAGAAGTTACTCAAAGATGAAGAGGCTTGCACAGAATAGAGTAGCATCGAGAGCTGGATCAAACCAGTCTTCGGACTTAAGACCACAACAATAACATTGTATACAGACCAGAGAGAAGGAGCAGCCTCATGCTCATTGTAGAGTACATTGTATTAATGGTTAATTTGACAATATATTGTTGAAATGATAGAACTCTGGTTATGAATGCTTTATGTTATTTGAGGAGAGAAATGAGCTCTCATCCCAGTCAATTGATTAAATGTTCAGGGAAGAGGATCTGAGCATTGTGAAGAAAATTATTAGCTGAGACTGAATAGCAGGACCATTTATAGACGACTGTAGTATCCAGAAGATATCAGCAAACAAATCAAATCTACAAAAAGTGTGTGATACTCTGGGAGGACATATGTAACTTGTAGGTTTGGCATCTCCCCAAAAGCAATGGGCAAATGACAACATACAGTGCAGAAGTGACCAGTGGCCTGGCAGAGGTCGCAAGCATAGTGATGGTGATATGGAAGAGTGTACTGCTCAGTGCAGAGCCTATCAGTACAGTCCTGAAACAACTGACATGATAAAAATTGATGAATAAAAATTAATAGGGAGCCTCCAAAGCCCTAGTCGTGGAGGATAAGTAAAATGTAACGAAGCACAGTGGTGTCATATTTCTTATGTAAGTGTAGGCAGACTGGGAAGAGGAATTGGCATTTTGAAAAAGCCTGGCAGATTATTTTTTCCAACCTAACTGGATGGTTGGTTGTGGATTGTCCTTCCCAGAAAACACACTGATAGGGGGAAAGAAGGACCTGTAATTTGAGAACACAGCATATAACTAGGTTACCACCCTTTCAAGCAGTTTGCAGAGCATGTTGGTGATGCTAATCGGTCACTAGCTACAGATGGATGATGGTTTTTTGACTGGTTTGAGGATTGGAATGATGATACATCTTGCCATTGCAAAGGGAAGACATCTTCTAGCCAAATACAGTCAAAGACCTTGAGTAGGTAGAGTCCTTTGAGTAACATTTGGATGTTGGATCAGCCGATTATGAACCAAGTCAGGGCCTGGGGCAACAGCGTATGGTGAGTCAACAGCCTGAAGCAGCTTCAGTCAGTGAAATGTTCATTGTATAATTTGGCATGATGAGAGTTAAAGGACATGAGGATGTCCTCAACTTGCTTTTATGCCATTGGAGTGGCAGGCAGGTAAGAAGACCATGCAGATGCTGTCACAATGTGGGCCATGCGGTGTTCAGCAAGAATCAATGTATTGGTAGAAATAGCACCATTAACGAAGAAACCCTGGACAGTAGATTATGCAGCTTGAGATACATGTGGGATAAAGAGGCATACAATCCTAAGGGGACATAATGATCCCAGCATTCCCTCTTACTGTGCTTAGCTCTTTAAATGACACTGGTAAGTATATATTCCACTGGTAAATGACTGGAATTACAATGTATAATTTTTTTCCTGATTTATTGGTATGAATGTTTACTACCGCTAACTCATGGTACACTTAAGAATAAGTATAAAACTGAGTAGGTGTATTCATTGGCATTACCAGAGTACACACCGATATGTATTGAATTGTTAGGCTGGGAAAAACCTCTTGTCACTTAAAGGGTAATATAGATAGAGGGTGGCCTGTGAAGGATGTAGCTTGAGATACTGTATGCTCCTTTGATGAGCCTGAATAGTTCTTGGAATGTTTTTAGTATGCAATGGCACCGACCAGCATGGGGTTGGCTCAAATAAAGGGGGAAAGCAGATCTTGCAGTGCAGATGATCACACTGGAGACATATTCTACCACCTCTTCAGGGCAATTTGACAGAGGGGTGATGAAAGTACAGCAGAAGTATATAACTGCCAGTTGGCTCTTTGAAGAGACCACTGTAATAACTGGTCCATTAAGTGATGACGAGGAAGTGACAATATCCTCAAAAAGTCACAAAGATCTCCATGCAGTAACCACTGACGTGGAGCCACAAGATAGGGAGAAAAGACTGTACAGTCGATAGCCAAGAAGGTACCAAGGATGATACTAAAGTGGATAGAGTATCATCAGCGAGGAGACGCGATCAAGCTCTTCACTTTTTCCATTAGCACATGGTAATCGTAGGCTAGAAATAATGAATATTATTTAATTTATTCTCGCAATATCATTAAGAACAGGGATGTCACAACTGAGAGCAGTGATAACTGTTTACTGATAGCAAGAATACTTATTAATAATGTTAGTTATTTTCTTCTTCAAATTAATAATTGAGTTGCATAAATGTCTCCATATTCATTTGCAAATTCTCAATCGTGTTCTTATCTAAGGCCATAAACTACTTACTCTGTAACTGTCATGACAGACTTTTGGAGACTAAGAGTAAATTCAGCAAAACAATATGCATTGACGCGATTGGTGACTTTTCCCCTCTGCTTATACAGGACAACAACCATCAGCCTAATCATGTCTATCAACCAGAGCAGTGATACTATATAGTGGGTAAACAGTGCATCAGCAAATGAGTGTCCCTCTGATGAATTTCACATAATGGCTTTCTCATTCTGTATACATTATTGCAGCTGTAACCAGCTTTCTCATCTGCTTCATGCTCCTGCATTACATTGTTATATACAAGCAGAAAACTTGTGGTGGGGGAGAGGAATAATTAAGCATTCACACAAACAGGAAAAAGAGAGATTCTAAACCACTTCACAGTACTGTGAGATGAGAACCATCTGGGGGGAAATGGTGTAATGAGACTGAAAGCTTCTTGTAATAATTCTGAACTTGTCTTTGTAAGCGTCTAGTTGGTATCTGAGAGATTTATACAATTTATTTTGATATCAAAATGTATAAATTTTGATGCTGGGCAACATAACTAAGAGAAAATTTAATTCTGAACAGAAATATTGGGAGTTCACATTACACCATGGGAAATCAAGTCTTTCCGGTGCATCAAACAGTTCATCTGCAAGAAAACAATTCATTTCCAATGAAATTTGCACGTGCCATCTGACTGCAAAACAAAATGATTCAGATTAAAATGTTGGACCTGAGCATTCCTAATCTTTATACTTAGTCTTGCAAACAATAAGTGTATCAGAACTGTTACTGTAATTACGGAGCAAATGAACATAAAATTAATGCCTCTGACTTTCTGGTCAAACTGCTTGAAAATTCACAAGATAGCATTTTACGGAAATCTTCTACTGGTATTAAGCCTGGGAACTGATACATTATTTTAACAAATCACTCTAACGCTCACTATACCTTACAGTGGACACGAACTTAGATGATAATTAAATTTATTGGCATACCAGTGTGCACGGAACACTCATCCGCTTGCATAGAAGCCGTCTGTACTAAGCTCTGATGAGACGAATGTGGACAATCATATCAACATGTTCAAGAGACTGACACCACCATGGACAACATGGTGGGCTACATGTTGTTTGGCACATGGTTTATGTGAAAACTGGCAGCAGCCAATAGAGCCAAAAGGATCTGCATGCTGGAATGCCTGGACACTAAATTAAAACATCTACAGCAGGCTTTCGAGAAAAATGGCTTCTCAGGGAAAGAAGTAAACAGAATTCTATGACTAAATAATGGAATGTCGAAGGACAAGCATGAAAAACAACGGTTGAAAAATACAGTTTCTCTGCCTTTTATTAAAAAAGTAATAGATCAGATCAAAAAGATTTTACAGAAACATGACATCAGACTGGTTTTTACACCAACAAAGAAAATACGTCAAGCACTCTGATCTGTGGATAAACGCCCTCCTCTATTAGCATGTGGCATGTATAAAATTCTGTGTGCATGTGGTAAAGTTTATATTGGAGCAACCAAGAGAAGTGTGGATACATGGATAAAGGAACCCAAAACTCTTTGACAATTAGAGAAAATAGTCAAATTGGCCTTAGCAGGACATGCTCTTCAGCCAGGAAGTCACAAAGTGAAGTTTTCTGAAACAAAAATTCTATCTACAACAATGAACTATTATCCACAGTTATGTAGAGAAGCCACTGAAATACATAAACATAGGCAAAATTGTAATAGGAAAGTAGAGACCATGAAACTAAGAGACATTTGGACAGTAACTCAGCAGAATCGCCAAACAGTTTTTGTCTTTGACAAAATGACAATTCCAGAATGAAATTTTCACTCTGCAGCAGAGTGTGCGCTGATATGAAACTGCCTGGGAGATTAAAACTGTGTGCGGGACCGAGACTCGAACTCGGGACCTTTGCCTTTCGCGGGTAAGTGCTCTACCCAACTGAGCGACCCAAGCAAGACTCACACCCATACTCACAGCTTTACTTCTGCCAGTACCTCGTCTCCTACCTTCCAAACTTTGCAGAAGCACTCCTGCGAACCTTGCAGAACTAGCACTCCTGAAAGAAAGGATACTGTGCAGACATGGCTTAGCCACAGCCTGGGGGATGTTTCCAGAATGAGACTTTCACCCTGCAGTGGAGTGTGCGCTGATATGAAACTGCCTGGCAGATTAAAACTGTGTGCGAGACCGAGACTCGAACTCAGGACCTTTGCCTTTCATGGGCAAGTGCTCTACTAACTGTCTCCACAATATCCTTTCTTTCAGGAGTGCTAGTTCTGTAAGGTTCGCAGGAGAGCTTCTGTAAAGTTTGAAAGGTAGGAGACGAGCTACTGGCAGAAGTAAAGCTGTGAGGATGGGGCGTGAGTCATGCTTGGGTAGCTCAGTTGGTAGAGCACTTGCCCGCAAAAGGCAAAGGTCCTGAATTCCAGTCTCGGTCCGGCACACAGTTTTAATCTGCCAGGCAGTTTCAAGATGACAACTGATAAATAAGTTTTATCTTTGACAAGGTCCATCAGCGATTATCGCATGTAACACCGGCCACATCCCTTATTCTACAGTATATATCGAGACAATACAGCAGACTGATGGTGCCTTAATTTGTTTGGTAATTTAACTAATTTTTCACTTGGGTTGTTACAAGTGTAGAAAATTGTCAGTCAACACTTTAGGCCAGATTCAGCACCTATTGTGGTCGCTAGATAAGTTACAGGAACAAAGTGAAAACTGTGGATTGACAGGACAACACTTTTATAAGTTGCTATATCCAAAGCATGCAGCGCAGTTAATGTGATCTGATAATACAGCTAGAATAGCACAGTGTAGCCTCAGTGAATTTGGGGGCTATTTGTGTAATAAACTGATACCTTCTCTGCAGATACGGCAGGAATTAGTGCAAAGGGACTACTGGTGGGTATAAGAAAACAGGGAGCTGTTAGCACGGTACATGCCGGATATTAGGCACATAGTAAAGGCATTATATTTACCACAGAGTGAAGCAGAGGTTGAAGGGGTATGTCCAGAGGATAGGTGTTGGTTGTTGTTTGTGGAAAGGCCAACTCATTCATGGATTTACAAGGCAGACACGTGTGTACACGATCCATTACACAGATACGAATATGAAAGATATCATATGAGACAAAAGGGGAACTCCATCTGATACGTAGGGACACCTTTGATACTAGCAATATAGCTCATTACAAAAATTACTGCAAAATACTGAAGAAGGTTATCCAGAAATCTAAACACCTGCATTATGAGAAGAAGATAAATAAAAACAATATGGGATATAGTTAAGTCAGAGAGAGGTAGGACCAGAAATGAGGAGGAACAAATAGCTCTAAAAATAAATGAAACCCTGGTAACAAACGCATGTTGTGTTGCGAAACAATTAAACAAGTATTTTGCCTCTGTTATTGATAGCATGGGGTTGTCAGGTTCAGTAAATAATGCAATAGAATATCTGAGACCAGTGCACACAAGCAATCTGAGTAAAACGGAATTGACACTTACTTCACCCAAAGAAATAGAATCCATCATAAAGTCCTTGAAATCAAATCCTTCTAGTGGTTATGATAACATATCAACAAAGTTAATAAAAGAGTGCTCATGTGAGCTTAGTCATATCTTGAGTTATTGGTGTAATCAATTACTTGTCACAGGAACATTCTCGGACTGGCTTAAATATGCTGAAGTTATACCTCTCCACAAGAAAGGGGACAAAGAAATGCCGTCAAATTACCAACCAATCTCACTTTTGCCAACTTTTTCAAAAATCTTTGAAAAGGTTATGTTCACGCATCTACTTCAGCACCTTAGTGAAAATAACATACTGTCAAAGACACAGTTTGGGCTTCTTAAGGGTTCTGATATTGAGAAAGCTATTTACACTTACAGCAAAAATGTCCTTAATGTATTGGACGACAAATTAGAAGCAACTGTCATATTCAGTGACCTGTCAAAGGCATTTAACTGTGTGAATCACAGCATTCTTTTAAGTAAACTAAAATATTATGGTGTCACTGGTAGTGCTGCAAAGTGGTTTCAGCCATATCTTACTAACAGAATACATAATGTGTCATTATGTAACACTTCAGCAGAAGGCAATCAGACATCAACTGACTGGGAAGAAATTACATGTGGTGTTTCCCAAGGTCCCATACTAGCTCCACTACCGTTTCTTGTGTATATTAACGACCTGCCATCTGTTACATTACCAGATGCCAAGTTTGCCTTATTTTCAGATGATACAAACATTGCAATAAATAGTAAATCAAATATAAATTTAGAAATGACAGCTAATCAAATTTTTACTGACATTAATAAGTGGTTCATAGCCAATTAACTGTCATTAAACTTTGAAAAGACCCACTATATGCAGTTCAGAACTTCCAACAAATTTCCTTCTGGTGTGTGTACAAAATATGATGACATGGAAATAGGAGAAGTTGAGGGTGTAAAATTCTTGGGATTACAACTTGATAATAAATTCAGTTGGGAGCAACATACTAATGAACTGCTAAAGTGTCTAAACAAGTCTGTGTTTGCAATGTGAATGATGTCAGACATAGGAGATATAAATATAAAAAACTGGCATATTTTACTTATTTTCACTCATTATGTCCTGTTGTTGTTGTGGTCTTCAGTTCTGAGACTGGTTTGATGCAGCTCTCCATGCTACTCTATCCTGTGCAAGCTGCTTCATCTCTCAGTACCTACTGCAGCCTACATCCTTCTGAATCTGCTTAGTGTATTCATCTCTTGGTCTCCCTCTACGATTTTTACCCTCCACGCTGCCTTCCAGTACTAAATTGGTGATCCCTTGATGCTTCAGAACATGTCCTACCAACCAATTCCTTCCTCTGATCAAGTTGTGCCACAAACTCCTCTTCTCCCCAATTCTATTCAATACCTCATGATTAGTTATGTGATCTACCCATCTAATCTTCAGCATTCTTCTGTAGCACCACATTTCAAAAGCTTCTATTCTCTTCTTGTCCAAACTATTTATCGTTCATGTTTCACTTCCATACATGGCTACACTCCATAGAAATACTTTCAGAAACGACTTCCTGACACTTAAATCTATACTCGACGTTAACAAATTTCTCTTCTTCAGAAACGCTTTCCTTGCCATTGCTGGTCTACATTTTATATCCTCTCTACTTCCCCAAATAGCAAAACTCCTTTACTACTTTAAGTGTCTTATTTCCTAATCTAATTCCCTCAGCATCACCTGACTTAATTCGACTACATTCCAATATTCTTGTTTTGCTTTTGTTGATATTCATCTTATACCCTCCTTTCAAGACACTGTCCATTCTGTTCAACTGCTCTTCCAAGTCCTTTGGTGTCTCTGACAGAATTACAATGTCATCGGCAAACCTCAAAGTTTTTATTTCTTCTCCATGGATTTTAATACCTACTCCGAACTTTTCTTTTGTTTCCTTTACTGCTTGCTCAATATACAGATTGAATAGCATCGGAGAGAGGCTACAACCCTGTCTCACTCCCTTCCCAACCACTGCTTCCCTCTCATGTCCCTCGACTCTTATAACTGCCATATGCTTTCTGTACAAATTGTAAATAGCCTTTCGCTCCCTGGATTTTACCCCTGCCACCTTCAGAATTTGAAAGAGAGTATTCCAGTCAACATTGTCAAAAGCTTTCTCTAAGTCTACAAATGCTTGAAACGTAGGTTTACCTTTCCTTAATCTTTCTTCTAAGATAAGTTGTAGGGTCAGTATTGCCTCACGTGTTCCAACATTTCTACAGAATCCAAACTGATCTTCCACGAGGTTGGCTTCTACCAGTTTTTCCATTCATCTGTACTGAATTCGCATTAGTATTTTGCAGCTGTGACTTATTAAACTGATAGTTCAATAATTTTCATATCTGTCAACACCTGCTTTCTTTGGGATTGGAATTATTATATTCTTCTTGAAGTCTGAGGGAATTTCGCCTGTCTCGTACATCTTGCTCACCAGATGGTAGAGTTTTGTCAGGACTGGCTCTCCCAAGGCTGTCAGTAGTTCTAATGGAATGTTGTCTACTCCCGGGGCTTTGTTTTGACTTAGGTCTTTCAGTGCTCTGTCAAATTCATCACGCAGTACATATCTCCCATTTCATCTTCATCTACCTCCTCTTCCATTTCCATAATATTGTCCTCAAGAACATCGCCCCTGTGCAGACCCTCTACATACTCCTTCCGCCTTTTTGCTTTCCCTTCTTTGCTTAGAACTCGGTTTCCATCTGAGCTCTTGATATTCATGCAAGTGGTTCTCTTTTCTCCAAAGGTCTCTTTAATTTTCCTGTAGGCAGTATCTATCTTACCCCTCATGAGATAAGCCTCTACATCCTTACATTTGTCATCTAGCCATCCCTGCTTAGCCATTTTGCACTTCCTGTCAATCTCATTTTTGAGACATTTGTATTTCAGTATCTCTTCTGTTACCCAAGGATTTCTCCTAGCCCTCGTCTTTTTACCTACTTGATCCTCTGCTGCCTTCACTATTTCATTATGTCATATGGTATCATATTTTGGGGTAGCTCCACAAACAGAGAAGAAATTTTTAGAGTACAGAAGCATATAATAAGAGTAATGAGTAGTGTAAATCCAAGAATATCACGTCGAACCCTATTCAAAGAATTGGGCATATTAACCACAGCTTCTCAGTATATTTATTCCTTAATGAAGTTTGTTGTAAATAATACATCTCTTTTTCCAACTAACTGCTTAGTACACAGTATCAACACTAGGAATAAGAACAATATGCATAAAGATTTAAAATCACTTACTCTTGCCCAGAAAGGAGTCCAGTATTCAGCAAGACATATTTTCAATAAGTTACCAGCAACCATTAAGAGTTTAGTTTCAGACAAGGCACAATTTAAACATAATTTAAAAGAATGTTTGATGGCCAACTCCTCCTATTCCATCCATGAGTTTCTCAACAAGTGCAGTAGACCATTTTCATGAAAATTTATTATACTTTAATTTTAGACAATACTTGGTTGTAACAGCCAAGTAACTACCTACCGTGTGAATGATGGATGTATGGAAAGCAGATGTAAGTCTTAAGTCTGTAAATAATGGAAGTTTAATTTTAAATCTTGTACATAATCTGACTGTTCTTAACTGAGGATCAATGAAATGAATAATTTACTTTAATTTTTGACAATACTTGGTTGTAATAGCCAAGAAACTAGCAAATGTCTGAATTATGGATTTAATGAAAGCAGACGTAAGTATTAAACCTGTAAATATTAGAAGTTTAAATTTAATTCATGTACATAATTTTACTATTTATTGACTCAGGACCTTTAAAATTAATGAAACTCAAGTTTTTCTAATTACATTTTTATAATGTGTTTATCTGACACGTTCCACATCCAGGAGGATTCCCTCTTTTATGGGTCTATGGAACGAATAATTAATCTAATCTCATCTCATCTAAAGGGCGAGACCGGGATACAGCATTCAAAGATGCCTATAGGAGGCAGAAAGGGCTGCCTTACACATAACAGGATGCCATGTACACATTTTAGATGTGGGACTCCTGACCATTTCAAATGAGACTGTCCAGGCATCCAGCGAAAGAAAAGCAAGAATTCTGACTGACTAGAGGCCAGTAATAGGAGCGAGGTTAAGGAGTAGACCCTTTGTTGTGTACATAGTTCCGCGTAGTCAGCGCGTACACAACTTTCCCACTAGAGCGCGATCCGCTAAGCACAACAGCGCAGGCGCAGCGCTCGTCCGTCTCCGAACTACGAGATGGCGCTGCCTTAGGGATGAACCAAATTTTGCTTCCGCCGATCTGCGTATTAATATGTAATGCAGCCAATGAGATTGCTGCTAACGTAGAACCTTTTCTCCTCGCAGATCACACTCGTGCAGTGATACCTGAACGTGTGAGGCATTATAACGAGTGTACAGACCTCCGATTAGTCAGTCTGCATCAGTCTGCACTAGTCTGTATTTGTCTGTACCAATCTATAGTCAAGTTTCAGTCTGCACCTAATAAGATTATCATATTCCTGTACTTTTTTTTTTTTTGTCATCAGTCTACTGACTGGTTTGATGCGGCCTGCCATGAATTCCTCTTCTGTGCAAACCTCTTCATCTCAGAGTAGCAATTGCAACCTACGTCCTCAATTATTTGCTTGACGTATTCCAATCTCTGTCTTCCTCTACAGTTTTTGCCCTCTACAGCTCCCTCTAGTACCATGGAAGTCATTCCCTCATGTCTTAGCAGATGTCCTATCATCCTGTCCCTTCTCCTTATCAGTGTTTTCCACATATTCCTTTCCTCTCCGATTCTGCATAGAACCTCCTCATTCCTTACCTTATCAGTCCACCTATTTTCAACATTCGTCTATAGCACCACATCTCAAATGCTTCAATTCTGTTCTGTTCCGGTTTTCCCACAGTCCATGTTTCACTGCCATACAATGCTGTACTGAAGACATACATCCTCAGAAATTTCTTCCTCAAATTAAGCCCGGTATTTGATATTAGTAGACTTCTCTTGGCGAGAAATGCCTTTTTTGCCATAGCGAGTCTGCTTTTGATGTCCTCCTTGCTCCGTCCGTCATTGGTTATTTTACTGCCTAGGTAGCAGAATTCCTTAACTTCATTGACTTCGTGACCATTAATCCTGATGTTAAGTTTCTCGCTGTTCTCATTTCTACTACTTCTCATTACCTTCGAATTTCTCCGATTTACTCTCAAACCATTCTGTGTACTCATTAGACTGTTCATTCCGTTCAGCAGATCATTTAATTCTTCTTCACTTTCACTCAGGATAGCAATGTCATCAGCGAATCGTATCATTGATATCCTTTCACCTTGTATTTTAATTCCACTCCTGAACCTTTCTTTTATTTCCATCATTGCTTCCTCGATGTACAGATTGAAGAGTAGGGGTGAAAGGTTACAGCCTTGTCTTACACCCTTCTCAATACGAGCCCTTCGTTCTTGATCATCCACTCTTATTATTCCCTCTTGGTTGTTGTACATATTGTATATGACCGTCTCTCCCTATAGCTTACTCCTACTTTTTTCAGAATCTCGAACAGCTTGCACCAAGTTATACTGTCGAACGCTTTTTCCATGCCGACAAATCCTATGAAAGTGTCTTGATTTTTCTTTAGCCTTGCTTCCATTATTAGCCGTAACGTCAGAATTGCCTCTCTCGTCCCTTTACTTTTCCTAAAGCCAAACTGATCGTCACCTAGCGCATTCTCAGTTTTCTTTTCCAATCTTCTGTATATTATTCTTGTAAGCAGCTTTGATGCATGAGCTGTTAAGCTGATTGTGCGATAATTCTCGCACTTGTCAGCTCTTGCCGTCTTCGGAATTGTGTGGATGATGCTTTTCCGAAAGTCAGATGATATGTCGCCAGACTCATATATTCTACACACCAATATGAATAGTCGTTTTGTTGCCACTTCCCCCAATGATTTTAGAAATTCTGATGGAATGTTATCTATCCCTTTTGCCTCCAAAGCTCTTTTAAATTCCGATTCTAATACTGGATACCCTATCTCTTCTAAATCGACTCCTGTTTCTTCTTCTATCACATCAGACAAATCTTCACCCTCATAGAGGCTTTCAATGTATTCTTTCCACCTATCTGCTCTCTCCTCTGCATTTAACAGTGGAATTCCCGTTGCACTCTTAATGTTACCACCGTTGCTTTTAATGTCACCAAAGGTTGTTTTGACTTTCCTGTATGCTGAGACTGTCCTTCTGATAATCACATCTTTTTCGATGTCATCACATTTTTCCTGCAGCCATTTCGTCTTAGCTTCCCTGCACTTCCTATTTATTTCATTCCTCAGCGACTTGTATTTCTGTATTCCTGATTTTCCTGGAACATGTTTGTACTTCCTCCTTTCATCAATCAACTGAAGTATTTCTTCTGTTACCCATGGTTTCTTCGCAGCTACCTTCTTTGTACCTATGTTTTCCTTCCCAACTTCTGTGATGGCCCTTTTTAGAGATGTCCATTCCTCTTCAACTGTACTGCCTACTGTGCTATTCCTTATTGCTGTATCTATAGCGTTAGAGAACTTCAAACATATCTCGTCATTCCTTAGTACTTCCGTATCCCTCTTCTTTGCGTATTGATTCTTCCTGACTAATGTCTTGAACTTCAGTCTACTCTTCATCACTACTATATTGTGATCTGAGTCTAAATCTGCTCCTGGGTACACCTTGCAATCCAGTATCTGGATTCGGAATCTCTGTCTGACCATGATGTAATCTAATTGAAATCTTCCCGTATCTCCCGGCCTTTTCCAAGTATACCTCCTCCTCTTGTGATTCTTGAACAGGGTATTCGCTATTACTAGCTGAAACTTGTTACAGAACTCAATTAGTCTTTCTCCTCTTTCATTCCTTGTCCCAAGCCCATATTCTCCTGTAACCTTTTCTTCTACTCCTTCCCCTACAACTGCATTCCAGTCACCCATGACTATTAGATTTTCGTCCCCCTTTACATACTGCATTACCCTTTCAATATCCTCATACACTTTCTCTATCTGTTCATCTTCAGCTTGCGACATCGGCATGTTTACCTGAACTATCGTTGTCGGTGTTGGTCTGCTGTCGATTCTGATTAGAACAACCCACTCACTGAATTGTTCACAGTAACACACCCTCTGCCCTACCTTCCTATTCATAACGAATCCTACACCTGTTATACCATTTTCTGCTGCTGTTGATATTATCTGATACTCACCTGACCAGAAATCCTTGTCTTCCTTCCACTTCACTTCACTGACCCCTACTATATCTATATTGAGCCTTTGCATTTCCCTTTTCAGATTTTCTAGTTTCCCTACCATCTTCAAGCTTCTGACATTCCACACCCCAACTCGTAGAACATTATCCTTTCGTTGATTATTCAATCTTTTTCTCATGGTAACCTCCCCCTTGGCAGTCCCCTCCTGGAGATCCGAATGGGGGACTATTCCGGAATCTTTTGCCAATGGAGAGATCATCATGACACTTCTTCAATTACAGGCCACATGTCCTGTGGATACACGTTACGTGTCTTTAATGCAGTGGTTTCCATTGCCTTCTGCATCCTCATGTCGTTGATCATTGCTGATTCTTCCGACTTTAGGGGCAATTTCCCACCCCTAGTACAAGAGAGTGCCCTGAACCTCTATCTGCTCCTCCGCCCTCTTTGACAAGGCCGTTGGCAGAATGAGGCTGACTTCTTATGCCGGAAGTCTTCGGCCGCCAATGCTGATTATTTATCAAAATTTAGGCAGTGGCGGGGATCGAACCTGGGACCGAAGACGTTTTGATTATGAATCAAAGATGCTACCCCTTTTTTTTTCAATGAGGGAAATAGAAAATTTGTGCTTTACCGGGATTCAAACCCAGGTCTCCTACTTACTTTTTTTTTTTTTGAACAAAAATTAAAAAAAGGGAAAAAGGATTTTGGAAGGTTTGTTTTTCTGCTTTTTTTATTTTTATTTTATTTTATTTTTATACAAATGGATAAAAGGAAGGCCGTTCCTCTTCGGCTACATAAACAGAATAATAGGAAGTCGTCCCGTTACGACAAAGAATGCTCCATACTATAGCCCGCTGCGAATTTTTCGATGACTGTCTTCTCGTTGCTGTGTTGTTTCCATTGTTTGTTCAATCTCATAAAAAAAGGAACTGGGAAGAGGTGCTATGGTTATCGTCTCATGTCATCAATAATCCAGCTGCGAGGCGGATTATGGAATGCGCTCCAAAGAAAATTAGAAAAATATTGCCTATATTTAGGGTTCTTGACGATCGCACAATGTCGTTCGTTGAGGTAATACCAAAAATCGGGTACTGTCTTTTCGCCATTACCGAAGAGGTAGTGAACAGTGTGGCCGCTGATCCACGTCACAGAGTTCAATTTTGCTCTTGGGAAATAAATCTTATCGGGGAAAAGAAGTGATCCTGTAGTTACCCTGTCGGGAGTCGTGCGTGTGAGAAAAGCCAATATCTGACGCACCAAATACCAAACATCCTTTGCCGACCCGCATTCGAAATGATGTTCATCCGTGTCAATCACTTGGCATGTGGCACACAAGGGTGAATCAGCAAGGTGGATGTGATGTAGGCGGGACTGGCACAACTGTTTCCCATTAACAGTTACGTACCATGCAGATTGCACGTTAGTATCAAGGGTGGTGGCATTCACTGCCTGCCACACAGCGCACCACTTTGTATTGGGATGTTTGCTTTCAATCACATTCGGGGTCCTGTTCATTTGCATGACAGCATATATCGCCCTCGTCATCATCAAGCGTGTGGGTAGTAGTGCGGTGCGATGTAGCTTAATTCAAGGAAGAATTGGCTAATGTAGAAGAAAGGTGCTGGGATGTCCGATATCATCACAGGGGGTGCGAGTGAGATTGGTCGTAAGGCTTCCAGTAAGAGATTTGTGAGGCACGTCGGACTTCATCGCCACAGTTGCAGGTGACAGCTGCCGAACAGGGCCTTCGCTCTGTTCTGAACATGACAAAGGCCTAAACCCCCTCTGCTCCTCGAGAGGGTTAGGGACTCATAACAAATCTTAAATAACATGCCCGTATTAACAAAGGATCCCAAAACCGCCAACATGCGGTGAGCCAGGGTAGGTGGTATGGGGAGTATCTGTGCAAAATGGGGGATACGTGACGCCAAATAGACGTTAGCATATCGTGTCCATTGCAGGAGGTCTAGATGTCGCAGACGGTGGTCACTTATTCCTGCTCTCATCTGATTCAATAAACGCCTGTAGTTAAGGGCTGTTGAACGTTTCATGTCAGATGTGAAATCAATGCCAAGACAGTGAATTGTGTCACTGATTCTTAGTGGTGCGACGCTCTCGTCGGGCAGGCCTCTGCCTATAGACAGGGCGTGCGATTTGTGGAGATTGAGATGGCTCCCCGATGCCGCGCCGTAGGTCACCACTCACGCCAGTGCTGCACGAGCATCGTCATTATTGCGAAGAAGGAGTACCAGATCATCCGCATAGGCAGTGCAGCAAAAAGTGTGTCCACCAAGGGACATCCCAGTCAGGCATTGTCGGAGGCCGCAGAGAAGTGGTTCCAAGACGAGGGCGTACAATATCGCCGAAAGAGGGCAGCCTTGTGGCACCGATCTCTGGCTCTGTATCGGCGGCGTGAGACGGCCATTATATAACACCTTGGGCGTCGTGCCGTGTAGGAGACGCATCAGTACATTAACTATGACGTCCGGATACCCCATGTGTCGCAGTACCTCCATCAAAAATGTGTGGTCCACTCTGTCAAAGGCCTGGCTAAAGTCGAGTGAGGCCAAAACTCCTGGCAGTTGGCGAGCTTTGGCTAGCGCGATCATATCTTTATACTGGCACAATGCAGTGCGGATATTATGGTCACCACCTAACGATGCCTGGTCCTGCGACACAACACTTCGTACTGATCGCTTTAGGTGTGCCGCCAGAAGCAGGGTGAAAATCTTCAAGTCAATGTTGAGTAAGGTCAAGGGCCGATAGTCACTGATCCTGGATCCGCCTCGTGGTTTCTGTATAGGCACAATCAGTCCTTCTAGGAAGGCCCCAGGTATCTGCGTCATGGGAGACATAAGATCGCGGCAAATATCAGTCCATGCTGGTGCCAGCAATTGTTGATACGTCCGGTAAAATTCCAGTGGAAGGCCATCAGGTCCCGGGGACTTATGAGCAGCCCCAGCCTGTATTGCTTCAATGATTTCCTCTTCCGTTACATCTGCAGTCAAATCTGCCGCCGCTGTCGGAAAGATCGAGCCATAAGTGAGTTGAGAGACTTCGGCGATCACCTCTGGGGGATGTCGATGTTCCGAGTACAGCGTAGTGTAGTGAGTATGAAGGGCGTTTCCTATGTTGCACTGGGTATCAAGGCGTCGTCCGTCTTCCGTCGTGATAGCTTGGATCAGTGTCCTGCATCGGCGCCGTCGTTCTGCAATGACGTGGTACATAGACGGTTCCTCCTGGGCCATTCTGTCTTGAGTGCGCGCTCTGACAATCGCACCCTCAAGGTGGCAACATGTTAATCTGATGATCTGTGCCTTGGCAAGGTTCACCGTCACCTGCCGTGCAGGTGAGTATGGCAGTGTTGTACATTCCCTTAAGATGTTGTAGTAGAAGTCCATGGTATGTCTCTCCATGCTGCAACATCTCGGCCGTAGCCTATGAGGTGGGCGACGTTCAACTTCCAAGGACCACGGCTGTGCCATACCTTCTGGCGGCCAAGGGTAATAGTGCAGATGTAGGCCTTGTGGTCAGAAAAAGCTGTGGGCCAAACTTTGACAGCTCTTGTCCCCACAGCTACGGAGCACGAGATGTAAATCTGGTCGATGCGGCTGGAGGAATGGCTGGTGTAGTGAGTAAATCCAGGCCGATCGTCACAAACATGTTCCCACGAGTCCACCAATTGAAGATTATTTATAATTGTTGTACGTTCTGCGCAGGGAGAATGATGTGGTAACTGATCCTTAGGTGCTTGGCTCCAGTTGAAGTCCCCTCCCATTATCAAGCCGTCCTGACGGCCTATAAAGAGGTGCGTGATTGTATGAGCGAAAAAGGTGGATCATTCGCGACGCCGACCAGATCCTGACGGTGCATAGATGTTAATAAGTTTGACTCCTTGGATTGTAAGAGCCATACCTCTGGCGTCAGGGAGATACTCGACGTCTTCTGTGGATATACCTTCGCGGAGGAGGATTGCCACACCACTGCCATTGGCAGACGCATGTGAGACCCAAGTCTTGTAGTCATAGGGTCCCTTGAAGTCTGTGACATACACCTCTTGAAGGAGCGCAATGTCGATGTCAGCTGCGTTGAGCAGGTCCTGTAGCATCACTAGTTTATGTCGAGCACGTATGTTGTTGATGTTAATCGTCGCTAGACGGTACGTTTGGTCAGCCAGGTCGGCAACTGGGTTGTGTAGGAGGCCAGGTGTGGGCGGCAGGGGCGGCCCCACAGAGGCTGACGATACAGCCGTAGTCACTGAGGTTGGTCGGTGCTGGGTACAACCAAGGGCGCATCTCTGCCCTCGGCATCCTCCTGGTGCTGTGGCTCATCCTCGACATCATCCGCCCAAGAATCAGATGCAGCAGTTGGTAATTGTTGATGAGTGCTGTCAGTAGAGCGCTCGCGCGCATGTTCAGTAGCAGAAGTGATGTTGTCAGACTGAGGCTCAGAAATTGTATCCGCCGTAGCATCGTGACGGGAAGGGTGAGTTGTGGTTGTAGAGTCCTGATTGTCGTCCGACGCCGGATGTTCGTCCGTGTCACACATCCGAAGCAGGCAATCATCGGATGGCATATGGCGCCGTTTCTTGCGTTTTTGAAGGGAACGTTGTTTCTGGACATGTTGTTCTGTGTCAGAGTGCGGGCGACAATCATCTGATGCGGTCTCCATTGGTAGGAAGGCAGAGGTCGGGACAATTTCAGTTTCTACTTCCATCTTCTCTTTAGGCTCGTCTTGGTGGCACAATTGGTCACTGTCTTGAGGCAAGTCTGCTGATGATGTCATAGAGGGGGATATGCTGTCCGCCACACTGTCATCGACCACTGACTGCAATGTGGTGTTACGATCCTGGGCAGGAACAGCTGTTGCAGTTGCAGCCGTTGCATACGTGATGGGGAGTGAAGTAGGCGTCGCCGGGGATGGAACTTCACCAACCGGTGTCTGGGTCAGTCGGCATTGAATGCAGGCCGATTGGACATGTCCTTCCTGGCCACAGCCGGCGCAAGTACGCGGTTGTCTGTCGTACATGACAATGGCTCTGCAGCCGCCAATTACTAAATAGGATGGCACATGCTTCGTCAGTTCAATCTTAATTTGTCACACTCCATTTAAGATGGGGTACGTTTCAAACGTTTGCCATTTTTCAGCCAAGTGGCTTAGCACGTTGCCATACAATTTGAAAGCGGTCATCACAACATCTGGTGGGACTTCGAATGGCAGCTCAAAGACCCTCAGAGTGCGAAGGCCTAATCCAGTGTGGTCGATTGTGACAGTTCCTATGTGACCATCAGAATGCTTGAATTTAAGTCCATGAGCGTGTCGACACACAACATCAGTGCACGCCTTTTCATTGATCATTTTTATGTAGACGACACTTTGTGTTATAGAAAAGTGGATCCCAATGATGTCTTGAGGTGCAATATGAAGTTCTTCCCGGATGAAACGTTCAATGTCAAGTGCTCGAGGTCTTGCATAGTCCGCTTGAAATGTGATCTTAATGGTGGACTTGCGATACGAGTGCACCATGGCACTACCGAGACACGGATGCGTGACACTCGCCGCAGCGGAAGGTAAACAGTAAACACTCGCGCGCGCGGTGCGCTAACAGGGACACAGGCACGACGACCTTGTCCCACCACTGCTAACAGCGGACTGATCCCTAGACCACGGGTACATATCCATGAAGATAAATGAATAGACACTTTGTCAAGTATCAGAGATATGTGAGAATAAGATTAACATACCAAGACCAAAGGAACTTCAGATTGTCAATTGTAAACAGCATCCAGAATCAAGTTACGTAATATCTATGCTTTTTATTATTTTAATAAATGTGTGTGAAAATTAATCAAGTTCTGTTTAAAGTTGGTCACCATCAATCTGCTACTCTAAGCGTGCAAGTGGCATTTCTATCGTCTGACCTAACGGCAGGAGATAAACACACTACGATAACACCATGAGACATATTGCTGACACTCGCCTACTTCGTTACAGCGACCAGTCAAATAATCTGATGGTGTGTGTACCGAAGGTCTTACAGTATGCACACCACACCCTTAGTGTGTAATAAGGCAGTGGCTCACAGTCAAACCTTCTAAGGTAAAGTTTGCACAATCACAGATGTCATTTTTGGCACACACAGTTTCTCCAGAGTGTATTATTGTTGACCAAAGCTTCTCTAAGACTGTGCACAACTGTTTAGCACCTAAGAGTCCGAAGGCTATGGCAAGGTTCATTGGCATGATTAATTTTTTCCAAAAATTCACACTTAACTTTGCCCAGATCGCTAGTCCACTGAGTTTAATGAGAAAGAAAGGAAAGGGAATTTGAATGGGGTCCACAGAGGAGTGGAGGAGGGGGAGGGGGGAGGGTGGGGATTTCTCAGAAGGGTGCATTATCTGCAGGAGGTGTCATAAATAAATTAGCAGGACAAAAGGTCAAGAGAAGAGGAGGGGGAAGGGTTGGAGTTTTCTCAGGGTGGATTATCCCCTGGATGCTTCTATGTCAGGTGTAGCACCTCTTCTTTTATTAGAACACTAGTCAAAGAGAAGACCGATAGGGTACACCTCTCTCAGTTTTCCAAGATTAGAAATTTTATATTCAGTTTACAGGCTGGAAAGGTTGGCTGTATTGTTTGCTTTGCAGAAAATCCGTACATCCCGGGAGCACCATCCATTCATTGTTGAAAGTGATAACTGTGCCCTTATTGGGTACGGGGACGACCAAGGTGGATGGGGTGTATTGCAAGAGAAGCAATTTGGATCTCCACCTCCAGTTTAGGGTGTGTCATATAGGTGGAGGGTATAAAGCTGTTGCTGACAAACATAATTTTATGTTCGGGAAAGGGGATATTGAATCATACAGTGAGTGGACCTTTCAAGGAGGCAGTAAGCACAAAGCAGACTTCTTTGTGGCTATCCTCACCTATCTCCTGCGGTTGTTTACAGACAGTGCAGAACATCAGGATTCCAATTTTAGGTTACAAGAAATTAAAGAGATGATAAAGGGAGGAGAAAAGGTTAAGCCCTACTGGTTAACTGTAAATGTTTTGAGGTGTCCAGTCAGGGGAAGTAAACAGGACAAAATAGCTTCATCTCTCACTCCTGGAGTAGTATCTTTACTATGTAAATATTACCGAGAGTTGCTAGTCAGTAGCCATTTAGGAATATTTAAAACACAACTTAAAATTCAGGAAAATTTTATGTGGCAGATCACAGACAATGGAATTACGGGGTGGGTACAGTTTTGCAAAGTCTGTGCAATGAGTAACCAAATGATGAGTACACGGCACAGAATGACTGCTAGCTTCTGAAACCGTGACGTCACCCACGCAGATATTGTACATGAATTATGTAGACAATCTTCTGCAGCAGCAAGTCAGGAATAGGTTCATATTAATTTGGGTGGATATCTTTACCTGCTTTTGCTGGTTATTTCCGAGCTGTGATATGACTGCACATGGCACTATAAATTGCTTAAAGTCCTTGTTTGGTACCCTTGGGCAATTGCAATAATTAGTCTCTGATAACACTGCATCATTCAAGTTGAGACTGTTTCAGGTTACCTGTTTCAAAAGGGGGACTGCACATACTGCTACAACACCTTACTGTCCTAACTCATCATTTGAGGAATGAGTCAACCGCAATTTGTGTTCTGCCCACATAGCACACCAATATCAAGACCTTTCCTGGTGGGTCTATTCAGTTCAATGGTTAGCTTTTGCCTTCAACATGATGGTACATGAGTCTCAGAAACAGATCGCACTAGCCTTATGTTCACATGTAAGCCCAACATGCCACTAGAAAATTTGTGATAAATCAACCCACTGTTAACTGAGAAAAATGATACAATGCAGATCTGAGACTACTGGAAGAGGGCAAGAGCTAATTTGAAGAGCAAGAAGCCCAGAATTATAACAAGGGAAGATGTCCTACTCACCTCAAACAGGGTGACAGAGTCTGGGTGCAGAGCTTTCAGGCAGGCAGTAAAGCGAAAGATAAAATAATGATGAAGTTGTTGCCCAGATTGAAGGTGATGGTACAACTCTTTCTGTTTGCAACTCCAGCCACCCTTCGCATCAAAAACCCACATTGTAATTGAATTTTTTTGTGTTTATTTATCCCAAGTTAAACCTAATACTAATGATGTAAGAAAATGTAGTAAGTGATGTGTATGAATTTAAGCCTGTATAAAGAAGGAGAGCAACTGTTTTGATAACCAATGTTCAGTAATAGTGTTCAATGAACTGGTGCAACTGTGAGCAAATCATCATCTCCTATGTATATTAAGTATGTACATTACAAACTGTACTTTTAAGCAAGGCATGGGTAGATCTTCACTACCTCTACTCCTGCTATCTTCCAATTTATCCTTAATTAGAGATGTAACAACACTAAAGAAAAGGACCTTAAGCAATTTAATTTAACTGTAGTATCCCGTGCAGTGGTGGCACTAATATTGTCTTCTCAAGTTCCCTCACTAGGAAGCTTCTACCTCATCTAGATATTTTGGGGATGGGAGTATGTGCTGTGATGGGCACAAGTACCATTCTGCAGCTGCCAGCTGTGCAAGTTTTTAATTTTGCAGTGGCCACATGGAGTGACATCCGGCCATGAGAGTACTTGACTGGCAGACAGAATGATTGCTGTGGCTGAACTGATGGGACATTGACACTGGACAAGCAACCGGGCTGCTGATATAGAGCAAAAGCTTTACCCTGAATGATTTTGGAAGTATTGCCGAATGTGATGGGACCAACCTATGTGGCCATGTCAACAGGCATCCTAATGTAACTCCCAGCTACTCAAGAGGATATCTGAAGAGTTTCTGTAGAATAAGGTGGCGAAGGCAATCTCTCAATTTGCATATCTGTAAAATGACTGATCAAATTTGAATGTTAAATTGTTTCTCTGTTTTATATCGGTGCCAACGGCAGTTTTAATGTAAGTTTTTAATTTCAGTATTGTTGTGCCAAATTCTTAAAGGTTTTTGTTATAATTTTGGTAGTTGGGGACAACTGCTATTTTTCCTGTTTTCTTAAGCAGCCATAGCTCCTACATTCAGTGTGTTTTTTAATTGAACAAATGGAGATGATTAAGTTTATTTCTAATTTATTTGTTTTAATAAAGGTTGTTAAGTATAAACCATTTAATCAACCAGCCCTTCCACTCTCCTGTCACACTCTTACTCACATTCTTTATTATTTCAACTGCACTTTCCACTGCATTATAATGTCAAACATGTGATACTACACTAGGGTGCAGATGTACACCAAATCAGTCAGCACTGAGCCACAGTGGTTGGTAAACTGAAAGGGCCACAGCTCCTGAACATTCTCCAAAGACCAGAAAATACATTCCACCTCAACATAATAGATGAGATAATTTTATAAATGAAACATTTGCAGTCGTGAAAACTTATTGATTAATCCCTGTTGGGTCCTACATAAAATCCACAAGTGAATTACTAATAACCATTATTTGTTGAACATAGTTCACACCAATTGTAATAAATGAATAAATAAATAAACAAATAAACAGCAGAACTGATCCACAGAATTACTACAAATGGCCTATTCGAGACAAAGTGACCTTCTCTACAGCAATGAGCTTGGGTTCCCTAAACAGTGAGTGATGTGAAACCTATCCTGTACTCTTCATATGTGATACTCCTACAATGGAACCACAGTAGCTTGGATGACTAACACTGAATAAAAATTAGTTAAAAATAAGGAGATATGTATGGTCTACCACCCATCAAGGTTATTTATTCATAAACCTTAATATTTTAACACTACCAATGTTCAAAGGTTAACGAATCAATGACTACAGAAGCACACATTTCATAAATTAGATTTCATATGGAAAAAGCTAAATATTTGCTTGAAAAACCATGCAGTACTTGAATACTCATATTCCCCAAAATAGATGCTGCTGGGTTTCTGTACAGTCTTCTCCTATTAGTAACTGAAACATGACTGTGGAGATTCAAGGAGATGATTGAAATACCCCAAAATGGAAGTTCAATTATGAGAAATATAATACTAAATATTGGATGTGTTAATTTTTTTGCCAAATCACTTATGATTCTTATGAACCTTCTGTGACTTTTGCTTCTGCAGTATTCAAATTTGTTAACCTTTGATCATTGATTGTGCACAAATGCACAGTTTCACAGATAAATGACACTGAGGAGTGGCAGAGAAGACATTTCTCCAAACTTAAAAACTATTTTTATTTGGGTTAAGCCATGTCAGCTGGGTTACTTTCCTTGTGAGAGTTATGGATATGACTTGGATTTGGTATTACGACACTTTTCAGAAGTTTTTGACTCAGTGTGTTTTTTTGGAGACTTAGTCATGAATGTAACAGTCATAATATGTCATGAATGGATAAAGAAGCATCTACAGTTACTGAATTTCATACCTGGTATCCTCATGGATGTGTAATAGGATCATTACTGTTCATGTTATACATTAATTGCTTAGCAGATAGTATTAGTTTCAGGCTCAGCTTTTAGCAAATGATGTATCTATGACAAACAGTCATTCAGTAAAGAATTGTAGGAATGTCCAGCTGGTTTTCAACAAAATATCAGTCTCATACAAACAAATGCAGTAATGTTGCGCTACAGGGTTAATGAGTCACAGCAAAAGTCAGACCTGCCCTACCAGTGTCTGTGTGTAAACAAATTGTAGAGATATGAAGTTAAACTACTAGATAATCTTAGTCTTAGGTAAAACAAACGGCAAGATTTAATCCATCGATTGGCCACCAGGAATTTTCAGTTTGGTTGTGAAGGAGACTGCTTATGCCATACATTAGAGTACTGCTTAATTGTGTGGGATCCAAAACTGTTCGGACTAACAGGGACCATTAAACTTGTGCAAAAGAAAGGGATAGCAGAAATGGTTGCACACCTGTCTGTTCTGTGGAAGATAATAATGGAAATTACGGGTAAAGTATACTGATAACATAACAAAATCCCATGAAATATATTTACAAAAATATAAGTCTCAGTTATCAGGACAAAATCTTCACATACCTTTTGAACACCATATATATCTGCTGAAGAGACTGCAGAAATAAAAACTTACAGCAGGGCATGGAGAAAGGCATGCAAGTAATCATTCTTGTCAAGCTTCATCTATGGGTGGAACTGTTAAAGAACTGCCTACAAAATATCTTTCCATCTTAGTATACAGATGTATAAGGGACATTCCAAAAGCAACTTTTGTCATTGTTTTTTAAAGAGAACGTGGTACACCAGGTGACACAACAAGTGCCATACTAGTCGACATCCATTGCTAGTTTAGAAAGAGAAGGGGTGCCAGTGGAGGAAGAATGATGTATGCACAGAGTGCCAGAAAAGAGATAATAGCAGTAAACTGGCATAACTGAGGTTATTAGAGCACCTATCACGATGGCAGACAGATGTGCACTGACAATGTGGTCACCAATGGAAATGTGTGCTGTTATCTGGTGCGAATGGGTACATGGGACTAGTGTGTGAATGTCTACAGACTATCCCCATCTAGTCTCGGGATGTCACTTCCAAACCAATGCTGAAGTGCAGCAGGCTGTGCAAAATTTTCTTGCACCCTGAGGCACCAAGTTTTACCAGAGTGGTTTCTTCAAACTGATTGCACACTATGACAAATGTCTTAATATTTGTGGTGACTATGTCAAAAAATAGTGCAAGATGTATAGTTTTTGATGCCATGGTGTATTTGATTTTGGCAATCAAGTTTCATCATTGTTTTCCAAACAGAAACGTGTTTTCAGAACATCCTTTGTAGTTTACTTTACTTTTTGCATGTTCCATGAATCACATTCACAACAACTCAACTGTGATCTGGAACACATCAATAGTTTCCAAATAAGATACATTTTCTCTGTTGAAACACTGATACATTATGACCATTTATGGAACCAGATTTTTTATCTTAACATACAACAAAATTTGACAAATGTAACCCAAACACATTCAGAAGTTCATAGTTGTCAAATAGAAAGGCTTTCAATTGGTTTTTAAAACTTTCATTATTTACCGGCAACTTTAATTCATAAAGGTGATCAAATATATTTGTTGTAGCATACTTTGCAACTTTCTGTGCGAGAGTTAAGGTAATATTGGAGATAGTGAAGGACATTTTTGTGTCTATTTAAGGGTGCTGCTATTTTCAAATAATGTGACTAACTCTTCACAACAAAAGGTCATAAAATACTAAACATACGTGAGGCTGTTGTTACTATGCATAATTTTTTAAACATCTGTGTACATGAATTTTGAGGATGGGCACCAGATTTACTCTCACAGTTCTTTTCTGTATGATGGATACTTTATGTGTACATCCAGAAATGACCCAGAATGTTACTCCATTTGAGATCAATGGATGGAAGCATGTAAAGTAAGCTAATTTTGCAATGCTTTCCAGTACCAAATGTCATGTACAGTGGACAACACTGAACCCAAGGGTTTCAGAAGATATATCATTTTCAATAAAAATTCTGATGCACATTGCTACCCAGGAACACTGAACAGTCAATTTTACATCTTTCCTTTCTCCTGTGATGTACTTATATTGATAGTGACCTATTTGCCTTGCACTGTACAGGATGAACTGTGATTCATAAAGAGTACATCAAGCAATGTACCATTTACTGACAAATAATCAATAATACTTCTGAATATTTGATTTATAGTTTCTTTTACCTCAGCATGCCACACTGAAGGAGATCGAGGGAAGGAAGCGAGACAGATCAGGGCTCAACATCTTGCAGGTGTCTAGATCTTTACAGGGAAAGGATGGGAAAGAAAATCAGATGCAACCTTTTCAAAGGAACTGTCCTGCATTTGGCCTATCCAAATCAGGGAAACTCCAAAAAATTTAAATATGGGTGGTCATACAGGACTATCAACTCCTGTCCTCCAGTATCTTAACCAGTGTTCTACCTCACTCAATCCAGTCCAGAAACCAGCAGTTCAGATAGACTGAAACCCAATTGCTGTATCTCTATCACACAAGACACACCAGAAGCTTACAAATAAGGTACAAGGCTAGGATGCGTGTGGAGGCCGGTAACATTCCTTGCGGATCACCTATGAGTGAAATAACAAGATGAGGAGTTAATATCCACACAAGTCACCTTCCATCATGCTGTGCACATTGGTTTGCAGACAATGTAAAGACAGATGAATTTGGATACTTACCAGAGTTTCTTCCTTAATGAATGTGTCTTCAATCTCTTGATTTGGAGATGTGGATGGGTCAGTTTAAACCTGAATGAAAATAAATGAGAGGTACAGGTGCAACACAGGCTACAAAAATACAGAAAAAATGGGTCTAAACAACATAAATGAATATGTCATGACAACTGAAAGTCTGTGACAGACTGGGACTTGAACCTAGACAAAATTGCCACAATAGGCAAATTGTCTGACAAACCATCCTAAACTTTCATTTGTCACTGATGTTCCCTGCTACAATTTCACAATCCTATTTCCTGAGGTTCTGCAACATGTGTGGTACAGAACACAACAGCAGCTCTAGGGGAACAGAGTCGGTGGACCACTGTGGCTTAGCCTCACACAAAGGATGTACATAAAGTTAGTTAAATGCTGTGATCTTAAATAACTGGGTCATTACAGATGAAATCAATGCATCATATTTCAAACACTCCTACTTTGAGGGAATCAATGAGATTGTATATATGCTGAATTTAGCTGTACATGCAGTTTACTCAACAAAAAATTTACAACAAATTTAAAATTATTGAAGAGCAGACAGCATATCCTTTGCTTTACTCATCTTTACTGATCAATGTTCTCACCTATTGTTGATTGTAGTCATTCCATTATCTACTTAAAGCACTGGATTCTGCTATTTTGTATGCATCAAATGTGGAATTGGTGATTTCTGAGTTAAATCCAATATGCAATTTTACTCATTCTTGGGTTTGTTTATATTTTCTTGAAGACATACCATTCAGAATGTGTTTCCACTCTACTCAAGTTACCACTTCACATACTGCTGGCCATACTATTACCATCATGCCTATTACCCAATGAGCAATAACCATAATGTAACATCATCTCATTCCAAAACACAGAGTAAAAACCATATGTAACAGTACAAATTCTTACATAAGTTAACAAGTAGTCATTGTGCTAATCTTGACAATAATTTAAGGTTCTGAAAGCTAATTCTGTGAAGTGAAACTATTATTTTGGAATTTTTTTTGATTCTATACTGTAAATAGAAAAGGCAAATATAATTTTGCTATAACTGCTTCTTGGATGTGATACGATCACCCACATAGCTATTATTTCCATAATCCATAGAATAAAAGTAAATCTGTAATGACAAATTAAACTTATCAATACCGTACAGTGACATAAACTGAAGAGACTGTCCATCAAAACAAACTCGCATACCTTCAACATGTTTCACATTGTAGGTTCAGCATATCCTGAAAGTTTTCACTGGCATAATTCATGTTACTCTGTCTACACCAATTTCATCCGTACTGATCTCTCCACTCATTTCTGCTCTTTTAACTCATTTCAGTTACATAATATACACACAGGTCCTGCAACACAAGCATGAGAAGTGTTCAGTAGCCGCTGTATTTGGCACCTCACTGTGCAGCTGCAGGTTGAATGTCGGGAATCGGGTTGTGCGCAGGTTGCAGGGAGTTGGCTTACAGAGATACTGTACGGCTCTACAACAAAAGAAGAGTAGACCATTCACACCGGGGCACCACTGGGGTCTGTCTCCCATTTACTCAAACCATACTGAGGCGACCTTTGTGACTAGGAGAATACTTGTGCTCAATCTGGAGCCAATCCCAGACTTTGCGTGTCTGAACACAACACCCAACTTCAACTTGGCAGTTGCTTCCAGTTTTCCAAGACTGTGTACAGGTTCTCCTCTAACCCTCTATTGAGTTAGCACTCCTAGGTGAAACAATATTATGAGGATTAGCTCATCCAAAGACTGCAAGTTGATCCCTGGAAGAATCTTTCATTTTGGAGCGGCACTTGTACTGAAATTTCATCTCAGTGCCTTATAAGTGTACCTCAAGTTTCACCACAAAGGACCACAGTTTTATAACATTAATGGAGGGAACTATTCTCAACTAAAACATATGAAACCATATGTAACAGTACTTTACAGTACAACTATATTATTTTTAAAGTCCAGTAATACCCATTGAAAATATTCAAACTAATAAGTCCATCCTTTTATTATCACCATGGCAAATCATAAGATAGGCAATTATTTTCTGGGGACTACACTCACTACGGATTTAATGGAGTTGGTTTTCTCAGAACTCAAGTTGAAGGTTGAATTCACTTCATTATCATTTCTGAAATGGCCCAAGACTGTTAATTTACTCATTTACCTGATAAAATTGGTTTTATTGTAAATTACTTATGTAATTAATGATGGCAATTTGTATACCGCAGCATTCCT
This sequence comes from Schistocerca americana, assembly GCF_021461395.2. Taxonomy (NCBI): domain Eukaryota; kingdom Metazoa; phylum Arthropoda; class Insecta; order Orthoptera; family Acrididae; genus Schistocerca; species Schistocerca americana. The sequence continues at coordinate 128,520,013 of NC_060125.1, forward strand.
CTGTGGAGGGCCAAGCCCACAATGACGCTCAACCGTCCACAGTACAGAGCTGATAATACCGCTGTCACTACTTGATAAATTTGCTTTTAGAAGTTTCAAGTTCAAATTTTGAGCCTTCACCTTCAGTAGAACTTGCATTTTCAAAACTATCTGAGGCAGAAATGTAACTTCAAATGCAAGCTCCATTACATCCTGGATCAGGAATTAATGCATGAATATCAGAAAGGTTTTATTTACAGGACTATTTTTCCACCTTATCACATTCTGGACACTGAGGTACCTCTGTCTTAACAGTGTACATGCTTTGGGGATGTCCATTAACTAGCTGAACTCAAAACCTCAGCAAATCTCATTTAATGGTGGAGGGGAGGGCAATGAAAACCTCACATCAGTTTGTTAATGGAAAGAATATACATTATTATAGTGGATAACATTTTCATTTACAAAATTACTCTCCTGTATAACAATATTAAAGTGTCCATCAACCTTTACGGCCCATCTGAACCCAATGCTATCATGCTAGCAAGACGTTAAGCATTCATGGGCGGATGCTAAGATGAAGTGCACCAACGTGACCTCTCTAGTGGTCATACAAATGAAGTGAGAGAAAAGCTAAGTAATCGCACAGTTCAAAGGAAAGTAAAAACAATGTCGTCTTTCATTCGCAAAGTAAGTAAAGGTTCAACGAGATTTAATGTGTTGTATAAAATAAAGCAATACAAGACTAGCTTTTTACCTATCCATCAAAACTATGAATACTATATTCGCAGAGCCTTTTCATCTGTCTGACTCTTGTCTGTCCATCTGGATACTCCTCAGAGCTGGAATGTTTAAAATAAGTGTTTTAAAATGTTTTTAATCAGGAGTTAAAAATACTATTTAATACACTTTCTAAATGTATGTACTACATTTTTTCTGCAAAATTAGCTGTCAAATGACAGCTACATTTACAATGGAAAACAACAATTTTAATTGATTTAACTTTCTTGAAAGCTGCCAAATGGTGGAGAATATTCAGAGAATATCTGTTATAATACATGACATTAAGTTTTATAAAAATAATTCTGAGCATTGCATTAGGTATTTTTAGTGGTATAAAGCAAAAACATGAACATATCAAATAAATTTAATTATTTAAAAATTATAGGGTAAACTTCAAGTGAGGGGAAGGGAGGGGGTTTCACCACATCTCATCTAGGGAGGAAGGTGGGTTCAAATTTTCTTAAAAAACCCTCACACAATTAATGGACGTACCCTTTCCTATATCATCCACAGACAGGCCTGTTTATCGAGATGCCACTCTCTACATCCACATTCCTGTTCCTTGTTTCCTTATTTTACATACTTCTTAAGATAATACTGCATCATCTCCACTGATAGTCATGTGTGACAACATTTATTTCAATCAAAGGACATAAATGAAGAATAAAGTTGTAGATACCACACCTTGTCGAGTTTATAACTAATATTTCTGGTATGATTGCTGTACCTTTTGGCATTTGTATCCTGTGTATTGATGTTTACAGTTTATTACAAACAAAGTGCCAAATAGATTAAGAAGTGGTGTTAGTCATCAAAACAAGTAAAACAAGTCCAATTAACATGTGCCAAGAGAGGCATACTTTCTGAAATCTGCATGAGGGGCTGAAAGACTATTGGTTGCTGATGTGAGCACAGTCACCACTTGGTGCTTCATAAAGTGTGTCAACAGTACACATCACTCTGATGTGGTCAGTAATCGGTTATGGGACTAGAGTTGTGTTGTAGCATAGCTTGTTTTGTTAGTCTATGTAACTGTACAGTAAATTACTCAAAACCCTTGGTGTTTATTGTGGCATCTTAGCTACTTATACAGATTACTTTCATACTGTTTTTAAGTACAAATGGTCCAGTGCATTTTCTTTTCTCTCCAACAATGGAAACCTACTACTCCACAAATGATATGCCAAATACGATTTTATGTTGCAGTTTAGCAAATGTAAATAACTTTCAAGTATGTGAACTTCATGCTGAAAAATATCTGCACCTCAGAGTAGCACCTAATAAACTGTTTGCCAAACATTTCCACAGTCCTAGTTACACAGGTTCTTTGGCAACCCAAAGGGTAAACAGTCGATACCCTTGTCCAGTCCATACACCTAATATGGATGGAACATGCCATCCTTAACAGACAAAAATTCTATAAAATGTGCGATGATTAGTGGGCTGTGTGGTTCCTACCCTTTTATAGACAGTACTTCATACACAATTTCTGTATCCATACCAGCACAACCAGACATCAAGGCAACAAGATCACAACTGACAACTTGCAGTTCTATCAATGGCGCAAGTAAGTGTGTAGTGCAGATCCTTTGTTTTTATCTAATATTTCACTTACAGATAAGGTGCGCAGCTTACATCAATTTGTGTCATAAACTTCCAATATGAGCATGTGTGGGCTGATGAAAACCTCATCCACCTGCACTTAGACAGGATAAGCACTGTTTCTCAAACAACAAAAAGGCAGGTGTTTTTGGGCAAAGATTAATAGGGCCACAGAGATTAAATGGTGCTCATTATCAGTATTTTCTCATTAATACTGATCAAGGACGAGTCGTGTCAGTGAAGACTACAGATAAGGTTGATGCACAACGGCACACCAGCACATTCTCGCAGCAGTGTGGTAGAACATCTAGCACTGACATCTCAGGACCACCACCAGTTTGTTTGGGAAGGCCCCACTCTCCCGGTACCCCACACCTCAGTCATAAATACTTTCACTTATGGCAGCAACTGAAGAAATAATGGATTTAGTTTCAAAGGAGTGTGATTCCTAATCCTGGAGAACAAAGGGACACACTGTTGTGGTTAGTAATGACACTGAGCCGCTCCTGTAAACAAGAATTGAGATCTAAGAAAGTATGTGGTTCCACGAGCTCCTTTATATGATCTGTTTTCTTGTTTTGATGATCACTACCACTTCTTAAATTATTATTCACCTTAAAGAAGAAAACACCTGTTTATTTTGTGATTTTGTGTACTGTCTTGTTCCAGATGTAACCAGAACATCTGAGTAACATCAACAGCTCTGACACTTCTACGTGTCAAAGATTTCTGGGTGTGTGAAATAATAAAAAAAAGAAACGTGTTGACTGGGAGAACCAGTCTGCTGATTTGTTGTTGCAATCATACAAAATAAGATTGCAGGGATGCTGCAAAAAATAAAGTAAATACATTCTCTACATAAGAAAGCATCATAAGGCAAAAAATATTACAAGCTGACAGCCCATAAATGTAGAACGTGCCAAATAGTTGAATCTGAGTCATAAGTAATGCGATATCACTTCAAAGATTGATGCACTTATTACGGTTTTTGAGATAAAAATAACAACACAGAAAACCTGCCAAACTTGTACTAAATTTCCAGAAAAGCAAGACTCACAGAAGGTGGCTCACAGATGTGAAAACAATTGGGTAGCAAAAGATCTGAACTTAGTCAATGATTGCAGAAACCAGTAATTTCCCTTTGAAATTTTGTGTGATTGTGCTGGACAATAACCCATTTTAAAAAGGCTTATTTGTTTCCCTATCTTTGGTTTTATTTTTGAGATACTGCTACAATCTTAAAAAAACAAAAAACAAACACATAATTGCTCATATTAACATTACTTACTGACTCTTGTTTGATGGTAGTCACACCACAAACAAAGCTTTGATGTTGTTCTGCTTCCATCTTCTGGGAGAAAAAAATTTAAAAAAAAATTAACACAAAACAAACAACAAATAACTAACAGCAGGTAAACCATGCACTACAAAAAAGTGGGTGACTAGTTCCAAATATTTCATTTTGTTTGACTGGAGCTTCAAAACATGCACAGCTATTGCATGGGAGTTGACAATTAAACCAATTGTTGAAACCTTGTTTCACATACACACAGATTCTATCTGTACTTGACGAAGTTTAAGTTTATTCAAATCATTTTTCTGGTTACATATTTTTTTATAATATGTAGATTTTTTATAAGTTGCCCTTATATGTAGAGCTAGATAATCAGAGCTCAAAGTGGTGTTACGATTGGCAACTTGTTTTCAGTGTTTGGAACTGTAAAATTGTGCATTTCACTAAACAAACCACAAAAGGGATATTCTATGACCACAACATCAGTGAGTCAGAGCTGGAAGCAGTGATCTTAGGCAAACACCAGGGTGTAACAATTTCTAAGGGTATGAAATTGAATGATCACATGGGTTCTGTCATAGGTAAAGCATTTGGCAGACATCTGTTCACTGGTAGAATATTGGTGAAAGATGCAACATGTGTATAAATGAGATTTCTCACAAAACTCTCACATGACCCATCCCAGAATATTGCTCAAGTACAAAATAAGGCTAAAAGGGGATCCAGAATGTATACAGATAAGGGCAGCATAAATTGTCACAGGTTTTTGACTCAAAGCAGCATGCCACAAAAATGTTAAAAAATCTGAATTGGCAGACTCTTGAAGATAGATGCCATATTTACTGAGAAACTGAGCTGTGATGTTTCCGGAAACAGTATTATCTGAAGAATCTATAGAGGCAATGTTCAGCTCTCTGTGTATCACTCCCACAGAAACCGTGAAGACAAGATTAAACCAAGTACAGAAGGCTCAGAGATATTTAAATAGTAATTTTTCTCATGCTCCAGGTGTAATTGGAATTTTAAAAAACCCTAACATGTGTTATGGCATAAGGTTTCCTCTTCCATGCACTTCACAGTGGTTTGCAGGTATGGAAAATGTAAATCTTTCAAACATTTATATCAAAATCAAAGAAATATTTGTTCATCACTAATTCCGTAAATTATCTGAACATTTGGAACACAGATCCACAAAATGTTTTTAGTGCTGCAGAAAAGCAAATTCGTTGTGCATAACCTTACATGACACAGCTTCAAGTATTTTCGTTCCTTCATCAGTTGTTAGCATACTCATGAAACTTCCAGGCATCTAGTTGTTCTCGAACAGCAAGTGAATAGCTCATTAAGAAAATATTTCACATTAAAGATTACTTGAAAAACTAAGGATAATGCTAAAAACTTTAAAAGGTTATTGTTAATATTGAAGACTAATAATCTCACAAACCCCGCCACCCCCCCTTGAACCATGGATCTAACAATTGGTGAGGAGGCTTGTGTGCCTCAGCAAAACAGATAGCCGTACTGTAGGTGCAACCACAATGGAGGGGTATCTGTTGAAAGGTCAGACAAATGTGTGGTTCCTGAAGAGGGGAGGCAACTTTTCAGTAGTTGCAGGGGCAACAGTCATAGCCGTACCATAGGTGCAACCACAATGGAGGGGTATCTGTTGAGAGGTCAGACAAATGTGTGGTTTCTGAAGAGGGGAGGCAGCTTTTCAGTAGTTGCAGGGGCAACAGTCTGGATGATTGACTAATCTGGCCTTGTAACATTAACCAAAACGGCCTTGCTATGCTGGTACTGCGAGTGGCTGGAAGCAAGGGGAAACTACAGCCGTAATTATTCCCGAGGGCATGCAGCTTTACTGTGTGATTAAATCATGATTGTGTCCTCTTGGGTAAAATATTCCAGAAGTAAAATAGTCCTCCACTCGGCTTTCTGGACGGGGGAGTACCCAGGAGGACGTCGTTAACAGGAGAAACAAAACTGGCATTCTACGGATCAGAGCATGGATGTCAGATCCCTTAATAGGGCAGGTAGGTTAGAAAATTTTAAAAGGGAAATGGATAGGTTAAAGTTAGATATAGTGGGAATTAGTGAAGTTCGGTGGCAGGTGGAACAATACTTCTGGTCACGTGAATACAGGGTTATAAATACAAAGTTGTAGGGGTAATGCAGGAGTAGGCTTAATAATGAGTAAAAAGATAGAAGCACAGTTAAGCTACTACAAACAGCATAGTGAATGCATTATTGTAGCCAAAATAGACACAAAGCCCATGCCTGCCACATTAGTACAAGTTTATATGCCAACTAGCCCAACAAGATGACGAAGAGATTGATGAAATGTATGATGAGATAAGAGAAATTATTCAGATAGTGAATGGAGATGAAAATTTAATAGTCATGGGTGCCTGGAATTCGATAGTAGGAAAAGGAAGAGAAGGAAACGTAGTAGGTGAATATGGAATGAGGGTAAGAAATGAAAGAGGAAGCCGCCTGGTAGAATTTTGCACAGAGCATAACTTAATCATAGCTAACACTTGGTTCAAGAATCATAAAAGAAGATTGTATACATGGAAGAATCCTGGAGATACTAGAAGGTATCAGATAGATTGTATAATGGTAAGACAGAGATTTAGGAACCAGGTTTTAAATTGTAAGACATTCCCGGGAGCAAATGTGGACTCTGACCACAATCTATTGGTTATGAATTCTAGATTAAAACTGAAGAAACTGCAAAATGGTGGGAATTTAAGGAGATGGGACCTGGATAAACTGACAGAACCAGAGGTTGTAGAGAGTTTCAGGGAGAGCATTAGGGAACAACTGACAAGAATGGGAGAAAGAAATACAGTAGAAGAAGAATGGGTAGCTTTGTGAGATGAAATAGTGAAGGCAGCAGAGGATCAAGTAGGGAAAAAGACGAGGACTAATAGAAATCCTTGTGTAACAGAAGAGATACTGAATTTAATTGATGAAAGGAGAAAATACAAAAATGCAGCAAGTGAAGCAGGCAAAAAGGAATACAAACATCTTAAAAATGAGATCGACAGGAAGTGCAAAATGGCGAAGCAGGGATGGCTAGAGGACAAATGTAACAATGTAGAGGCATATATCACTAGTGGTGAGATAGATACTGCCTACAGGAAAATTAGAGAGACCTTTGGAGAAAAGAGAACCACTTCCATGAATATCAAGAGCTCAGATGAAAAACCAGTTCTAACCAAAGAAGGGAAAGCAGAAAGGTGAAAGGAGTATGTACAGGATCTATACAAGGGCGATGTTCTTGAGGATAATATTATGGAAGTGGAAGAGGATGTAGATGAAGATTGAATGGGAGATATGATACTGCGTGAAGAGTTTGACAGAGCACTGAAAGACCTAAGTCGAAACAAGGTCCCGGGAGTAGACAACATTCCATTAGAGCTAGTGATAGCCTTGGGAGAGCCAGCTCTTAAACAGCTCTACCATCTCGTGAGCAAGATGTATGAGACAGGCGAAATACCCTCAGACTTCAAGAATAATGTAATAATTCCAATCCCAAAGAAAGCAGGTGTTGACATATATGAAACTACCAGTTTAATAACCCACGGCTGCAAAATACTAACACGAATTCTTTACAGACGAATGGAGAAACTGGTAGAAGCCAACCTCAGGGAAGATCGGTTTGGATTCCGTAGAAATGTTGGAACACGTGAGGCAACACTGACCCCACGACTTATCTTAGAAAATAGATTAAAGAAAGGCAAACCTACGTTTCTAGCATTTGTAGACATAGAAAAAGCTTTTGACAATGTTGACTGTAGTACTCTCTTTCAAATTCTGAAGGTGGCAGGGGTAAAATACAGGGAGAGAAATGCTATTTACAAGTTGTACAGAAACCAGATGGCAGTTATAGTTCAATTCCTTTATCTTGGCGGCTCGCGCATGCCCGCCCAGACGCTGGAGATTGCTGCGTTGCCAGTTGCACACGACGCACGCGCCAATAGGAGCAGCGCCATAGTATACCATAGTTCGCAAGCTTACGTGTAGGGGGGAGCGCGCAGTTCATGAAGTAAAGCCACCACGGCCGCATTAACCCTTTCGCTGCTACAAAGACGTGCTCCCTGCATTCCGCGCTGTGGGCGATTTTGTCACTGCACTGCTTGCCTGTGCAGACACATTGTGTTCCGACTGCTTTGACACTCTTTATCATTCGATTCCACAAAAACTATTTGGCTCAAAAATTAGATTTTGACCTATCTTCTTGACTGATACCTTCCCCCCATAAATGACTTAATTTTGTTTCCATGTTCAACGCAGTTATTAAGCAGCATTAAATATAGTAAACCTTTGCACGAAATTTTGAAGAGTTTGCAGAGGTAAAAGTCCATAGAGTATACTTTCCGTATGGTCGATTTTAGTTGCCACAATGTTGAGAATGAAATGTGGACAAGATACCTATATATTTCATTTAATTTAAGTACCACATAAGTGTCGTATGTAATATTGAGAAATATTCCACCTTTCGCGACTGTAACAAAAGTTTTACTTACACTGGGCACGTTTGGCTTTATTTTAAAGCACTTCAATCAATCAAAAGGAAGTAGACAAAATACATTAAACAAAACTGTGGACTTACAAAAACATTAGGACTTGAATATACCGTCTGTCAGTGAAGTGCTCAGAGCTATGTCAAATATAATTTTGTGTGTGGCACACACAAACAGCATTTATTTGCTAAAACACTGATGAGCCAACACAAACGTTGAATATTGTGCTACCGCAGCACAAAACTACGAAACGTGACTTGGCAATGGAGGACACAAAATACAGTCCTCTTATGATGCTTCAAAAGAGAGAAACGCGTCTGGTCTAAATAAGTCGCTTATTACAGTTGCAGAAGAGGGATATATTTCAATACCATTGGTAAAACTGCGACTGTGGAACAAAAACAAGAAATAGAACATGAATACCATTGTGTATGTGCCATACCTTTCACCGATGGAAGTGCTTTAAAATAAAGCCAAACGCGCCGTGTGTATATAAAACTTTTATTACAGTCGCGAAAGATGGAATATTTCTCAATATTACATACAACACCTATGTGGTACTTAAATTAAATGAGATATTGTTATACAGTAAATATTATATGAAATTTAGGTATCTTGTCCACGTTTCATTCTCAACATTGTGGCAACTAAAATCGACCATACGGAAAGTATACGCTATGGACTTTTACCTCTGCAAACTCTTCAAAATTTCGTGCAATGGTTTACTACATTTAATGATGCACATCAAAACAAAATTAAGTCATTTATGGGGGGAAGGTATCAGGCAAGAAGACGTGTAAAAATCAAATTTTTGGCCAAACAGTTTTTGTGAAATCGAATGATAAGTGTGTCAAAGCAGTGGGAAAACCATGTGTCTGCACAGGCGAGAAGTGCAGTGATGGCAAAATCGCGCACAGCGCGGAATGCGGGGAGCACGTGTCTGCAGCAGCGAAAAAGTTAATGAAGAGGCAAAGCTCTAGAAATTTCATTCAAACGAATAAAATTCGTGAAGTAAGGCACTCCAATATTGTTTTTAAATAAGCACCACCCAAGGTTTGAACTCATAACCCTTCACTTCGCAGCCCAACACCTTAACCGTTCCGCTACCTCAGCTCATCGAACAAAGTAACTCCATAAGGACTCTAACACCTCACGCAACTACTTATAAACACTGTTGGTGTGATTATGAATTACTCACGCTTCGTCGAAGTACAATAGGAAATAAACAATTACCGCTGTTCTTTATTGCGAAAAAGCAGTTCGTGACATTGAAACAAACACCTTTCCTTGCTATCGCCTGAATTAGGAGTCTTATTGCTTGTTTGGTTTAATTAATTAATAGAATATGAAGCAATTGGTATAAAGAATGCTTTTTCCAAACTTTCTGTAAAAGAAAGTCTGCTATCAAGACATTGCTTTTGTTCTATTACTTTATTTATGACTGTACGTTTCTAAAACTGAAGACACTCGTCCGTGCTCTGCACTGCTGTCGAGATCTGGCAACGTCGTTCTCTGTTCATTGGCTGACTGTGTTTTGTGACGTCAGATGCGCAGAACGAACCTAAACTCGGCCACCAAGATATATGACGCGCACTTTATAAGAGTCGAGGGGCATGAAAGGGAAGCAGTGGTTGGGAAAGGAGTGAGACAAGTAAAAGTAAAATAAGAGCCCTGTTCCTTTAAATGGCTGTCGGTTCATCAAATAAAATACATTTTTTTGATATAAGTGAGTTTACTGGCGACAGTATTTTCGTTTACCATGACTTCCCTCTATGTCATTTCCCAGCGTAAACCGGCTCTGCCCAATTGGTAATGAAGGAACGTGATGTTTAATGCGGATTCTGAGTTATAACGTCTTTTTCTTGAGGTTACCAGAGGTAAAGTAAATCTGTTTGTGCCTTTTAAAAGTAAATGCCCGAACCCACGCATTTCACCTGTGATAGTGCGTACCACCAGACCATTGTGGTCACATTTCCCAGCCCCAGGAGTGTGCTGTAACGGATCATATGCTTAGCTTACAACATTAAGTCAGTGTGGAAAGTATGCGAGTATGTTAAATGGTTAAGTAGAAGCAAGCTTCTGACAAGGACATTATGCTGTTCTCATGTCAGCAGGATGTAAAGACTCTTCTAGGCATCATAGCCTCGATGTGAAGCATTTTGAAATTTTTCACTAATTCAGCAAATTCTTTAGTTAGAGGAAATCCACTTTGAAGTGTGAAGTTACCGGATAATTCGATTATTACCATCATTATTATTATCATTTTCTTCATACCGCTGCTGGAACACATGTGTTTGAACATCATTTAATGCTTTTTGGTCATTATAGAAGTAATTGCCCAAGAACAGTTTCTTTCCCTGTCTACGGAATTCTTTTCATGTTAATATCAAACATCAGCAATAACACGTAGATTACATTAAAACCGAAGTAACTGATGAAGACATCACTTGATAACAAAAACGCGCTGTCTTTCTTCATTTACTTGCGCCTAGAAATGGCTGTCGAATACTGCCAAACCAAAAGTCAGTGTATCTTACTGCCTTCCGATATATATTCCATATGATTTCCATATGATTTGGTCGACGTGGCCTGTTTCAAGTTGTGTATGACAGAGAGTGTTTTAGAAAATAAATTGTTTTCCTTTGCAATAAACAGAAAGATTTTCATTCTAAGCTATCTAAGTTCAAAATTTTCGCAACATCAGTTCAAATTTAATATTCGCTTCTGTAATGTGGGAAAGTATTTCACAGTTGCAAAACCCGCATCCGACCTATTGACCTTACATTTAATCTCTGACCATAAATTCTAGCTCACAGTGACATCGGTTTAAGTAACCTAATGTAGCGAAGACTATTTGCCAGTGCTCTTTCTCACCGGAAAATACGCAATTAACCCACTGGGCTCCATAAGTAAACTGTAACAGTAATTTCTGTGTGTATGCAATGCATACGGATTGTAGAATTTAGTAGTGCTCTCTCTTCCAATTCTGTCTACAATACGCCTGATCAAACGGGCCCTTTATCATTACAGGCAACATCATAGTGACAACAGTAATGTGCTTTTACTGACAACCTCACTGTTCGTTTTACCTGATTTTGTAATCATTTAAATAAACAAGATGAGCTTCCAGTGTACGTTTTTTCTCATAAGACGCATAATGGCAATGAAGGTTGAGGCATCAAAGAGAGACCATTTATGTTGTTTAATTTTTCTCCTTTTCTGTTTATGCCAACTTGAAGGCACTACATTCAATTCAGTTCTCTTTATTTTGGTGCAGGGACGCGCAAGTGCCAACGCAGGCACAAACAAGAGATCCTTAATTTTAATGCCAAGCAGAAGCTACAGAGGTGGCTACATGGCGGAAAAGTGATAAATAGCAAGACTACGATTATGAAGGTCTCGGTTTCGATCCCTGGTCAGTCCCACGAATTTTGTCTCCCGTTTTACACTTATTTCCCTTTGGGCAGTGTTTGTTGATGTGAAAAATGTCGAGTTGCACTGTGGTCCGAAAGCCACGTTAAACTGTAGGTTCCCCTATTAACCGTCTAGGCACGTCAACTCAAAGGGCGGAGGAAAGCAACGACATAGCACCTCCAACAGGACCGTGCCTATTAAAGCACTGTGATGTTCAAACCAATATTGTGACTGATGACTGCTTTACGGGTTCCCAAGTTAATGATCTTCAGGTTATTAACATTTTTGTGTTTTCATGGTGTAGCTTTGATATCAGTAAACGTAAGTAACCGGCCGAGCACTGTCACCGTTCGAGTTGTCAAGGTGGGAGACGACGATGCTGTCGACCCCAGCTACAATCTTGTTCGTGGCTATGTTTCAGTCGACTACCACTTTGTGCCTTTTCGGTGTGTTTCAAGATATACTTTTATACACTTGGTATGCATCCACATTGATATCTGATGGAGCTGTATTTAGCAACACGAATTAGATACGTTTTCCGAGCAATATATCAGAAAATATGTCAGTGCAGCGAGGTTTCGTTTGTGTGTTGCGCATGGTGCAAGAAATATTTGTGTTTTGCTTGCTTCTGTGATAGGTTTCACCCCACTGAATGTGCGCAAGCTCACGAATAGACTATCAACAATTGGAATTACGCAATAATACACTTAAAAGGTGTTTTTTTGCATTATATAACCCGATGAAAATAACTGTAAATAGATTATATGCCTACTTGCTTATTACTTGCGCTTCTTGATACTTTTCTCAAAAAATTAAAAGAAAAATAAAAAGAGAGAGAAAACAGAAATGTATTTCAAATATCAGCTCGGTGATGCCATGTTCGTCTCGTGATGTAAAGCAAGGATAGTTGATAGGTAATATCTCGTTGTACTAGCCATATGTATAGCTACAGGGATCTTTCTTTTCCCTCTGCAAACAACCAGAACAGAATTCAGTAACAAACTGGTAAGAACACATATGCACGGTGCCAATGAAACACTCAGCCTTTCTTGGTTATTTTGTTAATCTTTAACACTTGTCTGTAATGCAGTAAACATCCTTGATTACTGATTTGTTACTACTACCTTTGTTATTGTTATTCACCTCACAACACCTTTCCTATCACTCATTGCTGCCGATGCACGTAACGAATGGATAAGGATGAAAGGAATGTGAGATGTTTCGTCACGGGGAATATACACATTTTTCTCGGCGTCTTGTGTTCAGGGTAATATGAAAATCTCAGTAAGAGAAGACAACAATAGGATGCTGGTGATGTAACTATTTCTGTCGACTTAACACCATGACGACAGACAAATTGGCGTCTCAATGTATCTTGATAATACTTCGTTAGCCTTGTTGCGAACTCGTTCTAATACCTCGTGGAAGCAGGCATAGCATTTTGGTTTTGAACACCGAGCAATAACACAGAAAGATAGTAGATGGAAGGATACAAAGAAACAATCAGACTCATGGGTGTGGATGCAGTTCATCATTAGAGAACTAAAAAAGATCAATGTATACGCTGGTTAGTATACATTATTCGTGTAGATCTGAAGATGCAAAAGCGCAGATCTGCACAGTGCCCGCATCTGCACTTTAGGTCTGTCTTAATGGGCATAATTTTTAGTTCCTTCTCTTCTGAATTTTCAAATGTGTTGATTATTACGTTGCACAGAATAATTAGTTAACTGTGTTTCTTATAGCTTCCATTCCCACCAACATTTTTCTACATTCTCGTGCAGTTCATGAAATGCTACTAGTATGATCACAAGGCTGCACATAGATGCAACCGATTTCAGGGTGCAAAGTGTTTATCTTACTTTTCGTGATAGGTGGAAAAAGTTGATTTCCAAAGACTTTTTATTGTACTGAAATAATCTTTTGTCACAAAGTAACAGGGTAAGTGTTTTATTCGTATATATTTTGTGGGAAACTGTAATCGTGATGGAAGTTTATACACCTGAATGTTTAACACAACAGGTAGGAGAAAACGCGCCTCTTCTCCATATCCTCCAATGACACGAGCACGGGATTCTCCTCGCATTCCGCTACAGAGCTGTTCCTAGCACAACTGAGAATTAGCAACATAGTCACAAAAATTTGGCGACACTGTGACAGTGCAGTCACTTCCACGTATGGTACTGAATTGACTCGCTAAATTCACTTGATATTCCCTTTCCATCTGAATGCCTCTTGCTATATAACCCCTAGACACTGACACAGAAGATTCAATTTTTTGGCTAAAGAAATACTATTCTTCACGTAAGTGACAACTTCTATAATCGTTCACGATTCGTTATAAGGCTGAGCGACTAATACCATGATGAGAGTGGCGTGCTGGCAGCAGTGTGTCCGTAGCCCGATGGTACCGCCCGTGTCTCGTGTCGCAACGGCTAAATGAGTCGTCAGTTCTGACCATGGCAGGGATCAGCTTGTGCAAGCTTTTTTTCTGATTTATTTTATGGAGCTGCGAATTTCCAGAAAAAAATCAGTAAAGAAATTGGAAGAAAACTTTTACACATCAAGTCCTCTTGGTAGCTCGACACAGCAAGTTGTGTTATTATTCTTAGATCTCGATTTCTGACCGCCAAACCGCTTCACAATACAAGCGACTCTGAAGAAATTCGAATCGAGCGTCAATGATACGAGTTTCAATATTGTTCTTCACTTAAGACTCACATGCCAGGGTGATAAGTATAAAGGAAATGAACCTCTTGATTACTATAGGGCATCTATGATAAATTTCCACATTAGCAATTAGGAACTCTCTGCAGACATTTGCTAACAGTGCCTCTAGCAACTTACTTTTTCTCTGGGTAGCTTCAAATATGGGCAATTTTGCCGGCTTCAGTCCAATTGAATATTTTAAATATCACTTTTGAACAGCGTTCAATTCTCCATTAATTAATGTATGGACCTCAAAACAAGCAAATGTTGTGCTCGACTATCGGCCAGGCACGAAAACGTCCATGTATGAGTTTCTTAGTTTTGAGTACACTTACGATAGAAATATAAAAACAACCATGAGAGTTACTGATTTATGATGCTTAGTTTACAATCATTTCTGACTATTATTAGTAGCTACGCTCCAGTCCCTAAACCTAGTTACAGAAATGTGAATCAGACGCATTACGTATTCCAGGCCGTGCCAGCCGCGTCTTTGAAATGCCGGCTATGGTCACTTCCCAGCCCTCTGTAGGAACACATCGGTTCGTCTTCTTCCTGCTGGTTCTGTAACTGAGATTTGGCAACAAGGCAACGTATATTTGGCAACTCTGTGATCGACGAGTTACTTCCTGGTGTGCATGGAATTAAGCCTCAAAGTTCACTTGATTTTTCCTGTCAGTTCCATTGAATAATCTGAGTTGTTATCGCTTGAGGTGTAACAGAAGATTGTAAATTTACCGTTTTCAGTCCAGGAAAGTCGTTGCACGTGGAAATCGCAACTAATATTGTCCTTTAAATAGCGATTCACGAGTTCTAGTCACTATTGGCCTCGTAATAGGAATCGTGGATACATACTTATTCGCTAGCTGTGTGGTAATATGCAGACATGTAAAAAGCGCCTGTTCTGGTTCGCGGTTCCAGTCTCGCTAGATCTGACGTTTTTATCCCTTCTGTGAAAGAGCTACAAGCAGTCAGATCAAACATCGATAAAGAAAACGCAAGAAAATACTTTCGGTTCATAGTGCAATGGTGAAAATCTTAAATGATGCACAACAGGTAATGCCTCTTTCCGTTGCTGAGAAGCAAATTTTGGGTTTCTAGGAATACATAACTTTATTTATGAAATGCTACATTTGCATACCTCTTGAGTATGACACAGCATACCAATTAAACACAGACCCAATCTAAATCTAAGTGAGTAGTATTTTACTAATTCGGTTTGATAGAGGCACGCTTGTGTACAGATACATTTATTTAAACAGACTTTCGTTGTAACGTTATCGTGGGTAGTTTTATTTCATTTCTTATAATACAGTGCACAATTTTCGTAGGGTTTCTTTTAGTGTTGTTTGAAAAATAGTAAACATGAAAGAGAAATTAATCATTTACGATAAATGCGAATTCTCTAATGTTATCTATAACAGTCTGACAATGCACATGCAGTTTGTTGATTACATGCATGTTGAAAACTTGTTCTGAGTTAATGCTGTCAAACAAGGTTTGAAGAAGAAGAATATGCCACTACCACACAACAGCTAATGCAGAAAATACTTTTCTGACGTATTTTGGCACGATGTCCTCTCCCCATACATAATACAAAAGTTTCGAGGTGCATCTGCTGCCTGGCCGTCTATTAAACCTGAAAAGAACAAAATGTCGCAGTAGCTGGCCCTTTTTCCACATGCGACTATTTTGGGTTGAGAAGTGAAGGGAATTATGTTCAAAGTTCCATTAGATTGATAACTTCAGCAGACAGCACAATTGCGTTTTAAAAAAGGTATTTGAACTCGCGACGTTTCGTCTACAGTGCATTACACTTAACGTTACAATACCAGCTGAACTGTAGCTACAGCACCTCAAGAACTTCCGCATTCCACAGTGTTGTGACACAATGCATATGGCCGGATGCAGACTTCTGAGAGACAAGCAGTTACAGCTTTTCTTTTGCACTGCATGACGTTTTCAACAAACAGATAGCGCAATAGATTAGCTCAAGTGCAAAGGAACACTTCCTATTTAAATTTCTGCATCCTACACTGTTGGCAGTTCTGTGTAGGTGGCAGTTACATGATTTTATTTCGGTGATTACAAAACAGAGTCGAATGTTTGCACTCGGTAGTCGAGGCAGCTAGTTCATGGCGATCCGGCCAACCAAGTAAATGAATGTACTGAACATGCTGCAAACCACTACAGGGAGCCAGTGTTCAGGATTCTCATCCAGTGTGGCGCAACGACGTTACAATAGAAAAATGAGTAACAGAGAAGAGGATTTGGTGGTCTGTCGGATTGCTGATAGATTCATATACGTGTTGTTGGCGCTCGATTCCAACTTCTGCCAATGATTTTTGATAGGGAGATACAGATTCTATTCTCTTCTGGCTACGCCAGGTGAAGAAGGTATAATGACATTGTGGTCTGAAATTCACATTAAAAATGATATTCCTTCTCTACCAAGTAGACATTAGGTTGAACCACAACAAAGTCAGGAGTGGCGACATGTAGAAACTCTATCACTAGTAACCTTCCTCATACTAGTTATTTATTTCTAGTGACGAAACAAACGCTATGTAGGGTCACAGGACACTTATTCCATCTTTTATTTGAGCTTCAGTATGTCGATAAAATTGGTTCTGAACTGGGAATGCAACTCAGACCGCCCTTAACGCGGAATTTGATCCCTTCGTGACAATACAGCTCGACTACAATTTGTTGTTTGTTCAAAACTGCAGATTCCTCAACATCTCCACATATTGGGCGTGAATGGGTTCCAATCCCGGCCCGGCACTAAAGTTTTCATTATGTGTTATCGAGCTCTAGCGTGAGAACACCTATCTGCTGGTGGAGAATAATTTTGATTTTTAACGTATTTTCAGTCGTTGTCAACACTAACGATACCTGACGTTTTTGACTCCCAGTGAGACACAGAACTATTTGCGAGATAACTGTAAGTTCAAGGATGTTATTCCGAGCTGCTAGTGGAGAAAAATTCGGTAGCTGACGTCTCTTTGTGTGTAGTCAACAACGATATGTGTGCGGTTCGATTACCAGTCAGCACTGAGCTCTTCGTCATATTATTTCTAGTTCAAACATGCTGACATGTCGCTGCTGGTGTAACAAACCCATATTTAACGTTAGTTTTCTCTAGAATGTAACAACGATAGGTGCCAGGTTGGAGTTCTGGGAAGGAAAACACTAATGTTTCGTCTCTACATTTCAGTTAAAACATCTTGCTACCGCCGAGAAAATGCGATATGTCACAGTTGATTGTGCTTCGGTAACAATCCGATTAGGTTCTGGGTTCAAATCCCTGTCCAACACAAAGCTTTGCCTCACGGCATTTCAAGTAAGTTACTTGTGAAGAAGCAATATTTAACATGTCTCGTAGTTCGTTGACAGGGACAATAGATGCTGGGTAGGAATTCGCGTCCGTTAAAAATGTTTACGTTATGTAAATGTTATGTTCCTAACTGATACTACCTAAAATCGAGGTATATCACTCTCTGTATGCCTAGTCAGGAATGACTGTTAGTTTCCGTCAGTCACGAAATCTTTGCTTAGTCTGCATGACCTGGGTTTGAATCCATATGCATAACGAGACAGTTCGTCTTGTCATTTGAACTTCATACGTATTCTCAACTAGCAGCTCAAGAAAAACGTTAAATTTTAATGTCATTTTGTGTTAAATAATAAGTACGGTATGTTTCTTTTAAGAGGAAATCATGAATACGACGAACTTACTACGTGCATTACCTATCTGACGTAATAATGAGAGTGGTAACATTTCAGGTATGTCATTTATTGTAATAAATGTGAACTTACAAGCCTTAAGGACAGTCTCACCTGTGATAAGGTGTTCCCTGATATTTGTAATAGCGTGGTATTACTTTACATCTTGAGTTATTGCGATACAGAGCAGTGTTTTCTAGCGGTGATTTGTTGGAACCATTTTCAATAGTCAAACGACTGTACCGAGGAGCGATTAGAGGACCTGCTAGACAGCTGCGTTATGAGGGTTGTATGCGAATCAGGCGAAATGCAATTCAGGTCGTTCGGATACTTTTGAGCACGACTGTACATCGTGTCTACCGATTTCCGTCCCATTCAGATAATTCCTTTGTGGTGCGTCTTTTGTCTTTTGCCGTAGAACGTATTCTCTACAGACTTCTCTTTCCAATCCACAAGTCTGCGCAATTGCAACATGCCAATGGAAAAGTCTCTGCTAAATGCAACCAATGTAATTTTTTTAAGAACACAACTATCCCCCCGCATAGCAAAAGGTTTTACAATGTAAACCAATCGTTTCAGTATCAATTGCTCAGTTCTTACACAATTCCAACTCTTCACCTAAGTTTTCCACCTCAGCCGATACGCTAGTGTCCACGTTCACATTTCGCGGAAATTGGCGTCCTGATTTTCCCTTCTCTACTGTTTTGTTAAGATTAACCAGAGAGCTCTCTTAAAACTTTATAGACAGGAGTGTGCTCACATGTTAACCGGCGCCGAAAATTTGGCCTGACAGTTCCCAAAGGAAAAAGAATTTCTGAACACAATGCAGCTAAGTCGCTTTTCAAGGAACACAGAAATCTCCGACTGTTACTGACTTCGCCCTGCGCAGCATTATCAGAAGGTGAACCGCCGGCAGAAATCACAGTTCTTTTGAAATGTGTTTTGCCCGCATGGCACTGCTTGTAAAATCAAGACTGCACGAACAAAGGAGCTCATCACGCTGCTATATACGACTTTTGTGAATCTAGGCCTGGTCCCCATAGTGTGCAGTGTATGTTATGTGTATCAATGCCAGAAAGCAATGCGCAGGCACCTGGACCGAACAAGGCTTGGGCTGTGGTGTTTACCTGTGATGAGCACATACTCTGCCCATCACACTTGTTTTCTTCTCTGAAAACTAAATTTTGAAGTGTTTATATGACCAGCCTGAAACGGAATTGTGAAATTGGTCTACGAAATCCGGATTTGAGAGCCTCATGTAAACATAGTGAGTGAGCTGCTTATAAATGTTGATTCAGACATTGTTGGTATATCAGGGCACTACAATTGGCTCTGAGCTCTACGGGACTTGACATCTGAAGTCATCAGTCCCCTATACTTAGAACTACTTAAACCTGACTAACCTAAGGACAGTACACTCATCTATGCCCGAGGCAGGATTCGAACCTGCGACCGTAACAGCAGCGCGGTTCCGGACAGCTCTTTTCGGAGTAGGGGGTGGCCATGTACATGAAAAACGATATTCCATTTGAATCTACTGACGTAGCAAAGCACTGCACTGTATAGGTCTTCGACTGTTGTGCAGGAGTAGCTGAATTTATTGAAACTTAACGTTAAACTTTAATTATTTATAGGTCCCCTAATTCGGATTTCAGGAAATTTCCGTTCAAGCTCACTTTATAGAAAGTACCAAAAATTAGTTTATGTGGTGACTTTAATATTAATTTTACGTCACTGTGCAATAAAAACAACGTTGAAAGATCTGCTACATTCATGTCATCTGACGGTGATTATGTTCTTTCTGACCAGAGTGCAGGGTGCGGTAGCACAACCACAGATAATATTTGTGCATACACAAATGTTAAATATAATCGCTAAGCATTTAGAAAAGTTAATCAAGCGGCAACAGAGACTTTTTCTAACTTCATTAAAGAACAAAAGTGGCAGGACGTTTATAGAGCTGATAACATCGGCAACAAGTAAATATAATACTTTCCTCAACATATTTCTCATGGTGTTTGAAAGTTGCTTTCCATTAGAGCACTCTATACTGGATACTAGCACTAACAGGCATTCGAGGTAGCTGATTAGTGAGATAAGGATATCTTGTAGAACACAGTGGGAATTATATAATGTTAGAAATAGTCACAATAGAATTGCAGTAGCCCATTACAAACAGTACTGTAAAGTAGTTAAAAATGTTATTGGGAAGGCAAAAAGCATGTGATATGCTAATAGAATAGTTAATTCCTGGGATAAAATTAAAACCATACGGTCTGTATTGAAGGAAGTGTCTGGTCGGCAGCACAATGCCAAGGACATAAATTCAGTATTTAATACAGATTCCGTTACTGATAAGTCAGATTTCGCTACAATATTTCACAATCACTTTCCCAATATAGAAGGCGAGCTAAATAATACCTTAGTTTCCAAGGAGACTCACATAACTCTCTTAGAAAATGACTTTCCAAGACTATTCTCTGAAATATGCTTCCGTGATACTGACAAGGGGGAGGCTGAGTCAATAATTAAATCGTTGGAGACTTACGGCTCTCAGGGATATGATGGGTTACGTGGAGAATACTAAAGCACTGTGCTGCGTATATTAACTCAGTACTTAGCCACATTTAGAACTTTTCCTTTAGGAATGGTCAGTTTCTTGAACGATTAAAGTACTCAGTAGTGAGACCGGTATATAAAATGCAGAAAGGGATAACGTAGACAGTTTCAGACGTAATCCTATACCATTGGTGTTAGCTAAAGTTATGGAAAAAGCTGTATACATAACGATAATTAATCATTTCAGTTCACATAATTTGCTGTCAAAAGATCAGCTTGGGTTTAGAAGTGGTTTAATAACTGAAAATAAAGTATTCTTTTTTCTCTGTGAGTCACTTGGATTAAAAAAAAACTCGTGGTCACTAGGTGTTTTCTTTGATTTAACTAAGGTGTTCGATTGTGTTGGTCACAAAATATTACTGGAGAAGTTGGAATAAGACCAGTAACACGCAATTGGTTCCACTCATACTTTCAGAATATACAGCGGAAGGTCACACATCCACAGTAATGAGAACGGCTAAGACGTGGAGCCTGACTGAGAGACGGTTATGGAGGGAGTCTCAGGTTTCGGTGATGGGACCGTTCCCGCTTCTTACATGTATAAATGTTATACTTTTTAATGTGACAGGTGATTCTGAAACATTTCTGTTAACTCGGTAGTGAAGGGTATCGAGTGCAGCATAGGCAAAGTACCAAACAGTACAGTTCGTGGCTTGTAGAAAGAAAATTGTTGCTAAATCACAATAAGACCCAGATTTCGCTTTTTCCAACGCAGAATTCAACTAAAATTGCTATTTTGATTATACAGGATGAGCATATGATTTATGAATTTGAACAGTCCAAATTCCTAGATATTCGTATAGTTGGTAAACTGTCATGGAATTCTTTTCAAGATCCTGTTCAAAAACTTAATGCTGCTATATTTACGACCATTAGAACAGCATCTGAGCTAAGTGATAGACCAACACAGGAATTAGTCTACTTTGTTTAGTTTCATTCGCTTATGCATATCGTATTATACTCTTGGATAACTCTTTCCATTCTCAAAGTGTATTTTTGGTTCAGAAATGGGGAGTTCGAGCAAAATGTAATATACCTTCGCGAACCTCTTCTCGGCCCCCGTTCAAGAGTCTTGGAATTCTGACACAGGCCTCTCAGTATACGTTTTCTTTAATTTCGTTCGCTGTTAACAACATGAGCTTATTCTCTAGAAGTAGCAGCTTTCCCTCAGTTAATACTAGGCAGAAATCCAGCCTGCATTTTACTCACACCACCTTTCCTCTTTGTGAAGAAAGGCGTGCAGTATTATAGTGCATTCATTTTCAATAAGCTACCATTAAGAATTTTGTCATAGCTCACTCCTTCTAGTGTGACGGGAATTCATGTGTTATATTGTTGATTATGCCAGTTTTTACTCATCAGTTTGTCAGTTGCATACGCTTCATGTAAACGTTAACTGTTATTTACGTTTCTGATGTTAATTTCATGTACTGACACGTTCCATAACCACGGAGATTTGCTCCTCAGTTTTGTCCTGATGAACCAAAAGTGTAAAATAACATAAAAATAAATAAATCACTTTCCAGAACGAAATTTTCACTTTGCCGCGGAGCGTGCATGGGTATGAAACTTCCTGGCAGACTAAAACTGCGTGGCAGACCGAGAATCAAACTCGGGACCTTTACCTTGTGTGGGCATTTTTTTTTTTTTTTTCACCAACGATATCATAGAGCTTGACCATTAAGAAGGGGAGTTAGAACGGAAAATAATTTTTTCGCATTGTCGGATTTTTATCTCATTATAAAATTTGCAATTTTCCGAATAAAATTATATATATATATATATATATATATATATATATATATATATATATATATACTCACATGGGAAGTCTTTTATTTTATTTTTTGAAATATAATCTACACTGGTTGAAAATGTTAAAATTTTTACATGCATTACTTCAAGTTTTAATAAAATCGCTAATTTTTTATATAGAAGGCTGCAATGTGTTGGTCATGTCCAGAACAGGATGGGCACCAGGTGGGAGGAAGTTGGAACAAAGTTTGAGAGACAAGAACCTTTCTGATCGTAAAACCATAAGAAACAGGCTAACAGAAAAAATGATTGACGAACCACAGCAATATTATGGGATGACCATTAGAAATAATACTGAGGATTCGTTGAAAATGAATCAGGCAGTATGGGCTACCGTCTTCCACAGACTGTCAACTGATGAAAAACCCTCCAGGACCTAATTCATGGTGCTATTACCGCAATTCCCAGTACATAAAAAGGTCATAGAGCCGTAAACATTCCATCCCAACAGCAGTCATGGATATCATAAAAACTATTTACAGAGGCCTAGCAAATCCTGAATTGCTGAAGAAGTGTCTGCATTGTCAGACTCAAAATCCCAATGAGTCGTTCAATAATCTTACATGGACTCGCTTACCAAAAAATGTTTTTGTTGGAATGAAGACACTAACGTTGGGGTCACAGATGCTGTTATTGCTTTTAACGATGGCAACATTGGTAGGGTGAAAGTGCTACAGCATATGGGAATTAATCCTGGAGCAAACTGTATCAGAGAACTTGAACGGATGGACAAGGCTCGCATTGATAAAGCAGAGTATGCAGCACAGTTGGCCACTGAGGAGCCCAGAAAGAAGAAAAAACTTGGAAAAAGATCAATATGATGATATACAGTATGGTGTAGGGTGCTTCTGAGTGACTAAAAATAAAAATTAAGCATATATTAAGTGAGTTACAGTCTTTTGAAACTTTAGAAGCCGTTCGTGAAAATTTACATTTTCTGTTGCATTTTCCCTAAATCTCAGATACCACTTCGAGTAGAGTATTCAAATTTTCAGGGAGTAATAAGATACATATCCTGAGTCCACTGAACTAAAAGAAGAACATAATGTTATGTATAATTAAAATTATTTAGGATAACGTACAAAAAAGTACACAAAATTCTAACTGTGTAATTAAAAAATTGTATTTCCGAAAGCAATTGCTGAAATGCAATTATTGTAGATCAGTAGACACAGAACATACAGTTTAATGCCCTGTAAAAGCTTCATGTCAATGGCTACAGTAGTTCCTTAAATACAGGGACACCAAGTCAATAAATTTAACATTATCGGGATAGAGCGTTCCAACTCCCCTGGAAGTGAAAGTCGTTCAAGAGTGGCCAACAGCAGACTGACTACACTTTTAAAGACGTACATGACATTCAGTATTCATTTCATTATTTCATTGTAAGATCGCAATCGCTGCAGGAGACGTACAGCTTCAGGCTACTTCTTACCAAGGACAGCCGTTGACCAGGTGGGTGTTAAATAAATGGCGTGTGACTGGGGCCTCCCGTCGAGTAGACCGTTCGCCGGGTGCAAGTCTTTCGAGTTGACGCCACTTCGGTGACTTGCGCGTCGATGGGGATGAAATTATTATAATTGGGACAACATAACACCCAGTCCCTGACCGGAGAAAATCACCGACCCAGCCGGGAATCGAACTCGGGCCCTTAGGATTGACATTGTGTCGCGCTGACCACTTTTTTTTCCTTTGTTGATCCCATATCGTTCTGTTTTGTTCGTTGTATACGTTCGGGGCGGACTTCTCATGACACCCGTTCAGGTTGTTCGTTGATCCGTTCACTCGTTTTTTTTTAGTTTTTTATTACAGAGGGTAGCTAACCCTCTGACCGAACACGCTGAGCTACCGTACCACTCAGCTACCGGTGGCGGACAGGTGAATGTTGTATCCGCGTGAAGTGTAGCCGCAGCCGTCTACGCCCGCCTCAGCTGCACGAGAAATCGCAGCTCAGTGACTGCTTCAAGTTGGTCTTCTCGAAGGGTAGTTTCTTGGTTTTCCATTTCGTGGCAGGTATGTGTCCACACTCTGGTTTTCCGAGTTTGGATTTCTTTGTTTATCTTCTCTGAACTCTCAACGTCACGCTCTGAAAGATCCTTTCTCCCAGCTTGGGCGCATCAGAATATGAGGAGGGTATCACGTTCATGTAACGAGTTTCTTCTCTTAATATCCAAATGAATGTTGTGAATGAATTTTATTCACAACAAATAAACGTAAAGAAACGGAAGGAAAGTTGCTTCTCCTGTGGTGGTAGCTTCTCACCATTTGGAAATGAAATTTACTTTGCAGCAATATATAAGCGTCAGTTTGAAATAAAGAAAAAAAAGCAAAAAAAAAATTTCTCCAACAAATTACATAACATTTCTCGTTTGACTATTTACAGTTTTCTCGACTGGCGTGTGTACATGTGACTTTGTTGTGCTTGCGCTCGTCAGCTATGTGTAAGATGCTTTTCCGAACATGAAGTAATACAGGGTGTCCGAAAAGACTTTCCCTGATTGCATAAATTGATAACGCAGGCTAGAAGTAAGATACAAATATGAAACGTGTGTCGGATTGTTTACAACTATCAAAGTTTTTTTCTGTTTTAGGTTCGCAGTACGTAAGTAGTGGATGAGGTGCAGTGTCCAAAAAGCCATGTTAACCAATCAGGAGAAGGCACAGTGTGTCCTGTGGTACCATGAGACACGATCACCAACCACAGTGCAGAGACACTTCCAGACAACATTTGGAAGGAATCCACCTGATGTCAAGAGCATTAAAGCCTGATATGAGAAGTTCAAGAACGCAGGATCGGTTTCTGACCTTCCGAGGTGTGGTCGACCAAGAACCTCAGCAGACAGGGTGGAAGCTGTAAGGCAGTCTTTTCTGCGAAGTCCGAAGAAATCGGTGCGCTGGGCCTCACGTGAATTACAGATGCCAAAAAGCTCTCTCCATGATATTTTACACAAACGTTTATTGTTTCGTGCATACAAAGTGCAAATCGTTCAGGCCTTGTTGCCCATTGACAGTACACGTCGATATGACTTTGCAGTCGAAATGCTATTACATATTGAGGACGACGATGGTTATCTCAGACGAATTGCCTTTTCCGACGAAGCAACGATTTTTCTCAGTGGAGTAGTGAATCGCCAGAATGTGCGCATTTGGGGTTCACAACCCCCTGGCGACGTCATGGAGTGCACCAGAGGCAGTCCAAAGGTGAATGTTTGGTGCGCGCTATTGCACGATCGAATTATCGGACCATTCTTCTTCGCTGAGGCAACCATCACATCTGCAGTGTATCTGGACATGTTGCAACTGTATGCTGTTCCTCAGCTGCTTCAGTATCACCCCGATGTCTTGTTTCAGCAAGACGGTGCATCGCCTCATCGGGGTTTGGACGTCTGTGCCTATCTCGATATGACGTTTCCTGGGCGATGGATTGGTCGTGATGGGCCAACGGTTTGGCCTCCACGCTCTCCTGACATAAACCCATTAGACTTCTTTTTATGGGGTTAACCCCATTAGACTTCTTTTTATAGGGTTATGTCAAGGACGAGGTCTACCGAACACGTGTACCAGATCTTGAAACCCTGCGGCAACGGATAACCACAGTCGTTGAATCGATCCCTCCAGTGATGTTGGCTAGTGATGCTGTGGTATGCAAATGATCAGCTTTTCAGAGCATTCACACGGAAATTAAATATCGCCTAGATGTGCTACGTGCTACCAAGGGTGCTCATGTGGAAGTTTACTGATGTGTGAAAAAAACTTTGATAGTTTGTAAACAATTAGACACAAGTTTCATATGTGCATCTTACTTCTAGCCTGAGTTATCAATTTTTGTAATCAGGGAAAGACTTTTCGGACACCCTGTACGATGTGGAATGACTCTCAGTTTTGAGGTAAAACGCAAATAAAAAAGTTTTGGAACAACTGTTTATACTTAGGATGTTTTTTCAAATTACGATGTTGCTCCTGAACATACAAAATGAATGCTTTGAGGCGTGCATGCTGTTGGGTGACAATGCAGTACGCACGTTTTCCGAGGACCTGGTATAACTATTGTTCTTCGCGGCAGGGAACAAGTGCTAGTCCGGGTGTAACACGTCGTCCACAGTGATCGCATTCTCTGTCGTCCTGTTAATAATCGATAACTTTTTCCTCGTCCATTTCCATATCACGATGTTCTCTCCACAACGAAGGTGTGAGCCATTGTGTCTATAAAGTGACATTGGTTACAGTTAGGTGTAGGGCGTAGTTTAATTTTATGCATCTTTCCGCCTGTAGAGATCTTTTTATTTACAATGTCATACCATACAGCAGCTATGACCGACATAAGAACGGGGTTGGTGATGTTCGCCTATATACGTTTCCGTGTTTTACCCGGGTTTTTCTTTTCGATCGGATTTCGTTGTTGTCTCTTTGTCAGTTCAAAGTAAAGTGTAGAGGTACTAAAATGAAGAGGTGACAGGTGCAGGCAGTTGGTTTTCGTGAAGTAGACGCTGACGTATCCGAGCCTTTGGTTGGTGTGCCCAACGTTGATTTGCAGCGTCACATCCAGAGGTATTAAGGAAGTGAATAGTCTCTCGTATATCCCAGTCTGGTTGCTGCCGATTATTTTGGATGTTCTATGTACGAAGACAGCAAGACGCTGAGTGCGTACATCCTTATACACTACTGGCCATTAAAATTGCTATACCACGAAGACGACGTGCTACAGACGCGAAATTTAACCGACAGGAAGAAGATGCTGTGATATGCAAATGATTAGCTTTTCAGAGCATTCACACAAGGATGGCGCCGGTGACGACACCTACAACGTGCTGACATGAGGAAAGTTTCCAACAGATTTCTCATACACAAATAGCAGTTGACCGGCGTTGCCTGGTGAAACGTGGTAGTGATGCCTCGTCTAAGGAGGAGAAATGCGTACCATCACGTTTCCCACTTTGATAAAGAACGGATTGTAGCCTATCACGATTGCGTTTTATCGTATCGCGACATTGCTGCTCGCGTTGGTCGAGATCCAATGACTGTTAGCAGAATATAAAATCGGTGGGTTCGGGAGGGCAATACGGAACGCCGTGCTGTATCCCAACGACCTTGTATCACTAGCATTCCAGATGACAGGCATCTTATCCGCATGACTGTAACGGATCGTGCAGCCACGTCTCGATCCCTGAGTCAACAGATGGGGACATTTGCAAGACAACAACCATCTGCACGAACAGTTCGACGACGTTTGCAGCAGCATGGACTATCAGTTCGGAGACCATGGCTGTGGTTACCCCTGACGCTGCATCATAGACAGGAGCGCCTGCGATGGTGTACTCAACGACGAACCTGAGTGCACAAGTGGCAAAACGTCATTTTTTCGAATGAATCCAGGTTCTGTTTACAGCATCATGATGGTCGCATCAGTGTTTCGCGACATCGCGGTGAACACGCATTGGAAGCGTGTTTTCGTCATCGCCATACTGGCGTAACACCCGGTGTGATGGTATAGGGTGCCATTGGTTACACGTCTTGGTCACCTCTTGTTCGCATTGGCGGCACTTTGAACAGTGGACGTTACATTTCAGAAGTGTTACGACCCGTGGCTCTACCCTTCATTCGATCCCTGCGAAATCCTATATTTCAGCAGGATAATGCACGACCGCATGTTGCAGGTCCTGTACGGGCCTTTCTGGATACAGAAAATGTTCGACTGCTGTCCTGGCCAGCACATTCTCCAGACCTCTCACCAATTGCAAACGTCTGGTCAATGGTGGCCGAGCAACTGGCTCGTCACAATACGCCAGTCACTACTCTTGATGAACTGTGGTATCGTGTTGAAACTGCATGGGCAGCTGCACCTGTACACGCCATCCAAGCTCTGTTTGACTCAATGCCCACGCGTAGCAAGGCCGTTATTACGGCCAGAGGTGGTTGTTCTGGGTACTGATTTCTCAGGATCTATGCACCCTAATTGCGTAAAAATGGAATCACATGTCAGTTCTAGTATAATATATTTGTCCAATGAATACCCGTTTATCATCTGCATTTCTTCTTGGTGTAGCAATTTTAATGGCCAGTAGTGTACCTAACCTGCCTGCATGGCGAGCCAGTGTTATCTGAACTGGAGTTTTGAAGATATTTTTTCTCCAAAAAAAAAAAAAAAAAAAATATATATATTTATATATATATAGCAACAAGAAGCTTGTGAGCAGTGTCAGTGGGTTTCGGTAACACTTTCTACTAAGAATATACATATTTATAAACGGCGCTCTTTGGAAGCAGTTGAGGGATCTAGTCTTGTTTTCTTGGAGTTGAGCTACCCAAGCAGGACTCACGACCCCTTCTCACAGCTTTGCTTGCGGAGATACCTCATTTCCTACTTTCCAAAGTTCATAGAAGCTCTGCTGCGAAACATGAATGACTAGCATCGTGGAAAAAAGAATACTGCGGAGTTATGGCTTAACCACAGCCTGTAGGATGTTTCCAAGATGAAATTTTCATACAGCATCGGAGTGTACCCTGATATGAAACTTCTTGGCAGGTTAAAACTGTATGCCAGACTGATAATCGAATCGGAACCGTGGCCTTTCGCAGGCATGCGCTCTACCGACTTTTGTCTCCTTTGGATTCAGAGTGCTAACCATTATACCATACTTTATACGCACACACAAGCACGCACACACACACACACACACACACACACACACACACACACACACACACACACACCTGGCTTCAATGCCCTTGTTTTCAAGTACAATTAATTGACATACGTGAAGGACTATTTTTTCTTTGTTTACTAATTCCACTTCTCATATCTTGGAGCGCGCCACTCGCCAGGCGGTGCACATTTCCATCTTCGTTGGCGCTGATAATGACGAACGTCTCTGTTAGAACTTTTTTCTTTTTCATCATATGTCGTCTTCAACAGAGAAATAAACTCAGATGATACTACACCAATCAAACAGAAATGGTGGTTTCAGGTATCTCTGTTGCCTGAGAGCTGAAATGCATTCTTACATTCCTCGAAAAATAAAACACTGTCTAAGTACACTTACAGTGAGTTATGCACCCATAAATGAACAGACTTCCTGAAAATTTAAACATATTCCTTGTTGTTGTTGTGGTCTTCAGTCCTGAGACTGGTTTGATGCAGCTCTCCATGCTACTCTATCCTGTGCAAGCTTCTTCATCTGCCAGTACCTACTGCAACCTACATCCTTCTGAATCTGCTTGGTGTATTCATCTCTTGGTCTCCCTCTACGATTTTTACCCTCCACGCTGCCCTCTAATGCTAAATTGGTGATCCCTTGATGCCTCAGAACATGTCCTACCAATCGATCCCTTCTTCTAGTCAAGTTGTGCCACAAACGTCTCTTCTCCCCAATCCTATTCAATACCTCCTCATTAGTTATGTGATCTACCCATATTCCTTATGTGTATATAAAAGAATGCTGAGGATGCCCGCCCAGTTAGCCGTGCATCGTTAGACCCCACGGCTTTCCAGACTGGGAAGGAGTGCCTGGTCCCCGGCACAAATCCGCCCGGCAGACTTGTGTCGAGGTCTGGTGAGCCGGCCAGTCTGTGGATGGTTTTTAGGCGGATTCCCATCTGCCTCGGCGAATGCAGGCTGGTTCCCCTTATTCCACCTCAGCTACATTATGTCTGCGATCGCTGTGAAAACAAGTTCTCCACATACGCATACACCACCACTATTCTACCACGCAAACACAGGGGTTACACACTCGTCTGATGTGAGACATTCAATGAGGGGAGGGGGGGTCCACTGGGGGCCGAATCGCACAGTAACCCTGAAAGAGTGGTTCGGTGTGTGGCGGCGGAGGGGTGAAGTGGACTGCGGTGGTCATTGTGGGGTTGTGGACCACTGCGGCTGCGGCGGGGACGGAGCCCCTCCGTCGTTTCTAGACCCCCGGTTAACATACAATACAATATTAAGGATACATATCTTTCTTTTAAGATAAGAATGCTCGTATTAAATCAATTTTCTTCTGCAGTGCTAGAGGGAGATACAATTGGGAATAGTTTTTGTATTAACCTGAACAATGGGGACCCCTCAATCAGAAGAAAGTATTGTAGCTATACAGTACCTTCTACACTATGAACTTGATACTGTGCTTGGAACTCTATCAGGTAATCGAGCCATTCCTCTTCCGTGTCGTTAAATTTCCGGAACGCCGGTATGCTGGTCAGCGGCACTTGTTGCGCTAGTCAATCGGTCGGTTGCTGTTGTGTGGCCGACGTGGCTTGTGCAGCCACAAGTTGTTGTGCTGTCGTCATCAAAGCAGCAATTTGTTGGTTCTGAAACTGAAAAGCTTGTGTTAGATCCATCAAATTGGCCGTCTGCGGCTGAGGTGCTGGGGCTGGGGTAGAAGGAGTGGGGTAGCCATGTCTTACACAAATATGTTATACCAAAAAAGCAATCAAAGCCTCTGAAAAGAGAAATTTGATTAGTTCTGCGGCTCCCCTCCTGGAATACATATAAGAATACAATAAGAGATTAGCAACACTTGAATACGAGCACCCCTACAAGTAAAAACACAAGAAAACCAAGTCAATCTGCACTGAATTATACTCGTCGCCAGTTTTTGTGTCGACTCATTGTCACAGTAGGCTTGTACCCTGGGAAGAAGGAGACAATGTTGTTTGGTGGCCGGTATCTTCTTCTATAACACAAACTGCACGCTTGTATTAACAAGGTTCTTTATTCATGAGAACAAGAAGTTACTTAAGACAGTCCAGGTGTTGTGGTACCAGTTCTTCTGTAATAGTCCACGTTAGCCTCACTGCTAGTGAAGTACACGTCCCGCTATGCACACTACCCTGGTCGCAAGGTACTGACTGACTCCGAGTTAGAGGCTGAGCTAACTGCGACTGCAATTCCCTTTGGGCTGTGACTGATGACTCGACTCGTTGACTCACTGGATGACTGCCCAGGATTGACCAGGCCCTCCGGTCTACAGCGGCTATCTAAATACTGGCGGCCGAGAGGTCATTGCCGGCGCGTCCCCTGCGAGTCTGTTTTTGGCCTCTCTCTTCATAGGTGCATTGCTTGTCCCTACTATCGAACTTCTCGCAACCTCTTTGCCACTTGGTGCGCTAGCGACAGCTTAAGCCAGCACATATATTATTGTCAGTCGTACAGATCAGGATGGCAAGTTTATGTCATGTCCATTTCCATATCTCGTTAGTAGCGCTGCAAATAAAACGGTGGAGGAGTGTATCAGTGTTCTGACAGTCCAGTATTGGACAAGCCGATCCTGAATAGACGCTCATTTGTGCTTGTGGTGTTGTATAAAGCGCAATACCATGTAGCTGCCGGCCACTTTGGTCGAGCGGTTCTAGGCGCTTCAGTCTGGAACCACACTGCTGCTATGCTTGCAGGTTCGAATCATGCCTCGGGCATGGATGTGTGTGATGGTTTAAGTAGTTCTAAGTCTATGGGACTGATGACTTCAGATGTTAAGTCCCATAGTGCTTAAAACCATTTGAATCACGTAGCTCATACATGCGACAGTAAGGTTGTAACATGAATATTTTGCCAAACTTTACTCCAAGTGATTGTGGGGAAGTTCTTTGCTAATTTGCTTACACACTTATCTTCTGCCAGCACTTTATAGACTTCCTTGCTTGTTCAGTTCCTTACCCGTTATCTGACGTACCTATTGTCTATAATATGTGTTTTAATATGCAACAACCTATAACTAATATGGCCGACCATAGCTGGAAACCTGCTATCTGGAGGAGACGCAACATTCACAACGTCTGCTGTGGGATTTCCGTCACCTGTTGCTAGGACATTTGCTGTCCTAAATATCAACAGAGCTCTGCATTTATATCTAACGTTGGTTAGCCTTAAGCCACCATTTGTTTCAGGTAGATTCATGATTTGGTAATTAACCATAAGGACACACCATGTCCATATGAATCACTCTGGAACAGATTCATTGCGTTTCTGTATTGTTGGAGGCAAGGGGAAAATACTTGCGAGGGAGTACACCCTAGGTAGCATAGCATGATTTATCAGCGTGATTTTTTTCTGTTATTACTAGAAGAAGAGTGGAATTCTTTCTTAATATCGCTCAGCTGTTACTGAGCTTCATTTTAAAATTCAAGGCTATTGTCTTGGTAGAAAATTGGAAATTTGTGGTAAGGTCTTATGGGACCAAATTGCTGAGGTCATCGGTCCCTAAGCTTACGCACTACTTAATCTAACTTACACTAAGGACAACACACACCCATGCCTGAGGGAGGACTCGAACCTCCGAAGGGGAGAGTCTCGCGGACCGTGACAAGACGCCGTAGACCGTGCGCCTACCGGATGCGGCTAATCGTAGGACATTTGCTAAACCACATCCCTAAAAGTTTGATGCTATCCGCTTTTCTACTGGTCCAGTTTCAATGAATCATATCCCTCGACCTAACTGCAAAATGCTGGATTTATTTACATTGACTTTAGCTCCAGAGTAGTAACCACATGTTTGAATCACGTCTTGTATCTTCATATCTTCATAACATCGGTTGGACCAGACATGTACACGGCCAGGTCATCACTGCAACATCTACAAACATATTTCTTGCCTCCAGTTTCATTTCCATTAAGCTTCCCAGATAGTGGTCGTAGAGCTTGCTCGATTGATATTGAGAACAGTAGCATCGAGAGGGGGCAGCCTTGTCGTATCGACGCTAGAATGGGAATTCTTTATGTTAATTGTCCATTTACAAGAATTCTTCAAGTTAAATGAATGTATAATCTCCTGATGATATTTACAAAAAATGGCTTCAATCTCATTTTCGACATGACACGTAGCAGGTAGTTGTGATGGACCCTGTCAAACGCTTTGTCTATGTCTAACAACACGATGGTCACTCTGCAGTTGGATGCCGAAGCGACAGCCGTTAGATCACGGTATTCCTACAGCGCTTGCTGTATTGTCCTCCTAGAGATGGTACGCGTCTGATACTGATCTATGAGGAGACCAACAATAGTGTTCAGTCGATGAAGCAATACGGTAACAGCTAGTTTAGTAGTCAGCGTTTAGAAGCGATTTAGGACGAGTGTTTTGCAAATCATTAGCGCAGTTCTCTTTAGGGATCAACATTATGAGCTCTTCTAAAAGCTCACAAGGAATTGTGGCAGACGTACAAAATGGCTCTGAGTACTATGGGACTTAACTTCTGAGGTCATCAGTCTCCTAGAACTTAGAACTAATTAAACCCAACTAACCTAAGGACATCACACACATCCATGCCCGAGGCAGGATTCGAACCTGCGACCGTAGCGGTCGCGCGGTTCCAGACTGTAGCGCCTAGAACCGCTCGGCCACACCGGCCGGCGGCAGACGTACATATTTCGTTTAGCACTGCGGTCAACATACTGCCGATCAAAATCCAGTACTTTAAGTAAAACCCTACCTGTAATCCATCAGGTTCAGCGTGTTTGTTTCCCGGGGTTCCTTTCAACGGTTCGTACAGTTCTCTTCAGTAATCTGAGAGTCCAGATCTGCATTTTCTGCTTCCGTCATAGTCGGTTCAGAACAGTTTGAAAAACCCTCAAAATTGTCGTTGTCGTCAGTGTCTTCTGGAGAATATAGTTTCGTTGGACAAAATTTTTCGTGTATTGTAGGTGGATAAGTTGTCATCAATCACCATTTCATGCTCGACGCCGCATTTGTCTCTCGATCTTATTTTAACTCCCTATGTTTGTTGACGTTTCACAGCGTTATTTTGGCTTTGATCCGTTTTATTTTCATGATGTGATGTGGCATATTTGCAGTATCTCCATGTAATTCTCTTAGACACCAGAAGTAGAATTCCATTGTGTGTGTTTCCCACCATTTCTTTTCAAAAGCACAACTTTTTAGTAAATTTCGTATATTAGGTTTTGTGTGTGTTACCCACCATTCCAGCTTAGTTCTGCAGCGCCGTGTGTTCCTTAAGCACATTTACCAACCTCAATTTAAATCGTGCTCAAGTTGTGCCCATCAGGTGTGAGATATTGAATTTCCACACACTCCTACCGCTAAATGTCCTCTGCCTTGGCATGTTAATATTAGACACAACTGCCAAAAGAGCAGAAAAACTGACAGGACAAGTTTCTGCGCTGAATACGCTTTCAGGGTACTAGAGGCGTAGATTTGGTCTATTCTGCTCATAGAGTGGCTAGCAATATAGGTGAACCCTGGGTTCCCTCTTGGCTAGCTGTGCAAGATGTCAGCGAGGTGCAATCCCTTCACTGAGCCTCCCACATCTGATCCTATGTTGGGATCGGGTGATTGGTCGGCGGCGGAAAGAGCGCGGTTGAAATCACCAGCAAGGTTGGAGTTTTGTTTCGCGGGATTGATTAATTCAACTATGCTTTCCTGAAAGAAGATAGTTTTAGCCAGTGTGGCTTTCGAACCGAGCTGTGTCTGTTTCGGCAGAAATTACTCGTCCACTTCCTAACTTTTTAACACGTCTAGGTATAGTTCCATCCTTGAATAACGTGGGGGTACCGCTTTTAGGTCCTCTATTGAGGATAGCATTGTATATCGCGACATGTTCCACCCTGTTTACGCACACTTCGTGCAACATGACTGTCTTACCGAAAGTACACTCCTGGAAATGGAAAAAAGAACACATTGACACCGGTGTGTCAGACCCACCATACTTGCTCCGGACACTGCGAGAGGGCTGTACAAGCAATGATCACACGCACGGCACAGCGGACACACCAGGAACCGCGGTGTTGGCCGTCGAATGGCGCTAGCTGCGCAGCATTTGTGCACCGCCGCCGTCAGTGTCAGCCAGTTTGCCGTGGCATACGGAGCTCCATCGCAGTCTTTAACACTGGTAGCATGCCGCGACAGCGTGGACGTGAACCGTATGTGCAGTTGACGGACTTTGAGCGAGGGCGTATAGTGGGCATGCGGGAGGCCGGGTGGACGTACCGCCGAATTGCTCAACACGTGGGGCGTGAGGTCTCCACAGTACATCGATGTTGTCGCCAGTGGTCGGCGGAAGGTGCACGTGCCCGTCGACCTGGGACCGGACCGCAGCGACGCAAGGATGCACGCCAAGACCGTAGGATCCTACGCAGTGCCGTAGGGGACCGCACCGCCACTTCCCAGCAAATTAGGGACACTGTTGCTCCTGGGGTATCGGCGAGGACCATTCGCAACCGTCTCCATGAAGCTGGGCTACGGTCCCGCACACCGTTAGGCCGTCTTCCGCTCACGCCCCAACATCGTGCAGCCCGCCTCCAGTGGTGTCGCGACAGGCGTGAATGGAGGGACGAATGGAGACGTGTCGTCTTCAGCGATGAGACTCACTTCTGCCTTGGTGCCAATGATGGTCGTATGCGTGTTTGGCGCCGTGCAGGTGAGCGCCACAATCAGGACTGCATACGACCGAGGCACACAGGGCCAACACCCGGCATCATGGTGTGGGGAGCGATCTCCTACACTGGCCGTACACCACTGGTGATCGTCGAGGAGACACTGAATAGTGCACGGTACATCCAAACCGTCATCGAACCCATCGTTCTACCATTCCTAGACCGGCAAGGGAACTTGCTGTTCCAACAGGACAATGCACGTCCGCATGTATCCCGTGCCACCCAACGTGCTCTAGAAGGTGTAAGTCAACTACCCTGGCCAGCAAGATCTCCGGATCTGTCCCCCATTGAGCATGTTTGGGACTGGATGAAGCATCGTCTCACGCGGTCTGCACGTCCAGCACGAACGCTGGTCCAACTGAGGCGCCAGGTGGAAATGGCATGGCAAGCCGTTCCACAGGACTACATCCAGCATCTCTACGATCGTCTCCATGGGAGAATAGCAGCCTGCATTGCTGCGAAAGGTGGATATACACTGTACTAGTGCCGACATTGTGCATGCTCTGTTGCCTGTGTCTATGTGCCTGTGGTTCTGTCAGTGTGATCATGTGATGTATCTGACCCCAGGAATGTGTCAATAAAGTTTCCCCTTCCTGGGACAATGAATTCACGGTGTTCTTATTTCAATTTCCAGGAGTGTATATATAAAATCTCGTATGCGCTCTATTTTAGTCAGATTAGAGATTCAGTTAATGTTAACGGTAGCTGTTCTATATTTCAAATAACTTCCGGGAATTCAACCAGGTAACACTTTCAGCGACCACCGATATTTCGGCGGGAGAACACCGCGCCATTTTCAAGGCAAACTGCAACGGACAGGCGACGTACATGCAAATTTAAAACCTCGGTTCTCGCACTGATGCTGGAAAGATAACACACACACTGAACACTGGTGCCACCAAAGATGATCAAAGTCAGAGCTGTCGATAGTGAGACTACGAACTCGCATGTGAGGTAGGATTGACTCTGTCCCTCTGTTTTTTGACAAGGGAGCCGGATTCCAAACAGAGTTTAAACAAAAACCTCCATCCCTGTTGCCGAGGTTGCTCGCTAATTTAATCTCAACTGCCTCCTTAATAACACTGTCCCAATAGCTGGACGTACATATCAATATCTCTGTGTTATTATATAACATAATTTACATGTACGTCGCCTGTCCGTTGCAGTTTGCCTTGAAAATGGCGGGTTGTTCTCCCGCCGAAATATCGGCGGTCGCTGAAAGTGTTACCTGCCTAAATTCCCGGAAGTTATTTGAAAGTTGTATACGCCAGGAGAAAAAATGGTTCAAATGGCTCTGAGCACTATGGGACTTAACTTCTGAGGTCATCAGTCCCCTAGAACTTAGAACTACTTAAACCTAACTAACCTAAGGACATCACACACATCCATGCCCGAGGCAGGATTCGAACCTGCGACCGTAACGGTCGCGCGGGACTAGACTGTAGCGCCTAGAAGCGCTCGGTCACCTCGGCCGGCGCCAGGAGAAACTCAGGTCTCACAAGCTGTTCTATATGATTGTAAATCAGTGCCAGTACTCATTTCGGTCAGTCCTCGATTCACAGCTGAGCGTTAATAGAAGTTGTCTTCCATGTCTACACCCATGCCACCGAGCGTCCCTGTATCGCGTCCGCCACCGTGTGTTGCTGGCAGATTACACTCTTCCATTTCTTCATGCATAGGTGTGTTTTCGTGTAATGTTGCAGACACGTCCTTGCTGTACGGAGTGAGATTTTTAATACGTCCCTGTGTTCTACGCCAGCCATCTGGCATTCTTTGCTTCGGGATTTCTTACGAACCGTTTCTCCAGAATTTTTTTCCGATTCTTCGAGCGTCGTCTTCTAGAGTCGCCGCCATTGCTTAGTTTTGAACACCTTCTTCCTTATCGTCTTCCGATGCCTGTGGATGGTTGGCTTTCCATGTTCCTTTTTTCTCATTTCGTGTCTCCGTAGGTTGGTTGTTCATATTTGCTGATCGATTTTTTAAAATTATTATGGTGTTTTTTTATTCCTCTAATTTTCCTGTTTCACGGTCTGACAGTTCTGCCACCCATGATTTCTTCGCCATTTATTGGTGATCTTATTGGCTTTCCGATGGTGTGTCATGTAGTTTCTGTAGTGCTTGCTTCGTTTTTCCTCTCAAGTGGGCATACTTTTTTCAATTCCATGAT
The DNA here is from genome assembly GCF_021461395.2 of Schistocerca americana. NCBI lineage: Eukaryota > Metazoa > Arthropoda > Insecta > Orthoptera > Acrididae > Schistocerca > Schistocerca americana. Next base: position 128,558,025 of record NC_060125.1, read on the forward strand.
GGGTAGTCCTCCATTTTTGTTTTCGTTGGTGGAGCTTTCTGTCGTTTCGTCGTTTGTCATCTGTGATACAGTCTCATGTGCGGACTTCAGTTGAGTATTTGGAGCTGCAGTCATGTCGTCGTCGTTTGCGCTGTTGTGCGCAATATCTGCACCACTGCCTCGTTGATTGTCATGGGGCCGCATCTCTGCATTTTCTGCTTTGGTCTTTTCCATTCGTGCTTCCTCTTCGACGTGGCCCGCAGGGTCATCAGTAACTTCCTCTGACGTCTTAGCTAGGGTTCCACGAACTGCTGGGACGTACGTTATCAGTAGTCGGTAGTTGTGACATGGTGGGTGGGACAGCTGCTTCCCTTGCCCGTAGTTGTGTCACTCGGCGCTGCGGACACCGAGAGAGTACACACCCCGTGGAACCACATCCCTCGTACGTTCTAGACTGACCCTCATAAATAACAATAGCCCTATATCCACAGATGATTATATGTGAGCGAACATTCCAAGTCCTGTTTTCATAACACTAACATCACCGACATTGCCGTCAGAATGTTTGAACTTTAAGTTGTTTCAATATAATTCCACAATTAGGTCACATTTTTCGGGATTCTTTAACTTAAAATAGACGGACTACTACTGGTCGACGGATGAATTTCAGCTACACTATGTGATCAAAAGTATCCTGACACCCCCAAAAACATACGTTTTTCATATTAGGTGGATTGTGCTGCCACGTACTGCCAGGTACTCCATATCAGTGACCTCAGTAGTCATTAGACATTGTGAGAGACGAGAATGGGCCGCTCCGCTCAACTCACACACTTCGAACGTGGTCGGGTGATTGGCTGTCACTTACGTCATACGCCTGTACGCGAGATTTCCACACTCCTAAACATCCCTAGGTCCACTGTTTCCAATATGATAGCAATATGGAAACGTGAAGGGGCACGCACAGCACAAAAGCGTACAGGCCGACCTCGTCTGTTGACTGACAGAGACCACCGACAGTTGAAGAGGGTCGTAATGTGTAATAGGCAGACATCTATCCACAGTAATTCCAAACTGCATCAGGATCCACTGCAAGCACTATGACAGTTAGGCGGGAGGTGAGAAAACATGAATTTCATGTTCGAGCGGCTGCTCATAAGACACACATCACGCCAGTAAATGCCAAACGCCGCCTCCCTTGGTCCAAGGAGCGTAAACATTGGACGATTGAACAGTGGAAAAACGTTGTGTGAAGTGCTGAATCAGAGTAAACAATATGGCGACCCGATGGCAGGCTGTGGTTATGGCGAATGCCCGATGACCGTCATCTGCCAACGTGTGTAGTGCCATCAGTAAAATTCAGAGGCGGTAGTGTTATGGTATGGTCGTATTTTTCATGGAGAGGGCTAGTACCTCTTGTTGTTTTGCGTGGCTCTATCACAGTACAGGCCTACATTGTTGTTTTAAGCAACTTCTTGCTTCTCACTATTGAAGAGCAATTCGGGGATGGCGATTGCATCTTTCAACACGATCGAGCACCTGTTCATAATGCACGGCCTGTGGCGGAGTGGTTACACGACAATAATACCCCTCTAATGGACTGGCCTGCACAGAGTCCTCACCTGAAACCTATAGAACACCTTTGGAATGTTTTGGAACACCGACTTCGTGCCAAGCCTCACCGACCGACGTCGATACCTCTCCTCAGTGCAGCACTCTGCGAAGAATGGGCTGCCATTCCTCAAGAAACCTTTCAGCACTTGACTGAACGTATACCTGCGAGAGTGGAAGCTGTCATCAGGGCTAAGGGTGAGCCATCACCATACTAAGTTCCAGCATTACCGACGATGGGCGCCACGAACGTGTAGGTCATTTTCAGCCAGGTGTCCGGATACTTCTGATCACACAGTGTATAATTCCACAATTAGGTCACATTTTTCGGTCGACGGAAGAATTCCTAGTTGTATCCTCAGCTGTTAACTGCTTCTTCCATAAAGTCCTCTACCACAAACGGCTTAGGTCGTGCATACTTACTGTCAAAAATAAACTTCAAAGTGTCCTTCCTTACAGGTTCTGCCATCAAAAATGCAGTCTGATCTGTGGCAATAAGTTACGAAAGTTCAACGGCGTTAAACTCACCGACAATACCACACGGCCGGCCATGTGGCCGAGCGGTTCTAGGCGCTTCAGTGTGGAACCGCGCGACCGCTACGGTCTCAGGTTCGAATCCTGCCTCCGGCATGGATATGTGTGATGTCCTTAGGTTAGTTAGGGTTAAGTAGTTCTGAGTTCTAGGGGAGTGATGATCTCAGATGTTAAGTCCCATAGAGCTCAGAGCCATTTGAACCATTTTTGAACACCACACGGCTACGAGCAGCGGAGACGTAAGCACAACCCGCTTCTCTCGCCACAGCCGCCGGGGCCAAACGCGCTAGTCAGCTATCTCAAGCGCGTCCTCACAGCTTCACTCCCTTCAGTGCCTCATTAGGCAAGATTAGCACTCCTGGTGGGATAAAGGATATTGCGGTGGCACGGATTAGCCATAGCCTGGGGCTAAGCTGTGTCTCCGCAATATTCTTGCTTCCAGGCGTGTGAGTGTTGTATGTTTCGCAGGAGAGCTTCTGTGAAAGGGAAGTATTAGATGAGATACTGGCAGCCGACCGGAGTGACTGAGCGGTTCTAGGAGCTACAGTCTGGCACTGCGCGACAGCTACGGTCGCAGGTTCCAATCGTGCCTCGGGCTTGGATGTGTGTGATGTCCTTAGTTAGGTTTAAGTAGTTCTAAGTTCTAGAGGACTGATGATCTCAGAAGTTAAGTCCCATAGTGCCCAGAGCCATTTTTTTTAGATACTGGCGGAAGTACAGCTGTGAGAAGCGGCTAAGTCGCGCTTGGGTAGCTCTGGTGGTAGTGCACTTGTCAGTGAAATGCAAAGGCTCCGATTTCGGTTTTCGAGCCCGACAACAATTTTTAATCTGCTGAGAAGTTTCAATAAATTATTTTGATTACGTTAACGTAGCGAAAAACTTGTTTTGGCTGATTCGTTTTACCATTTTTATCCATCTTTCCCTCCTGTTTTAATGTTTCATTATATGTTTTCTTTCTTTCCTTCGTTCGGGCACCAGGCAGACCTCATTCTCGGCGGCATTGCCCCAGACGCCACAACTATTCGTGCCCCTGTCATTATCGCTTGCAGTTTCTTTAATTGTACGGTGATAGCTGTCCGCGTACCCTCTTAGAGTAAACAACACAAATAGCGATGTAACGCAGTTTTCAACAATACTGCGATCTCTTCAACGCCCCGTGCCGTATCTTAGCAACAGTCTGAGACGATTCGAATGGCGAGCAACACGAGTGTTCCTGACCGCATTCAGCAAAACCTTCAAAATTCGTGAAATGCGGTAGGGGCACGGGCAACAATGGCGGTGTATGGTAAGTCATGAACCAGAAACTTACTTCTGCGAATCCTTAGCACCCAAAACTAGACGCGTCGAATCAATTGTACCTTTCTGCGGACGCATAGCACAAATTCTCACGTCATATACGTTTAATGAATATGGAGACCTTCGACACAGCAATTATATTCAGGGTGATTTAATTCTGCAAACCAATCGTCCAGACTGTTTATCGCGGTTCGTCTAAAGCAGTTTGCATTGGAGACAAATTAATTTTATAAATCTTGTAATTAGAGTGAGATCGGAATACTACAGATTGTAAATGCTCATATGGAGCTGCCCGTGCCACGTGCTTGTCGTATTCGCTCGTTTAAATGACGTTCGACAAGTTTGGTACATCGCCAAGCTGTCTTGAAACACACGTTTTCTAGGGTCCTATCGTAAGAAATAATATACTTTTAAAAGAATTTATAACGGGTTGTAGATGAATTTCAGGTATTAAGTGATATTTGTGATTCCAACTGTCAGCTTTTACCTGTCACATCCTGTGTGACGCCGTGAGTTCACGATGTGAAGAATGTACTGCATGATGTACTGCCGTTGTTATTAAATGTTATCTGTGGTTCTCTTGGTAACTGACGTAAAATATACTGTTTTTTGCAAATATGTCGCTATTTTCGAGGGTGTGGCTAGGCAGGAACCCAAGTGAACAGCCCGAATTGCTGTGAGTGAATCAAGTAGCAATCGTATTTATAATCTTGGTTCTCCTAAATATGTATGGCTACTTTTTTCCGAATATGGCAAGATTTCCGAAGGTGACTAAGTAGGAACCTAAGAGCAAAGCTTAAATTGCTACACGTGAAACAATTTGGAGCTATATTTATAATCTTGGTTCTCACAAAAATTTGGCTGTTTTTCTTTTATTTAGAATGTCGCACGATCGCCGAGCGTGTGGTTAGGCTGCAACCTAAGACTGCTACATAGCTTAATTTCAGTTCTCCATTTCACGGTTCATTATTTTTCGTGATTTTTCATAGTGTTTATGTTTATTTCTGCTACGTCTTTTTTTGTGTCTCTATACGAGTCAAGTCGCGATTTTTCATAGAGTGTTTGTGTTTATTTATGCTGCAACTTTTTTTGTGTCTCTATACGAGTCTAGTTGTCGATTCCAACATTTGTTATTTTTAGCGTTTTACCAGTAGCTTAGTGAGCGATATGAACAAGTCAAATCCTTAACGAAATAATTAACAGCCAGTAAAAATGAAGAATAACGGAATGTGGAATCAACAATTAGAGTGATAGCATGGATGACAATTCTCAAAGAATGCACAATACACGCCTACTGTAACAACAGCAGTACAGAAAGCAACACCAAGAAAGCACAATCTACAGTGCATTCTTTTAGAGTTTTCGTATGTGGTACCGCTCTAATGGCCGATTCTACGTTCCTTTATTACGTCATTTTCTTTACGTGAGGTTTGCTAATTCCTTTAGGATTCAACTTATGATATTGCTTCCTGTACTACTGCAAAAACGCTATAAATAGCAAACCATGGAATCGACGACCTGTGTAGGTCAAATATAGTTACTGGTTCCTAGATATTTTATTTATCACGGTAGTACAGAAAGCGACACCAGAAACAGAAATCCTTTAGCAAAGAACTGCACACATCTACTACGAAAACAACGCTGAAAATAATGAATGTTGGAATCGATAAGTAGAACTGTCCTATATAGTTCCATTCTAGTTATCGATTCCAAGATTTGTTTGTGTATTTTCGTTACCTGTGTAGTGACCTTACTCTGTGGAATTCAGTATTTTTTCTCCTTATTTCCCGCTTATGTCCTTGTTACGTTTTCTGTATACTTTCCGTTGCAAGTGTTGTGTTAGATGTTAGTTGCCCCCGCCCAAAACCCCCACGTTAATCCCGTTAGATTCAATACCTATTACTGAGAAGTACCAGTATTCCATAACATTACGTGTTTACTATGCGTAATATTGTAGTGAACTGTAAATATCGTATATGGTTATTTCACGACTACTCACGTAAACTCGGACCATAATTGAGGCATTGAGAACCATAAGGGCCCAAATAACATACACAAAGTTTTGAGAAAAGTAGATGTTTGTGAAAATCAAATTTATAGGGAAACCACCAGTTTCATAGCTTTGACTTTCCGGTTGGAAACCGTAACACATCAACTAAGATGGTGTTCAGATTTCAATTATCTGCTATTCTTCTTCTTTTTCATAACATGTATCCCGAATCTTCACGGGGCCAGTATGTTAATTTGTCAGTGGTACAGGGAGCACGATGCCCCTTCCTGTTGCCAACTCTTCTCCCCCCCCACTCACACCTCCTGCAACTTATTTTGGGCACAGTTCTGGCAGATCTATCAAGGGCGCAGGATTACCTCGGTACTGCTTATATCAACTTTTATGCTGTGCTACATTTTTGTCAGTTAATCTTTCTCAAAATTGCCCTGGGAACGATGTACTCAAGACAAATCAAACGTATTAGTGCAAAATACGTATTTTGGCAAACTCATACGCATTTTTAAGTCGTGATATCTAGAAATACGCAAGGAATAAAAGAATTGTACACACAACTTTGTCGTAAGTTTTATCATCTAAAAATTTATTCAGGCTATTTTAAACGAAATTCCATTGGACGGGAGATATGTGGGGGAAAAGGATTTCGCCATGATTTCGGCTGGTTTGCTCAAACATGGCCGAATGCACACATGCGCTCCAATGACGAGATTTGGATTTTATAACAGGAGGCCAGTGCATGCAACACACTAAAAAACTGGAACTACAGGGATGATTACGATCACGGATCATTAATTTCACTCGACTGCACACCTGTGTATGTCAGATATATTCTGGTGTAAAGTTCTAACGTAAACAACAGCCTGACGGAATCAGTTCACGCTGTGGAAATACTGTACGGTATTTTTGCGCCAAGTGGGCGTCAGCAACACGACTTCCAAAGTAGTCATTTTGTTCACCATAGAGTTTTCGAATCCAGATCATTAACGTGTCACACAATGTACCATAAGATGAACATAAAATTGTCGTCTGTGTCAAAATAGACGTCATCAGATTCGTGCCGTGTATTTCCTGATTCTCACATCGGAAGAACGGAAAGGACAAGAAATATTCGAAATGACTGTAACGGAATGCTGTTAAGTCATTAATAACAACACATCTAACTTTCTTACCTGTTCCGACGCACAATCAATAAATATAAAAGCAATTTCACTTACTGTATAGGTTTTGCCCATTAGTTAACGTGATGGATAACGACTGCCGTGAAAGAGCGAGAACTCTTGAAATGTCAGCATTTCGAGTATATGTGTGACGCATACATGTTGCACAGACTACATGTGAGCATTTCATCACATATCGTAGCTCATCTGAGTGGAAGTAACACACATCTCAAAGACCTGCAGTTCTTACTGGGCACAATCACAGCTGTCCACACTCTCTTACTGGTAATACGAGGGCTATCCACAAAGTACATTACGTTTTGGAATTAAAAATAAAGTATTGGAAATTTTTTTTATTATATACAGATGAAAGCCACATTTAAATACTACTTTTCTACATAGTTGCCATTTAAATTAAGGCACTTATCGTAGCGATGGACGAGCTTGGAAATCCCTTCGTCGTAAAATTCGCCCGCCTGCACCTTCAACCACGTGGTTAATCAGTAACCCGGTAGAAATACGACTTTTGTGGATTTCCTGGAAAGAAGCACTACAATAAACTCTCAAAGGTATTGCCAGACTCTGCCCAACCTCAGAAGAGCAATACAAAACAAGTGCAGGGGATAGTTGGGCTCAAAGATCTTGCTGATTCACGTCAACGCCCGGGCTCACACGGCAAATGCCACTTGTGAAGTTCTCGAATCTTTTAAGTGGGAGTTGTTTCCTCATCTGCCGTACAGTCCCGATCTGTCACCGAGCGACTTCCACTTATTCCCAGCAATGAAGAAGTGGTTGGCTATGCAGCGTTTTGATGACGACACACAGCTTCAAGAAGAGGTAACCATGTGGTTGAAGGCGCAAGCGGCCGAATTTTACGACGAAGAAATTTCCAAGCTCGTCCATCGCTACGATAAGTGCCTTAATTTAAATGGAAACTATGTAGAAAAGTAGTACTGAAGTGTGGCTTTCGTCTGTATATAATAAAAAAATTTCCAATACTTTATTTATTTTTAATTCCAAAACGTAATGTACTTTGTGGATAGCCCTCGTATATTCTAACCTTTACGCCAAGGAAACTTCCTCGTCCAGACTGAAATACGAAATTCAAATTTTGTGTTACTGATCTCCTTAAAACAACTAGTTACTTGCGATTCAGCTTTTCTATTGCTGTCAACTGGTGCATCATAGGATAGATCATTTACAATTCTCTTATAACACTCACTTAGCAGCTTGTGAGCAGTGGAACAAAGCAGTCACCAGCGCATTTTGCTAGTGCCAGTTGCCTACGTAAGGGACAGGTATGCACTCGGAGGCAAATTTACTGTTCTCCTTTGATTGACAGGTCATTAACCTCTTGTTCTCCTTTGATTGACAGACCCTTAACTTATTGTTCTGCTAAAAGGATCCTTCCTTTTTATTGACAGGTCCTTAACTTATTGTTCCTCGCCTCCTCCCCCTCCCCCCCCCCCCCCCACCTCTCAGAAAAGCTCCCCCCTCGCTGCTACAGGTATACTTTCAGGTCTGTTATTGTAATAGCCCCTCTCACTCTTATCAATTCGATTGACTACTTAATTAAATTGATCAGTTAATTAACATCTCCCCCTCTCGTAAACCCCCCCCCCCTCCCGCCCTCAGACTCAGTTGGTCTGTCATTTGGGAGGAATTGGATTGTAGTGGATGGAATATTGTTTAAGCAATTTAAACTCTCTATAGAATATTGTTTAGTTATTTATAGCAGTGTATGGAATATAGTTTATTTATTCAGTTAAAGAATTTGTCTGGAAATAGATTGCTGTGTATGGAATATTGTTTAAACAAACTAGACAGTGTGTGGAATATTTTTATTTAAACGATTTAGGCGATTCAAGGCAGTGTATGGAATATAGTTTATTTATTTATTTAAGGAATTTTTCAGGAAAATGATCACCACCACTGCCACCCCATCCTGACCTCATTAGGCCCCTCCCCTCTCCCCTTCCCCTCCTCTACCTGGAAACTGGCGGCTCTGCAGTAGAGAGGAAGGATCTCACGAAGGTAAATTCAAGGGTACATTGTTCTTTTTATAAAAAAATCAGTTTGCCGGGCTTGGATTTCACTTTCTCATCATTCTCTGCTGTTTGAAAAGGTGCAGGTCTTGTGAGAAGTAATTACATCGATCACATTTCTTTTTTTATTCCGATTGCGTGAGGAATACCGCCATGAAACACACATCACACTGAATTACACATCGTTAAAAATCTTTCGATCCTGAAGCGTGCACCGCCCACCATGCCCTGTCCACTGGACTGCACAGGACGCTACCGCACATGCTCCCTGGAGTCGGGATGCACCGGTGGCCCCCACAAAGTGACAACATGGCCATCAGCAGCCAAACCAAGTGCAGGTGTCAGTTCGGATCCTGCAAGGATGAGGTGGTAGCATCCCTGTGATACATGACACCTGAGAAATACGTGTCAAAATACATGTTCACCTAGGCACCGTTGCTGGCGCGATGATGCAAAGCTGCAGGTCTAGTGCTTTAGAAATCTGTTCCAATGCTTGCCAGAATTGCTCAGGGTGCAGTGTTCCTAGTGATCCTAATGGGAAATGCAAGCTGTGTCTAGCTGTGCACGCGTGTTTACCTGCCCAATGTGGCTGATGCATCACTGCAAAATGTTAGCATAGTGACTCACCATCTAAAAGTTTTCAATGTTGTACTGACGTCACATGGCTATGTAAATAACCTCTTGGAAATTGTAAAGTGTTGCAGAAATAATTAACGGTCGCTTTTGTAGGAGCTTTCGTGATTTCTCAGCTTGTCCGCATGGAATTTCCTGTCCTGACAGAACCTGTTTACGACAATAGCCTGGAATAACGCTGAATATATTCCTCCTGATGCTCCTAACGTGGCACCCTTCCTGGAAATCGTTAAGTCATGTTTTCAACAAACATATCTGAAACACAAATTGTCTCACTGCTATACAGGGTGGTCCATTGATCGTGACCGGGCCAAATATCTCACGAAATAAGCGTCAAACGAAAAAACTACAAAGAACGAAATTCGTCTAGCTTGAAGGGGGGAACCAGATGGCGCTATGGTTGTCCCGCTAGATGACGCTGCCATAGGTCAAATGGATATCAACAGCGTTTTTTAAATAGGAACCCCCACGTTTTATTGCATATTCGTGTAATACATAAAGAAATATGAATGTTTTAGTTGGACCACTTTTTTCGCTTTGTGATAGATGGCGCTGTAATAGTCCCATACATATAGCTCACAATTTTAGATGAACAGTTGGTAACAGGTAGGTTTTTTAAATTAAAATAAACAGCATAGGTACATTTGAACATTTTATTTTGGTTGTTCCAATGTGATACATGTACCTTTGTGAACTTATCATTTCTGAGAAAGCATGCTGTTACAGCGTGATTACCTGTAAATACCACATTAATGCAATAAATGCTCAAAATGATGTCTGTCAATCTCAATGCATTTGGCAATACGTGTAATGACATTCCTCTCAAGAGCGAGTAGTTCACCTTCCGCAATGATTGCACATGCATTGACAATGCGCTGATCGTGTCATCAGGCATTGTCGGTGGATCACTATACCAAATATCCTTCAACTTTCCCCACAGAAAGAAATCTGGGACGTCAGATCCGGTGAATGTGCGGGCCATGGTATGGTGCTTCGATGACCAATCAACCTGTCATGAAATATGCTATTCAATACTGCTTAAACTGCACACGAGCTATGTGCCGGACATCCATCATGTTGGACGTACATCGTCATTCTGTCATGCAGTGAAACATCTTGTAGTCACATCGGTAGAACATTACGTAGGAAACCAGCATACATTGCACCATTTAGATTGCCATAGATAAAATGGGGGCCAATTATTCTTCCTCCCATAATGCCGCACCATGCATTAACCTGTCAAGGTCGCTAATGTTCAATTTTTCGCAGCCATCGTGGATTTTCCGTTGCCCAATAGTGCATATCATGCCGGCTTACGTTACCGCTGTTGGTGAATGACGCTTCGTCCCTAAATAGAACACGTGCAATAAAAATCTGTCATTGTCCCGTAATTCCTCTTGTGCCCAGTGGCAGAACTGTGCACGACATTCAAAGTCATCGCCATGCAATTTCTGGTACATAGAAATATTCTACAGGTGCAATCGATGTTGATGTAGCATTCTCAACCCCGACGTTTTTGAGATTCCCGATTGTCGCGCAATTTGTCTGCTACTGATGTGCGGATTAGCGGCGACCGCAGCTGAAACACCTACCTGGGCATCATCATTTGTTCCAGGTCGTGGTTGACGTTTCACATGTGACTGAACACTTTCTGTTTCCTTAAATAACGTAACTATCCGGCAAACGGTCCAGACACTTGGATGATGTCATTCAGGATACCGAGCAGCATAAATAGCACACGCCCGTTGGGCATTTTGATCCAATAGCCATACATCAACACGATATCGACCTTTTCCACAATTGGTAAACAGTCCATTTTAACATGGCTAATGCATCACGAAGCAAATACTGTCTGCACTGGTGGAATGTTACGTGATACCACGTGCTTATATGTTTTTTGTCAATTGCAGTGCCATCTATCGCAAAGCGAAAAAAGTGGTCCGACTAAAACGTTCATATTTCTTTACGTACTACAGGAATATGTTATAAAATTGGGGGTTCCTATTTTTTAAAAAACGCAGTTGATATCCGTTTGACCTATGGCAGCGCCATCTAGCGGGCCAACCATAGCGCCATCTGGTTTCCCCCTTCAACCTACATGAGTTTCATTCTTTGTACTTTTTCGTTTGATGCTTATTTCGTGATATAGTTAGCCCGGTCACTATCAATGGACCACCCTGTATAGAGGCTCCTATGTACTGGCGAACAGAATGTCTTGTGAATGAATGGAGCATTATGATCAGCACTTACTGAATTTACTGAATTTACCTGCCAAATTACTGATGCTGTCAGTATAGAAGCACTGTCTGCCTTTTTCTTTCTGCAGACAAGGCTTTCAGTCCCAAAACTATTTTGTACAGATCGCTATATTGCACTGATAGTTAAACCCCGCAAAAGTGACCTACAGATCGTCAAATACAGAAAGACTCTTACTCAATTACACCAGTGAGGACGGAAGCTTGAACATGAAAGCATAAAACCGATCTCCAATCCAAAAATATGTCACCGCGTACTGTGTCGATGTAGTAAACATACAATTCGTACCCTGCGCCATACAAAATCGCCCCTTTCGCATCATTCATACAGCTATCAACCACCAGACACTCGTACATATACCATGAAGAATCGTTGTACAAAGGCTGTGTTGGTTCCCCTTGGCACAAAGGCGTCACTGTTCATGGTCCCAACCTGCTTGCTTTGCTTGTTTTCTACACCAGTCTCCAGACTCTGGGATTACAAGATCATATGTAATTTCACACGGCTTGCCAGAATATCATACCATTTTCGTGATTCTTCTCGATATCTAGTACATAGCAATAATGCGTGCTTAGCAGTATTGCTTGTGCAGTATAATTTCGAAGATATAGGCCGGAAATTATTTCTCTAGAAACTCGAAACCTTAATGAGGTGGAGCTTGCTGTAAACCACCGAGTAACTAGAAAATGATCTCGCAGATAGATCACTGGAACAGATTTCTAAAGCACTAAACCCACAGCTCTGCATCATTGCGGCAGCAATGGTGCCTAGGTGAGCACATATTGTGATAAGTATTTCTCAGCTATCATGTATCAAAGGGATGCCACCATCTCATCCTTGCGGGACCCGAACTGACACCTGCGTGTGGTTCAGCAGCTGATGGCCGCATCGACACTTTGCGGTGCATCCCGACTCCTAGGAGCATGTGCGGTAGTGTCCTGTGCGGTCCAGTGGACAGGGTAGGGTGGGCGGTGCGTGCTTTGCGATTGAAGGATTTTTAACTGTGTGCAATCACGTGTGATGGGTGTTTCATGACGGTATTCCTCGCGCAATCGGAAGAAAAAAAGAAATGAAATCGATATAATTACTTCTCACAATACCTGCACCTTTCCAAACAGCAGAGAATGATGAGCAAGTGAAATCCAGGCCCCACAAACTCTTTTATTTTATAAAAAACAATACACCCTTGAATTTCCCTTCGTGAGATCCTTCCTCTCCACTGCAGAGCTGCTAATTTCCAGGTCGCAGATGGAAGGGAGAGAGTGAAGGGGGCGAGGGGGGTGGTGATGGGGTGGCAGGGGTGGTGATCGATTTCCTGAAAAAATCTTTAAATAAATAAATAAACTTTTTAATAATAATAAAAAAATAAATTAACTTGAGGACACTATTGGCAAGATCCCAGAGAGGAATACAGTTATATTATTGCATGATTTTAACGCCCAGTTAGGCAAAGAGCGGAAGTATAAGTGTATAGTGGGGGAATACCCAGCTCACATGCGCACTAACAGAAATGGAGAATGGCTTGTGGGACTCTGTAAACCATTTAACCTAGTAATGAAATAAACTGCCCTTAAGCATGTACCAAGAAAGCAGAAGACATGGACTTCACCCAATAAAATTCTAGGAGTGTTCCAAATAGATCATGTGGCCATTTCAAGAAAGTCCTGTAGAGAAGTCCAGAATGTGGGAGTGTTGAGAAAGGCTAACTTGGACTCACACCACTACCTCTCCGATTTCTATCTAGGAATACAAGAAAGTCTCAAACTCCCAAACTCACCAAGTTTGACTTTGAAAAACTGAAAATCTGCAATATGGTTCCAGAGAGAATGCAAACACTAGGTAATGAATGCAACAACTGGGACCAATTAAGGGACCAATTACCTACTACCAAGCGATCGCAAAGACACAAGCAGCTTGGCTAAGATGGAGCTCACAGAACTCCGAAACAAATAAGGAGAAGTTCATAGAACAGCCCTGGCTAGCTGCCAAAACCATCAGGCAGGTTAAACATCAGTACACTCAGGACCAATTGACACAATTAGATGAAGATATCAAAGAGAATAGCACTAGAAACTTTTACCAAACTTTCAAGCGAAACATCAGAAGCTATGCCTCACCCAGATTAGACTTCAGAGGACCAGATGGAAACGTAGCCTATAATGACAAAGACAACTGCCACATATTGGTCAAATATTTTGAGAATCTCCTCAGCTGTGAGTCCCCTAAAACCTCCTTTATCTATTGAGACAGTCCCAGACGACCAAACTCTCGCCCTCCAACAGAAGAAGAAGCGAAAAACGTCATTCAGTCCCTGAAGAATAACAAAGCACCAGGAGAAGACGCTATAGTTGACAAAGCAATTAGCAAGTTGACCAAGACACTATGGAACATAGAGTGGCGAAAAGAAGTGGAAGAACAAAATGTAGCGAGCGGTATTTACCTGGACACAAACGAAAGGGACTGGTAGTAGAATGTGTGCGTGGGTTCGCAAAAGAATGGCCCATATTACCTGCACAGCACCTTTATCAATACCAATAAAAATTTATTACAACCAGACTGGCACTGCTAAACGACTGCAAAGCTATTAAAAAAGAAGTCACAACAGAAACATAAAGAATTTATCTGCAATTTTTTGCAACTCTTTCAGGCAGATTGAGGGTTTATACAAGAGATTTTCTCTTACTCTTCGAGGAAATCCTTATTGTTTTCTCTCAAGAAAAATTTCCACCATCTCCGATAGAAAGTCTTTGCGCTGTGTTTCTTCCCAACATGTTTCAGTTATTTCTTTCAGGGGAGTGGCACCTGTTTCTTTTAGAAGCGTTTTCTTTTCAGTGTCTTCCAGACTAATTTGGCATAACGTCTCTTCTTCCCATAACGAAATTACTTAATTTTCCTACAGCAGATTTGTTTATTTTTCTTTCAATGGAGAGGTTATTTTATTCATGTACATGAAGAAGTTATTTCGAAGTTCTTCGTGAAGAAGCACGTCTTCTACTACGATGAGTAACTGAAAAGAGTCTGGAAGACACCTCAGGAAAATTTCTCCGCTCGGGACTGGGCGTGTGTGTTGTCCTCACCATCATTTCGTCATCATCAACGCGCAAGTCGCCGAAGTGGCGTCAACTAAAAAGATTTGCCCCAGGCAGAGGAAAATCCCCAATCCCCGCCAGTACTTCCATACGCATTTTAAATTTTTTTTAACTTGTAGATATTTACTGAAGAATGTCGCTTTCCTTTAAGAACAAAAAGTGACTGGTAAACAGCAAGAGACCTGACCTTTTGCATAAGGATCTCGTGTAACTACCCAACAACGTGAAGTTTTTTCGTTACACTTCGAGCCATATAAGTGAACGCAGAACATAGGAAGCTTATATGGAATGCAATATCTGCCCTATTTATCGTACCAAACAAGCCAACACAACAACTTTGACTGAAGAGGACACCACAGAGACGTGATAATAAAACGTCAAAAGCTATAAAACAGTTTCCCGTCACAGAAGAAACGTATGCTGCAGTTTTTGCTAAAAAGCGATAATCTTCAGCACAGTAGTATTTTGAAGAAAAATTAATTACATTTACTTAATATCCGTGTGTTAGAAAGTCGAGTGATGTGTACGAAAGTGCTAATCATTAGACGTGTCAAGAAAGTGGCAATCATAATAAGAACAGGCAGCTGCATAAGTACCTACATGCTTCTTATTCATGAAACACTGTGATTACGTTATACTGCTTTCAGCGGAGTAAGCTACAGTTATTCAGTATACGAAAGTACTTCTTCACTGAATAAGCTGTTCACTGGATCAGCGAGATTTGGCTCTTTTTACATTTATTTCACGATAATTCATGTCTTAGTTAAGCAGAAATACAATCAAAAGCAAACATTAATTTCTCGAAGTTAGGGGGTGTTTATCTTGGTCAGACTGTGGACCTACTGTGTTGCAACAAAACAATGAGAGAATAGTAAATAACTCGTGGCGGAAAAAATAATCTTGTAGCGAAGGCCATTAAATGTTTGCTGTCAGTTGTCTACATGGATTATATTTTTTTAAAAATTCGTATGATAATATCATAATCAGAAATAAGACAGACAATAAATAAGTGGACTACCGATTTGAAAACAACTACGTCTTTATCCAGTATATTTAGAGAAATGGTCCTCCAGTTTTATCCAGTTGCTGTCGTTTCGCCACTTATGAAGAAAAAAGTTCGATAGTCGAAACTGAATTTTGAACATGGCTTCATTCTCACAAACACAAAGTTACGTACACGTATGTTATCATGTTTTGTTAGTTTGCTGTGGGTGACGTTAATCAGATTTATATGAAGTTTCTCACCGTCATCAGTTTTTCACCCTGCATTCAACACGAAACATTTTCTCGGAGACGTACATGATATTGCGTTGTACTTATTGTTCCACGTCGTGCGCATCTCTACATATTCGGAATAGACACAACTGAGACAAAGTATCTCATGTTTCGGAAAAACGTATTCTTTATGCATCAACAGAGATGCCAACGGAGTGGATTACGAATGGAACTCTTTACCAAATGAGCAGTAGTGAAACAACAACTAATTCGACGGTGTTTGCTTATACGGGGTAGGTCCCACAACTCTCTTGTCTGACTACATATAATGGTACTGTTTTTCAACGTAACCACTCTTTATGTCAATATACTTTTCACACCTCTATGCTTTTCAAAAAATAATCTTATACTCTATCGGCAAAATGTCCCATTACAGCAGCTTTCACTTTATCATCATCAAATTTCCTTCTTCGAAGAAATGGCTCAAATGGTTCTGAGCACTATGGGCCTTAGCACCTGAGGCCATCAGTCCGCTAGAACTTAGAACTACTTAAACCTAACTAACGTAAAGACATCACACACATCCATGCCCGAGGCAGGATTTTAACCTACGACCGTAGCAGTCGCGCGATTCCAGACTGAAGAGCCTAGAACCGCTCGGCCACAACAGATGGCCTTCTTCGAAGAACGTTCTTTAGTTTGGAGAAGAGGAGTAGTCACTGTTGGCTAGATCTGGACTACAGGTGGGTGGTCAGTCTCGTAGAAGCCACATTCCTTTACTGCAGCCTTCGCTACTGCCCCTGTGCGCACTGGCGCAGTGCCATGGAGAAGACGAATACCATGTCACAACCTTCATCACCCCTGTAGTATGACGGACTCGCGTTATTTGTTCAGAAGTGAAGCATAGTACTGTGCGTTCACAGTGGTATCCCTTTCTTTGAAATGAACTAAAAGAATTCCTCTGGAATCACAGAAGACTGTTCCGTGACCTTATTTGTGGATTGAGTAGCCTTCACCTTTCTTTGAGGAGCATCATCAGGTTTATGCCATTCAAGAGATTCTCTTTTGGACAGAGGATCGTAATAAAGAACCATAGATTCATCCTCTGTAACATACATTCCAGAACTTCTTTCTGGTTGCCACGGCACAGCTCCAAAAACTCGGTGCACGAGTCACGCACTGTTCCTTCTGCACTGCAAAGAGAAGTCTGGGCACCTGACTTGCACTAACCTTTTTCATGTGCAAATGACCATGCATGGCCCGGAAAACACTTGTTTTAGATAACTCTAACCTTGCTGCAATTTCCTTAACTTTCAACCGCCTGTCGCTCAGAACTTCACTTTCAGAAATAGCTATAGTTTTCTCAGTCGCCATCTCAGCTGGCTGACCAACCTTTTTTTTATTATTTGTCGCCTCCCCCCCCCCCCCCATAAGGAGGGGTCGGACTGGCAGCAGTGTAATACGCCGCTCTGCAGCCTACAGATAAAGTTAAAAACATAATGAGGAGACATAACAATAAAAGGAGGTGATAAAACGGTGACTGTTTAAAACTGGTGCCATACATGGCGAAAAAGTTGTGAAGAAAACATGAAAAACAAAGAGGTCAGTGATGCTCATTAAAAACACTTAGGAAATAGACAGGCACAATTAAGAAACACGGCGACAGTCTGGTTCTGTTCGCAGCACTTTCAAAAGGGGACGCACAACACTGAACACTGCACTATGGCATATGGGCATGGGAGGGGGGGGGGGAGGACCCGGGCAGATTGGGGGGGATCAGCAACGCTCTCTCTGCCTAAGCGAAACTGTTTAGACCATTCCTTCACTGTGAAGTATGATGGGGAAAAATCATCATAATACCATCCAAGTGGACACAGCCAGTGGAAACCCGAGGAACTTTATCCCTGCACGGTACTCGATTTTATCCATTGCAGCACCGCAGCAAGCACCTTACTGAAAGGAGTGTCACCATACGCCTGAGGCTAGCAGCGGACTGCAGTTTGTGTGAGCATCTACTGGCAGATGTCGCTAGCTCCCCTTCGCGGTCGTATTCAAGACCAGGCCGGAAACTAATGGAACCTAATTCTAGGTGGCCTTCGATACTTGTATTATCCATAACTGCCAATGGAGTACACTATTACATACACGTAAGACAGTTATTCTTTAAAATACTTTGAGCAGCACATGAGCCCATTATAACCCTGAAAATTAATTTTAAATGTGCATGGCAAATACAACTTTTCTTCCGCCATTTTTCCCCGTCATTTGAGGCTTTAATGAAACAAATTGGTTACACATGTACCATTCAAAGTATTTTCCATCTCTGGTCACTACTTTCTCCCATCTTCTCGGCAGTGAACAAATCCCGCATCGAAAAAATTGTGCATCTTTTGAAGAGATCCACGAATTGATCCAATTTGTGATTTCTTCATGAGATCGGAAGTGTTGGTCAGCCAGGCCATGCGCCATTGATCTAAACAGGTGATAGTCAGAGAGTGCAATGTCTGGTGAATACGGCGGGTGGGGTAGGACTTCCCATTTTAACGTTTCCAAGTACGTTTTGACCTCTTTTGCAATGTGGGGTCGATCGTTGTCGTGCTTCAAAATCACTTTATCGAGTCTCTCGCTGTTTTGCGGCCGTTTGTCTTTTAATGCTCT
Organism: Schistocerca americana; assembly: GCF_021461395.2. NCBI lineage: Eukaryota > Metazoa > Arthropoda > Insecta > Orthoptera > Acrididae > Schistocerca > Schistocerca americana. The sequence goes on from NC_060125.1 coordinate 128,576,506, forward strand.
GCTCAAACGCATTAATTGCGTTCTATAACGAGCACCTGTGATGTGTCACTTGGTTCTAACACCTCATAGTACACGACGCCGAGCTGGTCCCACCAAATGCAGAGCATGATCTTCGAGCCGTGAATATTCGGTTTGGCCGTCGACGTGGAAGCATTGCCGGGATACCCCATTGATTTGCGTTTAGGGTTATCATAATTAACCCATGTTTCGTCCCCGGTCGCAATACGATGCAGAAATCCCTTCCATTTTTGCCTCTGAAGCAACTGTTCACAAACACACAAACGCCATTCAACGTCTCTCGGTTTCAGCTCACACGGGACCCAAGTTCCTTCTTTCTGAATCATGCCACTAGCCTTGAGACGTTTTGAAATGGCTTACTGTGTCACTCCCACTAATCGTGCCAATTCTTCTTGAGTTTGACGCGAGTCTTCACTCAGCAATGTCTCCAATTCTGCATCCTCGAAAACATTCTCTCTTCCACCACTATGCCGGTCTACGACAATAAAACCCACCGTTCTTGAAGCGTTGAAGCCACTCACAAGACGTTCTTTCGCTAATAGCGTCCTTACCATAAGTACTTGAGAGCATTCGATGATACTCAACCGTTGTTTTCTTCATACTGAAACAAAACAGTAACACCTCCCGCAAATGACGAGAATTAGGCTCGTAAACTGACATTTTCAATCAAGAACGACTTTATAATGCAGACACAAATCGACTAATGTTTGAATGAGGTTATGTTGACCGTGGTCCAAGCTAACTGCCTGACATCTGCGATCGCTAAGCTTAGCAGATGTTACTCAGTCCAGCTCTGCATAAAACCGTAGGAGTGACACGTCTGACTCAGACGCCGTCTTTCAGTTTCCCAGTTCCGAACGCATCGAGACTGGGATGACAGGGGCGCTGTTGAATGGACCCGGATGGTGAAGGAAATGGTGGAGCAAGAGCGGTTGATCTTGACCATCCAAAGTAGACGGTGATGACATTAAAAAGAAAGGAAACAGAAATAAATACTGAAACACTATCTAATTCAACACGCATAAATGATTTTGGTGATTGGCCTAGTGTCGGACATTTAAAAGGTATTAAATGATCCTTGCCCGACCCGCCGATAGCCCACAGATATTCACACGTGTAAGGCAGGCATGACCCTAGGGAGAAACAAGCACTTTCCTTCTAGTGGCGTATACGTTCATCACAAATAGTGCTGCCCTGTTTGGGGTAAAATTGTACACTTTGATTTGAAACTTTGGGTCGGATAGTGTAATAATTACTTAAACGGAATATTGGATGTCCATTATTTTCTGCCAACCACTGTGAAAACTTTCTGAGGCAAATTATCTCATTCAAAGTGCTTTATCAGTATTACTGGATATTACAAAATCGGTATCTCATCCGCACAGTTTGTCATATGAGCGATTCGATGTATTGTATTATCAGTGAACGACGCCAGTATTCGGTGTCATTTTCCGGATTGCTTCTGAATTTTTGCTAGCATGCAGAACATAGAACATTAATTTCTATTTTCAATTCCTCTACAGTATTTACTTAAAACTTCCGGGCTGATAGGCCGTGATCGAAGTATAAAACTCTCCCCTGACGTTTCGACTGGGGGAGACATCCTCGGAGGTACAGCGGCGAACTGCTAAGAGAACTCGAGGAAGCGCTGATTATATAGGCAGTACAGAGGGCGCCACTGTCGATCACGTGGCGTCGGCTATGAGATTGTCTCTGGTAATGCCAACATTCTCGATTGAAAGTAATCGATCGTCACGCTTGCGGTGCAACGCTGACATCCAAGCTGTACCTCCGAGGATGTCTCCCGCAGTCGGAGACGAAACGTCAGGGGAGAGTTTTATACTTCGACCACGACCTATCAGCCCGGAAGTTTTAAGTGAAGGCAATACTGGCCGTGAAACCTTACATTGTATGATCCCCTAGAGTAGTTCGTGTTTTTCCAAGTAATGCTGTAATTATTCTATCTGCTTCCTTCCGGTCGTTACAGAGAACGTCAAGGATTCCTGTGATGTTTTCCCTCGCCAAGGTCATATCTATAGACTTGCTAGATAGTTGGACATGAACTACTGGTTCCAAAACTGCTGGGCACTTGGTTATTGTTTGTAAAGCTAAGATCAACACTGGTTTGGCTGAATGTAACTGATACACAGATACTCTCGTTGCATAATATCCGTCTGCAGATATTTTTTTTCCAGCTCCCAGGATGTTGAGAAAGTAGTCTGGTGGTTTCATATTTCTCAGGCCATCTCATCTTTTACATTCGTGATAAATTCGAAGCATATATCCAGCGTGTAGTTGATTCTCCAAAAATATTTATAGTGTATTTTACAATGGCAACAATATTACTAATTTTCGGCACTGTGTTTGTATCGTAACGCATTTTGCAAACCCTCGTCGCCAATTTTGTAAAGGCCTCGTCGCTACTGCTGTGGAGGTCGAGCTTGTGAGTTGGTAAAACGGCTTCTGGTGCAGTACACCGCTAAGACAGTTTTTCCCTGCCACTATTACACAGCTATGTGCCAGGGTCAGGTAGCAGGATACGTTCTAAAACACCCTAACAAATTAGTAACGAAGTGACGCAAATAAGTTGAAAAGCTTGATTTATCTTTGTGACTTGTTGAACAATGAAGTCTGCAACACTGCTTGTAATATAACACAAAAAAAGACCCCTAATGGCTAAATGCAAATAATTGTAGGTAAACTTCACAGTACATAGCAAATCCAATTACAACAACAGTCTTGGTTCAAATGGCTCTGAGCACTATGGGACTTAACATCTGAGGTCATCAGTCCCCTAGAACTTAGAACTACTTAAACCTAAGGATTCGAACCTGCGACCATAGCAGTCGCGCGGTTCCGGACTGAAGCGCCTAGAACCGCATGGCCACCGCGGCCGGCAACAACACTCTGTTCGCTAAGAGTTCACTAAACGACGTTCCCTGACTAAGTCAGCACTGGACGATGATCTATAACCAACTGGGCGAGAGCTGCTCGGCTCGCATCTTTGCGCCTGTGGTGATTTTGCCCTGACTGTGTCTTGTTCAGACGACACAGCAAGCCACAAGATTGAGTTTGTGGCTTGACCGAAGAAAGTGTGAGGATCGATAATGTTCTGTCTTAAAATGGCTTGTACACCGCTCTCTCTGCCCGCCATTGTAGAACATCCATCGAAGCAAAATCCTACACAGTCTCCAGCGTTGCACAGTTAATGTTCCCCCATGGTGGACGCCACAGGTTCTTTGAAATTAGGCTGGATTCCCAGTTCGAAGTGTGCCTCGTGTCGAATTGCGACCAGCACAAAAAGTCTTGCACCATTCCACAACGGCACATTCTCCATTCGCTGGTGGATGTCTACTGGTGTTCGTCCTTCAGCAGTCACGAACAGAACAACAAAACGTTGGTTCTTTTGGACACATTTGGTAATAACGTCTCGTATTTCAGGTTTCCTCATTTACAACACGAGTGTCGGGAAGACACGAATGTCACACTAACCCCTTACCAACATGTTGGTGCTTGTATACTCTCATCCGAGTCGCGCGATGTTGCATATACGCTGCAGCAGCTCCTCAAACGGAAACTTTTTAAGCGACCCTTACACTACATGACTATCCGGACATCTGGCTGAAAATGACTTACAAGTTTGTGGCGCCCTCCATCGGTAATCCTGGAATTCAGTATGGTGTTGGCCCACCCTTAGCCTTGATGACAGCTTCCACTCTCACAGGCATACGTTCAATCAGGTGCTGGAAGGCTTCTTGGGGAATGGCAACCCATTTTTCACGGAGTGCTGCACTGAGGAAAGGTATCGATGTTGGTCGGTAAGACCTGGTACGAAGTTGGCGTTCCAAAACATCCCAAAGCTGTTCTATAGAATTCAGGTGAGGACTCTGTGCAGGCCGGTCTATTACAGGGATGTTATTGTCGTGTAACCACTCCGCCACATGCCATGCATTATGAACAGGTGCTCGATGGTGTTGAAAGATGCAATCGCCATTCCCAAATTGCTCTTCAACAGTGGGAAGCAAGAAGCTGCTTAAAACATCAATGTAGGCCTGTGCTGTGGTAGTGCCACGCAAAACAACAAAGGCTGTTAGCTCCCTCCATGAAACACACGACCATACCATAACACCACCACATTCAAATTTTAACGTTGCACTACACACGCTGGCAGATCAAGTTCACTGGGCATTCACCATACCCACACCCTGTCTTCGGATCGCCACATTGTGTAGTGTGATTCGTCACTCCACACAACGTTTTTCCACTGTTCAATCGTCCAATGTTTACGCTCCTTACACCAAGCGAGACTACGTTTGGCATTTACCAGCGTGATGTGTGACTTATGAGCAGCCGCTCGACCACGAAATACAAGTTTTCTCACCTCCCACCTAACTGTCATAGTACTTGCAGTGAACCCTGATGCAGTTTGAAATTTCTGTGTGACGGTCTGGATAGATGTCTGCCTATAACACATTACGACCCTCTTCAACTGTCGGCGGTCTCAGTTAGTCAACAGACGAGGTCGGCCTGTACGATTGTACTGTACTTGTCCCTCCACGTTTCCACTTCACTATCAAATCGGAAACAGTGGATCTGTGGATGATTAGTATTGTGGAAATCTCGCATACAGACGTATGACACATGTTACACCCATACACCTGACTGCGATCAAAGTCCGTGAGTTCCGCTTTTTGTTCTCTCACAGTGTCTAATGACTACTGAGGTCGCTGATGTGGAGTACCTGGCAGTAGGTGGCAGCACAATGCCCCTAACATGAAAAAGTATGTTTTTGGGGGTGTCAGGATACTATTAAAAACATTCGTGGTAAGGTCTTATCGGAACAAACTACTTAGGTCATCGGTCCCTAAGCCTACATACTACTTAACCTAACTTACGCTATGGACAACACACATACCAATGCCCGAGTGCGGACTCGAACCACCGACGGGGGTAGCCGCACGGACCGTGACAATGCGCGCAGACAACGCGCAGGATTGTTTTGATCACGTAGCGTGTATAATAATTTTCCGCGCAATAACAATGGCTATGCCGCTGATGACAGTGCCTCTAAATCAGAGTTATTAAACACGGTTTTCAGAAACTCGTTCACCAAATGGGGCGAAGTAAATCTTCGAGAATTCGAATCCAGAACACCTGCGAACTTAAGTTTCTTAGAAGTAGATATCATCATTGTAGTGAAGCATCTTAAATCACTTAATAAAGGCAAGGTATCCGGTCCAAATTGCATACCAGTCGGATTCCTTTCAGCAACAGTTCCGCATCTAACAATGATACACAAACGCTCGCTCATTGAAAAATCTGTACCTAAAGACTGGAAAGTCGTACAATTCGCATCGAGAAAGGAAACATGAGTAATCCGTTGAATAACAGACCCCTATCACTAACGTCCATTTGCAGTAGGTTTTTGGAACGTACTCTGTGTTCAAACATAATGAATTATGTCGAAGAAAACGATTTACTGACTAATAGCACGGATTCAGGAAACATCGTTCTTGTGAAACACAACTAGCTCTCTGTTCTCATGAAGTAATGAGTGCTGTCGACAGGGGTTGTTAAACTGATTCCGTACTTTTATATTTCCAGAAGGCTTTCGGCACCGTTCCTCACAAGTGTCTTCTAATCAACTCGCGTACCTATGAAGTATCGTGTCAGTTGTGCGGCTGGATTCGTGTGTTCCTGCTGGGCAAGTCACAGTTCATAGTAACTGATGTAAAATCATCTAGTAAAATAGAAGTAATGTATGGTGTTTCCCAAGGAAGTGTTTAGGCCCTCCTAGATTGTTTGTAGAAATTACTGACATTTACCGTCTTGTAAGCCAAAAGATGACCAAAAGGAACTCGATAAAATATCTGTATGGTGCAAAAAGTGGCAGTTGAGCCTGAATAAAGAGAAGTGTGAAGTTATTCACATGAGTACTAAATGAAATCCGCTAAATTTCGGTGGAGTATTGATGTGTGGTGTGTGATCCGCATCAGGTGGGACTGACGCAGGACATCGAAAACGTTCAAAGAAGGGCAGCTCGTTTTTTATTGTTGCGAAATAGGGGAGAGAGTGCAGCGCTAATGATGGCCGAATTAGGGTGACAGTCATTAAAAGGCGCTTTCCGTTGCGGTAGAATCTTCTCGTGAAATTTCGATCACCAACATTCTCCTACGAATGCGAAAATATTTTGTTGGCACCCACCCACATAGCGAGAAATCATAATCATGATCAGAGCTCGCACAGTGCTCGTTTTTCCTGTGCGCTGTTAGAGAGTGGAACCGTACAGAAATAGCTCGAAGGTGGTTCGATGAACCCTCTGCCACGAACTTAATTGTGAAGTGCAGAGTAATCATGTAGATGTAGATGTAGACAAGTGGGATGTTTCTCGTTCTTGTTGATGTCGGCTAACCACAATAGAGCACATACTCTGAGACAAGAAATCAATGTGAGCTCGTAGCAGACCGTTCACTATGTTATCATTAAAACTTGTTGAGGTACAACTGGGCAAACAAATGTCGGTTATGAATAATGTGGTATGCTGAGTTTTCTATTTTGTCTTTGACACATATTCTAGTTCCTGGTAAAACCTCTTTCCGTGAGACTACTTTTAAAATCGACATACTCAATAGGAATAAATCATTAATAATCCAGAACCACATGACTCATGCGTAAAGGTTGCTTTTTATGAAAATAAACAAAGGGTTTTGCAAAAGTTTATTTCTTTATTACACAAGTCTGTAACAAACAAAGGAAAAGTAAAATTTGACGGCTCTTTTGTGTACATGTTTAGCTATCGGTGTAACGAACTGTCAGCTAAAAATGTAAAGTTACGGCACTGAGTCAAGCAAAAACGAATTTCGAATTTTTGGTCTTTATAAATAGCTGGTCTTTATAAATGGATGGAAGAATTTGGCCATAATTTCTGTAAACATATAGGTCGACAGTGGGCTACTGCAATCGATGTTGCTATTGACAAAACAGTACATTACTCGAATTCATATATTATATTTTGAGCTCATGTCAAAAATCTGTACGACTGATACGTAGCTTTTAGTCATGTTCGCTACGAGATTGTTTTTCCCGCCACGTATATTTACTCTTTGATTGATTTCCCGCCACGTATTAATTACTCTCTGTTTTCCCGCAAGGAATAACTGCTCTTTGAATGATGTATGTATACAAGTAGCTGTCACTTCGCAAGACTTGTCTTTTTTGCTCCGCCTTCGACAGTTACATACAAGGCGAATTCGAAACTTCCAGTATTCTATTAAGGACTTCTGTAACAGAAGATTTTATTTTCTGTTTTCACCGTCCAATAGAAATCTACTCGGCATGAAGGTAAGAGATACTCCTCTTTTGTAGCCCAGGATGAGACTGACGTATTATCATTAGCGGCTGTGCTTACAGGTACTTGCAAAAATTTGTCATGTTTCTGTTCTTCGAGGGTGTTAAGTTTGATAGATTTGTATTACACATTTATTACATGAAAAAATTATGCGGGCGCATTCTACGCATTGTCGATTGAAAGTAATCGATCGTCAAGCTTGCGGTGCAACGCTGACATCCAAGCTGTACCTCCGAGGATGTCTCCCGTAGTCGGAGACGAAACGTCAGCGGAGAGTTCTATGCTTCGACCACTGTTTCACCACAGGCCAGGGCGGAGGGAGCAGAGCACGATACATTTTCTTTCTTTGGTAAGCATATATTCTGTTTTTAACTTTTGGAATCTTGGTATTTCATGTTGATTTTAAAATGACCTTTATCAGGTTTGAACTGTACAAACTCGTTTTTTCCTCACAGCTGGTCAACTTGTGTGTGGTTGCAACATTACGATCCCATTGAGTACATTTCTGGAGAAAGGGACATCTGTTGCACCACAGGACATGGAGGAGGGTGTGGTGCGCACAACATTTTCTTTCTTTGGTAAGCATTTTTTTCTGTTTGATACTTTAGGAATTCTAGTTTTTCATGTTGATTTTAAAATCACCTTTTACGTGTTTCAAATGTACTAACTCGTTTTTTCCTCACAGCATGACAACTTGTATGTGTGGTTGCAACATTACGATCCCATTGAGTACATTTTTGGAGAAATGACATCTGTTGCACAACAGGGCAGTGAGGCAGCTGCGAAGCATGATAAATTTTCTTTCCTTGGTAAGCATATTTTTGTGTTTTATACTTTTGGATTTTCATGTTGATTTTAAAATGACCTTTTTCATGTTTGAAATGTACTAACTCGTTTTTTCCTCACAGCAGGTCAACTTGTGTGTGGTTGCAACATTACGATCCCATTGAGTACATTTTTGGAGAAAGGGATATCTGTTGCACCACGTGGCGTGAGGAGGGATCGTAGCACGAGACATTTTCTTTCCTTGGTAAGCACTTTTTTGTGTTTTATACTTTTGGAATTATGGTTTTCATGTTGATTTTAAAATGACCTTTTTCATGTTTGAAATATACCAACTCGTTTTTTCCTCACAGCAGGTCAACTTGTGTGTGTGGTTGCAACATTACGCTCCCATTGAGTACATTTTTGAAGAAAGGGACATCTGTTGCACCACAGGGCGGGAGGAGGGAACGTGGCACGATACATTTTCTTTCATTGGTAAGGATTTTTTTGTGTTTTATACTTTTGGAATTATGGTTTTTCATGTTGACTTTAAAATGACCATTTTCATGTTTGACGTCTACTAACTCGTTTCTTCCTCACAGCAGGTCAACTTGTGTGTGGTTGCAACATTACGATCCCATTGAGTACATTTTTGGAGAAAGGGACATCTGTTGTACCACAGGGCGGGAGGAGGGAACGTGGCACGATACATTTTCTTTCATTGGTAAGGATTTTTTTGTGTTTTATACTTTTGGAATTATGGTTTTTCATGTTGACTTTAAAATGACCATTTTCATGTTTGACGTCTACTAACTCGTTTCTTCCTCACAGCAGGTCAACTTGTGTGTGGTTGCAACATTACGATCCCATTGAGTACATTTTTGGAGAAAGGGACATCTGTTGCACCACAGGGCGGGTGGAGGGAACGTGGCACGATACATTTTCTTTCATTGGTAAGGATTTTTTTGTGTTTTATACTTTTGGAATTATGGTTTTTCATGTTGACTTTAAAATGACCATTTTCATGTTTGACGTCTACTAACTCGTTTCTTCCACACAGCAGGTCAACTTGTGTGTGGTTGCAACATTACGATCCCATAGAGTACATTTTTGGAGAAAGGGACGTCTGTTGCACCATAGGGCGTGTGGAGGGAACGTGGCACGATACATTTTCTTTAATTGGTAAGGATTTTTTTGTGTTTTATACTTTTGGAATTATGGTTTTTCATGTTGACTTTAAAATGACCATTTTCATGTTTGACGTCTACTAACTCGTTTCTTCCTCACAGCAGGTCAACTTGTGTGTGGTTGCAACATTACGATCCCATTGAGTACATTTTTGGAGAAAGGGACATTTGTTGCACCACAGGGCGGGTGGAGGGAACGTGGCACGATACATTTTCTTTCATTGGTAAGGATTTTTTTGTGTTTTATACTTTTGGAATTATGTTTTTTCATGTTGACTTTAAAATGACCATTTTCATGTTTGACGTCTACTAACTCGTTTCTTCCACACAGCAGGTCAACTTGTGTGTGGTTGCAACATTACGATCCCATAGAGTACATTTTTGGAGAAAGGGACATTTGTTGCACCACAGGGCGGGTGGAGGGAACGTGGCACGATACATTTTCTTTCATTGGTAAGGATTTTTTTGTGTTTTATACTTTTGGGATTATGGTTTTTCATGTTGACATTAAAATGACCATTTTCATGTTTGACGTCTACTAACTCCTTTCTTCCTCACAGCAGGTCAACTTGTGTGTGGTTGCAACATTACGATCCCATTTAGTACATTTTTGGAGAAAGGTACATCTGTCGCACCACAGGGTGGGTGGAGGGAACGTGGCACGATACATTTTCTTTCATTGGTAAGGATTTTTTTGTGTTTTATACTTTTGGAATTATGGTTTTTCATGTTGACTTTAAAATGACCATTTTCATGTTTGACGGCTACTAACTCGTTTCTTCCTCACAGCAGGTCAACTTGTGTGTGGTTGCAACATTACGATCCCATTGAGTACATTTTTGGAGAAAGGGATATCTGTTGCACCACGGGGCGTGAGGAGGTATCAGAGCACGACACATTTTCTTTCCTTGGTAAGCATTTTTTTGTGTTTTATACTTTTGGAATTATGGTTTTTCATGTTGATTTTAAAATGACCTTTTTCATGTTTGAAATGTACCAACTCGTTTTTTCCTCACAGCAGGTCAACTTGTGTGTGTGGTTGCAACATTACGCTCCAATTGAGTACATTTTTGAAGAAAGGGACATCTGTTGCACCACAGGGCGGGAGGAGGGAACGTGGCACGATACATTTTCTTTCATTGGTAAGGATTTTTTTGTGTTTTATACTTTTGGAATTATGGTTTTTCATGTTGACTTTAAAATGACCATTTTCATGTTTCACGTCTACTAACTCGTTTCTTCCTCACAGCAGGTCAACTTGTGTGTGGTTGCAACATTACGATCCCATTGAGTACATTTTTGGAGAAAGGGACATCTGTTGCACCACAGGGCGGGTGGAGGGAACGTGGCACGATACATTTTCTTTCATTGGTAAGGATTTTTTTGTGTTTTGTACTTTTGGAATTATGGTTTTTCATGTTGACTTTAAAATGACCATTTTCATGTTTGACGTCTACTAACTCGTTTCTTCCTCACAGCAGGTCAACTTGTGTGTGGTTGCAACATTACGATCCCATTTAGTACAATTTTGGAGAAAGGGACATCTGTCGCACCACAGGGCGGGTGGAGGGAACGTGGCACGATACATTTTCTTTCATTGGTAAGGATTTATTTGTGTTTTATGCTTTTGGAATTATGGTTTTTCATGTTGACTTTAAAATGACCATTTTCATGTTTGACGTCTACTAACTCGTTTCTTCCTCACAGCAGGTCAACTTGTGTGTGGTTGCAACATTACGATCCCATTGAGTACATTTTTGGAGAAAGGGACATCTGTTGCACCACAGGGCGGGTGGAGGGAACGTGGCACGATACATTTTCTTTCATTGGTAAGGATTTTTTTGTGTTTTATACTTTTGGAATTATGGTTTTTCATGTTGACTTTAAAATGACCATTTTCATGTTTGACGTCTACTAACTCGTTTCTTCCTCACAGCAGGTCAACTTGTGTGTGGTTGCAACATTACGATCCCATTGAGTACATTTTTGGAGAAAGGGACATCTGTTGCACCACAGGGCGGGAGGAGGGAACGTGGCACGATACATTTTCTTTCATTGGTAAGGATTTTTTAGTGTTTTATACTTCTGGAATTATGGTTTTTCATGTTGACTTTAAAATGACCATTTGCATGTTTGACGTCTACTAACTCGTTTCTTCCTCACAGCAGGTCAACTTGTGTGTGGTTGCAACATTACGATCCCATTGAGTACATTTTTGGAGAAAGGGACATCTGTTGCACCACAGGGCGGGTGGAGGGAACGTGGCGCGATACATTTTCTTTCATTGGTAAGGATTTTTTTGTGTTTTGTACTTTTGGAATTATGGTTTTTCATGTTGACTTTAAAATGACCATTTTCATGTTTGACGTCTACTAACTCGTTTCTTCCTCACAGCAGGTCAACTTGTGTGTGGTTGCAACATTACGATACCATTGAGTACATTTTTGGAGAAAGGGACATCTGTTGCACCACAGGGCGGGTGGAGGGAACGTGGCACGATACATTTTCTTTCATTGGTAAGGATTTTTTTGTGTTTTGTACTTTTGGAATTATGGTTTTTCATGTTGACTTTAAAATGACCATTTTCATGTTTGACGTCTACTAACTCGTTTCTTCCTCACAGCAGGTCAACTTGTGTGTGGTTGCAACATTACGATACCATTGAGTACATTTTTGGAGAAAGGGACATCTGTTGCACCACAGGGCGGGTGGAGGGAACGTGGCACGATACATTTTCTTTCATTGGTAAGGATTTTTTTGTGTTTTATACTTTTGGAATTATGGTTTTTCATGTTGACTTTAAAATGACCATTTTCATGTTTGACGTCTACTAACTCGCTTCCTCCTCACAGCAGGTCAACTTGTGTGTGGTTGCAACATTACGATCCCATTGAGTACATTTCTGGTGAAAGGGACATCTGTTGCACCACAGGACATGGAGGAGGGTGTGGTGCGCACAACATTTTCTTTCTTTGGTAAGCATTTTTTTCTGTTTGATACTTTAGGAATTCTAGTTTTTCATGTTGATTTTAAAATCACCTTTTACGTGTTTCAAATGTACTAACTCGTTTTTTCCTCACAGCATGACAACTTGTATGTGTGGTTGCAACATTACGATCCCATTGAGTACATTTTTGGAGAAATGACATCTGTTGCACAACAGGGCAGTGAGGCAGCTGCGAAGCATGATAAATTTTCTTTCCTTGGTAAGCATATTTTTGTGTTTTATACTTTTGGATTTTCATGTTGATTTTAAAATGAACTTTTTTATGTTTGAAATGTACTAACTCGTTTTTTCCTCACAGCAGGTCAACTTGTGTGTGGTTGCAACATTACGATCCCATTGAGTACATTTTTGGAGAATGGGATATCTGTTGCACCACGTGGCGTGAGGAGGGATCGGAGCACGACACATTTTCTTTCCTTGGTAAGGATTTTCTTGTGTTTTATACTTTTGGAATTATGGTTTTTCATGTTCACTTTAAAATGACCATTTTCATGTTTGACGTCTATTAACTCGTTTCTTCCTCACAGCAGGTCAACTTGTGTGTGGTTGCAACATTACGATCCCATTGAGTACATTTTTGGAGAAAGGGACATCTGTTGTACCACAGGGCGGGAGGAGGGAACGTGGCACGATACATTTTCTTTCATTGGTAAGCATTTTTTTGTGTTTTATACTTTTGGAATTATGGTTTTCCATGTTGACTTTAAAATGACCTTTTTCATGTTTGAAATGTACCAACTCGTCTTTTCCTCACAGCAGGTCAACTTGTGTGTGTGGTTGCAACATTACGGTCCCATTGAGTACATTTTTGAAGAAAGGGACATCTGTTGCAAAACAGGGCGGGCGGAGGGAACGTGGCACGATACATTTTCTTTCATTGGTAAGGATTTTTTTGTGTTTTATACTTTTGGAATTATGGTTTTTCATGTTGACTTTGAAATGACCATTTTCATGCTTGACGTCTACTAACTCGTTTCTTCCTCACAGCAGGTCAACTTGTGTGTGGTTGCAACATTACGATCCCATTGAGTACATTTTTGGAGAAAGGGACATCTGTTGCACCACAGGGCGGGTGTAGGGAACGTGGCACGATACATTTTCTTTCATTGGTAAGCATTTTTTTGTGTTTTATACTTTTGGAATTATGGTTTTTCACGTTGACTTTAAAATGACCATTTTCATGTTTGACGTCTACTAACTCGTTTCTTCCTCACAGCAGGTCAACTTGTGTGTGGTTGCAACATTACGATCCCATTGAGTTCATTTTTGGAGAAAGGGACATCTGTTGCACCACAGGGCGGGAGGAGGGAACGTGGCACGATACATTTTCTTTCATTGGTAAGGATTTTTTTGTGTTTTATACATTTGGAATTATGGTTTTTCATGTTGACTTTAAAATGTCCATTTTCATGTATGACGTCTACTAACTCATTTCTTCCTCACAGTAGGTCAACTTGTGTGTGGTTGCAACATTACGATCCCATTGAGTACATTTTTGGAGAAAGGGACATCTGTTGCACCACAGGGCGGGAGGAGGGAATGTGGCACGATACATTTTCTTTCATTGGTAAGGATTTTTTTGTGTTTTATACTTTTGGAATTATGGTTTTTCATGTTGACTTTAAAATGACCATTTTCATGTTTGACGTCTACTAACTCATTTCTTCCTCACAGCAGGTCAACTTGTGTGTGGTTGCAACATTAAGGATCCCATTGAGTACATTTTTGGAGAAAGGGACATCTGTTGCACCACAGGGCGGTTGAGGGTAACGTGGTATGATACATTTTCTTTCATTGGTAAGGATTTTTTTGTGTTTTATACTTTTGGAATTATGGTTTTTCATGTTGACTTTAAAATGACCATTTTCATGTTTGACGTCTACTAACTCGTTTCTTCCTCACAGCAGGTCAACTTGTGTGTGGTTGCAACATTACGATCCCATTGAGTACATTTTTGAAGAAAGGGACATCTGTTGCACCACAGGGGGGGAGGAGGGAACGTGGCACGATACATTTACTTTCATTGGTAAGGATTTTTTTGTGTTTTATACTTTTGGAATTATGGTTTTTCATGTTGACTTTAAAATGACCATTTTCATGTTTGACGTCTACTAACTCGTTTCTTCCCCACAGCAGGTCAACTTGTGTGTGGTTGCAACATTACGATCCCATTGAGTACATTTTTGGAGAAAGGGACATCTGTTGCACCACAGGGCGGGTGGAGGGAACGTGGCACGATACATTTTCTTTCATTGGTAAGGATTTTTTTGTGTTTTATACTTTTGGGATTATGGTTTTTCATGTTGACTTTAAAATGACCATTTTCATGTTTGACGTCTACTAACTCGTTTCTTCCTCACAGCAGGTCAACTTGTGTGTGGTTGCAACATTACGATCCCATTGACTACATTTTTGGAGAAAGGGACATCTGTTGCACCACAGGGCGGGTGGAGGGAACGTGGCACGATACACTTTCTTTCATTGGTAAGGATTTTTTTGTGTTTTATACTTTTGGAATTATGGGTTTTCATGTTGACTTTAAAATGACCATTTTCATGTTTGACGTCTACTAACTCTTTTCTTCCTAACAGCAGGTCAACTTGTGTGTGGTTGCAACATTACGATCCCATTGAGTACATTTTTGGAGAAAGGGACATCTGTTGCACCACAGGGCGGGAGGAGGGAACGTGGCACGATACATTTTCTTTCATTGGTAAGGATTTTTTTGTGTTTTATACTTTTGGAATTATGGTTTTTCATGTTGACTTTAAAATGACCATTTTCATGTTTGACATCTATTAACTCGTTTCTTCCTCACAGCAGGTCAACTTGTGTGTGGTTGCAACATTACGATCCCATTGAGTACATTTTTGGAGAAAGGGACATCTGTTGCACCACAGGGTGGGTGGAGGGAACGTGGCACGATACATTTTCTTTCATTGGTAAGGATTTTTTTGTGTTTTATACTTTTGGAATTATGGTTTTTCATGTTGACTTTAAAATGACCATTTTCATGTTTGACGTCTACTAACTCGTTTCTTCCTCACAGCAGGTCAACTTGTGTGTGGTTGCAACATTACGATCCCATTGAGTACATTTTTGGAGAAAGGGAGATCTGTTGCACCACAGGGCGGGTGGAGGGAACGTGGCACGATACATTTCCTTTCAATGGTAAGAATTTTTTTGTGTTTTATACTTTTGGAATTATGGTGTTTCATGTTGACTTTAAAATGACCATTTTCATGTTTGACGTCTACTAACTCGTTTCTTCCTCACAGCAGGTCAACTTGTGCGTGGTTGCAACATTACGATCCCATTGAGTATATTTTTGGAGAAGGGACATCTGTTGCACCACAGGGCGGGTGGAGGGAACGTGGCACAATACATTTTCTTTCATTGGTAAGCATTTTTTTGTGTTTTATACTTTTGGAATTATGGTTTTTCATGTTGACTTTAAAATGACCATTTTCATGTTTGACGTCTACTAACTCGTTTCTTCCTCACAGCAGGTCAACTTGTGTGTGGTTGCAACATTATGATCCCATTGAGTACATTTTTGGAGAAAGGGACATCTGTTGCACCACAGGGCGGGAGGAGGGAACGTGGCACGATACATTTTCTTTCATTGGTAAGGATTTTTTTGTGTTTTATACTTTTGGAATTATGGTTTTTCATGTTCACTTTAAAATGACCATTTTCATGTTTGACGTCTTTTAGCTCGTTTCTTCCTCACAGCAGGTCAACTTGTGTGTGGTTGCAACATTACGATCCCATTGAGTACATTTTTGGAAAAGGGACATCTGTTGCACCACAGGGCTGGTGGAGGGAACGTGGCACGATACATTTTCTTTCATTGGTAAGGATTTTTTTGTGTTTTATACTTTTGGAATTATGGTTTTTCATGTTGACTTTAATATGACCATTTTCATGTTTGACGTCTACTAACTCGTTTCTTCCTCACAGCAGGTCAACTTGTGTGTGGTTGCAACATTACGATCCCATTGAGTACATTTTTGGAGAAAGGGACATCTGTTGCACCACAGGGCGGGTGGAGGGAACGTGGCACGATACATTTTCTTTCATTGGTAAGGATTTTTTTGTGTTTTATACTTTTGGAATTATGGTTTTTCATATTGACTTTAAAATGACCATTTTCATGTTTGACGTCTACTAACTCGTATCTTGCTCACAGCAGGTCAACTTGTGTGTGGTTGCAACATTACGATCCCATTGAGTACATTTTTGGAGAAAGGGACATCTGTTGCACCACAGGGCGGGAGGATGGAACGTGGCACGATACATTTTCTTTCATTGGTAAGGATTTTTTTGTGTTTTATACTTTTGGAATTATGGTTTTTCATGTTGACTTTAAAATGACCATTTTCATGTTTGACGTCTACTAACTCGTTTCTTCCTCACAGCAGGTCAACTTGTGTGTGGTTGCAACATTACGATCCCATTGAGTACATTTTTGGAGGAAGTGACATCTGTTGCACCACAGGGCGGGTGGAAGGAACGTGGCACGATACATTTTCTTTCATTGGTAAGGATTTTTTTGTGTTTTGTACTTTTGGAATTATGGTTTTTCATGTTGACTTTAAAATGACCATTTTCATGTTTGACGTCTACTAACTCGTTTCTTCCTCACAGCAGGTCAACTTGTGTGTGGTTGCAACATTATGATCCCATTGAGTACATTTTTGGAGAAAGGGACATCTGTTGCACCACAGGGCGGGTGGAGGGAACGTGGTAGGATACATTTTCTTTCATTGGTAAGGATTTTTTTGTGTTTTATACTTTTGGAATTATGGTTTTTCATGTTGACTTTAAAATGACCATTCTCATGTTTGACGTCTACTAACTCGTTTCTTCCTCACAGCAGGTCAACTTGTGTGTGGTTGCAACATTATGATCCCATTGAGTACATTTTTGGAGAAAGGGACATCTGTTGCACCACAGGGCGGGTGGAGGGAACGTGGCACGTTACATTTTCTTTTATTGGTAAGGATTTTTTTGTGTTTTATACTTTTGGATTTATGGTTTTTCAAGTTGACTTTAAAATGTCCATTTTCATGTTTGACATCTACTAACTCGTTGCTTCCTCACAGCAGGTCAACTTGTGTGTGGTTGCAACATTACGATCCCATTGAGTACATTTTTGAAGAAAGGGACATCTGTTGCACCACAGGGCGGGTGGAGGGAACGTGGCACGATACATTTTCTTTCATTGGTAAGGATTTTTTTGTGTTTTATACTTTTGGAATTATGGTTTTTCATGTTGACTTTAAAATGACCATTCTCATGTTTGACGTCTACTAACTCGTTTCATCCTCACAGCAGGTCAACTTGTGTGTGGTTGCAACATTATGATCCCATTGAGTACATTTTTGGAGAAAGGGACATCTGTTGCACCACAGGGCGGGTGGAGGGAACGTGGCACGATACATTTTCTTTCATTGGTAAGGATTTTTTTGTGTTTTATACTTTTGGAATTATGGTTTTTCATGTTGACTTTAAAATGACCATTTTCATGTTTTACGTCTACTATTTCGTTTCTTCGTCACAGCAGGTGAAGTTGTGTGTGGTTGCAACATTACGATCCCATTGAGTACATTTTTGGAGAAAGGGACATCTGTTGCACCAAAGGGAGGGTGGAGGGAACGTGGCACGATACATTTTAATTCATTGGTAAGGATTTTTTTGTGTTTTATACTTTTGGAATTATGGTTTTTCATGTTGACTTTAAAATGACCTTTTCATGTTTGACGTCTACTAACTCGTTTCTTCCTCACACCAGGTCAACTTGTGTGTGGTTGCAACATTACGATCCCATTGAGTACATTTTTGGAGAAAGGGACATCTGTTGCACCACAGGGCGGGTGGAGGGAACGTGGCACGATACATTTTCTTTCATTGGTAAGGATTTTTTTGTGTTTTATACTTTTGGAATTATGGTTTTTCATGTTGACTTTAAAATGACCATTTTCATGTTTGACGTCTACTAACTCGTTTCTTCCTCACAGCAGGTCAACTTGTGTGTGGTTGCAACATTATGATCCCATTGAGTACATTTTTGGAGAAACGGACATCTGTTGCACCACAGTGCGGGTGGAGGGAACGTGGCACGATACATTTTCTTTCATTGGTAAGGATTTTTTTGTGTTTTATACTTTTGGAATTATGGTTTTTCATGTTGACTTTAAAATGACCATTTTCATGTTTGACGTCTACTAACTCGTTTCTTCCTCACAGCAGGTCATCTTGTGTGTGGTTGCAACATTACGATCCCATTGAGTACATTTTTGGAGAAAGGGACATCTGTTGCACCACAGGGGGGGAGGAGGGAACGTGGCACGATACATTTTCTTTCATTGGTAAGGATTTTTTTGTGTTTTATACTTTTGGAATTATGGTTTTTCATGTTGACTTTGAAATGACCATTTTCATGTTTGACATCTACTAACTCGTTTCTTCCTCACAGCAGGTCAACTTGTGTGTGGTTGCAACATTACGATCCCATAGAGTACATTTTTGGAGAAAGGGACATCT
Organism: Schistocerca americana; assembly: GCF_021461395.2. NCBI lineage: Eukaryota > Metazoa > Arthropoda > Insecta > Orthoptera > Acrididae > Schistocerca > Schistocerca americana. The sequence goes on from NC_060125.1 coordinate 128,595,380, forward strand.
GTTGCACCACAGGGCGGGTGGAGGGAACGTGGCACGATACATTTTCTTTCATTGGTAAGAATTTTTTTGTGTTTTATACTTTTGGAATTATGGTTTTTCATGTTGACTTTAAAATGACCATTTTCATGTTTGACGTCTACAAACTCGTTGCTTCCTCACAGCAGGTCAACTTGTGTGTGGTTGCAACATTACGATCCCATTGAGTACACTTTTGGAGAAAGGGACATCTGTTGCACCACAGGGCGGGAGGAGGGAACGTGGCACGATACATTTTCTTTCATTGGTAAAGATTTTTTTGTGTTTTATACTTTTGGAATTATGGTTTTGCATGTTGACTTTTATATGACCATTTTCATGTTTGACGTCTACTAACTCGTTTCTTCCTCACAGCAGGTCAACTTGTGTGTGGTTGCAACATTACGATCCCATTGAGTACATTTTTGTAGAAAGGGACATCTGTTGCACCACAGGGCGGGAGGAGGGAACATGGCACGATACATTTTCTTTCATTGGTAAGGATTTTTTTGTGTTTTATACTTTTGGAATTATGGTTTTTCATGTTGACTTTAAAATGACCATTTTCATGTTTGACATCTACTAACTCGTTTCTTCCTCACAGCAGGTCAACTTGTGTGTGGTTGCAACATTACGATCCCATTGAGTACATTTTTGGAGAAAGGGACCTCTGTTGCACCACAGGGCGGGTGGAGGGAACGTGGCACGATACATTCTCTTTCATTGGTTAGGATTTTTTTGTGTTTTATACTTTTGGAATTATGGTTTTTCATGTTGACTTTAAAATGACCATTTTCATGTTTGACGTCTACTAACTCGTTTCTTCCTCACAGCAGGTCAATTTGTGTGTAGTTGCAACATTACGATCCCATTGAGTACATTTTTGGAGAAAGGGACATCTGTTGCATCACAGGGTGGGAGGAGGGAACGTGGCACGATACATTTTCTTTCATTGGTAAGGATTTTTTTGTGTTTTATACTTTTGGAATTATGGTGTTTCATGTTGACTTTAAAATGACCATTTTCATGTTTGACGTCTACTAACTCGTTTCTTCGTCACAGCAGGCCAACTTGTGTGTGGTTGCAACATTACGATCCCATTGAGTACATTTTTGGAGAAAGGGACATCTGTTGCACCACAGGGCGGGAGGAGGGAACGTGGCACGATACATTTTCTTTCATTGGTAAGGATTTTTTTGTGTTTTATACTTTTGGAATTATGGTTCTTCATGTTGACTTTAAAATGACCATTTTCATGTTTGACGTCTACTAACTCGTTTCTTCCTCACAGCAGGTCAACTTGTGTGTGGTTGCAACATTACGATCCCATTGAGTACATTTTTGGAGAAAGGGACATCTGTTGCACCACAGGGCGGGAGGGGGGAACGTGGCACGATACATTTTCTCTCATTGGTAAGGATTTTTTTGTGTTTTATACTTTTGGAATTATGGTTTTTCATGTTGACTTTAAAATGACCATTTTCATGTTTGACGTCTACTAACTCGTTTCTTCCTCACAGCAGGTCAACTTGTGTGTGTTTGCATCATTACGATCCCATTGAGTACATTTTTGGAGAAAGGGACATCTGTTGCACCACAGGGCGGGTGGAGGGAACGTGGCACGATACATTTTCTTTCATTGGTAAGGATTTCTTTGTGTTTTATACTTTTGGAATTATGGTTTTTCATGTTGACTTTAAAATGACCATTTTCATGTTTGACGTCTACTAACTCGTTTCTTCCTCACAGCAGGTCAACTTGTGTGTGGTTGCAATATTACGATCCCATTGAGTACATTTTTGGAGAAAGGGACATCTGTTGCACCACAGGGCAGGAGGAGGGAACGTGGCACGATACATTTTCTTTCATTGGTAAGGATTTTTTTGTGTTTTATACTTTTGGAATTATGGTTTTTCACGTTGACTTTAAAATGACCATTTTCTTGTTTGACGTCTACAAACTCATTGCTTCCTCACAGCAGGTCAACTTGTGTGTGGTTGCAACATTACGATCCCATTGAGTACATTTTTGGAGAAAGGGACATCTGTTGCACCACAGGGCGGGTGGAGGGAACGTGGCACGATACATTTTCTTTCATTGGTAAGGATTTTTTTGTGTTTTATACTTTTGGAATTATGGTTTTTCATGTTGACTTTAAAATGACCATTTTCATGTTTGACGTCTACTAACTCGTTTCTTCCTCACAGCAGGTCAACTTGTGTGTGGTTGCAACATTACGATCGCATTGAGTACATTTTTGGAGAAAGGGACGTCTGTTGCACCACAGGGCGGGAGGAGGGAACGTGGCACGATACATTTTCTTTCATTGGTAAGGATTTTTTTGTGTTTTTTACTTTTGGAATTATGGTTTTTCATGTTGACTTTAAAATGACCATTTTCATGTTTGACGTCTACTAACTCGTTTCTTCCTCACAGCAGGTCAACTTGTGTGTGGTTGCAACATTACAATCCCATTGAGTACATTTGTGGAGAAAGGGACATCTGTTGCACCACAGGGCGGGAGGAGGGAACGTGGCACGGTACATTTTCTTTCATTGGTAAGGATTTTTTTGTGTTTTATACTTTTGGAATTATGGTTTATCATGTTGACTTTAAATTGACCATTTTCATGTTTGACGTCTACTAACTCGTTTCTTCCTCACACCAGGTCATCTTGTGTGTGGTTGCAACATTACGATCCCATTGAGTACATTTTTGGAGAAAGGGACATCTGTTGCACCACAGGGCGGGAGGAGGGAACATGGCACGATACATTTTCTTTCATTGGTGAGGATTTTTTTGTGTTTTATACTTTTGGAATTATGGTTCTTCGTGTTGACTTTAAAATGACCATTTTCATGTTTGACGTCTACTAACTCGTTTCTTCGTCACAGCAGGCCAACTTGTGTGTGGTTGCAACATTACGATCCCATTGAGTACATTTTTGGAGAAAGGGACATCTGTTGCACCACAGGGCGGGAGGAGGGAACGTGGCACGATACATTTTCTTTCATTGGTAAGGATTTTTTTGTGTTTTATACTTTTGGAATTATGGTTCTTCATGTTGACTTTAAAATGACCATTTTCATGTTTGACGTCTACTAACTCGTTTCTTCCTCACAGCATGCCAACTTGTGTGTGGTTGCAACATTACGATCCCATTGAGTACATTTTTGGAGAAAGGGACATCTGTTGCACCACAGGGCGGGAGGAGGGAACGTGGCACGATACATTTTCTCTCATTGGTAAGGATTTTTTTGTGTTTTATACTTTTGGAATTATGGTTTTTCATGTTGACTTTAAAATGACCATTTTCATGTTTGACGTCTACTAACTCGTTTCTTCCTCACAGCAGGTCAACTTGTGTGTGTTTGCATCATTACGATCCCATTGAGTACATTTTTGGAGAAAGGGACATCTGTTGCACCACAGGGCGGGTGGAGGGAACGTGGCACGATACATTTTCTTTCATTGGTAAGGATTTTTTTGTGTTTTATACTTTTGGAATTATGGTTTTTCATGTTGACTTTAAAATGACCATTTTCATGTTTGACGTCTACTAACTCGTTTCTTCCTCACAGCAGGTCAACTTGTGTGTGGTTGCAACATTACGATCCCATTGAGTACATTTTTGGAGAAAGGGACATCTGTTGCACCACAGGGCGGGAGGAACGAAAGTGGCACGATACATTTTCTTTCATTGGTAAGGATTTTTTTGTGTTTTATACTTTTGGAATTATGGTTTTTCATGTTGACTTTGAAATGACCATTTTCATGTTTGACGTCTACTAACTCGTTTCTTCCTCACAGCAGGTCAACTTGTGTGTGGTTGCAACATTACGATCCCATTGAGTACATTTTTGGAGAAAGGGACATCTGTTGCACCACAGGGCGGGAGGAACGAAAGTGGCACGATACATTTTCTTTCATTGGTAAGGATTTTTTTGTGTTTTATACTTTTGGAATTATGGTTTTTCATGTTGACTTTAAAATGACCATTTTCATGTTTGACGTCTACTAACTCGTTTCTTCCTCACAGCAGGTCAACTTGTGTGTGGTTGCAACATTACGATCCCATTGAGTACATTTTTGGAGAAAGGGACATCTGTTGCACCACAGGGCGGGAGGAGGGACCGTGGCACGATACATTTTCTTTCATTGGTAAGGATTTTTTTGTGTTTTATACTTTTGGAATTATGGTTTTTCACGTTGACTTTAAAATGACCATTTTCTTGTTTGACGTCTACAAACTCATTGCTTCCTCACAGCAGGTCAACTTGTGTGTGGTTGCAACATTACGATCCCATTGAGTACATTTTTGGAGAAAGGGACATCTGTTGCACCACAGGGCGGGAGGAGGGAACGTGGCACGATACATTTTCTTTCATTGGTAAGGATTTTTTTGTGTTTTACACTTTTGGAATTATGGTTTTTCATGTTGACTTTAAAATGACCATTTTCATGTTTGACGTCTACTAACTCGTTTCTTCCTCACAGCAGGTCAACTTGTGTGTGGTTGCAACATTACGATCGCATTGAGTACATTTTTGGAGAAAGGGACGTCTGTTGCACCACAGGGCGGGAGGAGGGAACGTGGCACGATACATTTTCTTTCATTGGTAAGGATTTTTTTGTGTTTTTTACTTTTGGAATTATGGTTTTTCATGTTGACTTTAAAATGACCATTTTCATGTTTGACGTCTACTAACTCGTTTCTTCCTCACAGCAGGTCAACTTGTGTGTGGTTGCAACATTACAATCCCATTGAGTACATTTGTGGAGAAAGGGACATCTGTTGCACCACAGGGCGGGAGGAGGGAACGTGGCACGGTACATTTTCTTTCATTGGTAAGGATTTTTTTGTGTTTTATACTTTTGGAATTATGGTTTATCATGTAGACTTTAAATTGACCATTTTCATGTTTGACGTCTACTAACTCGTTTCTTCCTCACACCAGGTCATCTTGTGTGTGGTTGCAACATTACGATCCCATTGAGTACATTTTTGGAGAAAGGGACATCTGTTGCACCACAGGGCGGGAGGAGGGAACATTGCACGATACATTTTCTTTCATTGGTGAGGATTTTTTTGTGTTTTATACTTTTGGAATTATGGTTCTTCATGTTGACTTTAAAATGACCATTTTCATGTTTGACGTCTACTAACTCGTTTCTTCGTCACAGCAGGCCAACTTGTGTGTGGTTGCAACATTACGATCCCATTGAGTACATTTTTGGAGAAAGGGACATCTGTTGCACCACAGGGCGGGAGGAGGGAATGTGGCACGATACATTTTCTTTCATTGGTAAGGATTTTTTTGTGTTTTATACTTTTGGAATTATGGTTCTTCATGTTGACTTTAAAATGACCATTTTCATGTTTGACGTCTACTAACTCGTTTCTTCCTCACAGCAGGTCAACTTGTGTGTGGTTGCAACATTACGATCCCATTGAGTACATTTTTGGGGAAAGGGACATCTGTTGCACCACAGGGCGGGAGGAGGGAACGTGGCACGATACATTTTCTCTCATTGGTAAGGATTTTTTTGTGTTTTATACTTTTGGAATTATGGTTTTTCATGTTGACTTTAAAATGACCATTTTCATGTTTGACGTCTACTAACTCGTTTCTTCCTCACAGCAGGTCAACTTGTGTGTGTTTGCATCATTACGATCCCATTGAGTACATTTTTGGAGAAAGGGACATCTGTTGCACCACAGGGCGGGTGGAGGGAACGTGGCACGATACATTTTCTTTCATTGGTAAGGATTTCTTTGTGTTTTATACTTTTGGAATTATGGTTTTTCATGTTGACTTTAAAATGACCATTTTCATGTTTGACGTCTACTAACTCGTTTCTTCCTCACAGCAGGTCAACTTGTGTGTGGTTGCAACATTACGATCCCATTGAGTACATTTTTGGAGAAAGGGACATCTGTTGCACCACAGGGCGGGAGGAGGGAACGTGGCACGATACATTTTCTTTCATTGGTAAGGATTTTTTTGTGTTTTATACTTTTGGAATTATGGTTTTTCACGTTGACTTTAAAATGACCATTTTCTTGTTTGACGTCTACAAACTCATTGCTTCCTCACAGCAGGTCAACTTGTGTGTGGTTGCAACATTACGATCCCATTGAGTACATTTTTGGAGAAAGGGACATCTGTTGCACCACAGGGCGGGAGGAGGGAACGTGGCACGATACATTTTCTTTCATTGGTAAGGATTTTTTTGTATTTTACACTTTTGGAATTATGGTTTTTCATGTTGACTTTAAAATGACCATTTTCATGTTTTCACGTCTACTAACTCGTTTCTTCCTCACAGCAGGTCAACTTGTGTGTTTTTGCAACATTATGATCCCATTGAGTACATTTTTGGAGAAAGGGACATCTGTTGCACCACAGAGCGGGAGGAGGGAACGTGGCACGATACATTTTCTTTCATTGGTAAGGATTTTTTTGTGTTTTATACTTTTGGAATTTTGGTTTTTCATGTTGACTTTAGAATGACCATTTTCATGTTTGACGTCTACTAACTCGTTTCTTCCTCACAGCGGGTCAACTTGTGTGTGGTTGCAACATTACGATCCCATTGAGTACATTTTTGGAGAAAGGGACATCTGTTGCACCACAGGGCGGGAGGAGGGAACGTGGCACGATACATTTTCTTTCATTGGTAAGGATTTTTTTGTGTTTTATACTTTTGGAATTATGGTTTTTCATGTTGACTTTAAAATGACCATTTTCATGTTTGACGTCTACTAACTCGTTTCTTCCCCACAGCAGGTCAACTTGTGTGTGGTTGCAACATTACGATCCCATTGAGTACATTTTTGGAGAAAGGGACATCTGTTGCACCACAGGGCGGGTGGAGGGAACGTGGCACGATACATTTTCTTTCATTGGTAAGGATTTTTTTGTGTTTTGTACTTTTGGAATTATGGTTTTTCATGTTGACTTTAAAATGACCATTTTCATGTTTGACGTCTACGAACTCGTTTCTTCCTCACAGCAGGTCAACTTGTGTGTGGTTGCAACTTAACGATCCCATTGAGTACATTTTTGGAGAAAGGGACATCTGTTGCACCACAGGGCGGGTGGAGGGAACGTGGCACGATACATTTTACTTCATTGGTAAGGATTTTTTTGTGTTTTATACTTTTGGAATTATGGTTTTTCATGTTGACTTTAAAGTGACCATTCTCATGTTTGACGTCTACTAACTCGTTTCTTCCTCACAGCAGGTCAACTTGTGTGTGGTTGCAACATTATGATCCCATTGAGTACATTTTTGGAGAAAGGGACATCTGTTGCACCACAGGGCGGGTGGAGGGAACGTGGCACGATACATTTTCTTTTATTGGTAAGGATTTTTTTGTGTTTTATACTTTTGGATTTATGGTTTTTCATGTTGACTTTAAAATGTCCATTTTCATGTTTGACATCTACTAACTCGTTGCTTCCTCACAGCAGGTCAACTTGTGTGTGGTTGCAACATTACGATCCCATTGAGTACATTTTTGAAGAAAGGGACATCTGTTGCACCACAGGGCGGGTGGAGGGAACGTGGCACGATACATTTTCTTTCATTGGTAAGGATCTTTTTGTGCTTTATACTTTTGGAATTATGGTTTTTCATGTTGACTTTAAAATGACCATTTTCATGTTTGACGTCTACTAACTCGTTTCTTCCTCACAGCAGGTCAATTTGTGTGTAGTTGCAACATTACGATCCCATTGAGTACATTTTTGGAGAAAGGGACATCTGTTGCATCACAGGGTGGGAGGAGGGAACGTGGCACGATACATTTTCTTTCATTGGTAAGGATTTTTTTGTGTTTTATACTTTTGGAATTATGGTGTTTCATGTTGACTTTAAAATGACCATTTTCATGTTTGACGTCTACTAACTCGTTTCTTCGTCACAGCAGGCCAACTTGTGTGTGGTTGCAACATTACGATCCCATTGAGTACATTTTTGGAGAAAGGGACATCTGTTGCACCACAGGGCGGGAGGAGGGAACGTGGCACGATACATTTTCTTTCATTGGTAAGGATTTTTTTGTGTTTTATACTTTTGGAATTATGGTTCTTCATGTTGACTTTAAAATGACCATTTTCATGTTTGACGTCTACTAACTCGTTTCTTCCTCACAGCAGGTCAACTTGTGTGTGGTTGCAACATTACGATCCCATTGAGTACATTTTTGGAGAAAGGGACATCTGTTGCACCACAGGGCGGGAGGTGGGAACGTGGCACGATACATTTTCTCTCATTGGTAAGGATTTTTTTGTGTTTTATACTTTTGGAATTATGGTTTTTCATGTTGACTTTAAAATGACCATTTTCATGTTTGACGTCTACTAACTCGTTTCTTCCTCACAGCAGGTCAACTTGTGTGTGTTTGCATCATTACGATCCCATTGAGTACATTTTTGGAGAAAGGGACATCTGTTGCACCACAGGGCGGGTGGAGGGAACGTGGCACGATACATTTTCTTTCATTGGTAAGGATTTCTTTGTGTTTTATACTTTTGGAATTATGGTTTTTCATGTTGACTTTAAAATGACCATTTTCATGTTTGACGTCTACTAACTCGTTTCTTCCTCACAGCAGGTCAACTTGTGTGTGGTTGCAACATTACGATCCCATTGAGTACATTTTTGGAGAAAGGGACATCTGTTGCACCACAGGGCAGGAGGAGGGAACGTGGCACGATACATTTTCTTTCATTGGTAAGGATTTTTTTGTGTTTTATACTTTTGGAATTATGGTTTTTCACGTTGACTTTAAAATGACCATTTTCTTGTTTGACGTCTACAAACTCATTGCTTCCTCACAGCAGGTCAACTTGTGTGTGGTTGCAACATTACGATCCCATTGAGTACATTTTTGGAGAAAGGGACGTCTGTTGCACCACAGGGCGGGAGGAGGGAACGTGGCACGATACATTTTCTTTCATTGGTAAGGATTTTTTTGTGTTTTTTACTTTTGGAATTATGGTTTTTCATGTTGACTATAAAATGACCATTTTCATGTTTGACGTCTACTAACTCGTTTCTTCCTCACAGCAGGTCAACTTGTGTGTGGTTGCAACATTACAATCCCATTGAGTACATTTGTGGAGAAAGGGACATCTGTTGCACCACAGGGCGGGAGGAGGGAACGTGGCACGGTACATTTTCTTTCATTGGTAAGGATTTTTTTGTGTTTTATACTTTTGGAATTATGGTTTATCATGTTGACTTTAAATTGACCATTTTCATGTTTGACGTCTACTAACTCGTTTCTTCCTCACACCAGGTCATCTTGTGTGTGGTTGCAACATTACGATCCCATTGAGTACATTTTTGGAGAAAGGGACATCTGTTGCACCACAGGGCGGGAGGAGGGAACATGGCACGATACATTTTCTTTCATTGGTGAGGATTTTTTTGTGTTTTATACTTTTGGAATTATGGTTCTTCATGTTGACTTTAAAATGACCATTTTCATGTTTGACGTCTACTAACTGGTTTCTTCGTCACAGCAGGCCAACTTGTGTGTGGTTGCAACATTACGATCCCATTGAGTACATTTTTGGAGAAAGGGACATCTGTTGCACCACAGGGCGGGAGGAGGGAACGTGGCACGATACATTTTCTTTCATTGGTAAGGATTTTTTTGTGTTTTATACTTTTGGAATTATGGTTCTTCATGTTGACTTTAAAATGACCATTTTCATGTTTGACGTCTACTAACTCGTTTCTTCCTCACAGCAGGTCAACTTGTGTGTGGTTGCAACATTACGATCCCATTGAGTACATTTTTGGAGAAAGGGACATCTGTTGCACCACAGCGCGGGAGGAGGGAACGTGGCACGATACATTTTCTCTCATTGGTAAGGATTTTTTTGTGTTTTATACTTTTGGAATTATGGTTTTTCATGTTGACTTTAAAATGACCATTTTCATGTTTGACGTCTACTAACTCGTTTCTTCCTCACAGCAGGTCAACTTGTGTGTGTTTGCAACATTACGATCCCATTGAGTACATTTTTGGAGAAAGGGACATCTGTTGCACCACAGGGCGGGTGGAGGGAACGTGGCACGATACATTTTCTTTCATTGGTAAGGATTTCTTTGTGTTTTATACTTTTGGAATTATGGTTTTTCATGTTGACTTTAAAATGACCATTTTCATGTTTGACGTCTACTAACTCGTTTCTTCCTCACAGCAGGTCAACTTGTGTGTGGTTGCAACATTACGATCCCATTGAGTACATTTTTGGAGAAAGGGACATCTGTTGCACCACAGGGCGGGAGGAGGGAACGTGGCACGATACATTTTCTTTCATTGGTAAGGATTTTTTTGTGTTTTATACTTTTGGAATTATGGTTTTTCACGTTGACTTTAAAATGACCATTTTCTTGTTTGACGTCTACAAACTCATTGCTTCCTCACAGCAGGTCAACTTGTGTGTGGTTGCAACATTACGATCCCATTGAGTACATTTTTGGAGAAAGGGACATCTGTTGCACCACAGGGCGGGAGGAGGGAACGTGGCACGATACATTTTCTTTCATTGGTAAGGATTTTTTTGTGTTTTACACTTTTGGAATTATGGTTTTTCATTATGACTTTGAAATGACCATTTTCATGTTTGACGTCTACTAACTCGTTTCTTCCTCACAGCAGGTCAACTTGTGTGTGGTTGCAACATTACGATCGCATTGAGTACATTTTTGGAGAAAGGGACGTCTGTTGCACCACAGGGCGGGAGGAGGGAACGTGGCACGATACATTTTCTTTCATTGGTAAGGATTTTTTTGTGTTTTTTACTTTTGGAATTATGGTTTTTCTTGTTGACTTTAAAATGACCATTTTCATGTTTGACGTCTACTAACTCGTTTCTTCCTCACAGCAGGTCAACTTGTGTGTGGTTGCAACATTACAATCCCATTGAGTACATTTGTGGAGAAAGGGACATCTGTTGCACCACAGGGCGGGAGGAGGGAACGTGGCACGGTACATTTTCTTTCATTGGTGAGGATTTTTTTGTGTTTTATACTTTTGGAATTATGGTTCTTCATGTTGACTTTAAAATGACCATTTTCATGTTTGACGTCTACTAACTCGTTTCTTCGTCACAGCAGGCCAACTTGTGTGTGGTTGCAACATTACGATCCCATTGAGTACATTTTTGGAGAAAGGGACATCTGTTGCACCACAGGGCGGGAGGAGGGAACGTGGCACGATACATTTTCTTTCATTGGTAAGGATTTTTTTGTGTTTTATACTTTTGGAATTATGGTTCTTCATGTTGACTTTAAAATGACCATTTTCATGTTTGACGTCTACTAACTCGTTTCTTCCTCACAGCAGGTCAACTTGTGTGTGGTTGCAACATTACGATCCCATTGAGTACATTTTTGGAGAAAGGGACATCTGTTGCACCACAGGGCGGGAGGAGGGAACGTGGCACGATACATTTTCTCTCATTGGTAAGGATTTTTTTGTGTTTTATACTTTTGGAATTATGGTTTTTCATGTTGACTTTAAAATGACCATTTTCATGTTTGACGTCTACTAACTCGTTTCTTCCTCACAGCAGGTCAACTTGTGTGTGTTTGCATCATTACGATCCCATTGAGTACATTTGTGGAGAAAGGGACATCTGTTGCACCACAGGGCGGGTGGAGGGAACGTGGCACGATACATTTTCTTTCATTGGTAAGGATTTCTTTGTGTTTTATACTTTTGGAATTATGGTTTTTCATGTTGACTTTAAAATGACCATTTTCATGTTTGACGTCTACTAACTCGTTTCTTCCTCACAGCAGGTCAACTTGTGTGTGGTTGCAACATTACGATCCCATTGAGTACATTTTTGGAGAAAGGGACATCTGTTGCACCACAGGGCGGGAGGAGGGAACGTGGCACGATACATTTTCTTTCATTGGTAAGGATTTTTTTGTGTTTTATACTTTTGGAATTATGGTTTTTCACGTTGACTTTAAAATGACCATTTTCTTGTTTGACGTCTACAAACTCATTGCTTCCTCACAGCAGGTCAACTTGTGTGTGGTTGCAACATTACGATCCCATTGAGTACATTTTTGGAGAAAGGGACATCTGTTGCACCACAGGGCGGGAGGAGGGAACGTGGCACGATACATTTTCTTTCATTGGTAAGGATTTTTTTGTGTTTTACACTTTTGGAATTATGGTTTTTCATGTTGACTTTAAAATGACCACTTTCATGTTTGACGTCTACTAACTCGTTTCTTCCTCACAGCAGGTCAACTTGTGTGTGGTTGCAACATTATGATCCCATTGAGTACATTTTTGGAGAAAGGGACATCTGTTGCACCACAGAGCGGGAGGAGGGAACGTGGCACGATACATTTTCTTTCATTGGTAAGGATTTTTTTGTGTTTTATACTTTTGGAATTATGGTTTTTCATGTTGACTTTAGAATGACCATTTTCATGTTTGACGTCTACTAACTCGTTTCTTCCTCACAGCGGGTCAACTTGTGTGTGGTTGCAACATTACGATCCCATTGAGTACATTTTTGGAGAAAGGGACATCTGTTGCACCACAGGGCGGGAGGAGGGAACGTGGCACGATACATTTTCTTTCATTGGTAAGGATTTTTTTGTGTTTTATACTTTTGGAATTATGGTTTTTCATGTTGACTTTAAAATGACCATTTTCATGTTTGACGACTACTAACTCGTTTCTTCCCCACAGCAGGTCAACTTGTGTGTGGTTGCAACATTACGATCCCATTGAGTACATTTTTGGAGAAAGTGACATCTGTTGCACCACAGGGCGGGTGGAGGGAACGTGGCACGATACATTTTCTTTCATTGGTAAGGATTTTTTTGTGTTTTGTACTTTTGGAATTATGGTTTTTCATATTGACTTTAAAATGACCATTTTCATGTTTGACGTCTACGAACTCGTTTCTTCCTCACAGCAGGTCAACTTGTGTGTGGTTGCAACTTTACGATCCCATTGAGTACATTTTTGGAGAAAGGGACATCTGTTGCACCACAGGGCGGGTGGAGGGAACGTGGCACGATACATTTTATTTCATTGGTAAGGATTTTTTTGTGTTTTATACTTTTGGAATTATGGTTTTTCATGTTGACTTTAAAATGACCATTCTCATGTTTGACGTCTACTAACTCGTTTCTTCCTCACAGCAGGTCAACTTGTGTGTGGTTGCAACATTATGATCCCATTGAGTACATTTTTGGAGAAAGGGACATCTGTTGCACCACAGGGCGGGTGGAGGGAACGTGGCACGATACATTTTCTTTTATTGGTAAGGATTTTTTTGTGTTTTATACTTTTGGATTTATGGTTTTTCATGTTGACTTTAAAATGTCCATTTTCATGTTTGACATCTACTAACTCGTTGCTTCCTCACAGCAGGTCAACTTGTGTGTGGTTGCAACATTAGGATCCCATTGAGTACATTTTTGAAGAAAGGGACATCTGTTGCACCACAGGGCGGGTGGAGGGAACGTGGCACGATACATTTTCTTTCATTGGTAAGGATCTTTTTGTGTTTTATACTTTTGGAATTATGGTTTTTCATGTTGACTTTAAAATGACCATTTTCATGTTTGACGTCTACTAACTCGTTTCTTCCTCACAGCAGGTCAATTTGTGTGTAGTTGCAACATTACGATCCCATTGAGTACATTTTTGGAGAAAGGGACATCTGTTGCATCACAGGGTGGGAGGAGGGAACGTGGCACGATACATTTTCTTTCATTGGTAAGGATTTTTTTGTGTTTTATACTTTTGGAATTATGGTGTTTCATGTTGACTTTAAAATGACCATTTTCATGTTTGACGTCTACTAACTCGTTTCTTCGTCACAGCAGGCCAACTTGTGTGTGGTTGCAACATTACGATCCCATTGAGTACATTTTTGGAGAAAGGGACATCTGTTGCACCACAGGGCGGGAGGAGGGATTGTGGCACGATACATTTTCTTTCATTGGTAAGGATTTTTTTGTGTTTTATACTTTTGGAATTATGGTTCTTCATGTTGACTTTAAAATGACCATTTTCATGTTTGACGTCTACTAACTCGTTTCTTCCTCACAGCAGGTCAACTTGTGTGTGGTTGCAACATTACGATCCCATTGAGTACATTTTTGGAGAAAGGGACATCTGTTGCACCACAGGGCGGGAGGAGGGAACGTGGCACGATACATTTTCTCTCATTGGTAAGGATTTTTTTGTGTTTTATACTTTTGGAATTATGGTTTTTCATGTTGACTTTAAAATGACCATTTTCATGTTTGACGTCTACTAACTCATTTCTTCCTCACAGCAGGTCAACTTGTGTGTGTTTGCATCATTACGATCCCATTGAGTACATTTTTGGAGAAAGGGACATCCGTTGCACCACAGGGCGGGTGGAGGAAACGTGGCACGATACATTTTCTTTCATTGGTAAGGATTTCTTTGTGTTTTATACTTTTGGAATTATGGTTTTTCATGTTGACTTTAAAATGACCATTTTCATGTTTGACGTCTACTAACTCGTTTCTTCCTCACAGCAGGTCAACTTGTGTGTGGTTGCAACATTACGATCCCATTGAGTACATTTTTGGAGAAAGGGACATCTGTTGCACCACAGGGCGGGAGGAGGGAACGTGGCACGATAAATTTTCTTTCATTGGTAAGGATTTTTTTGTGTTTTATACTTTTGGAATTATGGTTTTTCACGTTGACTTTAAAATGACCATTTTCTTGTTTGACGTCTACAAACTCATTGCTTCCTCACAGCAGGTCAACTTGTGTGTGGTTGCAACATTACGATCCCATTGAGTACATTTTTGGAGAAAGGGACATCTGTTGCACCACAGGGCGGGTGGAGGGAACGTGGCACGATACATTTTCTTTCATTGGTAAGGATTTTTTTGTGTTTTATACTTTTGGAATTATGGTTTTTCATGTTGACTTTAAAATGACCATTTTCATGTTTGACGTCTACTAACTCGTTTCTTCCTCACAGCAGGTCAACTTGTGTGTGGTTGCAACATTACGATCGCATTGAGTACATTTTTGGAGAAAGGGACGTCTGTTGCACCACAGGGCGGGAGGAGGGAACGTGGCACGATACATTTTCTTTCATTGGTGAGGATTTTTTTGTGTTTTTTACTTTTGGAATTATGGTTTTTCATGTTGACTTTAAAATGACCATTTTCATGTTTGACGTCTACTAACTCGTTTCTTCCTCACGGTAGGTCAACTTGTGTGTGGTTGCAACATTACAATCCCATTGAGTACATTTGTGGAGAAAGGGACATCTGTTGCACCACAGGGCGGGAGGAGGGAACGTGGCACGATACATTTTCTTTCATTGGTAAGGATTTTTTTGTGTTTTATACTTTTGGAATTATGGTTTATCATGTTGACTTTAAATTGACCATTTTCATGTTTGACGTCTACTAACTCGTTTCTTCCTCACACCAGGTCAACTTGTGTGTGGTTGCAACATTACGATCCCATTGAGTACATTTTTGGAGAAAGGGACATCTGTTGCACCACAGGGCGGGAGGAGGGAACGTGGCACGATACATTTTCTTTCATTGGTAAGGATTTTTTTGTGTTTTACACTTTTGGAATTATGGTTTTTCACGTTGACTTTAAAATGACCATTTTCATGTTTGACGTCTACTAACTCGTTTCTTCCTCACAGCAGGTCAACTTGTGTGTGGTTGCAACATTATGATCCCATTGAGTACATTTTTGGAGAAAGGGACATCTGTTGCACCACAGGGCGGGAGGAGGGAACGTGGCACGATACATTTTCTTTCATTGGTAAGGATTTTTTTGTGTTTTATACTTTTGGAATTATGGTTTTTCATGTTGACTTTAGAATGACCATTTTCATGTTTGACGTCTACTAACTCGTTTCTTCCTCACAGCAGGTCAACTTGTGTGTGGTTGCAACATTACGATCCCATTGAGTACATTTTTGGAGAAAGGGACATCTGTTGCACCACAGGGCGGGTGGAGGGAACGTGGCACGATACATTTTCTTTCATTGGTAAGGATTTTTTTGTGTTTTATACTTTTGGAATTATGGTTTTTCATGTTGACTTTAAAATGACCTTTTCATGTTTGACGTCTACTAACTCGTTTCTTCCTCACAGCAGGTCAACTTGTGTGTGGTTGCAACATTACGATCCCATTGAGTACATTTTTGGAGAAAGTGACATCTGTTGCACCACAGGGCGGGTGGAGGGAACGTGGCACGATACATTTTCTTTCATTGGTAAGGATTTTTATGTGTTTTGTACTTTTGGAATTATGGTTTTTCATGTTGACTTTAAAATGACCATTTTCATGTTTGACGTCTACGAACTCGTTTCTTCCTCACAGCAGGTCAACTTGTGTGTGGTTGCAACATTACGATCCCATTGAGTACATTTTTGGAGAAAGGGACATCTGTTGCACCACAGGGCGGGTGGAGGGAACGTGGCACGATACATTTTATTTCATTGGTAAGGAGTTTATTGTGTTTTATACTTTTGGAATTATGGTTTTTCATGTTGACTTTAAAATGACCATTCTCATGTTTGACGTCTACTAACTCGTTTCTTCCTCACAGCAGGTCAACCTGTGTGTGGTTGCAACATTATGATCCCATTGAGTACATTTTTGGAGAAAGGGACATCTGTTGCACCACAGGGCGGGTGGAGGGAACGTGGCACGATACATTTTCTTTTATTGGTAAGGATTTTTTTGTGTTTTATACTTTTGGATTTATGGTTTTTCATGTTGACTTTAAAATGTCCATTTTCATGTTTGACATCTACTAACTCGTTGCTTCCTCACAGCAGGTCAACTTGTGTGTGGTTGCAACATTACGATCCCATTGAGTACATTTTTGGAGAAAGGGACATCTGTTGCACCACAGGGCGGGAGGAGGGAACGTGGCACGATACATTTTCTTTCATTGGTAAGGATTTTTTTGTGTTTTATACTTTTGGAATTATGGTTTTTCATGTTGACTTTAAAATGACCATTTTCATGTTTGACGTCTACTAACTCGTTTCTTCTTCACAGCAGGTCAACTTGTGTGTGGTTGCAACATTACGATCCCATTGAGTACATTTTTGGAGAAAGTGACATCTGTTGCACCACAGGGCGGGTGGAGGGAACGTGGCACGATACATTTTCTTTCATTGGTAAGGATTTTTTTGTGTTTTGTACTTTTGGAATTATGGTTTTTCATGTTGACTTTAAAATGACCATTTTCATGTTTGACGTCTACGAACTCGTTTCTTCCTCACAGCAGGGCAACTTGTGTGTGGTTGCAACATTACGATCCCATTGAGTACATTTTTGGAGAAAGGGACATCTGTTGCACCACAGGGCGGGTGGAGGGAACGTGGCACGATACATTTTATTTCATTGGTAAGGATTTTTTTGTGTTTTATACTTTTGGAATTATGGTTTTTCATGTTGACTTTAAAATGACCATTTTCATGTTTGACGTCTACTAACTCGTTTCTTCTTCACAGCAGGTCAACTTGTGTGTGGTTGCAACATTACGATCCCATTGAGTACATTTTTGGAGAAAGGGACATCTGTTGCACCACAGGGCGGGTGGAGGGAACGTGGCACGATACATTTTCTTTCATTGGTAAGGATTTTTTTGTGTTTTATACTTTTGGAATTATGGTTTTTCATGTTGACTTTGAAATGACCATTTTCATGTTTGACATCTACTAACTCGTTTCTTCCTCACAGCAGGTCAACTTGTGTGTGGTTGCTACATTACGATCCCATAGAGTACATTTTTGGAGAAAGGGACTTCTGTTGCACCACAGGGCGGGTGGAGGGAACGTGGCACGATACATTTTCTTTCATTGGTAAGAATTTTTTTGCGTTTTATACTTTTGGAATTATGGTTTTTCATGTTGACTTTAAAATGACCATTTTCATGTTTGACGTCTACAAACTCGTTGCTTCCTCACAGCAGGTCAACTTGTGTGTGGTTGCAACATTACGATCCCATTGATTACATTTTTGGAGAAAGGGACATCTGTTGCACCACAGGGCGGGAGGAGGGAACGTGGCACGATACATTTTCTTTCATTGGTAAGGATTTTTTTGTGTTTTAAACTTTTGGGATTATGGTTTTTCATGTTGACTTTAAAATGACCATTTTCATGTTTGACGTCTACTAACTCGTTTCTTCCTCACAGCAGGTCAACTTGTGTGTGGTTGCAACATTACGATCCCATTGAGTACACTTTTGGAGAAAGGGACATCTGTTGCACCACAGGGCGGGAGGAGGGAACGTGGCACGATACATTTTCTTTATTTGGTAAAGATTTTTTTGTGTTTTATACTTTTGGAATTATGGTTTTTCATGTTGACTTTTATATGACCATTTTCATGTTTGACGTCTACTAACTCGTTTCTTCCTCACAGCAGGTCAACTTGTGTGTGGTTGCAACATTACGATCCCATTGAGTACATTTTTGTAGAAAGGGACATCTGTTGCACCACAGGGCGGGAGGAGGGAACGTGGCACGATACATTTATTTCATTGGTAAGGATTTTTTTGTGTTTTATACTTTTGGAATTATGGTTTTTCATGTTGACTTTAAAATGACCATTTTCATGTTTGACGTCTACTAACTCGTTTCTTCCTCACAGCAGGTCAACTTGTGTGTAGTTGCAACATTACAATCCCATTGAGTACATTTTTGGAGAAAGGGACATCTGTTGCATCACAGGGCGGGAGGAGGGAACGTGGCACGATACGTTTTCTTTCATTGGTAAGGATTTTTTTGTGTTTTATACTTTTGGAATTATGGTTCTTCATGTTGACTTTAAATTGACCATTTTCATGTTTGACGTCTACTAACTCGTTTCTTCCTCACAGCAGGTCAACTTGTGTGTGGTTGCAATATTACGATCCCATTGAGTACATTTTTGGAGAAAGGGACATCTGTTGCACCACAGGGCGGGTGGAGGGAACGTGGCACGATACATTTTCATTCATTGGTAAAGATTTTTTTGTGTTTTATACTTTTGGAATTATGGTTTTTCATGTTGACTTTTATATGGCCATTTTCATGTTTGACGTCTACTATCTCGTTTCTTCCTCACAGCAGGTCAACTTGTGTGTGGTTGCAACATTACAATCCCATTGAGTACATTTTTGTAGAAAGGGACATCTGTTGCACCACAGGGCGGGAGGAGGGAACGTGGCACGATACATTTTCTTTCATTGGTAAGGATTTTTTTGTGTTTTATACTTTTGGAATTATGGTTTTTCATGTTGTCTTTAAAATGACCATTTTCATGTTTGACATCTACTAACTCGTTTCTTCCTCACAGCAGGTCAACTTGTGTGTGGTTGCAACATTACAATCCCATTGAGTACATTTTTGGAGAAAGGGACCTCTGTTGCACCACAGGGCGGGTGGAGGGAACGTGGCACGATACATTCTCTTTCATTGGTAAGAATTTTTTTGTGTTTTATACTTTTGGAATTATGGCTTTTCATGTTGACTTTAAAATGACCATTTTCATGTTTGACGTCTACTAACTCGTTTCTTCCTCACAGCAGGTCAACTTGTGTGTGGTTGCAACATTACGATCCCATTGAGTACATTTTTGGAGAAAGGGACATCTGTTGCAACACAAGGCGGGAGGAGGGAACGTGGCACGATACATTTTCTTTCATTGGTAAGGATTTTTTTGTGTTTTATACTTTTGGAATTATGGTTTTTCATGTTGACTTTAAAATGACCATTTTCATGTTTGACGTCTACTAACTCGTTTCTTCCTCACAGCAGGTCAACTTGTGTGTAGTTGCAAAATTACGATCCCATTGAGTACATTTTTGGAGAAAGGGACATCTGTTGCATCACATGGCGGGAGGAGGGAACGTGGCACGATACATTTTCTTTCATAGGTAAGGATTTTTTTGTGTTTTATACTTTTGGAATTATGGTGTTTCATGTTGACTTTAAAATGGACATTTTCATGTTTGACGTCTACTAACTCGTTTCTTCCTCGCAGCAGGCCAACTTGTGTGTGGTTGCAACATTACGATCCCATTGAGTACATTTTTGGAGAAAGGGACATCTGTTGCACCACAGGGCAGGAGGAGGTAACGTGGCACGATACATTTTCTTTCATTGGTAAGGATTTTTTTGTGTTTTATACTTTTGGAATTATGGTTCTTCATGTTGACTTTAAATTGACCATTTTCATGTTTGACGTCTACTAACTCGTTTCTTCCTCACAGCAGGTCAACTTGTGTGTGGTTGCAACATTACGATCCCATTGAGTACATTTTTGGAGAAAGGGACATCTGTTGCACCACAGGGCGGGAGGAGGGAACGTGGCACGATACATTTTCTCTCATTGGTAAGGATTTTTTTGTGTTTTATACTTTTGGAATTATGGTTTTTCATGTTGACTTTAAAATGACCATTTTCATGTTTGACGTCTACTAACTCGTTTCTTCCTCACAGCAGGTCAACTTCTGTGTGTTTGCAACATTACGATCCCATTGAGTACATTTTTGGAGAAAGGGACATCTGTTGCACCATAGGGCGGGTGGAGGGAACGTGGCACGATACATTTTCTTTCATTGGTAAGGATTTCTTTGTGTTTTATACTTTTGGAATTATGGTTTTTCATGTTGACTTTAAAATGACCATTTTCATGTTTGACGTCTACAAACTCTTTGCTTCCTCACAGCAGGTCAACTTGTGTGTGGTTGCAACATTACGATCCCATTGAGTACATTTTTGGAGAAAGGGACATCTGTTGCACCACAGGGCGGGTGGAGGGAATGTGGCACGATACATTTTCTTTCATTGGTAAGGATTTTTTTGTGTTTTATACTTTTGGAATTATGGTTTTTCATGTTGACTTTAAAATGACCATTTTCATGTTTGACGTCTACTAACTCGTTTCTTCCTCACAGCAGGTCAACTTGTGCGTGGTTGCAACATTACGATCGCATTGAGTACATTTTTGGAGAAAGGGACGTCTGTTGCACCACAGGGCGGGAGGAGGGAACGTGGCACGATACATTTTCTTTCATTGGTAAGGATTTTTTTGTGGTTTTTACTTTTGGAATTATGGTTTTTCATGTTGACTTTAAAATGACCATTTTCATGTTTGACGTCTACTAACTCGTTTCTTCCTCACAGCAGGTCAACTTGTGTGTGGTTGCAACATTACAATCCCATTGAGTACATTTGTGGAGAAAGGGACATCTGTTGCACCACAGGGCGGGAGGAGGGTACGTGGCACGATACATTTTCTTTCATTGGTAAGGATTTTTTTGTGTTTTACACTTTTGGAATTATGGTTTTTCATGTTGACTTTAAAATGACCATTTGCATGTTTGACGTCTACTAACTCGTTTCTTCCTCACAGCAGGTCAACTTGTGTGTGGTTGCAACATTATGATCCCATTGAGTACATTTTTGGAGAAAGGGACATCTGTTGCACCACAGGGCGGGAGGAGGGAACGTGGCACGATACATTTTCTTTCATTGGTAAGGATTTTTTTGTGTTTTATACTTTTGGAATTATGGTTTTTCATGTTGACTTTAAAATGACCATTTTCATGTTTGACGTCTACTAACTCGTTTCTTCCTCACAGCGGGTCAACTTGTGTGTGGTTGCAACATTACGATCCCATTGAGTACATTTTTGGAGAAAGGGACATCTGTTGCACCACAGGGCGGGAGGAGGGAACATGGCACGATACATTTTCTTTCATTGGTAAGGATTTTTTTGTGTTTTATACTTTTGGAATTATGGTTTTTCATGTTGACTTTAAAATGTCCATTTTCATGTTTGACGTCTACCAACTCGTTTCTTCCTCACAGCGGGTCAACTTGTGTGTGGTTGCAACATTACGATCCCATTGAGTACATTTTTGGAGAAAGGGACATCTGTTGCACCACAGGGCGGGTGGAGGGAACGTGGCACGATACATTTTGTTTCATTGGTAAGGATTTTTATGTGTTTTATACTTTTGGAATTATGGTTTTTCATGTTGACTTTAAAATGACCATTTTCATGTTTGACGTCTACTAACTCGTTTTTTCCTCACAGCAGGTCAACTTGTGTGTGGTTGCAACATTACGATCCCATTGAGTACGTTTTTGGAGAAAGGGACATCTGTTGCACCACAGGGCGGGAGGAGGGAACGTGGCACGATACATTTTCTTTCATTGGTAAGGATTTTTTTGGTGTTTTATACTTTTGGAATTATGGTTTTTCATGTTGACTTTAAAATGACCATTTTCATGTTTGACGTCTACTAACTCGTTTCTTCCTCACAGCAGGTCAACTTGTGTGTGGTTGCAACATTATGATCCCATTGAGTACATTTTTGGAGAAAGGGACATCTGTTGCACCACAGGGCGGGTGGAGGGAACGTGGCACGATACATTTTCTTTCATTGGTAAGGATTTTTTTGTGTTTTATACTTTTGGAATTGTGGTTTTTCATGTTGACTTTAAAATGACCATTTTCATGTTTGACGTCTACTAACTCGTTTCTTCCTCACAGCAGGTCAACTTGTGTGTGGTTGCAACATTACGATCCCATTGAGTACATTTTTGGAGAAAGGGACATCTGTTGCACCACAGGGCGGGAGGAGGGAACGTGGCACAATACATTTTCTTTCATTGGTAAGGATTTTTTTGTGTTTTATACTTTTGGAATTATGGTTTTTCATGTTGACTTTAAAATGACCATTTTCATGTTTGACGTCTACTAACTCGTTTCTTCCTGACAGCAGGTCACCTTGTGTGTGGTTGCAACATTACGATCTCATTGAGTACATTTTTGGAGAAAAAGACATCTGTTGCACCACAGGGCGGGTGGAGGGAACGTGGCACGATACATTTTCGTTCATTGGTAAGGATTTTTTTGTGTTTTATACTTTTGGAATGATGGTTTTTCATGTTGACTTTAAAATAACCATTTTCATGTTTGACGTCTACTAACTCGTTTCTTCCTCACAGCAGGTCAACTTGTGTGTGGCTGCAACATTACGATCCCATTGAGTACATTTTTGGAGATAGGGACATCTGTTGCACCACAGGGCGGGTGGAGAGAACGTGGCACGATACATTTTCTTTCATTGGTAAGGATTTTTTTGTGTTTTATACTTTTGGAATTATGGTTTTTCATGTTGATTTTAAAATGACCATTTTCATGTTTGACGTCTACTAACTCGTTTCTTCCTCACAGCAGGTCAACTTGTGTGTGGTTGCAACATTACGATCCCATTGAGTACATTTTTGGAGAAAGGGACATCTGTTGCACCACAGGGCGGGAGGAGGGAACGTGGCACGATACAGTTTCTTTCATTGGTAAGGATTTTTTTGTGTTTTATACTTTTGGAATTATGGTTTTTCATGTTGACTTTAAAATGACCATTTTCATGTTTGACGTCTACTAACTCGTTTCTTCCTCACAGCAGGTCAACTTGTGTGTGGTTGCAACATTACGATCCCATTGAGTACATTTTTGGAGAAAGGGACATCTGTTGCACCACAGGGCGGGTGGAGGGAACGTGGCACGATACATTTTCTTTCATTGGTAAGGATTTTTTTGTGTTTTGTACTTTTGGAATTATCGTTTTTCATGTTGACTTTAAAATGACCATTTTCATGTTTGACGTCTACTAACTCGTTTCTTCCTCAGAGCAGGTCAACTTGTGTGTGTTTGCAACATTACGATCCCGTTGAGTACAATTTTGGAGAAAGGGACATCTGTTGCACCACAGGGCGGGTGGAGGGAACGTGGCACGATACATTTTCTTTCATTGGTAAGGATTTTTTTGTGTTTTATACTTTTGGAATTATGGTTTTTCATGTTGACTTTAAAATGGCCATTTTCATGTTTGACGTCTACTAACTCGTTTGTTCCTCACAGCAGGTCAACTTGTGTGTGGTTGCAACATTACGATCCCATTGAGTACATTTTTGGAGAAAGGGACATCTGTTGCACCACAGGGCGGGAGGAGGGAACGTGGCACGATACATTTTCTTTCGTTGGTAAGGATTTCTTTGTGTTTTATACTTTTGGAATTATGGTTTTTCATGTTGACTTTAAAATGACCATTTTCATGTTTGACGTCTACTAACTCGTTTCTTCCTGACAGCAGGTCACCTTGTGTGTGGTTGCAACATTACGATCCCATTGAGTACATTTTTGGAGAAAGGGACATCTGTTGCACCACAGGGCGGGTGGAGGGAACGTGGCACGATACATTTTCTTTCATTGGTAAGGATTTTTTTGTGTCTTATACTTTTGGAATTATCGTTTTTCATGTTGACCTTAAAATGACCATTTTCATGTTTGACGCCTCCTAACTCGTTTCTTCCTCACAATAGGGCAACTTGTGTGTGGTTGCAACATTACGATCCCATTGAGTACAATTTTGGAGAAAGGGACATCTGTTGCACCACAGGGCGGGTGGAGGGAACGTGGCACGATACATTTTCCTTCATTGGTAAGGATTTTTTTGTGTTTTGTACTTTTGGTATTATGGTTTTTCATGTTGACTTTAAAATGACCATTTTCATGTTTGACGTCTACTAACTCGTTTCTTCCTCACAGCAGGTCAACTTGTGTGTGGTTGCAACATTGCGATCCCATTGAGTACATTTTTGGAGAAAGGGACATCTGTTGCACCACAGGGCGGGTGGAGGGAACGTGGCACGATACATTTTCTTTCATTGGTAAGGATTTTTTTGTGTTTTATACTTTTGGAATTATGGTTTTTCATGTTGACTTTAAAATGACCATTTTCCTGTTTGACGTCTACTAACTCGTTTCTTCGTCACAGCAGGTCACCTTGTGTGTGGTTGCAACATTATGATCCCATTGAGTACATTTTTGGAGAAAGGGACATCTGTTGCACCACAGGGCGGGAGGAGGGAACGTGGCACAATACATTTTCTTTCATTGGTAAGGATTTTTTTGTGTTTTATACTTTTGGAATTATGATTTTTCATGTTGACTTTAAAATGACCATTTTCATGTTTGACGTCTACTAACTCGTTTCTTCCTCATAGCAGGTCAACTTGTGTGTGGTTGCAACATTACGATCCCATTGTGTACATTTTTGGAGAAAGGGACATCTGTTGCACCACAGGGCGGGTGGAGGGAACGTGGCACGATACATTTTCTTTCATTGGTAAGGATTTTTTTGTGTTTTATACTTTTGGAATTATGGTTTTTCATGTTGACTTTAAAATGACCATTTTCATGTTTGACGTCTACTAACTCGTTTCTTCCTCACAGCAGGTCAACTTGTGTGTGGTTGCAACATTACGATCCCATTGAGTACATTTTTGGAGAAAGGGACATCTGTTGCACCACAGGGCGGGTGGAGGGAACGTGGCACGATACATTTTCTTTCATTGGTAAGGATTTTTTTGTGTTTTATTCTTTTGGAATTATGGTATTTCATGTTGACTTTAAAAGGACCATTTTCATGTTTGACGTCTACTAACTCGTTTCTTCCTCAGAGCAGGTCAACTTGTGTGTGGTTGCAACATTACGATCCCACTGAGTACATTTTTGGAGAAAGGGACATCTGTTGCACCACAGGGCGGGTGTAGGGAACGTGGCACGATACATTTTCTTTCATTGGTAAAAATTTTTTTGTGTTTTATACTTTTGGAATTATGGTTTCTCATGTTGACTTTAAAATGTCCATTTTCATGTTTCACGTCTACTAACTCGTTTCTACCTCACAGCAGGTCAACTTGTGTGTGGTTGCAACATTACGATCCCATTGAGTACATTTTTGGAGAAAGGGACATCTGTTGCACCACAGGGCGGGAGGAGGGAACGTGGCACGATACATTTTCTTTCATTGGTAAGGATTTTTTTGTGTTTTATACTTTTGGAATTATCGTTTTTCATGTTGACTTTAAAATGACCATTTTCATGTTTGACGACTACTAACTCGTTTTTTCCTCACAGCAAGTCAACTTGTGTGTGGTTGCAACATTACGATCCCGTTGAGTACACTTTTGGAGAAAGGGACATCTGTTGCACCACAGGGCGGGAGGAGGGAACGTGGCACAAACAAATTTCTTTCATTGGTAAGGATTTTTTTGTGTTTTATACTTTTGGAATTATGGTTTTTCATGTTGACTTTAAAATGACCATTTGCATGTTTGACGTCTACTAACTGGTTTCTTCCTCACAGCAGGTCAACTTGTGTGTGGTTGCAACATTACGATCCCATTGAGTACATTTTTGGAGAAAGGGGCATCTGTTGCACCACAGGGCGGGTGGAGGGAACGTGGCGCGATACATTTTCTTTCATTGGTAAGGATTTTTTTGTGTTTTATACTTTTGGAATTATGGTTTTTCATGTTGACTTTAAAATGACCATTTTCATGTTTGACGTCTACTAACTCGTTTCTTCCTCACAGCAGGTCAACTTGTGTGTGGTTGCAACATTACGATCCCATTGAGTACATTTTTGGAGAAAGGGACATCTGTTGCACCACAAGGCGGGAGGAACGAAAGTGGCACGATACATTTTCTTTCATTGGTAAGGATTTTTTTGTGTTTTATACTTTTTGAATTATGGTTTTTCGTGTTGACTTTAAAATGACCATTTTCATGTTTGACGTCTACTAACTCGTTTCTTCCTCACAGCAGGTCAACTTGTGTGTGGTTGCAACATTACGATCCCATTGAGTACATTTTTGGAGAAAGGGACATCTGTTGCACCACAGGGCGGGAGGAACGAAAGTGGCACGATACATTTTCTTTCGTTGGTAAGGATTTTTTTGTGTTTTATACTTTTGGAATTATGGTTTTTCATGTTGACTTTAAAATGACCATTTTCATGTTTGACGTCTACTAACTCGTTTCTTCCTCACAGCAGGTCAACTTGTGTGTGGTTGCAACATTACGATCCCATTGAGTACATTTTTGGAGAAAGGGACATCTGTTGCACCACAGGGCGGGAGGAGGGAACGTGGCACGATACATTTTCTTTCATTGGTAAGGATTTTTTTGTGTTTTATACTTTTGGAATTTTGGGTTTTCATGTTGACTTCAAAATGACCATTTTCATGTTTGACGTCTACTAACTCGTTTCTTCCTCACAGCAGGTCAACTTGTGTGTGGTTGCAACATTACGATCCCATTGAGTACATTTTTGGAGAAAGGGACATCTGTTCCACCACAGGGCGGGAGGAGGGAACGTGGCACGATACATTTTCTTTCATTGGTAAGGATTTTTTTGTGTTTTATACTTTTGGAATTTTGGTTTTTCATGTTGACTTTAAAATGACCATTTTCATGTTTGACGCCTACTAACTCGTTTCTTCCTCAGTGCAGGTCAACTTGTGTGTGGTTGCAACATTACGATCCCATTGAGTACATTTTTGGAGAAAGGGACATCTGTTGCACCACAGGGCGGGAGGAGGGAACGTGGCACGATACATTTTCTTTCATTGGTAAGGATTTTTTTGTGTTTTATACTTTTGGAATTTTGGTTTTTCATGTTGACTTTAAAATGACCATTTTCATGTTTGACGTCTACCAACTCGTTTCTTCCTCACAGCAGGTCAACTTGTGTGTGGTTGCAACATTACGATCCCATTGAGTACATTTTTGGAGAAAGGGACATCTGTTGCACCACAGGGCGGGAGGAGGGAACGTGGCACGATACATTTTCTTTCATTGGTAAGGATTTTTTTGTGTTTTATACTTTTGGAATTATGGTTTTTCATGTTGACTTTAAAATGACCATTTTCATGTTTGACGTCTACCAACTCGTTTCTTCCTCACAGCAGGTCAACTTGTGTGTGGTTGCAACATTACGATCCCATTGAGTACATTTTTGGAGAAAGGGACATCTGTTGCACCACAGGGCGGGTGGAGGGAACGTGGCACGATACATTTTCTTTCATTGGTAAGGATTTTTTTGTGTTTTATACTTTTGGAATTATGGTTTTTCATGTTGACTTTAAAATGACCATTTTCATGTTTGACGTCTACTAACTCGTTTCTTCCTCACAGCAGGTCAACTTGTGTGTGGTTGCAACATTACGATCCCATTGAGTACATTTTTGGAGAAAGGGCCATCTGTTGCACCACAGGGCGGGAGGAACGAAAGTGGCACGATACATTTTCTTTCATTGGTAAGGATTTTTTTGTGTTTTATACTTTTGGAATTATGGTTTTTCATGTTGACTTTAAAATGACCATTTTCATGTTTGACGTCTACTAACTCGTTTCTCCCTCACAGCAGGTTAACTTGTGTGTGGTTGCAACATTACGATCCCATTGAGTACATTTTTGGAGAAAGGGACATCTGTTGCACCACAGGGCGGGAGGAGGGAACGTGGCACGATACATTTTCTTTTATTGGTAAGGATTTTTTTGTGTTTTATACTTTTGGATTTATGGTTTTTCATGTTGACTTTAAAATGACCATTTTCATGTTTGACGTCTACTAACTCGTTTCTTCCTCACAGCAGGTCAACTTGTGTGTGGTTGCAACATTACGATCCCATTGAGCACATTTTTGGAGAAAGGGACATCTGTTGCACCACAGGGCGGGTGGAGACAACATGGCACGATACATTTTCTTTCATTGGTAAGGATTTTTTTGTGTTTTATACTTTTGGAATTATGGTTTTTCATGTTGACTTTAAAATGACCATTTTCATGTTTGACGTCTACTAACTCGTTTCTTCCTCACAGCAGGTCAACTTGTGTGTGGTTGCAACATTACGATCCCATTGAGTACATTTTTGGAGAAAGGGACATCTGTTGCACAACGGGCGGGTGGAGGGAACGTGGCACGATACATTCTCTATCATTGGTAAGGATTTTTTTGTGTTTTATACTTTTGGAATTATGGTTTTTCATGTTGACTTTAAAATGACCATTTTCATGTTTGACGTCTACTAACTCGTTTCTTCCTCACAGCAGGTCAACTTGTGTGTGGTTGCAACATTACGATCCCATTGAGTACATTTTTGGAGAAAGGGACATCTGTTGCACCACAGGGCGGGAGGAACGAAAGTGGCACGATACATTTTCTTTCATTGGTAAGGATTTTTTTGTGTTTTATACTTTTCGAATTATGGTTTTTCATGTTGACTTTAAAATGACCATTTTCATGTTTGACGTCTACTAACTCGTTTCTTCCTCACAGCAGGTCAACTTGTGTGTGGTTGCAACATTACGATCCCATTGAGTACATTTTTGGAGAAAGGGACATCTGTTGCACCACAGGGCGGGAGGAGGGAACGTGGCACGATACATTTTCTTTCATTGGTAAGGATTTTTTTGTGTTTTATTCTTTTGGAATTATGGTATTTCATGTTGACTTTAAAAGGACCATTTTCATGTTTGACGTCTACTAACTCGTTTCTTCCTCAGAGCAGGTCAACTTGTGTGTGGTTGCAACATTACGATCCCATTGAGTACATTTTTGGAGAAAGGGACATCTGTTGCACCACAGGGCGGGTGTAGGGTACGTGGCACGATACATTTTCTTTCATTGGTAAAAATTTTTTTGTGTTTTATACTTTTGGAATTATGGTTTCTCATGTTGACTTTAAAATGACCATTTTCATGTTTGACGTCTACTAACTCGTTTCTACCTCACAGCAGGTCAACTTGTGTGTGGTTGCAACATTACGATCCCATTGAGTACATTTTTGGAGAAAGGGACATCTGTTGCACCACAGGGCGGGAGGAGGGAACGTGGCACGATACATTTTCTTTCATTGGTAAGGATTTTTTTGTGTTTTATACTTTTGGAATTATGGTTTTTCATGTTGACTTTAAAATGACCATTTTCATGTTTGACGTCTACTAACTCGTTTTTTCCTCACAGCAGGTCAACTTGTGTGTGGTTGCAACATTACGATCCCATTGAGTACACTTTTGGAGAAAGGGACATCTGTTGCACCACAGGGCGAGAGGAGGGAACGTGGCACATCAAATTTCTTTCATTGGTAAGGATTTTTTTGTGTTTTATACTTTTGGAATTATGGTTTTTCATGTTGACTTTAAAATGACCATTTTCATGTTTGACGTCTACTAACTCGTTTCTTCTTCACAGCAGGTCAACTTGTGTGTGGTTGCAACATTACGATCCCATTGAGTACATTTTTGGAGGAAGGGGCATCTGTTGCACCACAGGGCGGGTGGAGGGAACGTAGCACGATACATTTTCTTTCATTGGTAAGGATTTTTTTGTGTTTTATACTTTTGGAATTATGGTTTTTCATGTTGACTTTAAAATGACCATTTTCATGTTTGACGTCTACTAACTCGTTTCTTCCTCACAGCAGGTCAACTTGTGTGTGGTTGCAACATTACGATCCCATTGAGTACATTTTTGGAGAAAGGGACATCTGTTGCACCACAGGGCGGGAGGAACGAAAGTGGCACGATACATTTTCTTTCATTGGTAAGGATTTTTTTGTGTTTTATACTTTTGGAATTATGGTTTTTCATGTTGACTTTGAAATGACCATTTTCATGTTTGACGTCTACTAACTCGTTTCTTCCTCACAGCAGGTCAACTTGTGTGTGGTTGCAACATTACGATCCCATTGAGTACATTTTTGGAGAAAGGGACATCTGTTGCACCACAGGGCGGGAGGAACGAAAGTGGCACGATACATTTTCTTTCATTGGTAAGGATTTTTTTGTGTTTTATACTTTTGGAATTATGGTTTTTCATGTTGACTTTAAAATGACCATTTTCATGTTTGACGTCTACTAACTCGTTTCTTCCTCACAGCAGGTCAACTTGTGTGTGGTTGCAACATTACGATCCCATTGAGTACATTTTTGGAGAAAGGGGCATCTGTTGCACCACAGGGCGGGTGGAGGGAACGTGGCACGATACATTCTCTATCTTTGGTAAGGATTTTTTTGTGTTTTATACTTTTGGAATTATGGTTTTTCATGTTGACTTTAAAATGACCATTTTCATGTTTGACGTCTACTAACTCGTTTCTTCCTCACAGCAGGTCAACTTGTGTGTGGTTGCAACATTACGATCCCATTGAGTACATTTTTGGAGAAAGGGACATCTGTTGCACCACAGGGCGGGAGGAACGAAAGTGGCACGATACATTTTCTTTCATTGGTAAGGATTTTTTTGTGTTTTATACTTTTGGAATTATGGTTTTTCATGTTGACTTTAAAATGACCATTTTCATGTTTGACGTCTACTAACTCGTTTCTTCCTCACAGCAGGTCAAGTTGTGTGTGGTTGCAACATTACGATCCCATTGAGTACATTTTTGGAGAAAGGGACATCTGTTGCACCACAGGGCGGGAGGAGGGAACGTGGCACGATACATTTTCTTTCATTGGTAAGGATTATTTTGTGTTTTATACTTTTGGAATTTTGGTTTTTCATGTTGACTTGAAAATGACCATTTTCATGTTTGACGTCTACTAACTCGTTTCTTCCTCACAGCAGGTCAACTTGTGTGTGGTTGCAACATTACGATCCCATTGAGTACATTTTTGGAGAAAGGGACATCTGTTGCACCACAGGGCGGGAGGAGGGAACGTGGCACGATACATTTTCTTTCATTGGTAAGGATTTTTTTGTGTTTTATACTTTTGGAATTTTGGTTTTTCATGTTGACTTTAAAATGACCATTTTCATGTTTGACGTCTACTAACTCGTTCCTTCCTCAGTGCAGGTCAACTTGTGTGTGGTTGCAACATTACGATCCCATTGAGTACATTTTTGGAGAAAGGGACATCTGTTGCACCACAGGGCGGGAGGAGGGAACGTGGCACGATACATTTTCTTTCATTGGTAAGGATTTTTTTGTGTTTTATACTTTTGGAATTTTGGTTTTTCATGTTGACTTTAAAATGACCATTTTCATGTTTGACGTCTACCAACTCGTTTCTTCCTCACAGCAGGTCAACTTGTGTGTGGTTGCAACATTACGATCCCATTGAGTACATTTTTGGAGAAAGGGACATCTGTTGCACCACAGGGCGGGAGGAGGGAACGTGGCACGATACATTTTCTTTCATTGGTAAGGATTTTTTTGTGTTTTATACTTTTGGAATTTTGGTTTTTCATGTTGACTTTAAAATGACCATTTTCATGTTTGACGTCCACCAACTCGTTTCTTCCTCACAGCAGGTCAACTTGTGTGTGGTTGCAACATTACGATCCCATTGAGTACATTTTTGGAGAAAGGGACATCTGTTGCATCACAGGGCGGGTGGAGGGAACGTGGCACGATACATTTTCTTTCATTGGTAAGGATTTTTTTGTGTTTTATACTTTTGGAATTATGGTTTTTCATGTTGACTTTAAAATGACCATTTTCATGTTTGACGTCTACTAACTCGTTTCTTCCTCACAGCAGGTCAACTTGTGTGTGGTTGCAACATTACGATCCCATTGAGTACATTTTTGGAGAAAGGGACATCTGTTGCACCACAGGGCCGGAGGAACGACAGTGGCACGATACATTTTCTTTCATTGGTAAGGATTTTTTTGTGTTTTATACTTTTGGAATTATGGTTTTTCATGTTGACTTTAAAATGACCATTTTCATGTTTGACGTCTACTAACTCGTTTCTTCCTCACAGCAGGTCAACTTGTGTGTGGTTGCAACATTACGATCCCATTGAGTACATTTTTGGAGAAAGGGACATCTGTTGCACCACAGGGCGGGAGGAGGGAACGTGGCACGATACATTTTCTTTCATTGGTAAGGATTTTTTTGTGTTTTATACTTTTGGATTTATGGTTTTTCATGTTGACTTTAAAATGACCATTTTCATGTTTGACGTCTACTAACTCGTTTCTTCCTCACAGCAGGTCAACTTGTGTGTGGTTGCAACATTACGATCCCATTGAGCACATTTTTGGAGAAAGGGACATCTGTTGCACCACAGGGCGGGTGGAGACAACATGGCACGATACATTTTCTTTCATTGGTAAGGATTTTTTTGTGTTTTATAATTTTGGAATTATGGTTTTTCATGTTGACTTTAAAATGACCATTTTCATGTTTGACGTCTACTAACTCGTTTCTTCCTCACAGCAGGTCAACTTGTGTGTGGTTGCAACATTACGATCCCATTGAGTACATTTTTGGAGAAAGGGACATCTGTTGCACCACGGGCGGGTGGAGGGAACGTGGCACGATACATTCTCTATCATTGGTAAGGATTTTTTTGTGTTTTATACTTTTGGAATTATCGTTTTTCATGTTGACTTTAAAATGACCATTTTCATGTTTGACGTCTACTAACTCGTTTTTTCCTCACAGCAAGTCAACTTGTGTGTGGTTGCAACATTACGATCCCATTGAGTACACTTTTGGAGAAAGGCACATCTGTTGCACCACAGGGCGGGAGGAGGGAACGTGGCACAAACAAATTTCTTTCATTGGTAAGGATTTTTTTGTGTTTTATACTTTTGGAATTATGGTTTTTCATGTTGACTTTAAAATGACCATTTGCATGTTTGACGTCTACTAACTCGTTTCTTCCTCACAGCAGGTCAACTTGTGTGTGGTTGCAACGTTACGATCCCATTGAGTACATTTTTGGAGAAAGGGGCATCTGTTGCACCACAGGGCGGGTGGAGGGAACGTGGCACGATACATTTTCTTTCATTGGTAAGGATTTTTTTGTGTTTTATTCTTTTGGAATTATGGTATTTCATGTTGACTTTAAAAGGACCATTTTCATGTTTGACGTCTACTAACTCGTTTCTTCCTCACAGCAGGTCAACTTGTGTGTGGTTGCAACATTACGATCCCATTGAGTACATTTTTGGAGAAAGGGCCATCTGTTGCACCACAGGGCGGGAGGAACGAAAGTGGCACGATACATTTTCTTTCATTGGTAAGGATTTTTTTGTGTTTTATACTTTTGGAATTATGGTTTCTCATGTTGACTTTAAAATGACCATTTTCATGTTTCACGTCTACTAACTCGTTTCTACCTCACAGCAGGTCAACTTGTGTGTGGTTGCAACATTACGATCCCATTGAGTACATTTTTGGAGAAAGGGACATCTGTTGCACCACAGGGCGGGAGGAGGGAACGTGGCAAGATACATTTTCTTTCATTGGTAAGGATTTTTTTGTGTTTTATACTTTTGGAATTATCGTTTTTCATGTTGACTTTAAAATGACCATTTTCATGTTTGACGACTACTAACTCGTTTTTTCCTCACAGCAAGTCAACTTGTGTGTGGTTGCAACATTACGATCCCGTTGAGTACACTTTTGGAGAAAGGGACATCTGTTGCACCACAGGGCGGGAGGAGGGAACGTGGCACAAACAAATTTCTTTCATTGGTAAGGATTTTTTTGTGTTTTATACTTTTGGAATTATGGTTTTTCATGTTGACTTTAAAATGACCATTTGCATGTTTGACGTCTACTGACTGGTTTCTTTCTCACAGCAGGTCAACTAGTGTGTGGTTGCAACATTACGATCCCATTGAGTACATTTTTGGAGAAAGGGGCATCTGTTGCACCACAGGGCGGGTGGAGGGAACGTGGCACGATACATTTTCTTTCATTGGTAAGGATTTTTTTGTGTTTTATACTTTTGGAATTTTGGTTTTTCATGTTGACTTTAAAATGACCATTTTCATGTTTGACGTCCACCAACTCGTTTCTTCCTCACAGCAGGTCAACTTGTGTGTGGTTGCAACATTACGATCCCATTGAGTACATTTTTGGAGAAAGGGACATCTGTTGCATCACAGGGCGGGTGGAGGGAACGTGGCACGATACATTTTCTTTCATTGGTAAGGATTTTTTTGTGTTTTATACTTTTGGAATTATGGTTTTTCATGTTGACTTTAAAATGACCATTTTCAT
Organism: Schistocerca americana; assembly: GCF_021461395.2. NCBI lineage: Eukaryota > Metazoa > Arthropoda > Insecta > Orthoptera > Acrididae > Schistocerca > Schistocerca americana. The sequence goes on from NC_060125.1 coordinate 128,630,312, forward strand.
GTTTGACGTCTACTAACTCGTTTCTTCCTCACAGCAGGTCAACTTGTGTGTGGTTGCAACATTACGATCCCATTGAGTACATTTTTGGAGAAAGGGACATCTGTTGCACCACAGGGCCGGAGGAACGACAGTGGCACGATACATTTTCTTTCATTGGTAAGGATTTTTTTGTGTTTTATACTTTTGGAATTATGGTTTTTCATGTTGACTTTAAAATGACCATTTTCATGTTTGACGTCTACTAACTCGTTTCTTCCTCACAGCAGGTCAACTTGTGTGTGGTTGCAACATTACGATCCCATTGAGTACATTTTTGGAGAAAGGGACATCTGTTGCACCACAGGGCGGGAGGAGGGAACGTGGCACGATACATTTTCTTTCATTGGTAAGGATTTTTTTGTGTTTTATACTTTTGGAATTATGGTTTTTCATGTTGACTTTAAAATGACCATTTTCATGTTTGACGTCTACTAACTCGTTTCTTCCTCACAGCAGGTCAACTTGTGTGTGGTTGCAACATTACGATCCCATTGAGCACATTTTTGGAGAAAGGGACATCTGTTGCACCACAGGGCGGGTGGAGACAACATGGCACGATACATTTTCTTTCATTGGTAAGGATTTTTTTGTGTTTTATAATTTTGGAATTATGGTTTTTCATGTTGACTTTAAAATGACCATTTTCATGTTTGACGTCTACTAACTCGTTTCTTCCTCACAGCAGGTCAACTTGTGTGTGGTTGCAACATTACGATCCCATTGAGTACATTTTTGGAGAAAGGGACATCTGTTGCACCACGGGCGGGTGGAGGGAACGTGGCACGATACATTCTCTATCATTGGTAAGGATTTTTTTGTGTTTTATACTTTTGGAATTATCGTTTTTCATGTTGACTTTAAAATGACCATTTTCATGTTTGACGTCTACTAACTCGTTTTTTCCTCACAGCAAGTCAACTTGTGTGTGGTTGCAACATTACGATCCCATTGAGTACACTTTTGGAGAAAGGCACATCTGTTGCACCACAGGGCGGGAGGAGGGAACGTGGCACAAACAAATTTCTTTCATTGGTAAGGATTTTTTTGTGTTTTATACTTTTGGAATTATGGTTTTTCATGTTGACTTTAAAATGACCATTTGCATGTTTGACGTCTACTAACTCGTTTCTTCCTCACAGCAGGTCAACTTGTGTGTGGTTGCAACGTTACGATCCCATTGAGTACATTTTTGGAGAAAGGGGCATCTGTTGCACCACAGGGCGGGTGGAGGGAACGTGGCACGATACATTTTCTTTCATTGGTAAGGATTTTTTTGTGTTTTATTCTTTTGGAATTATGGTATTTCATGTTGACTTTAAAAGGACCATTTTCATGTTTGACGTCTACTAACTCGTTTCTTCCTCACAGCAGGTCAACTTGTGTGTGGTTGCAACATTACGATCCCATTGAGTACATTTTTGGAGAAAGGGCCATCTGTTGCACCACAGGGCGGGAGGAACGAAAGTGGCACGATACATTTTCTTTCATTGGTAAGGATTTTTTTGTGTTTTATACTTTTGGAATTATGGTTTCTCATGTTGACTTTAAAATGACCATTTTCATGTTTCACGTCTACTAACTCGTTTCTACCTCACAGCAGGTCAACTTGTGTGTGGTTGCAACATTACGATCCCATTGAGTACATTTTTGGAGAAAGGGACATCTGTTGCACCACAGGGCGGGAGGAGGGAACGTGGCAAGATACATTTTCTTTCATTGGTAAGGATTTTTTTGTGTTTTATACTTTTGGAATTATCGTTTTTCATGTTGACTTTAAAATGACCATTTTCATGTTTGACGACTACTAACTCGTTTTTTCCTCACAGCAAGTCAACTTGTGTGTGGTTGCAACATTACGATCCCGTTGAGTACACTTTTGGAGAAAGGGACATCTGTTGCACCACAGGGCGGGAGGAGGGAACGTGGCACAAACAAATTTCTTTCATTGGTAAGGATTTTTTTGTGTTTTATACTTTTGGAATTATGGTTTTTCATGTTGACTTTAAAATGACCATTTGCATGTTTGACGTCTACTGACTGGTTTCTTTCTCACAGCAGGTCAACTTGTGTGTGGTTGCAACATTACGATCCCATTGAGTACATTTTTGGAGAAAGGGGCATCTGTTGCACCACAGGGCGGGTGGAGGGAACGTGGCACGATACATTTTCTTTCATTGGTAAGGATTTTTTTGTGTTTTATACTTTTGGAATTATGGTTTTTCATGTTGACTTTAAAATGACCATTTTCATGTTTGACGTCTACTAACTCGTTTCTTCCTCACAGCAGGTCAACTTGTGTGTGGTTGCAACATTACGATCCCATTGAGTACATTTTTGGAGAAAGGGACATCTGTTGCACCACGGGGCGGGAGGGACGAAAGTGGCACGATACATTTTCTTTCATTGGTAAGGATTTTTTTGTGTTTTATACTTTTTGAATTATGGTTTTTCATGTTGACTTTAAAATGACCATTTTCATGTTTGACGTCTACTAACTCGTTTCTTCCTCACAGCAGGTCAACTTGTGTGTGGTTGCAACATTACGATCCCATTGAGTACATTTTTGGAGAAAGGGACATCTGTTGCACCACAGGGCGGGAGGAACGAAAGTGGCACGATACATTTTCTTTCATTGGTAAGGATTTTTTTGTGTTTTATACTTTTGGAATTATGGTTTTTCATGTTGACTTTAAAATGACCATTTTCATGTTTGACGTCTACTAACTCGTTTCTTCCTCACAACAGTTCAACTTGTGTGTGGTTGCAACATTACGATCACATTGAGTACATTTTTGGAGAAAGGGGCATCTGTTGCACCACAGGGCGGGTGGAGGGAACGAGGCACGATACATTCTCTATCTTTGGTAAGGATTTTTTTGTGTTTTGTACTTTTGGAATTTTGGTTTTTCATGTTGACTTTAAAATGACCATTTTCATGTTTGACGCCTACTAACTCGTTTCTTCCTCAGTGCAGGTCAACTTGTGTGTGGTTGCAACATTACGATCCCATTGAGTACATTTTTGGAGAAAGGGACATCTGTTGCACCACAGGGCGGGAGGAGGGAACGTGGCATGATACATTTTCTTTCATTGGTAAGGATTTTTTTGTGTTTTATTCTTTTGGAATTTTGGGTTTTCATGTTGACTTCAAAATGACCATTTTCATGTTTGACGTCTACTAACTCGTTTCTTCCTCACAGCAGGTCAACTTGTGTGTGGTTGCAACATTACGATCCCATTGAGTACATTTTTGGAGAAAGGGACATCTGTTGCACCACAGGGCGGGAGGAGGGAACGTGGCACGATACATTTTCTTTCATTGGTAAGGATTTTTTTGTGTTTTATACTTTTGGAATTTTGGTTTTTCATGTTGACTTTAAAATGACCATTTTCATGTTTGACGCCTACTAACTCGTTTCTTCCTCAGTGCAGGTCAACTTGTGTGTGGTTGCAACATTACGATCCCATTGAGTACATTTTTGGAGAAAGGGACATCTGTTGCACCACAGGGCGGGAGGAGGGAACGTGGCACGATACATTTTCTTTCATTGGTAAGGATTTTTTTGTGTTTTATACTTTTGGAATTTTGGTTTTTCATGTTGACTTTAAAATGACCATTTTCATGTTTGACGTCTACCAACTCGTTTCTTCCTCACAGCAGGTCAACTTGTGTGTGGTTGCAACATTACGATCCCATTGAGTACATTTTTGGAGAAAGGGACATCTGTTGCACCACAGGGCGGGAGGAGGGAACGTGGCACGATACATTTTCTTTCATTGGTAAGGATTTTTTTGTGTTTTATACTTTTGGAATTATGGTTTTTCATGTTGACTTTAAAATGACCATTTTCATGTTTGACGTCTACCAACTCGTTTCTTCCTCACAGCAGGTCAACTTGTGTGTGGTTGCAACATTACGATCCCATTGAGTACATTTTTGGAGAAAGGGACATCTGTTGCACCACAGGGCGGGTGGAGGGAACGTGGCACGATACATTTTCTTTCATTGGTAAGGATTTTTCTGTGTTTTATACTTTTGGAATTATGGTTTTTCATGTTGACTTTAAAATGACCATTTTCATGTTTGACGTCTACTAACTCGTTTCTTCCTCACAGCAGGTCAACTTGTGTGTGGTTGCAACATTACGATCCCATTGAGTACATTTTTGGAGAAAGGGCCATCTGTTGCACCACAGGGCGGGAGGAACGAAAGTGGCACGATACATTTTCTTTCATTGGTAAGGATTTTTTTGTGTTTTATACTTTTGGAATTATGGTTTTTCATGTTGACTTTAAAATGACCATTTTCATGTTTGACGTCTACTAACTCGTTTCTCCCTCACAGCAGGTCAACTTGTGTGTGGTTGCAACATTACGATCCCATTGAGTACATTTTTGGAGAAAGGGACATCTGTTGCACCACAGGGCGGGAGGAGGGAACGTGGCACGATACATTTTCTTTCATTGGTAAGGATTTTTTTGTGTTTTATACTTTTGGATTTATGGTTTTTCATGTTGACTTTAAAATGACCATTTTCATGTTTGACGTCTACTAACTCGTTTCTTCCTCACAGCAGGTCAACTTGTGTGTGGTTGCAACATTACGATCCCATTGAGCACATTTTTGGAGAAAGGGACATCTGTTGCACCACAGGGCGGGTGGAGACAACATGGCACGATACATTTTCTTTCATTGGTAAGGATTTTTTTGTGTTTTATACTTTTGGAATTATGGTTTTTCATGTTGACTTTAAAATGACCATTTTCATGTTTGACGTCTACTAACTCGTTTCTTCCTCACAGTAGGTCAACTTGTGTGTGGTTGCAACATTACGATCCCATTGAGTACATTTTTGGAGAAAGGGACATCTGTTGCACAACGGGCGGGTGGAGGGAACGTGGCACGATACATTCTCTATCATTGGTAAGGATTTTTTTGTGTTTTATACTTTTGGAATTATGGTTTTTCATGTTGACTTTAAAATGACCATTTTCATGTTTGACGTCTACTAACTCGTTTCTTCCTCACAGCAGGTCAACTTGTGTGTGGTTGCAACATTACGATCCCATTGAGTACATTTTTGGAGAAAGGGACATCTGTTGCACCACAGGGCGGGAGGAACGAAAGTGGCACGATACATTTTCTTTCATTGGTAAGGATTTTTTTGTGTTTTATACTTTTGGAATTATGGTTTTTCATGTTGACTTTAAAATGACCATTTTCATGTTTGACGTCTACTAACTCGTTTCTTCCTCACAGCAGGTCAACTTGTGTGTGGTTGCAACATTACGATCCCATTGAGTACATTTTTGGAGAAAGGGACATCTGTTGCACCACAGGGCGGGAGGAGGGAACGTGGCACGATACATTTTCTTTCATTGGTAAGGATTTTTTTGTGTTTTATTCTTTTGGAATTATGGTATTTCATGTTGACTTTAAAAGGACCATTTTCATGTTTGACGTCTACTAACTCGTTTCTTCCTCAGAGCAGGTCAACTTGTGTGTGGTTGCAACATTACGATCCCATTGAGTACATTTTTGGAGAAAGGGACATCTGTTGCACCACAGGGCGGGTGTAGGGTACGTGGCACGATACATTTTCTTTCATTGGTAAAAATTTTTTTGTGTTTTATACTTTTGGAATTATGGTTTCTCATGTTGACTTTAAAATGACCATTTTCATGTTTGACGTCTACTAACTCGTTTCTACCTCACAGCAGGTCAACTTGTGTGTGGTTGCAACATTACGATCCCATTGAGTACATTTTTGGAGAAAGGGACATCTGTTGCACCACAGGGCGGGAGGAGGGAACGTGGCACGATACATTTTCTTTCATTGGTAAGGATTTTTTTGTGTTTTATACTTTTGGAATTATGGTTTTTCATGTTGACTTTAAAATGACCATTTTCATGTTTGACGTCTACTAACTCGTTTTTTCCTCACAGCAGGTCAACTTGTGTGTGGTTGCAACATTACGATCCCATTGAGTACACTTTTGGAGAAAGGGACATCTGTTGCACCACAGGGCGAGAGGAGGGAACGTGGCACAAACAAATTTCTTTCATTGGTAAGGATTTTTTTGTGTTTTATACTTTTGGAATTATGGATTTCATGTTGACTTTAAAATGACCATTTTCATGTTTGACGTCTACTAACTCGTTTCTTCTTCACAGCAGGTCAACTTGTGTGTGGTTGCAACATTACGATCCCATTGAGTACATTTTTGGAGGAAGGGGCATCTGTTGCACCACAGGGCGGGTGGAGGGAACGTAGCACGATACATTTTCTTTCATTGGTAAGGATTTTTTTGTGTTTTATACTTTTGGAATTATGGTTTTTCATGTTGACTTTAAAATGACCATTTTCATGTTTGACGTCTACTAACTCGTTTCTTCCTCACAGCAGGTCAACTTGTGTGTGGTTGCAACATTACGATCCCATTGAGTACATTTTTGGAGAAAGGGACATCTGTTGCACCACAGGGCGGGAGGAACGAAAGTGGCACGATACATTTTCTTTCATTGGTAAGGATTTTTTTGTGTTTTATACTTTTGGAATTATGGTTTTTCATGTTGACTTTGAAATGACCATTTTCATGTTTGACGTCTACTAACTCGTTTCTTCCTCACAGCAGGTCAACTTGTGTGTGGTTGCAACATTACGATCCCATTGAGTACATTTTTGGAGAAAGGGACATCTGTTGCACCACAGGGCGGGAGGAACGAAAGTGGCACGATACATTTTCTTTCATTGGTAAGGATTTTTTTGTGTTTTATACTTTTGGAATTATGGTTTTTCATGTTGACTTTAAAATGACCATTTTCATGTTTGACGTCTACTAACTCGTTTCTTCCTCACAGCAGGTCAACTTGTGTGTGGTTGCAACATTACGATCCCATTGAGTACATTTTTGGAGAAAGGGGCATCTGTTGCACCACAGGGCGGGTGGAGGGAACGTGGCACGATACATTCTCTATCTTTGGTAAGGATTTTTTTGTGTTTTATACTTTTGGAATTATGGTTTTTCATGTTGACTTTAAAATGACCATTTTCATGTTTGACGTCTACTAACTCGTTTCTTCCTCACAGCAGGTCAACTTGTGTGTGGTTGCAACATTACGATCCCATTGAGTACATTTTTGGAGAAAGGGACATCTGTTGCACCACAGGGCGGGAGGAACGAAAGTGGCACGATACATTTTCTTTCATTGGTAAGGATTTTTTTGTGTTTTATACTTTTGGAATTATGGTTTTTCATGTTGACTTTAAAATGACCATTTTCATGTTTGACGTCTACTAACTCGTTTCTTCCTCACAGCAGGTCAACTTGTGTGTGGTTGCAACATTACGATCCCATTGAGTACATTTTTGGAGAAAGGGACATCTGTTGCACCACAGGGCGGGAGGAGGGAACGTGGCACGATACATTTTCTTTCATTGGTAAGGATTTTTTTGTGTTTTATACTTTTGGAATTTTGGTTTTTCATGTTGACTTTAAAATGACCATTTTCATGTTTGACGTCTACTAACTCGTTTCTTCCTCACAGCAGGTCAACTTGTGTGTGGTTGCAACATTACGATCCCATTGAGTACATTTTTGGAGAAAGGGACATCTGTTGCACCACAGGGCGGGAGGAGGGAACGTGGCACGATACATTTTCTTTCATTGGTAAGGATTTTTTTGTGTTTTATACTTTTGGAATTTTGGTTTTTCATGTTGACTTTAAAATGACCATTTTCATGTTTGACGTCTACTAACTCGTTCCTTCCTCAGTGCAGGTCAACTTGTGTGTGGTTGCAACATTACGATCCCATTGAGTACATTTTTGGAGAAAGGGACATCTGTTGCACCACAGGGCGGGAGGAGGGAACGTGGCACGATACATTTTCTTTCATTGGTAAGGATTTTTTTGTGTTTTATACTTTTGGAATTTTGGTTTTTCATGTTGACTTTAAAATGACCATTTTCATGTTTGACGTCTACCAACTCGTTTCTTCCTCACAGCAGGTCAACTTGTGTGTGGTTGCAACATTACGATCCCATTGAGTACATTTTTGGAGAAAGGGACATCTGTTGCACCACAGGGCGGGAGGAGGGAACGTGGCACGATACATTTTCTTTCATTGGTAAGGATTTTTTTGTGTTTTATACTTTTGGAATTTAGGTTTTTCATGTTGACTTTAAAATGACCATTTTCATGTTTGACGTCCACCAACTCGTTTCTTCCTCACAGCAGGTCAACTTGTGTGTGGTTGCAACATTACGATCCCATTGAGTACATTTTTGGAGAAAGGGACATCTGTTGCATCACAGGGCGGGTGGAGGGAACGTGGCACGATACATTTTCTTTCATTGGTAAGGATTTTTTTGTGTTTTATACTTTTGGAATTATGGTTTTTCATGTTGACTTTAAAATGACCATTTTCATGTTTGACGTCTACTAACTCGTTTCTTCCTCACAGCAGGTCAACTTGTGTGTGGTTGCAACATTACGATCCCATTGAGTACATTTTTGGAGAAAGGGACATCTGTTGCACCACAGGGCGGGAGGAACGAAAGTGGCACGATACATTTTCTTTCATTGGTAAGGATTTTTTTGTGTTTTATACTTTTGGAATTATGGTTTTTCATGTTGACTTTAAAATGACCATTTTCATGTTTGACGTCTACTAACTCGTTTCTTCCTCACAGCAGGTCAACTTGTGTGTGGTTGCAACATTACGATCCCATTGAGTACATTTTTGGAGAAAGGGACATCTGTTGCACCACAGGGCGGGAGGAGGGAACGTGGCACGATACATTTTCTTTCATTGGTAAGGATTTTTTTGTGTTTTATACTTTTGGAATTATGGTTTTTCATGTTGACTTTAAAATGACCATTTTCATGTTTGACGTCTACTAACTCGTTTCTTCCTCGCAGCAGGTCAACTTGTGTGTGGTTGCAACATTACGATCCCATTGAGCACATTTTTGGAGAAAGGGACATCTGTTGCACCACAGGGCGGGTGGAGACAACATGGCACGATACATTTTCTTTCATTGGTAAGGATTTTTTTGTGTTTTATACTTTTGGAATTATGGTTTTTCATGTTGACTTTAAAATGACCATTTTCATGTTTGACGTCTACTAACTCGTTTCTTCCTCACAGCAGGTCAACTTGTGTGTGGTTGCAACATTACGATCCCATTGAGTACATTTTTGGAGAAAGGGACATCTGTTGCACCACGGGCGGGTGGAGGGAACGTGGCACGATACATTCTCTATCATTGGTAAGGATTTTTTTGTGTTTTATACTTTTGGAATTATGGTTTTTCATGTTGACTTTAAAATGACCATTTTCATGTTTGACGTCTACTAACTCGTTTCTTCCTCACAGCAGGTCAACTTGTGTGTGGTTGCAACATTATGATCCCATTGAGTACATTTTTGGAGAAAGGGACATCTGTTGCACCACAGGGCTGGAGGAACGAAAGTGGCACGATACATTTTCTTTCATTGGTAAGGATTTTTTTGTGTTTTATGCTTTTGGGATTATGGTTTTTCATGTTGACTTTAAAATGACGATTTTCATGTTTGACGTCTACTAACTTGTTTCTTCCTCACAGCAGGTCAACTTGTGTGTGGTTGCAACATTACGATCCCATTGAGTACATTTTTGGAGAAAGGGACATCTGTTGCACCACAGGGCGGGAGGAGGGAACGTGGCACGATACATTTTCTTTCATTGGTAAGGATTTTTTTGTGTTTTATACTTTTGGAATTTTGGTTTTTCATGTTGACTTTAAAATGACCATTTTCATGTTTGACGTCTACTAACTCGTTTCTTCCTATCAGCAGGTCAACTTGTGTGTGGTTGCAACATTACGATCCCATTGAGTACATTTTTGGAGAAAGGGACATCTGTTGCACCACAGGGCGGGTGGAGGGAACGTGGCACGATACATTTTCTTTCATTGGTAAGGATTTTTTTGTGTTTTATACTTTTGGAATTTTGGTTTTTCATGTTGACTTTAAAATGACCATTTTCATGTTTGACGTCTGCTAACTCGTTTCTTTCTCAGTGCAGGTCAACTTGTGTGTGGTTGCAACAATACGATCCCATTGAGTACATTTTTGGAGAAAGGGACATCTGTTGCACCACAGGGCGGGAGGAGGGAACGTGGCACGATACATTTTCTTTCATTGGTAAGGATTTTTTTGTGTCTTATACTTTTGGAATTTTGGTTTTTCATGTTGACTTTAAAATGACCATTTTCATGTTTGACGTCTACCAACTCGTTTCTTCCTCACAGCAGGTCAACTTGTGTGTGGTTGCAACATTACGATCCCATTGAGTACATTTTTGGAGAAAGGGACATCTGTTGCACCACAGGGCGGGAGGAGGGAACGTGGCACGATACATTTTCTTTCATTGGTAAGGATTTTTTTGTGTTTTATACTTTTGGAATTTTGGTTTTTCATGTTGACTTTAAAATGACCATTTTCATGTTTGACGTCTACCAACTCGTTTCTTCCTCACAGCAGGTCAACTTGTGTGTGGTTGCAACATTACGATCCCATTGAGTACATTTTTGGAGAAAGGGACATCTGTTGCACCACAGGGCGGGTGGAGGGAACGTGGCACGATATATTTTCTTTCATTGGTAAGGATTTTTTTGTGTTTTATACTTTTGGAATTATGGTTTTTCATGTTGACTTTAAAATGACCATTTTCATGTTTGACGTCTACTAACTCGTTTCTTCCTCACAGCAGGTCAACTTGTGTGTGGTTGCAACATTACGATCCCATTGAGTACATTTTTGGAGAAAGGGACATCTGTTGCACCACAGGGCGGGAGGAACGAAAGTGGCACGATACATTTTCTTTCATTGGTAAGGATTTTTTTGTGTTTTATACTTTTGGTATTATGGTTTTTCATGTTGACTTTAAAATGACCATTTTCATGTTTGACGTCTACTAACTCGTTTCTTCCTCACAGCAGGTCAACTTGTGTGTGGTTGCAACATTACGATCCCATTGAGTACATTTTTGGAGAAAGGGACATCTGTTGCACCACAGGGCGGGAGGAGAGAACGTGGCACGATACATTTTCTTTCATTGGTAAGGATTTTTTTGTGTTTTATACTTTTGGATTTATGGTTTTTCATGTTGACTTTAAAATGACCATTTTCATGTTTGACGTCTACTAACTCGTTTCTTCCTCACAGCAGGTCAACTTGTGTGTGGTTGCAACATTACGATCCCATTGAGCACATTTTTGGAGAAAGGGACATCTGTTGCACCACAGGGCGGGTGGAGACAACATGGCACGATACATTTTCTTTCATTGGTAAGGATTTTTTTGTGTTTTATACTTTTGTAATTGTGGTTTTTCATGTTGACTTTAAAGTGACCATTTTCATGTTTGATGTCTACTAACTCGTTTCTTCCTCACAGCAGGTCAACTTGTGTGTGGTTGCAACATTACGATCCCATTGAGTACATTTTTGGAGAAAGGGACATCTGTTCCACCACAGGGCGGGTGGAGGGAACGTGACACGATACATTTTCTTTCATTGGTAAGGATTTTTTTGTGTTTTATACTTTTGGAATTATGGTTTTTCATGTTAACTATAAAATGACCATTTTCATGTTTGACGTCTACTAACTTGTTTCTTCCTCACAGCAGGTCAACTTCTGTGTTGTTGCAACATTACAATCCCATTGAGTACATTTTTGGAGAAAGGGACATCTGTTGCACCACAGGGCGGGAGGAGGCAACGTGGCACGATACATTTTATTTCATTGGTAAGGATTTTTTTGTGTTTTATACTTTAGGGATTATGGTTTTTCATGTTGACTTTAAAATGACCATTTTCATGTTTGACGTCTACTAACTCGTTTCTTCCACACAGCAGGTCAACATGTGTTTGGTTGCAACATTACGATCCCATTGAGTACATTTTTGGAGAAAGGGACATCTGTTGCACCACAGGGCAGGAGGAGGGAACGTGGCACGATACATTTTCTTTCATTGGTAAGGATTTTTTTTGGTGATTTATACTTTTGGAATTATGGTTTTTCATGTTGACTTTAAAATGACCATTTTCATGTTTCACGTCTACTAAGTCGTTTCTTCCTCACAGCAGGTCAACTTGTGTGTGGTTGCAACATTACGATCCCATTGAGTACATTTTTGGAGAAAGGGACATCTGTTGCACCACAGGGCGGGAGGAGGGAACGTGGCACGATACATTTTCTTTCATTGGTAAGGATTTTTTTGTGTTTTATACTTTTGGAAATATGGTTTTTCATGTTGACTTTAAAATGAGCATTTTCATGTTTGATGTCTACTAACTCGTTTCCTCCTCACAGCAGGTCAACTTGTGTGTGGTTGCAACATTACGATCCCATTGAGTACATTTTTGGAGAAAGGGACATCTGTTGCACCACAGGGCGGGAGGGGGGAACGTGGCACGATTTATTTTCTTTCATTGGTAAGGATTTTTTTGTGTTTTATGCTTTTGGAATCATGGTTTATCATGTTGACTTTAAAATGACCATTTTCATGTTTGACGTCTACCAACTCGTTTCTTCCTCACAGCAGGTCAACTTGTGTGTGGTTGCAACATTACGATCCCATTGAGTACATTTTTGGAGAAAGGGACATCTGTTGCACCACGGGCGGGTGGAGGGAACGTGGCACGATACATTCTCTATCATTGGTAAGGATTTTTTTGTGTTTTATACTTTTGGAATTATCGTTTTTCATGTTGACTTTAAAATGACCATTTTCATGTTTGACGTCTACTAACTCGTTTCTTCCTCACAGCAGGTCAACTTGTGTGTGGTTGCAACATTACGATCCCATTGAGTACATTTTTGGAGAAAGGGACATCTGTTGCACCACAGGGCGGGTGGAGGGAGCGGGGCACGATACATTTTCTTTCATTGGTAAGGATTTTTTTGTGTTTTATTCTTTTGGAATTATGGTTTTTCATGTTGACTTTAAAAGGACCATTTTCATATTTGACGTCTACTAACTCGTTTCTTCCTCAGTGCAGGTCAACTTGTGTGTAGTTGCAACATTACGATCCCATTGAGTACATTTTTGGAGAAAGGGACATCTGTTGCACCACAGGGCGGGAGGAGGGAACGTGGCACGATACATTTTCTTACATTGGTAAGGATTTTTTTGTGTTTTATACTTTTGGAATTTTGGTTTTTCATGTTGATTTTAAAATGACCATTTTCATGTTTGACGTCTACCAACTCGTTTCTTCCTCACAGCAGGTCAACTTGTGTGTGGTTGCAACATTACGATCCCATTGAGTACATTTTTGGAGAAAGGGACATCTGTTGCACCACGGGCGGGTGGAGGGAACGTGGCACGATACATTCTCTATCATTGATAAGGATTTTTTTTGTTTTATACTTTTGGAATTATGGTTTTTCATGTTGACTTTAAAATGACCATTTTCATGTTTGACGTCTACTAACTCGTTTCTTCCTCACAGCAGGTCAACTTGTGTGTGGTTGCAACATTATGATCCCATTGAGTACATTTTTGGAGAAAGGGACATCTGTTGCACCACAGGGCGGGTGGAGGGAACGTGGCACGATACATTTTCTTTCATTGGTAAGGATTTTTTTGTGTTTTATACTTTTGGAATTATGGTTTTTCATGTTGACTTTAAAATGACCATTTTCATGTTTGACGTCTACTAGCTCGTTTCTTCCTCACAGCAGGTCAACTTGTGTGTGGTTGCAACATTATGATCCCATTGAGTACATTTTTGGAGAAAGGGACATCTGTTGCACCACAGGGCGGGTGGAGGGAAGGTGGCACGATACATTTTCTTTCATTGGTAAGGCATTTTTTGTGTTTTATACTTTTGGAATTATGGTTTTTCATGTTGACTTTAAAATGACCATTTTCATGTTTGACGTCTACTAACTCGTTTCTTCCTCACAGCAGGTCAACTTGTGTGTGGTTGCAACATTACGATCCCATTGAGTACATTTTTGGAGAAAGGGACATCTGTTGCACCACAGGGCGGGTGGAGGGAACGTGGCACGATACATTTTCTTTCATTGGTAAGGATTTTTTTGTGTTTTATACTTTTGGAATTTTGGTTTTTCATGTTGATTTTAAAATGACCATTTTCATGTTTGACGTCTACCAACTCGTTTCTTCCTCACAGCAGGTCAACTTGTGTGTGGTTGCAACATTATGATCCCATTGAGTACATTTTTGGAGAAAGGGACATCTGTTGCACCACGGGCGGGTGGAGGGAACGTGGCACGATACATTCTCTATCATTGGTAAGGATTTTTTTGTGTTTTATACTTTTGGAATTATGGTTTTTCATGTTGACTTTAAAATGACCATTTTCGTGTTTGACGTCTACTAACTCGTTTCTTCCTCACAGCAGGTCAACTTGTGTGTGGTTGTAACATTACGATCCCATTGAGTACATTTTTGGAGAAAGGGACATCTGTTGCACCACAGGGCGGGTGGAGGGAACGTGGCACGATACATTTTCTTTCATTGGTAAGGATTTTTTTGTGTTTTATACTTTTGGAATTATGGTTTTTCATGTTGACTTTAAAATGACCATTTTCATGTTTGACGTCTACTAACTCGTTTCTTCCTCACAGCAGGTCAACTTGTGTGTGGTTGCAACATTACGATCCCATTGAGTACATTTTTGGAGAAAGGGACATCTGTTGCACCACAGGGCGGGAGGAACGAAAGTGGCACAATACATTTTCTTTCATTGGTAAGGATTTTTTTGTGTTTTATACTTTTGGAATTATGGTTTTTCATGTTGACTTTAAAATGACCATTTTCATGTTTGACGTCTACTAACTCGTTTCTTCCTCACAGCAGGTCAACTTGTGTGTGGTTGCAACATTACGATCCCATTGAGTACATTTTTGGAGAATGGGACATCTGTTGCACCACAGGGCGGGAGGAGGGAACGTGGCACGATACATTTTCTTTCATTGGTGAGGATTTTTTTGTGTTTTATACTTTTGGATTTATGGTTTTTCATGTTGACTTTAAAATGACCATTTTCATGTTTGACGTCTACTCACTCGTTTCTTCCTCACAGCGGGTCAACTTGTGTGTGGTTGCAACATTACGATCCCATTGAGCACATTTTTGGAGAAAGGGACATCTGTTGCACCACAGGGCGGGCGGAGGGAATGTGGCACGATACATTTTCTTTCATTGGTAAGGATTTTTTTGTGTTTTATACTTTTGGAATTATGGTTTTTCATGATGACTTTAAAATGACCATTTTCATGTTTGATGTCTACTAACTCGTTTCTTCCTCACAGCAGGTCAACTTGTGTGTGGTTGGAACATTACGATCCCATTGAGTACATTTTTGGAGAAAGGGACATCTGTTGCACCACAAGGCGGGTGGAGGGAACGTGACACGATACATTTTCTTTCATTGGTAAGGATTTTTTTGTGTTTTATACTTTTGGAATTATGGTTTTTCATGTTGACTATAAAATGACCATTTTCATGTTTGACGTCTACTAACTCGTTTCTTCCTCACAGCAGGTCAACTTGTGTGTTGTTGCAACATTACAATCCCATTGAGTACATTTTTGGAGAAAGGGACATCTGTTGCAACACAGGGCGGGAGGAGGCAACGTGGCACGATACATTTTCTTTCATTGGTAAGGATTTTTTTGTGTTTTATACTTTAGGGATTATGGTTTTTCATGTTGACTTTAAAATGACCATTTTCATGTTTGACGTCTACTAAGTCGTTTCTTCCTCACAGCAGGTCAACTTGTGTGTGGTTGCAACATTACGATCCCATTGAGTACATTTTTGGAGAAAGGGACATCTGTTGCACCACAGGGCGGGAGGAGGGAACGTGGCACGATACATTTTCTTTCATTGGTAAGGATTTTTTTGTGTTTTATACTTTTGGAAATATGGTTTTTCATGTTGACTTTAAAATGACCATTTTCATGTTTGATGTCTACTAACTCGTTTCTTCCTCACAGCAGGTCAACTTGTGTGTGGTTGCAACATTACGATCCCATTGAGTACATTTTTGGAGAAAGGGACATCTGTTGCACCACAGGGCGGGAGGAGGGAACGTGGCACGATTTATTTTCTTTCATTGGTAAGGATTTTTTTGTGTTTTATGCTTTTGGAATCATGGTTTATCATGTTGACTTTAAAATGACCATTTTCATGTTTGATGTCTACTAACTCGTTTCTTCCTCACAGCAGGTCAACTTGTGTGTGGTTGCAACATTACGATCCCATTGAGTACATTTTTGGAGAAAGGGACTTCTGTTGCACCACAGGGCAGGTGGAGGGAACGTGGCACGATACATTTTCTTTCATTGGTAAGGATTTTTTTGTGTTTTATACTTTTGGAATTATGGTTTTTCATGTTGACTTTAAAATGACCATTTCCATGTTTGACGTCTACTAACTCGTTTCTTCCTCACAGCAGGTCAACTTGTGTGTGGTTGCAACATTACGATCCCATTGAGTACATTTTTGGAGAAAGGGACATCTGTTGCACCACAGGGCGGGAGGAGGGAACGTGACACGATACATTTTCTTTCATTGGTAAGGATTTTTTTGTGTTTTATACTTTTGGAATTATGGTTTTTCATGTTGACTATAAAATGCCCATTTTCATGTTTGACGTCTACTAACTCGTTTCTTCCTCACAGCAGGTCAACTTGTGTGTTGTTGCAACATTACAATCCCATTGAGTACATTTTTGGAGAAAGGGACATCTGTTGCAACACAGGGCGGGAGGAGGCAACGTGGCACGATACATTTTCTTTCATTGGTAAGGATTTTTTTGTGTTTTATACTTTTGGAATTTTGGTTTTTCATGTTGATTTTAAAATGGCCATTTTCATGTTTGACGTCTACCAACTCGTTTCTTCCTCACAGCAGGTCAACTTGTGTGTGGTTGCAACATTACGATCCCATTGAGTACATTTTTGGAGAAAGGGACATCTGTTGCACCACGGGCGGGTGGAGGAAACGTGGCACGATACATTCTCTATCATTGATAAGGATTTTTTTGTGTTTTATACTTTTGGAATTATGGTTTTTCATGTTGACTTTAAAATGACCATTTTCATGTTTGACGTCTACTAACTCGTTTCTTCCTCACAGCAGGTCAACTTGTGTGTGGTTGCAACATTACGATCCCATTGAGTACATTTTTGGAGAAAGGGACATCTGTTGCACCACAGGGCGGGTGGAGGGAACGTGGCACGATACATTTTCTTTCATTGGTAAGGATTTTTTTGTGTTTTATACTTTTGGAATTATGGTTTTTCATGTTGACTTTAAAATGACCATTTGCATGTTTGACGTCTACTAACTCGTTTCTTCCTCACAGCAGGTCAACTTGTGTGTGGTTGCAACATTACGATCCCATTGAGTACATTTTTGGAGAAAGGGACATCTGTTGCACCACAGGGCGGGAGGAGGGAACGTGGCACGATACATTTTCTTTCATTGGTAAGGATTTTTTTGTGTTTTATACTTTGGGATTTATGGTTTTTCATGTTGACTTTAAAATGACCATTTTCATGTTTGACGTCTACTAACTCGTTTCTTCCTCACAGCAGGTCAACTTGTGTGTGGTTGCAACATTACGATCCCATTGAGTACATTTTTGGAGAAAGGGACATCTGTTGCACCACAGGGCGGGTGGAGGGAACGTGGCACGATACATTTTCTTTCATTGGTAAGGATTTTTTTGTGTTTTATACTTTTGGAATTTTGGTTTTTCATGTTGATTTTAAAATGACCATTTTCATGTTTGACGTCTACCAACTCGTTTCTTCCTCACAGCAGGTCAACTTGTGTGTGGTTGCAACATTATGATCCCATTGAGTACATTTTTGGAGAAAGGGACATCTGTTGCACCACGGGCGGGTGGAGGGAACGTGGCACGATACATTCTCTATCATTGGTAAGGATTTTTTTGTGTTTTATACTTTTGGAATTATGGTTTTTCATGTTGACTTTAAAATGACCATTTTCATGTTTGACGTCTACTAACTCGTTTCTTCCTCACAGCAGGTCAACTTGTGTGTGGTTGCAACATTACGATCGCATTGAGTACATTTTTGGAGAAAGGGACATCTGTTGCACCACAGGGCGGGTGGAGGGAACGTGGCACGATACATTTTCTTTCATTGGTAAGGATTTTTTTGTGTTTTATACTTTTGGAATTATGGTTTTTCATGTTGACTTTAAAATGACCATTTTCATGTTTGACGTCTACTAACTCGTTTCTTCCTCACAGCAGGTCAACTTGTGTGTGGTTGCAACATTACGATCCCATTGAGTACATTTTTGGAGAAAGGGACATCTGTTGCACCACAGGGCGGGAGGAACGAAAGTGGCACGATACATTTTCTTTCATTGGTAAGGATTTTTTTGTGTTTTATACTTTTGGAATTATGGTTTTTCATGTTGACTTTAAAATGACCATTTTCATGTTTGACGTCTACCAACTCGTTTCTTCCTCACAGCAGGTCAACTTGTGTGTGGTTGCAACATTACGATCCCATTGAGTACATTTTTGGAGAAAGGGACATCTGTTGCACCACAGGGCGGGAGGAGGGAACGTGGCACGATACATTTTCTTTCATTGGTAAGGATTTTTTTGTGTTTTATACTTTTGGAATTATGGTTTTTCATGTTGACTTTAAAATGACCATTTTCATGTTTGACGTCTACTAACTCGTTTCTTTCTCACAGCAGGTCAACTTGTGTGTGGTGCCAACATTACGATCCCATTGAGTACATTTTTGGAGAAAGGGACATCTGTTGCACCACAGGGCGGGTGGAGGGAACGTGGCGCGATACATTTTCTTTCATTGGTAAGGATTTTTTGGGGTTTTATACTTTTGGAATTATGGTTTTTCATGTTGACTTTAAAATGACCATTTTCATGTTTGACGTCTACTAACTCGTTTCTTCCTCACAGCAGGTCAACTTGTGTGTGGTTGCAACATTACGATCCCATTGAGTACATTTTTGGAGAAAGGGACATCTGTTGCACCACAGGGCGGGAGGAGGGAACGTGGCACGATACATTTTCTTTCATTGGTAAGGATTTTTTTGTGTTTTATACTTTTGGATTTATGGTTTTTCATGTTGACTTTAAAATGACCATTTTCATGTTTGACGTCTACTAACTCGTTTCTTCCTCACAGCAGGTCAACTTGTGTGTGGTTGCAACATTAGGATCCCATTGAGTACATTTTTGGAGAAAGGGACATCTGTTGCACCACAGGGCGGGTGGAGGGAACGTGGCACGATACATTCTCTATCATTGGTAAGGATTTTTTTATGTTTTATACTTTTGGAATTATGGTTTTTCATGTTGACTTTAAAATACCATTTTCATGTTTGACGTCTACTAACTCGTTTCTTCCTCACAGCAGGTCAACTTGTGTGTGGTTGCAACATTACGATCCCATTGAGTACATTTTTGGAGAAAGGGACATCTGTTGCACCACAGGGCGGGTGGAGGGAACGTGGCACGATACATTTTCTTTCATTGGTAAGGATTTTTTTGTGTTTTATACTTTTGGATTTATGGTTTTTCATGTTGACTCTAAAATGACCATTTTCATGTTTGACGTCAACTCACTCGTTTCTTCTTCTCAGCAGGTCAACTTGTGTGTGGTTGCAACATTACGATCCCATTGAGCACATTTTTGGAGAAAGGGACATCTGTTGCACCACAGGGCGGGCGGAGGGAACGTGGCACGATACATTTTCTTTCATTGGTAAGGATTTTTTTGTGTTTTATACTTTTGGAATTATGGTTTTTCATGATGACTTTAAAATGACCATTTTCATGTTTGATGTCTACTAACTCGTTTCTTCCTCACAGCAGGACAACTTGTGTGTGGTTGCAACATTAGGATCCCATTGAGTACATTTTTGGAGAAAGGGACATCTGTTGCACCACAGGGCGGGTGGAGGGAACGTGGCGCGATACATTTTCTTTCATTGGTAAGGATTTTTTGGGGTTTTATACTTTTGGAATTATGGTTTTTCATGTTGACTTTAAAATGACCATTTTCATGTTTAACGTCTACTAACTCGTTTCTTCCTCACAGCAGGTCAACTTGTGTGTGGTTGCAACATTACGATCCCATTGAGTACATTTTTGGAGAAAGGGACATCTGTTGCACCACAGGGCGGGAGGAGGGAACGTGGCACGATACATTTTCTTTCATTGGTAAGGATTTTTTTGTGTTTTATACTTTTGGATTTATGGTTTTTCATGTTGACTTTAAAATGACCATTTTCATGTTTGACGTCTACTAACTCGTTTCTTCCTCACAGCAGGTCAACTTGTGTGTGGTTGCAACATTAGGATCCCATTGAGTACATTTTTGGAGAAAGGGACATCTGTTGCACCACAGGGCGGGTGGAGGGAACGTGGCACGATACATTCTCTATCATTGGTAAGGATTTTTTTATGTTTTATACTTTTGGAATTATGGTTTTTCATGTTGACTTTAAAATACCATTTTCATGTTTGACGTCTACTAACTCGTTTCTTCCTCACAGCAGGTCAACTTGTGTGTGGTTGCAACATTACGATCCCATTGAGTACATTTTTGGAGAAAGGGACATCTGTTGCACCACAGGGCGGGTGGAGGGAACGTGGCACGATACATTTTCTTTCATTGGTAAGGATTTTTTTGTGTTTTATACTTTTGGATTTATGGTTTTTCATGTTGACTCTAAAATGACCATTTTCATGTTTGACGTCAACTCACTCGTTTCTTCTTCTCAGCAGGTCAACTTGTGTGTGGTTGCAACATTACGATCCCATTGAGCACATTTTTGGAGAAAGGGACATCTGTTGCACCACAGGGCGGGCGGAGGGAACGTGGCACGATACATTTTCTTTCATTGGTAAGGATTGTTTTGTGTTTTATACTTTTGGAATTATGGTTTTTCATGTTGACTATAAAATGACCATTTTCATGTTTGACGTCTACTAACTCGTTTCTTCCTCACAGCAGGTCAACTTGTGTGTTGTTGCAACATTACAATCCCATTGAGTACATTTTTGGAGAAAGGGACATCTGTTGCAACACAGGGCGGGAGGAGGCAACGTGGCACGATACATTTTCTTTCATTGGTAAGGATTTTTTTGTGTTTTATACTTTAGGGATTATGGTTTTTCATGTTGACTTTAAAATGACCATTTTCATGTTTGACGTCTACTAACTCGTTTCTTCCTCACAGCAGGTCAACTTGTGTGTGGTTGCAACATTACGATCCCATTGAGTACATTTTTGGAGAAAAGGACATCTGTTGCACCACAGGGCAGGAGGAGGGAACGTGACACGATACATTTTCTTTCATTGGTAAGGATTTTTTTGTGTTTTATACATTTGGAATTATGGTTTTTCATGTTGACTATAAAACGACCATTTTCATGTTTGACGTCTACTAACTCGTTTCTTCCTCACAGCAGGTCAACTTGTGTTTGGTTGCAACATTACGATCCCATTGAGTACATTTTTGGAGAAAGGGACATCTGTTGCACCACAGGGCAGGAGGAGGGAACGTGGCACGATACATTTTCTTTCATTGGTAAGGACTTTTTTTTGGTGTTTTATACTTTTGGAATTATGGTTTTTCATGTTGACTTTAAAATGACCATTTTCATGTTTGACGTCTACTAAGTCATTTCTTCCTCACAGCAGGTCAACTCGTGCGTGGTTGCAACATTACGATCCCATTGAGTACATTTTTGGAGAAAGGGACATCTGTTGCACCACGGGCGGGTGGAGGGAACGTGGCACGATACATTCTCTATCATTGGTAAGGATTTTTTTGTGTTTTATACTTTTGGAATTATGGTTTTTCATGTAGACTTTAAAATGACCATTTTCATGTTTGACGTCTACTAACTCGTTTCTTCCTCACAGCAGGTCAACTTGTGTGTGGTTGCAACATTACGATCCCATTGAGTACATTTTTGGAGAAAGGGACATCTGTTGCACCACAATGCAGGTGGAGGGAACGTGGCACGATACATTTTCTTTAATTGTAAGGATTTTTTTGTGTTTTATACTTTTGGAATTATGGTTTTTCATGTTGACTTTAAAATGACCATTTCCATGTTTGACGTCTACTAACTCGTTTCTTCCTCACAGCAGGTCAACTTGTGTGTGGTTGCAACATTACAATCCCATTGAGTACATTTTTGGAGAAAGGGACATCTGTTGCAACACAGGGCGGGAGGAGGCAACGTGGCACGATACATTTTCTTTCATTGGTAAGGATTTTTTTGTGTTTTATACTTTAGGGATTATGGTTTTTCATGTTGACTTTAAAATGACCATTTTCTTGTTTGACGTCTACTAACTCGTTTCTTCCTCACAGCAGGTCAACTTGTGTTTGGTTGCAACATTACGATCCCATTGAGTACATTTTTGGAGAAAGGGACATCTGTTGCACCACAGGGCAGGAGGAGGGAACGTGGCACGATACATTTTCTTTCATTGGTAAGGATTTTTTTTGGTGTTTTATACTTTTGGAATTATGGTTTTTCATGTTGACTTTAAAGTGACCATTTTCATGTTTGACTTCTACTAAGTCGTTTCTTCCTCACAGCAGGTCAACTTGTGTGTGGTTGCAACATTACGATCCCATTGAGTACATTTTTGGAGAAAGGGACATCTGTTGCACCACAGGGCGGGAGGAGGGAACGTGGCACGATACATTTTCTTTCATTGGTAAGGATTTTTTTGTGTTCTATACTTTTGGAAATATGGTTTTTCATGTTGACTTTAAAATGACCATTTTCATGTTTGATGTCTACTAACTCGTTTCTTCCTCACAGCAGGTCAACTTGTGTGTGGTTGCAACATTACGATCCCATTGAGTACATTTTTGGAGAAAGGGACATCTGTTGCACCACAAAGCGGGAGGAGGGAACGTGGCACGATTTATTTTCTTTCATTGGTAAGTATTTTTTTGTGTTTTATGCTTTTGGAATCATGGTTTATCATGTTGACTTTAAAATGACCATTTTCATGTTTGACGTCTACCAACTCGTTTCTTCCTCACAGCAGGTCAACTTGTGTGTGGTTGCAAGTTTACGATCCCATTGAGTACATTTTTGGAGAAAGGGACATCTGTTGCACCACGGGCGGGTGGAGGGAACGTGGCATGATACATTCTCTATCATTGGTAAGGATTTCTTTGTTTTTAATACTTTTGTAATTATGGTTTTTCATGTTGACTTTAAAATGACCATTTCCATGTTTGACGTCTACTAACTCGTTTCTTCCTCATAGCAGGTCAACTTGTGTGTGGTTGCAACATTACGATCCCATTGAGTACATTTTTGGAGAAAGGGACATCTGTTGCACCACAGGGCAGGTGGAGGGAACGTGGCACGATACATTTTCTTTCATTGGTAAGGATTTTTTTGTGTTTTATACTCTTGGAAATATGGTTTTTCATGTTGACTTTAAAATGACCATTTTCATGTTTGACGTCTACTAACTCGTTTCGTCCTCACAGCAGGTCAACTTGTGTGTTGTTGCAACATTACAATCCCATTGAGTACATTTTTGGAGAAAGGGACATCTGTTGCACCACGGGCGGGTGGAGGGAACGTGGCACGATACATTCTCTATCATTGGTAAGGATTTTTTTGTTTTTTATACTTTTGGAATTATGGTTTTTCATGTTGACTTTAAAATGACCATTTTCATGTTTGACGTCTACTAACTCGTTTCTTCCTCACAGCAGGTCAACTTGTGTGTGGTTGCAACATTACGATCCCATTGAGTACATTTTTGGAGAAAGGGACATCTGTTGCACCACAGGGCAGGTGGTGGGAACGTGGCACGATACATTTTCTTTCATTGGTAAGGATTTTTTTGTGTTTTATACTTTTGGAATTATGGTTTTTCATGTTGACTTTAAAATGACCATTTCCATGTTTGACGTCTACTAACTCGTTTCTTCCTCACAGCAGGTCAATTTGTGTGTGGTTGCAACATTACGATCCCATTGAGTACATTTTTGGAGAAAGGGACATCTGTTGCACCACAGGGCGGGAGGAGGGAACGTGACACGATACATTTTCTTTCATTGGTAAGGATTTTTTTGTGTTTTATACTTTTGGAATTATGGTTTTTCATGTTGACTTTAAAATGACCATTTTCATGTTTGACGTCTACTAACTCGTTTCTTCCTCACAGCAGGTCAACTTGTGTGTTGTTGCAACATTACAATCCCATTGAGTACATTTTTGGAGAAAGGTACATCTGTTGCATCACAGGGCAGGAGGAGGGAACGTGGCACGATACATTTTCTTTCATTGGTAAGGATTTTTTTTGGCGTTTTATACTTTTGGAATTATGGTTTTTCATGTTGACTTTAAAATGACCATTTTCATGTTTGACGTCTACTAAGTCGTTTCTTCCTCACAGCAGGTCAACTTGTGTGTGGTTGCAACATTACGATCCCATTGAGTACATTTTTGGAGAAAGGGACATCTGTTGCACCACAGGGCGGGAGGAGCGAACGTGGCACGATTTATTTTCTTTCATTGGTAAGGATTTTTTTGTGTTTTATGATTTTGGAATCATGGTTTATCATGTTGACTTTAAAATGACCATTTTCATGTTTGACGTCTACCAACTCGTTTCTTCCTCACAGCAGGTCAACTTGTGTGTGGTTGCAAGTTTACGATCCCATTGAGTACATTTTTGGAGAAAGGGACATCTGTTGCACCACGGGCGGGTGGAGGGAACGTGGCACGATACATTCTCTATCATTGGTAAGGATTTTTTTGTTTTTTATACTTTTGGAATTATGGTTTTTCATGTTGACTTTAAAATGACCATTTTCATGTTGACGTCTACTAACTCGTTTCTTCCTCACAGCAGGTCAACTTGTGTGTGGTTGCAACATTACGATCCCATTGAGTACATTTTTGGAGAAAGGGACATCTGTTGCACCACAGGGCAGGTGGAGGGAACGTATCACAATACGTTTTCTTTCATTGGTAAGGATTTTTTTGTGTTTTATACTTTTGGAATTATGGTTTTTCATGTTGACTTTAAAATGACCATTTCCATGTTTGACGTCTACTAACTCGTTTCTTCCTCACAGCAGGTCAACTTGTGTGTGGTTGCAACATTACGATCCCATTGAGTACATTTTTGGAGAAAGGGACATCTGTTGCACCACAGGGCAGGAGGAGGGAACGTGGCACGATACATTTTCTTTCATTGGTAAGGATTTTTTTGTGTTTTATACTTTTGGAATTATGGTTTTTCATGTTGACTTTAAAATGACAATTTTCATGTTTGACGTCTACTAACTCGTTTCTTCCTCACAGCAGGTCAACATGTGTGTGGTTGCAACATTACGATCCCATTGAGTACATTTTTGGAGAAAGGGACATCTGTTGCACCACAGGGCGGGTGGAGGGAATGTGGCACGGTACATTTTCTTTCATTGGTAAGGACTTTTTTGTGTTTTATACTTTTTGAGTTATGGTTTTTCATGTTGACTTTAAAATGACCATTTTCATGTTTGACGTCTACTAACTCGTTTCTTCCCCACAGCAGGTCACTTGTGTGTGGTTGCAACATTACGATCCCGTTGAGTACATTTTTGGAGAAAGGGACATCTGTCGCACCACAGGGCGGGAGGAGGCAACGTGGCACGATACATTTTCTTTCATTGGTAAGTATTTTTTTGTGTTTTATACTTTTGGAATTATGGTTTTTCATGTTGACTTTAAAATGACCATTTTCATGTTTGACGTCTACTAACTCGTTTCTTCCTCACAGCAGGTCAACTTGTAGGTGGTTGGAACATTTCAATCCCATTGGGTACATTTTTGGAGAAAGGGACATCTGTTGCATCACAGGGCGGGAGGAGGGAACGCGGCACGATACATTTTCTTTCATTGGTAAGGATTTTTTTGTGTTTTATACTTTTGGAATTATGGTTTTTCATGTTGACTTTAAAATGACCATTTTCATGATTGACGTCTACTAACTCGTTTCTTCCTCACAGCAGGTCAACTTGCGTGTGGTTGCTACATTACGATCCCATTGAGTACATTTTTGGAGAAAGGGACATCTGTTGCACCACAGGGCGGGAGGAGGGAACGTGGCACGATACATATTCTTTCATTGGTAAGGATTTTTTGGTGTTTTATACTTTTGGAATTATGGTTTTTCATGTATACTTTAAAATCACAATTTTCATGTTTGACGTCTACTAACTCGTTTCTTCCTCACAGCAGGTCAACTTGTGTGTGGTTGCAACATTACGATCCCATTGAGTACATTTTTGGAGAAAGGGACATTGTTGCACCACAGGGCGGGAGGAGGGAACGTGGCACAATACATTTTCTTTCATTGGTAGGGATTTTTTTGTGTTTTATACTTTTGGAATTATGGTGTCTCATGTTGACTTTAAAATGACCATTTCCATGTTTGACGTCTACTAACTCGTTTCTTCCTCACAGCAGGTCAACTTGTGTGTGGTTGCAACATTACGATCCCATTGAGTACATTTTTGGAGAAAGGGACATCTGTTGCACCACAGGGCAGGAGGAGGGAATGTGGCACGTTACATTTTCTTTCATTGGCAAGGATTTTTTTGTGTTTTATACTTTTGGAATTATGGTTTTTCATGTTGACTTTAAAGTGACAATTTTCATGTTTGACGTCTACTAACTCGTTTCTTCCTCACAGCAGGTCAACTTGTGTGTGGTTGCAACATTACGATCCCATTGAGTACATTTTTGGAGAAAGGGACATCTGTTGCACCAAAGGCCGGGTGGAGGGAATGTGGCACGGTACATTTTCTTTCATTGGTAAGGATTTATTTGTGTTTTATACTTTTGGAGTTATGGTTTTTCATGTTGACTTTAAAATGACCATTTTCATGTTTGACGTCTACTA
This sequence comes from Schistocerca americana, assembly GCF_021461395.2. Taxonomy (NCBI): domain Eukaryota; kingdom Metazoa; phylum Arthropoda; class Insecta; order Orthoptera; family Acrididae; genus Schistocerca; species Schistocerca americana. Next base: position 128,657,338 of record NC_060125.1, read on the forward strand.
ACTCGTTTCTTCCTCACAGCAGGTCACTTGTGTGTGGTTGCAACATTAGGATCCCATTGAGTACATTTTTGGAGAAAGGGACATCTGTTGCACCACAGGGCGGGAGGAGGCAACGTGGCACGATACATTTTCTTTCATTGGTAAGTATTTTTTTGTGTTTTATACTTTTGGAATTATGGTTTTTCAAGTTGACTTTAAAATGATCATTTTCATGTTTGACCTCTACTAACTCGTTTCTTCCTCACAGCAGGTCAACTTGTGTGTGGTTGCAACATTACGATCCCATTGAGTACATTTTTGGAGAAAGAGACATCTGTTGCACCACAGGGCGGGAGGAGGGAACGTGGCACGATACATTTTCTTTCATTGGTAAGGATTTTTTTGTGTTTTATACTTTTGGAATTATGGTTTTTCATGTTGACTTTAAAATGACCATTTTCATCATTGACGTCTACTAACTCGTTTCTTCCTCACAGCAGGTCAACTTGCGTGTGGTTGCTACATTACGATCCCATTGAGTACATTTTTGGAGAAAGGGACATCTGTTGCACCACAGGGCGGGAGGAGGGAACGTGGCACGATACATATTCTTTCATTGGTAAGGATTTTTTTGTGTTTTATACTTTTGGAATTATGGTTTTTCATGTTGACTTTAAAATCACAATTTTCATGTTTGACGTCTACTAACTCGTTTCTTCCTCACAGCAGGTCAACATGTGTGTGGTTGCAACATTACGATCCCATTGAGTACATTTTTGGAGAAAGGGACATCTGTTGCACCACAGGGCGGGAGGAGGGAACGTGGCACAATACATTTTCTTTCATTGGTAGGGATTTTTTTGTGTTTTATACTTTTGGAATTATGGTGTCTCATGTTGACTTTAAAATGACCATTTTCATGTTTGACTTCTACTAACTCGTTTCTTCCTCACAGCAGGTCAACTTGTAGGTGGTTGGAACATTTCGATCCCATTGGGTACATTTTTGGAGAAAGGGACATCTGTTGCATCACAGGGCGGGAGGAGGGAACGCGGCACGATACATTTTCTTTCTATGGTAAGGATTTTTTTGTGTTTTATACTTTTGGAATTATGGTTTTTCATGTTGACTTTAAAATGACCATTTTCGTGTTTGACGTCTACTAACTTGTTTCTTCATCACAGCAGGTCAACTTGTGTGTGGTTGCAACATTGTGATCCCATTGAGTACATTTTTGGAGAAAGGGACATCTGTTGCACCACAGGGCGGGTGGAGGGAACGTGGCACGATACATTTTCTTTCATTGGTAAGGATTTCTTTGTGTTTTATACTTTTGGAATTATGGTTTTTCATGTTGACTTTAAAATGACCATTTTCATGTTTGACATCTACTAACTCGTTTCCTCCTCACAGCAGGTCAACTTGTGTGTGGTTGCAACATTGCAATCCCATTGAGTACATTTTTGGAGAAAGGGACATCTGTTGCACCACAGGGCGAGAGGAGGGAACGTGGCACGATACATTTTCTTTCATTGGTAAGGATTTTTTTGTGTTTTATACTTTTGGAATTATGGTTTTTCATGTTGATTTTCAAATGACCATTTTCATGTTTGACGTCTACTAACTCGTTTCTTCCTCACAGCAGGTCAACTTGTGTGTGGTTGCAACATTACGATCCCATTGAGTACATTTTTGGAGAAAGGGACATCTGTTGCACCACAGGGCGAGAGGAGGGAACGTGGCACGATACATTTTCTTTCATTGGTAAGGATTTTTTTGTGTTTTATACTTTTGGAATTATGGTTTTTCATGTTGATTTTAAAATGACCATTTTCATGTTTGACGTCTACTAACTCGTTTCTTCCTCACAGCAGGTCAACTTGTGTATGGTTGCAACATTACGATCCCATTGAGTACATTTTTGGAGAAAGGGACATCTGTTGCACCACAGGGCGAGAGGAGGGAATGTGGCACGATACATTTTCTTTCATTGGTAAGGATTTTTTTGTGTTTTATACTTTTGGAATTATGGTTTTTCATGTTGACTTTAAAATGACCATTTTCGTGATTGACGTCTACTAACTCGTTTCTTCCTCACAGCAGGTCAACTTGTGTGTGGTTGCAACATTGCGATCCCATTGAGTACATTTTTGGAGAAAGGGACATCTGTTGCACCACAGGGCGGGAGGAGGGAACGTGGCACGATACATATTCTTTCATTGGTAAGGATTTTTTTGTGTTTTATACTTTTGGAATTATGGTTTTTCATGTTGACTTTAAAATGACCATTTTCATGTTTGACGTCTACTAACTCGTTTCTTCCTCACAGCAGGTCAACTTGTGTGTGGTTGCAACATTACGATCCCATTGAGTACATTTTTGGAGAAAGGGACATCTGTTGCACCACAGGGCGGGAGGAGGGAACGTGGCACAATACATTTTCTTTCATTGGTAGGGATTTTTTTGTGTTTTATACTTTTGGAATTATGGTGTCTCATGTTGACTTTAAAATGACCATTTTCATGTTTGACGCCTACTAACTCGTTTCTTCCTCACAGCAGGTCAACTTGTAGGTGGTTGGAACATTTCGATCCCATTGGGTACATTTTTGGAGAAAGGGACATCTGTTGCATCACAGGGCGGGAGGAGGGAACGCGGCACGATACGTTTTCTTTCTATGGTAAGGATTTTTTTGTGTTTTATACTTTTGGAATTATGGTTTTTCATGTTGACTTTAAAATGACCATTTTCGTGTTTGACGTCTACTAACTCGTTTCTTCATCACAGCAGGTCAACTTGTGTGTGGTTGCAACATTGTGATCCCATTGAGTACATTTTTGGAGAAAGGGACATCTGTTGCACCACAGGGCGGGTGGAGGGAACGTGGCACGATACATTTTCTTTCATTGGTAAGGATTTCTTTGTGTTTTATACTTTTGGAATTATGGTTTTTCATGTTGACTTTAAAATGACCATTTTCATGTTTGACATCTACTAACTCGTTTCCTCCTCACAGCAGGTCAACTTGTGTGTGGTTGCAACATTGCAATCCCATTGAGTACATTTTTGGAGAAAGGGACATCTGTTGCACCACAGGGCGAGAGGAGGGAACGTGGCACGATACATTTTCTTTCATTGGTAAGGATTTTTTTGTGTTTTATACTTTTGGAATTATGGTTTTTCATGTTGATTTTAAAATGACCATTTTCATGTTTGACGTCTACTAACTCGTTTCTTCCTCACAGCAGGTCAACTTGTGTGTGGTTGCAACATTACGATCCCATTGAGTACATTTTTGGAGAAAGGGACATCTGTTGCACCACAGGGCGAGAGGAGGGAACGTGGCACGATACATTTTCTTTCATTGGTAAGGATTTTTTTGTGTTTTATACTTTTGGATTTATGGTTCTTCATGTTGATTTTAAAATGACCATTTTCATGTTTGACGTCTACTATCTCGTTTCTTCCTCACAGCAGGTCAACTTGTGTGTGGTTGCAACATTACGATCCCATTGAGTACATTTTTGGAGAAAGGGACATCTGTTGCACCACAGGGCGAGAGGAGGGAACGTGGCACGATACATTTTCTTTCATTGGTAAGGATTTTTTTGTGTTTTATACTTTTGGAATTATGGTTTTTCATGTTGATTTTAAAATGACCATTTTCATGTTTGACTTCTACTAACTCGTTTCTTCCTCACAGCAGGTCAATTTGTGTGTGGTTGCAACATTACGATCCCATTGAGTACATTTTTGGAGAAAGGGACATCTGTTGCACCACAGGGCGAGAGGAGGGAACGTGGCACGATACATTTTCTTTCATTGGTAAGGATTTTTTTGTGTTTTATACTTTTGGAATTATGGTTTTTCATGTTGACTTTAAAATGACTATTTTCATGTTTGACGTCTACTAACTCATTTCTTCCTCACAGCAGGTCAAGTTGTGTGTGGTTGCAACATTACGATCCCATTGAGTACATTTTTGGAGAAAGGGACATCTGTTGCACCACAGGGCGAGAGGAGGGAACGTGGCACGATACATTTTCTTTCATTGGTAAGGATTTTTTTGTGTTTTATACTTTTGGAATTATCGTTTTTCATGTTGATTTTAAAATGACCATTTTCATGTTTGACGTCTACTAACTCGTTTCTTCCTCACAGCAGGTCAATTTGTGTGTGGTTGCAACATTACGATCCCATTGAGTACATTTTTGGAGAAAGGGACATCTGTTGCACCACAGGGCGAGAGGAGGGAACGTGGCACGATACATTTTCTTTCATTGGTAAGGATTTTTTTGTGTTTTATACTTTTGGAATTATGGTTTTTTATGTTGATTTTAAAATGACCATTTTCATGTTTGACTTCTACTAACTCGTTTCTTCCTCACAGCAGGTCAATTTGTGTGTGGTTGCAACATTACGATCCCATTGAGTACATTTTTGGAGAAAGGGACATCTGTTGCACCACAGGGCGAGAGGAGGGAACGTGGCACGATACATTTTCTTTCATTGGTAAGGATTTTTTTGTGTTTTATACTTTTGGAATTATGGTTTTTCATGTTGACTTTAAAATGACCATTTTAATGTTTGACGTCTACTAACTCGTTTCTTCCTCACAGCAGGTCAACTTGTGTGTGTGGTTGTAACATTACGATCCCATTGAGTACATTTTTGGAGAAAGGGACATCTGTTGCACCACAGGGAGGGTGGAGGGAACGTGGCACGATACATTTTCTTTCATTGGTAATAATTTTTTTGTGTTTTTATACTTTTGGAATTATGGTTTTTCATGTTGACTTTAAAATTACCATTTTCATGATTGACGTCTACTAACTCGTTTCTTCCTCACAGCAGGTCAACTTGTGTGTGGTTGCAACATTACGATCCCATTGAGTACATTTTTTGAGAAAGGGACATCTGTTGCACCACAGGGCGGGTGGAGGGAACGTGGCACGATACATTTTCTTTCATTGGTAAGGATTTTTTTGTGTTTTATACTTTTGGAATTATGGTTTTTCATGTTGACTTTAAAATGACCATTTTCATGTTTGACGTCTACTAACTCGTTTCTTCCTCACAGCAGGTCAATTTGTGTGTGGTTGCAACATTACGATCCCATTGAGTACATTTTTGGAGAAAGGGACATCTGTTGCACCACAGGGCGGGTGGAGGGAACGTGGCACGATACATTTTCTTTCATTGGTATGGATTTTTTTGTGTTTTATACTTTTGGAATTATGGTTTTTCTTGTTGACTTTAAAATGATCATTTTCATGTTTGACGTCTACTAACTCGTTTCTTCCTCACAGCAGGTCAAATTGTGTGTGGTTGCAACATTACAATCCCATTGAGTACATTTTTGGAGAAAGGGACATCTGTTGCACCACAGGGCGGGAGGAGGGAACGTGGCACGATACATTTTCTTTCATTGGTAAGGATTTTTTTGTGTTTTATACTTTTGGAATTATGGTTTTTCATGTTGACTTTAAAATGACCATTTTCATGTTTGACGTCTACTAACTCGTTTCTTCCTCACAGCAGGTCAACTTGTGTGTGGTTGCAACATTACGATCCCATTGAGTACATTTTTGGAGTAAGGGACATCTGTTGCACCACAGGGCGGGAGGAGGGAACGTGGCACAATACATTTTCTTTCATTGGTAAGGATTTTTTTGTGTTTTACACTTTTGGAATTATGGTTTTTCATGTTGGCTTTAAAATGACCATTTTCATGTTTGACGTCTACTAACTCGTTTCTTCCTCACAGCAGGTCAACTTGTGTGTGGTTGCAACATTACAATCCCGTTGAGCACATTTTTGGAGAAAGGGACATCTGTTGCACCACAGGGCGGGAGGAGGGAACGTGGCACGATACATTTTCTTTCATTGGTAAGGTTTTTTTTGTGTTTTATACTTTTGGAATTATGGTTTTTCATGTTGACTTTAAAATGACCATTTTCATGTTTGACGTCTACTAACTCGTTTCTTCCTCACAGCGGGTCCACTTGTGTGTGGTTGCAACATTACGATCCCATTGAGTACATTTTTGGAGAAAGGGCCATCTGTTGCACCACAGGGCGGGTGGAGGGAACGTGGCACGATACATTTTCTTTCATTGGTAAGGATTTTTTTGTGTTTTACACTTTTGGAATTATGGTTTTTCATGTTGACTTTAAAATGACCATTTTCATGTTTGACGTCTACTAACTCGTTTCTTCCTCACAGCAGGTCAACTTGTGTGTGGTTGCAACATTACGATCCCATTGAGTACATTTTTGGAGAAAGGGACATCTGTTGCACCACAGGGCGGGAGGAGGGAACGTGGCACGATACATCTTCTTTCATTGGTAAGGATTTTTTTGTGTTTTATACTTTTGGAATTATGCTTTTTCATGTTGACTTTAAAATGACCATTTTCATGTTTGACGTCTACTAACTCGTTTCTTCCTCACAGCAGGTCAACTTGTGTGTGGTTGCAACATTACGATCCCATTGAGTACATTTTTGGAGTAAGGGACATCTGTTGCACCACAGGGCGGGAGGAGGGAACGTGGCACAATACATTTTCTTTCATTGGTAAGGATTTTTTTGTGTTTTACACTTTTGGAATTATGGTTTTTCATGTTGACTTTAAAATGACCATTTTCATGTTTGACGTCTACTAACTCGTTTCTTCCTCACAGCAGGTCAACTTGTGTGTGGTTACAACATTACAATCCCATTGAGTACATTTTTGGAGAAAGGGACATCTGTTGCACCACAGGGCGGGAGGAGGGAACGTGGCACGATACATTTTTTTTCATTGGTAAGGATTTTTTTGTGTTTTATACTTTTGGAATTATGGTTTTTCATGTTGACTTTAAAATGACCATTTTCATGTTTGACGTCTACTAACTCGTTTCTTCCTCACAGCGGGTCCACTTGTGTGTGGTTGCAACATTACGATCCCATTGAGTACATTTTTGGAGAAAGGGACATCTGTTGCACCACAGGGCGGGTGGAGGGAACGTGGCACGATACATTTTCTTTCATTGGTAAGGATTTTTTTGTGTTTTATACTTTTGGAATTATGGTATTTCATGTTGACTTTAAAATGACCATTTTCGTGTTTGACGTCTACTAGCTCGTTTCTTCCTCACGGCAGGTCAACTTGTGTGTGGTTGCAACATTACGATCCCATTGAGTACATTTTTGGAGAAAGGGACATCTGTTGCACCACAGGGCGGGTGGAGGGAACGTGGCTCGATACACTTTCTTTCATTGGTAAGGATTTTTTTTGTGTTTTATACTTTTGGAATTATGGTTTTTCATGTTGACTTTAAAATGACCATTTTCATGTTTGACGTCTACTAACTCGTTTCTTCCTCACAGCAGGTTAACTTGTGTGTGGTTGCAACATTACGATCCCATTGAGTACATTTTTGGAGAAAATGACATCTGTTGCACCACAGGGCAGGTAGAGGGAACGTGGCACGATACATATCCTTTCATTGGTAAGGATTTTTTTGTGTTTTATACTTTTGGAATTATGGTTTTTCATGTTGACTTTAAAATGACCATTTTCATGTTTGACGTCTACTAACTCGTTTCTTCCTCACAGCAGGTCAACTTGTGTGTGGTTGCAACATTACGATCCCATTGAGTACATTTTTGGAGAAAGGGACATCTGTTGCACCACAGGGCGGGTGGAGGGAACGTGGCACGATACATTTTCTTTCATTGGTAAGGATTTTTTTGTGTTTTATACTTTTGGAATTATGGTTTTTCATGTTGACTTTAAAATGACCATTTTCATGTTTGACGTCTACTAACTCGTTTCTTCCTCACAGCAGGTCAACTTGTGTGTGGTTGCAACATTACGATCACATTGAGTACATTTTTGGAGAAAGGGACATCTGTTGCACCACAGGGCGGGTGAAGGGAACGTGGCACAATACATTTTCTTTCATTGGTAAGGATTTTTTTGTGTTTTATACTTTTGGAATTATGTTTTTTCATGTTGACTTTAAAATGACCATTTTCATGTTTGACGTCTACTAACTCGTTTCTTCCACACAGCATGTCAACTTGTGTGTGGTTGCAACATTACGATCCCATTGAGTACATTTTTGGAGAAAGGGACATCTGTTGCACCACAGGGCGGGTGGAGGGAACGTGGCACGATACATTTTCTTTCATTGGTAAGGATTTTTTTTTGTTTTATACTTTTGGAATCATGGTTTTTCATGTTGACTTTAAAATGACCATTTTCATGTTTGACGTCTACTAACTCCTTTCTTCCTCACAGCAGGTCAACTTGTGTGTGGTTGCAACATTACGATCCCATTGAGTACATTTTTGGAAAAAGGTACATCTGTTGCACCACAGGGTGGGTGGAGGGAACGTGGCACGATACATTTTCTTTCATTGGTAAGGATTTTTTTGTGTTTTATACTTTTGGAATTATGGTTTTTCATGTTGACTTTAAAATGACCATTTTCATGTTTGACGTCTACTAACTCGTTTCTTCCTCACAGCAGGTCAACTTGTGTGTGGTTGCAACATTACGATCCCATTGAGTACATTTTTGGAGAAAGGGGTATCTTTTGCACCACAGGGCGGGTGGAGGGAACGTGGCACGATACATTTTCTTTCATTGGTAAGGATTCTTTTGTGTTTTATGCTTTTGGAATTATGGTTTTTCATGTTGACTTTAAAATGACCATTTTCATGTTTGACGCCTACTAACTCGTTTCTTCCTCACAGCAGGTCAACTTGTGTGCGGTTGCAACATTACGATCCCATTGAGTACATTTTTTGAGACAGGGGCATCTGTTGCACCACAGGGCGGGTGGAGGGAACGTGGCACGACACATTTTCTTTCATTGGTAAGGATTTTTTTGTGTTTTATACTTTTGGAATTATGGTTTTTCATGTTGACTTTAAAATGACCATTTTCATGTTTGACGTCTACTAACTCGTTTCTTCCTCACAGCAGGTTAACTTGTGTGTGGTTGCAACATTACGATCCCATTGAGTACATTTTTGGAGAAAGGGACATCTGTTGCACCACAGGGCGGGTGGAGGGAACGTGGCACGATACATTTTCTTTCATTGGTAAGGATTTTTTTGTGTTTTATACTTTTGGAATTATGGTTTTTCATGTTGACTTTAAAATGACCATTTTCATGTTTGACGTCTACTAACTCCTTTCTTCCTCACAGCAGGTCAACTTGTGTGTGGTTGCAACATTACGATCCCATTGAGTACATTTTTGGAGAAAGGGACATCTGTTGCACCACAGGGCGGGTGGAGGGAACGTGGCACGATACATTTTCGTTCATTGGTAAGGATTTCTTTGTGTTTTACACTTTTGGAATTATGGTTTTTCATGTTGACTTTAAAATGACCATTTTCATGTTTGACGTCTACTAACTCGTTTCTTCTTCACAGCAGGTCAACTTGTGTGTGGTTGCAACATTACGATCCCATTGAGTACATTTTTGGAGAAAGGGACATCTGTTGCACCACAGGGCGGGTGAAGGGAATGTGGCACGATACATTTTCTTTCATTGGTAAGGATTTTTTGTGTTTAATACTTTTGGAGTTATGGTTTTTCATGTTGACTTTAAAATGACCATTTTCATGTTTGACGTCTACTAACTCGTTTCTTCCTCACAGCAGGTCAACTTGTGTGTGGTTGCAACATAACGATTCCATTGAGTACATTTTTGGAGAAAGGGACATCTGTTGCACCACAGGGCGGGTGGAGGGAACGTGGCACGATACATTTTCTTTCATTGGTAAGGATTTTTTTGTGTTTTATACTTTTTGAATTATGGTTTTTCATGTTGACTTTAAAATGACCATTTTCATGTTTGACGTCTACTAACTCGTTTCTTCCTCACAGCAGGTCAACTTGTGTGTGGTTGCAACATTACGATCCCATTGAGTACATTTTTGGAGAAAGGGACATCTGTTGCACCACAGGGCGGGTAGAGGGAACGTGGCACGATACATATTCTCTCATTGGTAAGGATTTTTTTGTGTTTTATACTTTTGGAATTATGGTTTTTCATGTTGACTTTAAAATGACCATTTTCATGTTTGACGTCTACTAACTCGTTTCTTCCTCACAGCAGGTTAACTTGTGTGTGGTTGCAACATTACGATCCCATTGAGTACATTTTTGGAGAAAGGGACATCTGTTGCACCACAGGGCGGGTGGAGGGAATATGGCACGATACATTTTCTTTCATTGGTAAGGATTTTTTTGTGTTTTATACTTTTGGAATTATGGTTTTTCGTGTTGACTTAAAAATGACCATTTTCATGTTTGACGTCTACTAACTCTTTTCTTCCCCACAGCAGGTCAACTTGTGTGTGGTTGCAACATTACGATCCCATTGAGTACATTTTTGGAGAAAGGGACATCTGTTGCACCACAGGGCGGGTGGAGGGAACGTGGCACGATACATTTTCTTTCATTGGTAAGGATTTTTTTGTGTTTTATACTTTTGGAATTATGGTTTTTCATGTTGACTTTAAAATGACCATTTTAATGTTTGACGTCTACTAAGTCGTTTCTTCCTCACAGCAGGTCAACTTGTGTGTGGTTGCAACATTAAGATCCCATTGAGTACATTTTTGGAGAAAGGGACATCTGTTGCACCACAGGGCGGGTAGAGGGAACGTGGCACGATACATATTCTTTCATTGGTAAGGATTTTTCTGTGTTTTATACTTTTGGAATTATGGTTTTTCATGTTGACCTTAAAATGACCATTTTCATGTTTGACGTCTACTAACTCGTTTCTTCCTCACAGCAGGTTAACTTGTGTGTGGTTGCAACATTACGATCCCACTGAGTACATTTTTGGAGAAAGGGACATCTGTTGCACCACAGGGCGGGTGGAGGGAATGTGGCACGATACATTTTCTTTCATTGGTAAGGATTTTTTTGTGTTTTATACTTTTGGAATTATGGTTTTTCATGTTGACTTTAAAATGACCATTTTCATGTTTGACATCTACTAACTCGTTTCTTCCTCACAGCAGGTCAACTTGTGTGTGGTTGCAACATTACGATCCCATTGAGTACATTTTTGGAGAAAGGGACATCTATTGCACCACAGGGCGGGTGGAGGGAACGTGGCACGATACATTTTCTTTCATTGGTAAGGATTTTTTTGTGTTTTATACTTTTTGAATTATGGTTTTTCATGTTGACTTTAAAATGACCATTTTCATGTTTGACGTCTATTAACTCGTTTCTTCCTCACAGCAGGTCAACTTGTGTGTGGTTGCAACATTACGATCCCATTGAGTACATTTTTGGAGAAATGGACATCTGTTGCACCACAGGGCGGGTGGAGGGAACGTGGCACGATACATTTTCTTTCATTGGTAATGATTTTTTTGTGTTTTATACTTTTGGAATTATGTTTTTTCATGTTGACTTTAAAATGACCATTTTGATGTTTGACGTCTACTAACTCGTTTCTCCCACACAGCAGGTCAACTTGTGTGTGGTTGCAACATTACGATCCCATTGAGTACATTTTTGGAGAAAGGGACATCTGTTCCACCACAGGGCGTGTGGAGGGAACGTGGCATGATACATTTTTTTTCATTGGTAAGGATTTTTTTGTGTTTTATACTTTTGGAATTATGGTTTTTCATGTTGACTTTAAAATGACCATTTTCATGTTTGACGTCTACTAACTCCTTTCTTCCTCACAGCAGGTCAACTTGTGTGTGGTTGCAACATTATGATCCCATTGAGTACATTTTTGGAGAAAGGTACATCTGTTGCACCACAGGGTGGGTGGAGGGAAAGTGGCACGATACATTTTCTTTCATTGGTAAGGATTTTTTTGTGTTTTATACTTTTGGAATTATGGTTGTCCATGTTGACTTTAAAATGACCATTTTCATGTTTGACGTCTACTAACTCGTTTCTTCCTCACAGCAGGTAAACTTGTGTGTGGTTGAAACATTACGATCCCATTGAGTACATTTTTGGAGAAAGGGGTATCTTTTGCACCACAGGGCGGGTGGAGGGAACGTGGCACGATACATTTTCTTTCATTGGTAAGGATTCTTTTGTGTTTTATACTTTTGGAATTATGGTTTTTCATGTTGACTTTAAAATGACCATTTTCATGTTTGACGTCTACTAGCTCGTTTCTTCCTCACAGCAGGTCAACTTGTGTGCGGTTGCAACATTACGATCCCATTGAGTACATTTTTGGAGAAAGGGGCATCTGTTGCACCACAGGGCGGGTGGAGGGAACGTGGCACGATACATTTTCTTTCATTGGTAGGGATTATTTTGTGTTTTATACTTTTGGAATTATGGTTTTTCATGTTGACTTTAAAATGACCATTTTCATGTTTGACGTCTACTAACTCGTTTCTTCCTCACAGCAGGTCAACTTCTGTGTGGTTGCAACATTACGATCCCATTGAGTACATTTTTTGAGAAAGGCACATCTGTTGCACCACAGGACGGGTGGAGGGAACGTGGCACGATACATTTTCTTTCATTGGTAAGGATTTATTTGTGTTTTATACTTTTGGAATTATGGTTTTTCATGTTCACTTTAAAATGACCATTTTCATGTTTGACGTCTACTAAGTCGTTTCTTCCTCACAGCAGGTCAACATGTGTGTGGTTGCAACATTACGATCCCATTGAGTACATTTTTGGAGAAAGGGTCATCTGTTGCACCACAGGGCGGGTGGAGGGAACGTGGCACGATACATTTTCTTTCATTGGTAAGGATTTTTTTGTGTTTTATACTTTTGGAATTATGGTTTTTCATGTTGACTTTAAAATGACCATTTTCATGTTTGACGTCTACTAACTCATTTCTTCCTCGCAGCAGGTCAACTTGTGTGTGGTTGCAACATTACAATCCCATTGAGTACATTTTTGGAGAATGGGACATCTGTTGCACCACAGGGCGGGTGGAGGGAACGTGGCACGATACATTTTCTTTCATTGGTAAGGATTTTTTTGTGTTTTATACTTTTGGAATTATGGTTTTTCATGTTGACTTTAAAATGACCATTTTCATGTTTGACGTCTACAAACTCGTTTCTTCCTCACAGCAGGTCAACTTGTGTGTGGTTGCAACATTACGATCCCATTGAGTACATTTTTGGAGAAAGGGACATCTGTTGCACCACAGGGCGGGTGGCGGGAACGTGGCACGATACATTTTCTTTCATTGGTAAGGATTTTTTTGTGTTTTATACTTTTGGAATTATGGTTTTTCATGTTGACTTTAAAATGACCATTTCATGTTTGACGTCTACTAACTCGTTTTTTCCTCACAGCAGGTCAACTTGTACGTGGTTGCAACATTACGATCCCATTGAGTAAATTTATGAGAAAGGGACATCTGTTGCACCACAGGGCGGGTGGAGGGAACGTGGCACGATACATTTTCTTTCATTGGTAAGGATTTTTTTGTGTTTTATACTTTTGGAATTATGGTTTTTCATGTTGACTTTAAAATGACCATTTTCATGTTTGACGTCTACAAACTCGTTTCTTCCTCACAGCAGGTCAACTTGTGTGTGGTTGCAACATTACGATCCCAATGAGTACATTTTTGGAGAAAGGGACATCTGTTGCACCACAGGGCGGGTGGAGGGAACGTAGCACGATACATTTTCTTTCATTGGTAAGTTTTTTTTTGTGTTTTATACTTTTGGAATTATGGTTTTTCATGTTGACTTTAAAATGACCATTTTCATGTTTGACGTCTACTAACTCGTATCTTCCTCACAGCAGGTCAACTTGTGTGTGGTTGCAACATTACGATCCCATTGAGTACATTTTTGTAGAAAGGGACATCTGTTGCACCACAGGGCGGGTGGAGGGAACGTGGCACGATACATTTTCTTTCATTGGTAAGAATTTTTTTGTGTTTTATACTTTTGGAATTATGATTTTTCATGTTGACTTTAAAATGACCATTTTCATGTTTGACGTCTACTAACTCGTTTCTTCCTCACAGCAGGTCAACTTGTGTGTGGTTGCAACATTACGATCCGATTGAGTACATTTTTGGAGAAAGGGACATCTGTTGCACCACAGGGCGGGTGAAGGGAACGTGGCACGATACATTTTCTTTCATTGGTAAGGATTTTTTTGTGTTTTGTACTTTTGGAATTATGGTTCTTCATGTTGACTTTAAAATGACCATTTTCATGTTTGACGTCTACTAACTCGTTTCTTCCTCACAGCAGGTCAACTTGTGTGTGGTTGCAACATTACGATCCCATTGAGTACATTTTTGGAGAAAGGGACATCTGTTGCACCACAGGGCGGGTGGAGGGAACGTGGCACGATACATTTTCTTTCATTGGTAAGGATTTTTTTGTGTTTTATACTTTTGGAATTATGGTTTTTCATGTTGACTTTAAAATGACCATTTTCATGTTTGACGTCTACTAGCTCGTTTCTTCCTCACAGCAGGTCAACTTGTGTGTGGTTGCAACATTACGATCCCATTGAGTACATTTTTGTAGAAAGGGACATCTGTTGCACCACAGGGCGGGTGGAGGGAACGTGGCACGATACATTTTCTTTCATTGGTAAGAATTTTTTTGTGTTTTATACTTTTGGAATTATGGTTTTTCATGTTGACTTTAAAATGACCATTTTCATGTTTGACGTCTACTAACTCGTTTCTTCCTCACAGCAGGTCAACTTGTGTGTGGTTGCAACATTACGATCCGATTGAGTACATTTTTGGAGGAAGGGACATCTGTTGCACCACACGGCGGGTGGAGGGAACGTGGCACGATACATTTTCTTTCATTGGTAAGGATTTTTTTGTGTTTTATACTTTTGGAATTATGGTTTTTCATGTTGGCTTTAAAATGTCCATTTTCGTGTTTGACGTCTACTAACGCGTTTCTTCCTCACAGCAGGTCAACTTGTGTGTGGTTGCAACATTACGATCCCATTGAGTACATTTTTGGAGAAAGGGACATCTGTTGCACCACAGGGCGGGTGAAGGGAACGTGGCACGATACATTTTCTTTCATTGGTAAGGATTTTTTTGTGTTTTATACTTTTGGAATTATGGTTCTTCATGTTGACTTTAAAATGACCATTTTCATGTTTGACGTCTACTAACTCGTTTCTTCCTCACAGCAGGTCAACTTGTGTGTGGTTGCAACATTACGATCCCATTGAGTACATTTTTGGAGAAAGGGACATCTGTTGCACCACAGGGCGGGTGGAGGGAACGTGGCACGATACATTTTCTTTCATTGGTAAGGATTTTTTTGTGTTTTATACTTTTGGAATTATGGTTTTTCATGTTGACTTTAAAATGACCATTTTCATGTTTGACGTCTACTAGCTCGTTTCTTCCTCACAGCAGGTCAACTTGTGTGTGGTTGCAACATTACGATCCCATTGAGTACATATTTGGAGAAAGGGACATCTGTTGCACCACAGGGCGGGTGGAGGGAACGTGGCACGATACATTTTCATTCATTGGTAAGGATTTTTTTGTGTTTTATACTTTTGGAATTATGGTTTTTCATGTTGACTTTAAAATGACCATTTTCATGTTTGACGTCTACTAACTCGTTTCTTCCTCACAGCAGGTCAACTTGTGTGTGGTTGCAACATTACGATCCCATTGAGTACATTTTTGGAGAAAGGGACATCTGTTGCACCACAGGGCGGGTGGAGGGAACGTGAAACGATACATTTTCCTTCATTGGTAAGGATGTTTTTGTGTTTTATACTTTTGGAATTATGGTTTTTCATGTTGACTTTAAAATGACCATTTTCATGTTTGACGTCTACTAGCTCGTTTCTTCCTCACAGCAGGTCAACTTGTGTGTGGTTGCAACATTACGATCCCATTGAGTACATTTTTGGAGAAAGGGACATCTGTTGCACCACAGGGCGGGTGGAGGGAACGTGGCACGATACATTTTCTTTCATTGGTAAGGATTTTTTTGTGTTTTATACTTTTGGAATTATGGTTTTTCATGTTGGCTTTAAAATGACCATTTTCATGTTTGACGTCTACTAACTCGTTTCTTCCTCACAGCAGGTCAACTTGTGTGTGGTTGCAACATTACGATCCCATTGAGTACATTTTTGGAGAAAGGGACATCTGTTGCACCACAGGGCGGGTGAAGGGAACGTGGCACGATACATTTTCTTTCATTGGTAAGGATTTTTTTGTGTTTTGTAATTTTGGAATTATGGTTCTTCATGTTGACTTTAAAATGACCATTTTCATGTTTGACGTCTACTAACTCGTTTCTTCCTCACAGCAGGTCAACTTGTGTGTGGTTGCAACATTACGATCCCATTGAGTACATTTTTGGAGAAAGGGACATCTGTTGCACCACAGGGCGGGTGGAGGGAACGTGGCACGATACATTTTCTTTCATTGGTAAGGATTTTTTTGTGTTTTATACTTTTGGAATTATGGTTTTTCATGTTGACTTTAAAATGACCATTTTCATGTTTGACGTCTACTAGCTCGTTTCTTCCTCACAGCAGGTCAACTTGTGTGTGGTTGCAACATTACGATCCCATTGAGTACATTTTTGGAGAAAGGGACATCTGTTGCACCACAGAGCGGGTGGAGGGAACGTGGCACGATACATTTTCTTTCATTGGTAAGGATGTTTTTGTGTTTTATACGTTTGGAATTATGGTTTTTCATGTTGACTTTAAAATGACCATTTTCATGTTTGACGTCTACTAACGCGTTTCTTCCTCACAGCAGGTCAACTTGTGTGTGGTTGCAACATTACGATCCCATTGAGTACATTTTTGGAGAAAGGGACATCTGTTGCACCACAGGGCGGGTGAAGGGAACGTGGCACGATACATTTTCTTTCATTGGTAAGGATTTTTTTGTGTTTTATACTTTTGGAATTATGGTTTTTCATGTTGGCTTTAAAATGACCATTTTCATGTTTGACGTCTACTAACTCGTTTCTTCCTCACAGCAGGTCAACTTGTGTGTGGTTGCAACATTACGATCCCATTGAGTACATTTTTGGAGAAAGGGACATCTGTTGCACCACAGGGCGGGTGGAGGGAACGTGGCACGATACATTTTCTTTCATTGGTAAGGATTTTTTTGTGTTTTATACTTTTGAAATTATGGTTTTTCATGTTTACTTTAAAATGACAATTTTCATGTTTGACGTCTACTAGCCCGTTTCTTCCTCACAGCAGGTCAACTTGTGTGTGGTTGCAACATTACGATCCCATTGAGTACATATTTGGAGAAAGGGACATCTGTTGCACCACAGGGCGGGTGGAGGGAACGTGGCACGATACATTTTCATTCATTGGTAAGGATTTTTTTGTGTTTTATACTTTTGGAATTATGGTTTTTCATGTTGACTTTAAAATGACCATTTTCATGTTTGACGTCTACTAACTCGTTTCTTCCTCACAGCAGGTCAACTTGTGTGTGGTTGCAACATTACGATCCCATTGAGTACATTTTTGGAGAAAGGGACATCTGTTGCACCACAGGGCGGGTGGAGGGAACGTGAAACGATACATTTTCTTTCATTGGTAAGGATGTTTTTGTGTTTTATACTTTCGGAATTATGGTTTTTCATGTTGACTTTAAAATGACCATTTTCATGTTTGACGTCTACTAACTCGTTTCTTCCTCACAGCAGGTCAACTTGTGTGTGGTTGCAACATTACGATCCCATTGAGTACATTTTTGGAGAAAGGGACATCTGTTGCACCACAGGGCGGGAGGAGGGAATGTGGCACGATACATTTTCTTTCATTGGTAAGGATTTTTTTGTGTTTTATACTTTTGGAATTATGGTTTTTCATGTTGACTTTAAAATGACCATTTTCATGTTTGACGTCTACTAACTCGTTTCTTCCTCACAGCAGGTCAACTTGTGTGTGGTTGCAACATTACGATCCCATTGAGTACATTTTTGGAGAAAGGGACATCTGTTGCACCACAGGGCAGGTGGAGGGAACGTGGCATGATACATTTTCTTTCATTGGTAAGGGTTTTTTTGTGTTTTATACTTTTGGAATTATGGTTTTTCATGTTGACTTTAAAATGACCATTTTCATGTTTGACGTCTACTAACTCGTTTCTTCCTCACAGCAGGTCAACTTGTGTGTGGTTGCAACATTATGATCCCATTGAGTACATTTTTGGAGAAAGGGACATCTGTTGCACCACAGGGCGGGTGGAGGGAACGTGGCACGATACATTTTCTTTCGATGGTAAGGATTTTTTTGTGTTTTATACTTTTGGAATTATGGTTTTTCATGTTGACTTTAAAATGACCATTTTCATGTTTGACGTCTACTAACTCGTTTCTTCCTCACAGCAGGTCAACTTGTGTGTGGTTGCAACATTACGATCCCATTGAGTACATTTTTGGAGAAAGGGACATCTGTTGCACCACAGGGCGGGTGGAGGGAACGTGGCACGATACATTTTCTTTCATTGGTAAGGATTTTTTTGTGTTTTATACTTTTGGAATTATGGTTTTTCATGTTGACTTTAAAATGACCATTTTCATGTTTGACGTCTACTAACTCGTTTCTTCCTCACAGCAGGTCAACTTGTGTGTGGTTGCAACATTACGATCCCATTGAGTACATTTTTGGAGATGGGGACATCTGTTGCACCACTGGGCGGGAGGAGGGAACGTGGCACGATACATTTTCTTTCATTGGTAAGGATTTTTTTGTGTTTTATACTTTTGGAATTTTGGTTTTCATGTTGACTTTAAAATGACCATTTTCATGTTTGACGTCTACCAACTCGTTTCTTCCTCACAGCAGGTCAACTTGTGTGTGGTTGCAACATTACGATCCCATTGAGTACATTTTTGGAGAAAGGGACATCTGTTGCACCACAGGGCGGGAGGAGGGAACGTGGCACGATACATTTTCTTTCATTGGTAAGGATTTTTTTGTGTTTTATACTTTTGGAATTATGGTTTTTCATGTTGACTTTAAAATGACCATTTTCATGTTTGACGTCTACTAACTCGTTTCTTCCTCACAGCAGTTTAACTTGTGTGTGGTTGCAACATTACGATCCCATTGAGTACATTTTTGGAGAAAGGGACATCTGTTGCACCACAGGACGGGTGGAGGGAACGTGGCACGATACATTTTCTTTCATTGGTAAGGATTTTTTTGTGTTTTATACTTTTGGAATTATGGTTTTTCATGTTGACTTTAAAATCACCATTGTCATGTTTGACGTCTACTAACTCGTTTCTTCCTCACAGCAGGTCAACTTGTGTGTGGTTGCAACATTACGATTCCATTGAGTACATTTTTGGAGAAAGGGACATCTGTTGCACCACAGGGCGGGTGGAGGGAACGTGGCACGATACATTTTCTTTCATTGGTAAGGATTTTTTTGTGTTTTATACTTTTGGAATTATGGTTTTTCATGTTGACTTTAAAATGACCATTTTCATGTTTGACGTCAACTAACTCGTTTCTTCCTCACAGCAGGTTAACTTTTGTGTGGTTGCAACATTACGATCCCATTGAGTACATTTTTGGAGAAAGGGACATCTGTTGCACCACAGGGCGGGTGGAGGGAACGTGGCACGATACATTTTCTTTCATTGGTAAGGATTTATTTGTGTTTTATACTTTTGGAATTATGGTTTTTCATGTTGACTTTAAAATGACCATTTTCATGTTTGACGTCTACTAACTCGTTTCTTCCTCACAGCAGGTCAACTTGTGTGTGGTTGCAACATTACGATCCCATTGAGTACATTTTTGGAGAAAGGGACATCTGTTGCACCACAGGGCGGGTGGAGGGAACGTGGCACGATACATTTTCTTTCATTGGTAAGGATTTTTTTGTGTTTTACACTTTTGGAATTATGGTTTTTCATGTTGACTTTAAAATGACCTTTTCATGTTTGACGTCTACTAACTCGTTTCTTCTTCACAGCAGGTCAACTTGTGTGTGGTTGCAACATTACGATCCCATTGAGTACATTTTTGGAGAAAGGAACATCTGTTGCACCACAGGGCGGGTGAAGGGAATGTGGCACGATACATTTTCTTTCATTGGTAAGGATTTTTTGTGTTTTATACTTTTGGAGTTATGGTTTTTCATGTTGACTTTAAAATATCCATTTTCATGTTTGACGTCTACTAACTCGTTTCTTCCTCACAGCAGGTCAACTTGTGTGTGGTTGCAACATTACGATCCCATTGAGTACGTTTTTGGAGAAAGGGACATCTGTTGCACCACAGGGCGGGTGGAGGGAACGTGGCATGATACATTTTCTTTCATTGGTAAGGATTTTTTTGTGTTTTATACTTTTGGAATTATGGTTTTTCATGTTGACTTTAAAATGACCATTTTCATGTTTGACGTCTACTAACTCGTTTCTTCCACACAGCAGGTCAACTTGTGTGTGGTTGCAACATTACGATCCCATTGAGTACATTTTTGGAGAAAGGGACATCTGTTGCACCACAGGGCGGGAGGAGGGAACGTGGCACGATACATTTTCTTTCATTGGTTAGGATTTTTTTGTGTTTTATACTTTTTGAATTATGCTTTTTCATGTTGACTTTAAAATGGCCATTTTCATGTTTGACGTCTACTAACTCGTTTCTTCCTCACAGCAGGTCAACTTGTGTGTGGTTGCAACATTACGATCCCATTGAGTACATTTTTGGAGAAAGGGACATCTTTTGCACCACAGGGCGGGTGGAGGGAACGTGGCACGATACATTTTCTTTCATTGGTAAGGATTATTTTGTGTTTTATACTTTTGGAATTATGGTTTTTCATGTTGACTTTAAAATGACCATTTTCATGTTTGACGTCTACTAACTCTTTTTTTCTTCACAGCAGGTCAACTTGTGTGCGGTTGCAACATTACGATCTCATTGAGTACATTTTTGGAGAAAGGGGCATCTGTTGCACCACAGGGCGGGTGGAGGGAACGTGGCACGATACATTTTCTTTCATTGGTAAGGATTTTTTTGTGTTTTATACTTTTGGAATTATGGTTTTTCATGTTGACTTTAAAATGACCATTTTCATGTTTGACGTCTACTAACTCATTTCTTCTTCGCAGCAGGTCAGGTTGTGTGTGGTTGCAACATTACGATCCCATTGAGTACATTTTTTGAGAAAGGCACATCTGTTGCACCACAGGGTGGGTGGAGGGAACGTGGCACGATACATTTTCTTTCATTGGTAAGGATGTTTTTGTGTTTTATACTTTTGGAATTATGGTTTTTCATGTTGACTTTAAAATGACCATTTTCATGTTTGACGTCTACTAACTCGTTTCTTCCTCGCAGCAGGTCAACTTGTGTGTGGTTGCAACATTACGATCCCATTGAGTACATTTTTGGAGAAAGGCACATCTGTTGCACCACAGGGCGGGTGGAGGGAATGTGGCACGATACATTTTCTTTCATTGGTAAGGATTTTTTTGTGTTTTTTACTTTTGGAATTATGGTTTTTCATGTTGACTTTAAAATGACCATTTTCATGTTTGACGTCTACTAACTCGTTTCTTCCTCACAGCAGGTCAACTTGTGTGTGGTTCAACATTACGATCCCATTGAGTACATTTTTGGAGAAAGGGACATCTGTTGCACCACAGGGCGGGTGGCGGGAAATTGGCACGATACATTTTCTTTCATTGGTAAGGATTTTTTTGTGTTTTATACTTTTGGAATTATGGTTTTTCATGTTGACTTTAAAATGACCATTTCATGTTTGACGTCTACTAACACGTTTCTTCCTCACAGCAGGTCAATTTGTGTGTGGTTGCAACATTACGATCCCATTGAGTACATTTTTGGAGAAAGGGACATCTGTTGCACCACAGGGCGGGTGGAGGGAACGTGGCACGATACATTTTCTTTCATTGGTAAGGATTTTTTTGTGTTTTATACTTTTGGAATTATGGTTTTTCATGTTGACTTTAAAATTACCATTTTCATGTTTGACGTCTACTAACTCTTTTCTTCCTCATAGCAGGTCAACTTGTGTGTGGTTGCAACATTACGATCCCATTGAGTACATTTTTGGAGAAAGGGACATCTGTTGCACCACAGGGCGGGAGGAGGGAACGTGGCACGATACATTTTCTTTCATTGGTAAGGATGTTTTTGTGTTTTATACGTTTGGAATTATGGTTTTTCATGTTGACTTTAAAATGACCATTTTCATGTTT
The DNA here is from genome assembly GCF_021461395.2 of Schistocerca americana. NCBI lineage: Eukaryota > Metazoa > Arthropoda > Insecta > Orthoptera > Acrididae > Schistocerca > Schistocerca americana. The sequence continues at coordinate 128,679,535 of NC_060125.1, forward strand.
GACATCTACAAACTCGTTTCTTCCTCACAGCAGGTCAACTTGTGTGTGGTTGCAACATTACGATCCCATTGAGTACATTTTTGGAGAAAGGGACATCTGTTGCACCACAGGGCGGGTGGAGGGAACGTGGCACGATACATTTTCTTTCATTGGTAAGGATTTTTTTGTGTTTTATAATTTTTTAATTATGGTTTTTCATGTTGATTTTAAAATGACCATTTTCATGTTTGACATCTACTAACTCGTTTCTTCCTCACAGCAGGTCAACTTGTGTGTGGTTGCAACATTACGATCCCATTGAGTACATTTTTGGAGAAAGGGACATCTGTTGCACCACAGGGCGGGTGGAGGGAACGTGGCACGATACATTTTCTTTCATTGGTAAGGATTTTTTTGTGTTTTATAATTTTGGAATTATGGTTTTTCATGTTGACTTTAAAATGACCATTTTCATGTTTGACGTCTACTAACTCGTTTCTTCCTCACAGCAGGTCAACTTGTGTGTGGTTGCAACATTACGATCCCATTGAATACATTTTTGGAGAAAGGGACATCTGTTGCACCACAGGGCGGGTGGAGGGAACGTGGCACGATACATTTTATTTCATTGGTAAGGATTTTTTTGTGTTTTATACTTTTGGAATTATGGTTTTTCATGTTGACTTTAAAATGACCATTTTCATGTTTGACGTCTACTAACTCGTTTCTTCCTCACAGCAGGTCAACTTGTGTGTGGTTGCAACATTACGATCCCATAGAGTACATTTTTGGAGAAACGGACATCTGTTGCACCACAGGGCGGGTGGAGGGAACGTGGCACGATACATTTTCTTTCATTGGTAAGGATTTTTTTGTGTTTTATACTTTTGGAATTATGGTTTTTCATGTTGACTTTAAAATGACCATTTTCATGTTTGACGTCAACTAACTCGTTTCTTCCTCACAGAAGGTCAACTTGTGTGTGGTTGCAACATTACGATCCCATTGAGTACATTTTTGGAGAAATAGACATCTGTTGCACCACAGGGCGGGTGGAGGGAACGTGGCACGATACATTTTCTTTCATTGGTAAGGATTTTTTTGTGTTTTATACTTTTGGAATTATGGTTTTTCATGTTGACTTTAAAATGACCATTTTCATGTTTGACGTCAACTAACTCGTTTCTTCCTCACAGCAGGTCAACTTGTGTGTGGTTGCAACATTACGATCCCATTGAGTACATTTTTGGAGAAAGGGACATCTGTTGCACCACAGGGCGGGTGGAGGGAACGTGGCACGATACATTTTCTTTCATTGGTAAGGATTTTTTTGTGTTTTATACTTTTGGAATTATGGTTTTTCATGTTGACTTTAAAATGACCATTTTCATGTTTGACATCTACTAACTCGTTTCTTCCTCACAGCAGGTCAACTTGTGTGGTTGCAACATTACGATCCCATTGAGTACATTTTTGGAGAAAGGGACATCTGTTGCACCACAGGGTGGGAGGAGGGAACGTGGCACGATACATTTTCTTTCATTGGTAAGGATTTTTTTGTGTTTTATACTTTTGGAATTATGGTTTTTCATGTTGACTTTAAAATGGCCATTTTCATGTTTGACGTCTACTAACTCGTTTCTTCCTCACAGCAGGTCAACTTGTGTGTGGTTGCAACATTACGATCCCATTGAGTACATTTTTGGAGAAAGGGACATCTGTTGCACCACAGGGCAGGTGGAGGGAACGTGGCATGATACATTTTCTTTCATTGGTAAGGATTTTTTTGTGTTTTATACTTTTGGAATTATGGTTTTTCGTGTTGACTTTAAAATGACTATTTTCATGTTTGACGTCTACTAACTCGTTTCTTCCTCACAGCAGGTCAACTTGTGTGTGGTTGCAACATTACGATCCTATTGAGTACATTTTTGGAGAAAGGGACATCTGTTGCACCACAGGGCGGGTGGAGGGAACGTGGCACGATACATTTTCTTTCATTGGTAAGGATTTTTTTGTGTTTTATACTTTTGGAATTATGGTTTTTCATGTTGACTTTAAAATGACCATTTTCATGTTTGACGTCTACCAACTCGTTTCTTCCTCACAGCAGGTCAACTTGTGTGTGGTTGCAACATTACGATCCCATTGAGTGCATTTTTGGAGAAAGGGACATCTGTTGCACCACAGGGCGGGTGGAGGGAACGTGGCACGATACATTTTCTTTCATTGGTAAGGATTTTTTTGTGTTTTATACTTTTGGAATTATGGTTTTTCATGTTGACTTTAAAATGACCATTTTCATGTTTGACGTCTACTAACTCGTTTCTTCCTCACAGCAGGTCAACTTGTGTGTGGTTGCAACATTACGATCCCATTGAGTACATTTTTGGAGAAAGGGACATCTGTTGCACCACAGGGCGTGAGGAGGGAACGTGGCACGATACATTTTCATTCATTGGTAAGGATTTTTTTGTGTTTTATACTTTTGGAATTATGGTTTTTCATGTTGACTTTAAAATGACCATTTTCATGTTTGACGTCTACTAACTCGTTTCTTCCTCACAGCAGGTCAACTTGTGTGTGGTTGCAACGTTACGATCCCATTGAGTACATTTTTGGAGAAAGGGACATCTGTTGCACCACAGGGCGGGTGGAGGGAATGTGGCACGATACATTTTCTTTCATTGGCAAGGATTTTTTGTGTTTTATACCTTTGGAATTATGGTTTTCATGTTGACTTTAAAATGACCATTTTCATGTTTGACGTCTGCTAACTCGTTTCTTCCTCACAGCAGGTCAACTTGTGTGTGGTTGCAAAATTACGATCCCATTGAGTACATCTTTGGAGAAAGGGACATCTGTTGCACCACACGGCGGGTGGAGGGAACGTGGCACGATACATTTTCTTTCATTGGTAAGGATTTTTTTGTGTTTTATACTTTTGGAATTATGGTTTTTCATGTTGACTTTAAAATGACCATTTTCATGTTTCACGTCTACTAACTCGTTTCTTCCTCACAGCAGGTCAACTTGTGTGTGGTTGCAACATTACGATCCCATTGAGTACATTTTTGGAGAAAGGGACATCTGTTGCACCACAGGGTGGGAGGAGGGAACGTGGCACGATACATTTTCTTTCATGGGTAGGATTTTTTTGTGTTTTATACTTTTGGAATTATGGTTTTTCATGTTGACTTTAAAATGACCATTTTCATGTTTGACGTCTACTAACTCGTTTCTTCCTCACAGCAGGTCAACTTGTGTGTGGTTGCAACATTACGATCCCATTGAGTACATTTTTGGAGAAAGGGACATCTGTTGCACCACAGGGCGGGAGGAGGGAACGTGGCACGATACATTTTCTTTCATTGGTAAGGATTTTTTTGTGTTTTATACTTTTGGAATTATGGTTTTTCATGTTGACTTTAAAATGACCATTTTCATGTTTGACGTCTACTAACTCGTTTCTTCCTCACAGCAGGTCAACTTGTGTGTGGTTGCAACATTACGATCCCATTGAGTACATTTTTGGAGAAAGGGACATCTGTTGCACCACAGGGCGGGAGGAGGAAACGTGGCGCGATACATTTTCTTTCATTGGTAAGGATTTTTTTGTGTTTTATACTTTTGGAATTATGGTTTTTCATGTTGACTTTAAAATGACCATTTTCATGTTTGACGTCTACTAACTCGTTTCTTCCTCACAGCAGGTCAACTTGTGTGTGGTTGCAACATTACGATCCCATTGAGTACATTTTTGGAGAAAGGGACATCTGTTGCACCACAGGGCGGGTGGAGGGAATGTGGCACGATACATTTTCTTTCATTGGCAAGGATTTTTTGTGTTTTATACCTTTGGAATTATGGTTTTCATGTTGACTTTAAAATGACCATTTTCATGTTTGACGTCTGCTAACTCGTTTCTTCGTCACAGCAGGTCTACTTGTGTGTGGTTGCAAAATTACGATCCCATTGAGTACATCTTTGGAGAAAGGGACCTCTGTTGCACCACACGGCGGGTGGAGGGAACGTGGCACGATACATTTTCTTTCATTGGTAAGGATTTTTATGTGTTTTATACTTTTGGAATTATGGTTTTTCATGTTGACTTTAAAATGACTATTTTCATGTTTCACGTCTACTAACTCGTTTCTTCCTCACAGCAGGTCAACTTGTGTGTGGTTGCAACATTACGATCCCATTGAGTACATTTTTGGAGAGAGGGACATCTGTTGCACCACAGGGTGGGAGGAGGGAACGTGGCACGATACATTTTCTTTCATTGGTAAGGATTTTTTTGTGTTTTATACTTTTGGAATTATGGTTTTTCATGTTGACTTTAAAATGACCATTTTCATGTTTGACGTCTACTAACTCGTTTCTTCCTCACAGCAGGTGAACTTGTGTGTGGTTGCAACATTACGATCCCATTGAGTACATTTTTGAAGAAAGGGACATCTGTTGCACTACAGGGCGGGAGGAGGGAACGTGGCACGATACATTTTCTTTCATTGGTAAGGATTTTTTTGTGTTTTATACTTTTGGAATTATGGTTTTTCATGTTGACTTTAAAATGACCATTTTCATGTTTGACGTCTACTAACTCGTTTCTTCCTCACAGCAGGTCAACTTGTGTGTGGTTGCAACATTACGATCCCATTGAGTACATTTTTGGAGAAAGGGACATCTGTTGCACCACAGGGCGGGAGGAGGAAACGTGGCACGATACATTTTCTTTCATTGGTAAGGATTTTTTTGTGTTTTATACTTTTGGAATTATGGTTTTTCATGTTGATTTTAAAATGACCATTTTCATGTTTGACGTCTACTAACTCGTTTCTTCTTCACAACAGGTCAACTTGTGTGTGGTTGCAACATTACGATCCCATTGAGTGCATTTTTGGAGAAAGGGACGTCTGTTGCACCACAGGGCAGGTGGAGGGAACGTGGCACGATGCATTTCTTTCGTTGGTAAGGATTTTTTTGTGTTTTATACTTTTGGAATTATGGTTTTTCATGTTGACTTTAAAATGACCATTTTCATGTTTGACGTCTACTAACTCGTTTCTTCCTCACAGCAGGTCAACTTGTGTGTGGTTGCAACATTACGATCCCATTGAGTACATTTTTGGAGAAAGGGACTTCTGTTGCACCACAGGGCGGGTGGAGGGAACGTGGCACGATGCATTTTCTTTCGTTGGTAAGGATTTTTTTGTGTTTTATACATTTGGAATTATGGTTTTTCATGTTGACTTTAAAATGACCATTTTCATGTTTGACGTCTACTAACTCGTTTCTTCCTCACAGCAGGTCAACTTGTGTGTGGTTGCAACATTACGATCCCATTGAGTACATTTTTGGAGAAAGGGACATCTGTTGCACCACAGGGCGGGAGGAGGGAACGTGGCACGATACATTTTCTTTCATTGGTAAGGATTTTTTTGTGTTTTATACTTTTGGAATTATGGTTTTTCATGTTGACTTTAAAATGACCATTTTCACGTTTGACGTCTACTAACTCGTTTCTTCCTCACAGCAGGTCAACTTGTGTGTGGTTGCAACATTACGATCCCATTGAGTACATTTTTGGAGAAAGGGACATCTGTTGCACGACAGGGCGGGAGGAGGGAACGTGGGACGATACATTTTCTTTCATTGGTAAGGATTTTTTTGTGTTTTATACTTTTGGAATTTTGGTTTTTCACGTTGACTTTAAAATGACCATTTTCATGTTTGACGTCTACTAACTCGTTTCTTTCTCACAGCAGGTCAACTTGTGTGTGGTTGCAACATTACGTTCCCATTGGGTACATTTTTGGAGAAAGGGACATCTGTTGCACCACAGGGCGGGAGGAGAAAACGTGGCACGATACATTTTCTTTCATTGGTAAGGATTTTTTTGTGTTTTATACTTTTGGAATTATGGTTTTTCATGTTGACTTTAAAATGACCATTTTCATGTTTGACGTCTACTAACTCGTTTCTTCTTCACAGCAGGTCAGCTTGTGTGTGGTTGCAACATTACGATCCCATTGAGTACATTTTTGGAGAAAGGGACATCTGTTGCACCACAGGGCGGGTGGAGGGAACGTGGCACGATACATTTTCTTTCATTGGTAAGGATTTTTTTGTGTTTTATACTTTTGGAATTATGGTTTTTCATGTTGACTTTAAAATGCCCATTTTCATGTTTGACGTCTACTAACTCGTTTCTTCCTCACAGCAGGTCAACTTGTGTGTGGTTGCAACATTACGATCCCATTGAGTACATTTTTGGAGAAAGGGACATCTGTTGCACCACAGGGCGGATGGTGGGAACATGGCACGATACATTTTCTTTCATTGGTAAGGATTTTTTTGTGTTTTTTACTTTTGGAATTATGGTTTTTCATGTTGACTTTAAAATAACCATTTTCATGTTTGACGTCTACTAACTCGTTTCTTCCTCACAGCAGGTCAACTTGTGTGTGGTTGCAACATTACGATCCCATTGAGTACATTTTTGGAGAAAGGGACATCTGTTGCACCAGAGGGAGGGTGGAGGGAACGTGGCACGATGCATTTTCTTTCGTTGGTAAGGATTTTTTTGTGTTTTATACTTTTGGAATTATGGTTTTTCATGTTGACTTTAAAATGACCATTTTCATGTTTGACGTCTACTAACTCGTTTCTTCCTCACAGCAGGTCAACTTGTGTGTGGTTGCAACATTACGATCCCATTGAGTACATTTTTGGAGAAAGGGACATCTGTTGCACCACAGGGCGGGTGAAGGGAACGTGGCACGATACATTTTCTTTCATTGGTAAGGATTTTTTTGTGTTTTATACTTTTGGAATTATGGTTTTTCATGTTGACTTTAAAATGACCATTTTCATGTTTGACGTCTACTAACTCGTTTCTTCCTCACAGCAGGTCAACTTGTGTGTGGTTGCAACATTGCGATCCCATTGAGTACATTTTTGGAGAAAGGGACATCTGTTGCACCACAGGGCGGGTGGAGGGAACGTGGCACGATACATTTTCTTTCATTGGTATGGATTTTTTTGTGTTTTATACTTTTGGAATTATGGTTTTTCATGTTGACTTTAAAATGACCATTTTCATGTTTGACGTCTACTAACTCGTTTCTTCCTCACAGCAGGTCAACTTGTGTGTGGTTGCAACATTACGATCCCATTGAGTACATTTTTGGAGAAAGGGACATCTGTTGCACCACAGGGCGGGTGGAGGGAACGTAGCACGATACATTTTCTTTCATTGGTAAGGATTTTTTTGTGTTTTATACTTTTGGAATTATGGTTTTTCATGTTGACTTTAAAATGACCATTTTCATGTTTGACGTCTACTAACTCGTTTCTTCTTCACAGCAGGTCAGCTTGTGTGTGGTTGCAACATTACGATCCCATTGAGTACATTTCTGGAGAAAGGGACATCTGTTGCACCACAGGGCGGGTGGAGGGAACGTGGCACGATACATTTTCTTTCATTGGTAAGGATTTTTTTGTGTTTTATACTTTTGGAATTATGGTTTTTCATGTTGACTTTAAAATGCCCATTTTCATGTTTGACGTCTACTAACTCGTTTCTTCCTCACAGCAGGTCAACTTGTGTGTGGTTGCAACATTACGATCCCATTGAGTACCTTTTCGGAGAAAGGGACATCTGTTGCACCACAGGGCAGGTGGAGGGAACGTGGCATGATGCATTTTCTTTCGTTGGTACGGATTTTTTTGTGTTTTATACTTTTGGAATTATGGTTTTTCATGTTGATTTTAAAATGACCATTTTCATGTTTGACGTCTACTAACTCGTTTATTCCTCACAGCAGGTCAACTTGTGTGTGGTTGCAACATTACGATCCCATTGAGTACATTTTTGGAGAAAGGGACATCTGTTGCACCACAGGGCGGGTGGAGGGAACGTGGCACGATACATTTTCTTTCATTGGTAAGGATTATTTTGTGTTTTATACTTTTGGAATTATGGTTTTTCATGTTGGCTTTAAAATGCCCATTTTCATGTTTGACGTCTACTAACTCGTTTCTTCCTCACAGCAGATCAACTTGTGTGTGGTTGCAACATTACGATCCCATTGAGTACATTTTTGGAGAAAGGGACATCTGTTGCACCACAGGGCGGGAGGAGGGAACGTGGAACGATACATTTTCTTTCATTGGTAATGATTTTTTTGTGTTTTATACTTTTGGAATTATGGTTTTCATGTTGATTTTAAAATGACCATTTTCATGTTTGACGTCTACTAACCCGTTTCTTCTTCACAACAGGTCAACTTGTGTGTGGTTGCAACATTACAATCCCATTGAGTACATTTTTGGAGAAAGGGACATCTGTTGCACCACAGGGCGGGTGGAGGGAACGTGGCACGATGCATTTTCTTTCGTTGGTAAAGATTTTTTTGTGTTTTATACTTTTGGAATTATGGTTTATCATGTTGACTTTAAAATGACCATTTTCATGTTTGATGTCTACTAACTCGTTTCTTCCTCACAGCAGGTCAACTTGTGTGTGGTTGCAACTTTACAATCCCATTGAGTACATTTTTGGAGATAGGGACATCTGTTGCACCACAGGGCGGGAGGAGGGAACGTGGCACGATACGTTTTCTTTCATTGGTAAGGATTTTTTTGTGTTTTATACTTTTGGAATTATGGTTATTCATGTAGACTTTAAAATGACCATTTTCATGTTTGACGTCTACTAACTCGTTTCTTCCTCACAGCAGGTCAACTTGTGTGTGGTTGCAACATTACGATCCCATTGAGTACATTTTTGGAGAAAGGGACATCTGTTGCACCACAGGGCGGGTGGAGGGAACGTGGCACGATACATTTTCTTTCATTGGTAAGGATTTTTTTGTGTTTTATACTTTTGGAATTATGGTTTTCCATGTTGACTTTAAAATGACCATTTTCATGTTTGACGTCTACTAACTCGTTACTTCCTCACAGCAGGTCAACTTGTGTGTGGTTGCAACATTACGATCCCATTGAGTACATTTTTGGAGAAAGGGACATCTGTTGCACCACAGGGCGGGTGGAGGGAACGTGGCACGATACATTTTCTTTCGTTGGTAAGGATTTTTTTGTGTTTTATACTTTTGGAATTATGGTTTTTCATGTTGACTTTAAAATGACCATTTTCATGTTTGACGTCTACTAACTCGTTTCTTCCTCATAGCAGGTCAACTTGTGTGTGGTTGCAACATTACGATCCCATTGAGTACATTTTTGGAGAAAGGGACATCTGTTGCAACGCAGGGCGGGAGGAGGGAACGTGGCACGATACATTTTCTTTCATTGGTAAGGATTTTTTTGTGTTTTATACTTTTGAATTATGGTTTTTCATGTTGACTTTAAATTGACCATTTTCATGTTTGACGTCTACTAACTCGTTTCTTCCTCACAGCAGGTCAACTTGTGTGTGGTTGCAACATTACATCCCATTGAGTACATTTTTGGAGAAAGGGACATCTGTTGCACCACAGGGCGGGAGGAGGGAACGTGGAACGATACATTTTCTTTCATTGGTAAGGATTTTTTTGTGTTTTATACTTTTGGAATTATGGTTCTCATGTTGATTTTAAAATGACCATTTTCATGTTTGACGTCTACTAACCAGTTTCTTCTTCACAACAGGTCAACTTTTGTGTGGTTGCAACATTACAATCCCATTGAGTACATTTTTGGAGAAACTGACATCTGTTGCACCACAGGGCGGGTGGAGGGAACGTGGCACGATGCATTTTCTTTCGTTGGTAAGGATTTTTTTGTGTTTTATACTTTTGGAATTATGGTTTATCATGTTGACTTTAAAATGACCATTTTCATGTTTGACGTCTACTAACTCGTTTCTTCCTCACAGCAGGTCAACTTGTGTGTGGTTGCAACTTTACAATCCCATTGAGTACATTTTTGGAGATAGGGACATCTGTTGCACCACAGGGCGGGAGGAGGGAACGTGGCACGATACATTTTCTTTCATTGGTAAGGATTTTTTTGTGTTTTATACTTTTGGAATTATGGTTTTTCATGTAGACTTTAAAATGACCATTTTCATGTTTGACGTCTACTAACTCGTTTCTTCCTCACAGCAGGTCAACTTGTGTGTGGTTGCAATATTACGATCCCATTGAGTACATTTTTGGAGAAAGGGACATCTGTTGCACCGCAGGGCGGGAGGAGGGAACGTGGCACGATACATTTTCTTTCATTGGTAAGGATTTTTTTGTGTTTTATACTTTTGGAATTATGGTTTTCATGCTGATTTTAAAATGACCATTTTCATGTTTGACATCTACTAACTCGTTTCTTCTTCACAACAGGTCAACTTGTGTGTGGTTGCAACATTACGATCCCATTGAGTACATTTTTGGAGAAAGGGACATCTGTTGCACCACAGGGCGGGTGGAGGGAACGTGGCACGATACATTTTCTTTCGTTGGTAAGGATTTTTTTGTGTTTTGTACTTTTGGAATTATGGTTTTTCATGTTGACTTTAAAATGACCATTTTCATGTTTGACGTCTACTAACTCGTTTCTTCCTCACAGCAGGTCAACTTGTGTGTGGTTGCAACTTTACGATCCCATTGTGTACATTTTTGGGGAAAGGGACATCTGTTGCACCACAGGGCGGGAGGAGGGAACGTGGAACGATACATTTTCTTTCATTGGTAAGGATTTTTTTGTGTTTTATACTTTTGGAATTATGGTTTTTCAAGTTGACTTTAAAATGACCATTTTCATGTTTGACGTCTACTAACTCGTTTCTTCCTCACAGCAGGTCAACTTGTGTGTGGTTGCAACATTACGATCCCATTGAGTACATTTTTGGAGAAAGGGACATCTGTTGCACCACAGGGCGGGTGGAGGGAACGTGGCACGATACATTTTCTTTCATTGCTAAGGATTCTTTTGTGTTTTATACTTTTGGAATTATGGTTTTTCATGTTGACTTTAAAATGACCATTTTCATGTTTGACGTCTACTAACTCGTTTCTTCCTCACAGCAGGTCAACTTGTGTGTGGTTGCAACATTACGATCCCATTGAGTATATTTTTGGAGAAAGGGACATCTGTTGCACCACAGGGCGGGAGGAGGGAACGTGGCACGATACATTTTCTTTCATTGGTAAGGATTTTTTTGTGTTTTATACTTTTGGAATTATGGTTTTTCATGTTGACTTTAAAATGACCATTTTCATGTTTGACGTCTACTAACTCGTTTCTTCCTCACGGCAGGTCAACTTGTGTGTGGTTGCAACATTACGATCCCATTGAGTACATTTTTGGAGAAAGGGACATCTGTTGCACCACAGGGCGGGTGGAGGGAACGTGGAACGATACATTTTCTTTCATTGGTAAGGATTTTTTTGTGTTTTATACTTTTGGAATTATGGTTTTTCATGTTGACTTTAAAATGACCATTTTCATGTTTGACGTCTACTAACTCGTTTCTTCCTCACTGCAGGTCAACTTGTGTGTGGTTGCAACATTATGATCCCATTGAGTACATTTTTGGAGAAAGGGACATCTGTTGCACCACAGGGCGGGAGGATGGAACGTACCACGATACATTTTCTTTCATTGGTAAGGATTTTTTTGTGTTTTATACTTTTGGAATTATGGTTTTTCATGTTGACTTTAAAATGACCATTTTCATGTTTGACATCTACTAACTCGTTTCTTCCTCACAGCAGGACAACTTGTGTGTGGTTGCAACATTACGATCCCATTGAGTACATTTTTGGAGAAAGGGGCATCTGTTGCACCACAGGGCGGGAGGATGGAACGTGGCATGATACATTTTCTTTCATTGGTAAGGATTTTTTAGTGTTTTATACTTTTGGAATTATGGTTTTTCATGTTGACTTTAAAATGACCATTTTCATGTTTGACGTCTACTAACTAGTTTCTTCCACACAGCAGGTCAACTTGTGTGTGGTTGCAACATTACGATCCCATTGAGTACATTTTTGGAGAAAGGGACATCTGTTGCACCACAGGGCGGGAGGAGGGAACGTGGCACGATACATTTTCTTTCATTGGTAAGGATTTTTTTGTGTTTTATACTTTTGGAATTATGGTTTTTCATGTTGACTTTAAAATGACCATTTTCATGTTTGACGTCTACTAACTCGTTTCTTCCTCACAGCAGGTCAACTTGTGTGTGGTTGCAACATTACGATCCCATTGAGTACATTTTTGGAGAAAGGGACATCTGTTGCACCACAGGGCGGGAGGAGGGAACGTGGCACGACACATTTTCTTTCATTGGTAAGGATTTTTTTGTGTTTTATACTTTTGGAATTATGGTTTTTCATGTTGACTTTAAAATAACCATTTTCATGTTTGACGTCTACTAACTCGTTTCTTCCTCCCAGCAGGTCAACTTGTGTGTGGTTGCAACATTACGATCCCATTGAGTACATTTTTGGAGAAAGGGACATCTCTTGCACCACAGGGCGGGAGGAGGGAACGTGGCACGATACATTTTCTTTCATTGGTAAGGATTTTTTTGTGTTTTATGCTTTTGCAATTATGGTTTTTCATGTTGATTTTAAAATGACCATTTTCATGTTTGACGTCTACTAACTCGTTTCTTCTTTACAACAGGTCAACTTGTGTGTGGTTGCAACATTACGATCCCATTGAGTACCTTTTTGGAGAAAGGGACATCTGTTGCACCACAGGGCAGGTGGAGGGAACGTGGCACGATGCATTTTCTTTCGTTGGTAAGGATTTTTTTGTGTTTTATACTTTTGGAATTATGGTTTTTCATGTTGACTTTAAAATGACCATTTTCATGTTTGACGTCTACTAACTCGTTTATTCCTCACAGCAGGTCAACTTGTGTGTGGTTGCAACATTACGATCCCATTGAGTACATTTTTGGAGAAAGGGACATCTGTTGCACCACAGGGCGGGTGGAGGGAACGTGGCACGATACATTTTCTTTCATTGGTAAGGATTTTTTTGCGTTTTATACTTTTGGAATTATGGTTTTTCATGTTGACTTAAAAATGACCATTTTCATGTTTGACGTCTACTAACTCGTTTCTTCCTCACAGCAGGTCAACTTGTGTGTGGTTGCAACATTACGATCCCATTGAGTACATTTTTGGAGAAAGGGACATCTGTTGCACCACAGGGCGGATGGAGGGAACGTGGCACGATACATTTTCTATCATTGGTAAGGATTTTTTTGTGTTTTTTACTTTTGGAATTATGGTTTTTCATGTTGACTTCAAAATAACCATTTTCATGTTTGACGTCTACTAACTCGTTTCTTCCTCACAGCAGGTCAACTTGTGTGTGGTTGCAACATTACGATCCCATTGAGTACATTTTTGGAGAAAGGGACATCTGTTGCACCACAGGGCGGGTGGAGGGAACGTGGCACGATACATTTTCTTTCATTGGTAAGGATTTTTTTGTGTTTTATACTTTTGGAATTATGGTTTTTCATGTTGACTTTAAAATGACCATTTTCATGTTTGACGTCTACTAACTCGTTTCTTCCTCACAGCAGGTCAACTTGTGTGTGGTTGCAACATTACGATCCCATTGAGTACATTTTTGGAGAAAGGGACATCTGTTGCACCACAGGGCGGGTGGAGGGAACGTGGCACGATACATTTTCTTTCATTGGTAAGGATTTTTTTGTGTTTTATACTTTTGGAATTATGGTTTTTCATGTTGACTTTAAAATGACCATTTTCATGTTTGACGTCTACTAACTCGTTTCTTCTTCACAGCAGGTCAGCTTGTGTGTGGTTGCAACATTACGATCCCATTGAGTACATTTTTGGAGAAAGGGACATCTGTTGCAGCACAGGGCGGGTGGAGGGAACGTGGCACGATACATTTTCTTTCATTGGTAAGGATTTTTTTGTGTTTTATACTTTTGGAATTATGGTTTTTCATGTTGACTTTAAAATGCCCATTTTCATGTTTGACGTCTACTAACTCGTTTCTTCCTCACAGCAGGTCAACTTGTGTGTGGTTGCAACATTACGATCCCATTGAGTACATTTTTGGAGAAAGGGACATCTGTTGCACCACAGGGCGGATGGAGGGAACGTGGCACGATACATTTTCTTTCATTGGTAAGGATTTTTTTGGGTTTTTTACTTTTGGAATTATGGTTTTTCATGTTGACTTTAAAATAACCATTTTCATGTTTGTCGTCTACTAACTCGTTTCTTCCTCACAGCAGGTCAACTTGTGTGTGGTTGCAACATTACGATCCCATTGAGTACATTTTTGGAGAAAGGGACATCTGTTGCACCACAGGGCGGGTGGAGGGAACGTGGCACGATACATTTTCTTTCATTGGTAAGGATTTTTTAGTGTTTTATACTTTTGGAATTATGGTTTTTCATGTTGACTTTAAAATGACCATTTTCATGTTTGACGTCTACTAACTCGTTTCTTCCTCCCAGCAGGTCAACTTGTGTGTGGTTGCAACATTAGGATCCCATTGAGTACATTTTTGGAGAAAGGGACATCTGTTGCACCACACGGCGGGAGGAAGGAACGTGGCACGATACATTTTCTTTCATTGGTAAGGATTTTTTTGTGTTTTATACTTTTGGAATTATGGTTTTTCATGTTGATTTTAAAATGACAATTTTCATGTTTGACGTCTACTAACTCGTTTCTTCTTCACAACAGGTCAACTTGTGTGTGGTTGCAACATTACGATCCCATTGAGTACCTTTTTGGAGAAAGGGACATCTGTTGCACCACAGGGCAGGTGGAGGGAACGTGGCACGATGCATTTTCTTTCGTTGGTACGGATTTTTTTGTGTCTTATACTTTTGGAATTATGGTTTTTCATGTTGACTTTAAAATGACCATTTTCATGTTTGACGTCTACTAACTCGTTTATTCCTCACAGCAGGTCAACTTGTGTGTGGTTGCAACATTACGATCCCATTGAGTACATTTTTGGAGAAAGGGACATCTGTTGCACCACAGGGCGGGTGGAGGGAACGTGGCACGATACATTTTCTTTCATTGGTAAGGATTTTTTTGTGTTTTATACTTTTGGAATTATGGTTTTTCATGTTGGCTTTAAAATGACCATTTTCATGTTTGACGTCTACTAACTCGTTTCTTCCTCACAGCAGGTCAACTTGTGTGTGGTTGCAACATTACGATCCCATTGAGTACATTTTTGGAGAAAGGGACATCTGTTGCACCACAGGGTGGGTGGCGGGATCGTGGCACGATATATTTTCTTTCATTGGTAAGGATTTTTTTGTGTTTTATACTTTTGGAATTATGGTTTTTCATGTTGACTTTAAAATGACCATTTTCATGTTTGACGTCTACTAACTCGTTTGTTCCTTACAGCAGGTCAACTTGTGTGTGGTTGCAACATTACGATCCCATTGAGTACATTTTTGGAGAAAGGGATATCTGTTGCACCACAGGGCGGGTGGAGGGAACGTGGCACGATACATTTTCTTTCGTTGGTAAGGATTTTTTTGTGTTTTATACTTTTGGAATTATGGTTTTTCATGTTGACTTTGAAATGACCATTTTCATGTTTGACGTCTAGTAACTCGTTTCTTCCTCACAGCAGGTCAACTTGTGTGTGGTTGCAACATTACGATCCCATTGAGTACATTTTTGGAGATAGGGACATCTGTTGCACCACAGGGCGGGAGGAGGGAACGTGGCACGATACATTTTCTTTCATTGGTAAGGATTTTTTTGTGTTTTATACTTTTGGAATTATGGTTTTTCATGTTGACTTTAAAATGACCATTTTCATGTTTGACGTCTACTAACTCGTTTCTTCCTCACGGCAGGTCAACTTGTGTGTGGTTGCAACATTACGATCCCATTGAGTACATTTTTGGAGAAAGGGACATCTGTTGCACCACAGGGCTTGAGGAGGGAACGTGGCACGATACATTTTCTTTCATTGGTAAGGATTTTTTTGTGTTTTATACTTTTGGAATTATGGTTTTCATGCTGATTTTAAAATGACCATTTTCATGTTTGACATCTACTAACTCGTTTCTTCTTCACAACAGGTCAACTTGTGTGTGGTTGCAACATTACGATCCCATTGAGTACATTTTTGGAGAAAGGGACATCTGTTGCACCACAGGGCGGGTGGAGGGAACGTGGCACGATACATTTTCTTTCGTTGGTAAGGATTTTTTTGCGTTTTGTACTTTTGGAATTATGGTTTTTCATGTTGACTTTAAAATGACCATTTTCATGTTTGACGTCTACTAACTCGTTTCTTCCTCACAGCAGGTCAACTTGTGTGTGGTTGCAACTTTACGATCCCATTGTGTACATTTTTGGGGAAAGGGACATCTGTTGCACCACAGGGCGGGAGGAGGGAACGTGGAACGATACATTTTCTTTCATTGGTAAGGATTTTTTTGTGTTTTATACTTTTGGAATTATGGTTTTTCAAGTTGACTTTAAAATGACCATTTTCATGTTTGACGTCTACTAACTCGTTTCTTCCTCACAGCAGGTCAACTTGTGTGTGGTTGCAACATTACGATCCCATTGAGTACATTTTTGGAGAAAGGGACATCTGTTGCACCACAGGGCGGGTGGAGGGAACGTGGCACGATACATTTTCTTTCATTGCTAAGGATTCTTTTGTGTTTTATACTTTTGGAATTATGGTTTTTCATGTTGACTTTAAAATGACCATTTTCATGTTTGACGTCTACTAACTCGTTTCTTCCTCACAGCAGGTCAACTTGTGTGTGGTTGCAACATTACGATCCCATTGAGTACATTTTTGGAGAAAGGGACATCTGTTGCACCACAGGGCGGGAGGAGGGAACGTGGCACGATACATTTTCTTTCATTGGTAAGGATTTTTTTGTGTTTTATACTTTTGGAATTATGGTTTTTCATGTTGACTTTAAAATGACCATTTTCATGTTTGACGTCTACTAACTCGTTTCTTCCTCACGGCAGGTCAACTTGTGTGTGGTTGCAACATTACGATCCCATTGAGTACATTTTTGGAGAAAGGGACATCTGTTGCACCACAGGGCGGGTGGAGGGAACGTGGCACGATACATTTTCTTTCATTGGTAAGGATTTTTTAGTGTTTTATACTTTTGGAATTATGGTTTTTCATGTTGACTTTAAAATGACCATTTTCATGTTTGACGTCTACTAACTCGTTTCTTCCTCCCAGCAGGTCAACTTGTGTGTGGTTGCAACATTAGGATCCCATTGAGTACATTTTTGGAGAAAGGGACATCTGTTGCACCACACGGCGGGAGGAAGGAACGTGGCACGATACATTTTCTTTCATTGGTAAGGATTTTTTTGTGTTTTATACTTTTGGAATTATGGTTTTTCATGTTGATTTTAAAATGACAATTTTCATGTTTGACGTCTACTAACTCGTTTCTTCTTCACAACAGGTCAACTTGTGTGTGGTTGCAACATTACGATCCCATTGAGTACCTTTTTGGAGAAAGGGACATCTGTTGCACCACAGGGCAGGTGGAGGGAACGTGGCACGATGCATTTTCTTTCGTTGGTACGGATTTTTTTGTGTCTTATACTTTTGGAATTATGGTTTTTCATGTTGACTTTAAAATGACCATTTTCATGTTTGACGTCTACTAACTCGTTTATTCCTCACAGCAGGTCAACTTGTGTGTGGTTGCAACATTACGATCCCATTGAGTACATTTTTGGAGAAAGGGACATCTGTTGCACCACAGGGCGGGTGGAGGGAACGTGGCACGATACATTTTCTTTCATTGGTAAGGATTTTTTTGTGTTTTATACTTTTGGAATTATGGTTTTTCATGTTGGCTTTAAAATGACCATTTTCATGTTTGACGTCTACTAACTCGTTTCTTCCTCACAGCAGGTCAACTTGTGTGTGGTTGCAACATTACGATCCCATTGAGTACATTTTTGGAGAAGGGGACATCTGTTGCACCACAGGGTGGGTGGCGGGATCGTGGCACGATATATTTTCTTTCATTGGTAAGGATTTTTTTGTGTTTTATACTTTTGGAATTATGGTTTTTCATGTTGACTTTAAAATGACCATTTTCATGTTTGACGTCTACTAACTCGTTTGTTCCTTACAGCAGGTCAACTTGTGTGTGGTTGCAACATTACGATCCCATTGAGTACATTTTTGGAGAAAGGGACATCTGTTGCACCACAGGGCGGGTGGAGGGAACGTGGCACGATACATTTTCTTTCGTTGGTAAGGATTTTTTTGTGTTTTATACTTTTGGAATTATGGTTTTTCATGTTGACTTTGAAATGACCATTTTCATGTTTGACGTCTAGTAACTCGTTTCTTCCTCACAGCAGGTCAACTTGTGTGTGGTTGCAACATTACGATCCCATTGAGTACATTTTTGGAGATAGGGACATCTGTTGCACCACAGGGCGGGAGGAGGGAACGTGGCACGATACATTTTCTTTCATTGGTAAGGATTTTTTTGTGTTTTATACTTTTGGAATTATGGTTTTTCATGTTGACTTTAAAATGACCATTTTCATGTTTGACGTCTACTAACTCGTTTCTTCCTCACGGCAGGTCAACTTGTGTGTGGTTGCAACATTACGATCCCATTGAGTACATTTTTGGAGAAAGGGACATCTGTTGCACCACAGGGCTTGAGGAGGGAACGTGGCACGATACATTTTCTTTCATTGGTAAGGATTTTTTTGTGTTTTATACTTTTGGAATTATGGTTTTCATGCTGATTTTAAAATGACCATTTTCATGTTTGACATCTACTAACTCGTTTCTTCTTCACAACAGGTCAACTTGTGTGTGGTTGCAACATTACGATCCCATTGAGTACATTTTTGGAGAAAGGGACATCTGTTGCACCACAGGGCGGATGGAGGGAACGTGGCACGATACATTTTCTTTCATTGGTAAGGATTTTTTTGGGTTTTTTACTTTTGGAATTATGGTTTTTCATGTTGACTTTAAAATGACCATTTTCATGTTTGACGTCTACTAACTCGTTTCTTCCTCACGGCAGGTCAACTTGTGTGTGGTTGCAACATTACGATCCCATTGAGTACATTTTTGGAGAAAGGGACATCTGTTGCACCACAGGGCGGGTGGAGGGAACGTGGCACGATACATTTTCTTTCATTGGTAAGGATTTTTTAGTGTTTTATACTTTTGGAATTATGGTTTTTCATGTTGACTTTAAAATGACCATTTTCATGTTTGACGTCTACTAACTCGTTTCTTCCTCCCAGCAGGTCAACTTGTGTGTGGTTGCAACATTAGGATCCCATTGAGTACATTTTTGGAGAAAGGGACATCTGTTGCACCACACGGCGGGAGGAAGGAACGTGGCACGATACATTTTCTTTCATTGGTAAGGATTTTTTTGTGTTTTATACTTTTGGAATTATGGTTATTCATGTAGACTTTAAAATGACCATTTTCATGTTTGACGTCTACTAACTCGTTTCTTCCTCACAGCAGGTCAACTTGTGTGTGGTTGCAGCATTACGATCCCATTGAGTACATTTTTGGAGAAAGGGACATCTGTTGCACCACAGGGCGGGTGGAGGGAACGTGGCACGATACATTTTCTTTCATTGGTAAGGATTTTTTTGTGTTTTATACTTTTGGAATTATGGTTTTCCATGTTGACTTTAAAATGACCATTTTCATGTTTGACGTCTACTAACTCGTTACTTCCTCACAGCAGGTCAACTTGTGTGTGGTTGCAACATTACGATCCCATTGAGTACATTTTTGGAGAAAGGGACATCTGTTGCACCACAGGGCGGGTGGAGGGAACGTGGCACGATACATTTTCTTTCATTGGTAAGGATTTTTTTGTGTTTTATACTTTTGGAATTATGGTTTTTCATGTTGACTTTAAAATGACCATTTTCATGTTTGACGTCTACTAACTCGTTTCTTCCTCATAGCAGGTCAACTTGTGTGTGGTTGCAACATTACGATCCCATTGAGTACATTTTTGGAGAAAGGGACATCTGTTGCACCGCAGGGCGGGAGGAGGGAACGTGGCACGATACATTTTCTTTCATTGGTAAGGATTTTTTTGTGTTTTATACTTTTGAATTATGGTTTTTCATGTTGACTTTAAATTGACCATTTTCATGTTTGACGTCTACTAACTCGTTTCTTCCTCACAGCAGGTCAACTTGTGTGTGGTTGCAACATTACATCCCATTGAGTACATTTTTGGAGAAAGGGACATCTGTTGCACCACAGGGCGGGAGGAGGGAACGTGGAACGATACATTTTCTTTCATTGGTAAGGATTTTTTTGTGTTTTATACTTTTGGAATTATGGTTCTCATGTTGATTTTAAAATGACCATTTTCATGTTTGACGTCTACTAACCAGTTTCTTCTTCACAACAGGTCAACTTTTGTGTGGTTGCAACATTACAATCCCATTGAGTACATTTTTGGAGAAACTGACATCTGTTGCACCACAGGGCGGGTGGAGGGAACGTGGCACGATGCATTTTCTTTCGTTGGTAAGGATTTTTTTGTGTTTTATACTTTTGGAATTATGGTTTATCATGTTGACTTTAAAATGACCATTTTCATGTTTGACGTCTACTAACTCGTTTCTTCCTCACAGCAGGTCAACTTGTGTGTGGTTGCAACTTTACAATCCCATTGAGTACATTTTTGGAGATAGGGACATCTGTTGCACCACAGGGCGGGAGGAGGGAACGTGGCACGATACATTTTCTTTCATTGGTAAGGATTTTTTTGTGTTTTATACTTTTGGAATTATGGTTTTTCATGTAGACTTTAAAATGACCATTTTCATGTTTGACGTCTACTAACTCGTTTCTTCCTCACAGCAGGTCAACTTGTGTGTGGTTGCAATATTACGATCCCATTGAGTACATTTTTGGAGAAAGGGACATCTGTTGCACCGCAGGGCGGGAGGAGGGAACGTGGCACGATACATTTTCTTTCATTGGTAAGGATTTTTTTGTGTTTTATACTTTTGGAATTATGGTTTTTCATGTTGACTTTAAATTGACCATTTTCATGTTTGACGTCTACTAACTCGTTTCTTCCTCACAGCAGGTCAACTTGTGTGTGGTTGCAACATTACATCCCATTGAGTACATTTCTGGAGAAAGGGACATCTGTTGCACCACAGGGCGGGTGGAGGGAACGTGGCACGATACATTTTCTTTCATTGGTAAGGATTTTTTTGTGTTTTATACTTTTGGAATTATGGTTTTTCATGTTGACATTAAAATGGCCATTTTCATGTTTGACGTCTACTAACTCGTTTCTTCCTCACAGCAGGTCAACTTGTGTGTGGTTGCAACATTACGATCCCATTGAGTACATTTTTGGAGAAAGGGACATCTGTTGCACCACAGGGCGGGTGGAGGGAACGTGGCACGATACATTTTCTTTCATTGGTAAGGATTCTTTTGTGTTTTATACTTTTGGAATTAAGGTTTTTCATGTTGACTTCAAAATGACCATTTTCATGTTTGACGTCTACTAACTCGTTTCTTCCTCACAGCAGGTCAACTTGTGTGTGGTTGCAACATTACGATCCCATTGAGTACATTTTTGGAGAAAGGGACATCTGTTGCATCACAAGGCGGGAGGAGGGAACGTGGCACGATACATTTTCTTTCATTGGTAAGGATTTTTTTGTGTTTTATACTTTTGGAATTATGGTTTTTCATCATGATGTTAAAATGACCATTTTCGTGTTTGACGTCTACTAACTCGTTTCTTCCTCACAGCAGGTCAACTTGTGTGTGGTTGCAACGTTACGATCCCATTGAGTACATTTTTGGAGAAAGGGACATCTGTTGCACCACAGGGCAGGTGGAGGGAACGTGGCACGATACATTTTCTTTCATTGGTAAGGATTTTTTAGTGTTTTATACTCTTGGAATTATGGTTTTTCATGTTGACTTTAAAATGACCATTTTCATGTTTGACGTCTACTAACTCGTATCTTCCTCACAGCGGGTCAACTTGTGTGTGGTTGCAACATTACGATCCCATTGAGTACATTTTTGGAGAAAGGGACATCTGTTGCACCACAGGGCTGGTGGAGGGAACGTGGCACGATACATTTTCTTTCCTTGGTAAGGATTTTTTTGTGTTTTATACTTTTGGAATTATGGTTTTTCATGTTGACTTTAAAATGACCATTTTCATGTTTGACGTCTACTAACTCGTTTCTTCCTCACAGCAGGTCAACTTGTGTGTGGTTGCAACATTACGATCCCATTGAGTACATTTTTGGAGAAAGGGGCATCTGTTGCACCACAGGGCGGGTGGAGGGAACGTGGCACGATACATTTTCTTTCGTTGGTAAGGTTTTTTTTGTGTTTTATACTTTTGGAATTATGGTTTTTCATGTTGACTTTAAAATGACCATTTTCATGTTTGACGTCTACTAACTCGTTTCTTCCTCACAGCAGGTCAACTTGTGTGTGGTTGCAACATTACGATCCCATTGAGTACATTTTTGGAGAAAGGGACATCTGTTGCACCACAGGGCTGGTGGAGGGAACGTGGCACGATACATTTTCTTTCATTGGTAAGGATTTTTTTGTGTTTTATACTTTTGGAATTATGGTTTTTCATGTTGTCTTTAAAATGACCATTTTCATGTTTGACGCCTATTAACTCGTTTCTTCGTCACAGCAGGTCAACTTGTGTGTGGTTGCAACATTACGATTTCATTGAGTACATTTTTGGAGAAAGGGACATCTGTTGCACCACAGGGCGAGAGGAGGGAACGTGGCACGATACATTTTCTTTCATTGGTAAGGATTTTTTTGTGTTTTATACTTTTGGAATTATGGTTTTTCATGTTGACATTAAAATGGCCATTTTCATGTTTGACGTCTACTAACTCCTTTCTTCCTCACAGCAGGTCAACTTGTGTGTGGTTGCAACATTACGATCCCATTGAGTATATTTTTGGAGAAAGGGACATCTGTTGCACCACAGGGCGGGTGGAGGGAACGTGGCACGATACATTTTCTTTCATTGGTAAGGATTTGTTTGTGTTTTATACTTTTGGAATTATGGTTTTTCATTTTGACTTTAAAATGACCATTTTCATGTTTGACGTCTACTAACTCGTTTCTTCCTCACAGCAGGTCAACTTGTGTGTGGTTGCAACATTACGATCCCATTGAGTACATTTTTGGAGAAAGGGACATCTGTTGCACCACAGGGCTGGTGGAGGGAACGTGGCACGATACATTTTCTTTCATTGGTAAGGATTTTTTTGTGCTTTATACTTTTGGAATTATGGTTTTTCATGTTGACTTTAAAATGACCATTTTCATGTTTGACGTCTACTAACTCGTTTCTTCCTCACAGCAGGTCAACTTGTGTGTGGTTGCAACATTACGATCCCATTGAGTACATTTTTGGAGAAAGGGACATCTGTTGCACCACAGGGCGGGTGGAGGGAACGTGGCACGATACATTTTCTTTCGTTGGTAAGGTTTTTTTTGTGTTTTATACTTTTGGAATTATGGTTTTTCATGTTGACTTTAAAATGACCATTTTCATGTTTGACGTCTACTAACTCGTTTCTTCCTCACAGCAGGTCAACTTGTGTGTGGTTGCAACATTACGATCCCATTGAGTACATTTTTGGAGAAAGGGACATCTGTTGCACCACAGGGCGGGAGGAGGGAACGTGGCACGATACATTTTCTCTCATTGGTAAGGATTTTTTTGTGTTTTATACTTTTGGAATTATGGTTTTTCATGTTGACTTTAAAATGACCATTTTCATGTTTGACGTCTACTAACTCGTTTCTTCCTCACAGCAGGTCAACTTGTGTGTGGTTGCAACATTACGATCCCATTGAGTACATTTTTGGAGAAAGGGACATCTGTTGCACCACAGGGCGGGTGGAGGGAACGTGGCACGATACATTTTCTTTCATTGGTAAGGATTTTTTTGTGTTTTATACTTTTGGAATTATGGTTTTTCATGTTGACATTAAAATGGCCATTTTCATGTTTGACGTCTACTAACTCGTTTCTTCCTCACAGCAGGTCAACTTGTGTGTGGTTGCAACATTACGATCCCATTGAGTACATTTTTGGAGAAAGGGACATCTGTTGTACCACAGGGCGGGTGGAGGGAACGTGGCACGATACATTTTCTTTCATTGGTAAGGATTCTTTTGTGTTTTATACTTTTGGAATTAAGGTTTTTCATGTTGACTTCAAAATGACCATTTTCATGTTTGACGTCTACTAACTCGTTTCTTCCTCACAGCAGGTCAACTTGTGTGTGGTTGCAACATTACGATCAAATTGAGTACATTTTTGGAGAAAGGGACATCTGTTGCATCACAGGGCGGGAGCAGGGAACGTGGCACGATACATTTTCTTTCATTGGTAAGGATTTTTTTGTTTTTTATACTTTTGGAATTATGGTTTTTCATCATGACTTTAAAATGACCATTTTCGTGTTTGACGTCTACTAACTCGTTTCTTCCTCACAGCAGGTCAACTTGTGTGTGGTTGCAACGTTACGATCCCATTGAGTACATTTTTGGAGAAAGGGACATCTGTTGCACCACAGGGCGGGTGGAGGGAACGTGGCACGATACATTTTCTTTCATTGGTAAGGATTTTTTTGTGTTTTATACTTATGGAATTATGGTTTTTCACGTTGACTTTAAAATGACCATTTTCATGTGTGACGTCTACTAACTCGTTTCTTCCTCACAGCAGGTCAACTTGTGTGTGGTTGCAACATTGCGATCCCATTGAGTACATTTTTGGAGAAAGGGACATCTGTTGCACCACAGGGCGGGAGGAGGGAACGTGGCACGATACATTTTCTTTCATTGGTAAGGATTTTTTAGTGTTTTATACTTTTGGAATTATGGTTTTTCATGTTGACTTTAAAATGACCATTTTCATGTTTGACGTCTACTAACTCGTATCTTCCTCACAGCGGGTCAACTTGTGTGTGGTTGCAACATTACGATCCCATTGAGTACATTTTTGGAGAAAGGGACATCTGTTGCACCACAGGGCGGGAGGAGAAAACGTGGCACGATACATTTTCTTTCGTTGGTAAGGATTTCTTTGTGTTTTATACTTTTGGAATTATGGTTTTTCATGTTGACTTTAAAATGACCATTTTCATGTTTGACGTCTACTAACTCGTTTCTTCCTCACAGCAGGTCAACTTGTGTGTGGTTGCAACATTACGATTACATTGAGTACATTTTTGGAGAAAGGGACATCTGTTGCACCACAGGGCGGGAGGAGGGAACGTGGCACGATACATTTTCTTTCATTGGAAAGGATTTTTTTGTGTTTTATACTTTTGGAATTATGGTTTTTCATGTTGACATTAAAACGGCCATTTTCATGTTTGACGTCTACTAACTCGTTTCTTCCTCACAGCAGGTCAACTTGTGTGTGGTTGCAACATTACGATCCCATTGAGTACATTTTTGGAGAAAGGGACATCTGTTGCACCACAGGGCGGGAGGAGGGAACGTGGCACGATACATTTTCTTTCATTGGTAAGGATTTTTTTGTGTTTTATACTTTTGGAATTATGGTTTTTCATGTTGACTTTAAAATGACCATTTTCATGTTTGACGTCTACTAACTCGTTTCTTCCTCACAGCAGGTCAACTTGTGTGTGGTTGCAACATTACGATCCCATTGAGTACACTTGTGGAGAAAGGGACATCTGTTGCACCACAGGGCGGGAGGAGGGAACGTGGCACGATACATTGTCTTTCGTTGGTAAGGATTTCTTTGTGTTTTATACTTTTGGAATTATGGTTTTTCATGTTGACTTTAAAATGACCATTTTCATGTTTGACGTGTACTAACTCGTATCTTACTCACAGCAGGTCAACGTGTGTGTGGTTGCAACATTACGATCCCATTGAGTACATTTTTGGAGAAAGGGACATCTGTTGCACCACAGGGCGGGAGGAGGGAACGTGGCACGATACATTTTCTTTCATTGGTAAGGATTTTTTGGTGTTTTATACTTTTGGAATTATGGTTTTTCATGTTGACTTTAAAATGACCATTTTCATGTTTGACGTCTACTAACTCGTTTCTTCCTCACAGCAGGTCAACTTGTGTGTGGTTGCAACATTACGATCCCATTGAGTACATATTTGGAGAAAGGGACATCTGTTGCATCACAGGGCGGGAGGAGGGAACGTGGCACGATACATTTTCGTTCATTGGTAAGGATTTTTTTGTGTTTTATACTTTTGGAATTATGGTTTTTCATGTTGACTTTAAAATGACCATTTTCGTGTTTGACGTCTACTAACTCGTTTCTTCCTCACAGCAGGTCAACTTGTGTGTGGTTGCAACATTACGATCCCATTGAGTACATTTTTGGAGAAAGGGACATCTGTTGCACCACAGGGCGGGTGGAGGGAACGTGGCACGATACATTTTCTTTCATTGGTAAGGATTTTTTAGTGTTTTATACTTTTGGAATTATGGTTTTTCATGTTGACTTTAAAATGACCATTTTCATGTTTGACGTCTACTAACTCGTTTCTTCCTCACAGCAGGTCAACTTGTGTGTGGTTGCAACATTACGATCCCATTGCGTACATTTTTGGAGAAAGGGACATCTGTTGCACCACAGGGCGGGAGGAGGGAACGTGGCACGATACATTTTCTTTCATTGGTAAGGATTTTTTAGTGTTTTATACTTTTGGAATTATGGTTTTTCATGTCGACTTTAAAATGACCATTTTCATGTTTGACGTCTACTAACTCGTATCTTCCTCACAGCAGGTCAACGTGTGTGTGGTTGCAACATTACGATCCCATTGAGTACATTTTTGGAGAAAGGGACATCTGTTGCACCACAGGGCGGGAGGAGGGAACGTGGCACGATACATTTTCTTTCATTGGTAAGGATTTTTTTGTGTTTTATACTTTTGGAATTATGGTTTTTCATGTTGACTTTAAAATGACCATTTTCATGTTTGACGTCTACTAACTCGTTTCTTCCTCACAGCAGGTCAACTTGTGTGTGGTTGCAATATTACGATCCCATTGAGTACATATTTGGAGAAAGGGACATCTGTTGCATCACAGGGCAAGAGGAGGGAACGTGGCACGATACATTTTCTTTCATTGGTAAGGATTTTTTTGTGTTTTATACTTTTGGAATTATGGTTTTTCATGTTGACTTTAAAATGACCATTTTCGTGTTTGACGTCTACTAACTCGTTTCTTCCTCACAGCAGGTCAACTTGTGTGTGGTTGCAACATTACGATCCCATTGAGTACATTTTTGGAGAAAGGGACATCTGTTGCACCACAGGGCGGGTGGAGGGAACGTGGCACGATACATTTTCTTTCATTGGTAAGGATTTTTTTGTGTTTTATACTTTTGGAATTATGGTTTTTCATGTTGACTTTAAAATGACCATTTTCATGTTTGACGTCTACTAACTCGTTTCCTCCTCACAGCAGGTCAACTTGTGTGTGGTTGCAACATTACGATCCCATTGAGTACATTTTTGGAGAAAGGGACATCTGTTGCACCACAGGGCGGGAGGAGGGAACGTGGCACGATACATTTTCTTTCATTGGTAAGGATTTTTTAGTGTTTTATTCTTTTGGAATTATGGTTTTTCATGTTGACTTTAAAATGACCATTTTCATGTTTGACGTCTACTAACTCGTATCTTCCTCACAGCAGGTCAACTTGTGTGTGGTTGCAACATTACGATCCCATTGAGTACATTTTTGGAGAAAGGGACATCTGTTGCACCACAGGGCGGGAGGAGGGAACGTGGCACGATACATTGTCTTTCGTTGGTAAGGATTTCTTTGTGTTTTATACTTTTGGAATTATGGTTTTTCATGTTGACTTTAAAATGACCATTTTCATGTTTGACGTCTACTAACTCGTTTCTTCCTCACAGCAGGTCAACTTGTGTGTGGTTGCGACATTACGATCCCATTGCGTACATTTTTGGAGAAAGGGACATCTGTTGCACCACAGGGCAGGAGGAGGGAACGTGGCACGATAGATTTTCTTTCATTGGTAAGGATTTTTTTGTGTTTTATACTTCTGGAATTATGGTTTTTCATGTTGACATTAAATTGGCCATTTTCATGTTTGACGTCTACTAACTCGTTTCTTCCTCACAGCAGGTCAACTTGTGTGTGGTTGCAACATTACGATCCCATTGAGTACATTTTTGGAGAAAGGGACATCTGTTGCACCACAGGGCGGGAGGAGGGAACGTAGCACGATACATTTTCTTTCATTGGTAAGGATTCTTTTGTGTTTTATACTTTTGTGATTAAGGTTTTTCATGTTGACTTTAAAATGACCATTTTCGTGTTTGACGTCTACTAACTCGTTTCTCCCTCACAGCAGGTCAACTTGTGTGGTTGCAACATTACGATCCCATTGAGTACATTTTTGGAGAAAGGGACATCTGTTGCATCACAGGGCGGGAGGAGGGAACGTGGCACGATACATTTTCTTTCATTGGTAAGGATTTTTTGTGTTTTATACTTTTGGAATTATGGTTTTTCATCATGACTTTAAAATGACCATTTTCGTGTTTGACGTCTACTAACTCGTTTCTTCCTCACAGCAGGTCAACTTGTGTGTGGTTGCAACATTACGATCCCATTGAGTACATTTTTGGAGAAAGGGACATCTGTTGCACCACAGGGCGGGTGGAGGGAACGTGGCACGATACATTTTCTTTCATTGGTAAGGATTTTTTGGTGTTTTATACTTTTGGAATTATGGTTTTTCATGTTGACTTTAAAATGACCATTTTCATGTTTGACGTCTACTAACTCGTTTCTTCCTTACAGCAGGTCAACTTGTGTGTGGTTGCAACATTACGATCCCATTGAGTACATTTTTGGAGAAAGAGACATCTGTTGCACCACAGGGCTGGAGGAGGGAACGTGGCACGATACATTTTCTTTCATTGGTAAGGATTTTTTAGTGTTTTATACTTTTGGAATTATGGTTTTTCATGTTGACTTTAAAATGACCATTTTCATGTTTGACGTCTACTAACTCGTATCTTCCTCACAGCAGGTCAACTTGTGTGTGGTTGCAACATTACAATCCCATTGAGTACATTTTTGGAGAAAGGGACATCTGTTGCACCACAGGGCGGGAGGAGGGAACGTGGCACGATACATTGTCTTTCGTTGGTAAGGATTTCTTTGTGTTTTATACTTTTGGAATTATGGTTTTTCATGTTGACTTTAAAATGACCATTTTCATGTTTGACGTCTACTAACTCGTTTCTTCCTCACAGCAGGTCAACTTGTGTGTGGTTGCAACATTACGATCCCATTGAGTACATTTTTGGAGAAAGGGACATCTGTTGCACCACAGGGCGGGAGGAGGGAACGTGGCACGATACATTTTCTTTCGTTGGTAAGGATTTCTTTGTGTTTTGTACTTTTGGAATTATGGTTTTTCATGTTGACTTTAAAATGACCATTTTCATGTTTGACGTCTACTAACTCGTTTCTTCCTCACAGCAGGTCAACTTGTGTGTGGTTGCAACATTACGATCCCATTGAGTACATTTTTGGAGAAAGGGACATCTGTTGCACCACAGGGCTGGAGGAGGGAACGTGGCACGATACATTTTCTTTCATTGGTAAGGATTTTGTAGTGTTTTATACTTTTGGAATTATGGTTTTTCATGTCGACTTTAAAATGACCATTTTCATGTTTGACGTCTACTAACTCGTTTCTTCCTCACAGCAGGTCAACTTGTGTGTGGTTGCAACATTACGATCCCATTGAGTACATTTTTGGAGAAAGGGACATCTGTTGCACCACAGGGCGGGAGGAGGGAACGTAGCACGATACATTTTCTTTCATTGGTAAGGATTCTTTTGTGTTTTATACTTTTGTGATTAAGGTTTTTCATGTTGACTTTAAAATGACCATTTTCGTGTTTGACGTCTACTAACTCGTTTCTTCCTCACAGCAGGTCAACTTGTGTGGTTGCAACATTACGATCCCATTGAGTACATTTTTGGAGAAAGGGACATCTGTTGCATCACAGGGCGGGAGGAGGGAACGTGGCACGATACATTTTCTTTCATTGGTAAGGATTTTTTGTGTTTTATACTTTTGGAATTATGGTTTTTCATCATGACTTTAAAATGACCATTTTCGTGTTTGACGTCTACTAACTCGTTTCTTCCTCACAGCAGGTCAACTTGTGTGTGGTTGCAACATTACGATCCCATTGAGTACATTTTTGGAGAAAGGGACATCTGTTGCACCACAGGGCGGGTGGAGGGAACGTGGCACGATACATTTTCTTTCATTGGTAAGGATTTTTTGGTGTTTTATACTTTTGGAATTATGGTTTTTCATGTTGACTTTAAAATGACCATTTTCATGTTTGACGTCTACTAACTCGTTTCTTCCTTACAGCAGGTCAACTTGTGTGTGGTTGCAACATTACGATCCCATTGAGTACATTTTTGGAGAAAGAGACATCTGTTGCACCACAGGGCTGGAGGAGGGAACGTGGCACGATACATTTTCTTTCATTGGTAAGGATTTTTTAGTGTTTTATACTTTTGGAATTATGGTTTTTCATGTTGACTTTAAAATGACCATTTTCATGTTTGACGTCTACTAACTCGTATCTTCCTCACAGCAGGTCAACTTGTGTGTGGTTGCAACATTACAATCCCATTGAGTACATTTTTGGAGAAAGGGACATCTGTTGCACCACAGGGCGGGAGGAGGGAACGTGGCACGATACATTGTCTTTCGTTGGTAAGGATTTCTTTGTGTTTTATACTTTTGGTATTATGGTTTTTCATGTTGACTTTAAAATGACCATTTTCATGTTTGACGTCTACTAACTCGTTTCTTCCTCACAGCAGGTCAACTTGTGTGTGGTTGCAACATTACGATCCCATTGAGTACATTTTTGGAGAAAGGGACATCTGTTGCACCACAGGGCGGGAGGAGGGAACGTGGCACGATACATTTTCTTTCGTTGGTAAGGATTTCTTTGTGTTTTGTACTTTTGGAATTATGGTTTTTCATGTTGACTTTAAAATGACCATTTTCATGTTTGACGTCTACTAACTCGTTTCTTCCTCACAGCAGGTCAACTTGTGTGTGGTTGCAACATTACGATCCCATTGAGTACATTTTTGGAGAAAGGGACATCTGTTGCACCACAGGGCTGGAGGAGGGAACATGGCACGATACATTTTCTTTCATTGGTAAGGATTTTGTAGTGTTTTATACTTTTGGAATTATGGTTTTTCATGTCGACTTTAAAATGACCATTTTCATGTTTGACGTCTACTAACTCGTATCTTCCTCACAGCAGGTCAACTTGTGTGTGGTTGCAACATTACGATCCCATTGAGTATATTATATAGAAAGGGACATCTGTTGCACCACAGGGCTGGAGGAGGGAACGTGGCACGATACATTTTCTTTCATTGGTAAGGATTTTTTAGTTTTTTATACTTTTGGAATTATGGTTTTTCATGTTGACTTTAAAATGACCATTTTCATGTTTGACGTCTACTAACTCGTATCTTCCTCACAGCAGGTCAACTTGTGTGTGGTTGCAACATTACGATCCCATTGAGTACATTTTTGGAGAAAGAGACATCTGTTGCACCACAGGGCGGGAGGAGGGAACGTAGCACGATACATTTTCTTTCATTGGTAAGGATTTTTTTGTGTTTTATACTTTTGGAATTATGGTTTTTCATGTTGACTTTAAAATGCCCATTTTCATGTTTGACGTCTACTAACTCGTTTCTTCCTGACAGCAGGTCAACTTGTGTGTGGTTGCAACATTACGATGCCATTGAGTACATTTTTGGAGAAAGGGACATCTGTTGCACCACAGGGCGGGTGGAGGGAACGAGGCACGATACATTTTCTTTCATTGGTAAGAATTTTTTTGTGTTTTATACTTATGGAATTATGGTTTTTCATGTTGACTTTAAAATGACCATTTTCATGTTTGACGTCTACTAACTCGTTTCTTCCTCACAGCAGGTCAACTTGTGTGTGGTTGCAACATTACGATCCCATTGAGTACAATTTTGGAGAAAGGGACATCTGTTGCACCACAGGGCGGGTGGAGGGAAGTGTCATGATACATTCTCTTTCATTGGTAAGAATTTTTCTGTGTTTTATACTTTTGGAATTATGGTTTTTCATGTTGTCTTTAAAATGACCATTTTCATGTTTGACGTCTACTAACTCGTTTCTTCCTCACAGCAGGTCAACTTGTGTGTGGTTGCCACATTACGATCCCATTGAGTACATTTTTGGAGAAAGGGACATCTGTTGCACTACAGGGCGGGAGGAGGGAACGTGGCACGATACATTTTCTTTCATTGGTAAGGATTTTTTGGTGTTTTATACTTTTGGAATTATGGTTTTTCATGTTGACTTTAAAATGACCATTTTCATGTTTGACGTCTACTAACTCGTTTCTTCCTCACTGCAGGTCAACTTGTGTGTGGATGCAACATTACGATCCCATTGAGTACATTTTTGGAGAAAGGGACATCTGTTGCACCACAGGGCGGGAGGTGGGAACGTGGCACGATACATTTTCTTTCATTGGTAAGGATTTTTTTGTGTTTTATACTTTTGGAATTATGGTTTTTCATGTTGACTTTAGAATGACCATTTTCATGTTTGACGTCTACTAACTCGTTTCTTCCTCACAGCAGGTCAACTTGTGTGTGGTTGCAACATTACGATCCCATTGAGTACATTTTTGGAGAAAGGGACATCTGTTGCACCACAGGGCGGGTGGAGGGGACGTGGCACGATACATTCTATTTCATTGGTAAAGATTTTTTTGTGTTTTATACTTTTGGAATTTAGGTTTTTCATGTTGACATTAAAATGACCATTTTCATGTTTGACGTCTACTAACTCGTTTCTTCCTCAGAGCAGGTCAACTTGTGTGTGGTTGCAACATTATGATCCCATTGAGTACATTTTTGGAGAAAGGGACATCTGTTGCACCACAGGGCGGGTAGAGGGAACGTGGCACGATACATTTTCTTTCATTGGTAAGGATTTTTTTGTGTTTTATACTTTTGGAATTATGGTTTTTCATGTTGACTTTAAAATGACCATTTTCATGTTTGACGTCTACTAACTCGTTTCTTCCTCACAGCAGGTCAACTTGTGTGTGGTTGCAACATTACGATCCCATTGAGTACATTTTTGGAGAAAGGGACATCTGTTGCACCACAGGGCGGGTGGAGGGAACGTGGCACGATACATTTTCTTTCATTGGTAAGGATTTTTTTGTGTTTTATACTTTTGGAATTATGGTTTTTCATGTTGACTTTAAAATGACCATTTTCATGTTTGACGTCTACTAACTCGTTTCTTCCTCACAGCAGGTCAACTTGTGTGTGGTTGCAACATAACGATCCCATTGAGTACATTTTTGGAGAAGGGGACATTTGTTGCACCACAGGGCGGGAGGAGGGAACGTGGCACGATACATTTTCTTTCATTGGTAGGGATTTTTTTGTGTTTTATACTTTTGGAATTATGGTTTTTCATGTTGACTTTAAAATGACCATTTTCATGTTTGACGTCTAGTAACTCATTTCTTCCTCACAGCAGGTCAACTTATGTGTGGTTGCAACATTACGATCCCGTTGAGTACATTTTTGGAGAAAGGGACATCTGTTGCACCACAGGGCGGGAGGAGGGAACGTAGCACGATACATTTTCTTTCATTGGTAATGATTTTTTTGTGTTTTATACTTTTGGAATTATGGTTTTTCATGTTGACTTTAAAATGACCATTTTCATGTTTGACGTCTACTAACTCGTTTCTTCCTCACAGCAGGTCAACTTGTGTGTGGTTGCAACATTACGATCCCATTGAGTACATTTTTGGAGAAAGGGACATCTGTTGCACCACAGGGCGGGAGGAGGGAACGTGGCACGATACATTTTATTTCATTGGTAAAGATTTTTTTGTGTTTTATACTTTTGGAATTATGGTTTTTCATGTTGACTTTAAAATGACCATTTTCATGTTTGACGTCTACTAACTCGTATCTTCCTCACAGCAGGTCAACTTGTGTGTGGTTGCAACATTACGATCCCATTGAGTACATTTTTGGAGAAAGGGACATCTGTTGCACCACAGGGCGGGTGGAGGGAACGTGGCACGATACATTTTCTTTCATTGGTAGGAATTTTTTTGTGTTTTATACTTATGGAATTATGGTTTTTCATGTTGACTTTAAAATGACCATTTTCATGTTTGACGTCTACTAACTCGTTTCTTCCTCACAGCAGGTCAACTTGTGTGTGGTTGCAACATTACGATCCCATTGAGTACAATTTTGGAGAAAGGGACATCTGTTGCACCACAGGGCGGGTGGAGGGAAGTGGCATGATACATTCTCTTTCATTGGTAAGAATTTTTCTGTGTTTTATACTTTTGGAATTATGGTTTTTCATGTTGTCTTTAAAATGACCATTTTCATGTTTGACGTCTACTAACTCGTTTCTTCCTCACAGCAGGTCAACTTGTGTGTGGTTGCAACATTACGATCCCATTGAGTACATTTTTGGAGAAAGGGACATCTGTTGCACTACAGGGCGGGAGGAGGGAACGTGGCACGATACATTTTCTTTCATTGGTAAGGATTTTTTGGTGTTTTATACTTTTGGAATTATGGTTTTTCATGTTGACTTTAAAATGACCATTTTCATGTTTGACGTCTACTAACTCGTTTCTTCCTCACTGCAGGTCAACTTGTGTGTGGTTGCAACATTACGATCCCATTGAGTACATTTTTGGAGAAAGGGACATCTGTTGCACCACAGGGCGGGAGGTGGGAACGTGGCACGATACATTTTCTTTCATTGGGAAGGATTTTTTTGTGTTTTATACTTTTGGAATTATGGTTTTTCATGTTGACTTTAGAATGACCATTTTCATGTTTGACGTCTACTAACTCGTTTCTTCCTCACAGCAGGTCAACTTGTGTGTGGTTGCAACATTACGATCCCATTGAGTACATTTTTGGAGAAAGGGACATCTGTTGCACCACAGGGCGGGTGGAGGGGACGTGGCACGATACATTTTATTTCATTGGTAAAGATTTTTTTGTGTTTTATACTTTTGGAATTTAGGTTTTTCATGTTGACATTAAAATGACCATTTTCATGTTTGACGTCTACTAACTCGTTTCTTCCTCAGAGCAGGTCAACTTGTGTGTGGTTGCAACATTATGATCCCATTGAGTACATTTTTGGAGAAAGGGACATCTGTTGCACCACAGGGCGGGTAGAGGGAACGCGGCACGATACATTTTCTTTCATTGGTAATGATCTTTTTTTTGTGTTTTATACTTTTGGAATTATGGTTTTTCATGTTGACTTTAAAATGACCATTTTCATGTTTGACGTCTACTAACTCGTTTCTTCCTCACAGCAGGTCAACTTGTGTGTGGTTGCAACATTACGATCCCATCGAGTACATTTTTGGAGAAAGGGACATCTGTTGCACCACAGGGCGGGTGGAGGGAACGTGGCACGATACATTTTCTTTCATTGGTAAGGATTTTTTTGTGTTTTATACTTTTGGAATTATGGTTTTTCATGTTGACTTTAAAATGACCATTTTTATGTTTGACGTCTACTAACTCGTTTCTTCCTCACAGCAGGTCAACTTGTGTGTGGTTGCAACATAACGATCCCATTGAGTACATTTTTGGAGAAGGGGACATTTGTGCACCACAGGGCGGGAGGAGGGAACGTGGCACGATACATTTTCTTTCATTGGTAGGGATTTTGTTGTGTTTTATACTTTTGGAATTATGGTTTTTCATGTTGACTTTAAAATGACCATTTTCATGTTTGACGTCTAGTAACTCATTTCTTCCTCACAGCAGGTCAACTTGTGTGTGGTTGCAACATTACGATCCCGTTGAGTACATTTTTGGAGAAAGGGACATCTGTTGCACCACAGGGCGGGAGGAGGGAACGTGGCACGATACATTTTCTTTCATTGGTAAGGATTTTTTTGTGTTTTATACTTTTGGAATTATGGTTTTTCATGTTGACTTTAAAATGACCATTTTCATGTTTGACGTCTACTAACTCGTTTCTTCCTCACAGCAGGTCAACTTGTGTGTGGTTGCAACATTACGATCCCATTGAGTACATTTTTGGAGAAAGGGACATCTGTTGCACCACAGGGCAGGAGGAGAGACCGTGGCACGATACATTCTGTTTCATTGGTAAGGATTTTTTTGTGTTTTATACTTTTGGAATTATGGTTTTTCATGTTGACTTTAAAATGACCATTTTCATGTTTGACGTCTACTAACTCGTTTCTTCCTCACAGCAGGTCAACTTGTGTGTGGTTGCAACATTACGATCCCATTGAGTACAATTTTGGAGAAAGGGACATCTGTTGCACCACAGGGCGGGTGGAGGGAAGTGGCATGATACATTCTCTTTCATTGGTAAGAATTTTTCTGTGTTTTATACTTTTGTAATTATGGTTTTTCATGTTGACATTAAAATGGCCATTTTCATGTTTGATGTCTACTAACTCGTTTCTTCCTCACAGCAGGTCAACTTGTGTGTGGTTGCAACATTACGATCCCATTGAGTACATTTTTGGAGAAAGGGACATCTGTTGCACTACAGGGCGGGAGGAGGGAACGTGGCACGATACATTTTCTTTCATTGGTAAGGATTTTTTTGTGTTTTATACTTTTGGAATTATGGTTTTTCATGTTGACTTTAAAATGACCATTTTCATGTTTGACGTCTACTAACTCGTTTCTTTCTCACAGCAGGTCAACTTGTGTGTGGTTGCAACATTACGATCCCATTGAGCACATTTTTGGAGAAAGGGACATCTGTTGCACCACAGGGCGGGAGGAGGGAACGTGGCACGATACATTTTCTTTCATTGGTAAGGATTTTTTTGTGTTTTATACTTTTGGAATTATGGTTTTTCATGTTGACTTTAAAATGACCATTTTCATGTTTGAAGTCTACTAACTCGTTTCTTGCTCACAGCAGGTCAACTTGTGTGTGGTTGCAACATTACGATCCCATTGAGTACATTTTTGGAGAAAGGGTCATCTGTTGCACCACAGGGCGGGAGGAGGGAACGTGGCACGATACATTTTCTTTCATTGGTAAGGATTTTTTTGTGTTTTCTACTTTTGGAATTATGGTTTTTCATGTTGACTTTAAAATGACCATTTTCATGTTTGACGTCTACTAACTCGTTTCTTCCTCACAGCAGGTCAACTTGTGTGTGGTTGCAACATTACGATCCCAATGAGTACATTTTTGGAGAAAGGGATATCTGTTGCACCACAGGGCGGGTGGAGGGAACGTGGCACGATACATTTTTTTTCAATGGTAAGGATTTTTTTGTGTTTTATTGTTTTGGAATTATGGTTTTTCATGTTGACTTTAAAATGACCATTTTCCTGTTTGACGTCTACTAACTCGTTTCTTCCTCACAGCAGGTCAACTTGTGTGTGGTTGCAACATTACGATCCCATTGAGTACATTTTTGGGGAAAGGGACATCTGTTCCCCCACAGGGCGGGTGGAGGGAACGTGGCACGATACATTTTCTTTCATAGGTAAGGATTTTTTTGTGCTTTATACTTTTGGAATTATAGTTTTTCATGTTGACTTTAAAATGACCATTTTCATGTTTGACGTCTACTAACTCGTTTCTTCCTCACAGCAGGTCAACTTGTGTGTGGTTGCAACATTACGATCCCATTGAGTACATTTTTGGAGAAAAGGACATCTGTTGCACCACAGGGCGGGAGGAGGGAACGTGGCACGATACATTTTCTTTCATTGGTAAGGATTTTTTTGTGTTTTATACTTTTGGAATTATGGTTTTTCATGTTGACTTTAAAATGACCATTTTCATGTTTGACGTCTACTAACTCGTTTCTTCCTCACAGCAGGTCAACTTGTGTGTGGTTGCAACATTACGATCCCATTAAGTACATTTTTGGAGAAAGGGACATCTGTTGCACCACAGGGCATGAGGAGGGAACGTGGCACGATACATTTTCTTTCATTGGTAAGGATTTTTTGGTGTTTTATACTTTTGGAATTATGGTTTTTCATGTTGACTTTAAAATGACCATTATATATAAAAACAAAGATGAGGTGACTTACCGAACAAAAGAGCTGGCAGGTCGATAGACACACAAACATACACACAAAATTCAAGCTTTCGCAACAAACTGTTGCCTCATCAGGAAAGAGGGAAGGAGAGGGGAAGACGAAAGGAAGTGGGTTTTAAGGGAGAGGGTAAGGAGTCATTCCAATCCCGGGAGCGGAAAGACTTACCTTAGGGGAAAAAAGGACAGGTATACACTCGCACACACGCATATATCCATCCACACATACAGACACAAGCAGACATATTGGTCTTTAAATATGTCTGCTTGTGTCTGTATGTGTGGATGGATATATGCGTGTGTGCGAGTGTATACCTGTCCTTTTTTCCCCTAAGGTAAGTCTTTCTGCTCCCGGGATTGGAATGACTCCTTACCCTCTCCCTTAAAACCCACTTCCTTTCGTCTTCCCCTCTCCTTCCCTCTTTCCTGATGAGGCAACAGTTTGTTGCGAAAGCTTGAATTTTGTGTGTATGTTTGTGTTTGTTTGTGTGTCTATCGACCTGCCAGCGCTTTTGTTCGGTAAGTCACCTCATCTTTGTTTTTATATATAATTTTTCCCACGTGGAATGTTTCCTTCCATTATATTAAAATGACCATTTTCATGTTTGACGTCTACTAACTCGTTTCTTCCTCACAGCAGGTCAACTTGTGTGTGGTTGCTACATTACGATCCCATTGAGTACATTTTTGGAGAAAGGGACATCTGTTGCACCACAGGGCGGGTGGAGGGAACGTGGCACGATACATTTTCTTTCATTGGTAAGGATTTTTTGTGTTTTATACTTTTGGAATTATGGTTTTTCATGTTGACTTTAAAATGACCATTTTCATGTTTGACGTCTACTAACTCGTTTCTTCCTCACAGCAGGTCAACTTGTATATGGTTGCAACATTACTATCCCTTTGAGTACATTTTTGGAGAAAGGGACATCTGTTGCACCACAGGGCGGGTGGAGGGAATGTGGCACGATACATTTTCTTTCCTTTGTAAGGATTTTTTTGTGTTTTATACTTTTGGAATTATGGTTTTTCATGTTGACTTTAAAATGACCATTATCATGTTTGACGTCTACTGACTCGTTTCTTCCTCACAGCAGGACAACTTGTGTGTGGTTGCAACATTACGATCCGATTGAGTACATTTTTGGAGAAAGGGGCATCTGTTGCACCACAGGGCGGGAGGAGGGAACGTGGAACGATACTTTTTCTTTCATTGGTAAGGATTTTTTTGTGTTTTATACTTTTGGAATTATGGTTTTTCATGTTGACTTTAAAATGACCATTTTCATGATTGACGTCTACTAACTCGTTTCTTCCTCAGAGCAGGTCAACTTGTGTGTGGTTGCTGCATTACGATCCCATTGAGTACATTTTTGGAGAAAGGGACATCTGTTGCAACACCGGGCGGGTGGAGGGAACGTGGCACGATACATTTTCTTTCATTGGTAAGGATTTTTTTGTGTTTTATAGTTTTGGAATTATGGTTTTTCATGTTAATTTAAAAAGGCTATTTTCATGTTTGATGTCTACTAACTCGTTTCTTCCTCACAGCAGGTCAACTTGTGTGTGGTTGCAACATTACGATCCCATTGAGTACATTTTTGGAGAAAGGGACATCTGTTGCACCACAGGGCGGGTGGAGGGAACGTGGCACGATACATTTTCTTTCATTGGTAAGGATTTTTTGTGTTTTATACTTTTGGAATTATGGTTTTTCATGTTGACATTAAAATGACCATTTTCATGTTTGACGTCTACTAACTCGTTTCTTCCTCGCAGCAGGTCAACTTGTGTGTGGTTGCAACATTACGATCCCATTGAGTACATTTTTGGAGAAAGGGACATCTGTTGCACCACAGGGCGGTAGGAGGGAACATGGCACGATACATTTTCTTTCATTGGTAAGGATTCTTTTGTGTTTTATACTTTTGGAATTATGGTTTTTCATGTTGACTTTAATATGACCATTTTCATGTTTGACGTCTACTAACTCGTTTCTTCCTCACAGCAGGTCAACTTGTGTGTGGTTGCAACATTACGATCCCAATGAGTACATTTTTGGAGAAAGGGATATCTGTTGCACCACAGGGCGGGTGGAGGGAACGTGGCACGATACATTTTTTTTCAATGGTAAGGATTTTTTTGTGTTTTATAGTTTTGGAATTATGGTTTTTCATGTTGACTTTAAAATGACCATTTTCCTGTTTGACGTCTACTAACTCGTTTCTTCCTCACAGCAGGTCAACTTGTGTGTGGTTGCAACATTACGATCCCATTGAGTACATTTTTGGGGAAAGGGACATCTGTTCCCCCACAGGGCGGGTGGAGGGAACGTGGCACGATACATTTTCTTTCATAGGTAAGGATTTTTTTGTGCTTTATACTTTTGGAATTATAGTTTTTCATGTTGACTTTAAAATGACCATTTTCATGTTTGACGTCTACTAACTCGTTTCTTCCTCACAGCAGGTCAACTTGTGTGTGGTTGCAACATTACGATCCCATTGAGTACAATTTTGGAGAAAAGGACATCTGTTGCACCACAGGGCGGGAGGAGGGAACGTGGCACGATACATTTTCTTTCATTGGTAAGGATTTTTTTGTGTTTTATACTTTTGGAATTATGGTTTTTCATGTTGACTTTAAAATGACCATTTTCATGTTTGACATCTACTAACTCGTTTCTTCCTCACAGCAGGTCAACTTGTGTGTGGTTGCAACATTACGATCCCATTAAGTACATTTTTGGAGAAAGGGACATCTGTTGCACCACAGGGCATGAGGAGGGAACGTGGCACGATACATTTTCTTTCATTGGTAAGGATTTTTTGGTGTTTTATACTTTTGGAATTATGGTTTTTCATGTTGACTTTAAAATGACCATTATATATAAAAACAAAGATGAGGTGACTTACCGAACAAAAGCGCTGGCAGGTCGATAGACACACAAACATACA
The DNA here is from genome assembly GCF_021461395.2 of Schistocerca americana. Lineage (NCBI taxonomy): Eukaryota > Metazoa > Arthropoda > Insecta > Orthoptera > Acrididae > Schistocerca > Schistocerca americana. Next base: position 128,720,734 of record NC_060125.1, read on the forward strand.
CACAAAATTCAAGCTTTCGCAACAAACTGTTGCCTCATCAGGAAAGAGGGAAGGAGAGGGGAAGACGAAAGGAAGTGGGTTTTAAGGGAGAGGGTAAGGAGTCATTCCAATCCCGGGAGCGGAAAGACTTACCTTAGGGGAAAAAAGGACAGGTATACACTCGCACACACGCATATATCCATCCACACATACAGACACAAGCAGACATATTGGTCTTTAAATATGTCTGCTTGTGTCTGTATGTGTGGATGGATATATGCGTGTGTGCGAGTGTATACCTGTCCTTTTTTTCCCTAAGGTAAGTCTTTCTGCTCCCGGGATTGGAATGACTCCTTACCCTCTCCCTTAAAACCCACTTCCTTTCGTCTTCCCCTCTCCTTCCCTCTTTCCTGATGAGGCAACAGTTTGTTGCGAAAGCTTGAATTTTGTGTGTTTGTTTGTGTTTGTTTGTGTGTCTATCGACCTGCCAGCGCTTTTGTTCGGTAAGTCACCTCATCTTTGTTTTTATATATAATTTTTCCCACGTGGAATGTTTCCTTCCATTATATTAAAATGACCATTTTCATGTTTGACGTCTACTAACTCGTTTCTTCCTCACAGCAGGTCAACTTGTGTGTGGTTGCTACATTACGATCCCATTGAGTACATTTTTGGAGAAAGGGACATCTGTTGCACCACAGGGCGGGTGGAGGGAACGTGGCACGATACATTTTCTTTCATTGGTAAGGATTTTTTGTGTTTTATACTTTTGGAATTATGGTTTTTCATGTTGACTTTAAAATGACCATTTTCATGTTTGACGTCTACTAACTCGTTTCTTCCTCACAGCAGGTCAACTTGTATATGGTTGCAACATTACTATCCCTTTGAGTACATTTTTGGAGAAAGGGACATCTGTTGCACCACAGGGCGGGTGGAGGGAATGTGGCACGATACATTTTCTTTCCTTTGTAAGGATTTTTTTGTGTTTTATACTTTTGGAATTATGGTTTTTCATGTTGACTTTAAAATGACCATTATCATGTTTGACGTCTACTGACTCGTTTCTTCCTCACAGCAGGACAACTTGTGTGTGGTTGCAACATTACGATCCGATTGAGTACATTTTTGGAGAAAGGGGCATCTGTTGCACCACAGGGCGGGAGGAGGGAACGTGGAACGATACTTTTTCTTTCATTGGTAAGGATTTTTTTGTGTTTTATACTTTTGGAATTATGGTTTTTCATGTTGACTTTAAAATGACCATTTTCATGATTGACGTCTACTAACTCGTTTCTTCCTCAGAGCAGGTCAACTTGTGTGTGGTTGCTGCATTACGATCCCATTGAGTACATTTTTGGAGAAAGGGACATCTGTTGCAACACCGGGCGGGTGGAGGGAACGTGGCACGATACATTTTCTTTCATTGGTAAGGATTTTTTTGTGTTTTATAGTTTTGGAATTATGGTTTTTCATGTTAATTTAAAAAGACCATTTTCATGTTTGATGTCTACTAACTCGTTTCTTCCTCACAGCAGGTCAACTTGTGTGTGGTTGCAACATTACGATCCCATTGAGTACATTTTTGGAGAAAGGGACATCTGTTGCACCACAGGGCGGGTGGAGGGAACGTGGCACGATACATTTTCTTTCATTGGTAAGGATTTTTTGTGTTTTATACTTTTGGAATTATGGTTATTCATGTTGACATTAAAATGACCATTTTCATGTTTGACGTCTACTAACTCGTTTCTTCCTCGCAGCAGGTCAACTTGTGTGTGGTTGCAACATTACGATCCCATTGAGTACATTTTTGGAGAAAGGGACATCTGTTGCACCACAGGGCGGTAGGAGGGAACATGGCACGATACATTTTCTTTCATTGGTAAGGATTTTTTTGTGTTTTATACTTTTGGAATTATGGTTTTTCATGTTGACTTTAATATGACCATTTTCATGTTTGACGTCTACTAACTCGTTTCTTCCTCACAGCAGGTCAACTTGTGTGTGGTTGCAACATTACGATCCCATTGAGTACATTTTTGGAGAAAGGGACATCTGTTGCACCACAGGGCGGGTGGAGGGAACGTGGCACGATACATTTTCTTTCATTGGGAAGGCTTTTTTTTGTGTTTTATACTTTTGGAATTATGGTTTTTCATGTTGACTTTAAAATGACCATTTTCATGTTTGAAGTGTACTAACTCGTTTCTTCCTCACAGCAGGTCAACTTGTGTGTGGTTGTAACATTACGATCACATTGAGCACATGTTTGGAGAAACAGACATCTGTTGCACCACAGGGCGGGTGGAGGGAACGTGGCACGATACATTTTCTTTCATTGGTAAGGATTTTTTTGTGTTTTTTACTTTTGGAATTATGGTTTTTCATGTTGACTTTAAAATGACCATTTTCATGTTTGACGTCTACTAACTCGTTTCTTCCTCACAGCAGGTAAAGTTGTGTGTGGTTGCAACATTACGATCCCATTGAGTACATTTTTGGAGGAAGGGACATCTGTTGCACCACAGGGCGGGAGGAGGGAACGTGGCACGATACATTTTCATTCATTGGTAAGGTTTTTTTTGTGTTTTATACTTTTGGAATTATGGTTTTTCATGTTGACTTTAAAATGACCAATTTCATGTTTGATGTCTACTAACTCGTTTCTTCCTCACAGCAGGTCAACTTGTGTGTGGTTGCAACATTACGATCCCATTGAGTACATTTTTGGAGAAAGGGACATCTGTTGCACCACAGGGCGGGTGGAGGGAACGTGGCACGATACATTTTCTTTCATTGGTAAGGATTTTTTTGTGTTTTATACCTTTGGAATTATGGTTTTTTCGTGTTGACTTTAAAATGACCATTTTCATGTTTGACGTCCACTTACTCGTTTCTTCCTCACAGCAGGTCAACTTGTGTGTGGTTGCAACATTACGATCCCATTGAGTACATTTTTGAAGAAAGGGACATCTGTTGCTCCACAGGGCGGGTGGAGGGAACGTGGTACGATACATTTTCCTTCATTGGTAAGGATTTTTTTGTGTTTTATACTTTTGGAATTATGGTTTTTCATGTTGACTTTAAAATGACCATTTTCATGTTTGACATCTACTAACTCGTTTCTTCCTCACAGCAGGTCAACTTGTGTGTGGTTGCAACATTACGATCCCATTGAGTACATTTTTGGAGAAAGGGACATCTGTTGCACCACAGGGCGGGAGGAGGGAACGTGGCACGATACATTTTCTTTCATTGGTAAGGATTTTTTTGTGTTTTATAGTTTTGGAATTATGGTTTTTCATGTTGACTTTAAAATGACCATTTTCAGGTTTGATGTCTACTAACTCGTTTCTTCCTCACAGCAGGTCAACTTGTGTGTGGTTGCAACATTACGATCCCATTGAGTACATTTTTGAAGAAAGGGACATCTGTTGCACTACAGGGCGGGTGGAGGGAACGTGGTACGATACATTTTCTTTCATTGGTAAGGATTTTTTTGTGTTTTATACTTTTGGAATTATGGTTTTTCATGTTGACTTTAAAATGACCATTTTCATGTTTGACGTCTACTAACTCGTTTCTTCCTCACAGCAGGTCAACTTGTGTGTGGTTGCAACATTACGATCCCATTGAGTACATTTTTGGAGAACGGGACATCTGTTGCACCACAGGGCGGGAGGAGGGAACGTGGCACGATACATTTTCCTTCATTGGTAAGGATTTTTTTGTGTTTTATACTTTTGGAATTATGGTTTTTCATGTTGACTTTAAAATGACCATTTTAATGTTTGACGTCTACTAACTCGTTTCTTCCTCACAGCAGGTCAACTTGTGTGTGGTTGCAACATTACGATCCCATTGAGTACATTTTTGAAGAAAGGGACATCTGTTGCACCACAGTGCGGGTGGAGGGAACGTGGTACGATACATTTTCTTTCATTGGTAAGGATTTTTTTGTGTTTTATACTTTTGGAATTATGGTTTTTCATGTTGACTTTAAAATGACCATTTTCATGTTTGACGTCTACTAACTCGTTTCTTCCTCACAGCAGGTCAACTTGTGTGTGGTTGCAACATTACGATCCCATTGAGTACATTTTTGGAGAAAGGGACATCTGTTGCACCACAGGGCGGGAGGAGGGAACGTGGCACGATACATTTTCTTTCATTGGTAAGGATTTTTTTGTGTTTTATAGTTTTGGAATTATGGTTTTTCATGTTGACTTTAAAATGACCATTTTCATGTTTGACGTCTACTAACTCGTTTCTTCCTCACAGCAGGTCAACTTGTGTGTGGTTGCAACATTACGATCCCATTGAGTACATTTTTGGAGAAAGGGACATCTGTTGCACCACAGGGCGGGAGGAGGGAACGTGGCACAATACATTTTCCTTCATTAGTAAGGATTTTTTTGTGTTTCATACTTTTGGAATTATGGTTTTTCATGTTGACTTTAAAATGACCATTTTCATGTTTGACGTCTACTAACTCGTTTCTTCCTCACAGCAGGTCAACTTGTGTGTGGTTGCAACATTACGATCCCATTGAGTACATTTTTGGAGAAAGGGACATCTGTTGCACCACAGGGCGGGAGGAGGGAACGTGGCACGATACATTTTCCTTCATTAGTAAGGATTTTTTTGTGTTTTATAGTTTTGGAATTATGGTTTTTCATGTTGACTTTAAAATGACCATTTTCATGTTTGACGTCTACTAACTCGTTTCTTCCTCACAGCAGGTCAACTTGTGTGTGGTTGCAACATTACGATCCCATTGAGTACATTTTTGGAGAAAGGGACATCTGTTGCACCACAGGGCCGGAGGAGGGAACGTGGCACGATACATTTTCTTTCATTGGTAAGGATTTTTTTGTGTTTTATACTTTTGGAATTATGGTTTTTCATGTTGACTTTAAAATGACCATTTTCATGTTTGACGTCTACTAACTCGCTTCTTCCTCACAGCAGGTCAACTTGTGTGTGGTTGCAACATTACGATCCCATTGAGTACATTTTTGGAGAAAGGGACATCCGTTGCACCACAGGGCGGGAGGAGGGAACGTGGCACGATACATTTTCCTTCATTAGTAGGGATTTTTTTGTGTTTTATACTTTTGGAATTATGGTTTTTCATGTTGACTTTAAAATGACCATTTTCATGTTTGACGTCTACTAACTCGTTTCTTCCTCACAGCAGGTCAACTTGTGTGTGGTTGCAACATTACGATCCCATTGAGTACATTTTTGAAGAAAGGGACATCTGTTGCACTACAGGGCGGGTGGAGGGAACATGGTACAATACATTTTCTTTTATTGGTAAGGAATTTTTTGTGTTTTATACTTTTGGAATTATGGTTTTTCATGTTGACTTTAAAATGACCATTTTCATGTTTGACGTCTACTAACTCGTTTCTTCCTCACAGCAGGTCAACTTGTGTGTGGTTGCAGCATTACGATCCCATTGAGTACATTTTTGGAGAAAGGGACATCTGTTGCACCACAGGGCGGGAGGAGGGAACGTGGCACGATACATTTTCTTTCATTGGTAAGGATTTTTTTGTGTTTTATAGTTTTGGAATTATGGTTTTTCATGTTGACTTTAAAATGACCATTTTCATGTTTGACGTCTACTAACTCGTTTCTTCCTCACAGCAGGTCAACTTATGTGTGGTTGCAACATTACGATCCCATTGAGTACATTTTTGGAGAAAGGGACATCTGTTGCACCACAGGGCGGGTGGCGGGAACGTGGCACGATACATTTTCTTTCATTGGTAAGGATTTTTTTGTGTTTTATACTTTTGGAATTATGGTTTTTCATGTTGACTTTAAAATGACCATTTTCATGTTTGACGTCTACTAACTCGTTTCTTCCTCACAGCAGGTCAACTTGTGTGTGGTTGCAACATTACGATCCCATTGAGTACATTTTTTGGGAAAGGGACATCTGTTGCACCACAGGGCGGGAGGAGGGAACGTGGCACAATACATTTATTTCATTGGTAATAATTTTTTTGTGTTTTATACTTTTGGAATTATGGTTTTTCATTTTGATTTTAAAATGACCATTTTCATGTTTGACGTCTACTAACTCGTTTCTTCCTCACAGCAGGTCAACTTGTGTGTGGTTGCAACATTACAATCCCATTGAGTACATTTTTGGAGAAATGGACATCTGTTGCACCACAGGGCGGGTGGAGGGAACGTGGCACGATACATTTTCTTTCATTGGTAAGGATTTTTTTGTGTTTTATACATTTGGAATTATGGTTTTTCATGTTGACTTTAAAATGATCATTTTCATGTTTGACGTCTACTAACTCGTTTCTTCCTCACAGCCGGTCAACTTGTGAGTGGTTGCAACATTACGATCCCATTGAGTACATTTTTGGAGAAAGGGACATCTGTTGCACCACAGGGCGGGAGGAGGAAACGTGGCACGATACATTTTCTTTCATTGGTAAGGATTTTTTTGTGTTTTATACTTTTGGAATTTTTTTTTTTTTCATGTTGACTTTAAAATGACCATTTTCATGTTTGACGTCTACTAACTAGTTTCTTCCTCACAGCAGGTCAACTTGTGTGTGGTTGCAACATTACGATCCCATTGAGTACATTTTTGGAGAAGGGGACATCTGTTGCACCACAGGGCGGGAGGAGGGAACATGGCACGATACATTTTCTTTCATTGGTAAGGATTTTTTTGTGTTTTATACTTTTGGAATTATGGTTTTCCATGTTGACTTTAAAATGCCCATTTTCATGTTTGACGTCTACTAACTCGTATCTTCCTCAGAGCAGGTCAACTTGTGTGTGGTTGCAACATTATGATCCCATTGAGTACATTTTTGTAGAAAGGGACATCTGTTGCACCACAGGGCAGGTGGAGGGAACGTGGCACGATACATTTTCTTTCATTGGTAAGGATTTTTTTGTGTTTTATACTTTTGGAATTATGGTTTTTCATGTTGACTTTAAAATGACCATTTTCATGTTTGACGTCTACTAACTCGTTTCTTCCTCACAGCAGGTCAACTTGTGTGTGGCTGCAACATTACGATCCCATTGAGTACACTTTTTGGAGAAAGGGACATCTGTTGCACCACAGGGCGGGTGGAGGGAACGTGGCACGATACATTTTCTTTCATTGGTGAGGATTTTTTTGTGTTTTATACTTTTGGAATTATGGTTTTTCGTGTTGACTTTAAAATGACCATTTTCATGTTTGACGTCTACTAACTCGTTTCTTCCTCACAGCAGGTCAACTTGTGTGTGGTTGCAACATTACGATCCCATTGAGTACATTTTTGGAGAAAGGGACATCTGTTGCACCACAGGGCGGGTGGAGGGAACGTGGCACGATACATTTTCTTTCATTGGTAAGGATTTTTTTGTGTTTTATACTTTTGGAATTATGGTTTTTCATGTTGACTTTAATATGACCATTTTCATGTTTGACGTCTACTAACTCGTTTCTTCCTCACAGCAGGTCAACTTGTGTGTGGTTGCAACATTACGATCCCATTGAGTACATTTTTGGAGAAAGGGACATCTGTTGCACCACAGGGCGGGTGGAGGGAACGTGGCACGATACATTTTCTTTCATTGGTAAGGCTTTTTTTGTGTTTTATAGTTTTGGAATTATGGTTTTTCATGTTGACTTTAAAATGACCATTTTCATGTTTGAAGTGTACTAACTCGTTTCTTCCTCACAGCAGGTCATCTTGTGTGTGGTTGCAACATTACGATCCCATTGACCACATGTTTGGAGAAACAGACATCTGTTGCACCACAGGGCGGGTGGAGGGAACGTGGCACGATACATTTTCTTTCGTTGGTAAGGATTTTTTTGTATTTTATACTTTTGGAATTATGGTTTTTCATGTTGACTTTAAAATGACCATTTTCATGTTTGACGTCTACTAACTCGTTTCTTCCTCACAGCAGGTAAAGTTGTGTGTGGTTGCAACATTACGATCCCATTGAGTACATTTTTGGAGAAAGGGACATCTGTTGCACCACAGGGCGGGAGGAGGGAACGTGGCACGATACATTTTCTTTCATTGGTAAGGATTTTTTTGTGTTTTATAGTTTTGGAATTATGGTTTTTCATGTTGACTTTAATATGACCATTTTCATGTTTGACGTCTACTAACTCGTTTCTTCCTCAGAGCAGGTCAACTTGTGTGTGGTTGCAACATTACGATCCCATTGAGTACATTTTTGGAGAAAGGGACATCTGTTGCACCACAGGGCGGGTGGAGGGAACGTGGCACGATACATTTTCTTTCATTGGTAAGGCTTTTTTTGTGTTTTATACTTTTGGAATTATGGTTTTTCATGTTGACTTTAAAATGACCATTTTCATGTTTGACGTCTACTAACTCGTTTCTTCCTCACAGCAGGTCAACTTGTGTGTGGTTGCAACATTACGATCCCATTGAGTACATTTTTGGAGAAAGGGACATCTGTTGCACCACAGGGCGGGAGGAGGGAACGTGGCACGATACATTTTCCTTCATTGGTAAGGATTTTTTTGTGTTTTATACTTTTGGAATTATGGTTTTTCATGTTGACTTTAAAATGACCATTTTCATGTTTGAAGTGTACTAACTCGTTTCTTCCTCACAGCAGGTCAACTTGTGTGTGGTTGCAACATTACGATCCCATTGACCACATGTTTGGAGAAACAGACATCTGTTGCACCACAGGGCGGGTGGAGGGAACGTGGCACGATACATTTTTTTTCATTGGTAAGGATTTTTTTGTGTTTTATACTTTTGGAATTATGGTTTTTATGTTGACTTTAAAATGACCATTTTCATGTTTGACGTCTACTAACTCGTTTCTTCCTCACAGCAGGTCAACTTGTGTGTGGTTGCAACATTACGATCCCATTGAGTACATTTTTGGAGAAAGGGACATCTGTTGCACCACAGGGCGGGAGGAGGGAACGTGGCACGATACATTTTCCTTCATTGGTAAGGATTTTTTTGTGTTTTATACTTTTGGAATTATGGCTTTTCATGTTGACTTTAAAATGACCATTTTAATGTTTGACGTCTACTAACTCGTTTCTTCCTCACAGCAGGTCAACTTGTGTGTGGTTGCAACATTACGATCCCATTGAGTACATTTTTGAAGAAAGGGACATCTGTTGCACCACAGGGCGGGTGGAGGGAACGTGGTACGATACATTTTCCTTCATTGGTAAGGATTTTTTTGTGTTTTATACTTTTGGAATTATGGTTTTTCATGTTGACTTTAAAATGACCATTTTCATGTTTGACGTCTACTAACTCGTTTCTTCCTCACAGCAGGTCAACTTGTGTGTGGTTGCAACATTACGATCCCATAGAGTACATTTTTTGAGAAAGGGACATCTGTTGCACCACAGGGCGGGTGGAGGGAACATGACACGATACATTTTCTTTCATTGGTAAGGATTTTTTTGTGTTTTATACTTTTGGAATTATGGTTTTTCATGTTGACTTTAAAATGACCATTTTCATGTTAGAAGTCTACTAACTCGTTTCTTCCTCACAGCAGGTCAACTTGTGTGTGGTTGCAACATTACGATCCCATTGAGTACATTTTTGGAGAAAGGGACATCTGTTGCACCACAGGGTGGGTGGAGGGAACGTGGCACGATACATTTTCTTTCATTGGTAAGGCTTTTTTTGTGTTTTATACTTTTGGAATTATGGTTTTTCATGTTGACTTTAAAATGACCATTTTCATGTTTGAAGTGTACTAACTCGTTTCTTCCTCACAGCAGGTCATCTTGTGTGTGGTTGCAACATTACGATCCCATTGACCACATGTTTGGCAGAAACAGACATCTGTTGCACCACAGGGCGGGTGGAGGGAACGTGGCACGATACATTTTCTTTCATTGGTAAGGATTTTTTTGTATTTTATACTTTTGGAATAATGGTTTTTCATGTTGACTTTAAAATGACCATTTTCATGTTTGACGTCTACTAACTCGTTTCTTCCTCACAGCAGGTAAAGTTGTGTGTGGTTGCAACATTACGATCCCATTGAGTACATTTTTGGAGAAAGGGACATCTGTTGCACCACAGGGCGGGAGGAGGGAATGTGGCACGATACATTTTCTTTCATTGGTAAGGATTTTGTTGTGTTTTATACTTTTGGAATTATGGTTTTTCATGTTGACTTTAAAATGACCATTTTCATGTTTGACGTCTACTAACTCGTTTCTTCCTCACAGCTGGTAAAGTTGTGTGTGGTTACAACATTACGATCCCATTGAGTACATTTTTGGAGAAAGGGACATCTGTTGCACCACAGGGCGGGAGGAGGGAACATGACACGATACATTTTCTTTCATTGGTAAGGATTTTTTTGTGTTTTATACTTTTGAAATTATGGTTTTTCATGTTGACTTTAATATGACCATTTTCATGTTTGACGTCTACTAACTCGTTTCTTCCTCACAGCAGGTCAACTTGTGTGTGGTTGCAACATTACGATCCCATTGAGTACATTTTTGGAGAAAGGGACATCTGTTGCACCACAGGGCGGGTGGAGGGAACGTGGCACGATACATTTTCTTTCATTGGTAAGGCTTTTTTTGTGTTTTATACTTTTGGAATTATGGTTTTTCATGTTGACTTTAAAATGACCATTTTCATGTTTGAAGTGTACTAACTCGTTTCTTCCTCACAGCAGGTCAACTTGTGTGTGGTTGCAACATTACGATCCCATTGACCACATGTTTGGAGAAACAGACATCTGTTGCACCACAGGGCGGGTGGAGGGAACGTGGCACGATACATTTTTTTTCATTGGTAAGGATTTTTTTTTGTTTTATACTTTTGGAATTATGGTTTTTCATGTTGACTTTAAAATGACCATTTTCATGTTTGACGTCTACTAACTCGTTTCTTCCTCACAGCAGGTCAACTTGTGTGTGGTTGCAACATTACGATCCCATTGAGTACATTTTTGGAGAAAGGGACATCTGTTGCACCACAGGGCGGGAGGAGGGAACGTGGCACGATACATTTTCCTTCATTGGTAAGGATTTTTTTGTGTTTTATACTTTTGGAATTATGGTTTTTCATGTTGACTTTAAAATGACCATTTTCATGTTTGACGTCTACTAACTCGTTTCTTCCTCACAGCAGGTCAACTTGTGTGTGGTTGCAACATTACGATCCCATTGAGTACATTTTTGGAGAAAGGGACATCTGTTGCACCACAGGGCGGGAGGAGGGAACATGGCACGATACATTTTCTTTCATTGGTAAGGATTTTTTTGTGTTTTATACTTTTGGAATTATGGTTTTCCATGTTGACTTTAAAATGACCATTTTCATGTTTGACGTCTACTAACTCGTATCTTCCTCACAGCAGGTCAACTTGTGTGTGGTTGCAACATTATGATCCCATTGAGTACATTTTTGTAGAAAGGGACATCTGTTGCACCACAGGGCAGGTGGAGGGAACGTGGCACGATACATTTTCTTTCAGTGGTAAGGATTTTTTTGTGTTTTATACTTTTGGAATTATGGTTTTTCATGTTGACTTTAAAATGACCATTTTCATGTTTGACGTCTACTAACTCGTTTCTTCCTCACAGCAGGTCAACTTGTGTGTGGCTGCAACATTACGATCCCATTGAGTACACTTTTTGGAGAAAGGGACATCTGTTGCACCACAGGGCGGGTGGAAAGAACGTGGCACGATACATTTTCTTTCATTGGTGAGGATTTTTTTGTGTTTTATACTTTTGGAATTATGGTTGTTCATGTTGACTTTAAAATGACCATTTTCATGTTTGAAGTCTACTAACTCGTTTCTTCCTCACAGCAGGTCAACTTGTGTGTGGTTGCAACATTACGATCCCATAGAGTACATTTTTGGAGAAAGGGACATCTGTTGCACCACAGGGCGGGTGGAGGGAACATGACACGATACATTTTCTTTCATTGGTAAGGATTTTTTTGTGTTTTATACTTTTGGAATTATGGTTTTTCATGTTGACTTTAATATGACCATTTTCATGTTTGACGTCTACTAACTCGTTTCTTCCTCACAGCAGGTCAACTTGTGTGTGGTTGCAACATTACGATCCCATTGAGTACATTTTTGGAGAAAGGGACATCTGTTGCACCACAGGGCGGGTGGAGGGAACGTGGCACGATACATTTTCTTTCATTGGTAAGGCTTTTTTTGTGTTTTATACTTTTGGAATTCTGGTTTTTCATGTTGACTTTAAAATGACCATTTTCATGTTTGAAGTGTACTAACTCGTTTCTTCCTCACAGCAGGTCAACTTGTGTGTGGTTGCAACATTACGATCCCATTGACCACATGTTTGGAGGATCAGACATCTGTTGCACCACAGGGCGGGTGGAGGGAACGTGGCACGATACATTTTCTTTCATTGGTAAGGATTTTTTTGTATTTTATACTTTTGGAATTATGGTTTTTCATGTTGACTTTAAAATGACCATTTTCATGTTTGACGTCTACTAACTCGTTTCTTCCTCACAGCAGGTAAAGTTGTGTGTGGTTGCAACATTACGATCCCATTGAGTACATTTTTGGAGAAAGGGACATCTGTTGCACCACAGGGCGGGAGGAGGGAACGTGGCACGATACATTTTCTTTCATTGGTAAGGATTTTTTTGTGTTTTATACTTTTGGAATTATGGTTTTTCATGTTGACTTTAAAATGACCATTTTCATGTTTGACGTCTACTAACTCGTTTCTTCCTCACAGCAGGTCAACTTGTGTGTGGTTGCAAAATTACGATCCCATTGAGTACATTTTTGGAGAAAGGGACATCTGTTGCACCACAGAGCGGGTGGAGGGAACGTGGCACGATACATTTTCTTTCATTGGTAAGGCTTTTTTTGTGTTTTATACTTTTGGAATTTTGGTTTTTCATGTTGACTTTAAAATGACCATTTTCATGTTTGAAGTGTACTAACTCGTTTCTTCCTCACAGCAGGTCAACTTGTGTGTGGTTGCAACATTACGATCCCATTGACCACATGTTTGGAGAAACAGACATCTGTTGCACCACAGGGCGGGTGGAGGGAACGTGGCACGATACATTTTCTTTCATTGGTAAGGATTTCTTTGTGTTTTATACTTTTGGAATTATGGTTTTTCATGTTGACTTTAAAATGACCATTTTCATGTTTGACGTCTACTAACTCGTTTCTTCCCCACAGCAGGTCAACTTGTGTGTGGTTGCAACATTACGATCCCATTGAGTACATTTTTGGAGAAAGGGACATCTGTTGCACCACAGGGCAGGAGGAGGGAACATGACACGATACATTTTCTTTCATTGGTAAGGATTTTTTTGTGTTTTATACTTTTGAAATTATGGTTTTTCATGTTGACTTTAATATGACCATTTTCATGTTTGACGTCTACTAACTCGTTTCTTCCTCACAGCAGGTCAACTTGTGTGTGGTTGCAACATTACGATCCCATTGAGTACATTTTTGGAGAAAGGGACATCTGTTGCACCACAGGGCGGGTGGAGGGAACGTGGCACGATACATTTTCTTTCATTGGTAAGGCTTTTTTTGTGTTTTATACTTTTGGAATTATGGTTTTTCATGTTGACTTTAAAATGACCATTTTCATGTTTGAAGTCTACTAACTCGTTTCTTCCTCACAGCAGGTCAACTTGTGTGTGGTTGCAACATTACGATCCCATTGACCACATGTTTGGAGAAACAGACATCTGTTGCACCACAGGGCGGGTGGAGCGAACGTGGCACGATACATTTTTTTTCATTGGTAAGGATTTTTTTGTGTTTTATACTTTTGGAATTATGGTTTTTCATGTTGATTTTAAAATGACCATTTTCATGTTTGACGTCTACTAACTCGTTTCTTCCTCACAGCAGGTCAACTTGTGTGTGGTTGCAACATTACAATCCCATTGGGTACATTTTTGGAGAAAGGGACATCTGTTGCACCACAGGGCGGGTGGAGGGAACGTGGCACGATACATTTTCTTTCATTGGTAAGGATTTTTTTGTGTTTTATACATTTGGAATTATGGTTTTTCATGTTGACTTTAAAATGATCATTTTCATGTTTGAAGTCTACTAACTCGTTTCTTCCTCACAGCCGTTCAACTTGTGAGTGGTTGCAACATTACGATCCCATTGAGTACATTTTTGGAGAAAGGGACATCTGTTGCACCACAGGGCGGGTGGAGGGAACGTGGCACGATACATTTTCTTTCATTGGTGAGGATTTTTTTGTGTTTTATACTTTTGGAATTATGGTTTTTCATGTTGACTTTAAAATGACCATTTTCATGTTTGACGTCTACTAACTCGTTTCTTCCTCACAGCAGGTCAACTTGTGTGTGGTTGCAACATTACGATCCCATTGAGTACATTTTTGGAGAAAGGGACATCTGTTGCACCACAGGGCGGGAGGAGGGAACATGGCACGATACATTTTCTTTCATTGGTAAGGATTTTTTTGTGTTTTATACTTTTGGAATTATGGTTTTCCAAGTTGACTTTAAAATGACCATTTTCATGTTTGACGTCTACTAACTCGTATCTTCCTCACAGCAGGTCAACTTGTGTGTGGTTGCAACATTATGATCCCATTGAGTACATTTTTGTAGAAAGGGACATCTGTTGCACCACAGGGCAGGTGGAGGGAACGTGGCACGATACATTTTCTTTCATTGGTAAGGATTTTTTTGTGTTTTATACTTTTGGAATTATGGTTTTTCATGTTGACTTTAAAATGACCATTTTCATGTTTGAAGTGTACTAACTCGTTTCTTCCTCACAGCAGGTCAACTTGTGTGTGGTTGCAACATTACGATCCCATTGACCACATGTTTGGAGAAACAGACATCTGTTGCACCACAGGGCGGGTGGAGGGAACGTGGCACGATACATTTTTTTTCATTGGTAAGGATTTTTTTGTGTTTTATACTTCTGGAATTATGGTTTTTCATGTTGACTTTAAAATGACCATTTTCATGTTTGACGTCTACTAACTCGTTTCTTCCTCACAGCAGGTCAACTTGTGTGTGGTTGCAACATTACGATCCCATTGAGTACATTTTTGAAGAAAGGGACATCTGTTGCACCACAGGGCGGGTGGAGGGAACGTGGTACGATACATTTTCTTTCATTGGTAAGGATTTTTTTGTGTTTTATACTTTTGGAATTATGGTTTTTCATGTTGACTTTAAAATGACCATTTTCATGTTTGACGTCTACTAACTCGTTTCTTCCTCACAGCAGGTCAACTTGTGTGTGGTTGCAACATTACGATCCCATTGAGTACATTTTTGGAGAAAGGGACATCTGTTGCACCACAGGGCGGGAGGAGGGAACGTGGCACGATACATTTTCTTTCATTGGTAAGGATTTTTTTGTGTTTTATAGTTTTGGAATTATGGTTTTTCATGTTGACTTTAAAATGACCATTTTCATGTTTGACGCCTACTAACTCGTTTCTTCCTCACAGCAGGTCAACTTGTGTGTGGTTGCAACATTACGATCCCATTGAGTACATTTTTGGAGAAAGGGACATCTGTTGCACCACAGGGCGGGAGGAGGGAACGTGGCACGATACATTTTCTTTCATTGGTAAGGATTTTTTTGTGTTTTATACTTTTGGAATTATGGTTTTTCATGTTGACTTTAAAATGACCATTTTCATGTTTGACGTCTACTAACTCGTTTCTTCCTCACAGCAGGTCAACTTGTGTGTGGTTGCAACATTACGATCCCATTGAGTACATTTTTGGAGAAAGGGACATCTGTTGCACCACAGGGCGGGAGGAGGGAACGTGGCACAATACATTTATTTCATTGGTAATAATTTTTTTGTGTTTTATACTTTTGGAATTATGGTTTTTCATGTTGATTTTAAAATGACCATTTTCATGTTTGACGTCTACTAACTCGTTTCTTCCTCACAGCAGGTCAACTTGTGTGTGGTTGCAACATTACAATCCCATTGAGTACATTTTTGGAGAAAGGGACATCTGTTGCACCACAGGGCGGGTGGAGGGAACGTGGCACGATACATTTTCTTTCATTGGTAAGGATTTTTTTGTGTTTTATACATTTGGAATTATGGTTTTTCATGTTGACTTTAAAATGATCATTTTCATGTTTGAAGTCTACTAACTCGTTTCTTCCTCACAGCCGTTCAACTTGTGAGTGGTTGCAACATTACGATCCCATTGAGTACATTTTTGGAGAAAGGGACATCTGTTGCACCACAGGGCGGGTGGAGGGAACGTGGCACGATACATTTTCTTTCATTGGTAAGGATTTTTTTGTGTTTTATACTTTTGGAATTATGGTTTTCCATGTTGACTTTAAAATGACCATTTTCATGTTTGACGTCTACTAACTCGTTTCTTCCTCACAACAGGTCAACTTGTGTGTGGTTGCAACATTATGATCCCATTGAGTACATTTTTGTAGAAAGGGACATCTGTTGCACCGCAGGGCGGGTGGAGGGAACGTGGCACGATACATTCTCTTTCATTGGTAAGGATTTTTTTGTGTTTTATACTTTTGCAATTATGGTTTTTCATGTTGACTTTAAAATGACCATTTTCATGTTTGACGTCTACTAACTCGTTTCTTCCTCACAGCAGGTCAACTTGTGTGTGGTTGCAACATTACGATCCCATTGAGTACACTTTTTGGAGAAAGGGACATCTGTTGCACCACAGGGCGGGTGGAGGGAACGTGGCACGATACATTTTCTTTCATTGGTGAGGATTTTTTTGTGTTTTATACTTTTGGAATTATGGTTTTTCATGTTGACTTTAAAATGACCATTTTCATGTTTGACGTCTACTAACTCGTTTCTTCCTCACAGCAGGTCAACTTGTGTGTGGTTGCAACATTACGATCCCATTGAGTACATTTTTGGAGAAAGGGACATCTGTTGCACCACAGGGCGGGAGGAGGGAACATGGCACGATACATTTTCTTTCATTGGTAAGGATTTTTTTGTGTTTTATACTTTTGGAATTATGGTTTTCCATGTTGACTTTAAAATGACCATTTTCATGTTTGACGTCTACTAACTCGTATCTTCCTCACAGCAGGTCAACTTGTGTGTGGTTGCAACATTATGATCCCATTGAGTACATTTTTGTAGAAAGGGACATCTGTTGCACCACAGGGCAGGTGGAGGGAACGTGGCACGATACATTTTCTTTCATTGGTAAGGATTTTTTTGTGTTTTATACTTTTGGAATTATGGTTTTTCGTGTTGACTTTAAAATGACCATTTTCATGTTTGACGTCTACTAACTCGTTTCTTCCTCACAGCAGGTCAACTTGTGTGTGGCTGCAACATTACGATCCCATTGAGTACACTTTTTGGAGAAAGGGACATCTGTTGCACCACAGGGCGGGTGGAGGGAACGTGGCACGATACATTTTCTTTCATTGGTGAGGATTTTTTTGTGTTTTATACTTTTGGAATTATGGTTTTTGATGTTGACTTTAAAATGACCATTTTCATGTTTGACGTCTACTAACTCGTTTCTTCCTCACAGCAGGTCAACTTGTGTGTGGTTGCAACATTACGATCCCATTGAGTACATTTTCGGAGAAAGGGACATCTGTTGCACCACAGGGCGGGTGGAGGGGAACGTGGCACGATACATTTTCTTTCATTGGTAAGGATTTTTTTGTGTTTTATACTTTTGGAATTATGGTTTTTCATGTTGACTTTAAAATGACCATTTTCATGTTTGAAGTCTACTAACTCGTTTCTTCCTCACAGCAGGTCAACTTGTGTGTGGTTGCAACATTACGATCCCATAGAGTACATTTTTGGAGAAAGGGACATCTGTTGCACCACAGGGCAGGAGGAGGAAACGTGGCACGATACATTTTCTTTCATTGGTAAGGATTTTTTTGTGTTTTATACTTTTGGAATTATGGTTGTTCATGTTGACTTTAAAATGACCATTTTCATGTTTGAAGTCTACTAACTCGTTTCTTCCTCACAGCAGGTCAACTTGTGTGTGGTTGCAACATTACGATCCCATAGAGTACATTTTTGGAGAAAGGGACATCTGTTGCACCACAGGGCGGGTGGAGGGAACATGACACGATACATTTTCTTTCATTGGTAAGGATTTTTTTGTGTTTTATACTTTTGGAATTATGGTTTTTCATGTTGACTTTAATATGACCATTTTCATGTTTGACGTCTACTAACTCGTTTCTTCCTCACAGCAGGTCAACTTGTGTGTGGTTGCAACATTACGATCCCATTGAGTACGTTTTTGGAGAAAGGGACATCTGTTGCACCACAGGGCGGGTGGAGGGAACGTGGCACGATACATTTTCTTTCATTGGTAAGGCTTTTTTTGTGTTTTATACTTTTGGAATTATGGTTTTTCATGTTGACTTTAAAGTGACCATTTTTATGTTTGAAGTGTACTAATTCGTTTCTTCCTCACAGCAGGTCAACTTGTGTGTGGTTGCAACATTACGATCCCATTGACCACATGTTTGGAGAAACAGACATCTGTTGCACCACAGGGCGGGTGGAGGGAACGTGGCACGATACATTTTCTTTCATTGGTAAGGATTTTTTTGTATTTTATACTTTTGGAGTTATGGTTTTTCATGTTGACTTTAAAATGACCATTTTCATGTTTGACGTCTACTAACTCGTTTCTTCCTCACAGCAGGTAAAGTTGTGTGTTGTTGCAACATTACGATCCCATTGAGTACATTTTTGGGGAAAGGGACATCTGTTGCACCACAGGGCGGGAGGAGGGAACGTGGCACGATACATTTTCTTTCATTGGTAAGGATTTTTTTGTGTTTTATACTTTTGGAATTATGGTTTTTCATGTTGACTTTAATATGACCATTTTCATGTTTGACGTCTACTAACTCGTTTCTTCCTCACAGCAGGTCAACTTGTGTGTGGTTGCAACATTACGATCCCATTGAGTACATTTTTGGAGAAAGGGACATCTGTTGCACCACAGGGCGGGTGGAGGGAACGTGGCACGATACATTTTCTTTCATTGGTAAGGATATTTTTGTGTTTTATACTTTTGGAATTATGGTTTTTCATGTTGACTTTAAAATGACCATTTTCATGTTTGACGTCTAATTACTCGTTTCTTCCTCACAGCAGGTCAACTTGTGTGTGGTTGCAACATTACGATCCCATTGAGTACATTTTTGGAGAAAGGGACATCTGTTGCACCACAGGGCAGGAGGAGGAAACGTGGCACGATACATTTTCTTTCATTGGTAAGGATTTTTTTGTGTTTTATACTTTTGGAATTATGGTTGTTCATGTTGACTTTAAAATGACCATTTTCATGTTTGAAGTCTACTAACTCGTTTCTTCCTCACAGCAGGTCAACTTGTGTGTGGTTGCAACATTACGATCCCATAGAGTACATTTTTGGAGAAAGGGACATCTGTTGCACCACAGGGCGGGTGGAGGGAACATGACACGATACATTTTCTTTCATTGGTAAGGATTTTTTTGTGTTTTATACTTTTGGAATTATGGTTTTTCATGTTGACTTTAATATGACCATTTTCATGTTTGACGTCTACTAACTCGTTTCTTCCTCACAGCAGGTCAACTTGTGTGTGGTTGCAACATTACGATCCCATTGAGTACATTTTTGGAGAAAGGGACATCTGTTGCACCACAGGGCGGGTGGAGGGAACGTGGCACGATACATTTTCTTTCATTGGTAAGGCTTTTTTTGTGTTTTATACTTTTGGAATTATGGTTTTTCATGTTGACTTTAAAATGACCATTTTCATGTTTGAAGTGTACTAACTCGTTTCTTCCTCACAGCAGGTCAACTTGTGTGTGGTTGCAACATTACGATCCCATTGACCACATGTTTGGAGAAACAGACATCTGTTGCACCACAGGGCGGGTGGAGGGAACGTGGCACGATACATTTTCTTTCATTGGTAAGGATTTTTTTGTATTTTATACTTTTGGAATTATGGTTTTTCATGTTGACTTTAAAATGACCATTTTCATGTTTGACGTCTACTAACTCGTTTCTTCCTCACAGCAGGTAAAGTTATGTCTGGTTGCAACATTACGATCCCATTGAGTACATTTTTGGAGAAAGGGACATCTGTTGCACCACAGGGCGGGAGGAGGGAACGTGGCACGATACATTTTCTTTCATTGGTAAGGATTTTTTTGTGTTTTATACTTTTGGAATTATGGTTTTTCATGTTGACTTTAATATGACCATTTTCATGTTTGACGTCTACTAACTCGTTTCTTCCTCACAGCAGGTCAACTTGTGTGTGGTTGCAACATTACGATCCCATTGAGTACATTTTTGGAGAAAGGGACATCTGTTGCACCACAGGGCGGGTGGAGGGAACGTGGCACGATACATTTTCTTTCATTGGTAAGGCTTTTTTTGTGTTTTATACTTTTGGAATTATGGTTTTTCATGTTGACTTTAAAATGACCATTTTCATGTTTGAAGTGTACTAAGTCGTTTCTTCCTCACAGCAGGTCAACTTGTGTGTGGTTGCAACATTACGATCCCATTGACCACATGTTTGGAGAAACAGACATTTGTTGCACCACAGGGCGGGTGGAGGGACCGTGGCACGATACATTTTCTTTCATTGGTAGGGATTTTTTTGTGTTTTATACTTTTGGAATTACGGTTTTTCATGTTGACTTTAAAATGACCATTTTCATGTTTGACGTCTACTAACTCGTTTCTTCCTCACAGCAGGTCAACTTGTGTGTGGTTGCAACATTACGATCCCATTGAGTACATTTTTGGAGAAAGGGACATCTGTTGCACCACAGGGCGGGAGGAGGGAACGTGGCACGATACATTTTCCTTCATTGGTAAGGATTTTTTTGTGTTTTATACTTTTGGAATTATGGTTTTTCATGTTGACTTTAAAATGACCATTTTCATGTTTGACGTCTACTAACTCGTTTCTTCCTCACAGCAGGTAAAGTTGTGTTTGGTTGCAACATTACGATCCCATTGAGTACATTTTTGGAGAAAGGGACATCTGTTGCACCACAGGGCGGGAGGAGGGAACATGACACGATACATTTTCTTTCATTGGTAAGGATTTTTTTGTGTTTTATACTTTTGAAATTATGGTTTTTCATGTTGACTTTAATATGACCATTTTCATGTTTGACGTCTACTAACTCGTTTCTTCCTCACAGCAGGTCAACTTGTGTGTGGTTGCAACATTACGATCCCATTGAGTACATTTTTGGAGAAAGGGACATCTGTTGCACCACAGGGCGGGTGGAGGGAACGTGGCACGATACATTTTCTTTCATTGGTAAGGCTTTTTTTGTGTTTTATACTTTTGGAATTATGGTTTTTCATGTTGACTTTAAAATGACCATTTTCATGTTTGAAGTGTACTAACTCGTTTCTTCCTCACAGCAGGTCAACTTGTGTGTGGTTGCAACATTACGATCCCATTGACCACATGTTTGGAGAAACAGACATCTGTTGCACCACAGGGCGGGTGGAGCGAACGTGGCACGATACATTTTTTTTCATTGGTAAGGATTATTTTGTGTTTTATACTTTTGGAATTATGGTTTTTCATGTTGACTTTAAAATGACCATTTTCATGTTTGACGTCTACTAACTCGTTTCTTCCTCACAGCAGGTCAACTTGTGTGTGGTTGCAACATTACGATCCCATTGAGTACATTTTTGAAGAAAGGGACATCTGTTGCACCACAGGGCGGGTGGAGGGAACGTGGTACGATACATTTTCTTTCATTGGTAAAAATTTTTTTGTGTTTTATACTTTTGGAATAATGGTTTTTCATGTTGACTTTAAAATGACCATTTTCATGTTTGACGTCTACTAACTCGTTTCTTCCTCACAGCAGGTCAACTTGTGTGTGGTTGCAACATTACGATCCCATTGAGTACATTTTTGGAGAAAGGGACATCTGTTGCACCACAGGGCGGGAGGAGGGAACGTGGCACGATACATTTTCTTTCATTGGTAAGGATTTTTTTGTGTTTTATAGTTTTGGAATTATGGTTTTTCATGTTGACTTTAAAATGACCATTTTCATGTTTGACGTCTACTAACTCGTTTCTTCCTCACAGCAGGTCAACTTGTGTGTGGTTGCAACATTACGATCCCATTGAGTACATTTTTGGAGAAAGGGACATCTGTTGCACCACAGGGTGGGAGGAGGGAACGTGGCACGATACATTTTCTTTCATTGGTAAGGATTTTTTTGTGTTTTATACTTTTGGAATTATGGTTTTTCATGTTGACTTTAAAATGACCATTTTCATGTTTGACGTCTACTAACTCGTTTCTTCCTCACAGCAGGTCAACTTGTGTGTGGTTGCAACATTACGATCCCATTGAGTACATTTTTGGAGAAAGGGACATCTGTTGCACCACAGGGCGGGAGGAGGGAACGTGGCACAATACATTTATTTCATTGGTAATAATTTTTTTGTGTTTTATACTTTTGGAACTATGGTTTTTCATGTTGATTTTAAAATGACCATTTTCATGTTTGACGTCTACTAACTCGTTTCTTCCTCACAGCAGGTCAACTTGTGTGTGGTTGCAACATTACAATCCCATTGAGTACATTTTTGGAGAAAGGGACATCTGTTGCACCACAGGGCGGGTGGAGGGAACGTGGCACGATACATTTTCTTTCATTGGTAAGGATTTTTTTGTGTTTTATACATTTGGAATTATGGTTTTTCATGTTGACTTTAAAATGATCATTTTCATGTTTGACGTCTACTAACTCGTTTCTTCCTCACAGCCGTTCAACTTGTGAGTGGTTGCAACATTACGATCCCATTGAGTACATTTTTGGAGAAAGGGACATCTGTTGCACCACAGGGCGGGTGGAGGGAACGATGCACGATACATTTTCTTTCATTGGTAAGGATTTTTTTGTGTTTTATACTTTTGGAATTATGGTTTTCCATGTTGACTTTAAAATGACCATTTTCATGTTTGACGTCTACTAACTCGTTTCTTCCTCACAACAGGTTAACTTGTGTGTGGTTGCAACATTATGATCCCATTGAGTACATTTTTGTAGAAAGGGACATCTGTTGCACCACAGGGCGGGTGGAGGGAACGTGGCACGATAGATTCTCTTTCATTGGTAAGGATTTTTTTGTGTTTTATACTTTTGCAATTATGGTTTTTCATGTTGACTTTAAAATGACCATTTTCATGTTTGACGTCTACTAACTCGTTTCTTCCTCACGGCAGGTCAACTTGTGTGTGGTTGCAACATTACGATCCCATTGAGTACACTTTTTGGAGAAAGGGACATCTGTTGCACCACAGGGCGGGTGGAGGGAACGTGGCACGATACATTTTCTTTCATTGGTGAGGATTTTTTTGTGTTTTATACTTTTGGAATTATGGTTTTTCATGTTGACTTTAAAATGACCATTTTCATGTTTGACGTCTACTAACTCGTTTCTTCCTCACAGCAGGTCAATTTGTGTGTGGTTGCAACATTACGATCCCATTGAGTACATTTTTGGAGAAAGGGACATCTGTTGCACCACAGGGCGGGTGGAGGGAACGTGGCACGATACATTTTCTTTCATTGGTAAGGATTTTTTTGTGTTTTATACTTTTGGAATTATGGTTTTTCATGTTGACTTTAAAATGAACATTTTCATGTTTGACGTCTACTAACTCGTTTCTTCCTCACAGCAGGTCAACGTGTGTGTGGTTGCAACATTACGATCCCATTGAGTACATTTTTGGAAAAAGGGACATCTGTTGCACCACGGGACGGATGGAGGGAACGTGGCACGATACATTTTCTTTCATTGATAAAAATTTTTTTGTGTTTTATACTTTTGGAATTATGGTTTTTCATGTTGACTTTAAAATGACCATTTTCATGTTTGACGTCTACTAACTCGTTTCTTCCTCACAGCAGGTCAACTTGTGTGTGGTTGCAACATTACGATCCCATTGAGTACATTTTTGGAGAAAGGGACATCTGTTGCACCACAGGGCGGGTGGAGGGAACGTGGCACGATACATTTTCTTTCATTGGTAAGGATTTTTTTGTGTTTTAAACTTTTGGAATTGTGGTTTTTCATGTTGACTTTAAAATGACCATTTTCATGTTTGACGTCTACTAACTCGTTTCTTCCTCACAGCAGGTCAACTTGTGTGTGGTTGCAACATTACGATCCCATTGAGTACATTTTTGGAGAAAGGGACGTCTGTTGCACCACAGGGCGGGTGGAGGGAAAGTGGCACGATACATTTTCTTTCATTGGTAAGGATTTTTTTGTGTTTTATACTATTGGAATTATGGTTTTTCATGTTGACTTTAAAATGACCATTTTCATGTTTGAAGTCTACTAACTCGTTTCTTCCTCACAGCAGGTCAACTTGTGTGTGGTTGCAACATTACGATCCCATTGAGTACATTTTTGGAGAAAGGGACATCTGTTGCACCACAGGGCGGGAGGAGGGATCGTGGCACGATACGTTTTCTTTCATTGGTATGGATTTTTTTGTGTTTCATACTTTTGGAATTATGGTTTTTCATGTTGACTTTAAAATGACCATTTTCATGTTTGACGTCTACTAACTCGTTTCTTCCTCACAGCAGGTCAACTTGTGTGTGGTTGCAACATTACGATCCCATTGACCACATGTTTGGAGAAATGGACATCTGTTGCAACACAGGGCGGGTGGAGGGAACGTGGCACGATACATTTTCTTTCATTGGTAAGGATTTTTTTGTTTTATACTTTTGGAATTATGGTTTTTCATGTTGACTTTAAAATGACCATTTTCATGTTTGACGTCTACTAACTCGTTTCTTCCTCACAGCAGATCAACTTGTGTGTGGTTGCAACATTACGATCCCATTGAGTACATTTTTGGAGAAAGGGACATCTGTTGCACCACAGGGCGGGTGGAGGGAACGTGGCACGATACATTTTCTTTCATTGGTAAAGTTTTTTTTGTGTTTTATACTTTTGGAATTATGGTTTTTCATGTTGACTTTAAAATGACCATTTTCATGTTAGAAGTGTACTAACTCGTTTCTTCCTCACAGCAGGTCAACTTGTGTGTGGTTGCAACATTACGATCCCATTGAGTACATTTTTGGAGAAAGGGACATCTGTTGCACCACAGGGCGGGTGGAGGGAACATGGCACGATACATTTTCTTTCATTGGTAAGGATTTTTTTGTGTTTTATACTTTTGGAATTATGGTTTTTCATGTTGACTTTAAAATGTCCATTTTCATGTTAGACGTCTACTAACTCGTTTCTTCCTCACAGCAGGTCAACTTGTGTGTGGTTGCAACATTACGATCCCATTGAGTACATTTTTGGAGAAATGGACATCTGTTGCACCACAGGGCGGGTGGAGGGAACGTGGCACGATACATTTTCTTTCATTGGTAAGGATTTTTTTGTGTTTTATACTTTTGGAATTATGGTTTTTCATGTTGACTTTAAAATGACCATTTTCATGTTTGACGTCTACTAACTCGTTTCTTCCTCACAGCAGGTCAACTTGTGTATGGTTGCAACATTACGATCCCATTGACTACATTTTTGGAGAAAGGGACATCTGTTGCACCACAGGGCGGGTGGAGGGAACGTGGCATGATACATTTTCTTTCATTGGTAAGGATTTTTTTGTGTTCTATACTTTTGGAATTATGGTTTTTCATGTTGACTTAAAAATGACCATTTTCATGTTTGACGTTTACTAACTCGTTTCTTCCTCACAGCAGGTCAACTTGTGTGTGGTTGCAACATTACGATCCCATTGAGTACATTTTTGGAGAAAGGGACATCTGTTGCACCACAGGGCGGGAGGAGGAAGCGTGGCACGATACATTTTCTTTCATTGGTAAGGATTTTTTTGTGTTCTATACTTTTGGAATTATGGTTTTTCATGTTGACTTTAAAATGACCATTTTCATGTTTGACGTTTACTAACTCGTTTCTTCCTCACAGCAGGTCAACTTGTGTGTGGTTGCAACATTACGATCCCATTGAGTACATTTTTGGAGAAAGGGACATCTGTTGCACCACAGGGCGGGAGGAGGGAACGTGGCACGATACATTTTCTTTCATTGGTAAGGATTTTTTTGTGTTTTATACTTTTGGAATTATGGTTTTTCATGTTGACTTTAAAATGACCATTTTCATGTTTGACGTCTAATTACTCGTTTCTTCCTCACAGCAGGTCAACTTGTGTGTGGTTGCAACATTACGATCCCATTGAGTACATTTTTGGAGAAAGGGACATCTGTTGCACCACAGGGCAGGAGGAGGAAACGTGGCACGATACATTTTCTTTCATTGGTAAGGATTTTTTTGTGTTTTATACTTTCGGAATTATGGTTTTTCATGTTGACTTTAAAATGACCATTTTAATGTTTGACGTCTACTAACTCGTTTCTTCCTCACAGAAGGTCAACTTGTGTGTGGTTGCAACATTACGATCCCATTGAGTACATTTTTGGAGAAAGGGACATCTGTTGCACCACAGGGCGGGAGGAGGGAACGTGGCACGATACATTTTCTTTCATTGGTAAGGATTTTTTTGGGTTTTATACTTTTGGAATTATGGTTTTTCATGTTGACTTTAAAATGACCATTTTCATGTTTGACGTCTACTAACTCGTTTCTTCCTCACAGCAGGTCAACTTGTGTGTGGTTGCAACATTACGATCCCATTGAGTACATTTTTGGAGAAAGGGACATCTGTTGCACCACAGGGCGGGTGGAGGGAACGTGGCACGATACATTTTCTTTCATTGGTGAGGATTTTTTTGTGTTTTATACTTTTGGAATTATGGTTTTTCATGTTGACTTTAAAATGACCATTTTCATGTTTGACGTCTACTAACTCGTTTCTTCCTCACAGCAGGTCAACTTGTGTGTGGTTGCAACATTACGATCTCATTGAGTACATTTTTGGAGAAAGGGACATCTGTTGCACCACAGGGCGGGAGGAGGGAACGTGGCACAATACATTTATTTCATTGGTAATAATTTTTTTGTGTTTTATACTTTTGGAATTATGGTTTTTCATGTTGATTTTAAAATGACCATTTTCATGTTTGACGTCTACTAACTCGTTTCTTCCTCACAGCAGGTCAACTTGTGTGTGGTTGCAACATTACAATCCCATTGAGTACATTTTTGGAGAAAGGGACATCTGTTGCACCACAGGGCGGGTGGAGGGAACGTGGCACGATACATTTTCTTTCATTGGTAAGGAGTTATTTGTGTTTTATACATTTGGAATTATGGTTTTTCATGTTGACTTTAAAATGATCATTTTCATGTTTGACGTCTACTAACTCGTTTCTTCCTCACAGCCGGTCAACTTGTGAGTGGTTGCAACATTACGATCCCATTGAGTACATTTTTGGAGAAAGGGACATCTGTTGCACCACAGGGCGGGTGGAGGGAACGTGGCACGATACATTTTCTTTCATTGGTAAGGATTTTTTTGTGTTTTATACTTTTGGAATTATGGTTTTCCATGTTGACTTTAAAATGACCATTTTCATGTTTGGCGTCTACTAACTCGTTTCTTCCTCACAACAAGTCAACTTGTGTGTGGTTGCAACATTATGATCCCATTGAGTACATTTTTGTAGAAAGGGACATCTGTTGCACCACAGGGCGGGTGGAGGGAACGTGGCACGATACATTTTCTTTCATTGGTAAGGATTTTTTTGTGTTTTATACTTTTGCAATTATGGTTTTTCATGTTGACTTTAAAATGACCATTTTCATGTTTGACGTCTACTAACTCGTTTCTTCCTCACAGCAGGTCAACTTGTGTGTGGTTGCAACATTACGATCCCATTGAGTACACTTTTTGGAGAAAGGGACATCTGTTGCACCACAGGGCGGGTGGAGGGAACGTGGCACGATACATTTTCTTTCATTGGTGAGGATTTTTTTGTGTTTTATACTTTTGGAATTATGGTTTTTCATGTTGACTTTAAAATGACCATTTTCAAGTTTGACGTCTACTAACTCGTTTCATCCTCACAGCAGGTCAACTTGTGTGTGGTTGCAACATTACGATCCCATTGAGTACATTTTTGGAGAAAGGGACATCTGTTGCACCACAGGGCGGGAGGAGGGAACGTGGCACGATACATTTTCTTTCATTGGTAAGGATTTTTTTGGGTTTTATACTTTTGGAATTATGGTTTTTCATGTTGACTTTAAAATGACCATTTTCATGTTTGACGTCTACTAACTCGTTTCTTCCTCGCAGCAGGTCAACTTGTGTGTGGTTGCAACATTACGATCCCATTGAGTACATTTTTGGAGAAAGGGACATCTGTTGCACCACAGGGCGGGTGGAGGGAACGTGGCACGATACATTTTCTTTCATTGGTGAGGATTTTTTTGTGTTTTATACTTTTGGAATTATGGTTTTTCATGTTGACTTTAAAATGACCATTTTCATGTTTGACGTCTACTAACTCGTTTCTTCCTCACAGCAGGTCAACTTGTGTGTGGTTGCAACATTACGATCCCATTGAGTACATTTTTGGAGAAAGGGACATCTGTTGCACCACAGGGCGGGTGGAGGGAACGTGGCACGATACATTTTCTTTCATTGGTAAGGATTTTTTTGTGTTTTATACTTTTGGAATTATGGTTTTTCATGTTGACTTTAAAATGACCATTTTCATGTTTGACGTCTACTAACTCGTTTCTTCCTCACAGAAGGTCAACTTGTGTGTGGTTGCAACATTACGATCCCATTGAGTACATTTTTGGAGAAAGGGACATCTGTTGCACCACAGGGCGGGAGGAGGGAACGTGGCACGATACATTTTCTTTCATTGGTAAGGATTTTTTTGGGTTTTATACTTTTGGAATTATGGTTTTTCATGTTGACTTTAAAATGACCATTTTCATGTTTGACGTCTACTAACTCGTTTCTTCCTCACAGCAGGTCAACTTGTGTGTGGTTGCAACATTACGAACCCATTGAGTACATTTTTGGAGAAAGGGACATCTGTTGCACCACAGCGCAGGAGGAGGAAACGTGGCACGATACTTTTTCTTTCAGTGGTAAGGATTTTTTTGTGTTTCATACTTTTGGAATTATGGTTTTTCATGTTGACTTTAAAATGAACATTTTCATGTTTGACGTCTACTAACTCGTTTCTTCCTCACAGCAGGTCAACGTGTGTGTGGTTGCAACATTACAATCCCATTGAGTACATTTTTGGAGAAAGGGACATCTGTTGCACCACAAGGCGGATGGAGGGAACGTGGCACGATACATTTTCTTTCATTGATAAAAATTTTTTTGTGTTTTATACTTTTGGAATTATGGTTTTTCATGTTGACTTTAAAATGACCATTTTCATGTTTGACTTCTACTAACTCGTTTCTTCCTCACAGCAGGTCAACTTGTGTGTGGTTGCAACATTACGATCCCATTGAGTACATTTTTGGAGAAAGGGACGTCTGTTGCACCACAGGGCGGGTGGAGGGAAAGTGGCACGATACATTTTCTTTCATTGGTAAGGATTTTTTTGTGTTTTATACTTATGGAATTATGGTTTTTCATGTTGACTTTAAAATGACCATTTTCATGTTTGAAGTCTACTAACTCGTTTCTTCCTCACAGCAGGTCAACTTGTGTGTGGTTGCAACATTACGATCCCATTGAGTACATTTTTGGAGAAAGGGACATCTGTTGCACCACAGGGCGGGAGGAGGGATCGTGGCACGATACATTTTCTTTAATTGGTATGGATTTTTTTGTGTTTTATACTTTTGGAATTATGGTTTTTCATGTTGACTTTAAAATGACCATTTTCATGTTTGACGTCTACTAACTCGTTTCTTCCTCACAGCAGGTCAACTTGTGTGTGGTTGCAACATTACGATCCCATTGAGTACATTTTTGGAGAAAGGGACATCTGTTGCACCACAGGGCGGGTGGAGGGAACGTGGCACGATACATTTTCTTTCATTGGTAAGGATTTTTTTGTGTTTTATTCTTTTGGAATTATGGTTTTTCATGTTGACTTTAAAATGACCATTTTCATGTTTGACGTCTACTAACTCGTTTCTTCCTCACAGCAGATCAACTTGTGTGTGGTTGCAACATTACGATCCCATTGAGTACATTTTTGGAGAAAGGGACATCTGTTGCACCACAGGGCGGGTGGAGGGAACGTGGCACGATACATTTTCTTTCATTGGTAAAGTTTTTTTTGTGTTTTATACTTTTGGAATTATGGTTTTTCATGTTGACTTTAAAATGACCATTTTCATGTTAGAAGTCTACTAACTCGTTTCTTCCTCACAGCAGGTCAACTTGTGTGTGGTTGCAACATTACGATCCCATTGAGTACATTTTTGGAGAAAGGGACATCTGTTGCACCACAGGGCGGGTGGAGGGAACATGGCACGATACATTTTCTTTCATTGGTAAGGATTTTTTTGTGTTTTATACTTTTGGAATTATGGTTTTTCATGTTGACTTTAAAATGTCCATTTTCATGTTTGACGTCTACTAACTCGTTTCTTCCTCACAGCAGGTCAACTTGTGTGTGGTTGCAACATTACGATCCCATTGAGTACATTTTTGGAGAAAGGGACATCAGTTGCACCACAGGGCGGGTGGAGGGAACGTGGCACGATACATTTTCTTTCGTTGGTAAGGATTTTTTTGTGTTTTATACTTTTGGAATTATGGTTTTTCATGTTGACTTTAAAATGACCATTTTCATGTTTGACGTCTACTAACTCGTTTCTTCCTCACAGCAGGTCAACTTGTGTGTGGTTGCAACATTACGATCCCATTGAGTACATTTTTGGAGAAAGGGACATCTGTTGCACCACAGGGCGGGAGGAGGCAACGTGGCACGATACATTTTCTTTCATTGGTAAGGATTTTTTTGTGTTTTATACTTTCGGAATTATGGTTTTTCATGTTGACCTTAAAATGACCATTTTCATGTTTGACGTCTAATTACTCGTTTCTTCCTCACAGCAGGTCAACTTGTGTGTGGTTGCAACATTACGATCCCATTGAGTACATTTTTGGAGAAAGGGACATCTGTTGCACCACAGGGCAGGAGGAGGAAACGTGGCACGATACATTTTCTTTCATTGGTAAGGATTTTTTTGTGTTTTATACTTTTGGAATTATGGTTGTTCATGTTGACTTTAAAATGACCATTTTCATGTTTGAAGTCTACTAACTCGTTTCTTCCTCACAGCAAGTCAACTTGTGTGTGGTTGCAACATTACGATCCCATAGAGTACATTTTTTGAGAACGGGACATCTGTTGCACCACAGGGCGGGTGGAGGGAACATGACACGATACATTTTCATTCATTGGTAAGGATTTTTTCGTGTTTTATACTTTTGGAATTATGGTTTTTCATGTTGACTTTAAAATGACCATTTTAATGTTTGACGTCTACTAACTCGTTTCTTCCTCACAGAAGGTCAACTTGTGTGTGGTTGCAACATTACGATCCCATTGAGTACATTTTTGGAGAAAGGGACATCTGTTGCACCACAGGGCGGGAGGAGGGAACGCGGCACGATACATTTTCTTTCATTGGTAAGGATTTTTTTGGGTTTTATACTTTTGGAATTATGGTTTTTCATGTTGACTTCAAAATGAACATTTTCATGTTTGACGTCTACTAACTCGTTTCTTCCTCACAGCAGGTCAACTTGTGTGTGGTTGCAACATTACGATCCCATTGAGTACATTTTTGGAGAAAGGGACATCTGTTGCACCACAGCGCAGGAGGAGGAAACGTGGCACGATACTTTTTCTTTCAGTGGTAAGGATTTTTTTGTGTTTCATACTTTTGGAATTATGGTTTTTCATGTTGACTTTAAAATGAACATTTTCATGTTTGACGTCTACTAACTCGTTTCTTCCTCACAGCAGGTCAACGTGTGTGTGGTTGCAACATTACGATCCCATTGAGTACATTTTTGGAGAAAGGGACATCTGTTGCACCACAGGGCGGATGGAGGGAACGTGGCACGATACATTTTCTTTCATTGATAAAAATTTTTTTGTGCTTTATACTTTTGGAATTATGGTTTTTCATGTTGACTTTAAAATGACCATTTTCATGTTTGACGTCTACTAACTCATTTCTTCCTCACAGCAGGTCAACTTGTGTGTGGTTGCAACATTACGATCCCATTGAGTACATTTTTGGAGAAAGGGACGTCTGTTGCACCACAGGGCGGGTGGAGGGAAAGTGGCACGATACATTTTCTTTCATTGGTAAGGATTTTTTTGTGTTTTATACTTATGGAATTATGGTTTTTCATGTTGACTTTAAAATGGCCATTTTCATGTTTGAAGTCTACTAACTCGTTTCTTCCTCACAGCAGGTCAACTTGTGTGTGGTTGCAACATTACGATCCCATTGAGTACATTTTTGGAGAAAGGGACATCTGTTGCACCACAGGGCGGGTGGAGGGAACGTGGCACGATACATTTTCTTTCGTTGGTAAGGATTTTTTTGTGTTTTATACTTTTGGAATTATGGTTTTTCATGTTGACTTTAAAATGACCATTTTCATGTTTGACGTCTACTAACTCGTTTCTTCCTCACAGCAGGTCAACTTGTGTGTGGTTGCAACATTACGATCGCATTGAGTACATTTTTGGAGAAAGGGACATCTGTTGCACCACAGGGCGGGAGGAGGCAACGTGGCACGATACATTTTCTTTCATTGGTAAGGATTTTTTTGTGTTTTATACTTTCGGAATTATGGTTTTTCATGTTGACTTTAAAATGACCATTTTCATGTTTGACGTCTAATTACTCGTTTCTTCCTCACAGCAGGTCAACTTGTGTGTGGTTGCAACATTACGATCCTATTGAGTACATTTTTGGAGAAAGGGACATCTGTTGCACCACAGGGCAGGAGGAGGAAACGTGTCACGATGCATTTTCTTTCATTGGTAAGGATTTTTTTGTGTTTTATACTTTTGGAATTATGGTTGTTCATG
Organism: Schistocerca americana; assembly: GCF_021461395.2. NCBI lineage: Eukaryota > Metazoa > Arthropoda > Insecta > Orthoptera > Acrididae > Schistocerca > Schistocerca americana. Next base: position 128,753,795 of record NC_060125.1, read on the forward strand.
TTGACTTTAAAATGACCATTTTCATGTTTGAAGTCTACTAACTCGTTTCTTCCTCACAGCAAGTCAACTTGTGTGTGGTTGCAACATTACGATCCCATAGAGTACGTTTTTTGAGAACGGGACATCTGTTGCACCACAGGGCGGGTGGAGGGAACATGACACGATACATTTTCATTCATTGGTAAGGATTTTTTCGTGTTTTATACTTTTGGAATTATGGTTTTTCATGTTGACTTTAAAATGACCATTTTAATGTTTGACGTCTACTAACTCGTTTCTTCCTCACAGAAGGTCAACTTGTGTGTGGTTGCAACATTACGATCGCATTGAGTACATTTTTGGAGAAAGGGACATCTGTTGCACCACAGGGCGGGAGGAGGGAACGTGGCACGATACATTTTCTTTCATTGGTAAGGATTTTTTTGGGTTTTATACTTTTGGAATTATGGTTTTTCATGTTGACTTTAAAATGAACATTTTCATGTTTGACGTCTACTAACTCGTTTCTTCCTCACAGCAGGTCAACTTGTGTGTGGTTGCAACATTACGATCCCATTGAGTACATTTTTGGAGAAAGGGACATCTGTTGCACCACAGCGCAGGAGGAGGAAACGTGGCACGATACTTTTTCCTTCAGTGGTAAGGATTTTTTTGTGTTTCATACTTTTGGAATTATGGTTTTTCATGTTGACTTTAAAATGAACATTTTCATGTTTGACGTCTACTAACTCGTTTCTTCCTCACAGCAGGTCAACGTGTGTGTGGTTGCAACATTACGATCCCATTGAGTACATTTTTGGAGAAAGGGACATCTGTTGCACCACAGGGCGGATGGAGGGAACGTGGCACGATACATTTTCTTTCATTGATAAAAATTTTTTTGTGTTTTATACTTTTGGAATTATGGTTTTTCATGTTGACTTTAAAATGACCATTTTCATGTTTGACGTCTACTAACTCATTTCTTCCTCACAGCAGGTCAACTTGTGTGTGGTTGCAACATTACGATCCCATTGAGTACATTTTTGGAGAAAGGGACGTCTGTTGCACCACAGGGCGGGTGGAGGGAAAGTGGCACGATACATTTTCTTTCATTGGTAAGGATTTTTTTGTGTTTTATACTTATGGAATTATGGTTTTTCATGTTGACTTTAAAATGGCCATTTTCATGTTTGAAGTCTACTAACTCGTTTCTTCCTCACAGCAGGTCAACTTGTGTGTGGTTGCAACATTACGATCCCATTGAGTACATTTTTGGAGAAAGGGACATCTGTTGCACCACAGGGCGGTAGGAGGGATCGTGGCACGATACATTTGCTTTAATTGGTGTGGATTTTTTTGTGTTTTATACTTTTGGAATTATGGTTTTTCATGTTGACTTTAAAATGACCATTTTCATGTTTGACGTCTACTAACTCGTTTCTTCCTCACAGCAGGTCAACTTGTGTGTGGTTGCAACATTACGATCCCATTGAGTACATTTTTGGAGAAAGGGACATCTGTTGCACCACAGGGCGTGTGGAAGGAACGTGGCACGATACATTTTGTTTCATTGGTAAGGATTTTTTTGTGTTTTATACTTTTGGAATTATGGCTTTTCATGTTGACTTTAAAATGACCATTTTCATGTTTGACGTCTACTAACTCGTTTCTTCCTCACAGCAGATCAACTTGTGTGTGGTTGCAACATTACGATCCCATTGAGTACATTTTTGGAGAAAGGGACATCTGTTGCACCACAGGGCGGGTGGAGGGAACGTGGCACGATACATTTTCTTTCATTGGTAAAGTTTTTTTTGTGTTTTATACTTTTGGAATTATGGTTTTTCATGTTGACTTTAAAATGACCATTTTCATGTTAGAAGTCTACTAACTCGTTTCTTCCTCACAGCAGGTCAACTTGTGTGTGGTTGCAACATTACGATCCCATTGAGTACATTTTTGGAGAAAGGGACATCTGTTGCACCACAGGGCGGGTGGAGGGAACATGGCACGATACATTTTCTTTCATTGGTAAGGATTTTTTTGTGTTTTATACTTTTGGAATTATGGTTTTTCATGTTGACTTTAAAATGTCCATTTTCATGTTTGACGTCTACTAACTCGTTTCTTCCTCACAGCAGGTCAACTTGTGTGTGGTTGCAACATTACGATCCCATTGAGTACATTTTTGGAGAAAGGGACATCTGTTGCACCACAGGGCGGGTGGAGGGAACGTGGCACGATACATTTTCTTTCATTGGTAAGGATTTTTTTGTGTTCTATACTTTTGGAATTATGGTTTTTCATGTTGACTTCAAAATGACCATTTTCATGTTTGACGTTTACTAACTCGTTTCTTCCTCACAGGAGGTCAACTTGTGTGTGGTTGCAACATTACGATCCCATTGAGTACATTTTTGGAGAAAGGGACATCTGTTGCACCACAGGGCGGGAGGAGGAAGCGTGGCACGATACATTTTCTTTCATTGGTAAGGATTTTTTTGTGTTCTATACTTTTGTAATTATGGTTTTTCATGTTGACTTTAAAATGACCATTTTCATGTTTGACGTTTACTAACTCGTTTCTTCCTCACAGCAGGTCAACTTGTGTGTGGTTGCAACATTACGATCCCATTGAGTACATTTTTGGAGAAAGGGACATCTGTTGCACCACAGTGCGGGAGGAGGAAGCGTGGCACGATACATTTTCTTTCATTGGTAAGGATTATTTTGTGTTTTATACTTTTGCAATTATAGTTTTTCATGTTGACTTTAAAATGACCATTTTCATGTTTGACGTCTACTAACTCGTTTCTTCCTCACAGCAGGTCAACTTGTGTGTGGTTGCAACATTACGATCCCATTGAGTACATTTTTGGAGAAAGGGACATCTGTTGCACCACAGGGCGGGTGGAGGGAACATGGCACGATACATTATCTTTCATTGGTAAGGATTTTTTTGTGTTTTATACTTTTGGAATTATGGTTTTTCATGTTGACTTTAAAATGACCATTTTCATGTTTGACGTCTACTAACTCGTTTCTTCCTCACATCAGGTCAACTTGTGTGTGGTTGCAACATTACAATCCCATTGAGTACATTTTTGGAGAAAGGGACATCTGTTGCACCACAGGGCGGGTGGAGGGAACGTGGCACGATACATTTTCTTTCATTGGTAAGGATTTTTTTGTGTTTTATACTTTTGGAATTATGGTTTTTCATGTTGACTTTAAAATGACCATTTGCATGTTTGACGTCTACTAACTCGTTTCTTCCTCACAGCAGGTCAACTTGTGTGTGGTTGCAACATTACGATCCCATTGAGTACATTTTTGGAGAAAGGGACATCTGTTGCACCACAGGGCGGGAGGAGGGAACGTGGCACGATACATTTTCTTTCATTGGTAAGGATCTTTTTGTGTTTCATACTTTTGCAACTTGGTTTTTCATGTTGACTTTAAAATGACCATTTTCATGTTTGACGTCTACTAACTCGTTTCTTCCTCACAGCAGGTCAACTTGTGTGTGGTTGCAACATTACGATCCCATTGAGTACATTTTTGGAGAAAGGGACATCTGTTGCACCACAGGGCGGGAGCAGGGAACGTGGCACGATACATTTTCTTTCATTGGTAAGGATTTTTTCGTGTTTTATACTTTTGGAACTATGGTTTTTCATGTTGACTTTAAAATGGCCATTTTCATGTTTGACGTCTACTAACTCGTTTCTTCCTCACAGCAGGTCAACTTGTGTGTGGTTGCAACATTACGATCCCATTGAGTACATTTTTGGAGAAAGGGACATCTGTTGCACCACAGGGCGGGAGGAGGGAACGTGGCACGATACATTTTCTTTCATTGGTAAGGATTTTTTTGTGTTTTATACTTTTGGAATTATGGTTTTTCATGTTGACTTTAAAATGACCATTTTCATGTTTGACGTCTACTAACTCCTTTCTTCCTCACAGCAGGTCAACTTGTGTGTGGTTGCAACATTACGATCCCATTGAGTACATTTTTGGAGAAAGGGACATCTGTTGCACCACAGGGCGGGAGGAGGGAACGTGGCATGATACATTTTCTTTCATTGGTAAGGATTTTTTTGTGTTTTATACTTTTGGAATTATGGATTTTCATGTTGACTTTAAAATGACCATTTTCATGTTTGACGTCTACTAACTCGTTTCTTCCTCACAGCAGGTCAACTGGTTTGTGGTTGCAACATTACGATCCCATTGAGTACATTTTTGGAGAAAGGGACAACTGTTGCACCACAGGGCGAGAGGAGGGAACGTGGCACGATACATTTTCTTTCATTGGTAAGGATTTTTTTGTGTTTTATACTTTTGGAATTATGGTTTTTCATGTTGACTTTAAAATGACCATTTTCGTGTTTGACGTCTACTAACTCGTTTCTTCCTCACAGCAGGTCAACTTGTGTGTGGTTGCAACATTACGATCCCATTGAGTACATTTTTGGAGAAAGGGACATCTGTTGCACCACAGAGCGGGTGGAGGAAACGTGGCACGATACATTTTCTTTCATTGGTAAGGATTTTTTTGTGTTTTATACTTTTGGAATTATGGTTTTTCATGTTGATTTTAAAATGACCATTTTCATGTTTGACGTCTACTAACCCGTTTCTTCCTCACAGCAGGTCAACTTGTGTGTGGTTACAACATTACGATCCCATTGAGTACATTTTTGGAGAAATGGACATCTGTTGCAACACGGGGCGGGTGGAGGGAACGTGGCACGATACATTTTCTTTCATTGGTAAGGATTTTTTTGTGTTTTATACTTTTGGAATTGTGGTTTTTCATGTTGACTTTAAAATGACCATTTTCATGTTTGACGTCTACTAACTCGTTTCTTCCTCACAGCAGGTCAACTTGTGTATGGTTGCAACATTACGATCCCATTGAGTACATTTTTGGAGAAAGGGACATCTGTTGCACCACAGGGCGGGTGGAGGGATCGTGGCACGATACATTTTCTTTCATTGGTAAGGATTTTTTTGTGTTTTATACTTTTGGAATTATGGTTTTTCATGTTGACTTTAAAATGACCATTTTCATGTTTGACGTCTACTAACTCGTTTCGTCCTCACAGCAGGTCAACTTGTGTGTGGTTGCAACATTACGATCCCATTGAGTACATTTTTGGAGAAAGGGACATCTGTTGCACCACAGGGCGGGAGGAGGGATCGTGGCACGATACATTTTCTTTCATTGGTAAGGATTTTTTTGTGTTTTATACTTTTGGAATTATGGTTTTTCTTGTTGACTTTAAAATGGCCATCTTCATGTTTGACGTCTACTAACTCGTTTTTTCCTCATAGCAGGTCAACTTGTGTGTGGTTGCAACATTACGATCCCATTGAGTACATTTTTGGAGAAAGGGACATCTGTTGCACCACAGGGCGGGTGGAGGGAACGTGGCACGATACACTTTCTTTCATTGGTAAGAATTTTTTTGTGTTTTATACTTTTGGAATTATGGTTTTTCATGTTGACTTTAAAATGACCATTTTCATGTTTGACGTCTACTAACTCGTTTCTTCCTCAGAGCAGGTCAACTTGTGTGGGGTTGCAACATTACGATCCCATTGAGTACATTTTTGGAGAAAGGGACATCTGTTGCACCACAGGGCGGGAGGAGGGAATGTGGCACGATACATTTTATTTCATTGGTAAGGATTTTTTTGTGTTTTATACTTTTGGAATTATTGATTTTCATGTTGACTTTAAAATGACCATTTTCATGTTTGACGTCTACTAACTCGTTTCTTCCTCACAGCAGGTCAACTTGTGTGTGGTTGCAACATTACGATCCCATTGAGTACATTTTTGGAGAAAGGGACATCTGTTGCACCACAGGGCGGGAGGAGGGAACGTGGCACGATACATTTTCTTTCATTGGTAAGGATTTTTTTGTGTTTTATACTTTTGGAATTATGGTTTTTCATGTTGACTTTAAAATGACCATTTTCATGTTTGACGTCTACTAACTCGTTTCTTCCTCACAGCAGGTCAACTGGTTTGTGGTTGCAACATTACGATCCCATTGAGTACATTTTTGGAGAAAGGGACAACTGTTGCACCACAGGGCGGGAGGAGGGAACGTGGCACGATACATTTTCTTTCATTGGTAAGGATTTTTTTGTGTTTTATACTTTCGGAATTATGGTTTTTCATGTTGACTTTAAAATGACCATTTTCGTGTTTGACGTCTACTAACTCGTTTCTTCCTCACAGCAGGTCAACTTGTGTGTGGTTGCAACATTACGATCCCATTGAGTACATTTTTGGAGAAAGGGACATCTGTTGCACCACAGAGCGGGTGGAGGAAACGTGGCACGATACATTTTCTTTCATTGGTAAGGATTTTTTTTGTTTTTTATACTTTTGGAATTATGGTTTTTCATGTTGACTTTAAATTGACCATTTTCATGTTTGACGTCTACTAACTCGTTTCTTCCTCACAGCAGGTCAACTTGTGTGTAGTTGCAACATTACGATCCCATTGAGTACATTTTTGGAGAAATGGACATCTGTTGCAACACAGGGCGGGTGGAGGGAACGTGGCACGATACATTTTCTTTCATTGGTAACGATTTTTTTGTGTTTTATACTTTTGGAATTATGGTTTTTCATGTTGACTTTAAAATGACCATTTTCATGTTTGACGTCTACTAACTCGTTTCTTCCTCACAGCAGGTCAACTTGTATATGGTTGCAACATTACTATCCCATTGAGTACATTTTTGGAGAAAGGGACATCTGTTGCACCACAGGGCGGGTGGAGGGAACGAGGCACGATACATTTTCTTTCATTGGTAAGAATTTTTTTGTGTTTTATACTTTTGGAATTATGGTTTTTCATGTTGACTTTAAAATGACCATTTTCATGTTTGACGTCTACTAACTCGTTTCTTCCTCAGAGCAGGTCAACTTGTGTGTGGTTGCAACATTACTATCCCATTGAGTACATTTTTGGGGAAAGGCACATCTGTTGCACCACAGGGCGGGAGGAGGGAATGTGGCACGATACATTTTCTTTCATTGGTAAGGATTTTTTTGTGTTTTATACTTTCGGAATTCTGGTTTTTCATGTTGACTTTAAAATGACCATTTTCATGTTTGACGTCTACTAACTCGTTTCTTCCTAACAGCAGGTCAACTTGTGTATGGTTGCAACATTACGATCCCATTGAGTACATTTTTGGAGAAAGGGACATCTGTTGCACCTCAGGGCGGGTGGAGGGAACGTGGCACGATGCATTTTCTTTCATTGGTAAGGATTTTTTTGTGTTCTATACTTTTGGAATTATGGTTTTTCATGTTGACTTTAAAATGACCATTTTCATATTTGAAGTTTACTAACTCGTTTCTTCCTCACAGCAGGTCAACTTGTGTGTGGTTGCAACATTACGATCCCATTGAGTACATTTTTGGAGAAAGGGACATCTGTTGCACCACAGGGCGGGAGGAGGGAACGTGGCACGATACATTTTCTTTCATTGGTAAGGATTTTTTTGTGTTTTATACTTTTGGAATTATGGTTTTTCATGTTGACTTTAAAATGACCATTTTCATGTTTGACGTCTACTAACTCGTATCTTCCTCACAGCAGGTCAACTTGTGTGTGGTTGCAACATTACGATCCCATTGAGTACATTTTTGGAGAAAGGGACATCTGTTGCACCACAGGGCGGGAGGAGGGAACGTGGCACGATACATTTTCTTTCATTGGTAAGGATTTTTTTGTGTTTTATATTTTTGGAATTATGGGTTTTCATGTTGACTTTAAAATGACCATTTTCATGTTTGACGTCTACTAACTCGTTTCTTCCTCACAGCAGGTCAACTGGTTTGTGGTTGCAACATTACGATCCCATTGAGTACATTTTTGGCGAAAGGGACAACTGTTGCACCACAGGGCAGGAGGAAGGAACGTGGCACGATACATTTTCTTTCATTGGTAAGGATTTTTTTGTGTTTTATACTTTTGGAATTATGGTTTTTCATGTTGACTTTAAAATGACCATTTTCGTGTTTGACGTCTACTAACTCGTTTCTTCCTCACAGCAGGTCAACTTGTGTGTGGTTGCAACATTACGATCCCATTGAGAACATTTTTGGAGAAAGGGACATCTGTTGCACCACAGAGCGGGTGGAGGAAACGTGGCACGATACATTTTCTTTCATTGGTAAGGATTTTTTTGTGTTTTATACTTTTGGAATTATGGTTTTTCATGTTGACTTTAAATTGACCATTTTCATGTTTGACGTCTACTAACTCGTTTCTTCCTCACAGCAGGTCAACTTGTGTGTAGTTGCAACATTACGATCCCATTGAGTACATTTTTGGAGAAATGGACATCTGTTGCAACACAGGGCGGGTGGAGGGAACGTGGCACGATACATTTTCTTTCATTGGTAAGGATTTTTTTGTGTTTTATACTTTTGGAATTATGGTTTTTCATGTTGACTTTAAAATGACCATTTTCATGTTTGACGTCTACTAACTCGTTTCTTCCTCACAGCAGTTCAACTTGTGTGTGGTTGCAACATTACGATCCCATTGAGTACATTTTTGGAGAAAGGGACATCTGTTGCACCACAGGGTGGGTGGAGGGAACGTGGCACGATACATTTTCTTTCATTGGTAAAGTTTTTTTTGTGTTTTATACTTTTGGAATTATGGTTTTTCATGTTGACTTTAAAATGACCATTTTCATGTTAGAAGTCTACTAACTCGTTTCTTCCTCACAGCAGGTCAACTTGTGTGTGGTTGCAACATTACGATCCCATTGAGTACATTTTTGGAGAAAGGGACATCTGTTGCACCACAGGGCGGGTGGAGGGAACATGGCACGATACATTTTCTTTCATTGGTAAGGATTTTTTTGTGTTTTATACTTTTGGAATTATGGTTTTTCATGTTGGCTTTAAAATGTCCATTTTCATGTTTGACGTCTACTAACTCGTTTCTTCCTCACAGCAGGTCAACTTGTGTGTGGTTGCAACATTACGATCCCATTGAGTACATTTTTGGAGAAATGGACATCTGTTGCACCACAGGGCGGGTGGAGGGAACGTGGCACGATACATTTTCTTTCATTGGTAAGGATTTTTTTGTGTTTTATACTTTTGGAATTATGGTTTTTCATGTTGACTTCAAAATGACCACTTTCATGTTTGACGTCTACTAACTCGTTTCGTCCTCACAGCAGGTCAACTTGTGTGTGGTTGCAACATTACGATCCCATTGAGTACATTTTTGGAGAAAGGGACATCTGTTGCACCACAGGGCGGGAGGAGGGATCGTGGCACGATACATTTTCTTTCATTGGTAAGGATTTTTTTGTGTTTTATACTTTTGGAATTATGGTTTTTCTTGTTGACTTTAAAATGGCCATCTTCATGTTTGACGTCTACTAACTCGTTTCATCCTCACAGCAGGTCAACTTGTATATGGTTGCAACATTACGATCCCATTGAGTACATTTTTGGAGAAAGGGACATCTGTTGAACCACAGGGCGGGTGGAGGGACGAGGCACGATACATTTTCTTTCATTGGTAAGAATTTTTTTGTGTTTTATACTTTTGGAATTATGGTTTTTCATGTTGACTTTAAAATGACCATTTTCATGTTTGACGTCTACTAACTCGTTTCTTCCTCAGAGCAGGTCAACTTGTGTGTGGTTGCAACATTACTATCCCATTGAGTACATTTTTGGGGAAAGGGACATCTGTTGCACCACAGGGCGGGAGGAGGGAATGTGGCACGATACATTTTCTTTCATTGGTAAGGATTTTTTTGTGTTTTATACTTTTGGAATTATGGTTTTTCATGTTGACTTTAAAATGACCATTTTCATGTATGACGTCTACTAACTCGTTTCTTACTAACAGCAGGTCAACTTGTGTATGGTTGCAACATTACGATCCCATTGAGTACATTTTTGGAGAAAGGGACATCTGTTGCACCTCAGGGCGGGTGGAGGGAACGTGGCACAATGCATTTTCTTTCATTGGTAAGGGTTTTTTTGTGTTCTATACTTTTGGAATTATGGTTTTTCATGTTGACTTTAAAATGACCATTTTCATATTTGAAGTTTACTAACTCGTTTCTTCCTCACAGCAGGTCAACTTGTGTGTGGTTGCAACATTACGATCCCATTGAGTACATTTTTGGAGAAAGGGACATCTGTTGCACCACAGGGCTGGAGGAGGGAACGTGGCACGATACATTTTCTTTCATTGGTAAGAATTTTTTTGTGTTTTATACTTTTGGAATTATGGTTTTTCATGTTGACTTTAAAATGGCCATTTTCATGTTTCACGTCTACTAACTCGTTTCTTCCTCACAGCAGGTCAACTTGTGTGTGGTTGCAACATTACGATCCCATTGAGTACATTTTTGGAGAAAGGGACATCTGTTGCACCACAGGGCGGGAGGAGGAAGCGTGGCACGATACATATTCTTTCATTGGTAAGGATTTTTTTGTGTTTTAAACTTTTGCAATTATGGTTTTTCATGTTGACTTTAAAATGACCAATTTCATGTTTGACGTCTACTAACTCGTTTCTTCCTCACAGCAGGTCAACTTGTGTGTGGTTGCAACATTACGATTCCATTGAGTACATTTTTGGAGAAAGGGACATCTGTTGCACCACAGAGCGGGTGGAGGAAACGTGGCACGATACATTTTCTTTCATTGGTAAGGATTTTTTTGTGTTTTATACTTTTGGAATTATGGTTTTTCATGTTGACTTTAAAATGACCATTTTCATGTTTGACGTCTACTAACTCGTTTCTTCCTCGCAGCAGGTCAACTTGTGTGTGGTTGCAACATTACGATCCCATTGAGTACATTTTTGGAGTAATGGACATCTGTTGCAACACAGGGCGGGTGGAGGGAAAGTGGCACGATACATTTTCTTTCATTGGTAAGGATTTTTTTGTGTTTTATACTTTTGGAATTATGGTTTTTCATGTTGACTTTAAAATGACCATTTTCATGTTTGACGTCTACTAACTCGTTTCTTCCTCACAGCAGGTCAACTTGTATATGGTTGCAACATTACTATCCCATTGAGTACATTTTTGGAGAAAGGGACATCTGTTGCACCACAGGGCGGGTGGAGGGAACGTGGCACGATACATTTTCTTTCATTGGTAAGGATTTTTTTGTGTTTTATACTTTTGGAAATATGGTTTTTCATGTTGACTTTAAAATGACCATTTTCATGTTTGACGTCTACTAACTCGTTTCGTCCTCACAGCAGGTCAACTTGTGTGTGGTTGCAACATTACGATCCCATTGAGTACATTTTTGGAGAAAGGGACATCTGTTGCACCACAGGGCGGGAGGAGGGATCGTGGCACGATACATTTTCTTTCATTGGTAAGGATTTTTTTGTGTTTTATACTTTTGGAATTATGGTTTTTCATGTTGACTTTAATATGGCCATTTTCATGTTTCACGTCTACTAACTCGTTTCTTCCTCACAGCAGGTCAACTTGTGTGTGGTTGCAACATTACGAACCCATTGAGTACATTTTTGGAGAAAGGGACATCTGTTGCACCACAGGGCGGGAGGAGGGAACGTGGCACGATACATTTTCTTTCATTGGTAAGGATTTTTTTGTGTTTTATACTTTTGGAATTATGGTTTTTCATGTTGACTTTAATATGGCCATTTTCATGTTTCACGTCTACTAACTCGTTTCTTCCTCACAGCAGGTCAACTTGTGTGTGGTTGCAACATTACGATCCCATTGAGTACATTTTTGGAGAAAGGGACATCTGTTGCACCACAGGGCGGGAGGAGGGAACGTGGCACGATACATTTTCTTTCATTGGTAAGGATTTTTTTGTGTTTTATTCTTTTGGAATTATGGATTTTCATGTTGACTTTAAAATGATCATTTTCATGTTTGACGTCTACTAACTCGTTTCTTCCTCACAGCAGGTCAACTTGTGTGTGGTTGCAACATTACGATCCCATTGAGTACATTTTTGGAGAAAGGGACATCTGTTGCACCACAGGGCGGGAGGAGGGAACGTGGCACGATACATTTTCTTTCATTGGTAAGGATTTTTTTGTGTTTTATACATTTGGAATTATGGTTTTTCATGTTGACTTTAAAATGACCATTTTCATGTTTGACGTCTACGAACTCGTTTCTTCCACACAGCAGGTCAACTGGTTTGTGGTTGCAACATTATGATCCCATTGATTAAATTTTTGGAGAAAGGGACATCTGTTGCACCACAGGGCGGGAGGAGGGAACGTGGCACGATACATTTTCTTTCATTGGTAAGGATTTTTTTGTGTTTTATACTTTTGGAATTATGGTTTTTCATGTTGACTTTAAAATGACCATTTTCATGTTTGACGTCTACTAACTCGTTTCTTCCTCACAGCAGGTCAACTTGTGTGTGGTTGCAACATTACGATCCCATTGAGTACATTTTTGGAGAAAGGGACATCTGTTGCACCACGGAGCGGGAGGAGGAAACGTGGCACGATACATTTTCTTTCATTGGTAAGGATTTTTTTGTGTTTTATACTTTTGGAATTATGGTTTTTCATGTCGACTTTAAAATGACCATTTTCATGTTTGACATCTACTAACTCGTTTCTTCCTCACAGCAGGTCAACTTGTGTGTGGTTGCAACATTACGATCCCATTGAGTACATTTTTGGAGAAAGGGACATCTGTTGCACCACAGGGCGGGAGGAGGGAACGTGGCACGATACATTTTCTTTCATTGGTAAGGATTTTTTTGTGTTTTATACTTTTGGAATTATGGTTTTTCATGTTGACTTTAAAATGACCATTTTCATGTTTGACGTCTACTAACTCGTTTCTTCCTCACAGCAGGTCAACTTGTATATGGTTGCAACATTACGATCCCATTGAGTACATTTTTGGAGAAAGGGACATCTGTTGCACCACAGGGCGGGAGGATAAAGCGTGGCACGATACATTTTCTTTCATTGGTAAGAATTTTTTTGTGTTTTATACATTTGGAATTATGGTTTTTCATGTTGACTTTAAAATGACCATTTTCATGTTTGACGTCTACTAACTCGTTTCTTCCTCACAGCAGGTCAACTTGTATATGGTTGCAACATTACGATCCCATTGAGTACATTTTTGGAGAAAGGGACATCTGTTGCACCACAGGGCGGGAGGATAAAGCGTGGCACGATACATTTTCTTTCATTGGTAAGGATTTTTTTGTGTTTTATACTTTTGGAATTATGGTTTTTCTTGTTGACTTTAAAATGGCCATCTTCATGTTTGACGTCTACTAACTCGTTTCATCCTCACAGCAGGTCAACTTGTATATGGTTGCAACATTACGATCCCATTGAGTACACTTTTGGAGAAAGGGACATCTGTTGCACCACAGGGCGGGAGGATAAAGCGTGGCACGATACATTTTCTTTCATTGGTAAGAATTTTTTTGTGTTTTATACATTTGGAATTATGGTTTTTCATGTTGACTTTAAAATGACCATTATCATGTTTGACTTCTACTAACTCGTTTCTTCCTCAGAGCAGGTCAACTTGTGTGTGGTTGCAACATTACTATCCCATTGAGTACATTTTCATGTTGACTTTAAAATGACCATTTTGATGTTTGACGTCTACTAACTCGTTTCGTCCTCACAGCAGGTCAACTTGTGTGTGGTTGCAACATTACGATCTCATTGAGTACATTTTTGGAGAAAGGGACATCTGTTGCACCACAGGGCAGGAGGAGGGATCGTGGCACGATACATTTTCTTTCATTGGTAAGGATTTTTTTGTGTTTTTTACTTTTGGAATTATGGTTTTTCTTGTTGACTTTAAAATGGCCATCTTCATGTTTTATGTCTACTAACTCGTTTCTTCCTCACAGCAGGTCAACTTGTGTGTGGTTGCAACATTACGATCCCATTGAGTACATTTTTGGAGAAAGGGACATCTGTTGCACCACAGGGCGGGTGGAGGGAACGTGGCACGATACATTTTCTTTCATTGGTAAGAATTTTTTTGTGTTTTATACTTTTGGAATTATGGTTTTTCATGTTGACTTTAAAATGACCATTTTCATGTTTGACGTCTACTAACTCGTTTCTTCCTCAGAGCAGGTCAACTTGTGTGTGGTTGCAACATTACTATGCCATTGAGTACATTTTTGGGGAAAGGGACATCTGTTGCACCACAGGGCAGGAGGAGGGAGTGTGGCACGATACATTTTCTTTCATTGGTAAGGATTTTTTTGTGTTTTATACTTTCGGAATTATGGTTTTTCATGTTGACTTTAAAATGACCATTTTCATGTTTGACGTCTACTAACTCGTTTCTTCCTAACAGCAGGTCAACTTGTGTATGGTTGCAACATTACGATCCCATTGAGTACATTTTTGGAGAAAGGGACTTCTGTTGCACCACAGGGCGGGAGGAGGAAGCGTGGCACGATACATTTTCTTTCATTGGTAAGGATTTTTTTGTATTTTAAACTTTTGCAATTATGGTTTTTCATGTTGACTTTAAAATGACCATTTTCATGTTTGACATCTACTAAGTCGTTTCTTCCTCACAGCAGGTCAACTTGTGTGTGGTTGCAACATTACGATCCCATTGAGTACATTTTTGGAGAAAGGGACATCTTTTGCACCACAGGGCGGGTGGAGGGAACATGGCACGATACATTTTCTTTCATTGGTAAGGATTTTTTTTGTGTTTTATACTTTGGGAATTATGGTTTTTCATGATGACTTTAAAATGACCATTCTCATGTTTGACGTCTACTAACTCGTTTCTTCCTCACAGCAGGTCAACTTGTGTGTGGTTGCAACATTACGATCCCATTGAGTACATTTTTGGAGAAAGGGACATCTGTTGCACCTCAGGGCGGGAGGAGGGAACGTGGCGCGATACATTATCTTTCATTGGTAAGGATTTTTTTGTGTTTTATACTTTTGGAATTTGGTTTTTCATGTTGACTTTAAAATGACCATTTTCATGTTTGACGTCTACTAACTCGTTTCTTCCTCACAGCAGGTCAACTTGTGTGTGGTTGCAACATTACGATCCCATTGAGTACATTTTTGGAGAAAGGGACATCTGTTGCACCACAGGGCGGGAGGAGGGAACGTGGCACGATACATTTTCTTTCATTGGTAAGAATTTTTTTGTGTTTTATACTTTTGGAATTATGGTTTTTCATGTTGACTTTAAAATGACCATTTTCATGTTTGACGTCTACTAACTCGTTTCTTCCTCAGAGCAGGTCAACTTGTGTGTGGTTGCAACATTACTATCCCATTGAGTACATTTTTGGGGAATGGGACATCTGTTGCACCACAGGCCGGGAGGAGGGAACGTGGCACGATACATTTTCATTCATTGGTAAGGATTTTTTTGTGTTTTATACTTTTGGAATTATGGTTTTTCATGTTGACTTTAAAATGACCATTTTCATGTTTGACGTCTACTAACTCGTTTCTTCCTCACAGCAGGTCAACTTGTATATGGTTGCAACATTACGATCCCATTGAGTACATTTTTGGAGAAAGGGACATCTGTTGCACCACAGGGCGGGTGGAGGGATCGTGGCACGATACATTTTCTTTCATTGGTAAGGATTTTTTTGTGTTTTATACTTTTGGAATTATAATTTTTCATGTTGACTTTAAAATGACCATTTTCATGTTTGACGTCTGCTAACTCGTTTCGTCCTCACAGCAGGTCAACTTGTGTGTGGTTGCAACATTACGATCCCATTGAGTACATTTTTGGAGAAAGGGACATCTGTTGCACCACAGGGCGGGAGGAGGGATCGTGGCACGATACATTTTCTTTCATTGGTAAGGATTTTTTTGTGTTTTTTACTTTTGGAATTACGGTTTTTCTTGTTGACTTTAAAATGGCCATTTTCATGTTTTATGTCTACTAACTCGTTTCTTCCTCACAGCAGGTCAACTTGTATGTGGTTGCAACATTACGATCCCATTGAGTACATTTTTGGAGAAAGGGACATCTGTTGCACCACAGGGCGGGTGGAGGGAACGTGGCACGATACATTTTCTTTCATTGGTAGGAATTTTTTTGTGTTTTATACTTTTGGAATTATGGTTTTTCATGTTGACTTTAAAATGACCATTTTCATGATTGACGTCTACTAACTCGTTTCTTCCTCAGAGCAGGTCAACTTGTGTGTGGTTGCAACATTACTATCCCATTGAGTACATTTTTGGGGAAAGGGACATCTGTTGCACCACAGGGCAGGAGGAGGGAATGTGGCACAATACATTTTCTTTCATTGGTAAGGATTTTTTTGTGTTTTATGCTTTCGGAATTATGGTTTTTCATGTTGACTTTAAAATGACCATTTTCATGTTTGACGTCTACTAACTCGTTTCTTCCTAACAGCAGGTCAACTTGTGTATGGTTGCAACATTACGATCCCATTGAGTACATTTTTGGAGAAAGGGACATCTGTTGCACCACAGGGCGGGTGGAGGGAACGTGGCACGATACATTTTCTTTCATTGGTAAGGATTTTTTTGTGTTCTATACTTTTGGAATTATGGTTTTTCATGTTGACTTTAAAATGACCATTTTCATGTTTGACGTCTACTAACTCGTTTCTTCCTCACAGCAGGTCAACTTGTGTGTGGTTGCAACATTACGATCCCATTGAGTACATTTTTGGAGAAAGGGAGATCTGTTGCACCACAGGGCGGGAGGAGGGAACGTGGCACGATACATTCTCTTTCATTGGTAAGGATTTTTTTGTGTTTTATACTTTTGGAATTATGGTTTTTCATGTTGTCTTTAAAATGGCCATTTTCATGTTTCACGTCTACTAACTCGTTTCTTCCTCACAGCAGGTCAACTTGTGTGTGGTTGCAACATTACGATCCCATTGAGTACATTTTTGGAGAAAGGGACATCTGTTGCACCACAGGGCGGGAGGAGGAAGCGTGGCACGATACATTTTCTTTCATTGGTAAGGATTTTTTTGTATTTATACTTTTGCAATTATGGTTTTTCATGTTGACTTTAAAATGACCATTTTCATGTTTGACGTCTACTAACTCGTTTCTTCCTCACAGCAGGTCAACTTGTGTGTGGTTGCAACATTACGATCCCATTGAGTACATTTTTGGAGAAAGGGACATCTGTTGCACCACAGGGCGGGTGGAGGGAGCATGGCACGATACATTTTGTTTCATTGGTAAGGATTTTTTTGTGTTTTATACTTTTGGAATCATGGTTTTTCATGTTGACTTTAAAATGACCATTTTCATGTTTGACGTCTACTAACTCGTTTCTTCCTCACAGCAGGTCAACTTGTGTGTGGTTGCAACATTACGATCCCATTGAGTACATTTTTGGAGAAAGGGACATCTGTTGCACCACAGGGCGGGAGGAGGGAACGTGGCACGATACTTTTTCTTTCATTGGTAAGGATTTTTTTGTGTTTTATACTTTTGGAATTTGGTTTTTCATGTTGACTTTAAAATGACCATTTTCATGTTTGACGTCTACTAACTCGTTTCTTCCTCACAGCAGGTCAACTTGTGTGTGGTTGCAACATTACGATTCCATTGAGTACATTTTTGGAGAAAGGGACATCTGTTGCACCACAGGGCGGGAGGAGGGAACGTGGCACGATACATTTTCTTTCATTGGTAAGGATTTTTTTGTGTTTTATACTTTTGGAATTATGGTTTTTCATGTTGACTTTAAAATGACCATTTTCGTGTTTGACGTCTACTAACTCGTTTCTTCCTCACAGCAGGTCAACTTGTGTGTGGTTGCAACATTACGATCCCATTGAGTACATTTTTGGAGAAAGGGACATCTGTTGCACCACAGGGCGGGAGGAGGGAACGTGGCACGATACATTTTCTTTCATTGGTAAGGATTTTTTTGTGTTTTATACTTTTGGAATTTGGTTTTTCATGTTGACTTTAAAATGACCATTTTCATGTTTGACGTCTACTAACTCGTTTCTTCCTCACAGCAGGTCAACTTGTGTGTGGTTGCAACATTACGATCCCATTGAGTACATTTTTGGAGAAAGGGACATCTGTTGCACCACAGGGCGGGAGGAGGGAACGTTGCACGATACATTTTCTTTCATTGGTAAGGATTTTTTTGTGTTTTATACTTTTGGAATTATGGTTTTTCATCTTGACTTTAAAATGACCATTTTCATGTTTGACGTCTACTAACTCGTTTCTTCCTCAGAGCAGGTCAACTTGTGTGTGGTTGCAACATTACTATCCCATTGAGTACATTTTTGGAGAAAGGGGCATCTGTTGCACCACAGGGCGGGAGGAGGGAACGTGGCACGATACATGTTCTTTCATTGGTAAGGATTTTTTTGTGTTTTATACTTTTGGAATTATGGTTTTTCATGTTGACTTTAAAATGACCATTTTCATGTTTGACGTCTACTAACTCGTTTCTTCCTCACAGCAGGTCAACTTGTGTGTGGTTGCAACATTACGATCCCATTGAGTACATTTTTGGGGAAAGCGTCATCTGTTGCACAACAGGGCGGGAGGAGGGAACGTGGCACGATACATTTTCTTTCATTGGTAAGGATTTTTTCGTGTTTTATACTTTTGGAATTATGGTTTTTCATGTTGACTTTAAAATGACCATTTTCATGTTTGACGTCTACTAACTCGTTTCTTCCACACAGCAGGTCAACTTGTGTGTGGTTGCAACATTACGATCCCATTGAGTACATTTTTGGAGAAAGGGACATCTGTTGCACCACAGGGCGGGAGGAGGGAACGTGGCACGATACATTTTCTTTCATTGGTAAGGATTTTTTTGTGTTTTATACTTTTAGAAATATGGTTTTTCATGTTGACTTTAAAATGACCATTTTCATTTTTGACGTCTACAAACTCGTTTCTTCCACACAGCAGGTCAACTTGTGTGTGGTTGCAACATAACGATCCCATTCAGTACATTTTTTGAGAAAGGGACATCTGTTGCACCACAGGGCGGGAGAAGGGAACGTGGCACGATACATTTTCTTTCATTGGTAAGGATTTTTTTGTGTTTTATACTTTTGGAATTATGGTTTTTCATGTTGACTTTAAAATGACCATTTTCATGTTTGACGTCTACTAACTCGTTTCTTCCTCACAGCAGGTCAACTTGTGTGTGGTTGCAACATTACGATCCCATTGAGTACATTTATGGAGAAAGGGACGTCTGTTGCACCATAGGGCGGGTGGAGGGAGCGTGGCACGATACATTTTCTTTCATTGGTAAGGGTTTTTTCGTGCTTTATACTTTTGGAATTATGGTTTTTCATGTTTACTTTAAAATGACCATTTTCATGTTTGACGTCTACTAACTCGTTTCTTCCTCACAGCAGGTCAACTTGTGTGTGGTTGCAACATTACGATCCCATTGAGTACATTTGTGGGGAAAGGGACATCTGTTGCACCACAGGGCGGGAGGAGGGAACGTGGCACGATACATTTTCTTTCATTGGTAAGGATTTTTTTGTGTTTTATACTTTTGGAATTATGGTTTTTCATGTTGACTTTAAAACGACCAGTTTCATGTTTGACGTCTACTAACTCGTTTCTTCCTCACAGCAGGTCAACTTGTGTGTGGTTGCAACATTACGATCCCATTGAGTACATTTTTGGAGAAAGGGACATCTGTTGCACCACAGGGCGGGAGGAGGGAACGTGGCACGATACATTTTCTTTCATTGGTAAGGATTTTTTTGTGTTTTATACTTTTGGAATTATGGATTTTCATGTGGACTTTAAAATGACCATTTTCATGTTTGACGTCTACTAACTCGTTTCTTCCTCACAGCAGGTCAACTTGTGTGTGGTTGCAACATTACGATCCCATTGAGTACATTTTTGGAGAAAGGGACATCTGTCGCACCACAGGGCGGGTGGAGGGAATGTGGCACGATACATTTTCTTTCATTGGTAAGGATTTTTTTGTGTTTTATACTTTTGGAATTATGGTTTTTCATGTTGACTTTAAAATGACCATTTTCGTGTTTGACGTCTACTAACTCGTTTCTTCCTCACAGCAGGTCAACTTGTGTGTGGTTGCAACATTACGATCCCATTGAGTACATTTTTGGAGAAAGGGACATCTGTTGCACCACAGGGCGGGAGGAGGGAACGTGGCACGATACATTTTCTTTCATTGGTAAGGATTTTTTTGTGTTTTATACTTTTGGAGTTATGGATTTTCATGTTGACTTTAAAATGACCATTTTCATGTTTGACGTCTACTTACTCGTTTCTTCCTCACAGCAGGTCAACTTGTGTGTGGTTGCAACATTACGATCCCATTGAGTACATTTTTGGAGAAAGGGACATCTGTTGCACCACATGGCGGGTGGAGGGAACGTGGCACGATACATTTTCTTTCATTGGTAAGGATTTTTTTGTGTTTTATACTTTTGGAATTATGGTTTTTCATGTTGACTTTAAAATGACCATTTTCATGTTTGACGTCTACTAACTCGTTTCTTCCTCACAGCAGGTCAACTGGTTTGTGGTTGCAACGTTACGATCCCATTGAGTACATTTTTGGAGAAAGGGACATCTGTTGCGCCACAGGGCGGGAGGAGGGAACGTGGCACGATACATTTTCTTTCATTGGTAAGGATTTTTTTGTGTTTTATACTTTTGGAATTATGGTTTTTCATGTTGACTTTAAAATGACCATTTTCGTGTTTGACGTCTACTAACTCGTTTCTTCCTCACAGCAGGTCAACTTGTGTGTGGTTGCAACATTACGATCCCATTGAGTACATTTTTGGAGAAAGGGACATCTGTTGCACCACAGATCGGGAGGAGGAAACGTGGCACGATACATTTTCTTTCATTGGTAAGGATTTTTTTGTGTTTTATACATTTGGAATTATGGTTTTTCATGTTGACTTTAAAATGATCATTTTCATGTTTGACGTCTACTAACTCGTTTCTTCCTCACAGCCGGTCAACTTGTGAGTGGTTGCAACATTACGATCCCATTGAGTACATTTTTGGAGAAAGGGACATCTGTTGCACCACAGGGCGGGTGGAGGGAACATGGCACGATACATTTTCCTTCATTGGTAAGGATTTTTTTGTGTTTTATACTTTTGGAATTATGGTTTTTCATGTTGACTTTAAAATGACCATCTTCATGTTTGACGTCTACTGACTCGTTTCTTCCTCATAGCAGGTCAACTTGTGTGTGGTTGCAACATTACGATCCCATTGAGTACATTTTTGGAGAAAGGGACATCTGTTGCACCACAGGGCGGGTGGAGGGAACGTGGCACGATACATTTTCTTTCATTCGTAAGGATTTTTTTGTGTTTTATACTTTTGGAATTATGGTTTTTCATGTTGACTTTAAAATGGCCATTTTCATGTTTGACGTCTACTAACTCGTTTCTTCCTCACAGCAGGTCAACTTGTGTGTGGTTGCAACATTACGATCCCATTGAGTACATTTTTGGAGAAAGGGACATCTGTTGCACCACAGGGCGGGAGGAGGG
Source organism: Schistocerca americana (assembly GCF_021461395.2). Lineage (NCBI taxonomy): Eukaryota > Metazoa > Arthropoda > Insecta > Orthoptera > Acrididae > Schistocerca > Schistocerca americana. The sequence goes on from NC_060125.1 coordinate 128,775,354, forward strand.
AACGTGGCACGATACATTTTCTTTCATTGGTAAGGATTTTTTTGTGTTTTATACTTTTGGAATTTGGTTTTTCATGTTGACTTTAAAATGACCATTTTCATGTTTGACGTCTACTAACTCGTTTCTTCCTCACAGCAGGTCAACTTGTGTGTGGTTGCAACATTACGATCCCACTGAGTGCATTTTTGGAGAAAGGGACATCTGTTGCACCACAGGGCGGGAGGAGGGAACGTGGCACGATACATTTTCTTTCATTGGTAAGTATTTTTTTGTGATTTATACTTTTGGAATTATGGTTTTTCATGTTGACTTTAAAATGACCATTTTCATGTTTGACGTCTACTAACTCGTTTCTTCCTCACAGCAGGTCAACTTGTGTGTGGTTGCAACATTACAATCCCATTGAGTACATTTTTGGAGAAAGGGACATCTTTTGCACCACAGGGCGGGTGGAGGGAACGTGGCACTTTACGTTTTCTTTCATTGGTAAGGATTTTTTTGTGTTTTATACTTTTGGAATTATGGTTTTTCATGTTGACTTTAAAATGACCATTTTCATGCTTGACGTCTACTAACTCGTTTCTTCCTCACAGCAGGTCAACTTGTGTGTGGTTGCAATATTACGATCCGATTGAGTACATTTATGGAGAAAGGGACATCTGTTGCACCACAGGGCGGGAGGAGGGAACTGGGCACGATACATTTTCTTTCATTGGTAAGGATTTTTTTGTGTCTTATACTTTTGGAATTTGGTTTTTCATGTTGACTTTAAAACGACCATTTTCATGTTTGACGTCTACTAACTCGTTTCCTCCTCACAACAGGTCAACTTGTGTGTGGTTGCAACAGTACGATCCCATTGAGTACATTTTTGGAGAAAGGGACATCTGTTGCACCACAGGGCGGGAGGAGGGAACGTGGCACGATACATTTTCTTTCATTGGTAAGGATTTTTTTGTGTTTTATACTTTTGGAATTATGGTTTTTCATGTTGACTTTAAAATGACCATTTTCATGTTTGACGTCTACTAACTCGTTTCTTCCTCACAGCAGGTCAACTTGTGTGTGGTTGCAACATTACGATCCCATTGAGTACATTTTTGGGGAAAGGGACATCTGTTGCACCACAGGGTGGGAGGAGGGAACGTGGCACGATACATTTTCTTTCATTGGTAAGGATTTTTTTGTGTTTTATACTTTTGGAATTATGGTTTTTCATGTTGACTTTAAAATGACCAGTCTGATGTTTGACGTCTACTAACTCGTTTCTTCCTCACAGCAGGTCAACTTGTGTGTGGTTGCAACATACTATCCCATTGAGTACATTTTTGGAGAAACGAGACATCTGTTGCACCACAGGGTGGGAGGAGGGAACGTGGCACTATACATTTTCTTTCATTGGTAAGGATTTATTTGTGTTTTATACTTTTGGAATTATGGTTTTTCATGTTGACGTTAAAATGACGATTTTCATGTTTGACGTCTACTAACTCGTTTCTTCCTCACAGCAAATCAACTGGTTTGTGGTTGCAACATTACGATCCCATTGAGTACATTTTTGGAGAAAGGGACATCTGTTGCACCACAGGGCGGGAGGAGGGAACGTGGCACGATACATTTTCTTTCATTGGTAAGGATTTTTTTGTGTTTTATACTTTTGGAATTATCGTTTTTCATGTTGACTTTAAAATGACCATTTTCGTGTTTGACGTCTACTAACTCGTTTCTTCCTCACAGCAGGTCAACTTGTGTGTGGTTGCAACATTACGATCCCATTGAGTACATTTTTGGAGAAAGGGACATCTGTTGCACCACAGAGCGGGAGGAGGAAACGTGGCACGATAGATTTTCTTTCATTGGTAAGGATTTTTTTGTGTTCTATACTTTCGGAATTATGGTTTTTCATGTTGACTTTAAAATGACCAGTCTAATGTTTGACGTCTACTAACTCGTTTCTTCCTCACAGCAGGTCAACTTGTGTGTGGTTGCAACATTACGATCCCATTGAGTACATTTTTGGAGAAAGGGACATCTGTTGCACCACAGGACGGGTGGAGGGAACGTGGCACGATACATTTTCTTTCATTGGTAAGGATTTTTTTGTGTTTTATGCTTTTTTAATTATCGTTTTTCATGTTTACTTTGAAATGACCATTTTCATGTTTGACGTCTACTAACTCGTTTCTTCCTCACAGCAAATCAACTGGTTTGTGGTTGCAACATTACGATCCCATTGAGTCCATTTTTGGAGAAAGGGACATCTGTTGCACCACAGGGCGGGAGGAGGGAACGTGGCACGATACATTTTCTTTCATTGGTAAGGATTTTTTTGTGTTTTATACTTTTGGAATTATCGTTTTTCATGTTGACTTTAAAATGACCATTTTCATGTTTGACGTCTACTAACTCGTTTCTTCCTCACAGCAGGTCAACTTGTGTGTGGTTGACACATTACGATCCCATTGAGTACATTTTTGGAGAAAGGGACATCTGTTGCACCACAGGGCGGGAGGAGGAAACGTGGCACGATAGATTTTCTTTCATTGGTAAGGATTTTTTTGTGTTTTATACTTTCGGAATTATGGTTTTTCATGTTGACTTTAAAATGACCAGTCTAATGTTTGACGTCTAATAACTCGTTTCTTCCTCACAGCAGGTCAACTTGTGTGTGGTTGCAACATTACGATCCCATTGAGTACATTTTTGGAGAAAGGGACATCTGTTGCACCACAGGGCGGGAGGAGAAAACGTGGCACGATACATTTTCCTTCATTGGTAAGGATTATTTTGTGTTTTATACTTTTGAAATTATGGTTTTTCATGTTGACTTTAAAATGACCATTTTCATGTTTGACGTCTACTAACTCGTTTCTTCCTCACAGCAGGTCAACTTGTGTGTGGTTGCAACATTACGATCCCATTGACTACATTTTTGGAGAAAGGGACATCTGTTTCACTACAGGGCGGGAGGTGGGAAAGTGGCACGATACCTTTTCTTTCATTGGTAAGGATTTTTTTGTGTTTTATACTTTTAGAAATATGGTTTTTCATGTTGACTTTAAAATGACCATTTTCATTTTTGACGTCTACAAACTCGTTTCTTCCACACAGCAGGTCAACTTGTGTGTGGTTGCAACATAACGATCCCATTCAGTACATTTTTTGAGAAAGGGACATCTGTTGCACCACAGGGCGGGAGAAGGGAACGTGGCACGATACATTTTCTTTCATTGGTAAGGATTTTTTTGTGTTTTATACTTTTGGAATTATGGTTTTTCATGTTGACTTTAAAATGACCATTTTCATGTTTGACGTCTACTAACTCGTTTCTTCCTCACAGCAGGTCAACTTGTGTGTGGTTGCAACATTACGATCCCATTGAGTACATTTATGGAGAAAGGGACGTCTGTTGCACCATAGGGCGGGTGGAGGGAGCGTGGCACGATACATTTTCTTTCATTGGTAAGGATTTTTTTGAGTTTTATACTTTTGGAATAATGGTTTTTCATGTTGACTTTAAAATGACCATTTTCATGTTTGACGTCTACTAACTCGTTTCTTCCAAATAGCAGGTCAACTTGTGTGTGGTTGCAACATTACGATCCCATTGAGTACATTTTTGGAGAAAGGGACATCTGTTGCACCACAGGGCGGGTGGAGGGAACTTGGCACGATACATTTTCTTTCATTGGTAAGGATTTTTTTGTGTTTTATACTTTTGGAATTATGGTTTTTCATGTTGACTTTAATATGACCATTTTCATGTTTGACGTCTACTAACTCGTTTCTTCCTCACAGCAGGTCAACTTGTGTGTGGTTGCAACATTACGATACCATTGAGTACATTTTTGGAGAAAGGGACATCTGTTGCACCACAGGGCGGGTGGAGGGAACGTGGCACGATACATTTTCTTTCATTGGTAAGGATATTTTTGTGTTTTATTCTTTTGGAATTATGGTTTTTCATGTTGACTTTAAAATGACCATTTTCATGTTTGACGTCTACTAACTCGTTTCTTCCTCAGAGCAGGTCAACTTGTGTGTGGTTGCAACATTACTATCCCATTGAGTACATTTTTGGAGAAAGGGACATCTGTTGCACCACAGGGCGGGAGGAGGGAACGTGGCACGATACATTTTCTTTCATTGGTAAGGATTTTTTTGTGTTTTATACTTTTGGAATTATGGTTTTTCATGTTGACTTTAAAATGACCATTTTCATGTTTGACGTCTACCAACTCGTTTCTTCCTCACAGCAGGTCAACTTGTGTGTGGTTGCAACATTTCGATCCCATTGAGTACATTATTGGAGAAAGGGACATCTGTTGCACCAGAGGGCGGGAGGAGGGAACGTGGAACGATACATTTTCTTTCATTGGTAAGGATTTTTTTGTGTTTTATGCTTTTGGAATTATGGATTTTCATGTTGACTTTAAAATGACCATTTTCATGTTTGATGTCTACTAACTCGTTTTTTCCTCACAGCAGGTCAAATTGTGTGTGGTTGCAACATTACGATCCCATTGAGTACATTTTTGGAGAAAGGGACACCTGTTGCACCACAGGGCGGGAGGAGGGAACGTGGCACGATACATTTTCTTTCATTGGTAAGGATTTTTTTGTGTTTTATACTTTTGAAATTATGGTTTTTCATGTTGACTTTAAAATGTCCATTTTCATGTTTGACGTCTACTAACTCGTTTCTTCCTCACAGCAGGTCAACTTGTGTGTGGTTGCAACATTACGATCCCATTGAGTACATTATTGGAGAAAGGGACATCTGTCGCACCACAGGGCGGATGGAGGGAACGTGGCACGATCCATCTTCTTTCATTGGTAAGGATTTTTTTGTGTTTTATACTTTTGGAATTATGGTTTTTCATGTTGTCTTTAAAATGACCATTTTCACGTTTGACGTCTACTAACTCGTTTCTTCCTCACAGCAGGTCAACTTGTGTGTGGTTGCAACATTACGATCCCATTGAGTACATTTTTGGAGAAAGGGACATCTGTTGCACCACAGGGCGGGAGGAGGGAACGTGGCACGATACATTTTCTTTCATTGGTAAGGATTTTTTTGTGTTTTATACTTTTGGAATTATGGTTTTTCATGTTGACTTTAAAATGACCATTTTCATGTTTGACGTCTACTAACTCGTTTCTTCCTCACAGCAGGTCAACTTGTGTGTGGTTGCAACATTACGATCCCATTGAGTACATTTTTGGAGAAAGGGACATCTGTTGCACCACAGGGCGGGAGGAGGGAACGTGGCACGATACATTTTCTTTCATTGGTAAGGATTTTTTTGTGTTTTATACTTTTGGAATTATGGTTTTTCATGTTGACTTTAAAATGACCATTATCGTGTTTGACGTCTACTAACTCGTTTCTTCCTCACAGCAGGTCAACTTGTGTGTGGTTGCAACATTACGATCCCATTGAGTACATTTATGGAGAAAGGGACAACTGTTGCACCACAGAGCGGGAGGAGGAAACGTGGCACGATTACATTTTCTTTCATTGGTAAGGATTTTTTTGTGTTTTATACTTTTGGAATTATGGTTTTTCATGTTGACTTTAATATGACCATTTTCATGTTTGACGTCTACTAACTCGTTTCTTCCTCACAGCAGGTCAACTTGTGTGTGGTTGCAACATTACGATCCCATTGAGTACATTTTTGGAGAAAGGGACATCTGTTGCACCACAGGGCGGGTGGAGGGAACGTGGCACGATCCATTTTCTGTCATTGGTAAGGATTTTTTTGTGTTTTATACTTTTGGAATTATGGTTTTTCATGTTGACTTTAAAATGACCATTTTCACGTTTGACGTCTACTAACTCGTTTCTTCCTCACAGCAGGTCAACTTGTGTGTGGTTGCAACATTACGATCCCATTGAGTACATTTTTGGAGAAAGGGACATCTGTTGCACCACAGGGCGGGTGGAGGGAACGTGGCACGATACATTTTCTTTCATTGGTAAGGATTTTTTTGGGCTTTATACTTTTGAAATTATGGTTTTTCATGTTGACTTTAAAATGACCATTTTCATGTTTGACGTCTACTAACTCGTTTCTTCCTCACAGCAGGTCAACTGGTTTGTGGTTGCAACATTACGATCCCATTGAGTACATTTTTGGAGAAAGGGACATCTGTTGCACCACAGAGCGGGAGGAGGGAATGTGGCACGATACATTTTCTTTCATTGGTAAGGATATTTTTGTGTTTTATATTTTTGGAATTATGGTTTTTCATGTTGACTTTAAAATGACCATTTTCGTGTTTGACGTCTACTAACTCGTTTCTTCCTCACAGCAGGTCAACTTGTGTGTGGTTGCAACATTACGATCCCATTGAGTACATTTTTGGAAAAAGGGACATCTGTTGCACCACAGAGCGGGAGGAGGAAACGTGGCACGATACATTTTCTTTCATTGGTTAGGATTTTTTTGTGTTTTATACTTTTGGAATTATGGTTTTTCATGTTGACTTTAAAATGACCATTTTCATGTTTGACCTCTACTAACTCATTTCTTCCTCACAGCAGGTCAACTTGTGTGTGGTTGCAACATTACGATCCCATTGAGTACATTTTTGGAGAAAGGGACATTTGTTGCACCACAGGGCGGGAGGAGGGAACGTGGCACGATACATTTTCTTTCATTGGTAAGGATTTTTTTGTGTTTTATACTTTTGGAATTATGTTTTTTCATGTTGACTTTAATATGACCATTTTCATGTTTGACGTCTACTAACTCGTTTCTTCCTCACAGCAGGTCAACTTGTGTGTGGTTGCAACATTACGATCCCATTGAGTACATTTTTGGAGAAAGGGACATCTGTTGCACCACAGGGCGGGAGGAGGAAACGTGCCACGATACATTTTCTTTCATTGGTGAGGATCTTTTTGTGTTTTATACTTTTGGAATTATGGTTTTTCATGTTGACTTCAAAATGACCATTTTCATGTTTGACGTCTACTAACTCGTTTCTTCCTCACAGCAGATCAACTTCTGTGTGGTTGCAACATTACGATCCCATTGAGTACATTTTTGGAGAAAGGGACATCTGTTGCACCACAGGGCGGGAGGAGGGAATGTGGTACGATACATTTTCTTTCATTGGTAAGGATTTTTTTGTGTTTTATACTTTTGGAATTATGGTTTTTCATGTTGACTTTAAAATGACCATTTTCATGTTTGACGTCTACTAACTCGTTTCTTCCTCACAGCAGGTCAACGTGTGTGTGGTTGCAACATTGCGATCCCATTGAGTACATTTCTGGAGAAACGGACATCTGTTGCACCACAGGGCGGGAGGAGGGAACGTGGCACAATACATTTTCTTTCATTGGTAAGGATGTTTTGTGTTTTATACTTTTGGAATTATGGTTTTTCATGTTGACTTTAAAATGACCATTTTCATGTTTGACGTCTACTAACTCGTTTCTTCCTCACAGCAGGTCAACTTGTGTGTGGTTGCAACATTACGATCCCATTGAGTACATTTTTGGAGAAAGGGACATCTGTTGCACCACAGGGCGGGAGGAGAAAACGTGGCACGATACATTTTCTTTCATTGGTAAGGATTTTTTTTGTGTTTTATACTTTTGGAATTATGGTTTTTCATGTTGACTTTAAAATGACCATTTTCATGTTTGACGTCTACTAACTCGTTTCTTCCTCACAGCAGGTCAACTTGTGTGTGGTTGCAACATTACGATCCCATTGAGTACATTTTTGGAGAAAGGGGCATCTGTTGCACTACAGGGCGGGAGGTGGGAACGAGGCACGATACCTTTTCTTTCATTGGTAAGGATTTTTTTGTGTTTTATACTTTTAGAATTATGGTTTTTCATGTTGACTTTAAAATGACCATTTTCATGTTTGACGTCTACTAACTCGTTTCTTCCACACAGCAGGTCAACTTGTGTGTGGTTGCAACATTACGATCCCATTCAGTACATTTTTTGAGAAAGGGACATCTGTTGCACCACAGGGCGGGAGGAGGGAACGTGGCACGATACATTTTCTTTCATTGGTAAGGATTTTTTTGTGTTTTATACTTTTGGAATTATGGTTTTTCATGTTGACTTTAAAATGACCATTTTCGTGTTTGACGTCTACTAACTCGTTTCTTCCTCACAGCAGGTCAACTTGTGTGTGGTTGCAACATTACGATCCCATTGAGTACATTTTTGGAGAAAGGGACATCTGTTGCACCACAGATCGGGAGGAGGAAACGTGGCACGATACATTTTCTTTAATTGGTAAGGATTTTTTTGTGTTTTATACTTTTGGAATTATGGTTTTTCATGCTGACTTTAATATGACCATTTTCATGTTTGACGTCTACTAACTCGTTTCTTCCTCACAGCAGGTCAACTTGTGTGTGGTTGCAACATTACGATCCCATTGAGTACATTTTTGGAGAAAGGGACATCTGTTGCACCACAGGGCGGGTGGAGGGAACGTGGCACGATCCATATTCTGTCATTGGTAAGGATTTTTTTGTGTTTTATACTTTTGGAATTATGGTTTTTCATATTGACTTTAAAATGACCATTTTCACGTTTGACGTCTACTAACTCGTTTCTTCCTCACAGCAGGTCAACTTGTGTGTGGTTGCAACATTACGATCCCATTGAGTACATTTTTGGAGAAAGGGACATCTGTTGCACCACAGGGTGGGTGGAGGGAACGTGGCACGATACATTTTCTTTCATTGGTAAGGATTTTTTTGGGTTTTATACTTTTGGAATTATGGTTTTTCATGTTGACTTTAAAATGACCACTTTCATGTGTGACGTCTACTAACTCGTTTCTTCCTCACAGCAGGTCAACTGGTTTGTGGTTGCAACATTACGATCCCATTGAGTACATTTTTGGAGAAAGGGACATCTGTTGCACCACAGGGCAGGAGGAGGGAACGTGGCACGATACATTTTCTTTCATTGGTAAGGATTTTTTTGTGTTTTATACTTTTGGAATTATGGTTTTTCATGTTGACTTTAAAATGACCATTTTCATGTTTGACCTCTACTAACTCGTTTCTTCCTCACAGCAGGTCAACTTGTGTGTGGTTGCAACATTACGATCCCATTGAGTACATTTTTGGAGTAAGGGACATTTGTTGCACCACAGGGCGGGAGGAGGGAATGTGGCACGATACATTTTCTTTCATTGGTAAGGATTTTTTTGTGTTTTATACTTTTGGAATTACGGTTTTTCATGTCGACTTTAATATGACCATTTTCATGTTTGACGTCTACTAACTCGTTTCTTCCTCACAGCAGGTCAACTTGTGTGTGGTTGCAACATTACGATCCCATTGAGTACATTTTTGGAGAAAGGGACATCTGTTGCACCACAGGGCGCGAGGAGGAAATGTGCCACGATACATTTTCTTTCATTGGTGAGGATCTTTTTGTGTTTTATACTTTTGGAATTATGGTTTTTCATGTTGACTTCAAAATGACCATTTTCATGTTTGACGTCTACTAACTCGTTTCTTCCTCACAGCAGATCAACTTGTGTGTGGTTGCAACATTACGATCCCATTGAGTACATTTTTGGAGAAAGGGACATCTGTTGCACCACAGGGCGGGAGGAGGGAACGTGGTACGATACATTTTCTTTCATTGGTAAGGATTTTTTTGTGTTTTATACTTTTAGAATTATGGTTTTTCATGTTGACTTTAAAATGACCATTTTCATGTTTGACGTCTACTAACTCGTTTCTTCCACACAGCAGGTCAACTTGTGTGTGGTTGCAACATTACGATCCCATTCAGTACATTTTTTGAGAAAGGGACATCTGTTGCACCACAGGGCGGGAGGAGGGAACGTGGCACGATACATTTTCTTTCATTGGTAAGGGTTTTTTTGTGTTTTATACTTTTGGAATTATGGTTTTTCATGTTGACTTTAAAATGACCATTTTCATGTTTGACGTCTACTAACTCGTTTCTTCCTCACAGCAGGTCAACTTGTGTGTGGTTGCAACATTACGATCCCATTGAGTACATTTATGGAGAAAGGGACATCTGTTGCACCATAGGGCGGGTGGAGGGAGCGTGGCACGATACATTTTCTTTCATTGGTAAGGATTTTTTTGAGATTTATACTTTTGGAATTGTGGTTTTTCATGTTGACTTTAAAATGACCATTTTCATGTTTGACGTCTACTAACTCGTTTCTTCCTCACAGCAGGTCAACTTGTGTGTGGTTGCAACATTACGATCCCATTGAGTACATTTTTGGAGAAAGGGACATCTGTCGCACCACAGGGCGGGTGGAGGGAACGTGGCACGATACATTTTCTTTCATTGGTAAGGATTTTTTTGTGTTTTATACTTTTGGAATTATGGTTTTTCATGTTGACGTTAAAATGACCATTTTCATGTTTGACGTCTACTAACTCGTTTCTTCCTCACAGCAGGTCAACTTGTGTGTGGTTGCAACATTACGATCCCATTGAGTACATTTTTGGAGAAAGGGACATCTGTTGCACCACAGGGCGGGAGGAGGGAACGTGGCACGATACATTTTCTTTCAATGGTAAGGATTTTTTTGTGTTTTATACTTTTGGAGTTATGGATTTTCATGTTGACTTTAAAATGACCATTTTCATGTTTGACGTCTACTAACTCGTTTCTTCCTCACAGCAGGTCAACTTGTGTGGTTGCAACATTACGATCCCATTGAGTACATTTTTGGAGAAAGGGACATCTGTTGCACCACAGGGCGGGTGGAGGGAACGTGGCACGATACATTTTCTTTCATTGGTAAGGATTTTTTTGTGTTTTATACTTTTGGAAATATGGTTTTTCATGTTGACTTTAAAATGACCATTTTCATGTTTGACGTCTACTAACTCGTTACTTCCTCACAGCAGGTCAACTGGTTTGTGGTTGCAACGTTACGATCCCATTGAGTACATTTTTGGAGAAAGGGACATCTGTTGCACCACAGGGCGGGTGGAGGGAACGTGGCACGATACATTTTCTTTCATTGGTAAGGATTTTTTTGTGTTTTATACTTTTGGAATTATGGTTTTTCATGTTGACTTTAAAATGACCATTTCTGTGTTTGACGTCTACTAACTCGTTTCTTCCTCACAGCAGGTCAACTTGTGTGTGGTTGCAACATTACGATCCCATTGAGTACATTTTTGGAGATAGGGACATCTGTTGCACCACAGATCGGGAGGAGGAAACGTGGCACGATACATTTTCTTTAATTGGTAAGGATTTTTTTGTGTTTTATACTTTTGGAATTATGGTTTTTCATGTTGACTTTAAAATGACCATTTTCATGCTTGACGTCTACTAACTCGTTTCTTCCTCACAGCAGGTCAACTTGTGTGTGGTTGCAATATTACGATCCGATTGAGTACACTTATGGAGAAAGGGACATCTGTTGCACCACAGGGCGGGAGGAGGGAACGTGGCACGATACATTTTCTTTCATGGGTAAGGATTTTTTTGTGTCTTATACTTTTGGAATTTGGTTTTTCATGTTGACTTTAAAACGACCATTTTCATGTTTGACGTCTACTAACTCGTTTCTTCCTCACAGCAGGTCAACTTGTGTGTGGTTGCAACATTACAATCCCAATGAGTACATTTTTGGAGAAAGGGACATCTTTTGCACCACAGGGCGGGTGGAGGGAACGTGGCACGTTACGTTTTCTTTCATTGGTAAGGATTTTTTTGTGTTTTATACTTTTGGAATTATGGTTTTTCATGTTGACTTTAAAATGACCATTTTCATGCTTGACGTCTACTAACTCGTTTCTTCCTCACAGCAGGTCAACTTGTGTGTGGTTGCAATATTACGATCCGATTGAGTACACTTATGGAGAAAGGGACATCTGTTGCACCACAGGGCGGGAGGAGGGAACGTGGCACGATACATTTTCTTTCATGGGTAAGGATTTTTTTGTGTCTTATACTTTTGGAATTTGGTTTTTCATGTTGACTTTAAAACGACCATTTTCATGTTTGACGTCTACTAACTCGTTTCTTCCTCACAGCAGGTCAACTTGTGTGTGGTTCCAACAGTACGATCCCGTTGAGTACATTTTTGGAGAAAGGGACATCTGTTGCACCACAGGGCGGGAGGAGGGAACGTGGCACGATACATTTTCTTTCATTGGTAAGTATTTTTTTGTGTTTTATACTTTTGTAATTATGGTTTTTCATGTTGACTTTAAAATGACCATTTTCATGTTTGACGTCTACTAACTCGTTTCTTCCTCACAGCAGGTCAACTTGTGTGTGGTTGCAACATTACGATCCCATTGAGTACATTTTTGGGGAAAGGGACATCTGTTGCACCACAGGGTGGGAGGAGGGAACGTGGCACGATACATTTTCTTTCATTGGTAAGGATTTTTTTGGGTTTTATACTTTTGGAATTATGGTTTTTCATGTTGACTTTAAAATGACCAGTCTAATGTTTGACGTCTACTAACTCGTTTCTTCCTCACAGCAGGTCAACTTGTGTGTGGTTGCAACATACTATCCCATTGAGTAAATTTTTGGAGAAAGGGACATCTGTTGCACCACAGGGCGGGAGGAGGGAACGTGGCACTATACATTTTCTTTCATTGGTAAGGATTTTTTTGTGTTTTATACTTTTGGAATTATGGTTTTTCATGTTGACTTTAAAATGACCATTTTCATGTTTGACGTCTACTAACTCGTTTCTTCCTCACAGCAGGTCAACTTGTGTGTGGTTGCAACATTACGATCCCATTGAGTACATTTTTGGGGAAAGGGTCATCTGTTGCACCACAGGACGGGAGGAGGGAACGTGGTACGATACATTTTCTTTTATTGGTAAGGATTTTTTCGTGTTTTATACTTTTGGAATTATGGTTTTTCATGTTGACTTTAAAATGACCATTTTCATGTTTGACGTCTACTAACTCGTTTCTTCCTCACAGCAGGTCAACTTGTGTGTGGTTGCAACATTACGATCCCATTGAGTACATTTTTGGGGAAAGGGACATCTGTTGCACCACAGGGTGGGAGGAGGGAACGTTGCACGATACATTTTCTTTCATTGGTAAGAATTTTTTTCTTTTTTAAACTTTCGGAATTATGGTTTTTCATGTTGACTTTAAAATGACCAGTCTAATGTTTGACGTCTACTAACTCGTTTCTTCCTCACAGCAGGTCAACTTGTGTGTGGTTGCAACATTACGATCCCATTGAGTACATTTTTGGAGAAAGGGACATCTGTTGCACCACAGGGCGGGTGGAGGGAACGTGGCACGATACATTTTCTTTCATTGGTAAGGATTTTTTTGTGTTTTATGCTTTTGGAATTATCGTTTTTCATGTTTACTTTAAAATGACCATTTTCATGTTTGACGTCTACTAACTCGTTTCTTCCTCACAGCAAATCAACTGGTTTGTGGTTGCAACATTACGATCCCATTGAGTACATTTTTGGAGAAAGGGACATCTGTTGCACCACAGGGCGGGAGGAGGGAACGTGGCACGATACATTTTCTTTCATTGGTAAGGATATTTTTGTGTTTTATACTTTTGGAATTATCGTTTTTCATGTTGACTTTAAAATGACCATTTTCGTGTTTGACGTCTACTAACTCTTTTCTTCCTCACAGCAGGTCAACTTGTGTGTGGTTGCAACATTACGATCCCATTGAGTACATTTTTGGAGAAATGGACATCTGTTGCACCACAGGGCGGGTGGAGGGAACGTGGCACGATACATTTTCTTTCATTGGTAAGGATTTTTTTGTGTTATATGCTTTTGGAATTATCGTTTTTCATGTTTACTTTAAAATGACCATTTTCATGTTTGACGTCTACTAACTCGTTTCTTCCTCACAGCAGGTCAACTTGTGTGTGGTTGCAACATTACGATCCCATTGAGTACATTTTTGGGGAAAGGGACATCTGTTGCACCACAGGGTGGGAGGAGGGAACGTGGCACGATACATTTTCTTTCATTGGTAAGGATTTTTTTGGGTTTTATACTTTTGGAATTATGGTTTTACATGTTGACTTTAAAATGACCAGTCTAATGTTTGACGTCTACTAACTCGTTTCTTCCTCACAGCAGGTCAACTTGTGTGTGGTTGCAACATACTATCCCATTGAGTACATTTTTGGAGAAAGGGACATCTGTTGCACCACAGGGCGGGAGGAGGGAACGTGGCACTATACATTTTCTTTCATTGGTAAGGATTTTTTTGTGTTTTATACTTTTGGAATTATGGTTTTTCATGTTGACTTTAAAATGACCATTTTCATGTTTGACGTCTACTAACTCGTTTCTTCCTCACAGCAGGTCAACTTGTGTGTGGTTGCAACATTACGATCCCATTGAGTACATTTTTGGGGAAAGGGTCATCTGTTGCACCACAGGGCGGGAGGAGGGAACGTGGTACGATACATTTTCTTTTATTGGTAAGGATTTCTTCGTGTTTTATACTTTTGGAATTATGGTTTTTCATGTTGACTTTAAAATGACCATTTTCATGTTTGACGTCTACTAACTCGTTTCTTCCTCACAGCAGGTCAACTTGTGTGTGGTTGCAACATTACGATCCCATTGAGTACATTTTTGGGGAAAGGGACATCTGTTGCACCACAGGGTGGGAGGAGGGAACGTTGCACGATACATTTTCTTTCATTGGTAAGAATTTTTTTGTTTTTTACACTTTCGGAATTATGGTTTTTCATGTTGACTTTAAAATGACCAGTCTAATGTTTGACGTCTACTAACTCGTTTCTTCCTCACAGCAGGTCAACTTGTGTGTGGTTGCAACATTACGATCCCATTGAGTACATTTTTGGAGAAAGGGACATCTGTTGCACCACAGGGCGGGTGGAGGGAACGTGGCACGATACATTTTCTTTCATTGGTAAGGATTTTTTTGTGTTTTATGCTTTTGGAATTATCGTTTTTCATGTTTACTTTAAAATGACCATTTTCATGTTTGACGTCTACTAACTCGTTTCTTCCTCACAGCAAATCAACTGGTTTGTGGTTGCAACATTACGATCCCATTGAGTACATTTTTGGAGAAAGGGACATCTGTTGCACCACAGGGCGGGAGGAGGGAACGTGGCACGATACATTTTCTTTCATTGGTAAGGATATTTTTGTGTTTTATACTTTTGGAATTATCGTTTTTCATGTTGACTTTAAAATGACCATTTTCGTGTTTGACGTCTACTAACTCTTTTCTTCCTCACAGCAGGTCAACTTGTGTGTGGTTGCAACATTACGATCCCATTGAGTACATTTTTGGAGAAAGGGACATCTGTTGCACCACAGGGCGGGTGGAGGGAACGTGGCACGATACATTTTCTTTCATTGGTAAGGATTTTTTTGTGTTTTATACTTTTGGAATTATCGTTTTTCATGTTGACTTTAAAATGACCATTTTCGTGTTTGACGTCTACTAACTCGTTTCTTCCTCACAGCAGGTCAACTTGTGTGTGGTTGCAACATTACGATCCCATTGAGTACATTTTTGGAGAAAGGGACATCTGTTGCACCACAGAGCGGGAGGAGGAAACGTGGCACGATAGATTTTCTTTCATTGGTAAGGATTTTTTTGTGTTTTATACTTTTGGAATTATGGTTTTTCATGTTGACTTTAAAATGACCATTTTCATGTTTGACGTCTACTAACTCGTTTCTTCCTCACAGCAGGTCAACTTGTGTGTGGTTGCAACATTACGATCCCATTGAGTACATTTTTGGAGAAAGGGACATTTGTTGCACCACAGGGCGGGAGGAGGGAACGTGGCACGATACATTTTCTTTCATTGGTAAGGAATTTTTTGTGTTTTATACTTTAGGAATTATGGTTTTTCATGTTGACTTTAATATGACCATTTTCATGTTTGACGTCTACTAACTCGTTTCTTCCTCACAGCAGGTCAACTTGTGTGTGGTTGCAACATTACGATCCCATTGAGTACATTTGTGGAGAAAGGGACATCTGTTGCACCACAGGGCGGGTGGAGGGAACGTGGCACGATACATTTTCTTTCATTGGTAAGGATTTTTTTGTGTTTTATACTTTTGGAATTATGGTTTTTCATGTTGACTTTAAAATGACCATTTTCATGTTTGACGTCTACTAACTCGTTTCTTCCTCACAGCAGGTCAACTTGTGTGTGGTTGCAACATTACGATCCCATTGAGTACATTTTTGGAGAAAGGGACATCTGTTGCACCACAGGGCGGGCGGAGAAAACGTGGCACGATACATTTTCTTTCATTGGTAAGGATTTTTTTGTGTTTTATACTTTTGGAATTATGGTTTTTCATGTTGACTTTAAAATGACCATTTTCATGTTTGACGTCTACTAACTCTTTTCTTCCTCACAGCAGGTCAACTTGTGTGTGGTTGCAACATTACGATCCCATTGAGTACATTTTTGGAGAAAGGGACATCTGTTGCACTACAGGGCGGGAGGTGGGAACGTGGCACGATACCATTTCTTTCATTGGTAAGGATTTTTTTGTGTTTTATAATTTTAGAATTATGGTTTTTCATGTTGACTTTAGAATGACCATTTTCATTTTTGAAGTCTACAAATTCGTTTCTTCCACACAGCAGGTCAACTTGTGTGTGGTTGCAACATTACGATCCCATTCAGTACATTTCTTGAGAAAGGGACATCTGTTGCACCACAGGGCGGGAGGAGGGAACGTGGCACGATACATTTTCTTTCATTGGTAAGGATTCTTTTGTGTTTTATAATTTTGGAATTATGGCTTTTCATGTTGACTTTAAAATGACCATTTTCATGTTTGACGTCTACTAACTCGTTTCTTCCTCACAGCAGGTCAACTTGTGTGTGGTTGCAACATTACGATCCCATTGAGTACATCTATGGAGAAAGGGACGTCTGTTGCACCATAGGGCGGGTGGAGGGAGCGTGGCACGATACATTTTCTTTCTATGGTAAGGATTTTTTTGAGTTTTATACTTTTGGAATAATGGTTTTTCATGTTGACTTTAAAATGACCATTTTCATGTTTGACGTCTACTAACTCGTTTCTTCCTCACAGCAGCTCAACTTGTGTGTGGTTGCAACATTACGATCCCATTGAGTACATTTTTGGAGAAAGGGACATCTGTTGCACCACAGGGCGGGTGGAGGGAACTTGGCACGATACATTTTCTTTCATTGGTAAGGATTTTTTTGTGTTTTATACTTTTGGAATTATGGTTTTTCATGTTGACTTTAAAATGACCATTTTCATGTTTGACGTCTACTAACTCGTTTCTTCCTCACAGCAGGTCAACTTGTGTGTGGTTGCAACATTACGATACCATTGAGTACATTTTTGGAGAAAGGGACATCTGTTGCACCACAGGGCGGGTGGAGGAAACGTGGCACGATACATTTTCTTTCATTGGTAAGGATTTTTTTGTGTTTTATTCTTTTGGAATTATGGTTTTTCATGTTGACTTTAAAATGACCATTTTCATGTTTGACGTCTACTAACTTGTTTCTTCCTCAGAGCAGGTCAACTTGTGTGTGGTTGCAACATTACTATTCCATTGAGTACATTTTTGGAGAAAGGGACATCTGTTGCACCACAGGGCGGGAGGAGGGAACGTGGCACGATACATTTTCTTTCATTGGTAAGGATTTTTTTGTGTTTTATACTTTTGGAATTATGGTTTTTCATGTTGACTTTAAAATGACCATTTTCATGTTTGACGTCTACTAACTCGTTTCTTCCTCACAGCAGGTCAACTTGTGTGTGGTTGCAACATTACGATCCCATTGAGTACATTATTGGAGAAAGGGACATCTGTTGCACCACAGGGCGGGAGGAGGGAACGTGGAACGACACATTTTCTTTCATTGGTAAGGATTTTTTTGTGTTTTATGCTTTTGGAATTATGGATTTTCATGTTGACTTTAAAATGACCATTTTCATGTTTGATGTCTACTAACTCGTTTCTTCCTCACAGCAGGTCAAATTGTGTGTTGCTGCAACATTACGATCCCATTGAGTACATTTTTGGAGAAAGGGACACCTGTTGCACCACAGGGCGGGAGGAGGGAACGTGGCACGATACATTTTCTTTCATTGGTAAGGATTTTTTTGTGTTTTATACTTTTGAAATTATGGTTTTTCATGTTGACTTTAAAATGTCCATTTTCATGTTTGACGTCTACTAACTCGTTTCTTCCTCAGAGCAGGTCAACTTGTGTGTGGTTGCAACATTACTATTCCATTGAGTACATTTTTGGAGAAAGGGACATCTGTTGCACCACAGGGCGGGTGGAGGGAACGTGGCACGATCCATTTTCTGTCATTGGTAAGGATTTTTTTGTGTTTTATACTTTTGGAATTATGGTTTTTCATGTTGACTTTAAAATGACCATTTTCATGTTTGACGTCTACTAACTCGTTTCTTCCTCACAGCAGGTCAACTTGTGTGTGGTTGCAACATTACGATCCCATTGAGTACATTTTTGTAGAAAGGGACATCTGTTGCACCACAGGGCGGGTGGAGGGAACGTGGCACGATACATTTTCTTTCATTGGTAAGGATTTTTTTGGGTTTTATACTTTTGGAATTATGGTTTTTCATGTTGACTTTAAAATGACCATTTTCATGTTTGACGTCTACTAACTCGTTTCTTCCTCACAGCAGGTCAACTGGTTTGTGGTTGCAACATTACGATCCCATTGAGTACATTTTTGGAGAAAGGGACATCTGTTGCACCACAGGGCGGGAGGAGGGAATGTGGCACGATACATTTTCTTTCATTGGTAAGGATTTTTTTGTGTTTTATACTTTTGGAATTATGGTTTTTCATGTTGACTTTAAAATGACCATTTTCGTGTTTGACGTCTACTAACTCGTTTCTTCCTCACAGCAGGTCAACTTGTGTGTGGTTGCAACATTACGATCCCATTGAGTACATTTTTGGAGAACGGGACATCTGTTGCACCACAGAGCGGGAGGAGGAAACGTGGCACGATACATTTTCTTTCATTGGTAAGGATTTTTTTGTGTTTTATACTTTTGGAATTATTGTTTTTCATGTTGACTTTACAATGACCATTTTCATGTTTGACCTCTACTAACTCGTTTCTTCCTCACAGCAGGTCAACTTGTGTGTGGTTGCAACATTACGATCCCATTGAGTACATTTTTGGAGAAAGGGACATTTGTTGCACCACAGGGCGGGAGGAGGGAACGTGGCACGATACATTTTCTTTCATTGGTAAGGATTTTTTTGTGTTTTATACTTTTGGAATTATGGTTTTTCATGTTGACTTTAATATGACCATTTTCATGTTTGACGTCTACTAACTCGTTTCTTCCTAACAGCAGGTCAACTTGTGTGTGGTTGCAACATTACGATCCCATTGAGTACATTTTTGGAGAAAGGGACATCTGTTGCACCACAGGGCGGGAGGAGGAAACATGCCACGATACATTTTCTTTCATTGGTGAGGATCTTTTTGTGTTTTATACTTTTGGAATTATGGTTTTTCATGTTGACATCAAAATGACCATTTTCATGTTTGACGTCTACTAACTCGTTTCTTCCTCACAGCAGATCAACTTGTGTGTGGTTGCAACATTACGATCCGATTGAGTACATTTTTGGAGAAAGGGACATCTGTTGCACCACAGGGCGGGAGGAGGGAACGTGGTACGATACATTTTCTTTCATTGGTAAGGATTTTTTTGTGTTTTATACTTTTGGAATTATGGTTTTTCATGTTGACTTTAAAATGACCATTTTCATGTTTGACGTCTACTAACTCGTTTCTTCCTCACAGCAGGTCAACTTGTGTGTGGTTGCAACATTACGATCCCATTGAGTACATTTTTGGAGAAAGGGACATCTGTTGCACCACAGGGCGGGAGGAGGGAACGTGGCACGATACATTTTATTTCATTGGTAAGGATTTTTTTGTGTTTTATACTTTTGGAATTATGGTTTTTCATGTTGACTTTAAAATGACCATTTTCGTGTTTGACGTCTACTAACTCGTTTCTTCCTCACAGCAGGTCAACTTGTGTGTGGTTGCAACATTACGATCCCATTGAGTATATTTATGGAGAAAGGGACATCTGTTGCACCACAGAGCGGGAGGAGGAAACGTGGCACGATACAATTTCTTTGATTGGTAAGGATTTTTTTGTGTTTTATACTTTTGGAATTATGGTTTTTCATGTTGACTTTAATATGACCATTTTCATGTTTGACGTCTACTAACTCGTTTCTTCCTCACAGCAGGTCAACTTGTGCGTGGTTGCAACATTACGATCCCATTGAGTACATTTTTGGAGAAAGGGACATCTGTTGCACCACAGGGCGGGTGGAGGGAACGTGGCACGATCCATTTTCTGTCATTGGTAAGGATTTTTTTGTGTTTTATACTTTTGGATTTATGGTTTTTCATGTTGACTTTAAAATGACCTTTTTCACGTTTGACGTCTACTAACTCGTTTCTTCCTCACAGCAGGTCAACTTGTGTGTGGTTGCAATATTACGATCCCATTGAGTACATTTTTGGAGAAAGGGACATCTGTTGCACCACAGGGCGGGTGGAGGGAACGTGGCACGATACATTTTCATTCATTGGTAAGGATTTTTTTGGGTTTTATACTTTTGGAATTATGGTTTTTCATGTTGACTTTAAAATGACCATTTTCATGTTTGACGTCTACTAACTCGTTTCTTCCTCACAGCAGGTCAACTGGTTTGTGGTTGCAACATTACGATCCCATTGAGTATATTTTTGGAGAATGGGACATCTGTTGCACATCAGGGCGGGAGGAGGGAATGTGGCACGATACATTTTCTTTCATTGGTAAGGATTTTTTTGTGTTTTATACTTTTAAAATTATGGTTTTTCATGTTGACTTTAAAATGACCATTTTCGTGTTTGACGTCTACTAACTCGTTTCTTCCTCACAGCAGGTCAACTTGTGTGTGGTTGCAACATTACGATCCCATTGAGTACATTTTTGGAGAAAGGGACATCTGTTGCACCACAGAGCGGGAGGAGGAAACGTGGCACGATACATTTTCTTTCATTGGTAAGGATTTTTTTGTGTTTTATACTTTTGGAATTATTGTTTTTCATGTTGACTTTAAAATGACCATTTTCATGTTTGAACTCTACTAACTCGTTTCTTCCTCACAGCAGGTCAACTTGTGTGTGGTTGCAACATTACGATCCCATTGAGTACATTTTTGGAGAAAGGGACATTTGTTGCACCACAGGGCGGGAGGAGGGAACGTGGCACGATACATTTTCTTTCATTGGTAAGGATTTTTTTGTGTTTTATACTTTTGGAATTATGGTTTTTCATGTTGACTTTAATATGACCATTTTCATGTTTGACGTCTACTAACTCGTTTCTTCCTAACAGCAGGTCAACTTGTGTGTGGTTGCAACATTACGATCCCATTGAGTACATTTTTGGAGAAAGGGACATCTGTTGCACCACAGGGCGGGAGGAGGAAACATGCCACGATACATTTTCTTTCATTGGTGAGGATCTTTTTGCGTTGTATACTTTTGGAATTATGGTTTTTCATGTTGACTTCAAAATGACCATTTTCATGTTTGACGTCTACTAACTCGTTTCTTCCTTACAGCAGATCAACTTGTGTGTGGTTGCAACATTACGATCCCATTGAGTACATTTTTGGAGAAAGGGACATCTGTTGCACCACAGGGCGGGAGGAGGGAACGTGGTACGATACATTTTCTTTCATTGGTAAGGATTTTTTTGTGTTTTATACTTTTGGAATTATGGTTTTTCATGTTGACTTTAAAATGACCATTTTCATGTTTGACGTCTACTAACTCGTTTCTTCCTCACAACAGGTCAACTTGTGTGTGGTTGCAACATTGCGATCCCATTGAGTACATTTCTGGAGAAAGGGACATCTGTTGCACCACAGGGCGGGAGGAGGGAACGTGGCACGATACATTTTCTTTCATTGGTAAGGATTTTTTTGTGTTTTATACTTTTGGAATTATGGTTTTTCATGTTGACTTTAAAATGACCATTTTCATGTTTGACGTCTACTAACTCGTTTCTTCCTCACAGCAGGTCAACTTGTGTGTGGTTGCAACATTACGATCCCATTGAGTACATTTTTGGAGAAAGGGACATCTGTTGCACCACAGAGCGGGAGGAGAAAACGTGGCACGATACATTTTCTTTCATTGGTAAGGATTTTTTTGTGTTTTATACTTTTGGAATTATGGTTTTTCATGTTGACTTTAAAATGACCATTTTCATGTTTGACGTCTACTAACTCGTTTCTTCCTCACAGCAGGTCAACTTGTGTGTGGTTGCAACATTACGATCCCATTGAGTACATTTTTGGAGAAAGGGGCATCTGTTGCACTACAGGGCGGGAGGTGGGAACGAGGCACGATACCTTTTCTTTCATTGGTAAGGATTTTTTTGTGTTTTATACTTTTAGAATTATGGTTTTTCATGTTGACTTTAAAATGACCATTTTCACGTTTGACGTCTACTAACTCGTTTCTTCCTCACAGCAGGTCAACTTGTGTGTGGTTGCAACATTACGATCCCATTGAGTACATTTTTGGAGAAAGGGACATCTGTTGCACCACAGGGCGGGTGGAGGGAACGTGGCACGATCCATTTTCCGTCATTGGTAAGGATTTTTTTGTGTTTTATACTTTTGGAATTATGGTTTTTCATGTTGACTTTAAAATGACCATTTTCACGTTTGACGTCTACTAACTCGTTTCTTCCTCACAGCAGGTCAACTTGTGTGTGGTTGCAACATTACGATCCCATTGAGTACATTTTTGGAGAAAGGGACATCTCTTGCACCACAGGGCGGGTGGAGGGAACGTGGCACGATACATTTTCTTTCATTGGTAAGGATTTTTTTGGGTTTTATACTTTTGGAATTATGGTTTTTCATGTTGACTTTAAAATGACCATTTTCATGTTTGACGTCTACTAACTCGTTTCTTCCTCACAGCAGGTCAACTGGTTTGTGGTTGCAACATTACGATCCCATTGAGTACATTTTTGGAGAAAGGGACATCTGTTGCACCACAGGGCGGGAGGAGGGAACGTGGCACGATACATTTTCTTTCATTGGTAAGGATTTTTTTGTGTTTTATACTTTTGGAATTATGGTTTTTCATGTTGACTTTAAAATGACCATTTTCATGTTTGACCTCTACTAACTCGTTTCTTCCTCACAGCAGGTCAACTTGTGTGTGGTTGCAACATTACAATCCCATTGAGTACATTTTTGGAGTAAGGGACATTTGTTGCACCACAGGGCGGGAGGAGGGAACGTGGCACGATACATTTTCTTTAATTGGTAAGGATTTTTTTGTGTTTTATACTTTTGGAATTACGGTTTTTCATGTCGACTTTAATATGACCATTTTCATGTTTGACGTCTACTAACTCGTTTCTTCCTCACAGCAGGTCAACTTGTGTGTGGTTGCAACATTACGATCCCATTGAGTACATTTTTGGAGAAAGGGACATCTGTTGCACCACAGGGCGGGAGGAGGGAACGTGGCACGAAACATTTTCTTTCATTGGTAAGGATTTTTTTGTGTTTTATACTTTTGGAATTATGGTTTTTCATGTTGACTTTAAAATGACCATTTTCATGTTTGACGTCTACTAACTCGTTTCTTCCTCACAGCAGGTCGACTTGTGTGTGGTTGCAACATTACGATCCCATTGAGTACATTTTTGGAGAAAGGGACATCTGTTGCACCACAGGGCGGGAGGAGAAAACGTGGCACGATACATTTTCTTTCATTGGTAAGGATTTTTTTGTGTTTTATACTTTTGGAATTATGGTTTTTCATGTTGACTTTAAAATGACCATTTTCATGTTTGACGTCTACTAACTCGTTTCTTCCTCACAGCAGGTCAACTTGTGTGTGGTTGCAACATTACGATCCCATTGAGTACATTTTTGGAGAAAGGGACACCTGTTGCACCACAGGGCGGGAGGAGGGAACGTGGCACGATACATTTTCTTTCATTGGTAAGGATTTTTTTGTGTTTTATACTTTTGAAATTATGGTTTTTCATGTTGACTTTAAAATGTCCATTTTCATGTTTGACGTCTACTAACTCGTTTCTTCCTCACAGCAGGTCAACTTGTGTGTGGTTGCAACATTACGATCCCATTGAGTACATTATTGGAGAAAGGGACATCTGTCGCACCACAGGGCGGATGGAGGGAACGTGGCACGATCCATCTTCTTTCATTGGTAAGGATTTTTTTGTGTTTTATACTTTTGGAATTATGGTTTTTCATGTTGTCTTTAAAATGACCATTTTCACGTTTGACGTCTACTAACTCGTTTCTTCCTCACAGCAGGTCAACTTGTGTGTGGTTGCAACATTACGATCCCATTGAGTACATTTTTGGAGAAAGGGACATCTGTTGCACCACAGGGCGGGAGGAGGGAACGTGGCACGATACATTTTCTTTCATTGGTAAGGATTTTTTTGTGTTTTATACTTTTGGAATTATGGTTTTTCATGTTGACTTTAAAATGACCATTTTCATGTTTGACGTCTACTAACTCGTTTCTTCCTCACAGCAGGTCAACTTGTGTGTGGTTGCAACATTACGATCCCATTGAGTACATTTTTGGAGAAAGGGACATCTGTTGCACCACAGGGCGGGAGGAGGGAACGTGGCACGATACATTTTCTTTCATTGGTAAGGATTTTTTTGTGTTTTATACTTTTGGAATTATGGTTTTTCATGTTGACTTTAAAATGACCATTTTCGTGTTTGACGTCTACTAACTCGTTTCTTCCTCACAGCAGGTCAACTTGACTGTGGTTGCAACATTACGATCCCATTGAGTATATTTATGGAGAAAGGGACATCTGTTGCACCACAGAGCGGGAGGAGGAAACGTGGCACTATACAATTTCTTTCATTGGTAAGGATTTTTTTGTGTTTTATACTTTTGGAATTATGGTTTTTCATGTTGACTTTAATATGACCATTTTCATGTTTGACGTCTACTAACTCGTTTCTCCCACACAGCAGGTCAACTTGTGTGTGGTTGCAACATTGCGATCCCATTGAGTACATTTCTGGAGAAAGGGACATCTGTTGCACCACAGGGCGGGAGGAGGGAACGTGGCACGATACATTTTCTTTCATTGGTAAGGATTTTTTTGTGTTTTATACTTTTGGAATTATGGTTTTTCATGTTGACTTTAAAATGACCATTTTCATGTTTGACGTCTACTAACTCGTTTCTTCCACACAGCAGGTCAACTTGTGTGTGGTTGCAACATTTTGATCCCATTCACTACATTTTTTGAGAAAGGGACATCTGTTGCACCACAGGGCGGGAGGAGGGAACGTGGCACGATACATTTTCTTTCATTGGTAAGGATTTTTTTGTGTTTTATACTTTTGGAATTATGGTTTTTCATGTTGACTTTAAAATGACCATTTTCGTGTTTGACGTCTACTAACACGTTTCTTCCTCACAGCAGGTCAACTTGTGTGTGGTTGCAACATTACGATCCCATTGAGTACATTTTTGGAGAAAGGGACATCTGTTGCACCACAGATCGGGAGGAGGAAACGTGGCACGATACATTTTCTTTAATTGGTAAGGATTTTTTTGTGTTTTATACTTTTGGAAGTATGGTTTTTCATGTTGACTTTAATATGACCATTTTCGTGTTTGACGTCTACTAACTCGTTTCTTCCTCACAGCAGGTCAACTTGTGTGTGGTTGCAACATTACGATCCCATTGAGTACATTTTTGGAGAAAGGGACATCTGTTGCACCACAGGGCGGGTGGAGGGAACGTGGCACGATCCATTTTCCGTCATTGGTAAGGATTTTTTTGTGTTTTATACTTTTGGAATTATGGTTTTTCATGTTGACTTTAAAATGACCATTTTCACGTTTGACGTCTACTAACTCGTTTCTTCCTCACAGCAGGTCAACTTGTGTGTGGTTGCAACATTACGATCCCATTGAGTACATTTTTGGAGAAAGGGACATCTGTTGCACCACAGGGCGGGTGGAGGGAACGTGGCACGATACATTTTCTTTCATTGGTAAGGATTTTTTTGGGTTTTATACTTTTGGAATAATGGTTTTTCATGTTGACTTTAAAATGACCATTATCATGTTTGACGTCTACTAACTCGTTTCCTCCTCACAGCAGGTCAACTGGTCTGTGGTTGCAACATTACGATCCCATTGAGTACATTTTTGGAGAAAGGGACATCTGTTGCTTCACAGGGCGGGAGGAGGGAACGTGGCACGATACATTTTCTTTCATTGGTAAGGATTTTTTTGTGTTTTATACTTTTGGAATTATGGTTTTTCATGTTGACTTTAATATGACCATTTTCATGTTTGACGTCTACTAACTCGTTTCTTCCTCACAGCAGGTCAACTTGTGTGTGGTTGCAACATTACGATCCCATTGAGTACATTA
The DNA here is from genome assembly GCF_021461395.2 of Schistocerca americana. NCBI lineage: Eukaryota > Metazoa > Arthropoda > Insecta > Orthoptera > Acrididae > Schistocerca > Schistocerca americana. Next base: position 128,801,868 of record NC_060125.1, read on the forward strand.
TTGGAGAAAGGGACATCTGTCGCACCACAGGGCGGATGGAGGGAACGTGGCACGATCCATCTTCTTTCATTGGTAAGGATTTTTTTGTGTTTTATACTTTTGGAATTATGGTTTTTCATGTTGTCTTTAAAATGACCATTTTCACGTTTGACGTCTACTAACTCGTTTCTTCCTCACAGCAGGTCAACTTGTGTGTGGTTGCAACATTACGATCCCATTGAGTACACTTTTGGAGAAAGGGACATCTGTTGCACCACAGGGCGGGAGGAGGGAACGTGGCACGATACATTTTCTTTCATTGGCAAGGATTTTTTTGTGTTTTATACTTTTGGAATTATGGTTTTTCATGTTGACTTTAAAATGACCATTTTCGTGTTTGACGTCTACTAACACGTTTCTTCCTCACAGCAGGTCAACTTGTGTGTGGTTGCAACATTACGATCCCATTGAGTACATTTTTGGAGAAAGGGACATCTGTTGCACCACAGATCGGGAGGAGGAAACGTGGCACGATACATTTTTCTTAATTGGTAAGGATTTTTTTGTGTTTTATACTTTTGGAATTATGGTTTTTCATGTTGACTTTAATATGACCATTTTCATGTTTGACGTCTACTAACTCGTTTCTTCCTCACAGCAGGTCAACTAGTGTGTGGTTGCAACATTACGATCCCATTGAGTACATTTTTGGAGAAAGGGACATCTGTTGCACCACAGGGCGGGTGGAGGGAACGTGGCACGATCCATTTTCCGTCATTGGTAAGGATTTTTTTGTGTTTTATACTTTTGGAATTATGGTTTTTCATGTTGACTTTAAAATGACCATTTTCACGTTTGACGTCTACTAACTCGTTTCTTCCTCACAGCAGGTCAACTTGTGTGTGGTTGCAACATTACGATCCCATTGAGTACATTTTTGGAGAAAGGGACATCTGTTGCACCACAGGGCGGGTGGAGGGAACGTGGCACGATACATTTTCTTTCATTGGTAAGGATTTTTTTGGGTTTTATACTTTTGGAATAATGGTTTTTCATGTTGACTTTAAAATGACCATTTTCATGTTTGACGTCTACTAACTCGTTTCCTCCTCACAGCAGGTCAACTGGTTTGTGGTTGCAACATTACGATCCCATTGAGTACATTTTTGGAGAAAGGGACATCTGTTGCTTCACAGGGCGGGAGGAGGGAACGTGGCACGATACATTTTCTTTCATTGGTAAGGATTTTTTTGTGTTTTATACTTTTGGAATTATGGTTTTTCATGTTGACTTTAATATGACCATTTTCATGTTTGACGTCTACTAACTCGTTTCTTCCTCACAGCAGGTCAACTTGTGTGTGTTTGCAACATTACGATCCCATTGAGTACATTATTGGAGAAAGGGACATCTGTCGCACCACAGGGCGGATGGAGGGAACGTGGCACGATCCATCTTCTTTCATTGGTAAGGATTTTTTTGTGTTTTATACTTTTGGAATTATGGTTTTTCATGTTGTCTTTAAAATGACCATTTTCACGTTTGACGTCTACTAACTCGTTTCTTCCTCACAGCAGGTCAACTTGTGTGTGGTTGCAACATTACGATCCCATTGAGTACATTTTTGGAGAAAGGGACATCTGTTGCACCACAGGGCGGGAGGAGGGAACGTGGCACGATACATTTTCTTTCATTGGTAAGGATTTTTTTGTGTTTTATACTTTTGGAATTATGGTTTTTCATGTTGACTTTAAAATGACCATTTTCATGTTTGACGTCTACTAACTCGTTTCTTCCTCACAGCAGGTCAACTTGTGTGTGGTTGCAACATTACGATCCCATTGAGTATATTTTTGGAGAAAGGGACATCTGTTGCACCACAGGGCGGGAGGAGGGAACGTGGCACGATACATTTTCTTTCTTGGTAAGGATTTTTTTGTGTTTTATACTTTTGGAATTATGGTTTTTCATGTTGACTTTAAAATGACCATTTTCGTGTTTGACGTCTACTAACTCGTTTCTTCCTCACAGCAGGTCAACTTGACTGTGGTTGCAACATTACGATCCCATTGAGTATATTTATGGAGAAAGGGACATCTGTTGCACCACAGGGCGGGAGGAGGAAACGTGGCACTATACAATTTCTTTCATTGGTAAGGATTTTTTGTGTTTTATACTTTTGGAATTATGGTTTTTCATGTTGACTTTAATATGACCATTTTCATGTTTGACGTCTACTAACTCGTTTCTTCCTCACAGCAGGTCAACTTGTGTGTGGTTGCAACATTGCGATCCCATTGAGTACATTTCTGGAGAAAGGGATATCTGTTGCACCACAGGGCGGGAGGAGGGAACGTGGCACGATACATTTTCTTTCATTGGTAAGGATTTTTTTGTGTTTTATACTTTTGGAATTATGGTTTTTCATGTTGACTTTAAAATGACCATTTTCATGTTTGACGTCTACTAACTCGTTTCTTCCACACAGCAGGTCAACTTGTGTGTGGTTGCAACATTTTGATCCCATTCAGTACATTTTTTGAGAAAGGGACATCAGTTGCACCACAGGGCGGGAGGAGGGAACGTGGCACGATACATTTTCTTTCATTGGTAAGGATTTTTTTGTGTTTTATACTTTTGGAATTATGGTTTTTCATGTTGACTTTAAAATGACCATTTTCGTGTTTGACGTCTACTAACACGTTTCTTCCTCACAGCAGGTCAACTTGTGTGTGGTTGCAACATTACGATCCCATTGAGTACATTTTTGGAGAAAGGGACATCTGTTGCACCACAGATCGGGAGGAGGAAACGTGGCACGATACATTTTCTTTAATTGGTAAGGATTTTTTTGTGTTTTATACTTTTGGAATTATGGTTTTTCATGTTGACTTTAAAATGACCATTTTTGTGTTTGACGTCTACTAACACGTTTCTTCCTCACAGCAGGTCAACTGGTTTGTGGTTGCAACATTACGATCCCATTGAGTACATTTTTGGAGAAAGGGACATCTGTTGCACCACAGGGCGGGAGGAGGGAACGTGGCACGATACATTTTCTTTCATTGGTAAGAATTTTTTTGTGTTTTATACTTTTGGAATTATGGTTTTTCATGTTGACTTTAAAATGACCATTTTCATGTTTGACGTCTACTAACTCGTTTCTTCCTCACAGCAGGTCAACTTGTGTGTGGTTGCAACATTACAATCCCATTGAGTACATTTTTGGAGAAAGGGACATCTGTTGCACCACAGGGCGGGAGGAGAAAACGTGGCACGATACATTTTCTTTCATTGGTAAGGATTTTTTTGTGTTTTATACTTTTGGAATTATGGTTTTTCATGTTGACCTTAAAATGACCATTTTCATGTTTGACGTCTACTAACTCGTTTCTTCCTCACAGCAGGTCAACTTGTGTGTGGTTGCAACATTACGATCCCATTGAGTACATTTTTGGAGAAAGGGGCATCTGTTGCACTACAGGGCGGGAGGTGGGAAAGAGGCACGATACATTTTCTTTCATTGGTAAGGATTTTTTTGTGTTTTATACTTTTAGAATTATGGTTTTTCATGTTGACTTTAAAATGACCATTTTCATGTTTGACGTCTACTAACTCGTTTCTTCCACACAGCAGGTCAACTTGTGTGTGGTTGCAACATTACGATCCCATTCAGTACATTTTTTGAGAAAGGGACATCTGTTGCACCACAGGGCGGGAGGAGGGAACGTGGCACGATACATTTTCTTTCATTGGTAAGGATTTTTTTGTGTTTTATACTTTTGGAATTATGGTTTTTCATGTTGACTTTAAAATGACCATTTTCGTGTTTGACGTCTACTAACACGTTTCTTCCTCACAGCAGGTCAACTTGTGTGTGGTTGCAACATTACGATCCCATTGAGTACATTTTTGGAGAAAGGGACATCTGTTGCACCACAGATCGGGAGGAGGAAACGTGGCACGATACATTTTTCTTAATTGGTAAGGATTTTTTTGTGTTTTATACTTTTGGAATTATGGTTTTTCATGTTGACTTTAATATGACCATTTTCATGTTTGACGTCTACTAACTCGTTTCTTCCTCACAGCAGGTCAACTAGTGTGTGGTTGCAACATTACGATCCCATTGAGTACATTTTTGGAGAAAGGGACATCTGTTGCACCACAGGGCGGGTGGAGGGAACGTGGCACGATCCATTTTCCGTCATTGGTAAGGATTTTTTTGTGTTTTATACTTTTGGAATTATGGTTTTTCATGTTGACTTTAAAATGACCATTTTCACGTTTGACGTCTACTAACTCGTTTCTTCCTCACAGCAGGTCAACTTGTGTGTGGTTGCAACATTACGATCCCATTGAGTACATTTTTGGAGAAAGGGACATCTGTTGCACCACAGGGCGGGTGGAGGGAACGTGGCACGATACATTTTCTTTCATTGGTAAGGATTTTTTTGTGTTTTATACTTTTGGAATTATGGTTTTTCATGTTGACTTTAAAATGACCATTTTCATGTTTGACGTCTACTAACTCGTTTCTTCCTCACAGCAGGTCAACTTGTGTGTGGTTGCAACATTACGATCCCATTGAGTATATTTTTGGAGAAAGGGACATCTGTTGCACCACAGGGCGGGAGGAGGGAACGTGGCACGATACATTTTCTTTCTTGGTAAGGATTTTTTTGTGTTTTATACTTTTGGAATTATGGTTTTTCATGTTGACTTTAAAATGACCATTTTCGTGTTTGACGTCTACTAACTCGTTTCTTCCTCACAGCAGGTCAACTTGACTGTGGTTGCAACATTACGATCCCATTGAGTATATTTATGGAGAAAGGGACATCTGTTGCACCACAGGGCGGGAGGAGGAAACGTGGCACTATACAATTTCTTTCATTGGTAAGGATTTTTTGTGTTTTATACTTTTGGAATTATGGTTATTCATGTTGACTTTAATATGACCATTTTCATGTTTGACGTCTACTAACTCGTTTCTTCCTCACAGCAGGTCAACTTGTGTGTGGTTGCAACATTGCGATCCCATTGAGTACATTTCTGGAGAAAGGGATATCTGTTGCACCACAGGGCGGGAGGAGGGAACGTGGCACGATACATTTTCTTTCATTGGTAAGGATTTTTTTGTGTTTTATACTTTTGGAATTATGGTTTTTCATGTTGACTTTAAAATGACCATTTTCATGTTTGACGTCTACTAACTCGTTTCTTCCACACAGCAGGTCAACTTGTGTGTGGTTGCAACATTTTGATCCCATTCAGTACATTTTTTGAGAAAGGGACATCAGTTGCACCACAGGGCGGGAGGAGGGAACGTGGCACGATACATTTTCTTTCATTGGTAAGGATTTTTTTGTGTTTTATACTTTTGGAATTATGGTTTTTCATGTTGACTTTAAAATGACCATTTTCGTGTTTGACGTCTACTAACACGTTTCTTCCTCACAGCAGGTCAACTTGTGTGTGGTTGCAACATTACGATCCCATTGAGTACATTTTTGGAGAAAGGGACATCTGTTGCACCACAGATCGGGAGGAGGAAACGTGGCACGATACATTTTCTTTAATTGGTAAGGATTTTTTTGTGTTTTATACTTTTGGAATTATGGTTTTTCATGTTGACTTTAAAATGACCATTTTTGTGTTTGACGTCTACTAACACGTTTCTTCCTCACAGCAGGTCAACTGGTTTGTGGTTGCAACATTACGATCCCATTGAGTACATTTTTGGAGAAAGGGACATCTGTTGCACCACAGGGCGGGAGGAGGGAACGTGGCACGATACATTTTCTTTCATTGGTAAGAATTTTTTTGTGTTTTATACTTTTGGAATTATGGTTTTTCATGTTGACTTTAAAATGACCATTTTCATGTTTGACGTCTACTAACTCGTTTCTTCCTCACAGCAGGTCAACTTGTGTGTGGTTGCAACATTACAATCCCATTGAGTACATTTTTGGAGAAAGGGACATCTGTTGCACCACAGGGCGGGAGGAGAAAACGTGGCACGATACATTTTCTTTCATTGGTAAGGATTTTTTTGTGTTTTATACTTTTGGAATTATGGTTTTTCATGTTGACTTTAAAATGACCATTTTCATGTTTGACGTCTACTAACTCGTTTCTTCCTCACAGCAGGTCAACTTGTGTGTGGTTGCAACATTACGATCCCATTGAGTACATTTTTGGAGAAAGGGGCATCTGTTGCACTACAGGGCGGGAGGTGGGAAAGAGGCACGATACATTTTCTTTCATTGGTAAGGATTTTTTTGTGTTTTATACTTTTAGAATTATGGTTTTTCATGTTGACTTTAAAATGACCATTTTCATGTTTGACGTCTACTAACTCGTTTCTTCCACACAGCAGGTCAACTTGTGTGTGGTTGCAACATTACGATCCCATTCAGTACATTTTTTGAGAAAGGGACATCTGTTGCACCACAGGGCGGGAGGAGGGAACGTGGCACGATACATTTTCTTTCATTGGTAAGGATTTTTTTGTGTTTTATACTTTTGGAATTATGGTTTTTCATGTTGACTTTAAAATGACCATTTTCGTGTTTGACGTCTACTAACACGTTTCTTCCTCACAGCAGGTCAACTTGTGTGTGGTTGCAACATTACGATCCCATTGAGTACATTTTTGGAGAAAGGGACATCTGTTGCACCACAGATCGGGAGGAGGAAACGTGGCACGATACATTTTCTTTAATTGGTAAGGATTTTTTTGTGTTTTATACTTTTGGAATTATGGTTTTTCATGTTGACTTTAATATGACCATTTTCATGTTTGACGTCTACTAACTCGTTTCTTCCTCACAGCAGGTCAACTTGTGTGTGGTTGCAACATTACGATCCCATTGAGTACATTTTTGGAGAAAGGGACATCTGTTGCACCACAGGGCGGGTGGAGGGAACGTGGCACGATCCATTTTCCGTCATTGGTAAGGATTTTTTTGTGTTTTATACTTTTGGAATTATGGTTTTTCATGTTGACTTTAAAATGACCATTTTCACGTTTGACGTCTACTAACTCGTTTCTTCCTCACAGCAGGTCAACTTGTGTGTGGTTGCAACATTACGATCCCATTGTGTACATTTTTGGAGAAAGGGACATCTGTTGCACCACAGGGAGGGTGGAGGGAACGTGGCACGATACATTTTCTTTCATTGGTAAGGATTTTTTTGGGTTTTATACTTTTCGAATTATGGTTTTTCATGTTGACTTTAAAATGACCATTTTCATGTTTGACGTCTACTAACTCGTTTCTTCCTCACAGCAGGTCAACTGGTTTGTGGTTGCAACATTACGATCCCATTGAGTACATTTTTGGAGAAAGGGACATCTGTTGCACCACAGGGCGGGAGGAGGGAACGTGGCACGATACATTTTCTTTCATTGGTAAGGATTTTTTTGTGTTTTATACTTTTGGAATTATGGTTTTTCATGTTGACTTTAAAATGACCATTTTCATGTTTGACCTCTACTAACTCGTTTCTTCCTCACAGCAGGTCAACTTGTGTGTGGTTGCAACATTACGATCCCATTGAGTACATTTTTGGAGAAAGGGACATCTGTTGCACCACAGGGCGGGAGGAGGAAACGTGCCACGATACATTTTCTTTCATTGGTGAGGATCTTTTTGTGTTTTATACTTTTGGAATTATGGTTATTCATGTTGACTTCAAAATGACCATTTTCATGTTTGACGTCTACTAACTCGTTTCTTCCTCACAGCAGATCAACTTGTGTGTGGTTGCAACATTACAATCCCATTGAGTACATTTTTGGAGAAAGGGACATCTGTTGCACCACAGGGCGGGAGGAGGGAACGTGGTACGATACATTTTCTTTCATTGGTAAGGATTTTTTTGTGTTTTATACTTTTGGAATTATGGTTTTTCATGTTGACTTTAAAATGACCATTTTCATGTTTGACGTCTACTAACTCGTTTCTTCCTCAAAGCAGGTCAACTTGTGTGTGGTTGCAACATTGCGATCCCATTGAGTACATTTCTGGAGAAAGGGACATCTGTTGCACCACAGGGCGGGAGGAGGGAACGTGGCACGAAACATTTTCTTTCATTGGTAAGGATTTTTTTGTGTTTTATACTTTTGGAATTATGGTTTTTCATGTTGACTTTAAAATGACCATTTTCATGTTTGACGTCTACTAACTCGTTTCTTCCTCACAGCAGGTCAACTTGTGTGTGGTTGCAACATTACGATCCCATTGAGTACATTTTTGGAGAAAGGGACATCTGTTGCACCACAGGGCGGGAGGAGGGAACGTGGCACGATACATTTTCTTTCATTGGTAAGGATTTTTTTGTGTTTTATACTTTTGGAATTATGGTTTTTCATGTTGACTTTAAAATGACCATTTTCATGTTTGACGTCTACTAACTCGTTTCTTCCTCACAGCAGGTCAACTTGTGTGTGGTTGCAACATTACGATCCCATTGAGTACATTTTTGGAGAAAGGGACATCTGTTGCACCACAGGGCGGGAGGAGGGAACGTGGCACGATACATTTTCTTTCATTGGTAAGGATTTTTTTGTGTTTTATACTTTTGGAATTATGGTTTTTCATGTTGACTTTAAAATGACCATTTTCATGTTTGACGTCTACTAACTCGTTTCTTCCTCACAGCAGGTCAACTTGACTGTGGTTGCAACATTACGATCCCATTGAGTATATTTATGGAGAAAGGGACATCTGTTGCACCACAGAGCGGGAGGAGGAAACGTGGCACTATACAATTTCTTTCATTGGTAAGGATTTTTTGTGTTTTATACTTTTGGAATTATGGTTTTTCATGTTGACTTTAATATGACCATTTTCATGTTTGACGTCTACTAACTCGTTTCTTCCTCACAGCAGGTCAACTTGTGTGTGGTTGCAACATTGCGATCCCATTGAGTACATTTCTGGAGAAAGGGATATCTGTTGCACCACAGGGCGGGAGGAGGGAACGTGGCACGATACATTTTCTTTCATTGGTAAGGATTTTTTTGTGTTTTATACTTTTGGAATTATGGTTTTTCATGTTGACTTTAAAATGACCATTTTCATGTTTGACGTCTACTAACTCGTTTCTTCCACACAGCAGGTCAACTTGTGTGTGGTTGCAACATTTTGATCCCATTCAGTACATTTTTTGAGAAAGGGACATCTGTTGCACCACAGGGCGGGAGGAGGGAACGTGGCACGATACATTTTCTTTCATTGGTAAGGATTTTTTTGTGTTTTATACTTTTGGAATTATGGTTTTTCATGTTGACTTTAAAATGACCATTTTCGTGTTTGACGTCTACTAACACGTTTCTTCCTCACAGCAGGTCAACTTGTGTGTGGTTGCAACATTACGATCCCATTGAGTACATTTTTGGAGAAAGGGACATCTGTTGCACCACAGATCGGGAGGAGGAAACGTGGCACGATACATTTTCTTTAATTGGTAAGGATTTTTTTGTGTTTTATACTTTTGGAATTATGGTTTTTCATGTTGACTTTAAAATGACCATTTTCGTGTTTGACGTCTACTAACACGTTTCTTCCTCACAGCAGGTCAACTGGTTTGTGGTTGCAACATTACGATCCCATTGAGTACATTTTTGGAGAAAGGGACATCTGTTGCACCACAGGGCGGGAGGAGGGAACGTGGCACGATACATTTTCTTTCATTGGTAAGGATTTTTTTGTGTTTTATACTTTTGGAATTATGGTTTTTCATGTTGACTTTAAAATGACCATTTTCATGTTTGACCTCTACTAACTCGTTTCTTCCTCACAGCAGGTCAACTTGTGTGTGGTTGCAACATTACGATCCCATTGAGTACATTTTTGGAGTAAGGGACATTTGTTGCACCACAGGGCGGGAGGAGGGAACGTGGCACGATACATTTTCTTTCATTGGTAGGGATTTTTTTGTGTTTTATACTTTTGGAATTACGGTTTTTCATGTCGACTTTAATATGACCATTTTCATGTTTGACGTCTACTAACTCGTTTCTTCCTCACAGCAGGTCAACTTGTGTGTGGTTGCTACATTGCGATCCCATTGAGTACATTTCTGGAGAAAGGGACATCTGTTGCACCACAGTCCGGGAGGAGGGAACGTGGCACGATACATTTTCTTTCATTGGTAAGGATTTTTTTGTGTTTTATACTTTTGGAATTATGGTTTTTCATGTTGACTTTAAAATGACCATTTTCATGTTTGACGTCTACTAACTCGTTTCTTCCTCACAGCAGGTCAACTTGTGTGTGGTTGCAACATTACAATCCCATTGAGTACATTTTTGGAGAAAGGGACATCTGTTGCACCACAGGGCGGGAGGAGAAAACGTGGCACGATACATTTTCTTTCATTGGTAAGGATTTTTTTGTGTTTTATACTTTTGGAATTATGGTTTTTCATGTTGACTTTAAAATGACCATTTTCATGTTTGACGTCTACTAACTCGTTTCTTCCTCACAGCAGGTCAACTTGTGTGTGGTTGCAACATTACGATCCCATTGAGTACATTTTTGGAGAAAGGGGCATCTGTTGCACTACAGGGCGGGAGGTGGGAACGAGGCACGATACATTTTCTTTCATTGGTAAGGATTTTTTTGTGTTTTATACTTTTAGAATTATGGTTTTTCATGTTGACTTTAAAATGACCATTTTCATGTTTGACGTCTACGAACTCGGTTCTTCCACACAGCAGGTCAACTTGTGTGTGGTTGCAACATTACGATCCCATTCAGTACATTTTTTGAGAAAGGGACATCTGTTGCACCACAGGGCGGGAGGAGGGAACGTGGCACGATACATTTTCTTTCATTGGTAAGGATTTTTTTGTGTTTTATACTTTTGGAATTATGGTTTTTCATGTTGACTTTAAAATGACCATTTTCGTGTTTGACGTCTACTAACACGTTTCTTCCTCACAGCAGGTCAACTTGTGTGTGGTTGCAACATTACGATCCCATTGAGTACATTTTTGGAGAAAGGGACATCTGTTGCACCACAGATCGGGAGGAGGAAACGTGGCACGATACATTTTCTTTAATTGGTAAGGATTTTTTTGTGTTTTATACTTTTGGAATTATGGTTTTTCATGTTGACTTTAATATGACCATTTTCATGTTTGACGTCTACTAACTCGTTTCTTCCTCACAGCAGGTCAACTTGTGTGTGGTTGCAACATTACGATCCCATTGAGTACATTTTTGGAGAAAGGGACATCTGTTGCACCACAGGGCGGGTGGAGGGAACGTGGCACGATCCATTTTCCGTCATTGGTAAGGATTTTTTTGTGTTTTATACTTTTGGAATTATGGTTTTTCATGTTGACTTTAAAATGACCATTTTCACGTTTGACGTCTACTAACTCGTTTCTTCCTCACAGCAGGTCAACTTGTGTGTGGTTGCAACATTACGATCCCATTGTGTACGTTTTTGGAGAAAGGGACATCTGTTGCACCACAGGGAGGGTGGAGGGAACGTGGCACGATACATTTTCTTTCATTGGTAAGGATTTTTTTGGGTTTTATACTTTTCGAATTATGGTTTTTCATGTTGACTTTAAAATGACCATTTTCATGTTTGACGTCTACTAACTCGTTTCTTCCTCACAGCAGGTCAACTGGTTTGTGGTTGCAACATTACGATCCCATTGAGTACATTTTTGGAGAAAGGGACATCTGTTGCACCACAGGGCGGGAGGAGGGAACGTGGCACGATACATTTTCTTTCATTGGTAAGGATTTTTTTGTGTTTTATACTTTTGGAATTATGGTTTTTCATGTTGACTTTAAAATGACCATTTTCATGTTTGACCTCTACTAACTCGTTTCTTCCTCACAGCAGGTCAACTTGTGTGTGGTTGCAACATTACGATCCCATTGAGTACATTTTTGGAGTAAGGGACATTTGTTGCACCACAGGGCGGGAGGAGGGAACGTGGCACGATACATTTTCTTTCATTGGTAAGGATTTTTTTGTGTCTTATACTTTTGGAATTACGGTTTTTCATGTCGACTTTAATATGACCATTTTCATGTTTGACGTCTACTAACTCGTTTCTTCCTCACAGCAGGTCAACTTGTGTGTGGTTGCAACATTACGATCCCATTGAGTACATTTTTGGAGAAAGGGACATCTGTTGCACCACAGGGCGGGAGGAGGAAACGTGCCACGATACATTTTCTTTCATTGGTGAGGATCTTTTTGTGTTTTATACTTTTGGAATTATGGTTATTCATGTTGACTTCAAAATGACCATTTTCATGTTTGACGTCTACTAACTCGTTTCTTCCTCACAGCAGATCAACTTGTGTGTGGTTGCAACATTACGATCCCATTGAGTACATTTTTGGAGAAAGGGACATTTGTTGCACCACAGGGCGGGAGGAGGGAACGTGGTACGATACATTTTCTTTCATTGGTAAGGATTTTTTTGTGTTTTATACTTTTGGAATTATGGTTTTTCATGTTGACTTTAAAATGACCATTTTCATGTTTGACGTCTACTAACTCGTTTCTTCCTCACAGCAGGTCAACTTGTGTGTGGTTGCAACATTGCGATCCCATTGAGTACATTTCTGGAGAAAGGGACATCTGTTGCACCACAGGGCGGGAGGAGGGAACGTGGCACGAAACATTTTCTTTCATTGGTAAGGATTTTTTTGTGTTTTATACTTTTGGAATTATGGTTTTTCATGTTGACTTTAAAATGACCATTTTCATGTTTGACGTCTACTAACTCGTTTCTTCCTCACAGCAGGTCAACTTGTGTGTGGTTGCAACATTACGATCCCATTGAGTACATTTTTGGAGAAAGGGACATCTGTTGCACCACAGGGCGGGAGGAGAAAACGTGGCACGATACATTTTCTTTCATTGGTAAGGATTTTTTTGTGTTTTATACTTTTGGAATTATGGTTTTTCATGTTGACTTTAAAATGACCATTTTCATGTTTGATGTCTACTAACTCGTTTCTTCCTCACAGCAGGTCAACTTGTGTGTGGTTGCAACATTACAATCCCATTGAGTACATTTTTGGAGAAAGGGGCATGTGTTGCACTACAGGGCGGGAGGTGGGAACGTGGCACGATACCTTTTCTTTCATTGGTAAGGATTTTTTTGTGTTTTATACTTTTAGAATTATGGTTTTTCATGTTGACTTAAAAATGACCATTTTCATGTTTGACGTCTACTAACTCGTTTCTTCCACACAGCAGGTCAACTTGTGTGTGGTTGCAACATTACGATCCCATTCAGTACATTTTTTCAGAAAGGGACATCTGTTGCACCACAGGGCGGGAGGAGGGAACGTGGCACGATACATTTTCTTTCATTGGTAAGGATTTTTTTGTGTTTTATACTTTTGGAATTATGGTTTTTCATGTTGACTTTAAAATGACCATTTTCATGTTTGACGTCTACTAACTGGTTTCTTCCTCACAGCAGGTCAACTTGTGTGTGGTTGCAACATTACGATCCCATTGAGTACATTTATGGAGAAAGGGACATCTGTTGCACCATAGGGCGGGTGGAGGGAGCGTGGCACGATACATTTTCTTTCATTGGTAAGGATTTTTTTGAGTTTTATACTTTTGGAATTGTGGTTTTTCATGTTGACTTTAAAATGACCATTTTCATGTTTGACGTCTACTAACTCGTTTCTTCCTCACAGCAGGTCAACTTGTGTGTGGTTGCAACATTACGATACCATTGAGTACAATTTTGGAGAAAGGGACATCTGTTGCACCACAGGGCGGGTGGAGGGAACGTGGCACGATACATTTTCTTTCATTGGTAAGGATTTTTTTGTGTTTTATACTTTTGGAATTATGGGTTTTCATGTAGACTTTAAGATGACCATTTTCACGTTTGACGTCTACTAACTCGTTTCTTCCTCACAGCAGGTCAACTTGTGTGTGGTTGCAACATTGCGATCCCATTGAGTACATTTTTGGAGAAAGGGAACTCTGTTGCACCACAGGGCGGGTGGAGGGAACACGGCACGATACATTTTCTTTCATTGGTAAGGATTTTTTTGTGTTTTATACTTTTGGAATTATGGTTTTTCATGTTGACTTTAAAATGACCATTTTCATGTTTGACGTCTTCTAACTCGTTTCTTCCTCACAGCAGGTCAACTTGTGTGTGGTTGCAACATTACGATCCCATTGAGTACATTTTTGGAGAAAGGGACATCTGTTGCACCACAGGGCGGGTGGAGGGTATGTGGCACGATACATTTTCTTTCATTGGTAAAGATTTTTTTGTGTTTTATACTTTTGGAATTATGGTTTTTCATGTTGACTTTAAAATGACCATTTTCATGTTTGACGTCTACTAACTCATTTCTTCCTAACAGCAGGTCAACTTGTGTGTGGTTGCAACATTACGATCCCATTGAGTACATTTTTGGAGAAAGGGACATCTGTTGCACCACAGGGCGGGTGGAGGGTACGTGGCACGATACATTTTCTTTCATTGGTAAGGATTTTTTTGTGTTTTATACTTTTGGAATTATGGATTTTCATGTTGACTTTAAAATGACCATTTTCATGTTTGACGTCTACTAACTCGTTTCTTCCTCACAGCAGGTCAACTTGTGTGTGGTTGCAACATTACGATCCCATTCAGTACATTTTTTGAGAAAGGGACATCTGTTGCACCACAGGGCGGGAGGAGGGAACGTGGCACGATACATTTTCTTTCATTGGTAAGGATTTTTTTGTGTTTTATACTTTTGGAATTATGGTTTTTCATGTTGACTTTAAAATGACCATTTTCGTGTTTGACGTCTACTAACACGTTTCTTCCTCACAGCAGGTCAACTTGTGTGTGGTTGCAACATTACGATCCCATTGAGTACATTTTTGGAGAAAGGGACATCTGTTGCACCACAGATCGGGAGGAGGAAACGTGGCACGATACATTTTCTTTAATTGGTAAGGATTTTTTTGTGTTTTATACTTTTGGAATTATGGTTTTTCATGTTGACTTTAATATGACCATTTTCATGTTTGACGTCTACTAACTCGTTTCTTCCTCACAGCAGGTCAACTTGTGTGTGGTTGCAACATTACGATCCCATTGAGTACATTTTTGGAGAAAGGGACATCTGTTGCACCACAGGGCGGGTGGAGGGAACGTGGCACGATCCATTTTCCGTCAATGGTAAGGATTTTTTTGTGTTTTATACTTTTGGAATTATGGTTTTTCATGTTGACTTTAAAATGACCATTTTCACGTTTGACGTCTACTAACTCGTTTCTTCCTCACAGCAGGTCAACTTGTGTGTGGTTGCAACATTACGATCCCATTGTGTACATTTTTGGAGAAAGGGACATCTGTTGCACCACAGGGAGGGTGGAGGGAACGTTGCACGATACATTTTCTTTCATTGGTAAGGATTTTTTTGGGTTTTATACTTTTCGAATTATGGTTTTTCATGTTGACTTTAAAATGACCATTTTCATGATTGACGTCTACTAACTCGTTTCTTCCTCACAGCAGGTCAACTGGTTTGTGGTTGCAACATTACGATCCCATTGAGTACATTTTTGGAGAAAGGGACATCTGTTGCACCACAGGGCGAAAGGAGGGAACGTGGCACGATACATTTTCTTTCATTGGTAAGGATTTTTTTGTGTTTTATACTTTTGGAATTATGGTTTTTCATGTTGACTTTAAAATGACCATTTTCATGTTTGACCTCTACTAACTCGTTTCTTCCTCACAGCAGGTCAACTTGTGTGTGGTTGCAACATTACGATCCCATTGAGTACATTTTTGGAGTAAGGGACATTTGTTGCACCACACGGCGGGAGGAGGGAACGTGGCACGATACATTTTCTTTCATTGGTAAGGATTTTTTTGTGTCTTATACTTTTGGAATTACGGTTTTTCATGTCGACTTTAATATGACCATTTTCATGTTTGACGTCTACTAACTCGTTTCTTCCTCACAGCAGGTCAACTTGTGTGTGGTTGCAACATTACGATCCCATTGAGTACATTTTTGGAGAAAGGGACATCTGTTGCACCACAGGGCGGGAGGAGGAAACGTGCCACGATACATTTTCTTTCATTGGTGAGGATCTTTTTGTGTTTTATACTTTTGGAATTATGGTTATTCATGTTGACTTCAAAATGACCATTTTCATGTTTGACGTCTACTAACTCGTTTCTTCCTCACAGCAGATCAACTTGTGTGTGGTTGCAACATTACGATCCCATTGAGTACATTTTTGGAGAAAGGGACATCTGTTGCACCACAGGGCGGGAGGAGGGAACGTGGTACGATACATTTTCTTTCATTGGTAAGGATTTTTTTGTGTTTTATACTTTTGGAATTATGGTTTTTCATGTTGACTTTAAAATGACCATTTTCATGTTTGACGTCTACTAACTCGTTTCTTCCTCACAGCAGGTCAACTTGTGTGTGGTTGCAACATTGCGATCCCATTGAGTACATTTCTGGAGAAAGGGACATCTGTTGCACCACAGGGCGGGAGGAGGGAACGTGGCACGAAACATTTTCTTTCATTGGTAAGGATTTTTTTGTGTTTTATACTTTTGGAATTATGGTTTTTCATGTTGACTTTAAAATGACCATTTTCATGTTTGACGTCTACTAACTCGTTTCTTCCTCACAGCAGGTCAACTTGTGTGTGGTTGCAACATTACGATCCCATTGAGTACATTTTTGGAGAAAGGGACATCTGTTGCACCACAGGGCGGGAGGAGAAAACGTGGCACGATACATTTTCTTTCATTGGTAAGGATTTTTTTGTGTTTTATACTTTTGGAATTATGGTTTTTCATGTTGACTTTAAAATGACCATTTTCATGTTTGATGTCTACTAACTCGTTTCTTCCTCACAGCAGGTCAACTTGTGTGTGGTTGCAACATTACAATCCCATTGAGTACATTTTTGGAGAAAGGGGCATGTGTTGCACTACAGGGCGGGAGGTGGGAACGTGGCACGATACCTTTTCTTTCATTGGTAAGGATTTTTTTGTGTTTTATACTTTTAGAATTATGGTTTTTCATGTTGACTTAAAAATGACCATTTTCATGTTTGACGTCTACTAACTCGTTTCTTCCACACAGCAGGTCAACTTGTGTGTGGTTGCAACATTACGATCCCATTCAGTACATTTTTTCAGAAAGGGACATCTGTTGCACCACAGGGCGGGAGGAGGGAACGTGGCACGATACATTTTCTTTCATTGGTAAGGATTTTTTTGTGTTTTATACTTTTGGAATTATGGTTTTTCATGTTGACTTTAAAATGACCATTTTCATGTTTGACGTCTACTAACTGGTTTCTTCCTCACAGCAGGTCAACTTGTGTGTGGTTGCAACATTACGATCCCATTGAGTACATTTATGGAGAAAGGGACATCTGTTGCACCATAGGGCGGGTGGAGGGAGCGTGGCACGATACATTTTCTTTCATTGGTAAGGATTTTTTTGAGTTTTATACTTTTGGAATTGTGGTTTTTCATGTTGACTTTAAAATGACCATTTTCATGTTTGACGTCTACTAACTCGTTTCTTCCTCACAGCAGGTCAACTTGTGTGTGGTTGCAACATTACGATACCATTGAGTACAATTTTGGAGAAAGGGACATCTGTTGCACCACAGGGCGGGTGGAGGGAACGTGGCACGATACATTTTCTTTCATTGGTAAGGATTTTTTTGTGTTTTATACTTTTCGAATTATGGGTTTTCATGTAGACTTTAAGATGACCATTTTCACGTTTGACGTCTACTAACTCGTTTCTTCCTCACAGCAGGTCAACTTGTGTGTGGTTGCAACATTGCGATCCCATTGAGTACATTTTTGGAGAAAGGGAACTCTGTTGCACCACAGGGCGGGTGGAGGGAACACGGCACGATACATTTTCTTTCATTGGTAAGGATTTTTTTGTGTTTTATATATTTGGAATTATGGTTTTTCATGTTGACTTTAAAATGACCATTTTCATGTTTGACGTCTTCTAACTCGTTTCTTCCTCACAGCAGGTCAACTTGTGTGTGGTTGCAACATTACGATCCCATTGAGTACATTTTTGGAGAAAGGGACATCTGTTGCACCACAGGGCGGGAGGAGAAAACGTGGCACGATACATTTTCTTTCGTTGGTAAGGATTTTTTTGTGTTTTATACTTTTGGAATTATGGTTTTTCATGTTGACTTTAAAATGACCATTTTCATGTTTGATGTCTACTAACTCGTTTCTTCCTCACAGCAGGTCAACTTGTGTGTGGTTGCAACATTACAATCCCATTGAGTACATTTTTGGAGAAAGGGGCATGTGTTGCACTACAGGGCGGGAGGTGGGAACGTGGCACGATACCTTTTCTTTCATTGGTAAGGATTTTTTTGTGTTTTATACTTTTAGAATTATGGTTTTTCATGTTGACTTAAAAATGACCATTTTCATGTTTGACGTCTACTAACTCGTTTCTTCCACACAGCAGGTCAACTTGTGTGTGGTTGCAACATTACGATCCCATTCAGTACATTTTTTCAGAAAGGGACATCTGTTGCACCACAGGGCGGGAGGAGGGAACGTGGCACGATACATTTTCTTTCATTGGTAAGGATTTTTTTGTGTTTTATACTTTTGGAATTATGGTTTTTCATGTTGACTTTAAAATGACCATTTTCATGTTTGACGTCTACTAACTGGTTTCTTCCTCACAGCAGGTCAACTTGTGTGTGGTTGCAACATTACGATCCCATTGAGTACATTTATGGAGAAAGGGACATCTGTTGCACCATAGGGCGGGTGGAGGGAGCGTGGCACGATACATTTTCTTTCATTGGTAAGGATTTTTTTGAGTTTAATACTTTTGGAATTGTGGTTTTTCATGTTGACTTTAAAATGACCATTTTCATGTTTGACGTCTACTAACTCGTTTCTTCCTCACAGCAGGTCAACTTGTGTGTGGTTGCAACATTACGATACCATTGAGTACAATTTTGGAGAAAGGGACATCTGTTGCACCACAGGGCGGGTGGAGGGAACGTGGCACGATACATTTTCTTTCATTGGTAAGGATTTTTTTGTGTTTTATACTTTTGGAATTATGGGTTTTCATGTAGACTTTAAGATGACCATTTTCACGTTTGACGTCTACTAACTCGTTTCTTCCTCACAGCAGGTCAACTTGTGTGTGGTTGCAACATTGCGATCCCATTGAGTACATTTTTGGAGAAAGGGAACTCTGTTGCACCACAGGGCGGGTGGAGGGAACACGGCACGATACATTTTCTTTCATTGGTAAGGATTTTTTTGTGTTTTATACTTTTGGAATTATGGTTTTTCATGTTGACTTTAAAATGACCATTTTCATGTTTGACGTCTTCTAACTCGTTTCTTCCTCACAGCAGGTCAACTTGTGTGTGGTTGCAACATTACGATCCCATTGAGTACATTTTTGGAGAAAGGGACATCTGTTGCACCACAGGGCGGGTGGAGGGTATGTGGCACGATACATTTTCTTTCATTGGTAAAGATTTTTTTGTGTTTTATACTTTTGGAATTATGGTTTTTAATGTTGACTTTAAAATGACCATTTTCATGTTTGACGTCTACTAACTCATTTCTTCCTAACAGCAGGTCAACTTGTGTGTGGTTGCAACATTACGATCCCATTCAGTACATTTTTTCAGAAAGGGACATCTGTTGCACCACAGGGCGGGAGGAGGGAACGTGGCACGATACATTTTCTTTCATTGGTAAGGATTTTTTTGTGTTTTATACTTTTGGAATTATGGTTTTTCATGTTGACTTTAAAATGACCATTTTCATGTTTGACGTCTACTAACTGGTTTCTTCCTCACAGCAGGTCAACTTGTGTGTGGTTGCAACATTACGATCCCATTGAGTACATTTATGGAGAAAGGGACATCTGTTGCACCATAGGGCGGGTGGAGGGAGCGTGGCACGATACATTTTCTTTCATTGGTAAGGATTTTTTTGAGTTTAATACTTTTGGAATTGTGGTTTTTCATGTTGACTTTAAAATGACCATTTTCATGTTTGACGTCTACTAACTCGTTTCTTCCTCACAGCAGGTCAACTTGTGTGTGGTTGCAACATTACGATACCATTGAGTACAATTTTGGAGAAAGGGACATCTGTTGCACCACAGGGCGGGTGGAGGGAACGTGGCACGATACATTTTCTTTCATTGGTAAGGATTTTTTTGTGTTTTATACTTTTGGAATTATGGGTTTTCATGTAGACTTTAAGATGACCATTTTCACGTTTGACGTCTACTAACTCGTTTCTTCCTCACAGCAGGTCAACTTGTGTGTGGTTGCAACATTGCGATCCCATTGAGTACATTTTTGGAGAAAGGGAACTCTGTTGCACCACAGGGCGGGTGGAGGGAACACGGCACGATACATTTTCTTTCATTGGTAAGGATTTTTTTGTGTTTTATACTTTTGGAATTATGGTTTTTCATGTTGACTTTAAAATGACCATTTTCATGTTTGACGTCTTCTAACTCGTTTCTTCCTCACAGCAGGTCAACTTGTGTGTGGTTGCAACATTACGATCCCATTGAGTACATTTTTGGAGAAAGG
Source organism: Schistocerca americana (assembly GCF_021461395.2). NCBI lineage: Eukaryota > Metazoa > Arthropoda > Insecta > Orthoptera > Acrididae > Schistocerca > Schistocerca americana. The sequence continues at coordinate 128,822,484 of NC_060125.1, forward strand.
GACATCTGTTGCACCACAGGGCGGGTGGAGGGTATGTGGCACGATACATTTTCTTTCATTGGTAAAGATTTTTTTGTGTTTTATACTTTTGGAATTATGGTTTTTAATGTTGACTTTAAAATGACCATTTTCATGTTTGACGTCTACTAACTCATTTCTTCCTAACAGCAGGTCAACTTGTGTGTGGTTGCAACATTACGATCCCATTGAGTACATTTTTGGAGAAAGGGACATCTGTTGCACCACAGGGCGGGTGGAGGGTACGTGGCACGATACATTTTCTTTCATTGGTAAGGATTTTTTTGTGTTTTATACTTTTGGAATTATGGATTTTCATGTTGACTTTAAAATGACCATTTTCATGTTTGACGTCTACTAACTCGTTTCTTCCTCACAGCAGGTCAACTTGTGTGTGGTTGCAACATTACGATCCCATTGAGTACATTTATGGAGAAAGGGACATCTGTTGCACCATAGGGCGGGTGTAGGGAGCGTGGCACGATACATTTTCTTTCATTGGTAAGGATTTTTTTGAGTTTAATACTTTTGGAATTGTGGTTTTTCATGTTGACTTTAAAATGACCATTTTCATGTTTGACGTCTACTAACTCGTTTCTTCCTCACAGCAGGTCAACTTGTGTGTGGTTGCAACATTACGATACCATTGAGTACAATTTTGGAGAAAGGGACATCTGTTGCACCACAGGGCGGGTGGAGGGAACGTGGCACGATACATTTTCTTTCATTGGTAAGGATTTTTTTGTGTTTTATACTTTTGGAATTATGGGTTTTCATGTAGACTTTAAGATGACCATTTTCACGTTTGACGTCTACTAACTCGTTTCTTCCTCACAGCAGGTCAACTTGTGTGTGGTTGCAACATTGCGATCCCATTGAGTACATTTTTGGAGAAAGGGAACTCTGTTGCACCACAGGGCGGGTGGAGGGAACACGGCACGATACATTTTCTTTCATTGGTAAGGATTTTTTTGTGTTTTATACTTTTGGAATTATGGTTTTTCATGTTGACTTTAAAATGACCATTTTCATGTTTGACGTCTTCTAACTCGTTTCTTCCTCACAGCAGGTCAACTTGTGTGTGGTTGCAACATTACGATCCCATTGAGTACATTTTTGGAGAAAGGGACATCTGTTGCACCACAGGGCGGGTGGAGGGTATGTGGCACGATACATTTTCTTTCATTGGTAAAGATTTTTTTGTGTTTTATACTTTTGGAATTATGGTTTTTAATGTTGACTTTAAAATGACCATTTTCATGTTTGACGTCTACTAACTCATTTCTTCCTAACAGCAGGTCAACTTGTGTGTGGTTGCAACATTACGATCCCATTGAGTACATTTTTGGAGAAAGGGACATCTGTTGCACCACAGGGCGGGTGGAGGGTACGTGGCACGATACATTTTCTTTCATTGGTAAGGATTTTTTTGTGTTTTATACTTTTGGAATTATGGATTTTCATGTTGACTTTAAAATGACCATTTTCATGTTTGACGTCTACTAACTCGTTTCTTCCTCACAGCAGGTCAACTTGTGTGTGGTTGCAACATTACGATCCCATTGAGTACATTTTTGGAGAAAGGGACATCTGTTGCACCACAGGGCGGGTGGAGGGAACGTGGCACGATACATTTTCTTTCATTGGTAAGGATTTTTTTGTGTTTTATACTTTTGGAATTATGGTTTTTCATGTTGACTTTAAATGACCATTTTCATGTTTGACGTCTACTAACTCGTTTCTTCCTCACAGCAGGTCAACTTGAGTGTGGTTGCAACATTACGATCCCATTGAGTACATTTTTGGAGAAAGGGACATCTGCTGCACCACAGGGCGGGAGGAGGGAACGTGGCACGATACATTTTCTTTCATTGGTAAGGATCTTTTTGTGTTTTATACCTTTGGAATTATGGTTTTTCATGTTGACTTTAAAATGACCATTTTCATGTTTGACGTCTACTAACTCGTTTCTTCCTCACAGCAGGTCAACTTGTGTGTGGTTGCAACATTACGATCCCATTGAGTACATTTTTGGAGAAAGGGACATCTGTTGCACCGCAGGGCGGGTGGAGGGAACGTGGCACGATACATTTTCTATCATTGGTAAGGATTTTTTTGTGTTTTATACTTTTGGAATTATGGTTTTTCATGTTGAGTTTAAAATGACCATTTTCATGTTTGACGTCTACTAACTCGTTTCTTCCTCACAGCAGGTCAACTTGTGTGTGGTTGCAACATTACGATCCCATTCAGTACATTTTTGGAGAAAGGGACATCTGTTGCACCAAAGGGCGGGTGGAGGGAACGTGGCACGATACATTTTCTTTCATTGGTAAGGATTTTTTTGTGTATTATACTTTTGGAATTATGGGTTTTCATGTTGACTTTAAAATGACCATTTTCATGTTTGACGTCTACTAACTCGTTTCTTCCTCACAGCAGGTCAACTTGTGTGTGGTTGCAACATTACGATCCCATTGAGTACATTTCTGGAGAAAGGGACATCTGTTGCACCACAGTGCGGGTGGAGGGAACGTGGCACGATACATTTTCTTTCATTGGTAAGGATTTTTTTGTGTTTTATACTTTTAGAATAATGGTTTTTCATGTTGACTTTAAAATGACCATTTTCATGTTTGACGTCTTCTAACTCGTTTCTTCCTCACAGCAGGTCAACTTGTGTGTGGTTGCAACATTACGATCCCATTGAGTACATTTTTGGAGAAAGGGACATCTGTTGCACCATAGGGCGGGTGGAGGGAACGTGGCACGATACATTTTCTTTCATTGGTAAGGATTTTTTTGTGTTTTATACTTTTGGAATTATGGTTTTTCATGTTGACTTTAAAATGACCATTTTCATGTTTGACGTCTACTAACTCGTTTCTTCCAGCAGCAGGTCAACTCGTGTGTGGTTGCAACATTACGATCCCATTGAGTACATTTTTGGAGAAAGGGACATCTGTTGCACCACAGTGCGGGTGGAGGGAACGTGGCACGATACATTTTCTTTCATTGGTAAGGATTTTTTTGTGTTTTATACTTTTAGAATAATGGTTTTTCATGTTGACTTTAAAATGACCATTTTCATGTTTGACGTCTTCTAACTCGTTTCTTCCTCACAGCAGGTCAACTTGTGTGTGGTTGCAACATTACGATCCCATTGAGTACATTTTTGGAGAAAGGGACATCTGTTGCACCATAGGGCGGGTGGAGGGAACGTGGCACGATACATTTTCTTTCATTGGTAAGGATTTTTTTGTGTTTTATACTTTTGGAATTATGGTTTTTCATGTTGACTTTAAAATGACCATTTTCATGTTTGACGTCTACTAACTCGTTTCTTCCAGCAGCAGGTCAACTCGTGTGTGGTTGCAACATTACGATCCCATTGAGTACATTTTTGGAGAAAGGGACATCTGTTGCACCACAGGGCGGGTGGAGGGAACGTGGCACGATACATTTTCTTTCATTGGTAAGGATTTTTTTGTGTTTTATGCTTTTGGAATTGTGGTTTTTCATGTTGACTTTAAAATGACCATTTTCATGTTTGACGTCTACTAACTCGTTTCTTCCTCACAGCAGGTCAACTTGTGTGTGGTTGCAACATTACGATCCCATTGAGTACATTTTTGGAGAAAGGGACATCTGTTGCACCACAGGGCGGGTGGAGGGAACGTGGCACGATACATTTTCTTTCATTGGTAAGGATTTTTTTGTGTTTTATACTTTTGGAATTATGGTTTTTCATGTTGACTTTAAAATGACCATTTTCATGTTTGACGTCTACTAACTCGCTTCTTCCTCACAGCAGGTCAACTTGTGTGTGGTTGCAACATTACGATCCCATTGAGTACATTTTTGGAGAAAGGGACATCTGTTGCACCACAGGGCGGGTGGAGGGAACGTGGCACGATACATTTTCTTTCATTGGTAAGGATTTTTTTGTGTTTTATACTTTTGGAATTATGGTTTTTCATGTTGACTTTAAAATGACCATTTTCACGTTTGACGTCTACTAACTCGTTTCTTCCTCACAGCAGGTCAACTTGTGTGTGGTTGCAACATTACGATCCCATTGAGTACATTTTTGGAGAAAGGGACATCTGTTGCACCACAGGGCGGGTGGAGGGAACGTGGCACGATACATTTTCTTTCATTGGTAAGGATTTTTTTGTGGTTTATACTTTTGGAATTATGGTTTTTCATGTTGACTTTAAAATGACCATTTTCATGTTTGACGTCTACTAACTCGTTTCTTCCTAACAGCAGGTTAACTCGTGTGTGGTTGCAACATTACGATCCCATTGAGTACATTTTCGGAGAAAGGGACATCTGTTGCACCACAGGGCAGGTGGAGGGTACGTGGCACGATACATTTTCTTTCATTGGTAAGGATTTTTTTGTGTTTTATACTTTTGGAATTATGGTATTTCATGTTGACTTTAAAATGACCATTTTCATGTTTGACGTCTTCTAACTCGTTTCTTCCTCACAGCAGGTCAACTTGTGTGTGGTTGCAACATTACGATCCCATTGAGTACATTTTTGGGGAAAGGGACATCTGTTGCACCACAGGGTGGGTGGAGGGAACGTGGCACGATACATTTTCTTTCATCGGTAAGGATTCTTTTGTGTTTTATATTTTTGGTATTATGGGTTTTCATGTTGACTTTAAAATGACCATTTTCATGTTTGACGTCTACTAACTCGTTTCTTCCTCACAGCAGGTCAACTTGTGTGTGGTTGCAACATTACGATCCCATTGAGTACATTTTTGGAGAAAGGGACATCTGTTGCACCACAGGGTGGGTGGAGGGAACGTGGCACGATACATTTTCTTTCATCGGTAAGGATTTTTTTGTGTTTTATATTTTTGGTATTATGGGTTTTCATGTTGACTTTAAAATGACCATTTTCATGTTTGACGTCTACTAACTGGTTTCTTCCTCACAGCAGGTCAACTTGTGTGTGGTTGCAACATTACGATCCCATTGAGTAAATTTTTTGGAGAAAGGGTCATCTGTTGCACCACAGGGCGGGAGGAGGGAACGTGGCATGATACATTTTCATTCATTGGTAAGGATTTTTTTGTGTTTTATACTTTTGGAATTATGGTTTTTCATGTTGACTTTAAAATGACCATTTTCATGTTTGACGTCTACTAACTCGTTTCTTCCTCACAGCAGGTCAAATTGTGTGTGGTTGCATCATTACGATCCCATTGAGTACATTTTTGGAGAAAGGGACATCTGTTGCACCACAGGGCGGGTGGAGGGAACGTGGCACGATACATTTTCTTTCATTGGTAAGGATTTTTTTGTGTTTTATACTTTTGGAATTATGGTTTTTCATGTTGACTTTAAAATGACCATTTTCATGTTTGACGTCTACTAACTCGCTTCTGCCTCACAGCAGGTCAACATGTGTGTGGTTGCAACATTACGATCCCATTGAGTACATTTTTGGAGAAAGGGACATCTGTTGCACCACTGGGCGGGTGGAGGGAACGTGGCACGATACATTTTCTTTCATTGGTAAGGATTTTTTTGTGTTTTATACTTTTGGAATTATGGTTTTTCATGTTGACTTTAAAATGACCATTTTCATGTTTGACGTCTACTAACTCGTTTCTTCCTCACAGCAGGTCAACTTGTGTGTGGTTGCAACATTACGATCCCATTGAGTACATTTTTGGAGAAAGGGACATCTGTTGCACCACAGGGGGGTGGAGGGAACGTGGCACGATACATTTTCTTTCATTGGTAAGGATTTTTTTGTGTTTTATACTTTTGGAATTATGGTATTTCATGTTGACTTTAAAATGACCATTTTCATGTTTGACGTCTTCTAACTCGTTTCTTCCTCACAGCAGGTCAACTTGTGTGTGGTTGCAACATTACGATCCCATTGAGTACATTTTTGGAGAAAGGGACATCTGTTGCACCACAGGGCGGGTGGAGGGAACGTGGCACGATACATTTTCTTTCATTGGTAAGTATTTTTTTGTGTTTTATACTTTTGGAATTATGGTTTTTCATGTTGACTTTAAAATGACCATTTTCATGTTTGACGTCTACTGACTCGTTTCTTCCTCACAGCAGGTCAACTTGTGTGTGGTTGCAACATTACGATCAAATTGAGTACATTTTTGGAGAAAGGGACATCTGTTGCACCACAGGGCGGGTGGAGGGAACGTGGCACGATACATTTTCTTTCATTGGTAAGTATTTTTTTGTGTTTTATACTTTTGTAATTATGGTTTTTCATGTTGACTTTAAAATGACCATTTTCATGTTTGACGTCTACTAACTCGTTTCTTCCTCACAGCAGGTCAACTTGTGTGTGGTTGCAACATTACGATCCCATTGAGTACATTTTTGGAGAAAGGGACATCTGTTGCACCACAGGGCGGGTGGAGGGAACGTGGCACGATACATTTTCTTTCATTGGTAAAGATTTTTTTGTGTTTTATGCTTTTGGAATTATGGTTTTTCATGTTGACTTTAAAATGACCATTTTCATGTTTGACGTCTACTAACTCGTTTCTACCTCACAGCAGGTCAACTTGTGTGTGGTTGCAACATTACGATCCCATTGAGTACATTTTTGGAGAAAGGGACATCTGTTGCACCACAGGGCGGGTGGAGGGAACGTGGCACGATACATTTTCTTTCATTGGTAAGGATTTTTTTGTGTTTTATACTTTTGGAATTATGGTTTTTCATGTTGACTTTAAAATGACCATTTTCATGTTTGACGTCTACTAACTCGCTTCTTCCTCACAGCAGGTCAACTTGTGTGTGGTTGCAACATTACGATCCCATTGAGTACATTTTTGGAGAAAGGGACATCTGTTGCACCACAGGGCGGGTGGAGGGAACGTGGCACGATACATTTTCTTTCATTGGTAAGGATTTTTTTGTGTTTTATACTTTTGGAATTATGGTTTTTCATGTTGACTTTAAAATGACCATTTTCATGTTTGACGTCAACTAACTCGTTTCTTCCTCACAGCAGGTCAACTTGTGTGTGGTTGCAACATTACGATCCCATTGAGTACATTTTTGGAGAAAGGGACATCTGTTGCACCACAGGGCGGGTGGAGGGAACGTGGCACGATACATTTTCTTTCATTGGTAAGGATT